>NW_028136540.1:0-1302500 GCF_964662115.1 Mustela nivalis
TTGTTTTTCGTCAATCTATGGAATGGGAGGACCCCTTTCAGGTTTGTTACCTCAGGTGTCCCGCCAAAAGAGGAATTCCAAAGAAGAGCCCTGGGGAAAAGTGAAGGGAGAACCCGAACTAGGGGTAAAATTTGGGGCCTAGGGGCATGGCAAGCCCAATATGCTATCTCTTCATCCAGCCACTGAGAGGCCTTATTGAGGACTGGGATCAGGGTGAGGGTCACAATGTGTGGTTTTGACCAATGTGGCCTGCCAACACGAGTGGGGCCTCATGGGCCACACTGGTTTCAACTACACTGAACGTTGGACAACATGCCAACTACATGGTTTCTTGCCACGGGGAAGGAGTTGTGTTTTCTGCATCACTTTCAAGCCTGGGCAGTGATTGGAGATAAGGTCTAGGTTCTGAAACTTGACAACCGAGGTTGGGAAGAGATGACGACCTAAGACCATGGCGGGTCCGTTGGGCTCAGTGAGCGGCCAGCTTTCTGTGTGGGGCCAGGTAATCCAGGCTCAGGCTGTGTCAAAAAGGGCAATAGTGCCCAGGTCAGCCTAGATATTTGGGGTACAGTCGAATGGCGTGCAGGTTGATCCTCTTTTGGAGTTTCAGGGTAGCCCCAGAGGGCAATGTGTTTCTTCCTGAGGGCAGGAAGAGTGCTGCATTATAGTTCTGGTTTTCAAACTAGAGGCTTGTGGGCCAGTAGTCTGAGGAAGGAAATCTGAGAACAAGCTAGGCTTAGGTTTCTGGGTGAGGACAAGGCAGGAACAATCTACAGACCTGAATCGAGATCTCGTGCTTATGATGTCAGGGCGAGGATCAGAAGATCGCTCAGGTTGGTGTTTCTGTCCCTGATGGCCCTTCATGAAGGGGCGGGGGGGTCACGAGGCCGTGGGGGTTTTCCCACGATGTTAGTTGTGAGAAGCTCCAAACTGCAAAGATTCTTCTGCAGGACAATTGAGACCTGTTGGTTGGCTCCAGGGCAACAATTCCGAGCAGGGTTCTAAGGATGGATGGCTGGGTAGCCCACCTCGCATTCCAATTGTGTCCTAGCAACAAGACAGGTTAGATCTGCTGGATCTGGGGAAGCAACCCAGGAGGCTGAGTTGAAATGGACTCTCCTGTGGATGGATCCTAATATGTTTTTGTGTCTATGGAGATCTTGGAATTAAGCGGTGGCACTGGGGCCCTGAAGGGTTTTTTTCAAACAGAGGCTTTGACACAGCTCCAACTTGCAAGTTTCCCATATGTAGATGAGATTTGTTCTGAGGGATGAGTCAGGAAACAGCCATAAGCTGGTATTGAAATCCAGGCCTCTGAGGAGAGATGACTGGATAGCACAACAATGAATCCGAATAGTGCCTAGGGGCCCGTTCGTACCTTTTTACTTCTGGGGACATCAGTCTATGCATCTGAGTGCATGTAGGTGTCAGATGGGCTCAGATTGCTCCTGTTTGTCCTGGAGAGCCACCACTATTGGGATGGCCTCAGGGAGTTTGGAGGTTTATCCTATTACAAGGGTTGTGGCCATTGGAATGGGCACATACAATTCCCTTGGAGAGGGCAAGTACACTCCTCAGGTTTGGCTCCAGGGGCCTGAGCCTGTAGGGTGTGTAGGCAGAGCTATTTGGACAGTTGTCTGAAAACACAAACGCGGCTTATGTTTCGGGTAATAGGTATGGCAGGATTGATCTACAGACCATGAGGAGAACTCTTCGGGATATGAAAAAAGGGCGAGTGTGAAGCCCTTGCTCAAGTTTTTGTCTATGGATATCGTGTCACTCATGGTCATTAAATTTCCGGGTGACTTCATGGGAAATGGACGAGTCTTACTCTCTGGGGGTTTGTCCCCATCGCAATTTTGGGGTCATTCTGTGGGATGGAAGAAGTCCGTTTTGTTGTTGTTGTGATTTGCCTTGTTTTGTTTTTTAACCTCAGGTGTCCCACCAAATGAGGTATTCCAGAGTAGAGCCCTGGGGAGGGCCGACCGGACAACCAGAAATCTGGTTTAAAATTGTGGCCTAGGGACATGTCAAGCCCATTATGACATCTAATGGTCGAGCGACTGAGAGGACTTACTAGAGGACAGGACTCACACTGAGGGTCACAATGCGTGTTTATGCCCACTTCGCAAACAAGAATGGGCGGGGCCTCAAGGTGAATCCTGGTTTCTCCTACACTGAACATTGGACAACCTGCCAACGACAAGATTTCTTGCATGGGTAAGGAAGAGTTCTGATTTCTGCATCACACTCACCCCTGGGCAGTGATTGGAGATAAGGTCTAGGTTCTGAAGCCTGAAAACTGAGGTAGGGAAGAGATGATAACCTAAGGCCATGGCGGGTCTGATGTGCTCAGTGTGCGGTCAGCTGTCTGGGTGTTGGTCAGGTGGTCCGGGCTCAGGTTGTGTCAGACAGTGCATTAGTGCCCCGGTAGACTATATAATTTGGGTAAAGTCGAGTGCCATGTAGATTTATCCTCATATAAGTTGTCTGGGCAGCTCATTAGGCAAAATTTGTTTTCTAGAGGGCAGGCAGAGTGCTTCAATGTCGGTCCGGAATAGCCAAACTTGAGGGCTTCGTGTCCAGGAGTGTGAGGACGGAAGTCTAAGAACACAAGATAGACTTGTGTATCAGGGCGAGGACACGGCAGGGACCACTGTAAATCTGAACCAATATCTCATGCATCTGAAGTCAGGGCGAGGATCAGACGTTGGCTCAGGTTGGAGTTTATGTTCATGACGGCCCCTTCATGAAGGGAGCAGAATCTCGAGGCCATGTAGGTTTTCCCACGTGGGTGTTGTGGGATGCCCCCTTCGAGGATACCTTCTGCGGGACAATTGAGACCTGTTGGGCAGCTCCAGGACATCCCATATGGAATGACTCCAGGGCACCGTTCGAGGATGGATGCCTGGGAAGCCCGCCTCGCATTCCAATTTTCTCCTAGCAACAAGAGTGTTTAGATCTGATGGCTCTGCGTGAGCAACAGGAGTGACTGACTTGATATGGACTTTCCTGAGGATGGGTCCTAATGTGTGTTTGTGTCCATGAGGGCCTTAAAATGGGGCGGTGGCACCGGGACCCTGAAGTATTCTCCTAAGCTTTTGACATAGCTCGATGCACAGGTTTCCTTGTGGAGATGAGATTTGTTCTGATGGGTGCCTCAGAAAAACCCCATTGCTGGTATTGGAATCCAGGCTTTTGAGGAGACATGCCTGTAATCCAAAGCAATGTATCCGATTATGGCCTAGGGTCCTGTCTGCTTCAATCTGCTTCTCAGGGGACATCCATCTATGGTATGAGTGGAGGTAGATGCTCAGCTGGTATCAGACCGCCCTTGTTTGTCCCGGGCAACCTGCACTATTGGGATGGCCTCAGGGATTTGGAGGGTTCTCCTAATTTTACCGTTTTGGACAATGGAATGGGCAGAATTCCCATGGATTGGGTAGACACAGTCCTAATGTGTGACTCCAGGGGCCCCAGCCTGGAAGGTGTGTGGCCCAGGACTTTGGGGACAGAAGTCTGAAAACACAAACTCAGCTTAGCTTTGGGGAGGTAGGTATAGCATGCCCGATCTATAAACCATGAGAAGAACTCTTCCAGATATAAAGAAAGAGCGAGTCTGAGGCACTTGCTCAGGCTTTTGTCTCTGGATTTTGTATCAGAGATGGCCGTGGAATGTCGGGGAAGCCTCATGGGCCATGGACGAATCTCTCTCTCTGGGGATTTGGCCCGATCCCAATTGTTTTCATCAATCTGTGGAATGGGAGGACTCCTTTCAGGTTTGTTACCTCAGGTGTCCCGCCAAAAGAGGAATTCCAAAGATGAGCCCTGGGGAAAAGTGAAGGGAGAACCCGAACTATGGGTAAAATTTGGGGCCTAGGGGCATGGCAAGCCGAATATGCTGACTATTAATCCAGCCACTGAGAGGCCTTACCTGAGGCCTGGGATCAGGCTGAGGGACACAATGTGTGTTTGTGACCAATGTGGCCCATAAACATGGGCGGGGCCTCATGGGCCACACTGGTTTCAACTTCACTGAACGTTGGAAAACATGCCAACCACTAGGTTTCTTGCCAAGGCGAAGGAGAAGTTCTGATTCTTGTATCACGTTCACTCCTGAGCAGTGAGTGGAGATAAGGTCTAGGTTCTGTAGGTGAAAACTGAGGTTGTGTAGAGTTGATGGCCTAAAGCCATTGTGGGTGTGATATGCTCTGTTTACGGCAGGCTGTCTGGGTGTTGGTCTGGAGGTCTGCCCTCAGGCTGTTTCAGACAGGGCTTTAGTGCACAGGCTAGACTGTATAATTGGGGTATGGTCCAGTGGCATGCAGGTTGTTACTCATTTGGCGTTTCTGGTTAGGCCTATAGGGCAACATTTTTCTTCTGGAGGGCAGGCAGAGTGCTGCATTGTTTCTCCAGAATTTCCAAACCGGAGGGGTGTGGCCAGGATTGTGAGGAAGGAAGTCTGAAAACACAAGCTAGCACGAGTTTTGGGACCAAGAGCATGGCAGGCCCAATCTGCAGAGGCTGAATCGAGATCTCCTGCAGGTGAGGTCAGGGCGATTATCAGATGTTGCCTCAAGCTGGAGTTTGTGTCCACGACGGCCCTTACATGAAGGGGGTGGGGGCGTCATGAGGCCAGGGAGGTTTCCCTACGCTGGGAGTTGTGAGCTGCTCCAAACTTCAAAGTTTCCTTCTTCAGGACAGTCGAGTACTATTGGATGGTCCCTTGATGCCCCATACAGAAAGACTCGAGAGCAGGGGCCTAAGCATTGATGCCGAGAAACGCCAACTCACCTTCCCATTGCCGGCTCGAGACAAGGCACGCTCAATCTGCGGGCTCTTGGGTGAGCTACCCAGAAGGCTGAGTTTAAATGGACTCTCCTGAGGATGAGTCATAATGTGGGTTGGTGGCCATGGAGAACTTGGAATGTGGCAGTAGCTAAGGGACTCTGCAGGATTCTCCAACCCGAAGGGCTTGACACAACTCCAACAAGGAAGCTTCCCATGTGGAGATGAGAGGTCTTCTACCTGGTGCCTCAGGAAAGCCCCGTATGCTGGTCTTCGAATCCAGGACTCTGAGAAGTGATACCTGGACACCAAAGCAAGAGTTCATAATAGGGCCTAGGGGCCTGTCTGGTTCAATCTTCTGTCTCTGCGGATATCTGTCTGTGTGTCTGCATGGAGGTAGTAGTTGCTCAGCTTGTGTCATAATGCCAGTATTTGTCCAGTGCGGCTTGTGGTAGTGGGATGTCCTTGGGGACCTTGAGGTTTCTACTATTTTGTAGAGTTGTGGCCAATGGAATGGGCAGTTTCTTAGGAGAGAGCAGGCACAGTTCTGTGGAGCGGCTCCAGAGACCCCAGCCTGGAGGCTGTGTGGGCCATGGCTGTGCAGACAGACATCCAAAAACCCTAACTCAGCTCAGGTTTGGGGCCGAGGTTACGGCAGGCCTGATCTACAGTCCATGAGCGGAGCTCCTCTGGATATGAAAGAAGGGTGAGAGGGAGGCAGTCGCCCAGGCTTTTGTCTCTGGATGTTTTGTCCACAATGGCCGTTTAATGTTGGAGTTGCCTCATGGGTCGTAGAAGTCTCCCTCTCTGGTAGTTTGTCCAGCCCCCAAGAGTTTGGGGTCATTCTGTGGGAAGGGAAGTGTCCTGTTTTCTGCTTCATGTGTCCCCCCAGTAGAGGGATTCTAGAGCATAGCAGTGGGTACTGACAACTGGAATACTCGCCCTCTGGTTAAGCCTGGTGGCCTATGGATATGACAAGCCCCATATGCAGGATCTTGGTCCAGCCACTGAGAGGCGTTACTTTAATACGGGACTCACGCTGCAGGTCACAATGCATGTCTGTGCCCTAGGCGGGCCTCAAGCACTGGCATGGCCTTTCGGACAATGCAGGTTTTCCCACATTGAACGTTGGACAACATGCCAACCACAAGGTTTCTGGCCATGGGGAAGGAGGAATTCTAATTTCTGCATCACGTTCACCCTGGGCAGTGATTGGAGATAAGGTCTAGGTTCTGAAGCCTGAAAACCGAGGTTGGGAAGAGATGACGACCTACAGCCAAAGCGGGTCCTATGTGTCCAGGTTGGGGCCAGCTGTCTGGGTGTCGTTTGGGATGTCTTGTCTCAGGCTGTGCCAGACAGGGCATTAGTATACAGGGTAGGCTGTATAATAGCTTTACAATCGAGTGGCATGCATTAGAAAATCATTTGGGGTTTCTTATTAGCAGCATAGGGCAAGTTTTTCTTCTGGAGGGCAGGCAGAGTGCTGCATTGTGGCATCGGAATTCTTAAACTGGAGGGCTTGTGGGCCAGGAGAGTGAGGACGGAAGTCTGAGAACACAAGCTAGGCTTAGGTTTCGGGGCAAGGACATGGCAGGTACACTCTGCAGAGCTGAATTGAAATCTCATGTGTCTGAAGTCAGGTCGATGATCAGACTTTGGCTCAGGTTTGAGTTTCTGTCCATGTTGGCCCCTTCATGAAGGGGGGACATTATGAGGCCATGGGGGTTTTGCCACTATTGGAGTTGTGATATGCTCCAAACCGCAAGGATTCCTTCTGTGGGACAATTAAGATTTGTTGGATGGCTCCAGGACGTCTTATAAGGTATTTTTCCAGAACAGGGTTCTAAGTATGAAAGCCTGGGCAGCCAGCCTCACATTCCAATTGTCTCCTAGCAACAAGTAACGTTTGATCTGCTGGCTTGGGGTAGCAACAGAGGGGGCTGAGTTGAAATGGACTTTCCTGAGGATGGTCTTAATGTTGTTTTGAGTCCATGGAGTCCTTGGTATGGGGCAGTGGCACCAGGGCCCTGAAGGATTCTCCTAACCAGAGGTTATGACAAAGCTCCAATGAGCAAGTTTTCCATGGGGAGACGAGATTTTTTCTTATTGGTGCCTCAGGAAACCACCATATGCTGGTATTGGAAACGAGGCCTCTGAGGAGAGATGCCTGAAAACCAAAGCAATGGATCTGATTAGGGCCTAGGGGCCTGTCCGGTTCAATATTCTTCTCTGGGGACATCTGTTGTCTGAGTGGAGGTAGTTGCTAAGCTGGTTTGAGATCACCCCTGTTTGTCCTGGGCGGCCTACACTATTGGGATGGCCTCGGTGACTTTGGAGGTTTTTCCTCATTTGCAAGGTTGTGGCCAATGGAATGGGAAGAATTCCCTTGAAAGGGAAGCACAGTCCTGAGGTGTGGCTCCAGGGACCCAAGTGTGGAGCGTGTGTGGTCCAGGGCTATTTGGACAAAAGTCTGAAAACACAAACTCCACTTAGGTTGGGGGATGTAGGTATGGCCGGCCCGTCTATAGACCGTGAGGAGAACTCTTCGAGATATGAACAAGGGCGAATGTGAGGTGCTGGCTCATGCTTTTTTTTTTTTTTTCTGGAATTGTGTCACCGATTGCCATGGAATGTCGGGGTGTCCTCATGGGCCATCGATGAGGCTCCCTTTCTGGGGATTTGACCCGATCCCAAGAGATTGGGGTCATTCTGTGGGAAGGGAGGAGGCCTTTCTTGTTTTTTTGTTTATTTTTTTATTATTATTATTTTTTTTTACCTAAGGTGGACCACCAAAAGAGGGATTCAAGAGCAGAGTCCTGGGGAGGGGCGACTGGACAACCAGACCTCTGGTTAACATTGGGACCTAAGAACATGGCAAGCCCCATATGTGGGCTCTTGGTCCAGACACTGAGAGGCCTTCCTTGAGGATAGGTCTCACACTGAGTTTCACAATGTGTTTTTGTGCCCAAGGAGCCCCTCAAGTCAGGGCGTGGCCTAATGTACCATGATGGTTTCTCCTACACTGAACGTTGCACAATATGGCAACCACAAGTTTTCTGGCCATGGGGAAGAAGGAGTTCTAATTTCTGCAACACTTTCACTCCTGGACTGTGATTGGATTTAAGGTCTAGGTTCTGAAGCCTGAAAACTGAGGTTGGGAAGAGATGAAGACCTAAGGCCATGGTGTGGCTGATGTGCTCAGTGTTCGGCCAGCTGTTGAGTGTGGATTGGGAGGTGCAGGCTCAGGCTGTGGCAGACAGGGAATTAGTGCCCAGGCTAGACTGTATCATTGGGGTGCAGTCGAGTTTCGTGCAGGATGGTACTCATTTGTGGTTACTGGGTAGCCCCAGAGGGCAACGTTTTTCTTCTGGAGGGAAGACACAGTGCCACATAGTGGCTCCAGAATTCCCAAACTGGAAGGCTTGTGGGCCAGGAGTGTGAGAAAAAAATTCTGAGAACACAAGCCAGACTTAGATTTCGGGGTGAGGGGACGGCAGGCACCCTCTGCAGAGATGATTCGAGATCCCGTATGCCTGAAGACAGAGCTAGGATCAGACGTTGGCTTACGTCGGAGTTTCTGTCCATGACGGCCCCTTCATGAAGGGGAGGGCGTCATGAGGACATGGAGGTTTTCCCACGATGGGAATAGTGAGATGCTCCAAACCGCAATGATTCCTTCTGTGGGACAGTCGAGACCTGTTGGATGGCTCCAGGACATCCCATAAGGAAGTTATCCAGAGCAGGGTTTTAAGGATGGATGCCTGGGCAGCCTGCCTCCCATTCCAGGTGTCTCATAGCGCCAAGGCAAGTTCGATCTGCTGGATCTAGGGGAGCAACCGAGGCGGGTGTGTTGAAATGGGTGAGTTGAGGATGGGTCATAATGTGCATTTGTGTCGATGTAGACCTTGGAATGGGGTGCTTGATCTGGGGCCTTGAGGGATGTTCATAACCGGAGGTTTTGATGGGCTCTAAAGAGTACGTTTCCTATGTAGAGAAGAGAATTGTTTAATGAGTGCCTAAGGAATCTCTCATATGCTGTTATTGGAAACCAGGCCTCTGAGGAGAGATGACTGGAAACAAAAGCAATCGAGATGATTAGGTCCTAGGTGCCTGTCCGGTTCAATCTCTTTCCTGAGTATACGTGTCTAAGGATCTGAGGGGATGTAGTTGCTCAGCTTGTGTCAGATCGCTCCTGTTTGTCCTGGGCAGCCTATAATATTGGGATGGCTTCGGGAATTTGGAGTTTCTCCTAATCTATAGGGTTGTGGCCAATGGAATGGGCAGAAATCCCCTGGATAGGGCAGGCACAGTTCTGAGTTTGGCTCTTGGGGCCCACCCTTGAGGCTGTGTGGGCCAGGCCTGTGGGGACAAAAGTCTGAAAACACAAACTCCGCTTAGGATTGGGGACATAGGTATGGCACGCCCAATCTACAGACCGTGATAACACTTAGGGATATGAAAAAGGGTGAGTTTGAGGTGCTTGCTCAGGTTTTGTCTCTGGATTTGTGTCAACAATGTGGGTGGAATGCTGGCGTGGCCTCATGGGTTGTGGATGGCTTTCCTTCTCTGAGGATTTGACCTGATCCCAAGAGTTTGGGTACATTCTGTGGGATGGGAGGAGTCTTTTCTGTTTTTTATTTTATTTTATTTTATATTTCATTTTATGTACCTCAAGTGTCCCAATAAAAGAGGGATTCCAGAGCAGAGTCCTTGGGAGGGACAACTGGACATCCCCACCTCTGTTTAAGTTTGGGGGCCTAGGGGCATGGCAAGTCCAATAGGCGGGCTCTTGATTCAGACACTGAGAGGCCTTCCTTGAGGAAAGGGCTCATGCTGAGGTTTACAATGCCTATTTGTGCCCAACAAGGCCCTCAAGCATGGGAAGTGCCTCATGGGCCACGCTAGATTCTTCTACACTGAACGTAGGAGAATATGCCAACCACAAGGTTTCCAGCCATGGCGAAGGAAGAGTTGTGATTTCTGCATCACCTTCACACCTGGACAGTGTTTGGAGTTTAGGTCTAGGTTCTGAAACCCGAAAACCGAGGTGGGAAGAGATGAAGACCTAAGGACCTGATGGGTCCAATGAGCTCAGTGTGCGGCCAGCTGTTGAGCGTAGGTCTGGAGGTGTGGGCTCATGCTGTGTCAGACAAGGCATTAGACAGGGTAGACTGCATATTTGGGGTGCAGTCGAGTGGAGTTCAGTTGATCCTTATTCGGGTTTCTAGGTAGCTCCATAAGGCAACGTTTTTCTTCTGGAGGGCAGGCAGTGTGCTGCATTATGGCCCCAGTATTGCCAATCTGTAGGGCTTTTGGGGCAGGGGTGTGAGGACGGTAGTCTGAGAACACAAGCTAGGCTTAGTTTTGGGGGTGAGTGCACAGAAGGCACACTCTGCAGAGCTGAATCAAGATCTCATGCACCTAAAGTCAGGGCGAATATCAGACGTTTGCTCAGGTTGGAGTTTCTGTCCATGATGGCCCCTTTATAAAGTGGAGCGTCTCAAGAGGCCATGTAGATTTTCCCACAATGGGAGTTGTGAGATGCTCCAGACTGCAAAGATTCCTTCTGTGAGACACTTGAGACCTGTTGGATGGCTCTAGGATGTCCCATGTGGAACGACTCCAGAGTAGGGTTCTAAGGATGGATGCCTGGGCAGCCCGCCTCCCATTCTAGTTGTCTCCTAGCAACAAGGCAGGTTTGATCTGCAGGCCCTGGAGGAGAAACCAAGGGAGTTGAGTTGACATGGACTCTCCCGACAATAGATCATAATGTGGGTTTAAGTCCATGGAGACCTTGGAATGGGGCGCTTGATCCGGGGCCCTGAAAGATTCTCCTAAACAGAGGTTTTTATAGAGCTCCAAAGAGTACATTTCCTATGTGGAGATGAGATTTTTCTGATGAGTGCCTCAGTAATCCCCCGTATGCTGATATTGGAAACCAGGCCTCTGAGGAGAGATGCCTGGAAACAAAAGCAATGGATCTGATTAGAGCCTAAGTGCCTGTCCAGTTCAATCTTATTCTATGGGGATATCTGTCTCTGGGTCTGAGTGGAAGTAGTTTCCTAACTTGTGAAAGATCATCCCTATTTGTCCTGGGCAGCCAACACTATTGGGATGGCCTTGGGGAGTTTGGAGGATTCTCCTAATCTATAGGGGTGTGGCCAATGGAAATGGCAGAATTCCCCTGGAGAGGGAAGCCACAGTCCTGAGGTGTGTCTCCAGGGGCCCCAGCTTGGATGATGTGTGGGCCAGGACTGTGGGGACAGAAGTCTGAAAACACAAACTCAGCTTAGGTTTAGGGATGTATGTATGAAGGCTCGATCTACAGACCGTGAGAATTTTCCGGGCTATGAACAAAGGGCGAGAATGTGGCGCTTGCTCAAGCTTTTGTCTCTGGATTTTGTGTCAACGGTGGCCGTGGAATGTCGGGGTGTCCTCAAGGGCCATGGACAATTCTTTCTCTGGTGATTTGGCCTGATCCCAAGGGGTTGGGATCATTCTGTGGATGAGAAGAATCCTTTCTGTATTTTTTTTTTTTACCTCAGGTGTTCCACCAAAGAGGGATTCCAGAGAAGAGTCCTGAGTAGGGGTGACTACACATCTCGAACTCTGGTTGAGATTGGGGGACTAGGGGCTTGGCAAGCCCCATATGTGGGCTGTTGTTCCAGTCACTAAGAGGCTTTAAATGAGGATAGGGTTCACGCTGAGGGTCACAATGTGTGTTTGTGCAAATTGTGGCCCACAGGGATAGGTGGGGCCTCATAGTCCATGCTGCTTTCTCCTACAATGAACATTGGACAACATGCCAACCACTAGGTTTCTTGCCAAGGCGAAGGAGAAGTTCTGACTCTTGCATCACGTTCACTCCTGAGCAGTGAGTGGAGATAATGTCTAGGTTCTGAAGGTGAAATCTGAGGTTGGGTAGAGATGATGGCCTAAAGCCATTGTGGGTGTGATATGCTCTGTGTATGGCCAGCTGTCTGGGTGTTGGACTGGAGGTCTGCCCTCAGGCTGTGTCAGACAGGGCTTTAGTGCACAGGCTAGACTGTATAATTAGGGTATGGTCGAGTAGCATGCAGGTTGTAACTCATTTGGCGTTTCTGGTTAGCCCTATAGGGCAACATTTTTCTTCTGGAGGGCAGGCAGAGTGCTGCATTGTGTCTCCAGAATTGCCAAACTGGAGAGGTGTGGCCAGGATTGTGAGGAAGGAAGTCTGAAAACACAAGCTAGCACGAGTTTTGGGGCAAAGAGCATGGCAGGCCCACTCTGCAGAGGCTGAATCGAGATCTCCTGCAGGTGAGGTCAGGGCGAGTATCAGATGTTGCCTCAAGCTGGAGTTTGTGTCCATGACGGCCCCTTCCTGAAGGGGGTGGGGGCGTCATGAGGCCAGGGAGGTTTCCCTACGCTGGGAGTTGTGAGCTGCTCCAAACTTCAAAGTTTCCTTCTTCAGGACAGTCGAGTACTATTGGATGGTTCCAGGATGCCCCATACAGAAAGACTCGAGAGCAGGGCCGTAAGAATGGATGCCGAGAAACGCCAACTCACCTTCCCATTGCCTGGTCGAGACAAGGCACGCTCAATCTGCGGGCTCTTGGGTGAGCTACCCAGAAGGCTGAGTTTAAATGGACTCTCCTGAGGATGAGTCATAATGTGGGTTGGTGGCCATGGAGACCTTGGAATGTGGCAGTAGCTAAGGGACTCTGCAGGATTCTCCAACCCGAAGGGCTTGACACAACTCCAACAAGGAAGCTTCCCATGTGGAGATGAGAGGTCTTCTGTCTGGTGCCTCAGGAAAGCCCCGTATGCTGGTCTTTGAACCCAGGCCTCTGAGGAGTGATACCTGGACACCAAAGCAAGAGTTCATAATAGGGCCTAGGGGCCTGTCTGGTTCAATCTTCTGTCTCTGCGGATATCTGTCTGTGTGTCTGCATGGAGGTAGTAGTTGCTCAGCTTGTGTCATAATGCCCCTATTTGTCCAGTGCGGCTTGCGGTAGTGGGATGTCCTTGGGGACCTTGAGGTTTCTACTATTTTGTAGAGTTGTGGCCAATGGAATGGGCAGTTTCTTAGGAGAGAGCAGGCACAGTTCTGTGGTGTGGCTCCAGAGACCCCAGCCTGGAGGCTGTGTGGGCCATGGCTGTGCAGACACACATCCAAAAACCCTAACTCAGCTCCGGTTTGGGGCCGAGGTTACAGCAGGCCTGATCTACAGTCCATGAGGGGAGCTTCTCTGGATATGAAAGAAGGGTGAGAGGGAGGCAGTCGCTCAGGCTTTTGTCTCTGGATGTTTTGTCCACAATGGCCGTTTAATGTAGGAGTTGCCTCATGGGTCGTAGAAGTCTCCCTCTCTGGTAGTTTGTCCAGCCCCCAAGAGTTTGGGGTCATTCTGTGGGAAGGGAAGTGTCCTGTTTTCGGCCTCATGTGTCTCCCCAGTAGAGGAATTCTAGAGCATAGCAGTGGGTACTGACAACTGGAATACTCGCCCTCTGGTTAAGCCTGGGGGCCTATGGATATGACAAGCTCCATATGCAGGATCTTGGTCCAGCCACTGAGAGGCGTTACTTTAATACGGGACTCACGCTGCAGGTCACAATGCATGTCTGTGCCCTAGGCGGCCCTCAAGCACTGGCGTGGCCTTTCGGACAATGTAGGTTTTCCCACATTGAACCTTGGACAACATGCCAACCACAAGGTTTCTGGCCATGGGGAAGGAGATATTCTAATTTCTGCATCACGTTCACCCTGGGCAGTGATTGGAGATAAGGTCTAGGTTCTGAAGCCTGAAAACCGAGGTTGGGAAGAGATGACGACCTACAGCCATAGCGGGTCCTATTTGTCCAGGTTGGGGCCAGCTGTCTGGGTGTCGTTTGGGATGTCTTGTCTCAGGCTGTGCCAGACAGGGCATTAGAATACAGGGTGGGCTGTATAATTGCTTTACAATCGAGTGGCATGCATTAGAAAATCATTTGGGGTCTTATTAGCAGCATAGGGCAAAGTTTTTCTTCTGGAGGGCAGGCAGAGTGCTGCATTGTGGCTTCGGAATTCCCAAACTGGAGGTCTTGTGGGCCAGGAGAGTGAGGACGGAAGTCTGAGAACACAAGCTAGGCTTAGGTTTCGGGGCAAGGACATGGCAGGCACACTCTGCAGAGCTGAATTGACATCTCATGCGTCTGAAGTCAGGTCGAGGATCAGACTTTGGCTCAGGTTTGAGTTTCTGTCCATGTTGGCCCCTTCATGAAGGGGGGACATTATGAGCCCATGGGGGTTTTGCCACTATTGGAGTTGTGAGATGCTCCAAACCGCAAGGATTCCTTCTGTGGGACAATTAAGATTTGTTGGATGGCTCCAGGACGTCTTATAAGGAATTTTTCCAGAACAGGGTTCTAAGTATGGATGCCTGGGCAGCCAGCCTCACATTCCAATTGTCTCCTAGCAACAAGAAACGTTTGATCTGCTGGCTTGGGGTAGCAACAGAGGGGGCTGAGTTGAAATGGACTTTCCTGAGGATGGTCTTAATGTTGTTTTGAGTCCATGGAGTCCTTGGTATGGGGCAGTGGCACCAGGGCCCTGAAGGATTCTCCTAACCAGAGGTTATGACAAAGCTCCAATGAGCAAGTTTTCCATGGGGAGACGAGATTTTTTCTTATTGGTCCCTCAGGAAACCACCATATGCTGGTATTGGAAACGAGGCCTCTGAGGAGAGATGCCTGAAAACCAAAGCAATGGATCTGATTAGGGCCTAGGGGCCTGTCCGGTTCAATATTCTTCTCTGGGGACATCTGTTGTCTGAGTGGAGGTAGTTGCTCAGCTGGTTTGAGATCACCCCTGTTTGTCCTGGGCGGCCTACACTATTGGGATGGCCTCGGTGACTTTGGAGGTTTTTCCTCATTTGCAAGGTTGTGGCCAATGGAATGGGAAGAATTCCCTTGAAAGGGAAGCACAGTCCTGAGGTGTGGCTCCAGGGACCCAAGTGTGGAGCGTGTGTGGTCCAGGGCTATTTGGACAAAAGTCTGAAAACACAAACTCCACTTAGGTTGGGGGATGTAGGTATGGCCGGCCCGATCTATAGACCGTGAGGAGAACTCTTCGGGATATGAACAAAGGGCGAATGTGAGGTGCTGGCTCATGCTTTTTTTTTTTTTTTTTTCTGGAAATGTGTCACCGATTGCCATGGAATGTCAGGGTGTCCTCATGGGCCATCGATGAGGCTCCCTTTCTGGGGATTTGACACGATCCCAAGAGTTTGGGGTCATTCTGTGGGAAGGGAGGAGGCCTTTCTTGTTTTTTTGTTTATTTTTTTATATTATTATTTTTTTTTACCTAAGGTGGACCACCAAAAGAGGGATTCCAGAGCAGAGTCCTAGGGTGGGGCGACTGGACAACCAGACCTCTGGTTAATATTGGGACCTAAGAACATGGCAAGCCCCATATGTGGGCTCTTGGTCCAGACACTGAGAGGCCTTCCTTGAGGATAGGTCTCACACTGAGTTTCACAATGTGTTTTTGTGCCCAAGGAGCCCCTCAAGTCAGGGCGTGGCCTAATGTACCATGATGGTTTCTCCTACACGGAACGTTGCACAATATGGCAACCACAAGTTTTCTGGTCATGGGGAAGAAGGAGTTCTAATTTCTGCAACACTTTCACTCCTGGACTGTGATTGGATTTAAGGTCTAGGTTCTGAAGCCTGAAAACTGAGGTTGGGAAGAGATGAAGACCTAAGGCCATGGTGTGGCTGATGTGCTCAGTGTTCGGCCAGCTGTTGAGTGTGGATTGGGAGGTGCAGGCTCAGGCTGTGGCAGACAGGGAATTAGTGCCCAGGCAAGACTGTATCATTGGGGAGCAGTCGAGTTTCGTGCAGGATGGTACTCATTTGTGGTTACTGGGCAGCCCCAGAGGGCAACGTTTTTCTTCTGGAGGGAAGATACAGTGCCACACAGTGGCTCCAGAATTCCCAAACTGGAAGGCTTGGGGGCCAGGATTGTGAGAAAAAAATTCTGAGAACACAAGCCAGACTTAGATTTCGGGGTGAGGGGATGGCAGGCACCCTCTGCAGAGATGATTCGAGATCCCGTATGCCTGAACAGAGCTAGGATCAGACGTTGGCTTACGTCGGAGTTTCTGTCCATGACGGCCCCTTCATGAAGGGGACGGTGTCGCGAGGACATGTATGTTTTCCCACGATGGGAATTGTGAGATGCTCCAAACCGCAATGATTCCTTCTGTGGGACAGTCGAGACCTGTGGGATGGCTCCAGGACATCCCATAAGGAAGTTATCCAGAGCAGGGTTCTAAGTATGGATGCCTGGGCAGCCTTACTCCCATTCCAGGTTTCTCAAAGCGCCAAGGCAAGTTCGACTGCTGGATCTAGGGGAGCAACCGAGGCGGGTGTGTTGAAATGGGTGAGTTGAGGATCGGGCATAATGTGCATTTGTGTCGATGTAGACCTTGGAATGGGGTGCTTGATCCGGGGCCTTGAGGGATGTTCATAACTGGAGGTTTTGATGGCCTCTAAAGAGTACGTTTCCTATGTAGAGAAGAGAATTGTTTTGATGAGTGCCTAAGGAATCTCCCATATGCTGGTATTGGAAACCAGGCCTCTGAGGAGAGATGACTGGAAACAAAAGCAATCGATATGATTAGGGCCTAGGTGCCTGTCCGGTTCAATCTCTTTCCTGAGGACACGTGTCTAAGGATCTGAGGGGATGTAGTTGCTCAGCTTGTGTCAGATCGCCCCTGTTTGTCCTGGGCAGCCTATAATATTGGGATGGCCTCAGGACTTTGGAGTTTCTCCTAATCTATAGGTTTGTGGCCAATGGAATGGGCAGAAATCCCCTGGAGAGGGCAAGCACAGTTCTGAGTTTGGCTCTAGGGGCCCAGCCTTGAGGCTGTGTGGGCCAGGCCTGTGGGGACAAAAGTCTGAAAACACAAACTCCGCTTCGGATTGGGGACATAGGTATGGCACGCCCAATCTACAGACCGTGATAACACTTTGGGATATGAAAAAGGGTGAGTTTGAGGTGCTTGCTCAGGTTTTGTCTCTGGATTTGTGTCAACAATGTGGGTGGAATGCTGGCGTGGCCTCATGGGTTGTGGATGGCTTTCCTTCTCTGAGGATTTGACCCGATCCCAAGAGTTTGGGTACATTCTGTGGGATGGGAGGAGTCTTTTCTGTTTTTTATTTTATTTTATTTTATATTTTATTTTATGTACCTCAAGTGTCCCAATAAAAGAGGGATTCCAGAGCAGAGTCCTTGGGAGGGACAACTGGATATCCCGACCTCTGTTTAAGTTTGGGGGCCTAGGGGGTTTGCAAGTCCAAAAGGCGGGCTCTTGATTCAGACACTGAGAGGCCTTCCTTGAGGACACGGCTCATGCTGAGGTTCACAATGCCTATTTGTGCCCAACAAGGCCCTCAAGCATGGGAAGTGCCTCATGGGCCACGCTAGATTCTTCTACACTGAACGTAGGAGAATATGCCAACCACAAGGTTTCCAGCCATGGCGAAGGAAGAGTTGTGATTTCTGCATCACGTTCACCCCTGGACAGTGTTTGGAGTTTAGGTCTAGGTTCTGAAACCCGAAAACTGAGGTTGGAAGAGATGAAGACCTAAGGACCTGATGGGTCCAATGAGCTCAGTGTGCGGCCAGCTGTTGAGCGTAGGTCTGGAGGTGTGGGCTCATGCTGTGTCAGACAAGGCATTAGACAGGGTAGACTGCATATATGGGGTGCAGTCGAGTGGCGTTCAGTTGATCCTTATTCGGGTTTCTAGGTAGCTCCATAAGGCAACGTTTTTCTTCTGGAGGGCAGGCAGTGTGCTGCATTATGGCCCCAGTATTGCCAATCTGTAGGGCTTTTGGGGCAGGGGTGTGAGGACGGTAGTCTGAGAACACAAGCTAGGCTTAGTTTTGGGGGTGAGTGCACAGAAGGCACACTCTGCAGAGCTGAATCAAGATCTCATGCACCTGAAGTCAGGGCGAATATCAGACGTTTGCTCAGGTTGGAGTTTCTGTGCATGATGGCCCCTTTATAAAGTGGAGCGTCTCAAGAGGCCATGTAGATTTTCCCACAATGGGAGTTGTGAGATGCTCCAGACTGCAAAGATTCCTTCTGTGGGACACTTGAGACCTGTTGGATGGCTCTAGGATGTCCCATGTGGAACGACTCCAGAGTAGGGTTCTAAGGATGGATGCCTAGGCAGCCCGCCTCCCATTCTAGTTGTCTCCTAGCAACAAGGCAGGTTTGATCTGCAGGCCCTGGGAGAGAAACCAAGGGGGTTGAGTTGACATGGACTCTCCGACGATAGATCATAATGTGGGTTTAAGTCCATGAAGACCTTGGAATGGGGCGCTTGATCCGGGGCCCTGAAAGATTCTCCTAAACAGAGGTTTTTATAGAGCTCCAAAGAGTACATTTCCTATGTGGAGATGAGATTTTTCTGATGAGTGCCTCAGTAATCCCCCGTATGCTGGTATTGGAATCCAGGCCTCTGAGGAGAGATGCCTGGAAACAAAAGCAATGGATCTGATTAGAGCCTAAGTGCCTGTCCAGTTCTATCTTATTCTATGGGGATATCTGTCTCTGGGTCTGAGTGGAGGTAGTTTCCTAACTTGTGAAAGATCATCCCTGTTTGTCCTGGGAAGCCAACACTATTGGGATGGCCTCGGGGAGTTTGGAGGATTCTCCTAATCTATAGGGTTGTGGCCAATGGAAATGGCAGAATTCCCCTGGAGAGGGAAGCCACAGTCCTGAGGTGTGTCTCCAGGGGCCCCAGCTTGGATGGTGTGTGGGCCAGGACTGTGGGGACAGAAGTCTGAAAACACAAACTCAGCTTAGGTTTGGGGATGTATGTATGAAGGCTCGATCTACAGACAGTGAGAAGGTCTCCCAGGCCACCAAGCCACAGTAGGACTCATCTTCAGGAGAGTTCATTTCAACTCTCCCCTCTGGGTAGCTCACCCAGGAGCCCGCAGATTGAGCCTGCCTTGTCCTTACTAAAGAGTGGGAATATGAGGTGGCGTTCCCAGGCATCCATGCTTAGACACCTGCTCTCGAGTCTTTCCATATGGGGCCTCTTGGAACCATCCAATAGGACTCGACTGTCGTGCAGAAAGTAACCTTCAGTTTTGGAGCAGTTCACAAATCCCATCGTAGGCAAAACTTTCTGGCCTCATGGAGCCCCCACACCCTTCAGGAAGAGGCCATGCTGGACAAAAACTCTAGCCTGAGGCACGTCTCATAGTTGACATGACCTCAGTGCAGGAGATCTCGATTCAGCCTCTGCAGAGTGGGCCTGCCGTGCCCTCGGTCCCAAACCTCACGCTAGCTTGTGTTTTCAGACTTCCTTCCTCACACTCCTGGCAAACAAGCCCTCCGGACTAGGAACTCCAGAACCAAAACCCAGGCCAGTGTCTGCCCAACGGAAGAAAAACGTTTCCCTGTGGGGCTCTCCAGAAAACCCAGATGAGGATCAACCTGCTCGGGCCTCGACGGTACCCTAACTGGATATGCTGCTCTGGGCACTCATGCTCTGCCTGACACAGCCTGAAGCCAGACGTCCAGACAGACAAGGAGACAGCTGGCCGCACACCCAGCACTTCAGACACGCCATGGTCTTATGCCGTCACCTCATCCTAACCTTGGTTTTCAGATATCTGAACCTAGACATTATATCAATTCTCCACACAGCTGGGTATAGCAAGCATCAAGCAGAACTCCTCCTTCCCCATGGCTGTCAAGCTTGCTCTTGGCATGGAGTCACACCTTCAGGGTGGGAGAAACCTTCATGGCCCCTGATGCCACGCCCAAACTTGAGTGCTGCTTGGGCACAAATTCACACTGTGACCCTCAGCATGAGCAGCATGTCAAAGAAAGTCCTGTCAGGGCCTGGACCAAGAGCCCACATATGGGGCTTGCCAAGCCCCTATGCACCCAATCCTCACCACGGTTTGAATTTTCCAGTCTCCCCGCCCGTACCTGGAGCTCTGCTCTGGAATCCCTTTCTTGGAGAGACCCATGACCCAGACAACACGACTCCACCCTTCCCACAAAATGACCCCAAACTCTTGGGAGCTGGGACAAATCCCCAGAGAGGGATACTCGTCCACAGTACCTGAGGCCACCGCTCCAATCCACGGCTATCCCGGACACAACATCCAGAGACAAAAGACTGAGGGAACGCCTCCCACTCGCCCTTGTTTCAGAGGCCCAGGAGCTCCCTCTCGGGCTGTACATCCGGCCTGCCATACCCTAGGCGCCACTCATAAGCTGAGTTTGTGTATTCAGACTTCTGTGCCCACAGCCTGGACCCACACAACATCCAGGCTAGGGCCTCTGGACCAAACAGCGAAAGATTGTGCCTGCCCTCTCCAAGGAAAGCGTGCCCAATCCATTGAACACAACCCTACAGGTTAGGGAAAAGCTCCAAGGTCCCTGAGGCCATCAATAGTATAGGCCACCCTGGACTAAGAGGGGCTCTCTGACACCAGCGGAGCAACTATCTCCACTTAGACTCTCACACAGTGTCCCCAGAGACAGAAGGTTGAAATGGACAGGCCCCCAGGCCCTAATCTGAACCTTAGCTTTGGTTTCCATGTTTCCGTTCTCAGAGGACTGTTTTCGTAGACCAGCACATGGGGCTTTTCTGAGGCACCAAACCAAACCTCTCTCATCTCCACATGGGCAGCTTTCTTACTGGGATGTATCAAACTGTTCAGGTAGGAGAGTTCCGCAGGGCCACTGAACAACCAGCACATTCCAAGGTCTCCATGGACCCAAACGCACATTATGACGCATCCTCAGGAGAGGCCATTTCAACTCAGCCCCCTGGGTCGCGTGTTCCAGAGGCAGCAGATCAAACATATCTTGTCGCTAATAGCCAATGGGAATGCGAGGCATGCTGTACAGGGATCCATCCTTCGAACTCTGCTCTCCAGTCCTTCCATATGGTATGTCCTGGAGCCATGCAACAGGACTCGAATGTCCCGCAGAAGGAAACCTTGTGGTTTGGGGCAACCTCCAAACTCAGCGTGGGAAAACTTCCTTGGCCTCATGAGGCCCCCACTTCATGAAGGTGCCATCATGGACACATACTCCAGCCTCATCCAACGTCTGATCCTCAGCCTGACTTCAGATGTAGGAGATTTTGATTCAGCCTCTGCAGAGTGGGCCTGCTCTGCCCTTGGCTCCAATCCTCACACTAGCTTGTGTTTTCAGACTTCCGTATTCACACTCCTGGCCAACAAACCCTCCCTACTGGGAATTCTGGGGCCACAATGAAGCACTGTGCCTGCCTCCCAAGAGAAAAACATTGTCTATGGCGCTGCCCAGAAACCCCAAATGAGGATCAAACTTCTTGGCCCTCGGCAACACCCCAATTGCATAGGCTACCTTAAACAGTGATGCTCTGTCGCAAATAGCCTGAGCCCAGACCTTCCAACAGACACCGACACAGCTGGCTGCACACCCAGCACATTGGACCCGCCACTTCCTTAGGCCACCATCCATTCCCAACCTGGGTTTTCAGTCATCGGAACCTAGACCTTATCTCCAATCCCTGCACAGGGGGGAACCTGATGCACAAGTCCGAACCCCTCCTTCCCCATGGCAAGAAACCTTGCTGCTGGCAGTGAGTCAAACCTTTAGTGTAGGAGAAAACGGCATGGCCCATGAGGCCACGCCCAAGCGTGAGGGCCGCCTTGGGCACAAACACACATTGTGACCCTCAGCGTGAGTACCTTATTCAAGTAACGCCTCTCAGTGACTGGACCTAGAGCCCGCATATGTGGCTTGCCATGCCCATAGGCACCCAGGAATAACTAGATGGTGTTTATTCCAGTTGAGGGAACCCACTGCTGTGCTCTAGAGTTCCTCTCCTGGGGAGTCCCCTGTGGCAGAAAACAGTACTCTTCATTCGAACAAAATGAACACAAACACTTGGGAGCTTGGACAATCCCCATAAAGGAAGGCTCTTCCTCGGCCTCTGAAACAACCCCTACCCTGACCGGACACTGTAAACGCAAAACCCAGAGACAAAATCATGAGTGACTGCCTCCCACTTGCCCTACTTTGATTTCCAGAGGATCTCCCCTCACGGACTAGAGATCAGGCCTGCCATTACATTGGCCCCTAGCTGAGCCAAGTTTGCTTTTTCAGACATCTGTCCCCACAGCCCTGGCAAACACAGCCTCTAGGCTGGGTCCTCTGGAGCCATACCACAGGACCGTGCCTGCTCTCTCCTGGGAAACTGTGTCCATTCCTTTGGCCACACACCTCCAGAATATGAGAAACCTCAAGGCCTCCGAGGACATCCCACTACTGGGAGCCTCACTGGACTCACAGGGGCATTCGGACACAAGCTGAGCAGCTACATCCATGAATGCATGCACACAGATGTCAACAGAGATAGAAGGTTGAGCCGGACAGGCCTTTAGGCCGTAGTCTCAACTCTTGCTTTGGTTTCCAGGTGTCACTCCTCAGAGGCTTTGGTTCGAAGAACAGGGTATGGGGCTTTCCTGAGGCACGGAACAGAACTCCTCTCGTCTCCACATGGGAAGTTTCCTTGTTGGAGCCGTGTCAAACACCTCATGTTGGAGAATACTGCAGAGTCCCTGAGCCACCTCCACATCCAAGGTCTCCCAGGCCACCAAGCCACAGTAGGACTCATCTTCAGGAGAGTCCATTTCAACTCTCCCCTCTGGGTAGCTCACCCAGGAGCCCGCAGATTGAGCCTGCCTTGTCCTGACTAAAGAGTGGGAATATGAGATGGCGTTCCCATGCATCCATGCTTAGACACCTGCTCTCGAGTCTTTCCATATGGGGCCTCTTGGAACCATCCATTAGGACTCGACTGTCGTGCAGAAGGTAACCTTCGGTTTTGGAGCAGTTCACAAATCCCATCGTAGGCAAAACTTTCTGGCCTCATGAAGCCCCCACACACTTGAGGAAGAGTCCATGCTGGACAAGAACTCTAGCCTGAGGCACGTCTCATAGTTGACATGACCTCAGTGCATGAGATCTCGATTCAGCCTCTGCAGAGTGGGCCTGCCATGCCCTCGGTCCCAAACCTCACGCTAGCTTGTGTTTTCAGACTTCCTTCCTCACACTCCTGGCAAACAAGCCCTACGGACAAGGAACTCCAGAACCACAACCCAGCCCAGTGTCTGCCCAACGGAAGAAAAACGTTTCCCTGTGGGGCTCTCCAGAAAACCCAGATGAGGATCAACCTGCTCGGGCCTCGATGGTACCCGAACTGGATAGGCTGCTCTGGGCACTCATGCTCTGCCTGACACAGCCTGAAGCCAGACGTCCAGACAGACAAGGAGACAGCTGGCCGCACACCCAGCACTTCGGACACGCCATGGTCTTATGCCGTCACCTCATCCTAACCTTGGTTTTCAGATATCTGAACCTAGACATTATATCAATTCTCCACACAGCTGGGTATTGCAAGCACAAAACAGAACTCCTTTTTCCCCATGGCTGTCAAGCTTGCTCTTGGCATGGAGTCACACCTTCAGGGTGGGAGAAACCTTCATGGCCCCTGATGCCACGCCCAAACTTGAGTGCTGCTTGGGCACAAATTCACACTGTGACCCTCAGCATGAGCCCCATGTCAAAGAAAGGCCTGTCAGGGCCTGGACCAAGAGCCCACATATGGGGCTTGCCAAGCCCCTATGCACCCAATCCTCACCACGGTTTGAATTTTCCAGTCGCCCCGCCCGTACCTGGAGCTCTGCTCTGGAATCCCTTTCTTGGAGAGACCCATGAGCCAGACAACACGACTCCACCCTTCCCACAAAATGACCCCAAACTCTTGGGAGCTGGGACAAATCCCCAGAGAGGGATACTCGTCCACAGTACCTGAGGCCACCGCTCCAATCCACGGCTATCCCGGACACAACATCCAGAGACAAAAGCCTGAAGGAACGCCTCCCACTCGCCCTTGTTTCAGAGGCCCAGGAGCTCCCTCTCGGACTGTACATCCGGCCTGCCATACCCTAGGTTCCACTCATAAGCTGAGTTTGTGTATTCAGACTTCTGTGCCCACAGCCTGGACCCACACACCTCCAGGCTAGGGCCTCCAGGGCCACAGCGAAAGATTGTGCCTGCCCTCTCCAAGGAAAGTGTGCCCAGTCCATTGTCCACAACACTTCAGTTTAGGGAAAAGCTCCAAGGCCCCTGAGGCCATCAATAGTGTAGGCCCCCCTGGACTAAGAGGGGCTCTCTGACACCAGCGGAGCAACTATCTCCACTTAGACTCTCAGACAGTGCCCCCAGAGACAGAAGGTTGAAATGGACAGGCCCCCAGGCCCTCATCTGAACCTTAGCTTTGGTTTCCATGTTTCCGTTCTCAGAGGACTGTTTTCGTAGACCAGCACATGGGGCTTTTCTGAGGCACCAAACCAAACCTCTCTCATCTCCACATGGGCAGCTTTCTTACTGGGATGTATCAAACACTTCAGGTAGGAGAGTTCCGCAGGGCCACTGAACAACCAGCACATTCCAAGGTCTCCATGGACCCAAACGCACATTATGACACCTCCTCAGGAGAGGCAATTTCAACTCAGCCACCTGGGTCGCGTGTTCCAGAGGCAGCAGATCAAACATATCTTGTCGCTAATAGCCAATGGGAATGCGAGGCATGCTGTACAGGGATCCATCCTTCGAACCCTGCTCTCCAGTCCTTCCATATGGTATGCCCTGGAGCCATGCAACAGGACTCGAATGTCCCGCAGAAGGAAACCTTGTGGTTTGGGGCAACCTCCAAACTAAGCGTGGGAAAACTTCCTTGGCCTCATGAGGCCCCCACTTCATGAAGGTGCCATCATGGACACATACTCCAGCCTCAGCCAACGTCTGATCCTCAGCCTGACTTCAGATGCAGGAGATTTTGATTCAGCCTCTGCAGAGTGGGCCTGCTCTGCCCTTGGCTCCAATCCTCACACTAGCTTGTGTTTTCAGACTTCCGTCCTCACACTCCTGGCCCACAAACCCTCCCTACTGGGAATTCTGGGGCCACAGTGAAGCACTGTGCCTGCCTCCCAAGAGAAAAACATTGTCTATGGCGCTGCCCAGAAACCCCAAATGAGGATCAAACTGCTTGGCCCTCGGCAACACCCCAATTGCATAGGCTACCTTAAACAGTGATGCTCTGTCGCAAATAGCCTGAGCCCAGACCTTCCAACAGACACCGACACAGCTGGCTGCACACCCAGCACATTGGACCCGCCACTGCCTTAGGCCACCATCCATTCCCAACCTGGGTTTTCAGTCATCGGAACCTAGACCTTATCTCCAAACCCTGCACAGGGGGGAACCTGATGCACAAGTCAGAACCCCTCCTTCCCCATGGCAAGAAACCTTGCTGCTGGCAGTGAGTCAAACCTTCAGTGTAGGAGAAAACGGCATGGCCCATGAGGCCACGCCCAAGCGTGAGGGCCGCCTTGGGCACAAACACACATTGTGACCCTCAGCGTGAGTACCTTATTCAAGTAACGCCTCTCAGTGACTGGACCAAGAGCCCGCATATGTGGCTTGCCATGCCCATAGGCACCCAGGACTAACTAGATGGTGTGTATTCCAGTTGAGGGAACCCACTGCTGTGCTCTAGAGTCCCTCTCCTGGGGGGTCCCCTGTGGCAGAAAACAGTACTCTTCATTCCCACAGAATGAACACAAACACTTGGGAGCTTGGACAATCCCCTGAGAGGAAGGCTCTTCCTCGGCCTCTGAGACAACCCCTACCCTGACCGGACACTGTAAACGCAACACCCAGAGACAAAATCCTGAGTGACTGCCTCCCACTAGCCCTACTTTGATTTCCAGAGGATCTCCCCTCACGGACTAGAGATCAGGCCTGCCATTACATTGGCCCCTAGCTGAGCCAAGTTTGCTTTTTCAGACATCTGTCCCCACAGCCCTGGCCAACAGAGCCTCTAGGCTGGGTCCTCTGGAGCCATACCACAGGACCGTGGCTGCTCTCTCCTGGGAAACTGTGTCCATTCCTTTGGCCACACACCTCCAGAATATGAGAAACCTCAAGGCCTCCGAGGACATCCCACTACTGGGAGCCTCACTGGACTCACAGGGGCATTCGGACACAAGCTGAGCAGCTACATCCATGAATGCATGCACACAGATGACAACAGAGATAGAAGGTTGAGCCGGACAGGCCTTTAGGCCGTAGTCTCAACTCTTACTTTGGTTTCCAGGTGTCACTCCTCAGAGGCTTTGGTTCGAAGAACAGGGTATGGGGCTTTCCTGAGGCACGGAACAGAACTCCTCTCGTCTCCACATGGGAAGTTTCCTTGTTGGAGCCGTGTCAAACACCTCATGTTGGAGAATCCTGCAGAGTCCCTGAGCCACCTCCACATTCCAAGGTCTCCCAGGCCACCAAGCCACAGTAGGACTCATCTTCAGGAGAGTCCATTTCAACTCTCCCCTCTGGGTAGCTCACCCAGGAGCCCGCAGATTGAGCCTGCCTTGTCCTGACTAAAGAGTGGGAATATGAGGTGGCGTTCCCAGGCATCCATGCTTAGACACCTGCTCTCGAGTCTTTCCATATGGGGCCTCTTGGAACCATCCAATAGGACTCGACTGTCGTGCAGAAGGTAACCTTCGGTTTTGGAGCAGTTCACAAATCCCATCGTAGCCAAAACTTTCTGGCCTCATGAAGCCCCCACACCCTTCAGGAAGAGGCCATGCTGGACAAGAACTCTAGCCTGAGGCACGTCTCATAGTTGACATGACCTCAGTGCAGGAGATCCCGATTCAGCCTCTGCAGAGTGGGCATGCCGTGACCTCGGTCCCAAACCTCACGCTAGCTTGTGTTTTCAGACTTCCTTCCTCACACTCCAGGCAAACAAGCCCTCCGGACTAGGAACTCCGGAACCAAAACCCAGCCCCGTGTCTGCCCAACGGAAGAAAAACGTTTCCCTGTGGGGCTCTCCAGAAAACCCAGATGAGGATCAACCTGCTCGGGCCTCGACGGTACCCGACCTGGATCGGCTGCTCTGGGCACTCATGCTCTGCCTGACACAGCCTGAAGCCAGACGTCCAGACAGACAAGGAGACAGCTGGCCGCACACCCAGCACTTCGGACACGCCATGGTCTTATGCCGTCACCTCATCCTAACCTTGGTTTTCAGATATCTGAACCTAGACATTATATCAATTCTCCACACAGCTGGGTATTGCAAGCACAAAACAGAACTCCTTTTTCCCCATGGCTGTCAAGCTTGCTCTTGGCATGGAGTCACACCTTCAGGGTGGGAGAAACCTTCATGGCCCCTGATGCCACGCCCAAACTTGAGTGCTGCTTGGGCACAAATTCACACTGTGACCCTCAGCATGAGCCCCATGTCAAAGAAAGGCCTGTCAGGGCCTGGACCAAGAGCCCACATATGGGGCTTGCCAAGCCCCTATGCACCCAATCCTCACCACGGTTTGAATTTTCCAGTCGCCCCGCCCGTACCTGGAGCTCTGCTCTGGAATCCCTTTCTTGGAGAGACCCATGAGCCAGACAACACGACTCCACCCTTCCCACAAAATGACCCCAAACTCTTGGGAGCTGGGACAAATCCCCAGAGAGGGATACTCGTCCACAGTACCTGAGGCCACCGCTCCAATCCACGGCTATCCCGGACACAACATCCAGAGACAAAAGCCTGAAGGAACGCCTCCCACTCGCCCTTGTTTCAGAGGCCCAGGAGCTCCCTCTCGGACTGTACATCCGGCCTGCCATACCCTAGGTTCCACTCATAAGCTGAGTTTGTGTATTCAGACTTCTGTGCCCACAGCCTGGACCCACACACCTCCAGGCTAGGGCCTCCAGGGCCACAGCGAAAGATTGTGCCTGCCCTCTCCAAGGAAAGTGTGCCCAGTCCATTGTCCACAACACTACAGTTTAGGGAAAAGCTCCAAGGCCCCTGAGGCCATCAATAGTGTAGGCCCCCCTGGACTAAGAGGGGCTCTCTGACACCAGCGGAGCAACTATCTCCACTTAGACTCTCAGACAGTGCCCCCAGAGACAGAAGGTTGAAATGGACAGGCCCCCAGGCCCTCAGCTGAACCTTAGCTTTGGTTTCCATGTTTCCGTTCTCAGAGGACTGTTTTCGTAGACCAGCACATGGGGCTTTTCTGAGGCACCAAACCAAACCTCTCTCATCTCCACATGGGCAGCTTTCTTACTGGGATGTATCAAACACTTCAGGTAGGAGAGTTCCGCAGGGCCACTGAACAACCAGCACATTCCAAGGTCTCCATGGACCCAAACGCACATTATGACACCTCCTCAGGAGAGGCAATTTCAACTCAGCCACCTGGGTCGCGTGTTCCAGAGGCAGCAGATCAAACATATCTTGTCGCTAATAGCCAATGGGAATGCGAGGCATGCTGTACAGGGATCCATCCTTCGAACCCTGCTCTCCAGTCCTTCCATATGGTATGCCCTGGAGCCATGCAACAGGACTCGAATGTCCCGCAGAAGGAAACCTTGTGGTTTGGGGCAACCTCCAAACTCAGCGTGGGAAAACTTCCTTGGCCTCATGAGGCCCCCACTTCATGAAGGTGCCATCATGGACACATACTCCAGCCTCAGCCAACGTCTGATCCTCAGCCTGACTTCAGATGCAGGAGATTTTGATTCAGCCTCTGCAGAGTGGGCCTGCTCTGCCCTTGGCTCCAATCCTCACACTAGCTTGTGTTTTCAGACTTCCGTCCTCACACTCCTGGCCCACAAACCCTCCCTACTGGGAATTCTGGGGCCACAGTGAAGCACTGTGCCTGCCTCCCAAGAGAAAAACATTGTCTATGGCGCTGCCCAGAAACCCCAAATGAGGATCAAACTGCTTGGCCCTCGGCAACACCCCAATTGCATAGGCTACCTTAAACAGTGATGCTCTGTCGCAAATAGCCTGAGCCCAGACCTTCCAACAGACACCGACACAGCTGGCTGCACACCCAGCACATTGGACCCGCCACTGCCTTAGGCCACCATCCATTCCCAACCTGGGTTTTCAGTCATCGGAACCTAGACCTTATCTCCAAACCCTGCACAGGGGGGAACCTGATGCACAAGTCAGAACCCCTCCTTCCCCATGGCAAGAAACCTTGCTGCTGGCAGTGAGTCAAACCTTCAGTGTAGGAGAAAACGGCATGGCCCATGAGGCCACGCCCAAGCGTGAGGGCCGCCTTGGGCACAAACACACATTGTGACCCTCAGCGTGAGTACCTTATTCAAGTAACGCCTCTCAGTGACTGGACCAAGAGCCCGCATATGTGGCTTGCCATGCCCATAGGCATCCAGGACTAACTAGATGGTGTGTATTCCAGTTGAGGGAACCCACTGCTGTGCTCTAGAGTCCCTCTCCTGGGGGGTCCCCTGTGGCAGAAAACAGTACTCTTCATTCCCACAGAATGAACACAAACACTTGGGAGCTTGGACAATCCCCTGAGAGGAAGGCTCTTCCTCGGCCTCTGAGACAACCCCTACCCTGACCGGACACTGTAAACGCAACACCCAGAGACAAAATCCTGAGTGACTGCCTCCCACTAGCCCTACTTTGATTTCCAGAGGATCTCCCCTCACGGACTAGAGATCAGGCCTGCCATTACATTGGCCCCTAGCTGAGCCAAGTTTGCTTTTTCAGACATCTGTCCCCACAGCCCTGGCCAACAGAGCCTCTAGGCTGGGTCCTCTGGAGCCATACCACAGGACCGTGGCTGCTCTCTCCTGGGAAACTGTGTCCATTCCTTTGGCCACACACCTCCAGAATATGAGAAACCTCAAGGCCTCCGAGGACATCCCACTACTGGGAGCCTCACTGGACTCACAGGGGCATTCGGACACAAGCTGAGCAGCTACATCCATGAATGCATGCACACAGATGACAACAGAGATAGAAGGTTGAGCCGGACAGGCCTTTAGGCCGTAGTCTCAACTCTTACTTTGGTTTCCAGGTGTCACTCCTCAGAGGCTTTGGTTCGAAGAACAGGGTATGGGGCTTTCCTGAGGCACGGAACAGAACTCCTCTCGTCTCCACATGGGAAGTTTCCTTGTTGGAGCCGTGTCAAACACCTCATGTTGGAGAATCCTGCAGAGTCCCTGAGCCACCTCCACATTCCAAGGTCTCCCAGGCCACCAAGCCACAGTAGGACTCATCTTCAGGAGAGTCCATTTCAACTCTCCCCTCTGGGTAGCTCACCCAGGAGCCCGCAGATTGAGCCTGCCTTGTCCTGACTAAAGAGTGGGAATATGAGGTGGCGTTCCCAGGCATCCATGCTTAGACACCTGCTCTCGAGTCTTTCCATATGGGGCCTCTTGGAACCATCCAATAGGACTCGACTGTCGTGCAGAAGGTAACCTTCAGTTTTGGAGCAGTTCACAAATCCCATCGTAGCCAAAACTTTCTGGCCTCATGAAGCCCCCACACCCTTCAGGAAGAGGCCATGCTGGACAAGAACTCTAGCCTGAGGCACGTCTCATAGTTGACATGACCTCAGTGCAGGAGATCCCGATTCAGCCTCTGCAGAGTGGGCATGCCGTGACCTCGGTCCCAAACCTCACGCTAGCTTGTGTTTTCAGACTTCCTTCCTCACACTCCAGGCAAACAAGCCCTCCGGACTAGGAACTCCGGAACCAAAACCCAGCCCCGTGTCTGCCCAACGGAAGAAAAACGTTTCCCTGTGGGGCTCTCCAGAAAACCCAGATGAGGATCAACCTGCTCGGGCCTCGACGGTACCCGACCTGGATCGGCTGCTCTGGGCACTCATGCTCTGCCTGACACAGCCTGAAGCCAGACGTCCAGACAGACAAGGAGACAGCTGGCCGCACACCCAGCACTTCGGACACGCCATGGTCTTATGCCGTCACCTCATCCTAACCTTGGTTTTCAGATATCTGAACCTAGACATTATATCAATTCTCCACACAGCTGGGTATTGCAAGCACAAAACAGAACTCCTTTTTCCCCATGGCTGTCAAGCTTGCTCTTGGCATGGAGTCACACCTTCAGGGTGGGAGAAACCTTCATGGCCCCTGATGCCACGCCCAAACTTGAGTGCTGCTTGGGCACAAATTCACACTGTGACCCTCAGCATGAGCCCCATGTCAAAGAAAGGCCTGTCAGGGCCTGGACCAAGAGCCCACATATGGGGCTTGCCAAGCCCCTATGCACCCAATCCTCACCACGGTTTGAATTTTCCAGTCGCCCCGCCCGTACCTGGAGCTCTGCTCTGGAATCCCTTTCTTGGAGAGACCCATGAGCCAGACAACACGACTCCACCCTTCCCACAAAATGACCCCAAACTCTTGGGAGATGGGACAAATCCCCAGAGAGGGATACTCGTCCACAGTACCTGAGGCCACCGCTCCAATCCACGGCTATCCCGGACACAACATACAGAGACAAAAGCCTGAAGGAACGCCTCCCACTCGCCCTTGTTTCAGAGGCCCAGGAGCTCCCTCTCGGCTGTACATCCGGCCTGCCATACCCTAGGCGCCACTCATAAGCTGAGTTTGTGTATTCAGACTTCTGTGCCCACAGCCTGGACCCACACAACATCCAGGCTAGGGTCTCTGGACCACACAGCGAAAGATTGTGCCTGCCCTCTCCAAGGGAAGTGTGCCCAATCCATTGACCACAACCCTACAGGTTAGGGAAAAGCTCCAAGGTCCCTGAGGCCATCAATAGTGTAGGCCACCCTGGACTAAGAGGGGCTCTCTGACACCAGCGGAGCAACTATCTCCACTTAGACTCTCAGACAGTGTCCCCAGAGACAGAAGGTTGAAATGGACAGGCCCCCAGGCCCTAATCTGAACCTTAGCTTTGGTTTCCATGTTTCCGTTCTCAGAGGACTGTTTTCGTAGACCAGCACATGGGGCTTTTCTGAGGCACCAAACCAAACCTCTCTCATCTCCACATGGGCAGCTTTCTTACTGGGATGTATCAAACACTTCAGGTAGGAGAGTTCCGCAGGGCCACTGAACAACCAGCACATTCCAAGGTCTCCATGGACCCAAACGCACATTATGACGCATCCTCAGGAGAGGCCATTTCAACTCAGCCCCCTGGGTCGCGTGTTCCAGAGGCAGCAGATCAAACATATCTTGTCGCTAATAGCCAATGGGAATGCGAGGCATGCTGTACAGGGATCCATCCTTGGAACCCTGCTCTCCAGTCCTTCCATATGGTATGTCCTGGAGCCATGCAACAGGACTCGAATGTCCCGCAGAAGGAAACCTTGTGGTTTGGGGCAACCTCCAAACTCAGCGTGGGAAAACTTCCTTGGCCTCATGAGGCCCCCACTTCATGAAGGTGCCATCATGGACACATACTCCAGCCTCAGCCAACGTCTGATCCTCAGCCTGACTTCAGATGCAGGAGATTTTGATTCAGCCTCTGCAGAGTGGGCCTGCTCTGCCCTTGGCTCCAATCCTCACACTAGCTTGTGTTTTCAGACTTCCGTCCTCACACTCCTGGCCCACAAACCCTCCCTACTGGGAATTCTGGGGCCACAGTGAAGCACTGTGCCTGCCTCCCAAGAGAAAAACATTGTCTATGGCGCTGCCCAGAAACCCCAAATGAGGATCAAACTGCTTGGCCCTCGGCAACACCCCAATTGCATAGGCTACCTTAAACAGTGATGCTCTGTCACAAATAGCCTGAGCCCAGACCTTCCAACAGACACCGACACAGCTGGCTGCACACCCAGCACATTGGACCCGCCACTGCCTTAGGCCACCATCCATTCCCAACCTGGGTTTTCAGTCATCGGAACCTAGACCTTATCTCCAATCCCTGCACAGGGGGCAACCTGATGCACAAGTCAGAACCCCTCCTTCCCCCTGGCAAGAAACCTTGCTGCTGGCAGTGAGTCAAACCTTCAGTGTAGGAGAAAACGGCATGGCCCATGAGGCCACGCCCAAGCGTGAGGGCTGCCTTGGGCACAAACACACATTGTGACCCTCAGCGTGAGTACCTTATTCAAGTAACGCCTCTCAGTGACTGGACCAAGAGCCCGCATATGTGGCTTGCCATGCAAATAGGCACCAAGGACTAACTAGATGGTGTGTATTCCAGTTGAGGGAACCCACTGCTGTGCTCTAGAGTCCCTCTCCTGGGGGGTCCCCTGTGGCAGAAAACAGTACTCTTCATTCAGACATGTCTCCTCAAAAGCCTGGATTCCAATACCAACATTGGGCATTTCCTGAGGCACCCATCAGAACAAATCTCGTCTCCACAAAGAATCTTGTGCATGGGACCTATGTCAAAATCTTAGGAGAATACTTCAGATTCCCGGTGCAATCGACCCATTCCAAGGCCCTCATGGACACAAACACACATTAGGCCCCATCCTCGGGAAAGTCCATTTAAACACCGCTGCCCCGATTGCTCCCAAAGAGCCATCAGATCTCAACTGTCTTGTTGCTCAGAGACAATTGGAATGAGAGGCTGGCTTCCCTGGCATCCATCCTCGAACTGTGCTCTGGAGTCATTCCATATGTGAATTCATGGAGCTGCCGAACAGGTCTCAATTGTCCTGCAGAAGGAATCCTTGAAGGGGTCTTCTCACAATTCCCAAAGTAGGAAAACCTCCATGGCCTTGAGATTCCGCTCCGTTCATGAAGGGGCAGTCATGCACAGAAACTCCAAACTGAGCCAACGTCTGATCCTCGCCATGACTTCAGATGCATGAGAGATTGGTTCAGATCTGCAGGGGGTACCTGCCGTGACCTCGGCCTGAAGCCCAAGTCTAGCTTGTGTTCTCAGACTTCTGTCCTCACACTCCTGGTCAAGAAGCCCTCACGATTTGCATTTCCGGACCCACAATGCAGCACTATGCCTGCCCTTTAGAAAAAATATCTTGCCTAATGACTGCCGAGGCATCACAAATGAGGAGAAATCTACACGGCACTCGACTGAACCTAAATTATATAGTCTAACCTGGGCACTAATGCACTGTCTGACGCAACCTGAGCCGGAACCTCCTGACCAACACCCAGGCAGCTGACCGCACACTGAGCACATCAGACCCACCATGGCCTTAGGTCGTCATCTCTTCCCAACTGCAGTTTTCATGCTTCAAAACCTAGACCTTATCTCCAAACACTGCCCAGGGTTGAAAATGATGCAGAAATCAGAACTCCTACTTCATGGCAAGAGACCTTGTGATTGGCATGTTGTCCAACGTTCAGTGTAGTTAAAACCAGTCTGGCCCATGAGGCACTGCCCATGCTCACGGGCCTCATTGGTCACAAACACACATTATGACCCTCAGCCTGAGCCCATTCCTCTAGTAAGGCCACTCATTGGCTGAATGAAGACATAGCATATTGGGCCTGCCATGCCCCTAGGCCCCAATTTTTAACCATAGTTTGGGTTGTCCCTTCACTCATCCCCAGGTCTCTGCTTTGGAATTCCTCTTTGGTTGGGACACCTGAGGTAACAAACCTGACAGGAGACCTCCCAACCCACAGATTGACGGAAAGAAACTGGGACCGGGCCAAATCAACCCAAGAGGCCTCCCCACATTCCACGCCCATATTTGAAACAATATCCTGAGACAAAAGCCTGAGCAAGCGCCTCAGACTCGCTCTTTCTTCATATCCTGAAGAGTTCTTCTCATGGTTTGTAGATCGGTCGTGCCATACCTACATCCCCAAACCTAAGCCGTGTTTGTGTTTTCAGACAACTGTCCAAACAGCTCAGGCCTACACACCCTACAGGCTCAGGCCCCTGGAGACAAACCTGAGTACTGTACTTGCCCTCTCCAAGGGAAATGTATGTGCCCATTCCAATGGCCACAACCCTACTAATAGGATAAACCTTCAAAGGCCCTGAGGCCATCCCTATAGTTGTGGCTTCCCAGGACAAACAGGGGCAATCTGAGCCCATCGGAGCACCAACCTGCACTCAGACCCGTAGACTGATGTCCCCAGAGGTAAAAACAAAAACGAACAGGCCCTTAGGCACTCATCGGATCCATTGCTTTGGTTACCCGGCATCTCTCCTCAGAGGCCTGGATTTCAATACCAGCATATGGCTGTTTCTTGACTCACCCATCAGAATAAATCTCATCTACACATGGGAAACATGCACGTTGGAGCTGTGTCAAAGCCTCTGTTTAGGAGAACCCTTCAGGGCCCCAGTGCCACCGCTTCATTCCAAGGGCTCCATAGACACAAACACATATTAGGACATATCCACTGGAGATTCCATTTCAACTCAGCCTCCTCGGTTGCTCCCCCACATCCAGCAGATCTAACCTGTCTTGTTGATTGGAGACAATTGGAATGCGAGGTGGGCTACCCAGCCATCCATCCTTAGAACCCGGCTCGGAATCGTTGGCCTGGAGCCAACCAACAGGTCTCAATTGTCCTGCAGAAGAATCTTTGCAGTTTGGAGCTTCTCACAACTCCCATCGTGGGAAAACCCCCATGGACTCGTGATCCAACCCCCCTTCAAGAAGGGGCCATCAGGGACAGAAAGTCCAACCTGAGCGATCGTGTGATCCTTGCCCTGACTTCAGATGCACGAGATCTCGATTGAGGTCTGTAGATTGTGCCTGCCATATCCTCACCCAGAAACCTAGGCCTAGCTTGGCTTCTCAGACTTCAGTCCTCAGACTACTGACCCACAAGCCCTCCAGTTTGGCAATCCAGAACTACAATGCCGCACTCAGCCTGCCCTCCAGAAGAAAAACATTGCCCTCTTGGGCCACGCAGAAACCACAAATGAGGATCAACCTGCACGCCATTCGGCTGTACCCCAAATATATAGGCTGACCTGGGCACTATTGCCCTTTCTGACCCAGCCTGAGACTGGACCTCCTGGCCCCACCCAGACAGCTGGCCTCACACTGAGCACATCGGACCCGCCATGGCCTTAGGTTTTCATCTCTTCTCAACCTCGGTTTCCAGGCTTCAGAACCTAGACCCGATCCCCAATCACTGCAATGGTTTGAAAATGAGGCAGAAATCAGAACTCTTTCCCCATGGCAAGAAACCTTGTGGTTGGCATGTGGTCCAACATTCAGTGTAGTAGAAACCAGTGTGGCCCATGAGGCCCCGCCCATGCTTGCGGGCCACATTGGTCACAAACACACATTGTGACTCTCAGCCTGAGCCCAGGCTTCACAGAAGGCCTCTCAGTGGCTGGATGAAGAGACAGCATATTGGGCCTGCCATGCCCCTAGGCCCCAATTTTTAACCATAGTTCGGGTTGTCCCTTCACTCTTCCCCAGGGCTCTGCTTTGGAATTCCTCTTTTGGTGGGACAGCTGAGGTAAAAAACCTGAAAGGAGTCCTCCCATCCCACAGATTGACGAAAAACAATTGGGATCGGACCAAATCCACAGAGAGAAAGATTCGTCCAGGGCCCATGAGGCTTCCCCAACATTCCACGGCCATCGCTGATACAAAATCCAGAGACAAAAGCCTGAGCAAGCGCCTCAGACTAGCTCAGTCCTCATATTCTGAAGAGTTCTTCTCATGGTTTGTAGATCGGGCGTGCCATACCTACGTCCCCAAACCTAAGCTGAGTTTGTGTTTTCAGACTTCTGTCCTCAAAGCCCTGGGCCACACTCCCTCCAGGCTGGGGCCCCTGGAGCCACACATTAGGACTGCGCCCACCCAATCCATGGGAATTCTGCCCATTCCATTGTCAAAAATCGTACAAATTAGGAGAACCCACCAAAGTCCCTGAGGCCATCCCAATAATGTAGGTCGCCGGGACAAAAAAGGGCATTTGATACCAGCTGAGCATCTACCTCCACTCATACCATAGATGGATGTCCCCAGAGAAGAAGATTGAACCAGACAGGACCCGAGGCCCTTATCGGATCCATTGCTTTGGTTTACAGGCATGTCTCCTCAAAAGCCTGGGTTCCAATACCAGCAGAGAAGATTTCCTGAGGCACCCATCAGAACAAAGCTCGTCTCCACAAGCAAACGCGTGCATGGAAGCTATGTCAAAAGCTTAGGAGTGTACTTCAGGGTCCCGGTGCCAACGCCCCATTCCAAGGCCCTCATGGACACAAACACACATTAGGACCCATCCTCAGGAAATTCAATTTCAACTCAGCCACCCCGGTTGCTCCCGCAGATCCATTGGATCTAAACTGTCTTGTTGTGAGGAGACAATTGGAATGCGAGGCGGACGTCCCAGGCAACCATCCTCGAATGGTGCTCTGGAGTCATTCCATATGGGATGTTCTGGAGCTGTCCATCAGGTCAATTGTCCCGCAGAAAGAATCCATGAAGGGGGGATCCCACATCGCCCAACGTGGAAAACCTCCATGGCCTCGAGATTCCGCTCCCTTCATGAAGGGGCCGTCATGCACAGAAACTCCAACCTGAGCCAACGTCTGATCCTCGCTCTGACTTCAGATGCATGAGATATTGGTTCAGAATTGCAGGGGGTACCTGCCGTGCCCTCACCCTGAATCCGAAGTCTAGCTTGTGTTCTCAGTCTTCCATCCTCACTCTCCTGGCCCCGATGCCCTCAAGTTTGGCAATTCCAGACCGACAATGAAGCATTCTGCCTGCCCTCTAGAAAAAATATATTGCCTAATGAGCTGCCCAGGCAGCTTAAATGAGGATCAACCTACACGGCACTCGAAGTACCCAAGTTATATAGTCTAACCTGGGCACTAATGCACTGTCTGACACAACCTGAGCCCGGACCTTCTTACCAACACCCAGACAGCTGACGGCACCCTGAGCACATCATACCCTCCATGGCCTTAGTTCATCATCTCTTCCCTACCTCAGTTTTCAGGCTTCAGACCTACACCTTGTCTCCAATCACTGCCCAGGGGTGACTGTGATGCAGAAATCTGAACTCTTCCTGACCCATGGCAAGAAACCATGTGGTTGGCATTTTGTCCAACGTTCAGTATAGGAGAAAACAGCATTCACCCTGAGGCCCCACCCATTCTTGAGTGCGACGAGAGCATAAACACGCATTGTGACCTCAGCTTGAGTCCTGTCCTCTAGTAAGTCCTCTCGGTGGCTGGACCATTAGATGTCATAATGGGCTTGACATGTCCCTAGGCCCCAATTTTTAACCAGATTTCTGGTTGTCCAGTCGCCCCTCCCCAGGGCTCTACTCTGGAATCCCTCATTAGGTGGGACATCTGAGGTTGAAACACAAAAGGAAACAAAATAAACAAATCAACAACAACAACAAAACGGATTCTTCCATCCTCAGAATGACCCCAAACTCTTTGGATGGGGCCGAACCACCAGAGATTAAGACTCATCCATTTCCCATAAAGTCACCCAGAAATTCCACGACCATGAGTGACATGATATCCAGAGACAAAAACTTGAGCAGGAGCCTCACACTCGCCCTTCTTTCAAATCCCGAAGTGTTCTCCTCATGGTCTGTAGGTGAGTCCTGCCATACCTATGACCCGAAACATAAGCCGAGTTTGTGTTTTCAGACAACTGTCCAAACAGCCCTGGCCTACACAACCTACAGGCTCAGGCCCCTGGAGTCAAACCTGAGGACTGTACTTGCCCTCTCCAAGGGAATTGTGTGTGTCCATTCCAATGGCCACAACCCTTCTAATAGGATAAACCTCCAAAGTCCCTGATCCATCTCAATAGTGGTGGCTTCCCAGGAAAAACAGGGGCAAACTGAGCCCACCTGAGCACGTACCCACACTCAGACCCATAGACAGATGTCCCCAGAGGTAAAAAGGAAAGAACAGGCCCCTAGGCACTAATCAGATCCATTGCTTTGGTTTCCAGGCATCTCTCCTCAGAGGCCTGGATTTCAAAAGCAGCATATAGCTTTTTCTTGACTCACCCATCAGAAAACATCTCATCTACACATGGGAAACTTGCACGTTGGAGCTGTGTCAAAGCCTCTGTTTAGGAGAACCCTTTTGGGACCCAGTGCACCGCTTCATTCCAAGGTCTCCATAGAAACAAAAGCACATTAGGACCCATCCCCAGGGGTGTCCATTTCAACACAGCGTCCTCGGTTGCTCCCCACAGATCCAGGAGATCTAACCTGTCTTGTTGCTAGGAGACAATTGGAATGCGAGGTGGGCTACACAGCCATCCATCCTTAGAACCCTGCTCAGAATCATTGGCCTGGACCAAACAACAGGTCTCAATTATCCTGCAGAAGACTCTCTGCAGTTTGGAGCTTCTCACAACTCCCATCGTGGGAAAACCCCCATGGCATCGTGATGCCCCCCTATTCATGAAGGGGCCATTGGGACAGAAGCTCCAACCTGAGCAATCGTCTGATCCTCGCCCTGACTTCAGATTCACGAGATCTCGATTCAGGTCTGTAGATTGTGTGTGCCATGGCCTCACCCAGAAACCTAAGCCTAGCTTGTGTTCTCAGACTTTTGTCGTCAGACTACTGGCCCACAAGCCCTCCAGTTTGGCCATCCAGAACTACAATGCAGCACACTGCCTGCCCTCCAGAAGAAAAACATTGTCCTCTGGGGCGACCCAGTAACCCCAAATGAGGATCAACCTGCACCGACCTTGGCTGTACCCCAAATACATAGGCTGACCAGGGCACTAATGCCCTTTCTGACACAGCCTGAGCCTGGAACCCCTGGCCCCTCCCAGACAGCTGGCCGCACACTGAGCACATCGAGCCGCCATGGCCTTAGGTCGTCATCTCTTCCCAACCTCGGTTTTCAGGTTTCAGAACCTAGACCTAATCTCAAATCACTGCCCAGGTTTGAAGGTGATGCAGAAATCAGAACTCCCTCCCCATGGCAAGAAACCTTGAGATTGGCATGTTGTCCAACGTTCAGTGTAGTTGAAACCAGTGTGGCCCATGAGGCTCCGCCCATGCTCGCGGGCCACATTGGTCACAAACACACATTGTGTCCCTCAGGCTGAGCCCAGTCCTCATGTAAGGCCACTCAGTGGCTGGATGAAGAGATAGCATATTGGGCTTGCCATGCCCCTAGGCCCCAATTTTTAACCATAGTTCGGGTTGTCCCTTCAGTCTTCCCCACGGCTTTGCTTTGGAATTCCTCTTTTGGTGGGACACCTGAGGTAACAAAACTGAAAGGAGTCCTCCCATCCCACAGATTGACGAAAAGCAATTGGGAATCGGGCCAAATCCTCAGAGAGGAAGATTCATCCATGGCCCATGAGGCCTCCCCGACATTCCACGGCCATCGTTGATACAAAATCCAGAGACAAAAGCCTGAGCAAGCGCCTCAGACTCGCACTTTCTTCATATCCTGAAGAGTTCTTCTCATGGTTTGTAGTTCGGGCCTGCCATACCTACGTCCCCAAAGCTAAGCTGAGTTTGTGTTTTCAGACTTCTGTCCTTAAAGTCTTGGGCCACACACCCTCCAGGCTGGGCCCCTGGAGCCACACATTAGGACTGTGCTTACCAATCCATGGGAATTCTGCCCATTCCATGGTCCAAAATTGTACAAATTAGGAGAAACCTCCCAAGTCCCTGAGGCCATCCCAATATTGTAGGTCGCCTGGAACAAACAAGGGCTGTCTGACACCAGCTGATAATCGACCTCCCTTCATACCATAGATGGATGTCCCCAGAGAAGAATATTGAACAAGACAGGACCCTAGGCCATAATAGGATCCATTGCTTTGGGTTACAGTCATGTGTCCTCAAAAGCTTGATTCCAATACGAGCATAGGGGTTTTCCTGAGGCACCCATCAGAACTCATCTCATCTCCACAAGGAAACCTGTGCATGGGAGCCAGGTCCAAAGCTTAGGAGTGTACTTCAGGGTCCCGGTGCCACCGCCACATTACAAGGCCCTCATGGACACAAAAACACATTAGGACCCATCCTCAGGAAAGTCCATTTCAACTCAGCCACCCCGGTTCCTCCGGCAGAGCCATCAGATCTAAACTGTCTTGTTGCTAGGAGACAATTGGAATGCGAGGCGGGCTTCCCAGGCATCCATCCGCGAATGGTGCTCTGGAGTCATTCCATATGGGATGTCCTGAAGCTGTCCAACAAGTCTCAATTGCCCCGCAGAAGGAATCCTTGAAGGGGGCATCCCACAACTCCCAACGTGGGCAAACCTCAATGGCCTCGAGATTCTGCTCCCTTCATGAAGCGGCCGTCATGCACGGAAACTCCAACCTGAGCCAACGTGTGATCCTCGCTTTGGCTTCAGATGCATGAGATATTGGTTCAGATCTGCACTGGGTACCTGCCGTGCCCTCGACCTGAAACCCAAGTCTAGCTTGTCTTCTCAGACTTCCGTCCTCACACTCCTGGTCCCGAAGCCCTCAGGTTTGGCAATTCCGGACCCACAATGCAGCACTCTGCCTGACCTCTAGAAAAAAATTATTGCCTGATGAGCTGCCCAGGCACCTTAAATGAGGATAAACCTACACAGCACTCCACTTTACCCAAATTATGTAGTCTAAACTGGGCACTAATGCACTGTCGGACACAACATGATGCTGGAGCTCCTGACCAACACCCAGAAAGCTGACCGCACACTGAGCACATAAGACCCGCCATGGCCTTAGGTCATCATCTCTTCCCTATCTCAGTTTTCAGGCTTCAGAACCGAGACCTTATCTCCAATCACTGCCCAGGCGTGATTGTGATGCAGAAATCACAACTCCTCCTTACCCATGGCAAGAAAACTTGCTACTGGCAGTGAGTCAAAGCTCAGTGTAGGAAAAAACGGCATGGCCCATGAGTCCACACCCATGCGTGAGGGCCGCCTTGGGCACAAACACACATTGTGACCCACAGCGTGGGTACCTTATTCAAGTAACGCCTCAAGTGAATGGACCAAGAGCCCGCATATGTGGCTTGCCATGCCCATAGGCACACAGGACTAACTAGATGGTGTGTATTCCAGTTGAGGAAACCCACTGCTGTGCTCTAGATTCCCTCTCCTGGGGGGTCCCCTGTGGCAGAAAACAGTACTCTTCCCTTCCCACGGAATGAACCCAAACACTTGGGAGCTTGGACAATCCCCCGAGAGGAAGGCTGAAGAGGAAGCCTGAAGCCAGACGTCCAAACAGACAAGGAGACAGCTGACCGCACACCCAGCACTTCGGACATGCCATGGTCTTATGCCGTCACCTCTTCCTAACCTTGGTTTTCAGATATCTGAACCTAGACATTATATCAATTCTCCACACAGCTGGGTATAGCAAGCACAAAACAGAACTCCTCCTTCCCCATGGCTGTTAAGCTTGCTCTTGGCATGGAGTCACACCTTCAGGGAGGAGAAACCTTCATGGCCCCTGATGCCACGCCCATACTTGACTGCTGATTGGGCAAAAATTCACACTGTGACCCTCAGCGCGAGTCCCATGTCAAAGAAAGGCCTGTCAGGGCCTGGATCAAGAGCCCACAGATGGGGCTTGCCAAGCCCCTATGCACCAGATCCTCACCAGGTTTTGTGTTTTCCAGTCGCCCCGCACGTACCTGGTGTTCTGCTCTGGAATCCCTTTCTTGGAGAGACACATGAGCCATACAAAACGACACCACCCTTCCCAGAAAATGACCCCAAACTCTTGGGAGCTGGGACAAATCCCCAGAGACGGATACTCGTCCACAGTCCCTGAGGCCACCCCTTGAATCCACGGATATCCCGGACACAACATCCAGACTTCTGTGCCCACAGCCTGGACCCACACAACCTCCAGGCTAGGGCCTCTGGAGCCACAGCGAAAGAATGTGCCTGCCCTCTCCAAGGGCAGTGTGACCAATCCATTGACCACAACACTACAGGTTAGGGAAAAGCTCCAAGGCCCCTGAGGCCATCAATAGTGTCGGCCACCCTGGAATAAGAGGGGCTCTCTACACCAGCGGAGCAACTAATTCCACTTAGACTCTCAGACAGTGTCCCCAGAGACAGAAGGTTGAAATGGACAGGTCCCCAGGCCCTAATCTGAACCTTAGCTTTGGTTTCCAGGTGTCCGTCCTCAGAGGACTGTTTTCGTAGACCAGCACACGGGGCTTTTCCGAGGCACCAAACCAAACCTCTCTCGTCTCCACATGGGGAGCTTTCTTACTGGGGATGTATCAAACCTTTCAGGTAGGAGAGTTCCGCAGGGCCACTGAACAACCAGCACATTCCAAGGTCTCCATGGACCCAAACGCACATTATGACGCATCCTCAGGAGAGGCCATTTCAACTCAGCCCCCTGGGTAGCGTGCCCCAGAGCAGCAGATCAAACATATCTTGTCGCTAATGGCCAATGGGAATGCGAGGCATGCTGTACAGGGATCCATCCGTCGAACCCTGCTCTCCAGTCCTTCCATATGGTATGTCCTGGAGCCATGCAACAGGACTCGAATGTCCCGCAGAAGGAAACCTTGTGGTTTGGGGCAACCTCCAAACTCAGCGTGGGAAAACTTCCTTGGCCTCATGAGGCCCCCGCTTCATGAAGGTGCCATCATGGACACATACTCCAGCCTCAGCCAACGTCTGATCCTCACCCTGACTTCAGATGCAGGAGATTTTGATTCAGCCTCTGCAGAGTGGGCCTGCTCTGCCCCTGGCTCCAGTCCTCACCCTAGCTTGTGTTTTCAGACTTCCGTCCTCATACATCGAGTCCACAAACCCTCCCTACTGGGAATTCTGGGGCCACAATGAAGCAATCTGTCTGCCTCCAAGGAGAAAAACATTGTCTATGGTGCTGCCCAGAAACCCCAAATGAGGATCAAACTGCTTGGCCCTCGGCAACACCCCAATTGCATAGGCTACCTTAAACACTGATGCTCTGTCGCAAATAGCCTGAGTCCAGACCTTCCAACACACACCGACACAGCTGGCTGCACTCCCAGCACATTGGACCCGCCACTGCCTTAGGCCACCATCCATTCCCAACCTGGGTTTTCAGTCATCGGAACCTAGACCTTATCTCCAATCCCTGCACAGGGGGGAACCTGATGCACAATTCAGAACCCCTCCTTCCCCATGGCAAGAAACCGTGCTGCTGGCAGTGAGTCAAACCTTCAGTGTAGGAGAAAACGGCATGTCCCATGAGGCCACACCCATGCATGAGGGCCGCCTTGGGCACAAACACACATTGAGACCCTCACGGTGAGTATCTTATTCAAGTAACGCCTCTCAGTGACTGGACCATGAGCCCGCAGATGTGGCTTGCCTTGCGCATAGGCACCCAGGAATAAGTAGATGGTGTGTATTCCAGTTGAGGGAACCCACTGCTGTGCTCTAGAGTCCCTCTCCTGGGGGGTCCCCTGTGGCAGAAAACAGTACTCTTCCCTTCCCACAGAATGAACCAAAACCCCTGGGAGTTTGGACAACCCCCCGAGATTAAGGATCTTCCTCGGCCCCTGAAGCAACCCCTACCTTGAACGGCCACTTTGAACGCAACTCCCAGAGACAAAAGCCTGAGCGACTGCGTCCCACTTGTCCTCCTTTGATATCCAGAAAATCTCCCCTCACGGACTTGAGATCAGGCCTGCCATTACCTTGGCCCCTAGCTGAGACAAGTTTGCTTTTTCAGACATCTGTCCCCACAGGCCTGGCAAACACAGATTCTAGGCTGGGTCCTCTGGAGCCATAACACAGGACCGTGCCTGCTGTCTCCTGGGAAACTGTGTCCATTCCTTTGGCCACACACCTCCAGAATATGAGAAACCTCAAGGCACCCGAGGACATCCCACTACTGGGAGCCTCCCTGGACACACAGGGGTATTTGGACACAAGCTGAGCAGCTACCTCCACGAAGGCATGCACACAGAGGTCAACAGAGATAGAAGGTTCTGCCGACCAGGCCCTTAGGCCGTAATCTCAACTCTTGCTTTGGTTTCAATGTGTCACTCCTCAGAGGCTTTGGATCGAAGAACAGGATATGGGGCTTTACTGAGGCACTGAACAGAACTCCTCTCGTCTCCACATGGGAAGCTTCCTTGTTGGAGCCGTGTCAAACACCTCAGGTTGGAGAATCCTGCAGAGTCCCTGAGCCACCTCCACATTCCAAGGTCTCCCAGGCCACCAAGCCACAGTAGGACTCATCTTCAGGAGAATCCATTTCAACTCTCCCCTCTGGGTAGCTCACCCAGGAGCCCGCAGATTGAGCCTGCCTTGTCCTGACTAAAGAGTGGGAATATGAGGTGGCGTTCCCAGGCATCCATGCTTAGACACCTGCTCTCGAGTCTTTCCGTATGGGGCCTCCTGGAACCATCCAATAGGACTCGACTGTCATGCAGAAGGAAACCTTGAGTTTTGGAGTAGTTCACAAATCCCATCGTAAACAAACCTCCCTGGCCTCATGAAGCCCCCACACCCTACAGGAAGAGGCCATGCTGGACAAAAACTCTCGCCTGAGGCACGTCTCATAGTTGACATGACCTCAGTGCAGGAGATCTCGATTCAGCATCTGCAGAGTGGGCCTGCCGTGCCCTCGGTCCCAAACCTCACGCTAGCTTGTGTTTTCAGACTTCCTTCCTCACAATCCTGGCAAACAAGCCCTCCGGACAAGGAAATCCAGAACCACAACACAGCCCAGTGTCTGCCCAATGGAAGAAAAACGTTTCCCTGTGGGGCTCTACAGAAAACCCAGATGAGGATCAACCTGCTCGGGCCTCGACGGTACCCGACCTGGATAGGCTGCTCTGGGCACTCATGCTCTGTCTGACACAGCCTGAAGCCAGACGTCCAGACAGACAAGGAGACAGATGGCCGCACACCCAGCACTTCGGACACGCCATGGTCTTAATCTGTCACCTCTTCCTAACCTTGGTTTTCAGATATCTGAACCTAGACATTATATCAATTCTCCACACAGCTGGGCATCGCAAGCCCAAAACAGAACTCCTCCTTCCCCATGGCTGTCAAGCTTGCTCTTGGCATGGAGTCACACCTTCATGGTGGGAGAAACCTTCATGGCCCCTGATGCCACTCCCAACTTGAGTGCTGCTTGTCACAAATTCACACTGTGACCCTCAGCATGAGCCCCATGTCAAAGAAAGGCCTGTCAGGGCCTGGACCAAGAGCCCGCATATGGGCTTGTGAAGCCCCAATGCACCCAATCCTCACCAGGGTTTCAGTTTTCCAGTCGCCCCGCCCGTACCTGGGGCTCTGATCTGGAATCCCTTTCTTGGAGAGACACATGAGCCAGACAACACGACTCCACCCTTCCCACAAAATGACCCCAAACTCTTGGGAGCTGGGACAAATCCCCAGAGAGGGATACTCGTCCACAGTCCCTGAGGCCACCCCTCCAATCCACGTCTATCCCGGACACAACATCCGGAGACAAAAGCCTGAAGGAACGCCTCCCACTCGCCCTTGTTTCAGAGTCCCAGGAGCTCCGTCTCGGGCTGTACCTACAGCCTGCCATACCCTAGGCGCCACTCATAAGCTGAGTTTGTGTTTTCAGACTTCTGTGCCCACAGCCTGGACCCACACAACCTCCAGGCTAAGGCCTCTGGAGCCACAGCGAAAGATTGTGCCTGCCCTCTCCAAGGACAGTGTGCCCAATCCATTGACCACAACCCTACAGATTAGGGAAAAGCTCCAAGGCCCCTGAGGCCATCAATAGTGTCGGCCACCCTGGACTAAGAGGGGCTCTCTGACACCAGCGGAGCAACTATCTCCACTTAGACTCTCAGACAGTGTCCCCAGAGACAGAAGGTTGAAATGGACAGGTCCCCAGGCCCTAATCTGAACCTTAGCTTTGGTTTCCATGTGTCCGTCCTCAGAGGACTGTTTTCGAAGACCAGCACACGGGGCTTTTCCGAGGCACCAAACCAAACCTCTCTCGTCTCCGCATGGGGAGTTTTCTTACTGGGGATGTATCAAACCCTTCAGGTAGGAGAGTTCCGCAGGGCCACTGAACAACCAGCACATTCCAAGGTCTCCATGGACCCAAACGCACATTATGACGCATCCTCAGGAGAGGCCATTTCAACTCAGCCCCGTGGGTAGCGTGCCCCAGAGGCAGCAGATCCAACATATCTTGTCGCTAATGGCCAATGGGAATACGAGGCATGCTGTACAGGGATCCATCCTTCGGACCCTGCTCTCCAGTCCTTCCGTATGGTATATCCTGGAGCCATGCAACAGGACTCGAATGTCCCACAGAAGGAAACCTTGTGGTTTGGGGCAACCTCCAAACTCAGCGTGGGAAAACTTCCTTGGCCTCATGAGGCCCCCGCTTCATTAAGGTGCCATCATGGACACATACTCCAGCCTCAGCCAACGTCTGATCCTCAGCCTTACTTCAGAAGCAGGAGATTTTGATTCAGCCTCTGCAGAGTGGGCCTGCTCTGCCCTGGGCTCCAATCCTCACCCTAGTTTGTGTTTTCAGACGTCTGTCCTCACTCTCCTGGCCCACAAACCCTCCCTACTGGGAATTCTGGGGCCACAATGAAGCACTCTGCCTGCCTCCCAGGAGAAAAACATTGTCTATGGTGCTGCCCAGAAACGCCAAATGATGATCAAACTGCTTGGCCCTCTGCAACACCCCAATTGCATAGGCTACCTTAAACACTGATGCTCTGTCGCAAATAGCCTGAGCCCAGACATTCCAACAGACACCGACACAGCTGGCTGCACACCCAGCACATTGGACCCGCCACTGCCTTAGGCCACCATCCATTTCCAACCTGGGTTTTCAGTCATCGGAACCTAGACCTTATCTCCAATCCCTGCACAGGGGGGAACCTGATGCACAAGTCAGAACCCTTCCTTCCCCATGGCAAGAAACCTTGCTGCTGGCAGTGAGTCAAACCTTCAGTGTAGGAGAAAAAGGCATGGCCCATGAGGCCACACCCATGCGTGAGGGCCGCCTTGGGCACAAACACACATTGTGAACCTCAGCGTGAGTACCTTATTCAAGTAACGCCTCTCACTGACTGGACCAATAGCCCACATATGTGGCTTGCCTTGCCCATAGGCACCCAGGACTAACTAGATGGTGTGTATTCCAGTTGAGGGAACCCACTGCTGTGCTCTAGACTCCTACTCCTGGGGGGTCCACTGTGGCAGAAAACAGTATTCTTCCCTTCCCACAGAATGAACCCAAACACATGGGAGCTTGGACAATGCCCCGAGTGGAAGGCTCTTCCTCGGCTTCTGAAGTAACCCCTACCCTGAACGGCCACTGTGAATGCAACACCCAGAGACAAAAGCCTGAGCGACTGCCTCCCACTTGCCCTCCTTTGATATCCAGAGGATCTCCCCTCACGGACTGGAGATCAGGCCTGCCATTACGTTGGCCCATAGCTGAGCCAAGTTTGCTTTTTCAGACATCTGTCTCCACAGCCCTGGCAAACACAGCCTCTAGGCTGGGTCCTCTGGAGCCATACCACAGGACCGTGCCTGTTGTCTCCTGGGAAACTGTGTCCATTCCTTTGGCCACACACCTCCAGAATATGAGAAACATCAAGGCCCCCGAGGACATCCCACTACTGGGAGCCTCCCTGGACACACAGGGGCATTCGGACACAAGCTGAGCAGCTACCTCCACGAAGGCATGCACACAGATGTCAACAGATAGAATGTTGTGCCGGACAGGCCCTTAGGCCGTAATCTCAACTCTTGCTTTGGTTTCCAGGTGTCACTCCTCAGAGGGTTTGGTTCGAAGAACAGGATATGGGGCTTTCCTGAGGCACTGAACAGAACTCCCCTCGTCTCCACATGGGAAGCTTCCTTGTTGGAGCCGTGTGAAACACCTCAGGTTGGAGAATCCTGCAGAGTCCCTGAGCCACCTCCACATTCCAAGGTCTCCCAGGCCACCAAGCCACAGTAGGACTCATCTTCAGAGAGTCCATTTCCACTCTCCCCTCTGGGTACCTCACCAAGGATCCCGCAGATTGAGATTGCCTTGTCCTGACTAAAGAGTGGGAATATGAGGTGGCGTTCCCAGGCATCCATGCTTAGACACCTGCTCTCGAGTCTTTCCGTATGGGGCTTCCTGGAACCATCCAATAGGATTCGACTGCCGTGCAGAAGGAAACTCTGAGGTTTGGAGTAGTTCACAAATCCCATCGTAGGCAAACCTCCCTGGCCTCATGAAGCACCCACAGCCTTCAGGAAGAGGCCATGCTGGACAAAAATTCTAGCCTGGGGAACGTCTCATAGTTGACATGACTTCAGTGCAGGAGATCTCGATTCATCCTCTGCAGAGTGGGCCTGCCGTGCCCTCGGTCCCAAACCTCATGCTAGCTTGTGTTTTCAGACTTCCTTCCTCACACTCCTGGCAAACAAGCCCTCCGGACTAGGAACTCCAGAACCACAACCCAGCCCAGTGTCTGCCGAACAGAAGAGAAACGTTTCCCTGTGGGGCTCTCCAGAAAACCCTGATGAGAATCAATCTGCTCAGGCCTCGACGGTACCCGAACTGGATAGGCTGCTCTGGGCACTCATGCTCTGTCTGACTCAGCCTGAAGCCAGACGTCCAGACAGACAAGGAGACAGTTGGCCGCACACCCAGCACTTCGGACACGCCATGGACTTATGCCGTCACCACTTCCTAACCTTGGTTTTCAGATATCTGACCCTAGACATTATATCAATTCTCCACACAGCTGGGTATCGCAAGCACAAAACAGAAGTCCTGCTTTTCCATGGCTGTAAAGCTTGCTCATGGCATGGAGTCACACCTTCAGGGTGGGAGAAAACTTCATGGCCCCTGATGCCACGCCCAAACTTGAGTGCTGCTTGGGCACAAATTCACACTGTGACCCTCAACATGAGCCCCATATCAAAGAAAGGCCTGTCAGGACCTGGACCAAGAGCCCGCATATGGGGCTTGCCAAGCCCCTATGCACCCAATCCTCACCAGGGTTTGAGTTTTCCAGTTGCCCCACCCTTACCTGGGGCTCTGCTCTGGAATCCCTTTCTTGGAGAGACACATGAGCCAGACAACACGACTCCACCCTTCCCACAAAATGACCCCAAACTCTTGGGAGCTGGGACAAATCCACAGAGAGGGATACTCGTCCACAGTCCCTGAGGCCACCCCTCCAATCCACGGCTATCCCGGACACAACATCCAGAGACAAAAGCCTGAAGGAACGCCTCCCACTCGCCCCACTTTCAGAGTCCCAGGAGCTCCCTCTCGGGCTGTACATCCGGCCTGCCATACCCTCGGCGCCACTCACAAGCTGAGTTTGTGTTTTCAGACTTCTGTGCCCACAGCCTGGACCCACACAACCTCCAGGCTAGAGCCTCTGGAGCCCCAGCGAAAGATTGTGCCTGCCCTCTCCAAGGAAAGTGTGCCCAATTTATTGACCACAACCCTACAGGTTGGAAAAAGCTCCAAGGCCCCTGAGGCCATCAATAGTGTAGCCTACCCTGGACTAGGAGGGGCTCTCTGACACCAGCGTAACAACTATCTCCACTTAGACTCTCTGACAGTGTCCCCAGAGACAGAAGGTTGAAATGGACAGGCCCCCAGGCCCTAATCTGAACCTTAGCTTTGGTTTCCATGTGTCCGTCCTCAGAGGACTGTTTTTGTAGACAAACACACGGGGCTTTTCCGAGCCACCAAACCAAACCTCTCTCGTCTCCACATGTTGAGCTTTCTTACTGGGGATGTATCAAACCCTTTAGGTAGGAGAGTTCCGCAGGGCCACTGAACAACCAGCAAATTCCAAGGTCTCCATGGACCCAAACGCACATTATGACGCATCCTCAGGAGAGGCCATTTCAACTCAGCCCCCTGGGTAGGGTGCCTCAGAGGCAGGAGATCAAACATATCTTGTCGCTAATGGCCAATGGCAATGCGAGGCATGCTGTACAGGGATCCATCCTTCAAACCCTGCTCTCCAGTCCTTCTGTAGGGTATGTCCTGGAGCCATGCAACAGGACTCGAATGTCCCACAGAAGGAAACCTTGTGGTTTGGGGCAACCTCCAAACTCAGCGTGGGAAAACTTCCTTGGCCTCATGAGGCCCCCGCTTCATTAAGGTGCCATCATGGACACATACTCCAGCCTCAGCCAACGTCTGATCCTCAGCCTGACTTCAGAAGCAGGAGATTTTGATTCAGCCTCTGCAGAGTAGGCCTGCTCTGCCCTTGGCTCCAATCCTCACCCTAGCTTGTGTTTTCATACTTCCGTCCTCACACTCCTGGCCCACAAACCCTCCCTACTTAAAAATTCTGGGGCCACAATGAAGCACTCTGCCTGCCTCCCAGGAGAAAAACATTGTCTATGGTGCTGCCCAGAAACCCCAAATGAGGATCAAACTGCATGGCCCTCGCAACACCCCAATTGCATAGGCTACCTTAAACACTTATGGTCTGTCACAAATAGCCTGAGCCCAGACCTTCCAACAGACACCGACACAGCTGACTGCACACCCAGCACATGGGACCCGCCACTGCCTTAGGCCACCATCTATTCCCAACCTGGGTTTTCAGTCATCAGAACCTAGACTTTATCTCCAATCCCTGCACAGTGGGGAACCTGATGCACAAGTCAGAACCCCTCCTTCCCCATGGCAAGAAACCTTGCTGCTGGCAGTGAGTCAAACCTTCAGTGTAGGAGAAAACGGCATGGCCCATGAGGCCATGCCCAAGCGTGAGGGCCGCCTTGCGCACAAACACACATTGTGACCCTCAGCGTGAGTACATTATTCAAGTAATGCCTCTCAGTGACTGGACCAAGAGCCTGCATATGTGGCTTGCCATGCACATAGGCACCCAGGACTAACTAGATGGTGTGTATTCCAGTTGAGGGAACCCACAGCTGTGCTCTAGAGTCCCTCTCCTGGGGGTTCCCCTGTGGCAGAAAACAGACTTCATCCCTTCCCACCGAATGAACCCAAACTCTTGGGAGCTTGCACAATCCCCCGAGAGGAAGGCTCTTCCTCGGCTACTGAGGCTACCCTACCAAGACCAGACACTCTGAACGCAACACCCAGAGACAAAAACCTGAGCGACTGCCTCCCACTTGCCCTCCTTTGATTTCCAGAGGATCTCATCTCACAGACTGGAGATCAGGCCTGCCATTACCTTGGCCCCTAGCTGAGCCAAGTTTGCTTTTTCAAACATCTGTCCCCACAGCCCTGGCAAACACACCCTCTAGGCCTGGTCCTCTGGAGCCATACCACAGGACCGTGCCTGCTCTCTCCTGGGAAACTGTGTCCATTCCTTTGGCCACACACCTCGAGAATATGAGAAACCTCAAGGCCCCCGAGGACATCCCACTACTGGGAGCCTATCTGTACACACAGGGGCATTCGGACTAAGCTGAGCAGCTACCTCAAAGAAGGCATGCACACAGATGTTAACAGAGATAGAAGGTTGAGTCTGACAGGCCCTTAGGCCGTAATCTCAACTCTTGCTTTGGTTTCAAGGTGTCACTCCTCAGAGGCTTTGGTTCGAAGAACAGGATATGGGGCTTTCCTGAGGCACTGAACAGAACTCCTCTCGTCTCCACATGGGAAGCTTCCTTGTTGGATCCGTGTCACGCACCTCTGGACTCCTGCAGAGTCCGAGAGCTAATACCACATTCCAAGGTCTCCCAGGTCACAAAGCCACAGTAGGACTCATCTTCAGGAGAGTCCATTTCAAATCTCGCCTCTGGGTAGTTCACCCAGGAGCCCGCAGATTGAGATTGCCTTGTCCTGACTAAAGAGTGGGAATATGAGGTGGCGTTCCCAGGCATCCATGCTTAGACACCTGCTCTCGAGTCTTTCCTTATGGGACCTCCTGGAACCATTTAATAGGACTCGACTGTCGTGCAGAAGGAAACCTTGAGGTTTGGAGTAGTTCACAAATCCCATCGTAGGCAAACCTCCCTGGCCTCAAGAAGCCCCCACACCCTTCCAGAAGAGGCCATGTTGGACAAAAACTCTATCCTGAGACACGTCTCATAGTTGACATGACCTCAGTGCAGGAGATCTCGATTCAGCCTCTGCAGAGTGGTCCTGCCTTGCCCTCGGTCCCAAACCTCACGCTAGCTTGTGTTTTCAGACTTCCTTCCTCACACTCCTGGCAAACAAGCCCTCCGGACTAGGAACTCCAGAACCACATCCCAGCCCAGTGTCTGCCCAATGGAAGAAAAACGTTTCCCTGTGGGGCTCTCCAGAAAACCCAGATGAGGATCATCCTGTTCGGGCCTCGACGGTACCCGAACTGGAAAGGCTGCTCTGGGCACTCATGCTCTGTGTGACACAGCCTGAAGCCAGACGTCCAGACAGACAAGGAGACAGCTGGCCGCACACCCAGCACTTCGGACACGCCATGGTCTTATGCCGTCATCTCTTCCTCACCTTGGTTTTCAGATATCTGAACCTAGTCATCGTATCAATTCTCCACACAGCTGGGTATTGCAAGCACAAAACAGAACTTCTCCTTCCCCATGGCTGTCAAGCTTGCTCTTGGCATGTAATCACAGCTTCAGGGTGGGAGAAACCTTCATGGCCCCTGATGCCACGCCCAAACTTGAGTGCTGCTTGGGCACAAATTCACACTGTGACCCTCAGCATGAGCCCCATGTCAAAGAAAGGCCTGTCAGGGCCTGGACCAATGGCCCGCATATGGGGCTTGCCAAGCCCCTATGCACCCTATCCTCACCAGGGTTTGAGATTTCCAGTCGCCCCGCCCGTACCTGGGGCTCTACTCTGGAATCCCTTTCTTGGAGAGACCCATGAGCCAGACAACACGACTCCACCCTTCCCACAAAATGACCCCAAACTCTTGGGAGCTGGGACAAATCCCCAGAGAGGGATACTCGTCCACAGTCCCTGAGGCCACCCCTCCAATCCACGGCTATCCCGGACACAACATCCAGAGACAAAAGCCTGAAGGATCGCCTCCCACTCGCCCTTCTTTCAGAGGCCCAGGAGCTCCCTCTCGGGCTGTACATCCGGCCTGCCATACCCTAGGCGCCACTCATAAGCTGAGTTTGTGTTTTCAGACTTCTGTGCCCACAGCCTGGACCCACACAACCTCCCGGCTAGGGCCTCTGGAGCCACAGAGATAGATTGTGCCTGCCCTCTCCAAGGAAAGTGTGCCCAATCCATTGACCACAACCCTACATGTTAGGGAAAAGCTCCAAGTCCTCTGAGGCCATCAATAGTGTAGGCCACCCTGGACTAAGAGGGGCTCTCTGACACCAGCGGAGCAACTATCTCCACTTAGACTCACAGACAGTGTCCCCAGACAGAGAAGATTGAAATGGACAAGCACCTAGGCCCTAATCTGAACCTTAGCTTTGGTTTCCATGTGTCCGTCCTCAGATGACTGGTTTCGTATCAGCATATTAGTTTTTTCTAAGGCACCAAACGAAAACTCTCTCATCTCCACATGGGGAGCTTTCTTACTGGAGCTGTATCAAACCCTTCACATAGGAGAGTTCCACAGGGCCACTGAACAACCAGCACATCCATGGTCTCCATGGACCCAAATGCACATTATGACACATCCTCAGGAGAGGCCATTTCAACCCAGCCCTTTGGGTAACCTGCCCCAGAGCCAGCAGTTCAAACATATCTTCTCGCTAATGACCTATGGGAATGTGACACATGCTGTTCAGGGATCCATCCTTGGAACCCTGCTCTCCAGTCTTTCCGTATGTTATGTCGTGGAGCCATCCAACAGGACTTGACTGTCCCGCAGAAGGAAACCTTGTGGTTTGGGGCAACCTCCAAACTCAGCGTGGAAAACTTCCTTGGCATCATGAGGCCCCCGCTTCATGAAGGTGCCATTATGAACACAAACTCCAGCCTCAAACAACGTCTGATCCTCAGCCAGACTTCAGATGCAGTGGATTTCGATTCAGTCTCTCCAGAGTAGGCCTGCTCTGCCCTTGGCTCCAATCCTCACCCTAGCTTGTGTTTTCAGACTTCTGTCCTCACACTCCTTGCCCACAAACCCTCCCTACTGGGAATTCTGGGGCCACAATGAAGCACTCTGCTTGCCTTTCAGGAGAAAAACATTGTCTATGGAGCTCCCCAGAACCCCAAAAGAGGATCAAACTGCTTGGCCCTCAGCAATACCTTATTTGCATAGGCTATCTTAAACACTGACTTTCTGTGGCACATAGCCTGAGCCCAGACCTTCCAACAGACACCGACACAGCTGGCTGCACACCCAGCACATTGGACCCGCCACTGCCTTAGGCCCCCATCCATTCCCAACCTGGGTTTTCAGTCATCGGAACCTAGACCTTAAATCTGATCTCTGCACAGGGGGGAACCAGATGCTCAAGTCAGAATCCCTCCTTCCCTATGACAAGAAACCTTGCTGATGGCAGTGAGTCAAACCTTCCGTGTAGGAGAAAAGAGCATGGCCCCTGAGGCCACGCCCATGCGTGAGGGCCACCTTGGGCACAGGAATACATTGTGACCCTCAGCGTGAGTACCTTATTCAAGTAACGCCTCTCAGTGACTGGACCAACAGCCTGCATAGGTGGCTTTCCATGCACATAGGCACCCAGACCTAACTAGATGGCGGGCATTCCAGTTGAGGGAACACACTGCTGTGCTCTAGAATCTCTCTACTGGGGTATCACCTTTGGCAGAAAACAATACTCTTCCCTTCCACCAGAATGAACACAAACACTAGGGAGTTTGGACAATCCTCAGAGAGGAAGGCTCTTCCTCGGCACCTGAAGCAACCCCTATCCTGAACGGCCATTGTGAACACAACCCCCGGAGCCAAAAGCCGGAGCATCTGCCTCACACTTGCCCTCCTTTGATATCCAGAGGATCTCTCTTCATGGAATGGAGATCAGGCCTGCCATTACTTTGGCCCCTACATGAGCCAAATTTGTTTTTTCACACATCTGTCCTCACAGCCCTGGCAAACACAGTTTCTAGGCTGGGTCCTCTGGAGCCATACCACAGGACCGTGCCTGCTCTCTGCTGGGAAACTTTGTCCATTCCTTTGGCCACACACCTCCAGAATATGAGAAACCTAAAGGCCCCTGAGGACATCCCACTACTGTAAGCCTCCATGGACACACAGGGTCTTTTTGACAAGCTGAGAATCAACCTCCACGATGGCATGCACACAGATGTCAACAGAGACAGAAGGTTGAGCCGGACAGGCCCTTAGGCCCTAATCTCAACTCTTGCTTTGGAATCCAGGTGTCACTCCTCAGAGGCTATGGCTCGAAGAACAGGATAAGGGGCTTTCCTGAGGCACTGAACAGAACACCTCTCGTCTCCACATGGGTAGCTTCCTTGTTGGATCCGTGTCACTCACCTCTGGACTCCTGCAGAGTCCCAGAGCTACCTCCACATTCCAAGGTCTCCCAGGCCACCAAGCCACAGTAGGACTCATATTCAGGAGAGTCCATTTCAACTTTCCCCTCTGGGTAGCTCACCCAGGAGCCCGCAAATTGAACCTGCTTTGTCCTGACTAAAGGGTGGGAATATGAGGTGGCGTTCCCAGGCATCCATGCTTAGACACCTGCTCTCGAGTCCTTCTGTATGTGGCCTCCTGGAACCATCCAATAGGACTCGACTGTCGTGCAGAAGGAAACGTTGAGGTTTGGAGTAGTTTACAAATCCCATCGTAGGGAAACGTCCCTGGCCTCATGAAGCCCCCACTCCCTTCAGGAAGAGGCCGTCATGGACAAAAACTCTAGCCTGAGGCACCTCTCATAGTTGATGTGACCTCAATTGCAGGAGATCTCGATTCAGCCTCTGCAGAGTGGGCCTGCCGTGCCCTCGGTCCCAAACCTCACGCTAGCTTGTGTTTTCAGACTTCCTTCCTCACACCCCTGGCAAACAAGCCCTCCAGAATAGGAAATCCAGAACCACAACTCAGCCCAGTGCCTGCCCACCAGAAGAAAAACTTTTCCCTGTGGGGCTCTCCAGAAACCCCAGATGAGGTTCAATCTGCTCGGGCCTCGATGTTACCCGAAGAGGATAGGCGGCTCTGGGCACTAATGCTCTGTCTGACTCAGCCTGATGCCAGACGTCCAGACAGACAAGGAGACAGCTGGCTGTACACCCAGCACTTCGGACATGCCATGGTCTTATGCCGTCATCTATTCCTAACCTTGGTTTTCAGATATCTGAACCTAGACATTATATCAATTCCCCACACAGTTGGGTATCTTAAGCACAAATCAGACCTCCTTCTTCCCCATGGCTGTAAAGGTTGTGCTTCGCATGGAGTCCACCTTCAGGGTAGGAGAAACCTTCATGGCCCCTGATGCCACGCCCAAACTTCAGTGCCGCCTTGGGCACAAATTCACACTGTGACCCTCAGCATGAGCCCAATGTCAAAGAAAGGCCTGTCAGGATGTGGACTAAGTGCCCCCATATGGGGCTTGCCAAGCCCCTATGCACCCAATCCTCACCAGTGTTTGTGTTTTCCAGTCGCCCCGCCCATACCTGGGGCTGCTCTGGAATTCCTTTCTTGGAGAGACAAATGAGCCAGACAACAGGACTCCACCCTTCCCACAAAATGTCCCCAAACTCTCGGGAGCTGGGACAAATTCACAGAGAGGGAGACTCATCCATGGGCCCTGAGGCCACCCATACAATCCACGGCTATACTGGACACAACATCCAGAGACAAATCCTGTAGGAAAGCCCCCCACTCACATGGCTTTCAGAGGATAGGAACCTCCCTCTTGGTCTGTACATCTGGCCTGCCACAACCTCGGCGCCACTCATAAGCTGAGTTTGTGTTTTCAGACTTCTCTGCCCACAGCCTGGACCCTCACAGCCTCCCGGCTAAGGCATCTGGATCCACATTGGAAGATTGTTCCTGCCCTCTCCAAGGAAAGTGTGCACAATCCATTGTCCAAAACCCTACAGGTTAGGGAAAAGCTCCAAGGCCCCTGAGGCCATCCCGATAGTGTAGGCCGCCCTGGACTAAGAGGGGCACTCTGACACCAGCGGAGCAACTATCTCCACTTAGACTCACAGACAGTGTCCCCAGACAGAGAGGATTGAAATGGACAGGCCCCTAGGCCCTAATCTGAACCTTAGCTTTGGTTTCCATGTGTCCATCCTCAGATGACTGGTTTCGTATCAGCATATTAGGTTTTTCTAAGGCACCAAACGAAACCTCTCTCGTCTCCACATGGGGAGCTTTCTTACTGGAGCTGTATCAAACCCTTCACATAGGAGAGTTCTGCAGGGCCACTGAACAACCAGCACATCCATGGTCACCATGGACCCAAACGCACATTATGACGCATCCTCAGGAGAGGCCATTTCAACCCAGCCCTTTGGGTAACGTGCCCCAGAGCCAGCAGTTCAAACATATCTTCTCGCTAATGGCCAATGGGAATGCGACGCATGCTGTTCAGGGATCCATCCTTGGAACCCTGCTCTCCAGTCTTTCCGTATGTTATGTCGTGGAGCCATCCAACAGGACTTGACTGTCCCGCAGAAGGAAACCTTGTGGTTTGGGGCAACCTCCAAACTCAGCGTGGAAAACTTCCTTGGCATCATGAGGCCCCCACTTCATGAAGGTGCCATTATGGACACAAACTCCAGCCTCAGCCAACGTCTGATCCTCAGCCAGACTTCAGATGCAGTGGATTTCGATTCAGCCTCTCCAGAGTAGGCCTGCTCTGCCCTTGGCTCCAATCCTCACCCTAGCTTGTGTTTTCAGAATTCCGTTCTCACACTCCTGGCCCACAAACCCTCCCTACTGGGAATTCTGGGGCCACAATGAAGCACTCTGCCTGCCTCCCAGGAGAAAAACATTGTCTATGGTGCTGCCCAGAAACGCCAAATGAGGATCAATCTGCTTGGCCCTCAGCAATACCCCATTTGCACAGGCTATCTTAAACACTGACGTTTTGTCGCACATAACCTGAGCCCAGACCTTCCAACAGACACTGACACAGCTGGTTGCACACCCAGTACATTGTAGCCGCCACTGTCTTGGCCACCATCAATTCCCAACCTGGGTTGTCAGTCATCGGAACCTAGACCTTATCTCCAATCCCTGCACAGGGGCGAACTAGAAGCTAAAGTCAGAAATCTCCTTCCCCATGGCAATAAACCTTGCTGCTGGCAGTGAGTCAAACCTTCATTGTAGGATAAACGGCATGGCCCATGAGGCCACGCCCATGCGTGAGGGCCTTCTTGGGCACAAACACACATTGTGACCCTCAGCGTGAGTACATTATTCAAGTAACGCCTCTCAGTGACTGGACCAAGAGCCCGCATATGTGGCATGCCTTACCCATAGGCACCCAGCCCTACTAGATGGCGGGTATTAGAGTTGAGGGATCCCACTTCTGTGCTCTAGAATTCCTATACTGAGGGGTCACATATGGCAGAATACAGTACTCTTCCCTTCCCACAGAATGAATCCAAGCACTTTGTAACTTGGACCACCCCCCGAGAGGAAGGCTCTTCCTGGTCCCCTGAAGCAACCCCTACTTGAATAGCCATTTTGAACGCAACATCCAGATAACAAAAGCCTAAGCGACTGCCTTCAACTTGCCCTCCTTTGATATTGAGAGTATCTCCCCTCGTGGACTAGAGATCAGGCTTGCCATTACCTTGGCCCCTACCTGAGCCAAGTTTGTTTTTACAGATATCTGTCCCCACAGCCCTGGCAAACACAGCTTCTAAGCTGGGTCCTTTGAGCCATACCACAGGACCGTGCCTGCTCTCTCCTGGAAACTGTTTCCATTCCTTTGGCCACACACCTCCAGAATAAGAGAAACCTCAAGGCCCCCGAGGACATCCCACTACTGTAAGCCTCCCTGGACACACAGGGGCATTCTGATGCAAGCTGTGCAGCTACATCCACGAAGGCATGCACACAGATGTCCACAGAGTCAGAAGGTTGAGCCGGACAGGCCCTTAGGCCCTAATCTCAACTCTTGCTTTGGTTTCCAGGTGTCACTCCTCAGAGGCTTTGGTTCGAGGAACAGCATATGGGGATTTTCTGAGGCACTGAACAGAACACCTCTCTTCTCCACATGGAAAGCTTCTTTGTTGGAGCTGTGTCAAACACCTCAGGTTGGAAAATCCTGCAGAGACCCTTAGCCACCTCCACATTCCTAGGTCATCCAGGCCACCTACCCACAGTAGGACTCATATTCAGGAGAGTCCATTTCCACTCACCTCTCTGGGTAGCTCACCCAAGAGCCCGCAGATTGAGCCTGCCTTGTCCTGACTAAAGAGTGGGAATATGAGGTGGCGTTCCCAGGCATCCATGCTTAGACACCTGCTCTCGAGTCTTTCCGTATGGGGCCTCCTGGAACCATCCAATAGGACTCGACTGTAGTGCAGAAGGAAACCTTGAGGTTTGAAGTAGTTCACGAATCCCATCGTAAGGATACCTGCCGGGCCTCATGAAGCCCCCCACATCCTTCAGGGAGAAGCCATCATGGACAAAAACTCTAGCTTGAGCACGTCTCATAGTAGACATGACCGCAATGCAGGAGATCTTGATTCAGCCTCTGCAGAGTGGCCTTCCGTGCCCTCGGTCCCAAACCTCACGCTAGCTTGTGTTTTCAGACTTCCTTCCTCACACTCATGGCAAACCATCCCTCCAGAGTAGGAATTGCAGAACCACAAGCCAGCCCAGTGACTGCCCACCGCTAGAAAACGTTTCCTTGTGGGGCTCTCCATAAAACCCAGATGAGGATCAACCTGCTCTTGCCTCGACGGCACTCAGATTTGATAGGATGCTCTGGGCACTAATGCTCTGCCTTTCACAGCCTGATGCTAGAAGTCCAGACAGCCAAGGAGACAGCTGGCCACACACCTAGCACTTCTGACACGCCATGGTCTTATGCCGTTATCTCTTCCGAACCTTGGTTTTCAGATATCTAAACCCAGATATTATATTAATTCCCCACACAGTTGGGCATCTGAAGCACAAATCAGAACTCCTTCTTCCCCATGGCTGTAAAGCTTGCTCTTGGCATGGAGTCACACCTTCAGGGTGGGAGAAACCTTCATGGCCCCTGATGCCACGCCCAAACTTGAGTGCTGCTTGGGCACAAATTCACACTGTGACCCTCAGCATGAGCCCCATGTCAAAGAAAGGCCTGTCAGGACCTTGACCAAGAGCCCGCATATGGGGCGTGCCAAGCCTCTATACACCCAATCCTCACCAGTGTTTGAGTTTTCCAGTCTCCCCCCCATACCTGGGGCTCTGCTCTGGAATCACTTTCTTGGAGAGACACATGAGCCAGACAACAGGACTCCACCCTTCCCACAAATGACCCCAAACTCCTGTTAGCTGGGACAAATCCCCAGAGAGGGATACTCGTCCACAGTCCCTGAGGCCACCCCCTACAATCCACGGCTATCCTGGACGCATCCAGAGACAAAAGCCTGAAGGAATCTCGCCCTTGATACACAAGCCAAGGAGCTCACTCTCTATCTGTACATCCGGCCTGCCATACCCTCGGCGCCACTCATAATCTGAGTTTGTGTTTTCAGACTTCTGTGCCCACAGCCTGAACCCACACACCCTCCAGGCTAGGGCCTCTGGACCAAACAGCGAAAGATTGTGCCTGCCCTCTCCAAGGAAAGTGTGCCCAATCCATTGACCACAACCCTACAGGTTAGGGAAAAGCTCCAAGGCCCCTGAGGCCATCCTTATATTGCAGGCTGCCCTGGACTAAAAGGGGCACTCTGACACCAGCTGAGCCATTATCACCACTTAGACTCTCAGACAGTGTCCCCAGAGACAGAAGATTGAAATGGACAGGCCCCCAGGCACTAATCTGAAACTTAGCTTTAATTTTCATGTGTCTGTCCTCAGAGGACTGGTTTCGTATACCAGCATATAAGGTTTTTCTGAGGCTCCAAACCAAACATTTCTCGTCTCCACATGGAGTGCTTTCTTACTGGATCTGTATCAAACCCTTCTGGTCGGAGAATTCCGCAGGGCCACAGTACAACCATCACATTCCAAGGTCTCCATGGACAGAAACCCACATTATGACGCATCCTCAGGAGAGGCCATTTCAACTCAGCCCGCTGGTTAGCTTGCCCCAGAGCCAGCAGATCAAACATATCTTGTCGTTAATGGCCAATGGGAATGCGAGGCATGCTGTTCAGGGATCCATCCTTTGAACCCTCCTCTTCAGTCCTTCCGTATGGTATGTACTGGAGCCATCCAACAGGACTCGACTGTCTCGCAGAAGGAAACCTTGTGGTTTGTGGCAACCTCCAAACTCAGCGTGGGAAAACTTCGTTGGCCTCATGAGGCACCTGCTTCATGAAGGTGCCATCAAGGGCACAATCCAACCTCAGCCAATGTCTGATCCTCAGCCTGACTTCAGATGCATGAGATATCCTTTCAGCCTTTGCAGAGTGGGCCTGCTCCCCACCTCACCCTATGTTTTGTTTTCAGACTCTACCCTAGCACTCCTGGCCCAAAAGCCCTCATGATTGGGAATTCTGGTTCCAGAACGAAGCACTCTGCCTGCCCCCCAAAGAAAAACATTATTTATGGCATTGCTCAGAAACCCCAAATGAAAATCAACCTGCTCAGCCCTCGGCAACACCCCAATTGCATAGGCTACCCTAAACACTTTGCTCTGTCTTACATAGCCTGAGCCCAGACCTTGTGAGAGACATGAGACAGTTGGCTTCACACCCAGCACATCGAACCTGCCATGGGTTAGGCCATTTCATCCCTTCCCATTGTCCTGGGTGTCTTCCTGGAGGTATATTCTGAGGCTGTGTCAGACTATGCATTTTTTCTGGAGCTTCCTATGGAATTGGGGTGGTATTAGGGGCCTTGCAATTTTCTCTTAATCTGGTGGGTTGGGAAACTGAGACAGGCTGACATTCCTTGGGAGAGCTGGCCCAGTGCTGTTGTGTGTTCCTGGAGGCCCCATCCTGGAGGGCATATGGGTCAGGACTCTGGGTCCAAAGTCTTCAGACACAAACTCGGGTAAGAGTTAAGCTCGAGGTGATGGCAGACCCAATCTGCAGACCCTGAGCGAAGCATCTCCAGATATGAAATTCGGACGGCTGTGAGGCAGGAGCACAGTCTTTTCTGTCTGACTTGTTTGTCAATGATGGCCACGAAATGGAGGGGTGGCCTCATGGGTCCATGTGAGATTCCACCTCTGTGGGAATTCTGCTCGGCACCCAAGAGTTTGGTGTATTTCCGGGGGATGGGAGGAGCGCAGTTTTCTGAGTCAGGGATCCCGTCCAAACAGCCATTCCAGAGATGGGTCCTGGGTTCTGGAGCCTGGATCACCGCAACAAGGCTTAGGATTTGGGCCTAGGGTCCTGCTCTATGTTTTCCTGGTACAGCTCCCGAGTGTTCTTGTTGGAAATGGGTCTCATTCTGAGGGTTACAATGCCTGTTTTTGCCCAGATGCCCATGCTGAGTGGGTGTGACCTCATGGGCTATGCACTTGGCTCCCACTCTGAGGGTTGGACTGCCATCTCAACATTCAGTTTTCCTGCCATGGGGAAGGAGGGGTACTTTTTTATGCTTCAGGTTCCCCCATGGGCAGGAATTTGAGCTAAGTTCTGGGACAGGTGCCTGAATACCCAGTTCGCTTTGAGATGAGGTCCTTGGGCCAAGGCAGGACCCACCTGCAGAAAATGAGGCCTGCTTTCTGGGTGGCTGTCAGGAGCTCGGGCTCGAGCTGTGTCAGACAGAACATTCGTGGAGAGTTCGGCCTATGATATTGGGGTGCTTTTGAGAGCTGTGCAACTGGATCCTCATGGGAGATTTTTGCACAGACCCTTTCTTCACTTCTTCTATCTGGTGAGCAGGCAGATGGCTGCATTACGGCTCCAGAATATCCAAGTTGGAGGGTTTGCAGGCGAGGAGTGTGAGGACAGAAATATGAAAACATAAGCTACGGTTACGCTCAGTGCCGAGCACATGTCTATTCCAATGTACAGCAGTTGTTTCGAATCTCCAGCACCTGGGCGAGGGGCAGATATCTGCTTATGCTGGAGTTTGTATCCCTGATGGCCAACAAATGGTGGGGAGGCCTCAAGAATTCTTGGAGGTTTTTCCAAGCTGGAGCTTGTGAGCTGCTCCAAACATCAAGGTGTCCTACTAAGGGACAACAGAAGTCTTCTTACAGGGCTCCAGGGTCCCCCATATGGAAGATTCGATAACAATGCTCTCTGAATGGAGGCCTGGGAAGCCAATCTCGTGTTACCATTGCAGCTGAGGAACAGGGTAAGCTTGAACCAATGACACTGATTCCAAGTTCCAAGTGATTTTCGTTGATGGAAGTTCTCAGTCTAACAGGTCCCAATGCTGCTTGGTGTCCAGGGAGACCTTAGAATGTGGTGGCGGCTCTCTGACCATTGAGGATTCTCTATCCTTAGGATTAGACCCAGTACCCAGGAGCCAGGTTTCCTTCTTGGGACAGGAGGTGTGCTCTTGTATGGCTCACGGACCACAGGTTGGACCATATGCTTGAATTTCCAGAACAGACCTCTAGGGAGAGAGACCACAAAACATAAGCTAGGGTTCTGATGAGGTTTTAGGGCCATGGAAGTTTCAATCTTCGGACTAAGTGCCATTGGCCTGCATGTCATCCTGGAGGTAGGTGCTGAAGCTGTGTCAGGCTGTGCACTTTTTCCAGAGTGGCCTATGAAATTGGGGTGCAGTCAGGGGCCTTGCAGTTTTCTCCTAATCTGGACATTTTGGGAAACTGAGATGGGCAGGGTTTCCTCAGGAGAGCAGGGCCAGTGATGTCATGTGTTTCTCGAGGCCCCATCCTGGAGGTCATGTGTGTCAGGACTTTGGGACCAAAGACTTTAGACACAACCTCAGATAAGAGATAGGAGTGAGGTGATGGCAGTCCGAATCTGAAGACCCTGAGGGAAGCTCCTCGGGATTTGAAATTCAGGTGGCTGGGAGGGAGGAGCACAGACTTTTCTGTCTGGATTGTGTGTCTAGGATGGCCACTAAATAGAGGGGTGACCTCATGTGTCCATGGGATATTCTTCCACTCTGGTGATTCTGCTTGGCACCCAAGAGTTTGATTTCTTTCTGGGTAAGAGGAAAAGACTGTATTCCATCTCTGGGATCCTGTCCAAACAGGGATTCCAGAGATGGTTTCTGGGTCCAGACACTGGGAAAACTTAACCAAAGCTTCGATTTGGGTTCCTGGTCCAGATCCCAAGGGGGATCTTTGGAAAGGGGTCTCATTCTGAGGGTCACAATGCCTGTTTGTGCCCAGCTGCCCATCCTGTGTAGGCGTGGTCTCATGGACCATGCACCTGGTTCCCACTCAGGGTTGTACAGCCATCTCAACATTCAGTTTTCTGGCCATGGGGAAGGAGGAGCACTCTTTTGTGCTTCCGAGTCCCCTATGGGCAGGAATTTGAGCTAAGTCTGGGACAGGTACCTGAATATCCAGGTTGCTTCAAGATGATGGCCTCGGGCCAAGGTTGGACCCACCTGGAGGATATGGGGCCCACTATCTGGGTGGCTGACAGGAGGTCAGGGATCAGGCGGTGTCAGACAGACAATTTATGCAGAGGTCGGTCTATTATATTGGGGTGCCATTGAGGGCCGTGCAGGAGGATCCTCATGTGAGTTTCTGCGAAGACCCATAGGGCACTTCTTCTTTCTGGTGGGCAGGCAGAAAGCTGCAATGTGGCTTCAGAATTCCCAATATGGAGGGCTTGTAGGCGAGGAGTGTGAAGACAGAAGTCTGAAAACACAAGCCACGGATAAGCTCAGTGCTGACCACAGGACCATTCCATTGTGCAGTGGTTGTTTCGAGATTTCCAGCACCTGAGTATGGGCGAGGGTTAGATGTCTGCTCACGCTGGGTTTGCATCCATGATGGTCAACGAATTGTGGGGTGGCCTCAAGAATTCTTGGAGATTTTCCCAACAGGACCTTGTGAGCTGCTCCAAACAGCAAGGTGTCCTACTGTGGGACAGGGGAAGTCCGCTTACAAGGCTCCAGTGTCCCCCATATAGAAAGATTCGACAGCAGAGGTCTCTGAATGGAGGCCTGGGAAGTCTTCCTTGCATGACCATTGCAGATGAGGAACATTGCAGGCTTGATCTGCTGGTTTTTGTTCAAATTTCCAAGTGATCTAAGTTGACGGATGTTCTCAGTCTAATGAGTCACAATGCTGCTTGTTGTCCAGGGAGACCTTAGAATGTGGTGGTGAGGGTGCCTGGGTGGCTCAATGGGCTAAGCCGCTGCCTTCGGCTCAGGTCATGATCTCAGGGTCCTGGGATTGAGTCCCGCATCAGGCTCTCTGCTCAGCAGGGAGCCTGCTTCTTCCTCTCTCTCTCTCTGCCTTCCTCTATGCCTACTTGTGATCTCTCTCTGTCCAATAAATAAATAAAATCTATATAAAAAAAGAATGTGGTTGTGGGTCTGTGGCCATGCAGGATTCTCCTACCTGAGGGTTAGACCCAGTTCCCAGGAGCCAGGTTCCCTTCTCGGGACAGGAGGGGTTCTCTTGTATGGCTCAGGGACCACATGTCGGATCATATGTTGGATTTCAAGACCAGGCCTCTGGGCACAGAGGCCTGAATATCTAGGCTAGGGTTCTTATGAGGTTGTAGAGGCATGTCATCCTCAACCTTCGGACTTAGGGACTTTGACCTGTGAGTCTTCCTGGAGGTAGATGCTCAGGCTGTGTCAGACTGTGCATTTTTTCCAGAATGGCCTATGAAATTGGGGTGGGCTCAGGGGCCTTGCAGGCTTTTCCTAATCTGGAGGGTTTGTGCAACTGGGACGGCAGAATTTCATCCAGAGATCAGGCCCAGTGATGTAGTGTGGTTCTGTCAGCCCCATCCTGCAGGGAATGTGGTTAAGGGCTCTGGGACCAAAGTCTTCAGACACAAAATTGTGTATCAATTAGGAGGGAGGTGATGGCAGCCCCGATCTGCAGACGCTGAGGGCAGCTCCTCAGGATTTGAAATTCGTGTGGCTGGGAGGCAGGAGCAAAGGCTTTTCTGTCTGGATTGTGTCTAGGATGGCCTTGGAATGGTGGGGTGTCCTCATGTGTCCATGGAATATTCTACCTCTCTGGGGATTCTGCCCAGCACCCAAGAGTTTGGTGTCTCACTGGGAAGGAGAGAGCGTGGTTTACTGTTTCAGGGTTCCCGTCAACACAGGGATTCCAGAGATGGGTTATAGGTCCCTGTGCCTGGATAACCCTACAAAGGCTTAGTATTTGGGCCTAGAGGCTTGACTGCCTGGCTCTGTGGGGCTTTGGTTCAGCTCCCATGGGGACTTGTTGGAAATGGGTCTCAGGGTAAGGGTCACAATGCCTGTTTGTGCCCAGATGCCCATCCTGAGTGGGCATTGGCTCTTGTTCCATGCACCTGGATCCCAATATGAGGGTTGGACCACCATATCAACATTTAATTTTCCTTATATGAGGAAGGAGGAGTACTCTTTTGTGCTTCAGATTCCCCCATGCACAGTAATTTGAGCTATGTTCTGGGACTGGTACGTGAATAACCAGGTTGGTTTGAGATGAAGGACTCAGGTCAAGGCAGGTCACACCTGCCAGATATGGGTCCCGCTATCTAGGTGGCTACCAGGAGGTCGGGGCTCGAGCTGTGTCAGACAGAGCATTAGTTCACAAGGTGGCCTATGATATTGTGGTGCTATAGAGGGCTGTGCTGGTGGAACCTTATATAGAGTTTCACGCAGACCCATAGGGCACCTCTTTTTTCTGGTGGGCAGGCAGAAGGCTGCATTGTGGCTCCCAAATTCCCAATATGGGGGAATTGAAGGCGAGGAGTGTGAGAACAGAAGGCAGAAAACACAATCTATGCTTAATCTCAGTGCCGAGAACATGGCCGTTCCAATGTGCAGTGGTTTTTTCGAGATCTCCAGCATCTGAGTACAGGCGAGGGTCAGATGTCTGCTCATGATAGAGTTTGTATCTATCGTGGCCAACAAATGAAATATCCAGCACCTGAGTAAAGGTGGATTTCAGATGTTTACGCACACTGGAGTTTGTGTCTCTGATGACCGAGAAATGGAGGAGTGGCATCAAGAGGCTGATGCATGTGAGATGCTCCAAACAGCAAGGTTGTTTTTTCTACTGGACAGTTAGAGTCTGGTATGTTTTCTGCAGGGCCCCCCATGTGAAAAGTATGGGTAGCAGAGCCCTTCCACATGGATGCCTGGAAAGCACACCTCCATTGACCAATGCAGCTGAGGAACATGCAGGTTCTTTATGGTGCTTCTGGGGCGAAGCACCAAGGTCTTGAGTTGACATGGAATCTCTTGAAGATGGGTTACAATGCTGTTTTTTTTTTACCAGGTAGATCTTAGAATGTGTTGGTGGCTAAGGTGCCTGCAGGATTCTCCTACCCTGAGGGTTTAACACAGGTCGAAGAGCACGGTTACCTTCTGGGGACAGGAGATGTAGTGTTTTGTGGCTCAGGGACCACATGCAGTATCATAAGTTCCTATTCAAGAACAGGCCTCTGAAGACAGATGCCCGACAACCTAATCTAGGGTTCCAATGAGTCCCAGGGGCATGAGAGGTTCAATCTTCAGACTTAGGACAGTTGACTTGGGTGTCTGCCAGGATGTAGGTGATCAGGGAGTTTCAGACTGCGCGCTTATGTCCAGAGTAACCTCCAATATTGGGGTGGCCACAGGGGCCTTAAATGTTTCAACCAACTCTGGAGGGTTTGGTTAACTGACATGCACAATTTCCATGGGGATGGCAAGCACAGTCCTGTGGTGTGGCTCCAGAGACTCCACCCTGGAGGGCATGTGAGCCATGGTTCTGGGAGGGAAGTCTGCAAACACAAACTCGGGTTAGGTTTAGTGGCTAGGTTATCGCAGGGCAATGTGTAGACCTGGAAGGCTACTCGTCAGGAACAGTAACTGGAATGACCCGAAGGCGAAAGCACAGGCTTTTATATCTGGATTGTGTGTCTAGGGTGACCTCAGAATGCAGCTGTGGCCTCATGGGTCCATGGGAGACTTTTCCTCTAAGGATACTGGCGACTCCCAATATTTTGATGACTTTTTGGGATGGGAAGACTGCTATTTTCGATCTTAGGTGTGCCCCAAAACAGGGATTCCAGAGATGGGCTCTGGGTCTAGGCGCCTGGAAAATCCCACCAAAGGTTGGGATTTGGGCTTATGGGCAGACCAGGCCTGCAATGCAGGATCTTGGTGGTGCAACTGAGAGGGCTTGTTTGGAAGCATGCTCAGGCTGAGCATTACAATGCCTGTTTGTGCCCAGGGTGGCCCTCAGGAGTGGGCGTGGTCCCATTGTCCATTTTCTGGCTCCCACACTGAGGGATGGACACACATTCCAATGGCCAGGTTTCCAGCCATGGGGAAGGAGGAAATATCTATTGTGCTTCATGTTCCCCCATAGGCAGGGATTACAGCAAAGGTCTGGGGACAGATGCCTGAATACCAAGGATGCATAGAGATGACAGATTTGGGCCATGGACGTTCTCACATGCTGGATATGGGCCCCGCTCTCTGGGTGGCTGACACGAGGTCTGGGCTCAGGCTGTGTCAGACACAGCACTAGTGGCCAGAGAAGTCTATATATTGGGGTTCTCTCCAGGGCCGAGTAAATTGATCCTCATGTAGGTTTTCTGGCGAGACTCACGAAGCACTTCTTTCTGTGGGGCAGGCAGAATGCTGCCTTATGGATCCAGAATTCCCTATCAAGAGGGTTTGGGGACAAATAGGGTGAGAATGCAATTGTAAACACCAGCTATGCTCAAATTGAGTGCCAAGCGGAAGTCAGTTTCAATGTGCAGCAGCTTATACGAAATATCCAGCACCTGAGTAAGGGCAGATGTCAGATATTTGCTCACACTGGAGTTTGTGTCTAGGATGACGACTAATGGAGGGGTGGCTTCAGGAGGCAATGGAGGATTACCCACGCTTAGGATTGTGAGATGCTCCAAACAACAAGGTTTCCTTCTAATGGACAGGAGGAGTCTGGTTTTTTTTTCCTCCAGGGTCCCTCAAGTGGAAGTTTGCGTAGCAGAGCCCTCCCGCATGGATGACTGGAAAGCACACGTCCAATGACCATTGCAGCTGAGGAACATGACAGGTTCGTTTTGGTGGTTCTGGTGCCAAGTACCAAGGCCTTGAGTTGACTTGGAATCTCTTACAGATGTGTCCCAAAACTGGTTTGTTACAAGGGAGGTCTTAGAATGTATTGGTGGCTAAGGGCCACGCTGAGGGTTTGGCACAGGTCGATGTGCACAGTTTCCATCTTGGGAGAGGAGATGTTCTGTTTTGTGGCTCAGGGTACATATGTTGTATCCTGACTTGGTATTCAAGAACAGGCCTCTGAGGATTGATGCTTGCAACCGAATCTAGGGATCCAATGATGTCCTTGGTGCCCATCAGGTTCAATTTTCTGACTAAGGACCATTGATATGGTTGTCTGACTGGATGTAGGTGATCAGGGTGTTTCAGACTGTGCATTTGCATCCAGAGCCACTTCCAATATTGGGGTGGGCTCAGGGACCTTGCAGGTTTCTCCTAACTTGGAGGCTTTGGGGAACTGTGATGGGCACAGTTTCCTTGGGGATGGCAGGCCCAGTCCTGTGGTAAGGCTTCAGAGACCACCTCCTTGAGGATATGAGAGCCATGGTTTTGGGAGGGAAGTCTGCAAACACAAATTTGGGTCAGGGATAGTGGCAAGGTGATCGCAGGTCCAATGCATAGACCTAGAAGGCATCACGTCAGGAACTGTAATTAGGGTGACTGAAAGCTGGTAGCACAGGATTTTCTATCTGGATTGTGTGTCCAGGATGGGCTCTGAATGTAGACGTGGTCTCATGGTTCAATGGGAGACTTTTCCTCTCTAAGGATCCTGGTGGATCTCCATAGATTGGTGGTTTTTCAGAGAAGAAAAGAGTGCTCTTTTCCATCTTAGGGGTGCCCCAAAACAGGGAAGAATGCTGTTTTCCAACTTAGGCTTATGCCAAAACAGAGATTCCAGAGACGGCCTCTGGGTCTGGGTGCCCGGATATCCCACCAAGTGTTAGGATTTGGGCCTAGGGGCATTCCAGGCCTGCAATGCAGGATCCTAATGGTGTAACAGAGAGGGCTTGTTTGAAAGCATGCTCAGGCTGAGGGTCATCATGCCTCTTTGTGCCCAGGGGGGCCCTCAGGAGAGGGCGTAGTCTCATTGGCCGTATAGCTGGATCCCACTTTGAGGGTTGGACACCCATTGCAACAGCCAGGATTCCTGCAATGGAAAGAGGAGTTCTCTATTGTGCTTCAGGTTCCCCCATTGGCAGGGTTACAGGAAAGGTCTGTGGAAAGTTGCCTTAATACCAAGGATGTGTACAGATGACAGACTAAGAATTCCCAGGTAACAAAACAGCATTGTTACCCATGTTCATGACATTCCATTTAAAAATAAGCCCTTAGTACTTCGCCCCAGAGCCACCAGAATGAACTTGCCATGTTCCTAAGCTGCAATGGTCAGTGGAGGTGTGGTTTCCAGGCAACCATACGGGGGTGCTCTGCTACACAAACTTTGCAATTGGCGGGGACCCTGGAGACAAAAAAACAGAATGCCTTTGTCCGGTAGAAGGAAACCTTCTGTTTGGAGCATCTCACAAGCCCCAGCGTGGGAAATACTCCATTTCCTCTTGATGCCACCACTCCATTTGTCAGTCATCATAGACACAAACTCCAGCATGAGCAAACATCTGACATCCGCCCTTACTCAGGTGCTGGATTTCAATTCAATCACTGCACACTGGACCTGCCTTTAGTTTGACTGAATTAAGCCATAGCTTGGGTTTACAATTCCATCCTCAGCCTACTGGTCCACAAGCCCTATTGTGAGGGAATTCTGGAGCTACAACACAATATTCTGCCTTCCCCATAGAAAGAAAAAGGGCCTGGAGAGTCTGCCCAGAAACTCCATATGATGGTCAATCTTCTCGGTGCTAGACGGAACCCTGATTCATAGGCTGCCCTGGGCACTAGTGCTGTGTCTGACATAGCCGGAGCCAGGACCTAGTGTCAGCCACTGAGAGATCAGGGCCCATATCCAGCATGTGAGACCAGCTATGGCCCAAGTCTGTCTTCTCTTCTATTCTTGGTATTCAGGCATCTGTACCCACACCTTTGCTGAAATCCTTGCCATTGGGGGAACCTGAAGCACAATAGAGAACTCCTCCTTCCCCATGGAAGGTATTCTGACAGTTGGGATAGTTGCTCAACCCTCAAAGTGGAAGGCAGCTCCATGGCCAAGGACACCATGTGCACTCATGATGGCTTCTCCGGGCACAAGCAGGCATTGTGACCTCAGCCTGAGCATGCTTTCAACCAAACGCTCTCAATTGCATCTCTGGGACCCCGAATTGCAGGCCTAGTACACACCTAAACCCAAATCCTAACCTTGGTGGGATATTACAGGGGCCCAGACACAGAGCCCATCTCTGAAATCCCTATTTTGGGGGACCCTTAAGATGGAAAACAGCACTCTTCCCGTCCCCGAGATAGTCACCAAACTCTTGGTAGCCACCAGGATCCTTGAGTGGAAATATCTGCCATAGACCCATGAGAACACACCTGCATTCCGAGGCCATCCTGGACATACAATCCAGATACATATCATGTGCTATCACCTTTGAGTCATCGGATTTACAGTTCCTGACGAGCTACCTTCCAGGTCTATGCATTGGGCCTGCAATCACCTTGCCATTAACCTAAACTGAGTTTGTGTTTGCAGACTTCCCTCCTAAAACCATGGCTCACATGACCTCCAGGTTCTGGCATCTGAAGCCACACCACAAGACTGTGCCTGAGATCCTCAAGGAAACTGTGCCCATCACTTTTGCCCGATACCTTTAGATTAGGAGAAACCTGCAAGGCCCCTGAGCGCAGCCAAATAATGGAGGCCGCTCTGGGCACAAATGCACAGTCTGAGACACCCTGATCACCTCCATACAGGCAGACACCCAAGTCAATGGTCCTGAGTCAGAAGATTGAACCTGACATGCCCCAAGGACTTCATTGGCACACTAGATTAGGTTTACAGGTATCTGTCGTCAGAGGCCTGCTCTGGAATATCAACTTATGATAAAATATATAGTCCCTGAGCCACAGAACAGAATATGTCCTCCTCAAAAAGGAAGCCATGCTCCTGGAATTGTGTCATACCCTAAGGGTATTTGGATCCTGAATGTCCCCTTAGCAACCAGCACATTCTATGATATTCCTGGTAACAAACCATCATTGTGCCCCATCTTCATGAGACTCCATGTCAACTCAAGGTCTCGATATATTGCCCCAGAGCCACCAGAATGCACCTGCCATGTTCCTCAGCTGCAATGGTCAATGGAGGGGTGATTTCCAGGCATCCCTGTGGGGTTCTCTGATACAAAACTTTCCACATGGAGAAACCAGAGAAAACAAACCAGACTTCTCCTGTCTGGTAGAAAGAAACTTTGCTATTTGGAGCATCTCACAAGCCCCAGCATGGGAAATCCTCCATGGCCTCTTGACGCCACCCTTCCATTTGTGGGTAATCACAGACACAAACTCCAGTGTGAGCAAACATCTGACATCCACCCTTACTCAGGTGCTGGATATTCGAAACGGCAGCTGCACACTGGAACTGCCTTTTGCTTTTCACTGAACTTAACCATAGCTTTGTATTACTATTCTATCCTCACCACACTGGTCCACAATATCTCTTGATAGGGAATTCTGGAGCCACAACGCAGTATTCTGCCTTCCACATAGAAAGAAGAAGGACCTGTTGAGTCTGCTCAGAAACTGCACATGAGGATCAATCTACTCAGATCACGAGGCAACCCTGATTAATAGATTTCCCTGACCACTAGTGCTATGTCTGACAGAGTCTAAGCCCCGACCTCCTGTCAGCCACCCAGAGGTGAGGGCCCATATTTAGCATGAGAGATCGGCCATGGCCCTGGGCCATCATCTGTACCCATCCTTGGTATCCAGTCATCTGTCCCCCAAACTTTGCTGGAATTCCTGCCAATGGCGAACCTGAAACACAATAGAGAACACCTCCTTCCCCATGGCAGGAATATTGGCTGTTGGGATGGTTGTCCAACCCTCAGCGTGGGAGCCAGCTGCATGGCCAAGGAGACCATGCCCACTCCTGAGGGCCGACATGGGCACAGGCAGGCATGGTGATCCTCAGCCTGAGCATGTTTTCAAACAAACACTCTCAGTTGCTCCTCCAGTACCAGCATTGCAGGCCTGGTATGCCCCTAGGCCCAAATCTTAACCCTTGGTGGGATTTTCCAGGTGCCCAGACCCAGAGTCCGTCTCAGAATCCCTGTTTGGGGCACCCTTAGGATGGAAAACAGCACTCTTCCCTTCCCTGAGAAAGGCACCAAACTATTGGGAGCCGCCAGGATCCTTAGAGAGAAAAAATCTCCCATGGACCCATGAAAACAAACCTGCATTCCGAGGCCATCCTGTCCACACAATCCAGAGAGAAAAGTCTTTGCTACCGCCTTCGAGTCATCCTATTTACATTTCCTGACGAGCTGCCCTCCATGTCTATGCATTGGGCCTGTGATCATCTCGACACTAACCCTAACCCCAGTTTGTGTTTGCCGACTTCTCTCCCAAAACCATGGCTTACATGCCCACCAAGATGTGGTCCCTCAAGCCACATCACAGGAAAGTTCCTGCCATCCCCAAGAAAACTGTGCCCATCAGGTTGTCCAAACCCTCCAGATTAGGAGAAACCTGCCAGGCCCCTGAACCCACCCCAATATTGGAGGTTGCTCTGGATGCAAACGTGCAGTCTGAAACACCCTGAGCACCTCCATCGAGGCAGAAAGCCAAGTCAATGGTTCTGAGTCAGATTATTGAACCTGACATGCCCCCAGGACTTCACTGGAACCCTAGATTGGGTCTTCAGACATCTGTTCTCAGAGTCCTGTTCTGGAATACCAAGTTGTGATACAACATGTGGTCCCTGATTCCCACAACAGAACATCTCCTGTCTCCAGAAGGAAAATGTGCTCTTGGATCTATGTCCAACTTTCAGGGTAGATGGATCCTGCATGACCCATTAGCCCCAGCACCTTCTATGATCTCCCTGGTAACAAACCAGCATTGTGACCCAACTTCTGAGACTTGATGCCAACTCAAGGTGTTGGTACTTTGCCCAAGACCCATGAAACGAATCTGCCATGTTCCTCAGGTACAAAGGTCAATGGACGTGTGCTTTCTAGGCATCCAAGAGGTAGTTCTCTGCTACACAAAAATTCCACATAGGGAACCCTAGAGCAAACAAATAAGACTGCTCCTGTCAGGTTGAAGGAAACCTTGGTTGTTTGGAGCATCTCACAAGCCCCAGCCTGGGAAGTCCTCCACATTCTCTTGATGCCAACCCTCCATTTGTTAGTCATAATAGACACAAATTCCAGCATGAGCAAACATCTGACATCTGCTCTTACTCAGGTGCTGGATATTCGAATCAGTCGCGCACACTGGAAATACCTTTCACTTGACACTGTATTCTTGCATAGTTTGGGTTTACAATTCCATCCTCACCCTACTGGACTGCACGTCCTCTTGAGAGGGAATTAGGGAGACAAAACGCAACATTCTGCCTTCCCCATAGAAAGAAGAAGGGCCTGGTGAGTCTGCCCAGAAACTCCCCATGAAGATCAATCTACTTGGCCCTCGAGGGAACCCCGATTTATACTTTGCGCTGGCCACTAGCACTGTGTCTGAGAGAGCCTGAGCCCCAACCTCGTGTCAGCCACCCAGAGTGTGGGGCCCTTATCCAGCATGTGGGACTGGCCATGGCCCAGTCATCTCTACCCATCCTTGGTATTCCGGCAACTATCCCAGACCTTTGCTGGAATCCCTACCAGTGGGGGAACCTGAAGCACAATTGATAACTCCTCCTTCCCCATGGCAGGAAGCCTGGCTGTTGCTATGGGTGCCCAACCCTCAGAATTAGAACCAGGTGCATGGCCAATGAGACAACGCCCAATCATAAGGGCTGCCTGGGCCAAAGCAGGCATTGTGTCCCTCAACTTTAGCATGCATTCAAACAAATGCTCTCAGTTGTTTCTGCAGGGTCCCGCATCGCAGGCCTGGTATGCCCTTGGGTCAAATCCTAACACTTCGTGGGATTTTCCATGCCAACATAACCAGAGCCCGTCTCTGGAATCTCTGTTTTGAAGCACCCCTATGATGGAAAACAGCACTCTTCCCTCCCCTGAGAAAACTATTAGGAGCTGCCAGGATGCGTAGAGAGGAAAAATCTCCCAGGGCTCCATAAGACCACACCTTCATTCCGAGGCCATCCTGGACACACAATCCAGATACAAGAGACTGTGCTACCACCTTCGAATCACCTGGTTTACAGTTCCAGACGAGCTGCCCTACAGATCTACGCATTGGGCCTGTGATCACCTCGCCATTAACCCTACCCCAAGTTTGTGTTTGCAGACTTCTTTCCCAAAACCATGGCTCACATGCCCTCTATGATGGGTCTCTGTAGCCACACCACAGGAAAGATCCTGCTATCCCCAATGAAACTGTTTCCATCACAATTGCCCAAACCCTCCAGATTAGGAGAGACCTGCAAGTCCCCTGAGCCCAGTCCAATATTGGAGGCCACTCTGGACACAAATGCACAGTGTGCAACACCCTGATCACCTCCATCCAGGAAGACACCCAAGTCAATGGTACTGAGTCAGAAGATTGGTCCCTGAACCCCACAATAGAATATCTCCTGTCCCCAGATGGAATTCGTGCTCTTCAACTTGTGTCAAGGGTCGGGGTATATGAATTATGCACAGCCCCTTATCCCCCAGCACATTCTAAGACCTCTCTGGTAACAAACAAACAGCATTGTGATCTATCTTCATGAGATTCCATGTCACTTCAAGTCCTTGGTAATTCGCCCCAGAGCCACCAGAATGAACCTGCCATGTTCCTCACCTGATATGGTCAGTGGAGGTGTGCTTTCCAGGCATCCATGTGGGAGTGCTCTTCTACTTATTCTTTCCACATGTGGGACCCTGGAGCAAACAAACCAGACTGCCACTGACCAGTAGAAGGGAACCCTCTGTTTGGAGCATCTCAGAAGCACCAGCAGGAGAAATCCTCCATGGCCCTTGACACAACCCCTCCATTTGTCAGTCATTAGACAAAAACTCCAGCATGAGAAAACATCTGAAATCTGCCATTATTTAGATTCTGCATTTTCTTTTCTACCACTGCACACTGGAACTGCGTTTCGCTTGACACTGAATTTAACAATAGCTTGGGTTTAGAATTCCATCCTCAGCCTCCTGGTCTGCAAGCCCTCTAGAGAGGGAATTTGGAGCCACATGGCAACATTCTGCATTCCCACTAGAAAGAAATAGGGCCTGGTGAATCTTCCCAGAAACTCCACATGAGGATCAATCTACTTGGCACTCGATGGAACCTTGATTTATAGGCTGTCCTGGGCACTAGTACTAGTACTAGTACTGTGTCTGACAGAGCCTGAGCCAAGACCTAGTTTCAGGCACCCAGAGATATGAGCCCATATCCAGCATGTGAGATTGGTCGGGGCCCAAGTCCATCATCTCTACCCATCCTTGGTATTCAGGCACCTGTCCCCAGACCTTTTATGTAATCCCTACCAATGGGGTAACCTAAAGCACAATAGAGAACTCCTCCTTCCCCATGGTAGGAATCCTGGCTGTTGATATGGGTGTCCAAACCTCAAAGTGGGAGCCAGCTGCATGGCCAAGGAGACAATGCCCACTCATGAGGGCTGCCCTGGGCACAAGTAGCCATTGTAACCCTCAGCTTGATCAAGCCTTCAAAAAAATGCTCTTAGTTGCACCTCCAGGATCCTGCATTGCAGGCCTGATATGCCCTTAAGCCCAAATCCTAACACATCGTGGGATGTTCCATGTGCACATACCCAGAGCCCGTCACTGGAATCCCTGTTTTGAGGCACCCCTAAGATGGAAAACAGCACTCTTAACTTCCCTGAGAAAGCCACCAAACTAATGGGAACCTCCAGGATCCTTGAGAAGAAGAATCTCCCATGGTCCCATGAGTCCACACCTGTATTCCGAGGCCAGCGTGGATATGCTATCCAGATACAAGAGACTGTGCTACTGGCTTCGAGTCACCTGATTTACAGTTCCTGACGTGCTGCCCTCCAGATCTTTGGATTGGGACTGTGAACACCTCTCCATTAACCTTATCCCGAGTTTGTGTTTGCAGATCTCTCTCTAAAAACCATAGCTCACATGTCCTCCAGGATGGGGCCCCTAGAGTCACACCATAAGACTGTGCTTGCCATCCCCAAGGAAACTGGGCCCATCACAGTTGCCCAAACCCTCCTGATTAGGAGAAACCCGGAAGGCTCCTGAGCACATCCCAATATTGGAGGCTGCTCTGGATGCAAATGCACAGTCTGAAACACCCTCATCACCTCCATCCAGGCAGACACCCAAATCAATGGTCCTGAGTCAGATAATTGAACCTGACATGGCCCTAGGACCTCATTGGAAGAGGGATTAACTTTTCAGGCACCTGTCCTCAGAGGCCTCTTCTGGAATACCAACTTATGATACAAATTATGGCCCCTGAGCCCCAGGGTGGGAAATCCTCCATGGCCTCTTGACGCCACCTCTCCATTTGTTGGTCATCATAGACACAAACTCTAGCCTGAGCAAACATCTGACATCCGCCCATATTCAGGCTCTGATATTGGAATCAGCTGCTGCACACTGGAACTGCCTTTCACTTTGCAATGAATTTAAGCCTAGCTTCAGACTACAATTTCATCCTCACCCTACTGGTCTGCCATATCTCTTGATAGGGAATTCTGGAGCCACAACGCAACATTCTGCCTTCTTCATAGATAGAAGGACCTGGTGAGTCTGCCCATAAACTGCACATGAAGATCAATATACTCAGCCCAGGAGGGAACCCCTATTTATAGTTTGCCCTAGCCACTAGTGCTGTGTCTGACAGAGCCTGAGCCCCTACCTCGTGTCAGGAACCCAGAGGGTGGGGCCCACATTAACCATGTGAGACCGGCCATGGCCCAGGGCTGTCATTACTACCCATCCTCAGTATTCAGGCATCTGTCCCCTAGATCTTAACTGGAATCCCTACCAATGGGGGGACCTGAAGCACAATAGAGAATTCATCCTTCGCCATGGCAGGAATCCTGGCTTTTGGATGGGTGTCCAACCCTAGGAATGGGAACTGGCTGCATGGCTGAGTAGACATCGCCCAATCCTGATGGCCTCCGGGGCACAAGCAGGCATTGGGACCCTCAGCTTGACCATACTTTCAAACAAACGCTCTCAGTTGCACCTCCAGGATCCCGCATTGCAGGCCTGGTATGGCCCTAGGCCTAAATATTAACCCTTGGTGGGATTTTCCAAGCACTTAGACCCAGAGCTCATCTCTGGAATGCCTGTTTTGGGGCACGCCTAAGCTGGAAAACAGTACTCATCCCTTCCCGGAGAAATCCAACAAACTATTGAGAACCGCCAGGATCCTTGAGAGGAGAAATCTCCCATGGACCCTTGAGACAACACCTGCAATAAAGGCCATTCTGGAAATTAAATCCAGATACAATTACCTGTGCTACCACCTTTGAGTTACGTGATTTACAGTTCCAGACTTGCTGCCCTCCTGGTCTATGGATTGGGACTACGATCACCTTGCCACTAACCCTAACCTAAGTTTGTGTTTGCAGACTTCTCTCTCAAAATCATGGCGCACATGTCCTCCAGGATGGGGTCTCTGGAGTCACACCACAGGACAGTTCCTGCAATCCCCAAAGAAACTGCCCATCACAGTTGTCCAAAAACCCCATATAAGGAGAAACCTGCAAGGAACCTGAGCCAACCCTAGTATTGGATGCCACTTTGGACACAAATGCACAGTCTGAAACACCCTTTTCACCTTCATCCAGTCAGACACCAGAGTCAATGATCCTGAGTCAGAAGATTGAATGACATTCCCCTAGGGCCTCATTCAAAACCTTTATTAGGTTTTCAGGCTTCTGTCCTCAGAGACCTGTTCTGGATTACCAATTTATGATACAACATATGGCCGCTGAGCCCCACAACAGAATATCTCCTGCCCCCAGAAGCAATCCGGGCTCTTGGGCCTGTGTCAAATCCTCAGGCTAGATGAATCCTGCATGGCCCATTAACCACCAGCACATTCTAAGATCTCCATGGTAACAAACCAACATTTTGACCCATCTTCATGAGGTTCCATGTCCAATCCAGTCTTTATTTCTTCGCCTCAAAGCCACCAGATGCCATGTTCCTTCGCTGTCATGGTCAATGAAGGTGTGCTTTCCAGTCACCCATGTGGGAGATCTATGTTATCCGATCTTTCGACATGGGGAACCATGAAGGAAACAAATCAGACTGCCCCTGTCTGGTAGAAGGAAACCTTGCTGTTTGGAGCATCTCAAAAACACCAGATTGGGAAAACCTCCATGGCCTCTTGACGCCACCCCTCCATTTTTGTGTCATCATAGACACAAACTCCAGCATGAGCAAATATCTGACATCCACCCTCACTCAAGTGCTGAATATTGGATTCAAACATTGCACACTGGAAATTCCTTTCGCTTGATACAGAATGTAACCATAGCTTAGGTTTACAATTCCATCCTCAGCCTCCTGGTCCACAAGCCTTCTTGATAGTGAATTCTAGAGCCACAAAGCAGCATTCTGCCTTCCCCTTACAAACAAGAAGGGCCTGGTGAGTCTGCCCAGAAACCATACATGAGGATCAATCTGCTCGGCACTCGAGGGAACCCCAATTTATAGGCTGCCATGGGCACTAGTGCTGTGTCTGACAGAGCCTGAGCCAAGACCTAGTGTCAGCCACCCAGTGATCGGGGCCCATATCCACGATTTGATACTGGCCATGGCCCATGTCCATCATCTTTACCCATCCTTGGTATTCAGGCCTCTGTCCCCAGACCTTTGCTGGAATCCCCGCTAATGGGGGAACCTGAAGCACTATAGAGAACTCCTCTTTCCCCATGGCAGGATTCTGGCTGTTGGGATGGTTGTCCAACCCTCAAAGTGGGAGCCAGCTGCATGGCCAATGTGACCACGCCCACTCATGAGGGCCACCTGGGCATAAGCAGGTATTGTGACCCTCAGCCTGAGAATGATTTCAAACAAGCCCTCTCAGTTGCACCTCCAGGATCCTGCATGCAGTCCTGGTAAGCCACTAGGCCCAAATCCTAACACTTGGTGGGATTTTCCAGGGGACCAAACCCAGAGTCCGTCTCTGGAATCCATATTTTGGGGCACCCCTAACATGAAAAACAGCACTCTTCCCTTCCCCGAAAAAGCCACCAACTATTGGGAGCCACCAGGATCCTTAGAGAGGAAAAATCTCCCATGGACCCATGAGGCCACAACTGCATTCTGAGGCCATCCTGCACACAATACAGAGAAAAAAGCCTGTGATTCTGCCTTTGAGTCACCCGATTAACAGTTCCTGAAGAGCTGCCATCCATGTCTATGCATTGGGCCTGTGATAACCTTGCCACTAACCCTAACCCAAGTTTGTGTTTTCAGACTTCTCTCCCAAAACCATGGCTCACATGCCCTCCAGTTTGTGTTAACTGGAGCCACACCACGGGATTGTACCTGTCTTCCCAAAGGAAACTGTGATTGTCACTATTAAACAAACCCTCTAGATTAGGAGAAACCTGCAAGGCCCCTAAGCCCAGCCCAATATTGGAGGCCACTCTGGACGCAAATGCACAGTCTGACACACCATATCACCTACATCCAGGCTGATATCCAAGTCAATGGTCCTCAGACAGAAGATTGAACCTGACATGCTCCTAGGATTCACTGGAACACTAGAATAGGTTTTCAGGTATCTGTACTCAGAAGGCTGTTCTGAATATCAATGTATGATACAACATGGTCACTGAGCCACACAAGAGAACATCTCCTGTCCTTAGAAGAAAGCTGTGCTCTGGACCTGTGTCAAACACTCTGGGTAGATGAATCCTTCAAGGCCCCCTGGCAACCAGCACATTCTATGATCTCCCTGACAACATACCAGCATTGTGACCCATCTTCATGAGACTCCATGACAACTCCAGCCCTTGGTACTTCGGCCCAGCGCCACCAGAATGAAACTGCCATGTTCCTCTGCTGCCATGGTCAATGTAGGTGTACTTTCCAGGCATCCAGCGGGAGTGCTCTGATACCAACTTTCCACATGGGGAACCCTGAAGGAAACAAACCAGATTCCCCTGTACGGTAAAAGGAATCTTTGCTGTATGGAGTATCTCAAGCCTGAAGGTGGGTAATCCTCCATGGCCTCTTGAGGCCACCCATCCATTTGTTGGTCATCATAGACACTAACTCCAGCGTGAGCAATCAACTGACATCTGCACTTACTCAAGTGCTGGATATTTGAATCAGCTGCTACACACTGGAATTGCCTTATGCTTGGCACTGAATTTAAAAGTAGCTTGGCGGGACTCCTGGGTGGCTCAGTTGGTTAAACAGCTGCCTTCGGCTCAGGTCATGATCCCAGCGTCCTGGGATCGAGTCCCACATCAGGCTCCTTGCTCCGCAGGGAGCCTGCTTCTCCGTCTGACTCTGCCTTCCACTCTGTCTGCCTGTGCTTGCTCTCGCTCGCTCTCTGACAAATAAATAAAATCTTAAAAAAAAAAAAAGTAGCTTGGGTTTGCAATTCCATCCTCACCCTGGTGTTCAGTAAGCTCTCTTGATAGGGAATTCTGAAGCCACAACACAGCATTCTGCCTTCCCCATAGCAAGAAAAAACAGCCTGGAGAGACTGCCCAGAAACCCTACTTGAGGATAAATCTACTTGACCCTCGAGTGAACCCATTTATAGGTTTACCTGGCCACTAGCGCTGAGTCTGACAGAACCTCGTCTCTGACCTCGTGTCAGGACCCAGAGACTGGGCTCCAACTCCAGAATGTGAGACCAGCCATGTACCAGGGCTGTCATCTCTACCCATTCTTGATTCAGGCATCTGTCCCCAGACATTTGCTGAAATCCCTGCCAATGGGGGAACCAGAAGCACAATAGGGAAATCCTCCTTCCCCATGGCAGGTATGATGGCTCTTGGGATGGGTTTCCAGACCTCAGAGTGGTAGCCAGCTGAATGGCCAATGATAACCCGCCCACTCATGAGGGCCGCCCTGGACACAAGCAGGCATTGTGACCCCCAACATGAGCATGCTTTCAAACAAACACTCTCAGTTGCATTCCAGAATCCAAATTTGCAGGCCTGCTATGCCCCTAAGCACAAATCCTAACACCTGGTGGGATTTTTCAGGGGCCCAGAAACACAGCCTGTCTCTGGAATCCCTGTTTTGGGACACCCCTAAGATGGAAAATAGCACTCTCCCCTTCGCCAAGAAAGCCACCATAGTATAGGGAGCCGCTAGGATCCTTGAGAGGAAAAATCTCCCATGGATCCATGAGACCACACCTGCATTCCGAGGCCATTTTGGACACAAAAGCCAGATACACAAGCCTGTGCTACCACCTTCAAGGCAACTAATTTATAGTTCCAGACGAGCTGCCCTCCAGGTCTATGCATTGGGCCTGCGATCACCTCACCGCTAACCTTAACCCGAGTTTGTGCTTACAGACTTTTATCCCGAAACCATGGCTCATATTTCCTCCAGGATGGGGTCTCTGGAGCCACACCAAAGGACTGTTCCTGCCATCCCCAAGAAAAATGTGTCCGTCATATTTGCCTAACACTTCGAGATAAGGAGAAACCTGCAAGGCCCCTGAGCCCACCCCAATACTGGAGGCCCCTCTGGACACAAATGTGCAGTCTGAAATACGCTGATCACCTGAATCCAGGCAGATACCCAAGTCAGTGTTTCTCAGTCAGAAGATTGAACCTGACATGCTCCTATGACCTCATTGTAACCCCTGATTAGGTTTTCAGGCATCTGTAATCAGAGACCTGTTCTGGAGTACCAACTTAAGATACAACATATGGTCCCTGATCCCCACAACAGAACATCTCCTTTCTCTAGATGGAAGCCGTGCTCTTGGAACTGTGTCAAACCCTCAGGGTAGATGAATCCTACTTGGCCCGTAGCCACCAGCAGATTCTAAGATCTCACTGGTAACAAGCCAGCATTGTGAGCCATCTTCATGAGATTCCATGTCAACTACAGGCCTTGGTACTTCACCCCAGAGCCTTCAGAAAGAACCTGGCATGTTCCTCAGCTGCAATGTTCAGTGAAACTGTGCTTTCCAGGCATCCATGTGGGAGTGCTCTGCTACCCAAACTTTCCACATGGGGGACTCTCGAGCAAACAAATCTGACTGCCCTGTCCTGTAGAAGGAAACCTGGCTGTTTGGAGCATCTCACAAGCTAAAGTGTGGGAAATCCTCTATGACCTCTTTTCAACTCCCCTCCATTTGTCGGTCATTATAGACACAAACTCCAGCTTGAGCAAACATCTGACGTCTGCGCTTACTCAGGTGCTGGATATTCGAATCAGCCGCTGCACACTGGAAATGGCATTCGCTTGTCACTGAATTTATTCATAGCTTGGGTTTACAATTCCATCCTCACCCTACTGGTCCACAAGCCCTCATGTTAGGGAATTCTGCAGCCACAACACAGCATTCTGCCTTCCCAATAGAAAGAAGAAGGGCCTGGTGAGTCTGCCCAGAAACTCCACATTATGATCAGTCTACTTGTCCCTTGAGGGAACCCTGAATTATAGACAGCCCTGGCCCCTAGTGTTGTGTCTGACAGAGCCTAAGCCCCGACCTCGTGTCAGCCACATAGAAGGCGGGGCCCATATCCCGCATGTTAGACTGGCCACGGAACAGAGCCGTCATCTTTACCCATCCTTGGTATTCAGGCATGTGTCCCCAGACCTTTCCTGGAATCCCTACCAATGAGGGAACCTGAATCACAATAGAGAAATCCTCATTCCCCATGGCAGGATTCCTGTAAGTTCGGAAGGGTGTCCAACACTCAGAGTGTTAGCCTACTGAATGGCCATTGAGACCACCCCCATTCCTGAGGGCCACCCTATGCAAAAGCTGGCATAGTGACCCTCAGCCTGAGCATGCTTTCAAACAAACACTCTCAGTTGTATCTCCAGGACTTGCATTAGAGGCCTGGTAAGCCCCTATGCCCAAATCATAACTTTTGGTGATTATTTCCAGGTGCCCAGAGCCAGAGCACTTCTCTGCAATCCCTGTTATGGGACACCCTTAATATGGAAAACAGAACTCTTTCCTCTCTGAGAAAGCCACCACATTATAAGGAGCCGCCAGGATACTTGAGAGGAAATATCACCCATGGACACCTGAGACCACACCTGCATTCTTAGTCCATCGTGGATACACAATCCAGATAAAAAAGCCTGTGCTACCTCCTTTGAGGCATGCGATTTACATTTCACACGGAGCTTCCCTCCAGGAGTATGCATTGGGCCTACAATCACTTCGCCACTAAACCTAACCCGCGTTTGTGTTTGCAGATTTCCCTCCCAAAACCATGGCTCTCATGCCCTCCAGCATGGGGTCTCTGGAGCCACACCAGAGGACTGTGCACACCATTGCCAAGGAAACTGTGCCCGTCAAACTGCCCTATCTTTCCAGATTAGGAGAAACCTGCAAGGCCCCTGAGCCCACCCCAATACTGGTTGCCACTCTGTACACAAATGCACAGTCTGGAACTCCCTGATCACCTACATCTAGGCAGACATTGAAGTCAATGATACTGAGTCAGAGGATTGAACCTGACATTCCGTTAGGATTTTATTGGAACCCTAGATTAAATTTTCAGGCATCTATCCTCAGAGTCCTGTTCTGCAATACCAAATTATGATACATTTGGTCCGTTAGCCCCACATCAGAACATCTCTGGTCCAAGAAGGAAACCGTGCCCATTGACCAGTGTCAAACCCTCAGGGTAGATGAATCCTACATGGTCCCTTAGCCACCAGCACACTGTAAGGTCTCCATGGTAACAAACCTGCATTCTGACCCATCTTCATGAGACTTCATGTCAACTCCAGGCCTTGGTAATTCGCCCAAGAGCCACCAGAACGAATTGGCCATGTTTCTCAGCTGCAATTTTAATGGAGGTGTGCTTTGCAGGCATCCACGTGGGAGTGCTCTGCTACCCAAACTTTCCACATGGGGGACCCTGGAGCAAATAAACCAGACTCCCCCTGTCTGGTAGAAGGAAACTTTGCTGTTTGAAGGATCTCACAAGCCCCAGCATGTGAAATCCTCCATGGCCTCTTGACGCCACCCCTCCATTCGTCGGTCATCATAGACATAAACTCCAGCATGAGGAAATGTCTGACTTTCACCTTTACTCAGGTGCTGGATATCTGGAATCAGACACTGCACAATGGAACTGCCTTTCGCTTGGCACTGAATTGAACCTTAGCTTGAGTTTACAATTCCATCCTCACCCTACTGGTCCCCAAGCCCGCTTGATAGGGAATTCTGGGGCCACAACGCAGCTTTTTGCCTTCCCCTTAGAAAGAAGAAGGGCATGGTGATTCTGCCCAGAAACTCTGCATGAGGATCAATCTGCTCAGCCCTTGACCACTAGTTCTGTTTCTGACAGAGCCTGAGTGCTCAATTCATGTCAGCTACTCAGAGAGTCAGGCATGTGAGACTGGCCATGTCTCAGGTCCCTCATCTCTACCCATCCTTGGTATTCAGGCATCTGTCCCCAGACATTTGCTAGAATACCTGCTAATGGGGGAACCTGAGGCACAATAGAGAATTCTTCCTTTTCCGTGGCAGGAATCCTGGTAGTTGGGATGGGTGTCCTACATTAAAGTGGTAGCCAGCTGCATGGCCAAGGAGACAACTCCCACTCATAAGGGCTGCCCTAATCACATCAGGCATTGTGACACTCAGACTAGCATGCTTTCAAACAAACGCTCTCAGTTGTACCTCCAAGTCACACATTGTAGGCCTGGTACTCCTCTAGGCCCAAATCCTAATCCTGGTGGGATTTTCCAAGCACCCAGACTCACAGCCCTTCTCTGGAATCCCTTTTTGGGGAACATCTAAGATTGAAAACAGCACTCTTCCATTCAAACAAGAAAGCCACCATACTATTGGGAGCTTCCAGGATCCGTAGAGAGGAAAATACTCTCATGGAAACATTAGAACACACCTGCATTCCAAGGCTATCATGGACACACAATCCAGATACAAAAGCCAGTGCTAGTGACTTCGAGGTATGTGATTTACAGTTCCTGACGATCTGCCCTCCAGGTCTATGCATTGGGCCTACGATCACCTCGCAACTCAACCTAATCTGAGTTTGTGATTGCAGACTTCTCTCCCAAAACCATGGCTTACATGCCCTCCACGATGGAGTCTCTGGAGCCACACCACAGGACTGTGCCTGCCACCCCCAAGGAAACCGTGCCCACAAATTTGCCTAAACCTTCAAGATTAGGAGAAACCTGCAAGGCCCCAGAGCCCACCCCAATATTGGAGGCCATTCTGTACACAAAGGCACAGTCAGAAACACCCAGATTGCCTACATATAGGCAGACACCTAAGTCAATGGTCCTGAGTCTGATGATTGAACCTGAAATTCCCCTTGGACTTCATTGGAACCCTAGATGAAGTTTTTAGGCATCTGTCCTCAGAGGCCTGTTCTGGAATACCAACTTATGATACAACATTTGGTCCGTGAGCCCCACAACAGAACATCTCCGATACCCAGAAAGAAACCGTGTTCTTCGACCAGTGTCAAACCATCAGGATAGACGAAACATACATGGCCCCTTAGCCACCAGCACATAGTAAGATTTCCGTGGTAACAAAACTGCATTGTGACCCAACTTCATTAGAATCCAGCCTTGGTACTTTGCCCTAGAGCAACCAGAAAGAACCTGCCATGTTCCTTAGGTGCAATGGTCAATGTAGGTGTGCTTTCCAGTATCCACATGCGAGTACTATGCTACCCAAACTTTGCACATGGGGGAACCTGGTGTAAACAAACCAGACCTCCCCTGTCCAGTAGAAGGAAACCTTATGTTTGGATCAACTCACAGGCCTCAGCATGTAAACTGCTCCATGGCCTCTTGATGCCACCACTCCATTGGTCGGTCATCATAGACACAAACTCCAGTCTAAGCAAACATCTGACATGCACCCTTATCCCAGTGCTGGATGTCTTGAATAAACCACTGCACATTGGAACTGCCTTCCACTTGGCACTGAATTGAACCATAGATTGTGTTTACAATTCCATCCTCACCTGACTGGTCCTTAAGCCCTCTTGATAGGGAAATCTGGGGCCACAACGCAGCATTCTGCCTTCCCCATCGAATGAAGAAATGCCTGGTGAGTCTGCCCTGAAAACCCACATGAGGATCAATCAGGTCTGCCCTCGAGTCAACACCAATTTATAGGCTGCCATGGCCACTAGTGCCATGTCTGACAGAGCCTGAGCCCGACTGAGTTTCAGCCACTAGAGAGCAGGCCCCATAACTAGCATTTGGGATTGCCATGGCCCAAGTATGTCATCTCTACCCATCCTTGATATTCAGGCACCTGTCCCCAGACCTTGGCAGGGATCCCTGCCAATTAGGGAACTTGAAGCACAATAGAGAACTCTTCTTTCCCCATGGCAATAAACCTGGCTTCTGGGATGGGTGTTCAACCCTTAAAGGGGGAGCCAGTTACAACATCAATGACACCACACACACTCCTGAGGACTACCCTAGGCACAAACAGGCATTGTGACCCTCACCCTGAGCATGCTTTCAAAAAATCCCTCTCAGATTCACCACAATGATCCCTCATTTCAGGCCTGGTATGCCTGTAGGTTCAAATCATAAAACTTGGTGGGATTTTCGAGTTGCCCAGACCCAGAGACCATCTCTGGAATTTTTGTTTTGGTGCACCCTTCAGATGGAAAACAGCACTTATCCCTTCCCCAAAAATGTCACCAAATTATGAGGAGCCATCAGGATCCATAGAGAGGCAATGTCTCCCATGGACCCATGAGAACACACCTGCATTCTGAGGCCATCCTGGACACACAATCCGGAGAGAAAAGCCTGTGCTACTGCCTTCCATTCATCCTAATTACAGTTCCAGATGAGCTGCTCTCAAGGTCTATGCATTGGGCCTGTGATCACCTCGCCACTCACCCTAATTCGAATTTGTGTTTGCAGACTTATCTACCAAAACCATGGCACACATGCCCTACAGGATGGGGTCTCTGGATCCACACTGCAGGACTGTCCCTGCCATCCACAAGGAAACTGTTTCCATCACAGTTGCCCAAACTGTCTAGATTAGGAGAAACCTACAATGCCTCTGGGCCTACCCCAATTTCGGCGGCCGCTCTGAACACAAATGCACAGTCTGAAATACCCTGATCCCCTACATCCAGGAACACAGCCAAGTCAATGGTCCTGAGTCAGAATAATGAACCTAACATGCCCCTAGGACGTCATTGGAACCATTGATTCGGTTTTCAGACATGTGTCCTCAGAGGCCTGTTCTAGAATGTGAACTTATGATACAACATGTGGTGCCTGGGCCACACAACAGAACATCTCCTGTCCCCAGAAGGAAACCGTGCCCTACAATCTGTGCAAAATCCCAGAGTAGTAGATTCCTGCACAACTACTAAGCCACCAGCACATTCTAAGATCTACCTGGTAACAAACCAGCTGTGTGGCCCATCTGCAAGAGATTCCATGTCAAATCAAGGACTTGGTACTTTGCTACAGAGACACCAGAATAAAGCTGTCATGTTCTTCAGTTGCAATGGTCAATGAAGTTGAACATTCCAGGCATCCATGCGTTAGAGCTCTTCTACCCAAACTTTCCACATGGGGGACCCTGGAGCAAATAAACCACACTCCACCTGTCCAGTAGAACGAAACCTTGCTATTTGGAGCAGCTCATGAGTCTCAACGTGAAAATCCCTCCATGGCTTCTTGACGCCACCCCTCCATTTGTCAGTCATCATAGACACAAACTCCAGTGTGAGCAAATATCCGACGTCCTCCCTTACTAAGGTGCTGGATATATCGAAAAAGCTGCTGGACACAGGAACTGCCTTCCGCTTGGCAGTGAATTGAACTGTAGCTTGTGTTTACAATTCCTTCCTCACCCAACTGGTCCCCAAGCCTTCTTGATAGCGAATTATGGAGACACAACACAGCATTCTGCCTTCCCGATAGAAACAAGTGCCTGGTGAGTCTGGCCAGAAACCCCACATGAGGATCAATCTGCTCGGCCCTATATCGGAGGGACCCTGATTTATAGGTTGCCCTGGCCACTAGTGCTGTGTCTGACAGAGCCTGAGCCCAGACCTAGTGTCAGTCACCAGAGTTTGAGCCCCACATCTAGCATTTGGAAATGCCATGGCTCAAGTATTTCATCTCTACCCATCCTTGGTATTCAGGCACCTGTACCCAGACCTTTGCTGGAATCCCTGATAATGGGGCATCCTGAAGCACAATAGAGAACTCCTCCTTCTTCATATCAGGAAACTTGGCTGTTAGGATGGGTGTTCAACCCTGAAAGGGGGAGTCATTTACAAGTCCAGTGAGACCACACAAACTCCTCAGGGATGCCCTGGAGGCAAACAGGCCTTGTGACCCTCAGCCTGATCATGCTTTCAAACAATCCTTCTCTGTTGCACCACCATGAACCCGCATTGCAGGCCTAATATGCCCCTAAGCCCAAATCCTAGCACTTGTTGTGATGTCCCAGATGACATGAACCAGAGCCCGTCTCTGGAATCCCTGTTTTGGGGCACCCATAAGGTGGAAAACATCACTCTCCCCTTCCCCGAAAAAGCCACCAAACTATGGAGACCCACCAGGATCCATAGAGAGGAAAAGACTCCCATGGACCCATGAGACCACACCTGCATTCCAAGGCCATCCTGGACACACAATCCAGAGAGAAAAGCCTGTGCTACTGCCTTCCAGTCTCCTAATTATAGTTCATGACAAGCTTCCCTCCAGGTCTACGCATTGGGCCTGTGATCACATCGCCCCTCACCCTAATTTGTATTTGTGTTTGCAGACTTCTCTCCCAAAACCATGGCTCACATACCCACCAGAATGTGATCTCTGGAGCCACACCACAGAACTCTGGCTGCCAACCCCAAGGACACTGTGCATATCAGATTTTCCCAAACCTTCCAGATTAGGAGAAACCTGTGTGGCCCCTGAGCCCACACCAATATTGCCGGCCACTCGGGATGGAAATGTGCAGTCTGAAACACCCTTATCACCTACATCCAGGGAAATAGCCAAGTCAATGATCGTGAGATAGACGATTGAACCTAAAATGCCCCTAGGCTCTCAATGGAACCCCATTAGGTTTTCAGGCATCTGTCCTCAGGGGCCTGTTCTGAAATACCAATCTATGACACATCATGTGGTCTCTGAGCCACACGACAGAACATCCCCTGTCCCCAGAAGAATACCATGCTCTTCGACCTGTGCCAAACCCTCAGGGTAGGAGAATCCTGCATGGCACCTTAGCAACCAGCACATTCTAAGTTCTCCCTGGTAACAAACAAGCATTGTGACCCATCTGCAAGAGATCCCATGTCAACTCAAGGCCTTGGCACTTTGTCCCAGAGCCACCAGAACGAATCTGCCATGTTCCTCAGCTGCAATTGTCAATGGAGGTGTGCTTTCCTGGCATCCATGCCGGAGAGCTCTTCTTCACAAACTTTCCACATGGGGAAACCTAGAGTAAACAAACCAGACTTCACCTACTCAGTACAAAGAAATGTTACTTTTTGCAGCAGTTCACAGGCCTCAGCATGTGAACTCCTCCATGGCCTCTTTATACCACCCCTCCACTTGTCGGTCATCATAGACAAAAACTCTAGTGTGAGCAAGCATCTGACATCCACCCTTATTCCAGTGCTGGATGTCTCGAGTAAACTGCTACAAATTGGATCTGCCTTCTGCTTGGCACTGAATTGAACCATAGCTTTTGTTTACAATTCCACCCAAAACTGACTGGTCCCCAAGCCCTCGTGATTGGGAAATCTGGAGCCACAACACAGCATTCTGCCTTCCCTATTGAATGAACAAATGCCTGGGAATCTTCCCAAGAAACTCCACATGAGGATCAATCTGCTCCGCCCTCGAATCTACTCTGATATAAAGGCTGCCATGGCCACTAGCGCTGTGTCTGACAGAGCCTGAGCCCCGACCGAGTTTTAGGCCTCATATCTAGCATTTGGGATTGCTATGGCCCAAGTACGTCATCTCCACCCATCCTTGGTATTCAGGCACCTATCTCGAGACCTTGCTGGAACCCTGCCAAAGGGGCAACCTGAAGCACAGAGGAACCTGACGGAAGAGAACTCATCCTTCCTCATGGCAGGACATTTGGCTTTTGGGTTGGGTGTCCAACTCTCTAAGCGGGAGCCAGATATATGACCAATGAGACCACTCCAACTCCTCAGGGCCGCCATGGGAGCAAACAGGCATTGTGAGACTCAGCCTGAGCAAGCTTTCAAACAATCCCTCTCAGTTGCACCATCATGATCCCGCATTGCAGGCCTCATACACCCCTAGGTGCAAATCCTAACCCTTGGTGGGAAGTCCCAGATGCCCAGAAAAAGAGCCTGTATCTGGAATCCCTGTTTTGGGGCACCCATAAGATGGAAAACAACACTCTTCCCTACCCCAAAAAAGCCACCAAACTATGAGCTGCACAGATCCAAAGAGAGGAAAAGTTTCCCATGGACCCATGAGACTATACCTGCATTCCGAGGCCATCCTGGACACACAATATAGAGAGAAAAGCCTGTGCTACTGCCTTCCAGTCACCCTAATTACAACTCCTGACTAGCTGCACTCCAGGTCTACTCATTGGGCCTGTGATCACCTTTCCACTAACCATCACCCACATTTGTGTTTGCAGACTTCTCTCCCAAAACCATGGCTCATATGCCCTCCAGGACAGGGTCTCTGGATCCACAACACATGACTGGGCCTGCCATCCCCAAGGAAACTGTGCCCGTCAAACCTGCCCAAACCTTCCAGTTTAGGAGAAACACGCAAGAGCCCTGAGCCCAACCCAATATTGTCGGCAGCACTGGACACAAATGCCAGTCTGAAACGCCCTGAACACCTACATCCAAGCAGACAGCCATTTCAATGTTCCTGGGTCAGAAGATTGTACCTGACATGCTCCTAGGACGTCATTGGAACACTAGATTAGGTTTTCAGGCATCTGTCCTCAGGGTCCTGTTCTGAAATACCAACTTAGGATACAACATGTGGTCCCTGAGCCACACAATAGAATATCTCCTGTCCCCAGTAGGAAACCATGCCCTTCGACCTGTGCCAAACCCTCAAGATTGGAGAATCCTGCACAGCACCTTAGACACCAGCACAAACTCTAGTTTGTGCGTTGACCCATACCACAAGCTTTCCATCTGCTGGACAGTCGAGTCCTGTTGAATGGCTCCAGGATGTCCCATACGGAAAGACTGGAGAGCAGGATTCGAAGGATGGATGCCTGTACAGCATACCTCACATTCCCATTGGCTCTTTGTGACAAGACATGTTTGAACTACTGGCTCTGGGGCGAGCTAACTAGGGGGCTGAATTGAAATGGACTCTCCTGCGGATGGGTCATAATGTGGGTTTGTGTGCATGGAGACCTTGGAATATGTTGGCAGCTCAGGGGCCATGAAGTATTCGCCTAACCGAAGGGTGTAATATTGCTCCAATTAAAAAGAGATCCCTATGTCGAGATGAGACAGGTTCTCTTTGGTGCCTCAGAAAAGCCCCAGATACTGGTCTTCAAACCAGTTCTCTGAGTAGAGACACCTGGAAACCAAAGCTAGGGTTCAGATTAGAGCCTAGATGCCTGTCTGTTTCAATCTTCTGTCTCTTGGGACACTGTCTGAGTATATAAGTGGAGATAGTTGCTCAGCTGGTGTCAGAGTGCCCCTCTTAGTCCATGGCCAAGGCATGGCCTTGGAGACCTTATTGGATTCTCCTAATCTCTAGGGTTGTGGCCAATGGATTGGGTACAGTTTTCTTGGAGAGGACTGGCACAGTCCTTCAGTGTGTCTCCATAGGCCCTAGGCTGGAGGGTGTGTGGGTCCGGGCTGTGGGCACAGAAGTCTGAAAACACAAACTCGGCTTCGGTGCGGAGCCGAGAACCTGGCAGGATAGACCCACAGACCGTGAGAGGAGATCCTCAGCTTATGAAAGAAGGGCAAATGGGAAGCAGTCACGCAAGTTTTTGTCTTTGGATGTTTTGTCTCCCATAGCCGTGGAATGTAGGGGTGACCTCAGGGGCTATGGAAGAGTCTTCCTCTCTGAGGAGTTGGTCCAGCTCTTAAGATTTTGGGGACATTTTGTGGGAAGGGTGGAGTCCTGCTGTCTGGCTCAGGTGTTCTTCCAGGAGAGGGACTCCAGATCACAGTCCTGGGTTCGAGCGAATGGAATACTCGAGCTCTTGTGAAGATTGGGATCATAGGGGCTTGGCAAGCCCCATATGCGGGCTCTTGGTCCAGGCCCTGAGAGACCTTACTTCGACATGGGGCCCATGCTGATGGTCCCAATGCGAGTTTGTACCCAAGGAGGCACTCAAGTTTAGGCTTAGCCTCAGGGGCCATGAAGGTTTCTCCTACACTGAAGGTATGACTCCATGCCAACAGCAAGCTTTCTAGCCATGGGGAAGGAGAAGATCTGATTTGTGCTTCAGTTACCCACGTTTGCCAGGATTTGATATAATATCTAGGGTCAGATGTCTGAAAACCTAGGTTGGGAAGAGATGACGGCATAAGGCCATGGCCTGTCTGATGTGCTTAGTGTGCAGCTAGCTGTTTCCTTGTCTGTCGGGACGTCAGGCTGTGTCAGACAGAGCATTACTGACCAGGGTAGCCTTTCCAGTTAGGGTGCGGTCGATGCCAGAGCAGGTTGGTTCTCATTTGTGGTTTCTGGAGAGCCCCATAGGGCAACGTTTTTCTTCTGGTGGGCAGGCAGAAAATTGTGTTGAGGTTCTGGAATTCCCAGTCTGGAGGGCTTGTTTGCCAGGAGTGTGAAGAGGGAAGTCTGAAAACACAAGCTAGCGTTAGGTTTGGGGCCGAGGGCATGGCAGGCCCACTCTGCAGAGACTGAATCAAGATCTCCTGCATCTGAGGTCAGGGCGAGTATCAGACGTTGCCTCAGGTTGGAGTTTGTGTCCATTATGGCCCCTTCCTGAAGGGGGTGGGGGCGTAATGAGGCCAGGGAGGTTTCCCAACGCTGGGAGTTGTGAGCTGCCCCAAACATCAAGGTTTCCTCTGTAGGACAGTCGAGTACTATGAGATGGTTCTAGGATGACCCCTACAGAAAGACTCGAGAGAAGGGGTCTAAGCATGAATGTCTGCAAATGCCACCTCACATTCCCACTGGCTGCTTGGGGCAAGGCAGGCTCAATCTGCAGGCTCTTGGGCGGGTTTCTCAGAGGGCTGAGTAGAAATGGACTCTCCTGAGGATGAGTCATACTGTGGGTTGGTGGCCATGGAGACCTTGGAATGTGGCGGTGGCTCAGGGACTCTGCAGGTTTCTCCAAATCGAAGGGTTTGACACAGCTTCAACAATGAAGCTTCCCATGTGGAGACGATAGTTGTTCTGTTTGGTGTCTCAGGAAAGCCCCAGATGCTGGTCTTCAAACCCAGGCCTCTGAGGAGTGACACCTGGAAACCAAAGCAAGAGCTCAGATTAGGGCCCAGGGGCCTGTCTGGTTCAATCTACTGTCTCTGCCGACATCTGTCTGTGTTTCTGCAAGGAGGTATTTGCTCAGCTTGTGTCAGGATGCCTTTGTCCAGAGAGGCTTATAGTAGTGGGATGTCCTCGGGGGCCTTGAGGTTTCTCCTATTCTGTGGGGTTATGGGCAATGGAATGGGCATAGTCTCCTAGGAGAGAGCAGGACAGTCCTGTGGTGTGGCTCCAGAGGCCCCAGCCTGGAGGCTGTGTGGGCCAGGGCTGTGGGGACAGACATCCAAAAACACAAACTCGGCTGAGGTTTGGGGCTGAGGTTATGGCAGGAGTGATCTACAGTCCGTGAGGAGAGCTCATTGTGATTAGAAAGTAGGGCGAGTGAGAGGCGGTCGTTCAGGCTTATGTCTCTGGATGTTTTATTCATGATGGTCATTTAATGTAAGCATGGTCTCATGGGCCATGGAAGTCTCCCTCTCTGGTGATTTGTCTGGCTCCCAAGAGATTGGGGTCATTTTGTGGGAAGGGAGAAGTCCTGTTTTCTGCCTCATGTGTCCCCACAATAGAGGGATTCTAGAGCAGAGCACTGGGTACATACAACTGGAATACCCACCCTCTGGTTAGGCCTGGGGTCCTATGGGCATGGCAAGCCCATATGCAGATTCTTGGTCCAGCCACTGAGAGACGTTACTTGAATAGTGGACTCATGCTGAGGGTCACAATGTGTGTTTGTGCCCAAGGTGGTCCACAATATTGGGCGGGACCTCATTGAGCTTGCAGGTTTCTCCTACACTGAACCTTGGACATGCTAACCTCAGGGTTTCTTGCCATGGGGAAGGAGGAGTTTTGATTTCTGCATCACGTTCACCTCTGGGCACTAATTGGAGATAAGGTCTAGGTTCTGAAGCCTGAAAACCGAGGTTTGGAAGAGATGACGACCTAAGGCCATGGCAGGTCTGATGTGTTCAGTTTGGGGCCAGCTTTCTAGGTGTCGTTCAGGAGGTCTGCTCTCAGGCTGTGCCAGACAGGGCATTCGTGCCCAGATATGCTGTATAATTGGGGTACAGTTGAGTGGCATGCAGAAGATAATTATATGGGGTTTCTCCATAGCCCCATAGGGCAAAGTCTTTCTTCTGGAGGGCAGGCAGAGTGCTGCATTCTGGCTCCGGAACTGCCAAACTGGAGGCCTTGGGGCCAGGAATGCAAGGATGTAAGTCTGAGAACAGAAGCTTTGTTTTGGTTTCAGGGCGAGGACATGGCAGGCACACTCTGCAGAGCTGAATCGAGATTTCATGCATCTCAGGTCAGGGCGAGGTTCATATGTTGGCTCAGGTTGGAGTTTCTGTCCATGATGGCCCCTTCATGAAGGGGGGTCATCACACCGCCATTGGTGTTTTCCCATTATGGCAGTAGTGAGATGCTCCAAACCACAAGGATTTTCTGCGGGTCAGTTGAAACCTGTTGGATGGCTCCAGGGCATCCCATATGGAACAATTGCAGAGCAGGGTTCTAAGGATGGATGCCTGGGCATCCGGCCTTGCATTCCAATTGTCTCCTAGCGAAATGGCACGTTTGATTGCTGCCTATGATGTAGCAGCCGAGGGGGCTGAGTTGAAATGCATTCTCCTGAGGATCGGTCATAATGTGGGATTGTGTCCATGGAGACCTTGGAATGGGGCAGTGGCACCAGGGCTCTGAAGGATGCTCCTAACCAGAGGTTTTGACACAGCTCCAAGAAGCATTTTTCCCATGGGGAAACAAGATTTGTTCTCATTGGTGCTTCAGTAACCCCCAATATGCTGGTATTGGAAACCAGAACTCTGAGGAGAGATGCCTGGAAACCAAGGCAATGGATCTGATTAGGGCCTGGGGCCTGTCTGGTTTAATCTTCTTCTCTCGGTTCATATGTCTTAGGATTGAGTGGAGGTAGTTCCTCAGCTAGTGTCAGATTGCCCCTATTTGTCCTGGGCAGTCTACACTATTGGGATGGCCACTTTGACTTTGGAGGTTTCTCCTAATTTGCAAGTTTGTGGCCAATGAAATGGGCAGAATTCCTTTGGGGAGGGAAGGATCAATCCTGAATTGTGGCTCTAGGGGCTCAAACATGGAGGGTGTGTGGGTCAGAGCTGTGGGGACAGAAGTCTGAAAACAGAAACTCGTCTTAGGTTTGGGGACATAGGTATGGGAGGCCCGATCTACAGACCTTGAGGAGAACTCTTCAGGATATGAACAGAGTGAGTGTGAGGCACTTGCTCAGGCTTTTGACTCTGGATTTTGTGTCACTGATGGCCGTGGAATGTAGGGGCGTCCTCATAGACCATGGGTGAGACTTCCTCTATGGGGATTTGGATGATCCCAATATTTTGGGGTCATTCCGTGGGATGGGAGGATTCCATTCTGTTTTTTTTTTTTGTTTTGTTTTGTTTTTTACCTCAGGTGTGCCACTAAAGAGGGATTCCAGAGCAGAACCCTGGGAAGGGGCGACTGGACAACCCGAACTCTGTATAAGATTGGGGGCTTAAGGGCATGGCAATCCCCATATGGGGTACCTTGGTCCAGCCACTGAGAGGTCTTACTTGAGTACAGTGCTCACACTGAGGGTCACAATGCATGTTTGTGCCCAATGTAGGCATCAAGCATGGGCGGGGACTCATGGGCCATGCTTGATTCTCCTACACTGAACTTTAGACAACATACGAACCACAAGGTTTCTTGCCATGGGGAAGGAGGAATTCTGATTTCTGCATCATGTTCACCCCTGGGCAGTGACTGGAGATAAGATCTAAGTTCTGAATCCAGAAAATCGAGGTTGGGATGAGATGATAACCTAAGGTCATGGAGGGTCCGATGTGCTCAGTGTGCGGTCAGCTTTCTGGGTGTTGTTCAGGAGGTATGGATTCAGGCTGTGTCAGACAGTGCATTAGTGCCCAGGTTAGACTGTATAATTTGGGTACAGTTGAGTTCCATGTAGGTTCATCCTCATTTATTGTGTCAGGGAAGCTCACTGGGGCAACATTTTTCTTCTGGTGGGCAGGCAGAGTGCAGCATTGTGGGTCCAGAATTGCCAAACTTGAGGGCGTCGGGACCAGGAGTGTGAGGACGTAAGTCTGAGATCATAAGCTAGACTTAAGTTTCAGGGCGAGGGCACGGCAGGCAGCCTCTGCAGATCCGAATCAGAATCTCATTCATCTGAAGTCAGGACGAGGATCAGACTTAGGTGCAGGTTGGAGTTTCTGTCCATGATGGCCCCTTCATCAAAGGGGTGGAATCTCGAAGCCATGGAGGTTTTCCCACGTTGGGAGTTGTGGGATGCTCCAAACTGCAAGGATTCCTTCTGCGGGAAAATTGAGAACTGTTGGATGGCTCCAGGACATCCCATATGGAATGACTCCAGAGCCGGGTTCTAAGGATGGATGCCTGAGCAGACTGCCTCTTACACCAATTGTCTCCCTGCCACAAGACAGGTACGATCTGATGGCTATGCAGGAGCAATCGTGGGAGCTGAGTTGAAATGGACTCTCCTGAATATGGGTCTTAATGTGTGTTTGTGTCCATGAGGACGTTGGAATGGGGTGGTGGCCCCAGGGCTCTAAAGGATTCTAACCGGAGATTTTGAAACAACTCGAAAGAGCAAGTTTTCCATGTGGAGACAAGATTTGTTCTAATTGGTGCCTCAGAAAACCCACATATGCTGGTATTAGAACAAGGCCTCTGAGGAGAGATACATAGAAACCACAGCAATGCATCCAATTAGGTCCTAGGAGCCTCTCTGGTTCAATCTTCTTCTCTGTCGACATCTGTCTATTTTATGAAATGGAGGTAGTTGCTCAGCTGGTATCAGACCGCTCCTGTTTGTCCGGGCGGCCTACACTATAGGGATGGCCTCGGGGACTTTGGAGGTTTCTCCTAAATTGTATGATTATGGACAATGGAATGGGCAGAATTCCTGTGGAGTGGGCAGGCACAGACCTGATATGTGGCTCCAAGGGCCCAGCCTTGAGGGTGTGTGTGCAAGGACTGTGGGGACAGATGTCTGAAAACACAAACTCAGCTTAGGTTTGGGGACGTAGGTATGGCAGGCCCGATTTACAGACTATGAGGAGAACTTTTTGGGATCTGAATAAAGGGTGAAAGTGTGACACTTGTCAGGATTTTGCCCCTGGATTTTGTGTCAATGATGGCCGTGGAATGTCGAGGAGTCCTCATGGGCCATGGAAGAGTCTTTCTCTCTGTGGATTTGGCCAGATCCCAATTGTTTTGGGTTAATCTGTGGGATTCAGTTATGTAACTAAGGTGTCCCACCAAAAGAGGGATTCCAGAGCAGAGCCCTGGACAACATGAAATCTAACTAAAAATACGGGCCTAGGGGCATGGCAAGCCCAATATGCCTTCTAATGGTCCAGCCACTGAGAGGCCTTCATTGAGGACAGAACTCATGCTGAGGGTCACAATGCGTGTTTATGCCCTCGTGGTACTCAAGCATGGGTGGGGACTCATGGTGCATGCTTGTTTCTCCTACACTGAATGATAGTCAACATGTCAACCACATGAGTTCTTGCCATGGGGAAGTATTAATTCTGATTTCTGCATGTCATTCACCCCTGGGTAGTGATTGGAGATAAGGTCTAGGTTGTGAAGTCTGAAAACCGAGGTTGGGAAGAGATGACGACCTAAGGCCATGTCGGGTCCGATATGCTCAGCGTGGAGCCAGCTGTCTGGGTGTTGGTTGGGAGGTCCAAGCTTGGGCTGTGTCAGACAGGGCCTTAGTGCCCAGGGTAGATTGTATAATTGGGGTACAACTGAGTGCCGTGCAGGTTGATCTTTATTTGGCATTTCTGGGTAGCCCCAAGGGCAATGTTTTTCTTCTGGAGGACAGGCAGAGTGCTGCATTGTGGCTCCGGAATTTCCAAAGAGGATGCCTTGTGGACGGGGAGTGTGAGGACAGAAGTCTGAGAACACATGTTAGGCATAGCTTCTGGGCAAGGGCACGGCAGGCCCCCTCTGCAGATCTGAATCGGGATATCATGAATCTGAAGTCAGGGCAGGTTCAAACCTAGGCTTAGGTTTGAATTTCTGTCCATTCTGGCCACTTTATGAAGGGGACAGAATCTCCAGTCCATGGAGGTTTACCCACGATGGGAGTTGGGAGATGCTCCAAACAACAAGGATTCCTTCTGATCAACAATTGAGACCTTTTGTATCACTCCAGTACATACCATACAGAATGACACCAGAGCAGGGATCTAAGGATGGATGCATGGGAAGCCCGCCTCACATTGCAGTTGTCTCCTAGCAAATAGACAGGTTTGATATGCTGGCTCTGTCAGAGCAACCAAGGGGGCTGAGTTGAAATGGACTCTCCTGAGGATGGATGCTAATGTGGGTTTGTGTCCATGGAGACCTTGGAATGGGGCGTTGGCGCATGGGCCCTGAAGGATTCTCCTAACCGGAGGTTTTGAGACATCTCCAAAGGACAAGTTTCCCATGTGGAGACGAGATTTGTTCTGATTGGTGCCTCAGGAAACCCCCATATACTGTTATTGGAATATAGGCCTCTGAAGAGAGATAACTGGAAACCAAAGCAATGGCTCCGTTTAGAGCCTAGGGGCCTGTCCGGTTGAATCTTCTTCTCTGTGTACATCCATCTAAGGTATTAGTGGAGTTAGATGCTCAGCTGGTGTCAGATGGCCCTTGTTTGTCCCAGGCGGCCTACACTATTGTGAAGGCCTTGGGGACTTTGGAGGTTTCTCCTAATTTTATGATTATGGACAATGGAATGGGCAGAATTCCCGTGGAGAGGGAAGGCACAGTTTTGATATGTGGCTCCAGGGGCCCCACCCTGTAGGGTGTGTGCACCAGGACTGTGGAGACAGAAGTCTAAAACACAAACTCAGTTTAGGTTTAGGGACGTAGGTATGGCAGGCCCGATCTACAGATCGTGAGGAGAATTCTTCCGGATATGAAGAAAGAGAGATTGTGAGGCACTTGTTCAGGCTTTTGTTTCTGTATTTTGTGACAACGATGGGCGTGGAATGTCGGGGAGGCGTCATGGGCCATGGACGAGTCTTCCGCTCTGTGGATTTGGCCTGATTGCAATTGTTTTGGGTCAAACTGTGGGATGGGAGGAGTCCTTTCAGTTTGTTACCTCAGGTGTCCCACCAAAAGAGGGATTCCAAAGCCGAGCCCTGGGGAGGGGCGACTGGACAACCAGAAATCTGGTTAAAAATTGGGGCCTAGGGGCATGGCAAGCCCAATATGCTGTCTTTTGGTCCAGCCACTGAGAGGCCTTACTTGAGAACTGGGCTCACGTTGAGGGTCACAATGCATGTTTGTGACCGACTTGGTCCTCAAGCATCTGCAGGGCCTCATGGGCCACACTGGTTTCAACTACACTTTACGTTGGACAACATGCCAACCACAAGGTTTCTTGCCATGGGGAAGTTCTGATTCCTGAATCATGTTCAACCCTGGGTGGTGACTGGAGATAAGGTTTAGGTTCTGAAGCCTGAAAACCGAGGTTCGAAAGAGATGAAGGCCTAAGGCCATGGCGAGTCCGATGTGCTCAGTGTGTGGCTAGCTGGGTGGGTGCGAGCCAGGAGGTTCAGTCTCAGGCTGTGCCAGAAAGGGCAGTAGTGCACAGGGCAGCCTGTATAATTGGGGTCCAGTCAAGTGGCATGCAGGTTGATCCTCATTTGGGAAATCTGGGTAGCCCCAGAGGGCAATGTTTTTCTTCAGGAAAGCAGGCAGAGTGCTGCCTTGTAGTTCTGGAATTGCCAAACTGGAGGGCTTGTGGGCCAGGAATGTGAGGATTGAAGTTGAGAACACAAACTAGACTTATGTTTCTGGGCAAGGGCACGGCAGGCACACTCTGCAGAGCTGAATCAAGATGTCCTGCATCTGAAGTCAGGGCGAGGATCAGACGATCGCTCAGGTTGGAGCTTCTGTCCCTGATGGCCCCTTCATGAAGCGCAGGGGGCGGGATCATGAGGCCATGGAGGTTCTCCCACGATGGGAGTTGTGAGATGCTCCAAACAGTAAAGATTCTTCTGCGGGACAATTGAGACATGTTGGTTGGCTCCAGGACTTCCCATACTGCATGTTTCTGAGAATGGTTCTAAGTATGGATGGCTGGGAAGCCTGCCTCTCATTCCAATCATCTCCTAGAGACAAGACGGGTTAGATCTGCTGGATCAGGGGGAGCAACTGAGGGGGCTGAGTTGAAATGGACTCTCCTGTGGATGGGTCCTAATGTGGGTGTGTCTCCATGGAGACCTTGGAATGAGGCGCTGGCACCGGGAACCTGAAATGTCCTTCTAACCAGAGGCTTTGAGAGAGCTCCAACATGCAAGTTTCCCATGTGTAGACGAGATTTGTTCTGATGGGTGCCTCTGGAGAAGCCTTCAGCTGGTATTGTAAAACAGGCTTTTGAGGAGACATGCCTGTAAACCAAAGCTATGGATCCCATTATGGCCTGGGGTCCTGTCTGGTCAATCTTCTTCTCTGGGGACATCCATCTATGGTATGAGTGGAGGTAGATGCTCAGCTGGAGTCAGACGGCCCTTTTTTGTCCCGGACAACCTACACCATTGGAATGGCCTCAGGGAATTTGGAGGTTTCTCCTAATTTGTACGGTTTTGGATAATGGAATGGGCAGAATTCCCATGGATTGGTTAGGCACAGTCCTAATGTGTGGTTCCAGGGGCCCAGCCTGGAGGGTGTGTGGCCCAGGACTTTGAGGACAGAACTCAAAAAACACAAACTCAGCTTAGGTTTGGGGACGTAGGTATGGCACGGCCGAACTACAAATCATGAGAAGAACTCTTCAGGATATGAAGAAAGAGCGAGTCTGAGGCGCTTGCTCAGGCTTTTGTCTCTGGATTTTGTATCAGCGATGGCCATGGAATGTCGGGGAGGCCTCATGGGCCATGGACGAATCTTCCTCTCTGTGGATTTGGACCTATCCCAATTCTTTTTCGTGAATCTGTGGGATGGGAGGACTCCTTTCAGGTTTGTTACCTGAGGTGTCCCACCAAAAGAGGAATTCCAAAGCAGAGCCCTGGGCAAGAGTGAAAGGACAACCCGAACTATGGTTAAAAATTGGGGTCTAGGGGCATGGAAAGCCCAATATGCTGTTTCTTCATGCAGCCACTGAGAGGCCTTGCCTGAGGACCGGGCTCAGGGTGAGGGTCACAATGTGTGTTTGTGACCAATGTGGCCCTCAAGCATGGGCTGGGTCTCATGTGCCTCACTGGTTTCAACTACACTGAACGTTGGACAACATGCCAACCACGAGGTTTCTTGCCAAGGGAACGAGTTCGGATTTCTGCAACATTTTCAAACCTGGGCAGTGATTGGAGATAAGGTCTAGGTTCTAAAGCCTGAAAACCGAGGTTGGGTAGAGATGACGACCTAAGGCCATGGCGGGTCCGATGTGCTCAGTGTGCGGCCAGCTGTCTGGGTGGGGCCAGGAGTTCCAGGCTCAGGCTGTTTCAGAATGGGCAATTGTGCCCACTTCAGCCTATATATTTGTTGTACAGCCAAATGGCGTGCAGGTTGATCGTCATTTGGGGTTTCTGGGTAGCCCCAGAGGGCAATGTTCTTCTTCCAGGGAGCAGGCAGAGTGCCACATTGTACTTCTGGATTGCCAAACTGGAGGGCTTGTGGGCCAGTAGTCTGAGGACTGAAGTCTGAGAACACAAGCTAGGCTTAGTTTTTATGGGTGAGGACATGGCAGTCACAATCTACAGACCTGAATCGAGATCTCGTGCATCTGAAGTCAGGGTGAGGATCAGATGATCTTCAGGTTAAACTTTCTGTCCCTGATGGCCCCTTATTGAAGGGGGGGAATCACGAGGCCATGGGGGTTTTCGCACGATGGGATTTGTGAGAAGCTCCAAACTGCAAAGATTCTTCTCCAAGACAATTGAGACCTGTTAGTTGGCGCCAGGCCAAGGATTCCAAGCATGGTTCTGAGGAAGATGGCTGGGTACCCCACCTCGCATTCCAATTTTCTCCTAGCTACAAGAAAGGTTATATCTGCTGGATTTGGGGGAGCAACTGAGGAGGCTGAGTTGAAATGGACTCTCCTGTGGATGTGTCCTAATATGTTTTTGTGTCTATGGAGACCTTGGAATGAAGCGGTGGCACTGGGTCCCTGATGGGTTCTTCTAACAGAGACTTTGACACAGCTCCACCGTGCAAGTTTCCCATGTGTAGATGAGATTTGTTCTGATGGGTGAGTCAAGAAACAGCCATATGCTGGTATTGAAATCCAGGCCTCTGAGGAGACATGTCTGGAAATCATAGCAATGGATCTGATTAGTGCCTAGTGGCCTGTTCATTCCTTTTTTCTTCTGGGGACATCAGATTGATCCTCATTTGGGTATCTGGGTAACCCCAGAGGGCAATGTTTTTCTTCCTGAAGGCTGGAAGAGGGCTGCATTATAGTTATGGTTTGCAAACTGGAGGCTTGTGGGCCAGTAGTCTGAGGACGGAAATCTGAGAACACAAGCTAGGCTTAGGTTTCTGGGTGAGGACAAGGCAGGAACAATCTACAGACCTGAATCAAGATCTCGTGCTTCTGAAGTCAGGGCGAGGATCAGAAGATCGCTCAGGTTGGTGTTTCTGACCCTGATGGCCCCTTCATGAAGGGGCGGGGTCACGAGGTCGTGGGGGTTTTCCCACGATGTTAGTTGTGAGAAGCCCCAAACTGCAAAGATTCTTGTGCAGGACAATTGAGACATGTTGGTTGGCTCCAGGCCAACGATTCCGAGCAGGGTTCTAAGGATGGATGCCTGGGTAGCCCACCTTGCATTCCAATTGTGTCCTAGCAACAATACAGGTTATATCTGCTGGATCTGGGGGAGCAATCTGGATCTGAGTTGAAATGGACTCTCCTGTGGATGGATCCTAATGTTTTTGTGTCTATTTAGACCTTGGAATGAAGCGGTGGCACTGGGGTCCTGAAGGGTTTTTTCAAACAGAGGTTTTGACACAGCTCCAACGTGCAATTTTCCCATATGTAGATGAGATTTGTTCTGACGGATGAGTCAGGAAACAGCCTTATGCTGGTATTGAAATCCAGGCCTCTGAGGAGAGATGACTGGATACCACAACAATGAATCCGAATAGTGCCTAAGGGCCTGTTCATACCTTTTTACCTCTGGGGACATCAGTCTATGCGTCTGAGTGCATGTAGGTGCTCAGATGGGCTCAGATTGCCCCTGTTTGTCCTGGGAAGCCACCACTATTGGGATGGCCCCAGGGAGTTTGGAGGTTTATCCTATTAGTAGGTTGTGGCCATTGGAATGGGCACATACAATTCCCTTGGAGAGGGCAAGTACAGTCCTCAGGTTTGGCTCCAGGGGCCTGAGCCTGTAGGGTGTGTAGGCAGAGCTGTTTGGACAGTTGTCTGAAAACACAAACGCGGCTTATGTTTCGGGTCATAGGTATGGCAGGATTGATCTACAGACCATGAGGAGAACACTTCGGGATATGAAAAAAGGGCGAGTGTGAGGCTCGTGCTCAAGTTTTTGTCTCTGGATATCGTGTCACTCATGGTCGTGAAATTGCTGGGTGACTTCATGGGAAATGGACGAGTCTTACTCTCTGGGGGTTTGGCTCCATCGCAAGATTTTGGGGTCATTCTGTGGGATGGAAGAAGTCCGTTTTGTTGTTGTTGTTGATTTACTTTGTTTTGTTTTCTAACCTCAGATGTCCCACCAAATGAGGGATTCCAGAGTAGAGCCCTGGGGAGGGCCGACTGGACAACCAAAAATCTGGTTACAAATTTGGGCCTAGGGACATGTCAAGCCCATTATGACATCTAATGTTCGAGCCACTGAGAGGACTTACTAGAGGTCAGGACTCACGCTGAGGTCACAATGCGTGTTTATGCCCACATCGCAAACAAGAATGGGCGGGGCCTCATTTTGAATCCTGGTTTCTCCTACACTGAACGTTGGACAACATGCCAACCATAAGATTTCTTGCCTTGGGTAAGGAAGAGTTCTGATTTCTGCATCACAGGCACCCCTGGGAAGTGATTGGAGATAAGGTCTATGTTCTGAAGCCTGAAAACTGAGGTAGGGAAGAGATGATGACCTAAGGCCATGGCGGGTCTGATGTTCTCAGTGTGTGGTCAGCTGTCTGGGTGTTGTTCAGGAGGTCCGGGCTCAGGTTGTGTCATACAGTGCATTAGTGCCCAGGTTAGACTATATAATTTGGGTACAGTCGAGTGCCATGTAGATTTATCCTCATATAAGTTATCTGGGCAGCTCATTAGGCAAAATTTGTTTTCTAGAGGGCAGGCAGAGTGCTTCATTGTCGGTACGGAATTGACAAACTTGAGGGCTTCGTGTCCAGGAGTGTGAGGACGGAAGTCTGAGAACACAAGCTAGACTTGGGTTTCAGGACGAGGACACGGCAGGGACCACTGTAGATCTGAACCAATATCTCATGAATCTGAAGTCAGGGTGAGGATCAGACGTTGGCTCAGGTAGGAGTTTCTGTGCATGACGGCCCCTTCATGAAGGGAGTGGAATCTCGAGGCCATGGAGGTTTTCCTACGTTGGGAGTTTTGGGATGCCCCCTTCAAGGATTCATTCTGCGGGACAATTGAGACCTGTTGGGCAGCTTCAGGACATCCCATATGGAATGAATCCAGGGCACCGTTCGAGGATGGATGTCTGGGAAGCTGGCCTCGCATTCCAATTGTCTCCTAGCAACAAGACAGTTTAGATCTGATGGCTCTGAGGGAGCAACAGGGGTGGCTGACTTAAAATGGACTTTTCTGAGGATGGGTCCTAATGTGTTTTTGTGTCCATGAGGGCCTTAAAATGGGGCGGTGGCACCGGGAAACTGAAGTATTCTCCTAAGCTTTTGACATAGCTCAATGCACAAGTTCCCTTGTGGAGACGAGATTTGTTCTGATGGGTGCCTCGAGAAAAACCCTATGCTGGTATTGGAAACCAGGTTTTGAGGATACATGCCTCTAAACCAAAGGAATGTATCCGATTATGGCCTACGGTCCTGTCTGGTTCAATCTTTTTCTCAGGGGACATCCATCTATGGTATGAGTGGAGGTAGATGCTCAGCTGGTATCAGACCGCCCTTGTTTGTCCCGGGCGACATGCACTATTGGGATGGCCTCAGGGATTGGAGGGTTCTCCTAATTTTACGGTTTTGGACAATGAAATGGGCAGAATTCCCATGGATTGGGTAGGCACAGTCTAATGTGTGACTCCAGGGGCCCCAGCCTGGAGGGAGTGTGGCCCAGGACTTTGAGGACAGAAGTCTGAAAACACAAACTCAACTTAGGTTTGGGGACGTAGGTATGGCAGGCCCGATCTATAAACCATGAGAAGAACTCTTCAGGATATGAAGAAAGAGCGAGTCTGAGGTACTTGCTCAGGCTTTTGTCTCTGGATTTTGTATCAGCGATGGCCGTGGAATGTCGGTGAAGTCTCATTGGCCATGGACGAATCTTCCTCTCTGTGGATTTGGCCCGATCCCAATTGTTTTTCGTCAATCTGTGGAATGGGAGGACTCCTTTCAGGTTGGTTACCTCAGGTGTTTCGCCAAAAGAGGAATTCCAAAGAAGAGCCCTGGGGAAAAGTGAAGGGACAACCCGAACTATGGGTAAAATTTTGGGCCTAGGGGCATGGCAAGCCCAATATGCTGTCTCTTCATCCAGCCCCTGAGAGGCCTTACCTGAGGACTGGGATCAGGGTGAGGGTCACAATGTGTGTTTTTGACCAATGTGGCCCGCAACCATCGGCGGGGCCTCATGGGCCACACTGTTTTCAACTACACTGAACATTGGACAACATGCCAACCACATGGTTTCCTGCCATGGGGAAGGAGTTGTGATTTCTGCATCACTTTCAAGTCTGGGCAGTGATTGGAGATAAGGTCTAGGTTCTGAAACTTGACAAACGAGGTTGGGAAGAGATGACGACCTAAGGGCAAGGCGGGTCCGATGTGCTCAGTGAGCGGCCAGCTTTTTGGGGGGGGTCAGGAAATCCAGGCTCAGGCTGTGTCAGAAAGGGCAAGAGTGCACAGGTCAGCCTATATATTTGGGGTACAGTCGAATGGCGTGCAGGTTGATCCCCATTTGGGGTTTCTGGGTAGCCCCAGAGGGCAATGTTTTTCTTCCTGAGGGCAGGCAGAGTGCTGCATTATAGTTATGGTTTGCAAACTGGAGGCTTGTGGGCCAGCAGTCTGAGGACGGAAATCTGAGAACACAAGCTAGGCTTAGGTTTCTGGGTGAGGACAAGGCAGGAACAATCTACAGATCTGAATCGAGTTCTCGTGCTTCTGAAGTCAGGGCGAGGATCAGATGATCGCTCAGGTTGGTGTTTCTGTCCCTGATGGCCCCTTCATGAAGGGGGGGGTCACGAGGCGATGGGGGTTTTCCCTCGATGTTAGTTGTGAGAAGCTCCAAACTGCTAAGATTCTTCTGCAGGACAATTGAGACCTGTTCGTTGGCTCCAGGCCAACGATTCCAAGCAGGGTTCTAAGGATGGATGGCTGGGTAGCCCACCTCGCATTCGAATTGTGTCTTAGCAACAAGACAGGTTAGATCTGCTGGATATGGGGGAGTAACCAAGGAAGCTGAGTTGAAATGGACTCTCTTGTGGATGGGTCCTAATGTGTTTTTGTATCTATGGAGACCTTGGAATGAAGCGGTTGCACTGGGGTCCTGAAGGGTTTTTCCAAAGATAGGCTTTGACACAGCTCCAACGTGCAAGTTGCCCATATGTAGATGAGTCCTCAGGTTTGGCTCCAGGGGCCTGAACTTGTAGGGTGTGTAGGCCAGAGCTGTTTGGACAGTTGTCTGAAAACACAAACTCGGCTTATGTTTCGGGTCATAGGTATGGCAGGACTGATCTACAGACCATGAGGAGAACTCTTCGGGATATGAAAAAAGGGCGAGTGTGAGGCTCTTGCTCAAGTGTTTGTCTCTGGATATCGTGTCACTCATGGTCGTGAAATTTCCGGGTGACTTCATGGGAAATGGACGAGTCTTACTCTCTGGGGGTTTGGCCCCGTCGCAAGATTTTGGGGTCATTCTGTGGGATGGTAGAAGTCCGATTTGTTGTTGTTGTTGATTTGCATTGTTTTGTTTTTTAACCTCAGGTGTCCAACCAAATGAGGGATCCAGAGTAGTGCCCTGGTGAGGGCCGACTGGACAACCAGAAATCTGGTTACAAATTGGGGCCTAGGGACTAGTCAAGCCCATTATGACATCTAATGTTCGAGCCACTGAGAGTACTTACTAGAGTACAGGGCTCACGCTGTTGGTCACAATGCGTGTTTATGTCCTCTTCGCACTCTAGAATTGGCGGTGCCACAGGGTGAATGCTGGTTTCTCCTACACTGAACGTTGGACAACATGTCAACCACAAGGTTCCTTGCCATGGGACAGGAAGAGTTCTGATTCCTGCATCACAGGCACCCCTGGGCAGTGATTGGAGATAATGTCTAGGTTCTGAAGCCTGAAAACTGAGGTAGGGAAGAGTTGATGACCTAAGGCCATGGCGGGTCTGATGTGCTCAGTGTGCGGTCAGCTGTCTGGGTGTTGGTCAGGAGGTCCGGGCTTAGGTTGTGTCAGATAGTGCATTAGTGCCCAGGTTAGACTATATAATTTGGGTACAGTCGAGTGCCATGTAGATTTATCCTCATATAAGGTGCCTGGGCAGCTCATTAGGCAAAATTTTTTTTTCTAGAGGGCAGGCAGAGTGCTGCATTGTCGGTCCGGAATTGCCAAACTTCAGGGCTTCGGGGCCTGGAGTGTGAGGACGGAAGTCTGAGAACACAAGCTAGACTTGGGTTTCAGGGCCAGGGCACGGCAGGTACCCCAGTAGATCTGAACCAATATCTCATGCATCTGAAGTCAGGGCGAGGATCAGACGTTGGCTCAGGTTGGAGTTTCTATGCATGACGTCCCCTTCATGAAGGGAGTGGAATTTCGAGGCCATGGAGTTTTTCCCACGTTGGAAATTGTGGGATGCCTCCTTTAAGGATTCCTTCTGCGGGACAATTGAGACTTGTTGGGCAGTTCCAGGACATCCCATATGGAATGACTCCAGGGCATCGTTCGAGGATGGATGCCTGGGGAGCCCGCCACGCATTCCAATTTTCTCCTAGCAACAAGCCAGTTTAGATCTGATGGCTCTGCAGGAGCAAACGGGGTGGCTGACTTGAAATGGACTTTCCTGAGGATGGGTCCTAATGTGTGTTTGTGTCCATGAGGGCCTTAAAATGGGGCAGTGGCACCGGGACCCTGAAGTATTCTCCTAAGCTTTTGACATAGCTCGATGCACAAGTTTCCTTGTGGAGACGAGATTTGTTCTAATGGGTGCCTCAGGAAAACCCCTATGCTGGTATTGGAATCCAGGCTTTTGAGGAGACATGCCTGTAAACCAAAGCAATGTATCCGATTATGGCCTAGGGTCCTGTCTGGTTCAATCTTCTTCTCAGGGGACATCCATGAAGGGTATGAGTGGAGGTAGATAATCACCTGGTATCAGACCGCCCTTTTTTGTCCCGGGCGACCTGCACTATTGGGATGGATTCAGGGATTTGGAGGGTTCTCCTTTTTACGGTTTTGGACAATGGAATGGGCAGAATTCCCATGGATTGGGTAGGCACAGTCTAATGTGTGACTCCAGGGGCCCCAGCCTTGAGGGTGTGTGGCCCAGGACTTTGAGGACAGAAGTCTTAAAACACAAACTCAGCTTAGGTATGGGGACGTAGGTATGGCAGGCCCGATCTATAAACCATGAAGACGTTTTCAGGATATGAGGAAAGAGCGAGTCTGAGGCAATTTCTCAGGCTTTTGTCTCTGGCTTTTTTATCAGCGATGGCCTTTGAATGTCGGGGAAGCCTCATGGGCCATGGACGAATCATCCTCTTTGTGGATTTGGCCTGATCCTAATTATTTTTCTTCAATCTGTGGAATGGGAGGACTCCTTTCAGGTTTGTTACCTCAGGTGTCTCGCCAGAAGAGGAATTCCAAAGAAGAGCTCTGGGGAAAAGTGAAGGGACAACCAGAACTATGGGTAAAATTTTGGGCCTAGGAGCATGGCAAGCCCAATATGCTGTCTCTTCATCCAGCCCCTGAGAGAACTTACCTGAGGACTGGGATCAGGGTGAGGGTCACAATGTGTTTTTGTGACCAATGTGGCCCGCAAATATGGTCTGGGCCTCATGGGCCACACTGTTTTCAACTACACTGAACGTTGGACAACATGCAAACGACATGGTTTCTTGCCACGGGGAAGGAGTTGTGATTTCTGCATCAATTTCATGCCTGGGCAGTGATTGTAGATAAGGTCTAGGTTCTGAAACTTGACAACCGAGGTTGGGAAGAGAGGACGACCTAAGTAAGGCCATGTCGGGTATGATGTGCTCAGTGTCTGGAGAGCTTTCTGTGTGGGGCCAGGAAGTCCAGGCTCAGGCTGTGTAAGAAAGGGCAATAGTGCCCAGGTCAGCCTATATATTTGGGGTACTGTCGAATGGTGTGAAAGTTGATCCTCATTTGGTGTTTCTGGGTAGCCCCAGAGGGCAATGTTTTTCTTCCTGAGGGCAGGCAGAGTGCTGCATTATAGTTCTGGTTTGCAAACTGGAGGCTTGTGGGCCAGTAGTCTGAGGACAAAATCTGAGAACACAAGCTAGGCTTAGGTTTCTGGGTGAGGACAAGGCAGGAACAATCTACAGACCTGAATCGAGATCTCGTGCTTCTGAAGTCAAGGCGAGGATCAGAAGATCACTCAGTTTGGTGTTTCTGTCCTGATGGCCCCTTCATGAAAGGGCGGGGGGTTCACGAGGCCATGGGGGTTTTCCAGGATGGAAGTTGTGAGAAGCTCCAAACTGCAAAGATTCTTCTGCAGGACATTGAGACCTGTTGGTTGGCTCCAGTTCAATGATTCCGAGCAGGGTTCTAAGGATGGATGGCTGGGTAGGCCACCTCGCATTCCAATTGTGTCCTAGCAACAAGACAGGTTAGATCTGCTGGATCTGGGGGAGCAACCCAGGAGTCTGAGTTGAAATGGACTCTCCTGTGGATGTGTCCTAATATGTTTTTGTGTCTATGGAGACCTTGGAATGAAGCAGTGACACTGGGGTCCTGAAGGGTTTTTCCAAACAGAGGGTTGACACAGCTCCAACGTGCAGGTTACCCATATGTAGATGAGATTTGCTCTGACGGGAGAGTCAAGAAACAGCCATATGCTGGTATTGAAATCCAGGCCTCTGAGGAGAGATGCCTGGAAACCAAAGCAATGGATCCGCTTAGTGCTTAGGGGCCTGTTCGTTCCTTTTTACCTCTGGGGACATCAGTCTACGGGTCTGAGTGCAGGTAGGTGCTCATATCGGCTCAGATTGCCCCTGTTTGTCCTGGGAAGCCACAACTATTGGGATGGCCTCAGGGACTTTGGAGGTTTATCCTATTAGTAGGGTTGTGGCCTTTGGAATGGGCACATACAATTCCCTTGGAAAAAGCAAGTACAGTCCTCAGGTTTGGCTCAAGGGGCTTGAGCCTGTAGGGTGTGTAGGCAGAGCTGTTTGGACAGTTGTATGAAAACACAAACTCGGCTTATGTTTCGGGTCATAGGAAGGGCAGGACTGATCTACAGACCATTAGGGAACTCTTCGGGATATGACAAAAGGGCGAGTGTGAGGCTCTTGCTCAAGTTTTTGTCTCTGGATATCGTGTCACTCATGGTCGTAAAATTTCCGGGTGACTTCATGGGAAATGGACGAGTCTTACTCTCTGTAGGTTCGGCCCCGTGCAAAGAGTTTGGGGTCATACTGGGGAATGAAGAAGTCCGTTTTTTGTTGTTGTTGATTTGTTTCGTTTTGTTTTTCAATCTCAGATGTCCAACCAAATGAGGGATTCCAGAGTAGAGCCCTGGGGAGGGGCGACTGGACAACCAGAAATCTGGTTAAAAATTGGGGCCTAGGGACATGTCAAGCCCATTATGACATCTAAAGGTCCAGCAACTGAGAGGACGTACTAGAGGACAGGACTCACGCTGAGGTCACAATGCGTGTTTATGCTCCCATCACACTCAAGAATGGGAGGGGTCTCAGGGTGAATGCTGTTTTCTCCTACACTGAACGTTGTACAACATGCCAACCACAAGGTTTCTTGCCATGGGACAGGAAGAGTTCTGATTTCTTCATCACAGTCACCCGTGGGCAGTGATTGGAGATTAGGTCTAGGTTCTGAAGCCTGAAAACTGGGGTAGGGAAGAGATGATGACCTAAGGCCATGGCAGGTCTCATGTGCTCAGTGTGCGGTCAGCTGTCTGGCTGTTGTTCAGGAGATCCGGGCTCAGGTTGTGTCAGACAGTTCATTAGTGCCCAGGTTAGACTATATAATTTGGGTACATGCGAGTGCCGTGTAGGTTTATCCTCATTTAAACTGCCTGGGCAGCTCATTAGGCAATATATTTTTTCTAGAGGGCAGGCAGAGTGCTTTATTGTCAGTCCGAATTGCCAAACTTGAGGGCTTTGGGGCCAGGAAAGTGAGAACGGAAGTCTGAGAACACAAGCTAGACTTCGGATTCAGGGTGAGGGCACGGCAGGTACCCCCTTCAGATCTGAACAAATATCTCATGCATCTGAAGTCAGGGCGAGGATCAGACGTTGTCTCAGGTTGGAGTTACTGTGCATGACGGCCCCTTCATGAAGGGAGCGGAATCTCGAGGCCATGGATGTTTTCCCAAGTTGGGAGTTGTGGGATGCCACCTTCAAGGATCCCTTCTGCGGAACAATTGAGAACTGTTGGACAGCACCAGGGCATCCCATAGGAATGACTCCAGGGAACCGTTCGAGGATGGATGCATGGGAAGTCCGCCTCGCATTTATATTGTCTCCTAGCAACGAGACAGTTTAGAACCAATAAATCTGTAGGAGCTACCGGGGTGGCTGAGTTGAAATGGACTTTCCTGAGGATGGGTCCTAATGTGTGTTTGTTTCCATGAGGGCCTTGGAATGGGGAGGTGGCACCGGGACCCTGAAGTATTCTCCTAAGCTTTTGACACAGCTCCAATGCACATGTTTCCTTGTGGAGACGAGATTTGTTCTGATGCGTGCCTCAGGAAATCCCCTCTGCTGGTATTGGAATCCAGGCTTTTGAGGAGACATGCCTGTAAAGCAAAGCAATGGATCCGATAATGGCCTCGGGTCCTGTCTGGTTCAATCTTCTTCTCTGGGGACATCCATCTATGGTATGAGTGGAGGTAGATGCTCAGCTGGTATCAACCGCCCTTTTTTGTCCCGGGCGACCTGCACGATTGGGATGGCCTCAGGGACTTTGGATGGTTCTCCTAATTTGTGCGATTTTTGACAATGGAATGGGCAGAATTCCCATGGAATGGGTAGGCGCAGTCCTAATGTGTGACTCCAGGGGCCCCAGCCTGGAGGGAGTGTGGCCCAGGACTTTGAGGACAGAAGTCTGAAAACACAAACTCAGCTTAGGTTTGGGGCCGTAGGTATGGCACGCCCGATCTACAAACCATGAGAAGAACTCTTCAGGATCTGAAGAATGAGCGAGTCTGAGGCGCTTGCTCAGGCTTTTGTCTCTGGATTTTGTATCAGCGATGGCCGTGGAATGTTGGGGAGGCATCATGGGCCATGGACGAATCTTCCTCTCTGTGGATTTGGCGCGATCCCAATTGTTTTTCGTCAATCTGTGGGATGGGAGGACTCCTTTCAGGTTTGTAAACTCAGGTATCCCGCCAAAAGAGGAATTCCAAAGCAGAGCCCTGGGGAAGAGTGAAGGGACAACCCGAACTATGGTTAAAAATTGGGGCCTAGGGGCATGGCAAGCCCAATATGCTGTCTCTTCATCCAGCCACTGAGAGGCCTTACCTGAGGACTGGGCTCAGGCTGAGGGTCACAATGTGTGTTTGTGACCAATGTGGCCCGCAAGCATGGGCTGGGCTTCATGGGCCACACTGGTTCCAACTACACTGAACGTTGGACAACCTTCCAAACACAAGGTTTCTTGCCATGGGGAAAGAGCTCTGATTTCTGCATCATTTTCAAACCAGGGCAGTGATTGGAGATCAGGTCTAGGTTCTGAAGCCTGGAAACCGAGGTTGAGAAGAGATGACGACCTATGGCCATGGCGGGTCCGATGTGCTAAGTGTGCGGCCAGCTGTCTGGGTGGGGCCAGGAGGTCCAGGCTCAGGCCGGGTCAGAAAGTGCAATAGGGCCCAGGTCAGTCTATATATTTGGGGTACAGCCGAATGGCGTGCAGGTTGATCCTCATTTGGGGTTTCTGGGTAGCCCCAGAGGGCAATGTTTTTCTTCTGAAGGGCAGGCAGAGTGCGGCATTGTAGTTCTGGATTGCCAAACAGGAGGGCTTGTGGGCCAGTAGTCTGAGGACGGAAGTCTGAGAAACCAAACTAGGCCAAGGTTTCTGGGTGAGGATATGGCAGGCACAATCTACAGACCTCAATCGAGATCTCGTGCACCTGAAGTCAGAGCAAGGATCAGACGATCGCTCAGGTTGGACTTTCTGTCCCTGATGGCCCCTTCTTGAAGGGGGGGTGGATCACGAGGCCATGGGGGTTTTCCCACGTTGGGAGTTGTGAGAAGCTCCAAACTGCAAAGATTCTTCTGCAGGACAATTGAGACCTTTTGGTTGGCTCCAGGCCAACGATTCCGAGCAGGGTTCAAAGGATGGATGGCTGGGTAGCCCACCTCGCATTCCAATTGTCTCCAAGCAACAAGAAAGGTTAGATCTGCTGGATGAGGGGGGAGCAACCGAGGAGGCTGAGTTGAAATGGACTCTCCTGTGGATGTGTCCTAATATGTTTTTGTGTCTATGGAGACCTTGGAATGAAGCGGTGGCACTGGGGCCCTGAAGGGTTCTCCTAAACAGAGGCTTTGACACAGCTCCAACGTGCATGTTTCCCATGTGTAGATGAGATTTGTTCTGATGGGTGAGTCAAGAAACAGCCATATGCTGGTATTGAAATCCAGGCCTCTGAGGAGAGATGCCTGGAAACCAAAGGCATGGATCCTATTAGTGCCTAGGGGCCTGTTCGTTCCTTTTTACCTCTGGGGACATCAGTCTACGGGTCTGAGTGCAGGTAGGTGCTCAGATGGGCTCAGATTGCCCCTGTTTGTCCTGGGAAGCCACAACTATTGGGATGGCCTCAGGGACTTTGGAGATTTATCCTATTAGTAGGGTTGTGGCCATTGGAATGGGCACATACAATTCTCTTGGAAAGTGCAAGTACAGTCCTCAGGTTTGGCTACAGGGGCTTGAGCCTGTAGCGTGTGTACGCCAGACCTGTTTGGACAGTTGTCTGAAAACACAAACTCGGCTTATGTTTCAGGTCATAGGTATGGCAGGACTGATCTACAGACCATGAGGAGAACTCTTCGGGATATGAAAAAAGGGCGAGTGTGAGTCTCTTGCTCAAGTATTTTTCTCTGGATATCGTGTCACTCATGGTCGTGAAATTGCCAGGATGACTTCATGGGAAATGGACGAGTCTTACTCTCTGGGGTTCCGGCCCCGTCCAAAGAGTTTGGGGTCATTCTGGGGATGGAAGAAGTCCGTTTTTTTGTTGTTGTTCATTTGTTTCCTTTTGTGTTTCAACCTCAGATGTCCCACCTAATGAGGGATTCCAGAGTAGAGCCCTGGGGAGGGGCGACTGGACAACCAGAAATCTGGTAAAAATTGGGGCCTAGGGACATGTCAAGCCCATTATGACATCTAATGATCCAGCCACTGAGAGGAATTCCTAGAGGACAGGACCCACGCTGAGGTCACAATGTGCTTTTATGCTCTCCTCGCACTCAAGAATGGGCGGGGCCTCATTGTGAATACTTTTTTCTCCTACACTGAACGTTGGACAACATGCCAACCACAAGGTTTCTTGCCATGGGTCAGGAAGAGTTATGATTTCTGCATCACAGTCACCCGTGGGCAGTGATTGGAGATAAGGTCTAGGTTCTGAAGACTGAAAACTGAGGTAGGGAAGAGATGATGACATAAGGCCATGGCGGGTCTGATGTGCTCAGTGTGCGGTCAGCTGTCTGGGAGTTGGTCAAAAGGTCTGGGCTCCGGTTGTGTCAGACAGTGCATTAGTGCCCAGGTTAGACTATATAATTTGGGTAGAGGCGAGTGCTGTGTAGGTTTATCCTCATTTAAGCTGCCTGGGCAGCTCATTAGGCAATATATTTTTTCTAGAGGGCAGGCAGAGTGCTTCATTGTCGGTCCGGAATTGCCAAACTTGAGGGCTTCGGGGCCAGGAGAGTGAGGACGGAAGTCTGAGAACACAAGCTAGACTTCGGATTCAGGGTGAGGGCACGGCAGGTACCCCCTGCAGATGTGAACCAATATCTCATGCATCTAAAGTCAGGGCGAGGATCAGACGTTGGCTCAGTTTGGAGTTTCTGTGCATGACGGCCCCTTCATGAAGGGAGCGGAATCTCGAGGCCATGGAGGTTTTCCACGTTGGGAGATGTGGGATGCCCCCTTCAAGGATTCCTTCTGCGGGACAATTGAGACCTGTTGGACAGCTCCAGGACATCCCATATGGAATGAAACCAGAGCACCGTTCGAGGATGGATGCCTGGGAAGTCCGCCTCGGATTCCAATTGCCTCCTAGCAACGAGACAGTTTAGATCCAATGGATCTGCGGGAGCAACCGGGGTGGCTGAGTTGAAATGGACTTTCCTGAGGATGGGTCGCAATGTGTGTTTGTGTCCATGAGAGCCTTGGAATGGGGCGGTGGCACCGGGACCCTGAAGTATTCTCCTAAGCTTTTGACACAGCTCCAATGCACATGTTTCCTTGTGGAGATGAGATTTGTTCTGATGCGTGCCTCAGGAAATCCCCTCTGCTGGTATTGGAATCCAGGCTTTTGAGGAGACATGCCTGTAAAGCAAAGCAATGGATCCGATAATGGCCTCGGGTCCTGTCTGGTTCAATCTTCTTCTCTGGGGACATCCATCTATGGTATGAGTGGAGGTAGATGCTCAGCTGGTATCAACCGCCCTTTTTTGTCCCGGGCGACCTGCACGATTGGGATGGCCTCAGGGACTTTGGATGGTTCTCCTAATTTGTGCGATTTTTGACAATGGAATGGGCAGAATTCCCATGGAATGGGTAGGCGCAGTCCTAATGTGTGACTCCAGGGGCCCCAGCCTGGAGGGAGTGTGTCCCAGGACTTTGAGGACAGAAGTCTGAAAACACAAACTCAGCTTAGGTTTGGGGCCGTAGGTATGGCACGCCCGATCTACAAACCATGAGAAGAACTCTTCAGGATCTGAAGAATGAGCGAGTCTGAGGCGCTTGCTCAGGCTTTTGTCTCTGGATTTTGTATCAGCGATGGCCGTGGAATGTTGGGGAGGCATCATGGGCCATGGACGAATCTTCCTCTCTGTGGATTTGGCGCGATCCCAATTGTTTTTCGTCAATCTGTGGGATGGGAGGACTCCTTTCAGGTTTGTAAACTCTGGTATCCCGACAAAAGAGGAATTCCAAAGCAGAGCCCTGGGCAAGAGTGAAGGGACAACCCGAACTATGGTTAAAAATTGGGGCCTAGGGGCATGGCAAGCCCAATATGCTGTCTCTTCATCCAGCCACTGAGAGGCCTTACCTGAGGACTGGGCTCAGGCTGAGGGTCACAATGTGTGTTTGTGACCAATGTGGCCCGCAAGCATGGGCTGGGCTTCATGGGCCACACTGGTTCCAACTACACTGAACGTTGGACAACCTTCCAAACACAAGGTTTCTTGCCATGGGGAAAGAGCTCTGATTTCTGCATCATTTTCAAACCAGGGCAGTGATTGGAGATCAGGTCTAGGTTCTGAAGCCTGGAAACCGAGGTTGAGAAGAGATGACGACCTAAGGCCATGGCGGGTCCGATGTGCTAAGTGTGCGGCCAGCTGTCTGGGTGGGGCCAGGAGGTCCAGGCTCAGGCCGGGTCAGAAAGTGCAATAGGGCCCAGGTCAGTCTATATATTTGGGGTACAGCCGAATGGCGTGCAGGTTGATCCTCATTTGGGGTTTCTGGGTAGCCCCAGAGGGCAATGTTTTTCTTCTGAAGGGCAGGCAGAGTGCGGCATTGTAGTTCTGGATTGCCAAACAGGAGGGCTTGTGGGCCAGTAGTCTGAGGACGGAAGTCTGAGAACCCAAACTAGGCCAAGGTTTCTGGGTGAGGATATGGCAGGCACAATCTACAGACCTCAATCGAGATCTCGTGCACCTGAAGTCAGAGCAAGGATCAGACGATCGCTCAGGTTGGACTTTCTGTCCCTGATGGCCCCTTCTTGAAGGGGGGGTGGATCACGAGGCCATGGGGGTTTTCCCACGTTGGGAGTTGTGAGAAGCTCCAAACTGCAAAGATTCTTCTGCAGGACAATTGAGACCTGTTGGTTGGCTCCAGGCCAACGATTCCGAGCAGGGTTCAAAGGATGGATGGCTGGGTAGCCCACCTCGCATTCCAATTGTCTCCAAGCAACAAGAAAGGTTAGATCTGCTGGATGAGGGGGGAGCAACCGAGGAGGCTGAGTTGAAATGGACTCTCCTGTGGATGTGTCCTAATATGTTTTTGTGTCTATGGAGACCTTGGAATGAAGCGGTGGCACTGGGGCCCTGAAGGGTTCTCCTAAACAGAGGCTTTGACACAGCTCCAACGTGCATGTTTCCCATGTGTAGATGAGATTTGTTCTGATGGGTGAGTCAAGAAACAGCCATATGCTGGTATTGAAATCCAGGCCTCTGAGGAGAGATGCCTGGAAACCAAAGGCATGGATCCTATTAGTGCCTAGGGGCCTGTTCGTTCCTTTTTACCTCTGGGGACATCAGTCTACGGGTCTGAGTGCAGGTAGGTGCTCAGATGGGCTCAGATTGCCCCTGTTTGTCCTGGGAAGCCACAACTATTGGGATGGCCTCAGGGACTTTGGAGATTTATCCTATTAGTAGGGTTGTGGCCATTGGAATGGGCACATACAATTCCCTTGGAAAGTGCAAGTACAGTCCTCAGGTTTGGCTACAGGGGCTTGAGCCTGTAGCGTGTGTACGCCAGACCTGTTTGGACAGTTGTCTGAAAACACAAACTCGGCTTATGTTTCAGGTCATAGGTATGGCAGGACTGATCTACAGACCATGAGGAGAACTCTTCGGGATATGAAAAAAGGGCGAGTGTGAGTCTCTTGCTCAAGTATTTGTCTCTGGATATCGTGTCACTCATGGTCGTGAAATTGCCAGGATGACTTCATGGGAAATGGACGAGTCTTACTCTCTGGGGTTCCGGCCCCGTCCAAAGAGTTTGGGGTCATTCTGGGGATGGAAGAAGTCCGTTTTTTTGTTGTTGTTGATTTGTTTCCTTTTGTGTTTCAACCTCAGATGTCCCACCTAATGAGGGATTCCAGAGTAGAGCCCTGGGGAGGGGCGACTGGACAACCAGAAATCTGGTAAAAATTGGGGCCTAAGGACATGTCAAGCCCATTATGACATCTAATGATCCAGCCACTGAGAGGAATTCCTAGAGGACAGGACCCACGCTGAGGTCACAATGTGCTTTTATGCTCTCCTCGCACTCAAGAATGGGCGGGGCCTCATTGTGAATACTTTTTTCTCCTACACTGAACGTTGGACAACATGCCAACCACAAGGTTTCTTGCCATGGGTCAGGAAGAGTTATGATTTCTGCATCACAGTCACCCGTGGGCAGTGATTGGAGATAAGGTCTAGGTTCTGAAGACTGAAAACTGAGGTAGGGAAGAGATGATGACATAAGGCCATGGCGGGTCTGATGTGCTCAGTGTGCGGTCAGCTGTCTGGGAGTTGGTCAAAAGGTCTGGGCTCCGGTTGTGTCAGACAGTGCATTAGTGCCCAGGTTAGACTATATAATTTGGGTAGAGGCGAGTGCTGTGTAGGTTTATCCTCATTTAAGCTGCCTGGGCAGCTCATTAGGCAATATATTTTTTCTAGAGGGCAGGCAGAGTGCTTCATTGTCGGTCCGGAATTGCCAAACTTGAGGGCTTCGGGGCCAGGAGAGTGAGGACGGAAGTCTGAGAACACAAGCTAGACTTCGGATTCAGGGTGAGGGCACGGCAGGTACCCCCTGCAGATGTGAACCAATATCTCATGCATCTAAAGTCAGGGCGAGGATCAGACGTTGGCTCAGTTTGGAGTTTCTGTGCATGACGGCCCCTTCATGAAGGGAGCGGAATCTCGAGGCCATGGAGGTTTTCCACGTTGGGAGATGTGGGATGCCCCCTTCAAGGATTCCTTCTGCGGGACAATTGAGACCTGTTGGACAGCTCCAGGACATCCCATATGGAATGAAACCAGAGCACCGTTCGAGGATGGATGCCTGGGAAGTCCGCCTCGGATTCCAATTGCCTCCTAGCAATGAGACAGTTTAGATCCAATGGATCTGCGGGAGCAACCGGGATGGCTGAGTTGAAATGGACTTTCCTGAGGATGGGTCGCAATGTGTGTTTGTGTCCATGAGAGCCTTGGAATGGGGCGGTGGCACCGGGACCCTGAAGTATTCTCCTAAGCTTTTGACACAGCTCCAATGCACATGTTTCCTTGTGGAGACGAGATTTGTTCTGATGCGTGCCTCAGGAAATCCCCTCTGCTGGTATTGGAATCCAGGCTTTTGAGGAGACATGCCTGTAAAGCAAAGCAATGGATCCGATAATGGCCTCGGGTCCTGTCTGGTTCAATCTTCTTCTCTGGGGACATCCATCTATGGTATGAGTGGAGGTAGATGCTCAGCTGGTATCAACCGCCCTTTTTTGTCCCGGGCGACCTGCACGATTGGGATGGCCTCAGGGACTTTGGATGGTTCTCCTAATTTGTGCGATTTTTGACAATGGAATGGGCAGAATTCCCATGGAATGGGTAGGCGCAGTCCTAATGTGTGACTCTAGGGGCCCCAGCCTCGAGGGAGTGTGGCCCAGGACTTTGAGGACAGAAGTCTGAAAACACAAACTCAGCTTAGGTTTGGGGCCGTAGGTATGGCACGCCCGATCTACAAACCATGAGAAGAACTCTTCAGGATCTGAAGAATGAGCGAGTCTGAGGTGCTTGCTCAGGCTTTTGTCTCTGGATTTTGTATCAGCGATGGCCGTGGAATGTTGGGGAGGCATCATGGGCCATGGACGAATCTTCCTCTCTGTGGATTTGGCGCGATCCCAATTGTTTTTCGTCAATCTGTGGGATGGGAGGACTCCTTTCAGGTTTGTAAACTCAGGTATCCCGCCAAAAGAGGAATTCCAAAGCAGAGCCCTGGGGAAGAGTGAAGGGACAACCCGAACTATGGTTAAAAATTGGGGCCTAGATAGGGGCATGGCAAGCCCAATATGCTGTCTCTTCATCCAGCCACTGAGAGGCCTTACCTGAGGACTGGGCTCAGGCTGAGGGTCACAATGTGTGTTTGTGACCAATGTGGCCCGCAAGCATGGGCTGGGCTTCATGGGCCACACTGGTTCCAACTACACTGAACGTTGGACAACCTTCCAAACACAAGGTTTCTTGCCATGGGGAAAGAGCTCTGATTTCTGCATCATTTTCAAACCAGGGCAGTGATTGGAGATCAGGTCTAGGTTCTGAAGCCTGGAAACCGAGGTTGAGAAGAGATGACGACCTAAGGCCATGGCGGGTCCGATGTGCTAAGTGTGCGGCCAGCTGTCTGGGTGGGGCCAGGAGGTCCAGGCTCAGGCCGGGTCAGAAAGTGCAATAGGGCCCAGGTCAGTCTATATATTTGGGGTACAGCCGAATGGCGTGCAGGTTGATCCTCATTTGGGGTTTCTGGGTAGCCCCAGAGGGCAATGTTTTTCTTCTGAAGGGCAGGCAGAGTGCGGCATTGTAGTTCTGGATTGCCAAACAGGAGGGCTTGTGGGCCAGTAGTCTGAGGACGGAAGTCTGAGAACCCAAACTAGGCCAAGGTTTCTGGGTGAGGATATGGCAGGCACAATCTACAGACCTCAATCGAGATCTCGTGCACCTGAAGTCAGAGCAAGGATCAGACGATCGCTCAGGTTGGACTTTCTGTCCCTGATGGCCCCTTCTTGAAGGGGGGGTGGATCACGAGGCCATGGGGGTTTTCCCACGTTGGGAGTTGTGAGAAGCTCCAAACTGCAAAGATTCTTCTGCAGGACAATTGAGACCTGTTGGTTGGCTCCAGGCCAACGATTCCGAGCAGGGTTCAAAGGATGGATGGCTGGGTAGCCCACCTCGCATTCCAATTGTCTCCAAGCAACAAGAAAGGTTAGATCTGCTGGATGAGGGGGGAGCAACCGAGGAGGCTGAGTTGAAATGGACTCTCCTGTGGATGTGTCCTAATATGTTTTTGTGTCTATGGAGACCTTGGAATGAAGCGGTGGCACTGGGGCCCTGAAGGGTTCTCCTAAACAGAGGCTTTGACACAGCTCCAACGTGCATGTTTCCCATGTGTAGATGAGATTTGTTCTGATGGGTGAGTCAAGAAACAGCCATATGCTGGTATTGAAATCCAGGCCTCTGAGGAGAGATGCCTGGAAACCAAAGGCATGGATCCTATTAGTGCCTAGGGGCCTGTTCGTTCCTTTTTACCTCTGGGGACATCAGTCTACGGGTCTGAGTGCAGGTAGGTGCTCAGATGGGCTCAGATTGCCCCTGTTTGTCCTGGGAAGCCACAACTATTGGGATGGCCTCAGGGACTTTGGAGATTTATCCTATTAGTAGGGTTGTGGCCATTGGAATGGGCACATACAATTCCCTTGGAAAGTGCAAGTACAGTCCTCAGGTTTGGCTACAGGGGCTTGAGCCTGTAGCGTGTGTACGCCAGACCTGTTTGGACAGTTGTCTGAAAACACAAACTCGGCTTATGTTTCAGGTCATAGGTATGGCAGGACTGATCTACAGAGCATGAGGAGAAAACTCTTCGGGATATGAAAAAAGGGCGAGTGTGAGTCTCTTGCTCAAGTATTTGTCTCTGGATATCGTGTCACTCATGGTCGTGAAATTGCCAGGATGACTTCATGGGAAATGGACGAGTCTTACTCTCTGGGGTTCCGGCCCCGTCCAAAGAGTTTGGGGTCATTCTGGGGATGGAAGAAGTCCGTTTTTTTTGTTGTTGTTGATTTGTTTCCTTTTGTGTTTCAACCTCAGATGTCCCACCTAATGAGGGATTCCAGAGTAGAGCCCTGGGGAGGGGCGACTGGACAACCAGAAATCTGGTAAAAATTGGGGCCTAGGGACATGTCAAGCCCATTATGACATCTAATGATCCAGCCACTGAGAGGAATTCCTAGAGGACAGGACCCACGCTGAGGTGACAATGTGTGTTTATGCTCTCGTCGCACTCAAGAATGGGCGGGGCCTCATTGTGAATACTTTTTTCTCCTACACTGAACGTTGGACAACATGCCAACCACAAGGTTTCTTGCCATGGGTCAGGAAGAGTTATGATTTCTGCATCACAGTCACCCGTGGGCAGTGATTGGAGATAAGGTCTAGGTTCTGAAGACTGAAAACTGAGGTAGGGAAGAGATGATGACATAAGGCCATGGCGGGTCTGATGTGCTCAGTGTGCGGTCAGCTGTCTGGGAGTTGGTCAAAAGGTCTGGGCTCCGGTTGTGTCAGACAGTGCATTAGTGCCCAGGTTAGACTATATAATTTGGGTAGAGGCGAGTGCTGTGTAGGATTATCCTCATTTAAGCTGCCTGGGCAGCTCATTAGGCAATATATTTTTTCTAGAGGGCAGGCAGAGTGCTTCATTGTCGGTCCGGAATTGCCAAACTTGAGGGCTTCGGGGCCAGGAGAGTGAGGACGGAAGTCTGAGAACACAAGCTAGACTTCGGATTCAGGGTGAGGGCACGGCAGGTACCCCCTGCAGATGTGAACCAATATCTCATGCATCTAAAGTCAGGGCGAGGATCAGACGTTGGTTCAGTTTGGAGTTTCTGTGCATGACGGCCCCTTCATGAAGGGAGCGGAATCTCGAGGCCATGGAGGTTTTCCACGTTGGGAGATGTGGGATGCCCCCTTCAAGGATTCCTTCTGCGGGACAATTGAGACCTGTTGGACAGCTCCAGGACATCCCATATGGAATGAAACCAGAGCACCGTTCGAGGATGGATGCCTGGGAAGTCCCCCTCGGATTCCAATTGCCTCCTACAACGAGACAGTTTAGATCCAATGGATCTGCGGGAGCAACCGGGGTGGCTGAGTTGAAATGGACTTTCCTGAGGATGGGTCGCAATGTGTGTTTGTGTCCATGAGAGCCTTGGAATGGGGCGGTGGCCCCGGGACCCTGAAGTATTCTCCTAAGCTTTTGACACAGCTCCAATGCACATGTTTCCTTGTGGAGACGAGATTTGTTCTGATGCGTGCCTCAGGAAATCCCCTCTGCTGGTATTGGAATCCAGGCTTTTGAGGAGACATGCCTGTAAAGCAAAGCAATGGATCCGATAATGGCCTCGGGTCCTGTCTGGTTCAATCTTCTTCTCTGGGGACATCCATCTATGTTATGAGTGGAGGTAGATGCTCAGCTGGTATCAACCGCCCTTTTTTGTCCCGGACGACCTGCACGATTGGGATGGCCTCAGGGACTTTGGATGGTTCTCCTAATTTGTACGATTTTTGACAATGGAATGGGCAGAATTCCCATGGAATGGGTAGGCGCAGTCCTAATGTGTGACTCCAGGGGCCCCAGCCTTGAGGGATTGTGGCCCAGGACTTTGAGGACAGAAGTCTGAAAACACAAACTCAGCTTAGGTTTGGGGCCGTAAGTATGGCACGCCCGATCTACAAAACATGAGAAGACCTCTTCAGGATATGAAGAATGAGCGAGTCTGAGGCGCTTGCTCAGGCTTTTGTCTCTGGATTTTGTATCAACGATGGCCGTGGAATGTTGGGGAGGCATCATGGGCCATGAACGAATCTTCCTCTCTGTGGATTTGGCGCGATCCCAGTTGTTTTTCGTCAATCTGTGGGATGGGAGGACTCCTTTCAGGTTTGTAAACTCAGGTATCCCGCCAAAAGAGGAATTCCAAAGCAGAGCCCCGGGGAAGAGTGAAGGGACAACCCGAACTATGGTTAAAAATTGGGGCCTAGGTAGGGGCATGGCAAGCCCAATATGCTGTCTCTTCATCCAGCCACTGAGAGGCCTTACCTGAGGACTGGGCTCAGGCTGAGGGTCACAATGTGTGTTTGTGACCAATGTGGCCCGCAAGCATGGGCTGGGCTTCATGGGCCACACTGGTTCCAACTACACTGAACGTTGGACAACCTTCCAAACACAAGGTTTCTTGCCATGGGGAAAGAGCTCTGATTTCTGCATCATTTTCAAACCAGGGCAGTGATTGGAGATCAGGTCTAGGTTCTGAAGCCTGGAAACCGAGGTTGAGAAGAGATGACGACCTAAGGCCATGGCGGGTCTGATGTGCTAAGTGTGCGGCCAGCTGTCTGGGTGGGGCCAGGAGGTCCAGGCTCAGGCCGGGTCAGAAAGTGCAATAGGGCCCAGGTCAGTCTATATATTTGGGGTACAGCCGAATGGCGTGCAGGTTGATCCTCATTTGGGGTTTCTGGGTAGCCCCAGAGGGCAATGTTTTTCTTCTGAAGGGCAGGCAGAGTGCGGCATTGTAGTTCTGGATTGCCAAACAGGAGGGCTTGTGGGCCAGTAGTCTGAGGACGGAAGTCTGAGAACCCAAACTAGGCCAAGGTTTCTGGGTGAGGATATGGCAGGCACAATCTACAGACCTCAATCGAGATCTCGTGCACCTGAAGTCAGAGCAAGGATCAGACGATCGCTCAGGTTGGACTTTCTGTCCCTGATGGCCCCTTCTTGAAGGGGGGGTGGATCACGAGGCCATGGGGGTTTTCCCACGTTGGGAGTTGTGAGAAGCTCCAAACTGCAAAGATTCTTCTGCAGGACAATTGAGACCTGTTGGTTGGCTCCAGGCCAACGATTCCGAGCAGGGTTCAAAGGATGGATGGCTGGGTAGCCCACCTCGCATTCCAATTGTCTCCAAGCAACAAGAAAGGTTAGATCTGCTGGATGAGGGGGGAGCAACCGAGGAGGCTGAGTTGAAATGGACTCTCCTGTGGATGTGTCCTAATATGTTTTTGTGTCTATGGAGACCTTGGAATGAAGCGGTGGCACTGGGGCCCTGAAGGGTTCTCCTAAACAGAGGCTTTGACACAGCTCCAACGTGCATGTTTCCCATGTGTAGATGAGATTTGTTCTGATGGGTGAGTCAAGAAACAGCCATATGCTGGTATTGAAATCCAGGCCTCTGAGGAGAGATGCCTGGAAACCAAAGGCATGGATCCTATTAGTGCCTAGGGGCCTGTTCGTTCCTTTTTACCTCTGGGGACATCAGTCTACGGGTCTGAGTGCAGGTAGGTGCTCAGATGGGCTCAGATTGCCCCTGTTTGTCCTGGGAAGCCACAACTATTGGGATGGCCTCAGGGACTTTGGAGATTTATCCTATTAGTAGGGTTGTGGCCATTGGAATGGGCACATACAATTCCCTTGGAAAGTGCAAGTACAGTCCTCAGGTTTGGCTACAGGGGCTTGAGCCTGTAGCGTGTGTACGCCAGACCTGTTTGGACAGTTGTCTGAAAACACAAACTCGGCTTATGTTTCAGGTCATAGGTATGGCAGGACTGATCTACAGACCATGAGGAGAAAACTCTTCGGGATATGAAAAAAGGGCTAGTGTGAGTCTCTTGCTCAAGTATTTGTCTCTGGATATCGTGTCACTCATGGTCGTGAAATTGCCAGGATGACTTCATGGGAAATGGACGAGTCTTACTCTCTGGGGTTCCGGCACCGTCCAAAGAGTTTGGGGTCATTCTGGGGATGGAAGAAGTCCGTTTTTTTTGTTGTTGTTGATTTGTTTCCTTTTGTGTTTCAACCTCAGATGTCCCACCTAATGAGGGATTCCAGAGTAGAGCCCTGGGGAGGGGCGACTGGACAACCAGAAATCTGGTAAAAATTGGGGCCTAGGGACATGTCAAGCCCATTATGACATCTAATGATCCAGCCACTGAGAGGAATTCCTAGAGGACAGGACCCACGCTGAGGTCACAATGTGTGTTTATGCTCTCGTCGCACTCAAGAATGGGCGGGGCCTCATTGTGAATACTTTTTTCTCCTACACTGAACGTTGGACAACATGCCAACCACAAGGTTTCTTGCCATGGGTCAGGAAGAGTTATGATTTCTGCATCACAGTCACCCGTGGGCAGTGATTGGAGATAAGGTCTAGGTTCTGAAGACTGAAAACTGAGGTAGGGAAGAGATGATGACATAAGGTCATGGCGGGTCTGATGTGCTCAGTGTGCGGTCATCTGTCTGGGAGTTGGTCAAAAGGTCTGGGCTCCGGTTGTGTCAGACAGTGCATTAGTGCCCAGGTTAGACTATATAATTTGGGTAGAGGCGAGTGCTGTGTAGGTTTATCCTCATTTAAGCTGCCTGGGCAGCTCATTAGGCAATATATTTTTTCTAGAGGGCAGGCAGAGTGCTTCATTGTCGGTCCGGAATTGCCAAACTTGAGGGCTTCGGGGCCAGGAGAGTGAGGACGGAGTCTGAGAACACAAGCTAGACTTCGGATTCAGGGTGAGGGCACAGCAGGTACCCCCTGCAGATGTGAACCAATATCTCATGCATCTAAAGTCAGGGCGAGGATCAGACGTTGGCTCAGTTTGGAGTTTCTGTGCATGACGGCCCCTTCATGAAGGGAGCGGAATCTCGAGGCCATGGAGGTTTTCCACGTTGGGAGATGTGGGATGCCCCCTTCAAGGATTCCTTCTGCGGGACAATTGAGACCTGTTGGACAGCTCCAGGACATCCCATATGGAATGAAACCAGAGCACCGTTCGAGGATGGATGCCTGGGAAGTCCGCCTCGGATTCCAATTGCCTCCTAGCAACGAGACAGTTTAGATCCAATGGATCTGCGGGAGCAACCGGGGTGGCTGAGTTGAAATGGACTTTCCTGAGGATGGGTCGCAATGTGTGTTTGTGTCCATGAGAGCCTTGGAATGGGGCGGTGGCACCGGGACCCTGAAGTATTCTCCTAAGCTTTTGACACAGCTCCAATGCACATGTTTCCTTGTGGAGACGAGATTTGTTCTGATGCGTGCCTCAGGAAATCCCCTCTGCTGGTATTGGAATCCAGGCTTTTGAGGAGACATGCCTGTAAAGCAAAGCAATGGATCCGATAATGGCCTCGGGTCCTGTCTGGTTCAATCTTCTTCTCTGGGGACATCCATCTATGGTATGAGTGGAGGTAGATGCTCAGCTGGTATCAACCGCCCTTTTTTGTCCCGGGCGACCTGCACGATTGGGATGGCCTCAGGGACTTTGGATGGTTCTCCTAATTTGTGCGATTTTTGACAATGGAATGGGCAGAATTCCCATGGAATGGGTAGGCGCAGTCCTAATGTGTGACTCCAGGGGCCCCAGCCTGGAGGGAGTGTGGCCCAGGACTTTGAGGACAGAAGTCTGAAAACACAAACTCAGCTTAGGTTTGGGGCCGTAGGTATGGCACGCCCGATCTACAAACCATGAGAAGAACTCTTCAGGATATGAAGAATGAGCGAGTCTGAGGCGCTTGCTCAGGCTTTTGTCTCTGGATTTTGTATCAGCGATGGCCGTGGAATGTTGGGGAGGCATCATGGGCCATGGACGAATCTTCCTCTCTGTGGATTTGGCGCGATCCCAGTTGTTTTTCGTCAATCTGTGGGATGGGAGGACTCCTTTCAGGTTTGTAAACTCAGGTATCCCGCCAAAAGAGGAATTCCAAAGCAGAGCCCTGGGGAAGAGTGAAGGGACAACCCGAACTATGGTTAAAAATTGGGGCTTAGGTAGGGGCATGGCAAGCCCAATATGCTGTCTCTTCATCCAGCCACTGAGAGGCCTTACCTGAGGACTGGGCTCAGGCTGAGGGTCACAATGTGTGTTTGTGACCAATGTGGCCCGCAAGCATGGGCTGGGCTTCATGGGCCACACTGGTTCCAACTACACTGAACGTTGGACAACCTTCCAAACACAAGGTTTCTTGCCATGGGGAAAGAGCTCTGATTTCTGCATCATTTTCAAACCAGGGCAGTGATTGGAGATCAGGTCTAGGTTCTGAAGCCTGGAAACCGAGGTTGAGAAGAGATGACGACCTAAGGCCATGGCGGGTCCGATGTGCTAAGTGTGCGGCCAGCTGTCTGGGTGGGGCCAGGAGGTCCAGGCTCAGGCCGGGTCAGAAAGTGCAATAGGGCCCAGGTCAGTCTATATATTTGGGGTACAGCCGAATGGCGTGCAGGTTGATCCTCATTTGGGGTTTCTGGGTAGCCCCAGAGGGCAATGTTTTTCTTCTGAAGGGCAGGCAGAGTGCGGCATTGTAGTTCTGGATTGCCAAACAGGAGGGCTTGTGGGCCAGTAGTCTGAGGACGGAAGTCTGAGAACCCAAACTAGGCCAAGGTTTCTGGGTGAGGATATGGCAGGCACAATCTACAGACCTCAATCGAGATCTCGTGCACCTGAAGTCAGAGCAAGGATCAGACGATCGCTCAGGTTGGACTTTCTGTCCCTGATGGCCCCTTCTTGAAGGGGGGGTGGATCACGAGGCCATGGGGGTTTTCCCACGTTGGGAGTTGTGAGAAGCTCCAAACTGCAAAGATTCTTCTGCAGGACAATTGAGACCTGTTGGTTGGCTCCAGGCCAACGATTCCGAGCAGGGTTCAAAGGATGGATGGCTGGGTAGCCCACCTCACATTCCAATTGTCTCCAAGCAACAAGAAAGGTTAGATCTGCTGGATGAGGGGGGAGCAACCGAGGAGGCTGAGTTGAAATGGACTCTCCTGTGGATGTGTCCTAATATGTTTTTGTGTCTATGGAGACCTTGGAATGAAGCGGTGGCACTGGGGCCCTGAAGGGTTCTCCTAAACAGAGGCTTTGACACAGCTCCAACGTGCATGTTTCCCATGTGTAGATGAGATTTGTTCTGATGGGTGAGTCAAGAAACAGCCATATGCTGGTATTGAAATCCAGGCCTCTGAGGAGAGATGCCTGGAAACCAAAGGCATGGATCCTATTAGTGCCTAGGGGCCTGTTCGTTCCTTTTTACCTCTGGGGACATCAGTCTACGGGTCTGAGTGCAGGTAGGTGCTCAGATGGGCTCAGATTGCCCCTGTTTGTCCTGGGAAGCCACAACTATTGGGATGGCCTCAGGGACTTTGGAGATTTATCCTATTAGTAGGGTTGTGGCCATTGGAATGGGCACATACAATTCCCTTGGAAAGTGCAAGTACAGTCCTCAGGTTTGGCTACAGGGGCTTGAGCCTGTAGCGTGTGTACGCCAGACCTGTTTGGACAGTTGTCTGAAAACACAAACTCGGCTTATGTTTCAGGTCATAGGTATGGCAGGACTGATCTACAGAGCATGAGGAGAAAACTCTTCGGGATATGAAAAAAGGGCGAGTGTGAGTCTCTTGCTCAAGTATTTGTCTCTGGATATCGTGTCACTCATGGTCGTGAAATTGCCAGGATGACTTCATGGGAAATGGACGAGTCTTACTCTCTGGGGTTCCGGCACCGTCCAAAGAGTTTGGGGTCATTCTGGGGATGGAAGAAGTCCGTTTTTTTTGTTGTTGTTGATTTGTTTCCTTTTGTGTTTCAACCTCAGATGTCCCACCTAATGAGGGATTCCAGAGTAGAGCCCTGGGGAGGGGCGACTGGACAACCAGAAATCTGGTAAAAATTGGGGCCTAGGGACATGTCAAGCCCATTATGACATCTAATGATCCAGCCACTGAGAGGAATTCCTAGAGGACAGGACCCACGCTGAGGTCACAATGTGCTTTTATGCTCTCGTCGCACTCAAGAATGGGCGGGGCCTCATTGTGAATACTTTTTTCTCCTACACTGAACGTTGGACAACATGCCAACCACAAGGTTTCTTGCCATGGGTCAGGAAGAGTTATGATTTCTGCATCACAGTCACCCGTGGGCAGTGATTGGAGATAAGGTCTAGGTTCTGAAGACTGAAAACTGAGGTAGGGAAGAGATGATGACATAAGGCCATGGCGGGTCTGATGTGCTCAGTGTGCGGTCAGCTGTCTGGGAGTTGGTCAAAAGGTCTGGGCTCCGGTTGTGTCAGACAGTGCATTAGTGCCCAGGTTAGACTATATAATTTGGGTAGAGGCGAGTGCTGTGTAGGTTTATCCTCATTTAAGCTGCCTGGGCAGCTCATTAGGCAATATATTTTTTCTAGAGGGCAGGCAGAGTGCTTCATTGTCGGTCCGGAATTGCCAAACTTGAGGGCTTCGGGGCCAGGAGAGTGAGGACGGAAGTCTGAGAACACAAGCTAGACTTCGGATTCAGGGTGAGGGCACGGCAGGTACCCCCTGCAGATGTGAACCAATATCTCATGCATCTAAAGTCAGGGCGAGGATCAGACGTTGGCTCAGTTTGGAGTTTCTGTGCATGACGGCCCCTTCATGAAGGGAGCGGAATCTCGAGGCCATGGAGGTTTTCCACGTTGGGAGATGTGGGATGCCCCCTTCAAGGATTCCTTCTGCGGGACAATTGAGACCTGTTGGACAGCTCCAGGACATCCCATATGGAATGAAACCAGAGCACCGTTCGAGGATGGATGCCTGGGAAGTCCGCCTCGGATTCCAATTGCCTCCTAGCAACGAGACAGTTTAGATCCAATGGATCTGCGGGAGCAACCGGGGTGGCTGAGTTGAAATGGACTTTCCTGAGGATGGGTCGCAATGTGTGTTTGTGTCCATGAGAGCCTTGGAATGGGGCGGTGGCACCGGGACCCTGAAGTATTCTCCTAAGCTTTTGACACAGCTCCAATGCACATGTTTCCTTGTGGAGACGAGATTTGTTCTGATGCGTGCCTCAGGAAATCCCCTCTGCTGGTATTGGAATCCAGGCTTTTGAGGAGACATGCCTGTAAAGCAAAGCAATGGATCCGATAATGGCCTCGGGTCCTGTCTGGTTCAATCTTCTTCTCTGGGGACATCCATCTATGGTATGAGTGGAGGTAGATGCTCAGCTGGTATCAACCGCCCTTTTTTGTCCCGGACGACCTGCACGATTGGGATGGCCTCAGGGACTTTGGATGGTTCTCCTAATTTGTGCGATTTTTGACAATGGAATGGGCAGAATTCCCATGGAATGGGTAGGCGCAGTCCTAATGTGTGACTCCAGGGGCCCCAGCCTTGAGGGAGTGTGGCCCAGGACTTTGAGGACAGAAGTCTGAAAACACAAACTCAGCTTAGGTTTGGGGACGTAGGTATGGCACGCCCGATCTACAAACCATGAGAAGAACTCTTCAGGATATGAAGAATGAGCGAGTCTGAGGCGCTTGCTCAGGCTTTTGTCTCTGGATTTTGTATCAGCGATGGCCGTGGAATGTTGGGGAGGCATCATGGGCCATGGACGAATCTTCCTCTCTGTGGATTTGGCGCGATCCCAGTTGTTTTTCGTCAATCTGTGGGATGGGAGGACTCCTTTCAGGTTTGTAAACTCAGGTATCCCGCCAAAAGAGGAATTCCAAAGCAGAGCCCTGGGGAAGAGTGAAGGGACAACCCGAACTATGTTAAAAATTGGGGCCTAGGGGCATGGCAAGCCCAATATGCTGTCTCTTCATCCAGCCACTGAGAGGCCTTACCTGAGGACTGGGCTCAGGCTGAGGGTCACAATGTGTGTTTGTGACCAATGTGGCCCGCAAGCATGGGCTGGGCTTCATGGGCCACACTGGTTCCAACTACACTGAACGTTGGACAACCTTCCAAACACAAGGTTTCTTGCCATGTGGAAAGAGCTCTGATTTCTGCATCATTTTCAAACCAGGGCAGTGATTGGAGATCAGGTCTAGGTTCTGAAGCCTGGAAACCGAGGTTGAGAAGAGATGACGACCTAAGGCCATGGCGGGTTCGATGTGCTAAGTGTGCGGCCAGCTGTCTGGGTGGGGCCAGGAGGTCCAGGCTCAGGCCGGGTCAGAAAGTGCAATAGGGCCCAGGTCAGTCTATATATTTGGGGTACAGCCGAATGGCGTGCAGGTTGATCCTCATTTGGGGTTTCTGGGTAGCCCCAGAGGGCAATGTTTTTCTTCTGAAGGGCAGGCAGAGTGCGGCATTGTAGTTCTGGATTGCCAAACAGGAGGGCTTGTGGGCCAGTAGTCTGAGGACGGAAGTCTGAGAACCCAAACTAGGCCAAGGTTTCTGGGTGAGGATATGGCAGGCACAATCTACAGACCTCAATCGAGATCTCGTGCACCTGAAGTCAGAGCAAGGATCAGACGATCGCTCAGGTTGGACTTTCTGTCCCTGATGGCCCCTTCTTGAAGGGGGGGTGGATCACGAGGCCATGGGGGTTTTCCCACGTTGGGAGTTGTGAGAAGCTCCAAACTGCAAAGATTCTTCTGCAGGACAATTGAGACCTGTTGGTTGGCTCCAGGCCAACGATTCCGAGCAGGGTTCAAAGGATGGATGGCTGGGTAGCCCACCTCGCATTCCAATTGTCTCCAAGCAACAAGAAAGGTTAGATCTGCTGGATGAGGGGGGAGCAACCGAGGAGGCTGAGTTGAAATGGACTCTCCTGTGGATGTGTCCTAATATGTTTTTGTGTCTATGGAGACCTTGGAATGAAGCGGTGGCACTGGGGCCCTGAAGGGTTCTCCTAAACAGAGGCTTTGACACAGCTCCAACGTGCATGTTTCCCATGTGTAGATGAGATTTGTTCTGATGGGTGAGTCAAGAAACAGCCATATGCTGGTATTGAAATCCAGGCCTCTGAGGAGAGATGCCTGGAAACCAAAGGCATGGATCCTATTAGTGCCTAGGGGCCTGTTCGTTCCTTTTTACCTCTGGGGACATCAGTCTACGGGTCTGAGTGCAGGTAGGTGCTCAGATGGGCTCAGATTGCCCCTGTTTGTCCTGGGAAGCCACAACTATTGGGATGGCCTCAGGGACTTTGGAGATTTATCCTATTAGTAGGGTTGTGGCCATTGGAATGGGCACATACAATTCCCTTGGAAAGTGCAAGTACAGTCCTCAGGTTTGGCTACAGGGGCTTGAGCCTGTAGTGTGTGTACGCCAGACCTGTTTGGACAGTTGTCTGAAAACACAAACTCGGCTTATGTTTCAGGTCATAGGTATGGCAGGACTGATCTACAGACCATGAGGAGAAAACTCTTCGGGATATGAAAAAAGGGCGAGTGTGAGTCTCTTGCTCAAGTATTTGTCTCTGGATATCGTGTCACTCATGGTCGTGAAATTGCCAGGATGACTTCATGGGAAATGGACGAGTCTTACTCTCTGGGGTTCCGGCACCGTCCAAAGAGTTTGGGGTCATTCTGGGGATGGAAGAAGTCCGTTTTTTTTGTTGTTGTTGATTTGTTTCCTTTTGTGTTTCAACCTCAGATGTTCCACCTAATGAGGGATTCCAGAGTAGAGCCCTGGGGAGGGGCGACTGGACAACCAGAAATCTGGTAAAAATTGGGGCCTAGGGACATGTCAAGCCCATTATGACATCTAATGATCCAGCCACTGAGAGGAATTCCTAGAGGACAGGACCCACGCTGAGGTCACAATGTGTGTTTATGCTCTCGTCGCACTCAAGAATGGGCGGGGCCTCATTGTGAATACTTTTTTCTCCTACACTGAACGTTGGACAACATGCCAACCACAAGGTTTCTTGCCATGGGTCAGGAAGAGTTATGATTTCTGCATCACAGTCACCCGTGGGCAGTGATTGGAGATAAGGTCTAGGTTCTGAAGACTGAAAACTGAGGTAGGGAAGAGATGATGACATAAGGCCATGGCGGGTCTGATGTGCTCAGTGTGCGGTCAGCTGTCTGGGAGTTGGTCAAAAGGTCTGGGCTCCGGTTGTGTCAGACAGTGCATTAGTGCCCAGGTTAGACTATATAATTTGGGTAGAGGCGAGTGCTGTGTAGGTTTATCCTCATTTAAGCTGCCTGGGCAGCTCATTAGGCAATATATTTTTTCTAGAGGGCAGGCAGAGTGCTTCATTGTCGGTCCGGAATTGCCAAACTTGAGGGCTTCGGGGCCAGGAGAGTGAGGACGGAAGTCTGAGAACACAAGCTAGACTTCGGATTCAGGGTGAGGGCACGGCAGGTACCCCCTGCAGATGTGAACCAATATCTCATGCATCTAAAGTCAGGGCGAGGATCAGACGTTGGCTCAGTTTGGAGTTTCTGTGCATGACGGCCCCTTCATGAAGGGAGCGGAATCTCGAGGCCATGGAGGTTTTCCACGTTGGGAGATGTGGGATGCCCCCTTCAAGGATTCCTTCTGCGGGACAATTGAGACCTGTTGGACAGCTCCAGGACATCCCATATGGAATGAAACCAGAGCACCGTTCGAGGATGGATGCCTGGGAAGTCCGCCTCGGATTCCAATTGCCTCCTAGCAACGAGACAGTTTAGATCCAATGGATCTGCGGGAGCAACCGGGGTGGCTGAGTTGAAATGGACTTTCCTGAGGATGGGTCGCAATGTGTGTTTGTGTCCATGAGAGCCTTGGAATGGGGCGGTGGCACCGGGACCCTGAAGTATTCTCCTAAGCTTTTGACACAGCTCCAATGCACATGTTTCCTTGTGGAGACGAGATTTGTTCTGATGCGTGCCTCAGGAAATCCCCTCTGCTGGTATTGGAATCCAGGCTTTTGAGGAGACATGCCTGTAAAGCAAAGCAATGGATCCGATAATGGCCTCGGGTCCTGTCTGGTTCAATCTTCTTCTCTGGGGACATCCATCTATGGTATGAGTGGAGGTAGATGCTCAGCTGGTATCAACCGCCGTTTTTTGTCCCGGACGACCTGCACGATTGGGATGGCCTCAGGGACTTTGGATGGTTCTCCTAATTTGTGCGATTTTTGACAATGGAATGGGCAGAATTCCCATGGAATGGGTAGGCGCAGTCCTAATGTGTGACTCCAGGGGCCCCAGCCTGGAGGGAGTGTGGCCCAGGACTTTGAGGACAGAAGTCTGAAAACACAAACTCAGCTTAGGTTTGGGGACGTAGGTATGGCACGCCCGATCTACAAACCATGAGAAGAACTCTTCAGGATCTGAAGAATGAGCGAGTCTGAGGCGCTTGCTCAGGCTTTTGTCTCTGGATTTTGTATCAGCGATGGCCGTGGAATGTTGGGGAGGCATCATGGGCCATGGACGAATCTTCCTCTCTGTGGATTTGGCGCGATCCCAGTTGTTTTTCGTCAATCTGTGGGATGGGAGGACTCCTTTCAGGTTTGTAAACTCAGGTATCCCGCCAAAAGAGGAATTCCAAAGCAGAGCCCTGGGGAAGAGTGAAGGGACAACCCGAACTATGGTTAAAAATTGGGCCCTAGGTAGGGGCATGGCAAGCCCAATATGCTGTCTCTTCATCCAGCCACTGAGAGGCCTTACCTGAGGACTGGGCTCAGGCTGAGGGTCACAATGTGTGTTTGTGACCAATGTGGCCCGCAAGCATGGGCTGGGCTTCATGGGCCACACTGGTTCCAACTACACTGAACGTTGGACAACCTTCCAAACACAAGGTTTCTTGCCATGTGGAAAGAGCTCTGATTTCTGCATCATTTTCAAACCAGGGCAGTGATTGGAGATCAGGTCTAGGTTCTGAAGCCTGGAAACCGAGGTTGAGAAGAGATGACGACCTAAGGCCATGGCGGGTCCGATGTGCTAAGTGTGCGGCCAGCTGTCTGGGTGGGGCCAGGAATTCCAGGCTCAGGCCGGGTTAGAAAGTGCAATAGGGCCCAGGTCAGTCTATATATTTGGGGTACAGCCGAATGGCGTGCAGGTTGATCCTCATTTGGGGTTTCTGGGTAGCCCCAGAGGGCAATGTTTTTCTTCTGAAGGGCAGGCAGAGTGCGGCATTGTAGTTCTGGATTGCCAAACAGGAGGGCTTGTGGGCCAGTAGTCTGAGGACGGAAGTCTGAGAACCCAAACTAGGCCAAGGTTTCTGGGTGAGGATATGGCAGGCACAATCTACAGACCTCAATCGAGATCTCGTGCACCTGAAGTCAGAGCAAGGATCAGACGATCGCTCAGGTTGGACTTTCTGTCCCTGATGGCCCCTTCTTGAAGGGGGGGTGGATCACGAGGCCATGGGGGTTTTCCCACGTTGGGAGTTGTGAGAAGCTCCAAACTGCAAAGATTCTTCTGCAGGACAATTGAGACCTGTTGGTTGGCTCCAGGCCAACGATTCCGAGCAGGGTTCAAAGGATGGATGGCTGGGTAGCCCACCTCGCATTCCAATTGTCTCCAAGCAACAAGAAAGGTTAGATCTGCTGGATGAGGGGGGAGCAACCGAGGAGGCTGAGTTGAAATGGACTCTCCTGTGGATGTGTCCTAATATGTTTTTGTGTCTATGGAGACCTTGGAATGAAGCGGTGGCACTGGGGCCCTGAAGGGTTCTCCTAAACAGAGGCTTTGACACAGCTCCAACGTGCATGTTTCCCATGTGTAGATGAGATTTGTTCTGATGGGTGAGTCAAGAAACAGCCATATGCTGGTATTGAAATCCAGGCCTCTGAGGAGAGATGCCTGGAAACCAAAGGCATGGATCCTATTAGTGCCTAGGGGCCTGTTCGTTCCTTTTTACCTCTGGGGACATCAGTCTACGGGTCTGAGTGCAGGTAGGTGCTCAGATGGGCTCAGATTGCCCCTGTTTGTCCTGGGAAGCCACAACTATTGGGATGGCCTCAGGGACTTTGGAGATTTATCCTATTAGTAGGGTTGTGGCCATTGGAATGGGCACATACAATTCCCTTGGAAAGTGCAAGTACAGTCCTCAGGTTTGGCTACAGGGGCTTGAGCCTGTAGTGTGTGTACGCCAGACCTGTTTGGACAGTTGTCTGAAAACACAAACTCGGCTTATGTTTCAGGTCATAGGTATGGCAGGACTGATCTACAGACCATGAGGAGAAAACTCTTCGGGATATGAAAAAAGGGCGAGTGTGAGTCTCTTGCTCAAGTATTTGTCTCTGGATATCGTGTCACTCATGGTCGTGAAATTGCCAGGATGACTTCATGGGAAATGGACGAGTCTTACTCTCTGGGGTTCCGGCACCGTCCAAAGAGTTTGGGGTCATTCTGGGGATGGAAGAAGTCCGTTTTTTTTGTTGTTGTTGATTTGTTTCCTTTTGTGTTTCAACCTCAGATGTTCCACCTAATGAGGGATTCCAGAGTAGAGCCCTGGGGAGGGGCGACTGGACAACCAGAAATCTGGTAAAAATTGGGGCCTAGGGACATGTCAAGCCCATTATGACATCTAATGATCCAGCCACTGAGAGGAATTCCTAGAGGACAGGACCCACGCTGAGGTCACAATGTGTGTTTATGCTCTCGTCGCACTCAAGAATGGGCGGGGCCTCATTGTGAATACTTTTTTCTCCTACACTGAACGTTGGACAACATGCCAACCACAAGGTTTCTTGCCATGGGTCAGGAAGAGTTATGATTTCTGCATCACAGTCACCCGTGGGCAGTGATTGGAGATAAGGTCTAGGTTCTGAAGACTGAAAACTGAGGTAGGGAAGAGATGATGACATAAGGCCATGGCGGGTCTGATGTGCTCAGTGTGCGGTCAGCTGTCTGGGAGTTGGTCAAAAGGTCTGGGCTCCGGTTGTGTCAGACAGTGCATTAGTGCCCAGGTTAGACTATATAATTTGGGTAGAGGCGAGTGCTGTGTAGGTTTATCCTCATTTAAGCTGCCTGGGCAGCTCATTAGGCAATATATTTTTTCTAGAGGGCAGGCAGAGTGCTTCATTGTCGGTCCGGAATTGCCAAACTTGAGGGCTTCGGGGCCAGGAGAGTGAGGACGGAAGTCTGAGAACACAAGCTAGACTTCGGATTCAGGGTGAGGGCACGGCAGGTACCCCCTGCAGATGTGAACCAATATCTCATGCATCTAAAGTCAGGGCGAGGATCAGACGTTGGCTCAGTTTGGAGTTTCTGTGCATGACGGCCCCTTCATGAAGGGAGCGGAATCTCGAGGCCATGGAGGTTTTCCACGTTGGGAGATGTGGGATGCCCCCTTCAAGGATTCCTTCTGCGGGACAATTGAGACCTGTTGGACAGCTCCAGGACATCCCATATGGAATGAAACCAGAGCACCGTTCGAGGATGGATGCCTGGGAAGTCCGCCTCGGATTCCAATTGCCTCCTAGCAACGAGACAGTTTAGATCCAATGGATCTGCGGGAGCAACCGGGGTGGCTGAGTTGAAATGGACTTTCCTGAGGATGGGTCGCAATGTGTGTTTGTGTCCATGAGAGCCTTGGAATGGGGCGGTGGCACCGGGACCCTGAAGTATTCTCCTAAGCTTTTGACACAGCTCCAATGCACATGTTTCCTTGTGGAGACGAGATTTGTTCTGATGCGTGCCTCAGGAAATCCCCTCTGCTGGTATTGGAATCCAGGCTTTTGAGGAGACATGCCTGTAAAGCAAAGCAATGGATCCGATAATGGCCTCGGGTCCTGTCTGGTTCAATCTTCTTCTCTGGGGACATCCATCTATGGTATGAGTGGAGGTAGATGCTCAGCTGGTATCAACCGCCGTTTTTTGTCCCGGACGACCTGCACGATTGGGATGGCCTCAGGGACTTTGGATGGTTCTCCTAATTTGTGCGATTTTTGACAATGGAATGGGCAGAATTCCCATGGAATGGGTAGGCGCAGTCCTAATGTGTGACTCCAGGGGCCCCAGCCTGGAGGGAGTGTGGCCCAGGACTTTGAGGACAGAAGTCTGAAAACACAAACTCAGCTTAGGTTTGGGGACGTAGGTATGGCACGCCCGATCTACAAACCATGAGAAGAACTCTTCAGGATCTGAAGAATGAGCGAGTCTGAGGCGCTTGCTCAGGCTTTTGTCTCTGGATTTTGTATCAGCGATGGCCGTGGAATGTTGGGGAGGCATCATGGGCCATGGACGAATCTTCCTCTCTGTGGATTTGGCGCGATCCCAGTTGTTTTTCGTCAATCTGTGGGATGGGAGGACTCCTTTCAGGTTTGTAAACTCAGGTATCCCGCCAAAAGAGGAATTCCAAAGCAGAGCCCTGGGGAAGAGTGAAGGGACAACCCGAACTATGGTTAAAAATTGGGCCCTAGGTAGGGGCATGGCAAGCCCAATATGCTGTCTCTTCATCCAGCCACTGAGAGGCCTTACCTGAGGACTGGGCTCAGGCTGAGGGTCACAATGTGTGTTTGTGACCAATGTGGCCCGCAAGCATGGGCTGGGCTTCATGGGCCACACTGGTTCCAACTACACTGAACGTTGGACAACCTTCCAAACACAAGGTTTCTTGCCATGTGGAAAGAGCTCTGATTTCTGCATCATTTTCAAACCAGGGCAGTGATTGGAGATCAGGTCTAGGTTCTGAAGCCTGGAAACCGAGGTTGAGAAGAGATGACGACCTAAGGCCATGGCGGGTCCGATGTGCTAAGTGTGCGGCCAGCTGTCTGGGTGGGGCCAGGAATTCCAGGCTCAGGCCGGGTTAGAAAGTGCAATAGGGCCCAGGTCAGTCTATATATTTGGGGTACAGCCGAATGGCGTGCAGGTTGATCCTCATTTGGGGTTTCTGGGTAGCCCCAGAGGGCAATGTTTTTCTTCTGAAGGGCAGGCAGAGTGCGGCATTGTAGTTCTGGATTGCCAAACAGGAGGGCTTGTGGGCCAGTAGTCTGAGGACGGAAGTCTGAGAACCCAAACTAGGCCAAGGTTTCTGGGTGAGGATATGGCAGGCACAATCTACAGACCTCAATCGAGATCTCGTGCACCTGAAGTCAGAGCAAGGATCAGACGATCGCTCAGGTTGGACTTTCTGTCCCTGATGGCCCCTTCTTGAAGGGGGGGTGGATCACGAGGCCATGGGGGTTTTCCCACGTTGGGAGTTGTGAGAAGCTCCAAACTGCAAAGATTCTTCTGCAGGACAATTGAGACCTGTTGGTTGGCTCCAGGCCAACGATTCCGAGCAGGGTTCAAAGGATGGATGGCTGGGTAGCCCACCTCGCATTCCAATTGTCTCCAAGCAACAAGAAAGGTTAGATCTGCTGGATGAGGGGGGAGCAACCGAGGAGGCTGAGTTGAAATGGACTCTCCTGTGGATGTGTCCTAATATGTTTTTGTGTCTATGGAGACCTTGGAATGAAGCGGTGGCACTGGGGCCCTGAAGGGTTCTCCTAAACAGAGGCTTTGACACAGCTCCAACGTGCATGTTTCCCATGTGTAGATGAGATATCCAGAGACAAATACTTGAGCAAGAAACAGCCATATGCTGGTATTGAAATCCAGGCCTCTGAGGAGAGATGCCTGGAAACCAAAGGCATGGATCCTATTAGTGCCTAGGGGCCTGTTCGTTCCTTTTTACCTCTGGGGACATCAGTCTACGGGTCTGAGTGCAGGTAGGTGCTCAGATGGGCTCAGATAGCCCCTGTTTGTCCTGGGAAGCCACAACTATTGGGATGGCCTCAGGGACTTTGGAGATTTATCCTATTAGTAGGGTTGTGGCCATTGGAATGGGCACATACAATTCCCTTGGAAAGTGCAAGTACAGTCCTCAGGTTTGGCTACAGGGGCTTGAGCCTGTAGCGTGTGTACGCCAGACCTGTTTGGACAGTTGTCTGAAAACACAAACTCGGCTTATGTTTCAGGTCATAGGTATGGCAGGACTGATCTACAGACCATGAGGAGAACTCTTCGGGATATGAAAAAAGGGCGAGTGTGAGTCTCTTGCTCAAGTATTTGTCTCTGGATATCGTGTCACTCATGGTCGTGAAATTGCCAGGATGACTTCATGGGAAATGGACGAGTCTTACTCTCTGGGGTTCCAGCACCGTCCAAAGAGTTTGGGGTCATTCTGGGGATGGAAGAAGTCCGTTTTTTTTGTTGTTGTTGATTTGTTTCCTTTTGTGTTTCAACCTCAGATGTCCCACCTAATGAGGGATTCCAGAGTAGAGCCCTGGGGAGGGGCGACTGGACAACCAGAAATCTGGTAAAAATTGGGGCCTAGGGACATGTCAAGCCCATTATGACATCTAATGATCCAGCCACTGAGAGGAATTCCTAGAGGACAGGACCCACGCTGAGGTCACAATGTGTGTTTATGCTCTCGTCGCACTCAAGAATGGGCGGGGCCTCATTGTGAATACTTTTTTCTCCTACACTGAACGTTGGACAACATGCCAACCACAAGGTTTCTTGCCATGGGTCAGGAAGAGTTATGATTTCTGCATCACAGTCACCCGTGGGCAGTGATTGGAGATAAGGTCTAGGTTCTGAAGACTGAAAACTGAGGTAGGGAAGAGATGATGACATAAGGCCATGGCGGGTCTGATGTGCTCAGTGTGCGGTCAGCTGTCTGGGAGTTGGTCAAAAGGTCTGGGCTCCGGTTGTGTCAGACAGTGCATTAGTGCCCAGGTTAGACTATATAATTTGGGTAGAGGCGAGTGCTGTGTAGGTTTATCCTCATTTAAGCTGCCTGGGCAGCTCATTAGGCAATATATTTTTTCTAGAGGGCAGGCAGAGTGCTTCATTGTCGGTCCGGAATTGCCAAACTTGAGGGCTTCGGGGCCAGGAGAGTGAGGACGGAAGTCTGAGAACACAAGCTAGACTTCGGATTCAGGGTGAGGGCACGGCAGGTACCCCCTGCAGATGTGAACCAATATCTCATGCATCTAAAGTCAGGGCGAGGATCAGACGTTGGCTCAGTTTGGAGTTTCTGTGCATGACGGCCCCTTCATGAAGGGAGCGGAATCTCGAGGCCATGGAGGTTTTCCACGTTGGGAGATGTGGGATGCCCCCTTCAAGGATTCCTTCTGCGGGACAATTGAGACCTGTTGGACAGCTCCAGGACATCCCATATGGAATGAAACCAGAGCACCGTTCGAGGATGGATGCCTGGGAAGTCCGCCTCGGATTCCAATTGCCTCCTAGCAACGAGACAGTTTAGATCCAATGGATCTGCGGGAGCAACCGGGGTGGCTGAGTTGAAATGGACTTTCCTGAGGATGGGTCGCAATGTGTGTTTGTGTCCATGAGAGCCTTGGAATGGGGCGGTGGCACCGGGACCCTGAAGTATTCTCCTAAGCTTTTGACACAGCTCCAATGCACATGTTTCCTTGTGGAGACGAGATTTGTTCTGATGCGTGCCTCAGGAAATCCCCTCTGCTGGTATTGGAATCCAGGCTTTTGAGGAGACATGCCTGTAAAGCAAAGCAATGGATCCGATAATGGCCTCGGGTCCTGTCTGGTTCAATCTTCTTCTCTGGGGACATCCATCTATGGTATGAGTGGAGGTAGATGCTCAGCTGGTATCAACCGCCCTTTTTTGTCCCGGGCGACCTGCACGATTGGGATGGCCTCAGGGACTTTGGATGGTTCTCCTAATTTGTGCGATTTTTGACAATGGAATGGGCAGAATTCCCATGGAATGGGTAGGCGCAGTCCTAATGTGTGACTCCAGGGGCCCCAGCCTGGAGGGAGTGTGGCCCAGGACTTTGAGGACAGAAGTCTGAAAACACAAACTCAGCTTAGGTTTGGGGCCGTAGGTATGGCACGCCCGATCTACAAACCATGAGAAGAACTCTTCAGGATCTGAAGAATGAGCGAGTCTGAGGCGCTTGCTCAGGCTTTTGTCTCTGGATTTTGTATCAGCGATGGCCGTGGAATGTTGGGGAGGCATCATGGGCCATGGACGAATCTTCCTCTCTGTGGATTTGGCGCGATCCCAATTGTTTTTCGTCAATCTGTGGGATGGGAGGACTCCTTTCAGGTTTGTAAACTCAGGTATCCCGCCAAAAGAGGAATTCCAAAGCAGAGCCCTGGGCAAGAGTGAAGGGACAACCCGAACTATGGTTAAAAATTGGGGCCTAGGGGCATGGCAAGCCCAATATGCTGTCTCTTCATCCAGCCACTGAGAGGCCTTACCTGAGGACTGGGCTCAGGCTGAGGGTCACAATGTGTGTTTGTGACCAATGTGGCCCGCAAGCATGGGCTGGGCTTCATGGGCCACACTGGTTCCAACTACACTGAACGTTGGACAACCTTCCAAACACAAGGTTTCTTGCCATGGGGAAAGAGCTCTGATTTCTGCATCATTTTCAAACCAGGGCAGTGATTGGAGATCAGGTCTAGGTTCTGAAGCCTGGAAACCGAGGTTGAGAAGAGATGACGACCTAAGGCCATGGCGGGTTCGATGTGCTAAGTGTGCGGCCAGCTGTCTGGGTGGGGCCAGGAGGTCCAGGCTCAGGCCGGGTCAGAAAGTGCAATAGGGCCCAGGTCAGTCTATATATTTGGGGTACAGCCGAATGGCGTGCAGGTTGATCCTCATTTGGGGTTTCTGGGTAGCCCCAGAGGGCAATGTTTTTCTTCTGAAGGGCAGGCAGAGTGCGGCATTGTAGTTCTGGATTGCCAAACAGGAGGGCTTGTGGGCCAGTAGTCTGAGGACGGAAGTCTGAGAACCCAAACTAGGCCAAGGTTTCTGGGTGAGGATATGGCAGGCACAATCTACAGACCTCAATCGAGATCTCGTGCACCTGAAGTCAGAGCAAGGATCAGACGATCGCTCAGGTTGGACTTTCTGTCCCTGATGGCCCCTTCTTGAAGGGGGGGTGGATCACGAGGCCATGGGGGTTTTCCCACGTTGGGAGTTGTGAGAAGCTCCAAACTGCAAAGATTCTTCTGCAGGACAATTGAGACCTGTTGGTTGGCTCCAGGCCAACGATTCCGAGCAGGGTTCAAAGGATGGATGGCTGGGTAGCCCACCTCGCATTCCAATTGTCTCCAAGCAACAAGAAAGGTTAGATCTGCTGGATGAGGGGGGAGCAACCGAGGAGGCTGAGTTGAAATGGACTCTCCTGTGGATGTGTCCTAATATGTTTTTGTGTCTATGGAGACCTTGGAATGAAGCGGTGGCACTGGGGCCCTGAAGGGTTCTCCTAAACAGAGGCTTTGACACAGCTCCAACGTGCATGTTTCCCATGTGTAGATGAGATTTGTTCTGATGGGTGAGTCAAGAAACAGCCATATGCTGGTATTGAAATCCAGGCCTCTGAGGAGAGATGCCTGGAAACCAAAGGCATGGATCCTATTAGTGCCTAGGGGCCTGTTCGTTCCTTTTTACCTCTGGGGACATCAGTCTACGGGTCTGAGTGCAGGTAGGTGCTCAGATGGGCTCAGATAGCCCCTGTTTGTCCTGGGAAGCCACAACTATTGGGATGGCCTCAGGGACTTTGGAGATTTATCCTATTAGTAGGGTTGTGGCCATTGGAATGGGCACATACAATTCCCTTGGAAAGTGCAAGTACAGTCCTCAGGTTTGGCTACAGGGGCTTGAGCCTGTAGCGTGTGTACGCCAGACCTGTTTGGACAGTTGTCTGAAAACACAAACTCGGCTTATGTTTCAGGTCATAGGTATGGCAGGACTGATCTACAGACCATGAGGAGAACTCTTCGGGATATGAAAAAAGGGCGAGTGTGAGTCTCTTGCTCAAGTATTTGTCTCTGGATATCGTGTCACTCATGGTCGTGAAATTGCCAGGATGACTTCATGGGAAATGGACGAGTCTTACTCTCTGGGGTTCCAGCACCGTCCAAAGAGTTTGGGGTCATTCTGGGGATGGAAGAAGTCCGTTTTTTTTGTTGTTGTTGATTTGTTTCCTTTTGTGTTTCAACCTCAGATGTCCCACCTAATGAGGGATTCCAGAGTAGAGCCCTGGGGAGGGGCGACTGGACAACCAGAAATCTGGTAAAAATTGGGGCCTAGGGACATGTCAAGCCCATTATGACATCTAATGATCCAGCCACTGAGAGGAATTCCTAGAGGACAGGACCCACGCTGAGGTCACAATGTGTGTTTATGCTCTCGTCGCACTCAAGAATGGGCGGGGCCTCATTGTGAATACTTTTTTCTCCTACACTGAACGTTGGACAACATGCCAACCACAAGGTTTCTTGCCATGGGTCAGGAAGAGTTATGATTTCTGCATCACAGTCACCCGTGGGCAGTGATTGGAGATAAGGTCTAGGTTCTGAAGACTGAAAACTGAGGTAGGGAAGAGATGATGACATAAGGCCATGGCGGGTCTGATGTGCTCAGTGTGCGGTCAGCTGTCTGGGAGTTGGTCAAAAGGTCTGGGCTCCGGTTGTGTCAGACAGTGCATTAGTGCCCAGGTTAGACTATATAATTTGGGTAGAGGCGAGTGCTGTGTAGGTTTATCCTCATTTAAGCTGCCTGGGCAGCTCATTAGGCAATATATTTTTTCTAGAGGGCAGGCAGAGTGCTTCATTGTCGGTCCGGAATTGCCAAACTTGAGGGCTTCGGGGCCAGGAGAGTGAGGACGGAAGTCTGAGAACACAAGCTAGACTTCGGATTCAGGGTGAGGGCACGGCAGGTACCCCCTGCAGATGTGAACCAATATCTCATGCATCTAAAGTCAGGGCGAGGATCAGACGTTGGCTCAGTTTGGAGTTTCTGTGCATGACGGCCCCTTCATGAAGGGAGCGGAATCTCGAGGCCATGGAGGTTTTCCACGTTGGGAGATGTGGGATGCCCCCTTCAAGGATTCCTTCTGCGGGACAATTGAGACCTGTTGGACAGCTCCAGGACATCCCATATGGAATGAAACCAGAGCACCGTTCGAGGATGGATGCCTGGGAAGTCCGCCTCGGATTCCAATTGCCTCCTAGCAACGAGACAGTTTAGATCCAATGGATCTGCGGGAGCAACCGGGGTGGCTGAGTTGAAATGGACTTTCCTGAGGATGGGTCGCAATGTGTGTTTGTGTCCATGAGAGCCTTGGAATGGGGCGGTGGCACCGGGACCCTGAAGTATTCTCCTAAGCTTTTGACACAGCTCCAATGCACATGTTTCCTTGTGGAGACGAGATTTGTTCTGATGCGTGCCTCAGGAAATCCCCTCTGCTGGTATTGGAATCCAGGCTTTTGAGGAGACATGCCTGTAAAGCAAAGCAATGGATCCGATAATGGCCTCGGGTCCTGTCTGGTTCAATCTTCTTCTCTGGGGACATCCATCTATGGTATGAGTGGAGGTAGATGCTCAGCTGGTATCAACCGCCCTTTTTTGTCCCGGGCGACCTGCACGATTGGGATGGCCTCAGGGACTTTGGATGGTTCTCCTAATTTGTGCGATTTTTGACAATGGAATGGGCAGAATTCCCATGGAATGGGTAGGCGCAGTCCTAATGTGTGACTCCAGGGGCCCCAGCCTGGAGGGAGTGTGGCCCAGGACTTTGAGGACAGAAGTCTGAAAACACAAACTCAGCTTAGGTTTGGGGCCGTAGGTATGGCACGCCCGATCTACAAACCATGAGAAGAACTCTTCAGGATCTGAAGAATGAGCGAGTCTGAGGCGCTTGCTCAGGCTTTTGTCTCTGGATTTTGTATCAGCGATGGCCGTGGAATGTTGGGGAGGCATCATGGGCCATGGACGAATCTTCCTCTCTGTGGATTTGGCGCGATCCCAATTGTTTTTCGTCAATCTGTGGGATGGGAGGACTCCTTTCAGGTTTGTAAACTCAGGTATCCCGCCAAAAGAGGAATTCCAAAGCAGAGCCCTGGGGAAGAGTGAAGGGACAACCCGAACTATGGTTAAAAATTGGGGCCTAGGGGCATGGCAAGCCCAATATGCTGTCTCTTCATCCAGCCACTGAGAGGCCTTACCTGAGGACTGGGCTCAGGCTGAGGGTCACAATGTGTGTTTGTGACCAATGTGGCCCGCAAGCATGGGCTGGGCTTCATGGGCCACACTGGTTCCAACTACACTGAACGTTGGACAAACTTCCAAACACAAGGTTTCTTGCCATGGGGAAAGAGCTCTGATTTCTGCATCATTTTCAAACCAGGGCAGTGATTGGAGATCAGGTCTAGGTTCTGAAGCCTGGAAACCGAGGTTGAGAAGAGATGACGACCTAAGGCCATGGCGGGTCCGATGTGCTAAGTGTGCGGCCAGCTGTCTGGGTGGGGCCAGGAGGTCCAGGCTCAGGCCGGGTCAGAAAGTGCAATAGGGCCCAGGTCAGTCTATATATTTGGGGTACAGCCGAATGGCGTGCAGGTTGATCCTCATTTGGGGTTTCTGGGTAGCCCCAGAGGGCAATGTTTTTCTTCTGAAGGGCAGGCAGAGTGCGGCATTGTAGTTCTGGATTGCCAAACAGGAGGGCTTGTGGGCCAGTAGTCTGAGGACGGAAGTCTGAGAACCCAAACTAGGCCAAGGTTTCTGGGTGAGGATATGGCAGGCACAATCTACAGACCTCAATCGAGATCTCGTGCACCTGAAGTCAGAGCAAGGATCAGACGATCGCTCAGGTTGGACTTTCTGTCCCTGATGGCCCCTTCTTGAAGGGGGGGTGGATCACGAGACCATGGGGGTTTTCCCACGTTGGGAGTTGTGAGAAGCTCCAAACTGCAAAGATTCTTCTGCAGGACAATTGAGACCTGTTGGTTGGCTCCAGGCCAACGATTCCGAGCAGGGTTCAAAGGATGGATGGCTGGGTAGCCCACCTCGCATTCCAATTGTCTCCAAGCAACAAGAAAGGTTAGATCTGCTGGATGAGGGGGGAGCAACCGAGGAGGCTGAGTTGAAATGGACTCTCCTGTGGATGTGTCCTAATATGTTTTTGTGTCTATGGAGACCTTGGAATGAAGCGGTGGCACTGGGGCCCTGAAGGGTTCTCCTAAACAGAGGCTTTGACACAGCTCCAACGTGCATGTTTCCCATGTGTAGATGAGATTTGTTCTGATGGGTGAGTCAAGAAACAGCCATATGCTGGTATTGAAATCCAGGCCTCTGAGGAGAGATGCCTGGAAACCAAAGGCATGGATCCTATTAGTGCCTAGGGGCCTGTTCGTTCCTTTTTACCTCTGGGGACATCAGTCTACGGGTCTGAGTGCAGGTAGGTGCTCAGATGGGCTCAGATTGCCCCTGTTTGTCCTGGGAAGCCACAACTATTGGGATGGCCTCAGGGACTTTGGAGATTTATCCTATTAGTAGGGTTGTGGCCATTGGAATGGGCACATACAATTCCCTTGGAAAGTGCAAGTACAGTCCTCAGGTTTGGCTACAGGGGCTTGAGCCTGTAGCGTGTGTACGCCAGACCTGTTTGGACAGTTGTCTGAAAACACAAACTCGGCTTATGTTTCAGGTCATAGGTATGGCAGGACTGATCTACAGACCATGAGGAGAACTCTTCGGGATATGAAAAAAAGGGCGAGTGTGAGTCTCTTGCTCAAGTATTTGTCTCTGGATATCGTGTCACTCATGGTCGTGAAATTGCCAGGATGACTTCATGGGAAATGGACGAGTCTTACTCTCTGGGGTTCCGGCACCGTCCAAAGAGTTTGGGGTCATTCTGGGGATGGAAGAAGTCCGTTTTTTTGTTGTTGTTGATTTGTTTCCTTTTGTGTTTCAACCTCAGATGTCCCACCTAATGAGGGATTCTAGAGTAGAGCCCTGGGGAGGGGCGACTGGACAACCAGAAATCTGGTAAAAATTAGGGCCTAGGGACATGTCAAGCCCATTATGACATCTAATGATCCAGCCACTGAGAAAAATTCCTAGAGGACAGGACCCACGCTGAGGTCACAATGTGTGTTTATGCTCTCGTCGCACTCAAGAATGGGCGGGGCCTCATTGTGAATACTTTTTTCTCCTACACTGAACGTTGGACAACATGCCAACCACAAGGTTTCTTGCCATGGGTCAGGAAGAGTTATGATTTCTGCATCACAGTCACCCGTGGGCAGTGATTGGAGATAAGGTCTAGGTTCTGAAGACTGAAAACTGAGGTAGGGAAGAGATGATGACATAAGGCCATGGCGGGTCTGATGTGCTCAGTGTGCGGTCAGCTGTCTGGGAGTTGGTCAAAAGGTCTGGGCTCCGGTTGTGTCAGACAGTGCATTAGTGCCCAGGTTAGACTATATAATTTGGGTAGAGGCGAGTGCTGTGTAGGTTTATCCTCATTTAAGCTGCCTGGGCAGCTCATTAGGCAATATATTTTTTCTAGAGGGCAGGCAGAGTGCTTCATTGTCGGTCCGGAATTGCCAAACTTGAGGGCTTCGGGGCCAGGAGAGTGAGGACGGAAGTCTGAGAACACAAGCTAGACTTCGGATTCAGGGTGAGGGCACGGCAGGTACCCCCTGCAGATGTGAACCAATATCTCATGCATCTAAAGTCAGGGCGAGGATCAGACGTTGGCTCAGTTTGGAGTTTCTGTGCATGACGGCCCCTTCATGAAGGGAGCGGAATCTCGAGGCCATGGAGGTTTTCCACGTTGGGAGATGTGGGATGCCCCCTTCAAGGATTCCTTCTGCGGGACAATTGAGACCTGTTGGACAGCTCCAGGACATCCCATATGGAATGAAACCAGAGCACCGTTCGAGGATGGATGCCTGGGAAGTCCGCCTCGGATTCCAATTGCCTCCTAGCAACGAGACAGTTTAGATCCAATGGATCTGCGGGAGCAACCGGGGTGGCTGAGTTGAAATGGACTTTCCTGAGGATGGGTCGCAATGTGTGTTTGTGTCCATGAGAGCCTTGGAATGGGGCGGTGGCACCGGGACCCTGAAGTATTCTCCTAAGCTTTTGACACAGCTCCAATGCACATGTTTCCTTGTGGAGACGAGATTTGTTCTGATGCGTGCCTCAGGAAATCCCCTCTGCTGGTATTGGAATCCAGGCTTTTGAGGAGACATGCCTGTAAAGCAAAGCAATGGATCCGATAATGGCCTCGGGTCCTGTCTGGTTCAATCTTCTTCTCTGGGGACATCCATCTATGGTATGAGTGGAGGTAGATGCTCAGCTGGTATCAACCGCCCTTTTTTGTCCCGGGCGACCTGCACGATTGGGATGGCCTCAGGGACTTTGGATGGTTCTCCTAATTTGTGCGATTTTTGACAATGGAATGGGCAGAATTCCCATGGAATGGGTAGGCGCAGTCCTAATGTGTGACTCCAGGGGCCCCAGCCTGGAGGGAGTGTGGCCCAGGACTTTGAGGACAGAAGTCTGAAAACACAAACTCAGCTTAGGTTTGGGGACGTAGGTATGGCACGCCCGATCTACAAACCATGAGAAGAACTCTTCAGGATCTGAAGAATGAGCGAGTCTGAGGCGCTTGCTCAGGCTTTTGTCTCTGGATTTTGTATCAGCGATGGCCGTGGAATGTTGGGGAGGCATCATGGGCCATGGACGAATCTTCCTCTCTGTGGATTTGGCGCGATCCCAGTTGTTTTTCGTCAATCTGTGGGATGGGAGGACTCCTTTCAGGTTTGTAAACTCAGGTATCCCGCCAAAAGAGGAATTCCAAAGCAGAGCCCTGGGGAAGAGTGAAGGGACAACCCGAACTATGGTTAAAAATTGGGCCCTAGGTAGGGGCATGGCAAGCCCAATATGCTGTCTCTTCATCCAGCCACTGAGAGGCCTTACCTGAGGACTGGGCTCAGGCTGAGGGTCACAATGTGTGTTTGTGACCAATGTGGCCCGCAAGCATGGGCTGGGCTTCATGGGCCACACTGGTTCCAACTACACTGAACGTTGGACAACCTTCCAAACACAAGGTTTCTTGCCATGGGGAAAGAGCTCTGATTTCTGCATCATTTTCAAACCAGGGCAGTGATTGGAGATCAGGTCTAGGTTCTGAAGCCTGGAAACCGAGGTTGAGAAGAGATGACGACCTAAGGCCATGGCGGGTCCGATGTGCTAAGTGTGCGGCCAGCTGTCTGGGTGGGGCCAGGAGGTCCAGGCTCAGGCCGGGACAGAAAGTGCAATAGGGCCCAGGTCAGTCTATATATTTGGGGTACAGCCGAATGGCGTGCAGGTTGATCCTCATTTGGGGTTTCTGGGTAGCCCCAGAGGGCAATGTTTTTCTTCTGAAGGGCAGGCAGAGTGCGGCATTGTAGTTCTGGATTGCCAAACAGGAGGGCTTGTGGGCCAGTAGTCTGAGGACGGAAGTCTGAGAACCCAAACTAGGCCAAGGTTTCTGGGTGAGGATATGGCAGGCACAATCTACAGACCTCAATCGAGATCTCGTGCACCTGAAGTCAGAGCAAGGATCAGACGATCGCTCAGGTTGGACTTTCTGTCCCTGATGGCCCCTTCTTGAAGGGGGGGTGGATCACGAGGCCATGGGGGTTTTCCCACGTTGGGAGTTGTGAGAAGCTCCAAACTGCAAAGATTCTTCTGCAGGACAATTGAGACCTGTTGGTTGGCTCCAGGCCAACGATTCCGAGCAGGGTTCAAAGGATGGATGGCTGGGTAGCCCACCTCGCATTCCAATTGTCTCCAAGCAACAAGAAAGGTTAGATCTGCTGGATGAGGGGGGAGCAACCGAGGAGGCTGAGTTGAAATGGACTCTCCTGTGGATGTGTCCTAATATGTTTTTGTGTCTATGGAGACCTTGGAATGAAGCGGTGGCACTGGGGCCCTGAAGGGTTCTCCTAAACAGAGGCTTTGACACAGCTCCAACGTGCATGTTTCCCATGTGTAGATGAGATTTGTTCTGATGGGTGAGTCAAGAAACAGCCATATGCTGGTATTGAAATCCAGGCCTCTGAGGAGAGATGCCTGGAAACCAAAGGCATGGATCCTATTAGTGCCTAGGGGCCTGTTCGTTCCTTTTTACCTCTGGGGACATCAGTCTACGGGTCTGAGTGCAGGTAGGTGCTCAGATGGGCTCAGATTGCCCCTGTTTGTCCTGGGAAGCCACAACTATTGGGATGGCCTCAGGGACTTTGGAGATTTATCCTATTAGTAGGGTTGTGGCCATTGGAATGGGCACATACAATTCCCTTGGAAAGTGCAAGTACAGTCCTCAGGTTTGGCTACAGGGGCTTGAGCCTGTAGCGTGTGTACGCCAGACCTGTTTGGACAGTTGTCTGAAAACACAAACTCGGCTTATGTTTCAGGTCATAGGTATGGCAGGACTGATCTACAGACCATGAGGAGAACTCTTCGGGATATGAAAAAAAGGGCGAGTGTGAGTCTCTTGCTCAAGTATTTGTCTCTGGATATCGTGTCACTCATGGTCGTGAAATTGCCAGGATGACTTCATGGGAAATGGACGAGTCTTACTCTCTGGGGTTCCAGCACCGTCCAAAGAGTTTGGGGTCATTCTGGGGATGGAAGAAGTCCGTTTTTTTGTTGTTGTTGATTTGTTTCCTTTTGTGTTTCAACCTCAGATGTCCCACCTAATGAGGGATTCTAGAGTAGAGCCCTGGGGAGGGGCGACTGGACAACCAGAAATCTGGTAAAAATTAGGGCCTAGGGACATGTCAAGCCCATTATGACATCTAATGATCCAGCCACTGAGAAAAATTCCTAGAGGACAGGACCCACGCTGAGGTCACAATGTGTGTTTATGCTCTCGTCGCACTCAAGAATGGGCGGGGCCTCATTGTGAATACTTTTTTCTCCTACACTGAACGTTGGACAACATGCCAACCACAAGGTTTCTTGCCATGGGTCAGGAAGAGTTATGATTTCTGCATCACAGTCACCCGTGGGCAGTGATTGGAGATAAGGTCTAGGTTCTGAAGACTGAAAACTGAGGTAGGGAAGAGATGATGACATAAGGCCATGGCGGGTCTGATGTGCTCAGTGTGCGGTCAGCTGTCTGGGAGTTGGTCAAAAGGTCTGGGCTCCGGTTGTGTCAGACAGTGCATTAGTGCCCAGGTTAGACTATATAATTTGGGTAGAGGCGAGTGCTGTGTAGGTTTATCCTCATTTAAGCTGCCTGGGCAGCTCATTAGGCAATATATTTTTTCTAGAGGGCAGGCAGAGTGCTTCATTGTCGGTCCGGAATTGCCAAACTTGAGGGCTTCGGGGCCAGGAGAGTGAGGACGGAAGTCTGAGAACACAAGCTAGACTTCGGATTCAGGGTGAGGGCACGGCAGGTACCCCCTGCAGATGTGAACCAATATCTCATGCATCTAAAGTCAGGGCGAGGATCAGACGTTGGCTCAGTTTGGAGTTTCTGTGCATGACGGCCCCTTCATGAAGGGAGCGGAATCTCGAGGCCATGGAGGTTTTCCACGTTGGGAGATGTGGGATGCCCCCTTCAAGGATTCCTTCTGCGGGACAATTGAGACCTGTTGGACAGCTCCAGGACATCCCATATGGAATGAAACCAGAGCACCGTTCGAGGATGGATGCCTGGGAAGTCCGCCTCGGATTCCAATTGCCTCCTAGCAACGAGACAGTTTAGATCCAATGGATCTGCGGGAGCAACCGGGGTGGCTGAGTTGAAATGGACTTTCCTGAGGATGGGTCGCAATGTGTGTTTGTGTCCATGAGAGCCTTGGAATGGGGCGGTGGCACCGGGACCCTGAAGTATTCTCCTAAGCTTTTGACACAGCTCCAATGCACATGTTTCCTTGTGGAGACGAGATTTGTTCTGATGCGTGCCTCAGGAAATCCCCTCTGCTGGTATTGGAATCCAGGCTTTTGAGGAGACATGCCTGTAAAGCAAAGCAATGGATCCGATAATGGCCTCGGGTCCTGTCTGGTTCAATCTTCTTCTCTGGGGACATCCATCTATGGTATGAGTGGAGGTAGATGCTCAGCTGGTATCAACCGCCCTTTTTTGTCCCGGGTGACCTGCACGATTGGGATGGCCTCAGGGACTTTGGATGGTTCTCCTAATTTGTGCGATTTTTGACAATGGAATGGGCAGAATTCCCATGGAATGGGTAGGCGCAGTCCTAATGTGTGACTCCAGGGGCCCCAGCCTGGAGGGAGTGTGGCCCAGGACTTTGAGGACAGAAGTCTGAAAACACAAACTCAGCTTAGGTTTGGGGACGTAGGTATGGCACGCCCGATCTACAAACCATGAGAAGAACTCTTCAGGATCTGAAGAATGAGCGAGTCTGAGGCGCTTGCTCAGGCTTTTGTCTCTGGATTTTGTATCAGCGATGGCCGTGGAATGTTGGGGAGGCATCATGGGCCATGGACGAATCTTCCTCTCTGTGGATTTGGCGCGATCCCAGTTGTTTTTCGTCAATCTGTGGGATGGGAGGACTCCTTTCAGGTTTGTAAACTCAGGTATCCCGCCAAAAGAGGAATTCCAAAGCAGAGCCCTGGGGAAGAGTGAAGGGACAACCCGAACTATGGTTAAAAATTGGGCCCTAGGTAGGGGCATGGCAAGCCCAATATGCTGTCTCTTCATCCAGCCACTGAGAGGCCTTACCTGAGGACTGGGCTCAGGCTGAGGGTCACAATGTGTGTTTGTGACCAATGTGGCCCGCAAGCATGGGCTGGGCTTCATGGGCCACACTGGTTCCAACTACACTGAACGTTGGACAACCTTCCAAACACAAGGTTTCTTGCCATGGGGAAAGAGCTCTGATTTCTGCATCATTTTCAAACCAGGGCAGTGATTGGAGATCAGGTCTAGGTTCTGAAGCCTGGAAACCGAGGTTGAGAAGAGATGACGACCTAAGGCCATGGCGGGTCCGATGTGCTAAGTGTGCGGCCAGCTGTCTGGGTGGGGCCAGGAATTCCAGGCTCAGGCCGGGTTAGAAAGTGCAATAGGGCCCAGGTCAGTCTATATATTTGGGGTACAGCCGAATGGCGTGCAGGTTGATCCTCATTTGGGGTTTCTGGGTAGCCCCAGAGGGCAATGTTTTTCTTCTGAAGGGCAGGCAGAGTGCGGCATTGTAGTTCTGGATTGCCAAACAGGAGGGCTTGTGGGCCAGTAGTCTGAGGACGGAAGTCTGAGAACCCAAACTAGGCCAAGGTTTCTGGGTGAGGATATGGCAGGCACAATCTACAGACCTCAATCGAGATCTCGTGCACCTGAAGTCAGAGCAAGGATCAGACGATCGCTCAGGTTGGACTTTCTGTCCCTGATGGCCCCTTCTTGAAGGGGGGGTGGATCACGAGGCCATGGGGGTTTTCCCACGTTGGGAGTTGTGAGAAGCTCCAAACTGCAAAGATTCTTCTGCAGGACAATTGAGACCTGTTGGTTGGCTCCAGGCCAACGATTCCGAGCAGGGTTCAAAGGATGGATGGCTGGGTAGCCCACCTCGCATTCCAATTGTCTCCAAGCAACAAGAAAGGTTAGATCTGCTGGATGAGGGGGGAGCAACCGAGGAGGCTGAGTTGAAATGGACTCTCCTGTGGATGTGTCCTAATATGTTTTTGTGTCTATGGAGACCTTGGAATGAAGCGGTGGCACTGGGGCCCTGAAGGGTTCTCCTAAACAGAGGCTTTGACACAGCTCCAACGTGCATGTTTCCCATGTGTAGATGAGATTTGTTCTGATGGGTGAGTCAAGAAACAGCCATATGCTGGTATTGAAATCCAGGCCTCTGAGGAGAGATGCCTGGAAACCAAAGGCATGGATCCTATTAGTGCCTAGGGGCCTGTTCGTTCCTTTTTACCTCTGGGGACATCAGTCTACGGGTCTGAGTGCAGGTAGGTGCTCAGATGGGCTCAGATTGCCCCTGTTTGTCCTGGGAAGCCACAACTATTGGGATGGCCTCAGGGACTTTGGAGATTTATCCTATTAGTAGGGTTGTGGCCATTGGAATGGGCACATACAATTCCCTTGGAAAGTGCAAGTACAGTCCTCAGGTTTGGCTACAGGGGCTTGAGCCTGTAGCGTGTGTACGCCAGACCTGTTTGGACAGTTGTCTGAAAACACAAACTCGGCTTATGTTTCAGGTCATAGGTATGGCAGGACTGATCTACAGACCATGAGGAGAAAACTCTTCGGGATATGAAAAAAGGGCGAGTGTGAGTCTCTTGCTCAAGTATTTGTCTCTGGATATCGTGTCACTCATGGTCGTGAAATTGCCAGGATGACTTCATGGGAAATGGACGAGTCTTACTCTCTGGGGTTCCGGCCCCGTCCAAAGAGTTTGGGGTCATTCTGGGGATGGAAGAAGTCCGTTTTTTTTGTTGTTGTTGATTTGTTTCCTTTTGTGTTTCAACCTCAGATGTCCCACCTAATGAGGGATTCCAGAGTAGAGCCCTGGGGAGGGGCGACTGGACAACCAGAAATCTGGTAAAAATTGGGGCCTAGGGACATGTCAAGCCCATTATGACATCTAATGATCCAGCCACTGAGAGGAATTCCTAGAGGACAGGACCCACGCTGAGGTCACAATGTGTGTTTATGCTCTCGTCGCACTCAAGAATGGGCGGGGCCTCATTGTGAATACTTTTTTCTCCTACACTGAACGTTGGACAACATGCCAACCACAAGGTTTCTTGCCATGGGTCAGGAAGAGTTATGATTTCTGCATCACAGTCACCCGTGGGCAGTGATTGGAGATAAGGTCTAGGTTCTGAAGACTGAAAACTGAGGTAGGGAAGAGATGATGACATAAGGCCATGGCGGGTCTGATGTGCTCAGTGTGCGGTCAGCTGTCTGGGAGTTGGTCAAAAGGTCTGGGCTCCGGTTGTGTCAGACAGTGCATTAGTGCCCAGGTTAGACTATATAATTTGGGTAGAGGCGAGTGCTGTGTAGGTTTATCCTCATTTAAGCTGCCTGGGCAGCTCATTAGGCAATATATTTTTTCTAGAGGGCAGGCAGAGTGCTTCATTGTCGGTCCGGAATTGCCAAACTTGAGGGCTTCGGGGCCAGGAGAGTGAGGACGGAAGTCTGAGAACACAAGCTAGACTTCGGATTCAGGGTGAGGGCACGGCAGGTACCCCCTGCAGATGTGAACCAATATCTCATGCATCTAAAGTCAGGGCGAGGATCAGACGTTGGCTCAGTTTGGAGTTTCTGTGCATGACGGCCCCTTCATGAAGGGAGCGGAATCTCGAGGCCATGGAGGTTTTCCACGTTGGGAGATGTGGGATGCCCCCTTCAAGGATTCCTTCTGCGGGACAATTGAGACCTGTTGGACAGCTCCAGGACATCCCATATGGAATGAAACCAGAGCACCGTTCGAGGATGGATGCCTGGGAAGTCCGCCTCGGATTCCAATTGCCTCCTAGCAACGAGACAGTTTAGATCCAATGGATCTGCGGGAGCAACCGGGGTGGCTGAGTTGAAATGGACTTTCCTGAGGATGGGTCGCAATGTGTGTTTGTGTCCATGAGAGCCTTGGAATGGGGCGGTGGCACCGGGACCCTGAAGTATTCTCCTAAGCTTTTGACACAGCTCCAATGCACATGTTTCCTTGTGGAGACGAGATTTGTTCTGATGCGTGCCTCAGGAAATCCCCTCTGCTGGTATTGGAATCCAGGCTTTTGAGGAGACATGCCTGTAAAGCAAAGCAATGGATCCGATAATGGCCTCGGGTCCTGTCTGGTTCAATCTTCTTCTCTGGGGACATCCATCTATGGTATGAGTGGAGGTAGATGCTCAGCTGGTATCAACCGCCCTTTTTTGTCCCGGGCGACCTGCACGATTGGGATGGCCTCAGGGACTTTGGATGGTTCTCCTAATTTGTGCGATTTTTGACAATGGAATGGGCAGAATTCCCATGGAATGGGTAGGCGCAGTCCTAATGTGTGACTCCAGGGGCCCCAGCCTGGAGGGAGTGTGGCCCAGGACTTTGAGGACAGAAGTCTGAAAACACAAACTCAGCTTAGGTTTGGGGCCGTAGGTATGGCACGCCCGATCTACAAACCATGAGAAGAACTCTTCAGGATCTGAAGAATGAGCGAGTCTGAGGCGCTTGCTCAGGCTTTTGTCTCTGGATTTTGTATCAGCGATGGCCGTGGAATGTTGGGGAGGCATCATGGGCCATGGACGAATCTTCCTCTCTGTGGATTTGGCGCGATCCCAGTTGTTTTTCGTCAATCTGTGGGATGGGAGGACTCCTTTCAGGTTTGTAAACTCAGGTATCCCGCCAAAAGAGGAATTCCAAAGCAGAGCCCTGGGGAAGAGTGAAGGGACAACCCGAACTATGGTTAAAAATTGGGGCCTAGGGGCATGGCAAGCCCAATATGCTGTCACTTCATCCAGCCACTGAGAGGCCTTACCTGAGGACTGGGCTCAGGCTGAGGGTCACAATGTGTGTTTGTGACCAATGTGGCCCGCAAGCATGGGCTGGGCTTCATGGGCCACACTGGTTCCAACTACACTGAACGTTGGACAACCTTCCAAACACAAGGTTTCTTGCCATGGGGAAAGAGCTCTGATTTCTGCATCATTTTCAAACCAGGGCAGTGATTGGAGATCAGGTCTAGGTTCTGAAGCCTGGAAACCGAGGTTGAGAAGAGATGACGACCTAAGGCCATGGCGGGTCCGATGTGCTAAGTGTGCGGCCAGCTGTCTGGGTGGGGCCAGGAGGTCCAGGCTCAGGCCGGGTCAGAAAGTGCAATAGGGCCCAGGTCAGTCTATATATTTGGGGTACAGCCGAATGGCGTGCAGGTTGATCCTCATTTGGGGTTTCTGGGTAGCCCCAGAGGGCAATGTTTTTCTTCTGAAGGGCAGGCAGAGTGCGGCATTGTAGTTCTGGATTGCCAAACAGGAGGGCTTGTGGGCCAGTAGTCTGAGGACGGAAGTCTGAGAACCCAAACTAGGCCAAGGTTTCTGGGTGAGGATATGGCAGGCACAATCTACAGACCTCAATCGAGATCTCGTGCACCTGAAGTCAGAGCAAGGATCAGACGATCGCTCAGGTTGGACTTTCTGTCCCTGATGGCCCCTTCTTGAAGGGGGGGTGGATCACGAGGCCATGGGGGTTTTCCCACGTTGGGAGTTGTGAGAAGCTCCAAACTGCAAAGATTCTTCTGCAGGACAATTGAGACCTGTTGGTTGGCTCCAGGCCAACGATTCCGAGCAGGGTTCAAAGGATGGATGGCTGGGTAGCCCACCTCGCATTCCAATTGTCTCCAAGCAACAAGAAAGGTTAGATCTGCTGGATGAGGGGGGAGCAACCGAGGAGGCTGAGTTGAAATGGACTCTCCTGTGGATGTGTCCTAATATGTTTTTGTGTCTATGGAGACCTTGGAATGAAGCGGTGGCACTGGGGCCCTGAAGGGTTCTCCTAAACAGAGGCTTTGACACAGCTCCAACGTGCATGTTTCCCATGTGTAGATGAGATTTGTTCTGATGGGTGAGTCAAGAAACAGCCATATGCTGGTATTGAAATCCAGGCCTCTGAGGAGAGATGCCTGGAAACCAAAGGCATGGATCCTATTAGTGCCTAGGGGCCTGTTCGTTCCTTTTTACCTCTGGGGACATCAGTCTACGGGTCTGAGTGCAGGTAGGTGCTCAGATGGGCTCAGATTGCCCCTGTTTGTCCTGGGAAGCCACAACTATTGGGATGGCCTCAGGGACTTTGGAGATTTATCCTATTAGTAGGGTTGTGGCCATTGGAATGGGCACATACAATTCCCTTGGAAAGTGCAAGTACAGTCCTCAGGTTTGGCTACAGGGGCTTGAGCCTGTAGCGTGTGTACGCCAGACCTGTTTGGACAGTTGTCTGAAAACACAAACTCGGCTTATGTTTCAGGTCATAGGTATGGCAGGACTGATCTACAGACCATGAGGAGAAAACTCTTCGGGATATGAAAAAAGGGCGAGTGTGAGTCTCTTGCTCAAGTATTTGTCTCTGGATATCGTGTCACTCATGGTCGTGAAATTGCCAGGATGACTTCATGGGAAATGGACGAGTCTTACTCTCTGGGGTTCCGGCCCCGTCCAAAGAGTTTGGGGTCATTCTGGGGATGGAAGAAGTCCGTTTTTTTTGTTGTTGTTGATTTGTTTCCTTTTGTGTTTCAACCTCAGATGTCCCACCTAATGAGGGATTCCAGAGTAGAGCCCTGGGGAGGGGCGACTGGACAACCAGAAATCTGGTAAAAATTGGGGCCTAGGGACATGTCAAGCCCATTATGACATCTAATGATCCAGCCACTGAGAGGAATTCCTAGAGGACAGGACCCACGCTGAGGTGACAATGTGTGTTTATGCTCTCGTCGCACTCAAGAATGGGCGGGGCCTCATTGTGAATACTTTTTTCTCCTACACTGAACGTTGGACAACATGCCAACCACAAGGTTTCTTGCCATGGGTCAGGAAGAGTTATGATTTCTGCATCACAGTCACCCGTGGGCAGTGATTGGAGATAAGGTCTAGGTTCTGAAGACTGAAAACTGAGGTAGGGAAGAGATGATGACATAAGGCCATGGCGGGTCTGATGTGCTCAGTGTGCGGTCAGCTGTCTGGGAGTTGGTCAAAAGGTCTGGGCTCCGGTTGTGTCAGACAGTGCATTAGTGCCCAGGTTAGACTATATAATTTGGGTAGAGGCGAGTGCTGTGTAGGTTTATCCTCATTTAAGCTGCCTGGGCAGCTCATTAGGCAATATATTTTTTCTAGAGGGCAGGCAGAGTGCTTCATTGTCGGTCCGGAATTGCCAAACTTGAGGGCTTCGGGGCCAGGAGAGTGAGGACGGAAGTCTGAGAACACAAGCTAGACTTCGGATTCAGGGTGAGGGCACGGCAGGTACCCCCTGCAGATGTGAACCAATATCTCATGCATCTAAAGTCAGGGCGAGGATCAGACGTTGGCTCAGTTTGGAGTTTCTGTGCATGACGGCCCCTTCATGAAGGGAGCGGAATCTCGAGGCCATGGAGGTTTTCCACGTTGGGAGATGTGGGATGCCCCCTTCAAGGATTCCTTCTGCGGGACAATTGAGACCTGTTGGACAGCTCCAGGACATCCCATATGGAATGAAACCAGAGCACCGTTCGAGGATGGATGCCTGGGAAGTCCGCCTCGGATTCCAATTGCCTCCTAGCAACGAGACAGTTTAGATCCAATGGATCTGCGGGAGCAACCGGGGTGGCTGAGTTGAAATGGACTTTCCTGAGGATGGGTCGCAATGTGTGTTTGTGTCCATGAGAGCCTTGGAATGGGGCGGTGGCACCGGGACCCTGAAGTATTCTCCTAAGCTTTTGACACAGCTCCAATGCACATGTTTCCTTGTGGAGACGAGATTTGTTCTGATGCGTGCCTCAGGAAATCCCCTCTGCTGGTATTGGAATCCAGGCTTTTGAGGAGACATGCCTGTAAAGCAAAGCAATGGATCCGATAATGGCCTCGGGTCCTGTCTGGTTCAATCTTCTTCTCTGGGGACATCCATCTATGGTATGAGTGGAGGTAGATGCTCAGCTGGTATCAACCGCCGTTTTTTGTCCCGGGCGACCTGCACGATTGGGATGGCCTCAGGGACTTTGGATGGTTCTCCTAATTTGTGCGATTTTTGACAATGGAATGGGCAGAATTCCCATGGAATGGGTAGGCGCAGTCCTAATGTGTGACTCCAGGGGCCCCAGCCTGGAGGGAGTGTGGCCCAGGACTTTGAGGACAGAAGTCTGAAAACACAAACTCAGCTTAGGTTTGGGGACGTAGGTATGGCACGCCCGATCTACAAACCAAGAGAAGAACTCTTCAGGATCTGAAGAATGAGCGAGTCTGAGGCGCTTGCTCAGGCTTTTGTCTCTGGATTTTGTATCAGCGATGGCCGTGGAATGTTGGGGAGGCATCATGGGCCATGGACGAATCTTCCTCTCTGTGGATTTGGCGCGATCCCAATAGTTTTTCGTCAATCTGTGGGATGGGAGGACTCCTTTCAGGTTTGTAAACTCAGGTATCCCGCCAAAAGAGGAATTCCAAAGCAGAGCCCTGGGCAAGAGTGAAGGGACAACCCGAACTATGGTTAAAAATTGGGGCCTAGGGGCATGGCAAGCCCAATATGCTGTCTCTTCATCCAGCCACTGAGAGGCCTTACCTGAGGACTGGGCTCAGGCTGAGGGTCACAATGTGTGTTTGTGACCAATGTGGCCCGCAAGCATGGGCTGGGCTTCATGGGCCACACTGGTTCCAACTACACTGAACGTTGGACAACCTTCCAAACACAAGGTTTCTTGCCATGGGGAAAGAGCTCTGATTTCTGCATCATTTTCAAACCAGGGCAGTGATTGGAGATCAGGTCTAGGTTCTGAAGCCTGGAAACCGAGGTTGAGAAGAGATGACGACCTAAGGCCATGGCGGGTCCGATGTGCTAAGTGTGCGGCCAGCTGTCTGGGTGGGGCCAGGAGGTCCAGGCTCAGGCCGGGTCAGAAAGTGCAATAGGGCCCAGGTCAGTCTATATATTTGGGGTACAGCCGAATGGCGTGCAGGTTGATCCTCATTTGGGGTTTCTGGGTAGCCCCAGAGGGCAATGTTTTTCTTCTGAAGGGCAGGCAGAGTGCGGCATTGTAGTTCTGGATTGCCAAACAGGAGGGCTTGTGGGCCAGTAGTCTGAGGACGGAAGTCTGAGAACCCAAACTAGGCCAAGGTTTCTGGGTGAGGATATGGCAGGCACAATCTACAGACCTCAATCGAGATCTCGTGCACCTGAAGTCAGAGCAAGGATCAGACGATCGCTCAGGTTGGACTTTCTGTCCCTGATGGCCCCTTCTTGAAGGGGGGGTGGATCACGAGGCCATGGGCGTTTTCCCACGTTGGGAGTTGTGAGAAGCTCCAAACTGCAAAGATTCTTCTGCAGGACAATTGAGACCTGTTGGTTGGCTCCAGGCCAACGATTCCGAGCAGGGTTCAAAGGATGGATGGCTGGGTAGCCCACCTCGCATTCCAATTGTCTCCAAGCAACAAGAAAGGTTAGATCTGCTGGATGAGGGGGGAGCAACCGAGGAGGCTGAGTTGAAATGGACTCTCCTGTGGATGTGTCCTAATATGTTTTTGTGTCTATGGAGACCTTGGAATGAAGCGGTGGCACTGGGGCCCTGAAGGGTTCTCCTAAACAGAGGCTTTGACACAGCTCCAACGTGCATGTTTCCCATGTGTAGATGAGATTTGTTCTGATGGGTGAGTCAAGAAACAGCCATATGCTGGTATTGAAATCCAGGCCTCTGAGGAGAGATGCCTGGAAACCAAAGGCATGGATCCTATTAGTGCCTAGGGGCCTGTTCGTTCCTTTTTACCTCTGGGGACATCAGTCTACGGGTCTGAGTGCAGGTAGGTGCTCAGATGGGCTCAGATTGCCCCTGTTTGTCCTGGGAAGCCACAACTATTGGGATGGCCTCAGGGACTTTGGAGATTTATCCTATTAGTAGGGTTGTGGCCATTGGAATGGGCACATACAATTCCCTTGGAAAGTGCAAGTACAGTCCTCAGGTTTGGCTACAGGGGCTTGAGCCTGTAGTGTGTGTACGCCAGACCTGTTTGGACAGTTGTCTGAAAACACAAACTCGGCTTATGTTTCAGGTCATAGGTATGGCAGGACTGATCTACAGACCATGAGGAGAAAACTCTTCGGGATATGAAAAAAGGGCGAGTGTGAGTCTCTTGCTCAAGTATTTGTCTCTGGATATCGTGTCACTCATGGTCGTGAAATTGCCAGGATGACTTCATGGGAAATGGACGAGTCTTACTCTCTGGGGTTCCAGCACCGTCCAAAGAGTTTGGGGTCATTCTGGGGATGGAAGAAGTCCGTTTTTTTTGTTGTTGTTGATTTGTTTCCTTTTGTGTTTCAACCTCAGATGTCCCACCTAATGAGGGATTCCAGAGTAGAGCCCTGGGGAGGGGCGACTGGACAACCAGAAATCTGGTAAAAATTGGGGCCTAGGGACATGTCAAGCCCATTATGACATCTAATGATCCAGCCACTGAGAGGAATTCCTAGAGGACAGGACCCACGCTGAGGTGACAATGTGTGTTTATGCTCTCGTCGCACTCAAGAATGGGCGGGGCCTCATTGTGAATACTTTTTTCTCCTACACTGAACGTTGGACAACATGCCAACCACAAGGTTTCTTGCCATGGGTCAGGAAGAGTTATGATTTCTGCATCACAGTCACCCGTGGGCAGTGATTGGAGATAAGGTCTAGGTTCTGAAGACTGAAAACTGAGGTAGGGAAGAGATGATGACATAAGGCCATGGCGGGTCTGATGTGCTCAGTGTGCGGTCAGCTGTCTGGGAGTTGGTCAAAAGGTCTGGGCTCCGGTTGTGTCAGACAGTGCATTAGTGCCCAGGTTAGACTATATAATTTGGGTAGAGGCGAGTGCTGTGTAGGTTTATCCTCATTTAAGCTGCCTGGGCAGCTCATTAGGCAATATATTTTTTCTAGAGGGCAGGCAGAGTGCTTCATTGTCGGTCCGGAATTGCCAAACTTGAGGGCTTCGGGGCCAGGAGAGTGAGGACGGAAGTCTGAGAACACAAGCTAGACTTCGGATTCAGGGTGAGGGCACGGCAGGTACCCCCTGCAGATGTGAACCAATATCTCATGCATCTAAAGTCAGGGCGAGGATCAGACGTTGGCTCAGTTTGGAGTTTCTGTGCATGACGGCCCCTTCATGAAGGGAGCGGAATCTCGAGGCCATGGAGGTTTTCCACGTTGGGAGATGTGGGATGCCCCCTTCAAGGATTCCTTCTGCGGGACAATTGAGACCTGTTGGACAGCTCCAGGACATCCCATATGGAATGAAACCAGAGCACCGTTCGAGGATGGATGCCTGGGAAGTCCGCCTCGGATTCCAATTGCCTCCTAGCAACGAGACAGTTTAGATCCAATGGATCTGCGGGAGCAACCGGGGTGGCTGAGTTGAAATGGACTTTCCTGAGGATGGGTCGCAATGTGTGTTTGTGTCCATGAGAGCCTTGGAATGGGGCGGTGGCACCGGGACCCTGAAGTATTCTCCTAAGCTTTTGACACAGCTCCAATGCACATGTTTCTTTGTGGAGACGAGATTTGTTCTGATGCGTGCCTCAGGAAATCCCCTCTGCTGGTATTGGAATCCAGGCTTTTGAGGAGACATGCCTGTAAAGCAAAGCAATGGATCCGATAATGGCCTCGGGTCCTGTCTGGTTCAATCTTCTTCTCTGGGGACATCCATCTATGGTATGAGTGGAGGTAGATGCTCAGCTGGTATCAACCGCCGTTTTTTGTCCCGGGCGACCTGCACGATTGGGATGGCCTCAGGGACTTTGGATGGTTCTCCTAATTTGTGCGATTTTTGACAATGGAATGGGCAGAATTCCCATGGAATGGGTAGGCGCAGTCCTAATGTGTGACTCCAGGGGCCCCAGCCTGGAGGGAGTGTGGCCCAGGACTTTGAGGACAGAAGTCTGAAAACACAAACTCAGCTTAGGTTTGGGGACGTAGGTATGGCACGCCCGATCTACAAACCATGAGAAGAACTCTTCAGGATCTGAAGAATGAGCGAGTCTGAGGCGCTTGCTCAGGCTTTTGTCTCTGGATTTTGTATCAGCGATGGCCGTGGAATGTTGGGGAGGCATCATGGGCCATGGACGAATCTTCCTCTCTGTGGATTTGGCGCGATCCCAGTTGTTTTTCGTCAATCTGTGGGATGGGAGGACTCCTTTCAGGTTTGTAAACTCAGGTATCCCGCCAAAAGAGGAATTCCAAAGCAGAGCCCTGGGGAAGAGTGAAGGGACAACCCGAACTATGGTTAAAAATTGGGGCCTAGGGGCATGGCAAGCCCAATATGCTGTCTCTTCATCCAGCCACTGAGAGGCCTTACCTGAGGACTGGGCTCAGGCTGAGGGTCACAATGTGTGTTTGTGACCAATGTGGCCCGCAAGCATGGGCTGGGCTTCATGGGCCACACTGGTTCCAACTACACTGAACGTTGGACAACCTTCCAAACACAAGGTTTCTTGCCATGGGGAAAGAGCTCTGATTTCTGCATCATTTTCAAACCAGGGCAGTGATTGGAGATCAGGTCTAGGTTCTGAAGCCTGGAAACCGAGGTTGAGAAGAGATGACGACCTAAGGCCATGGCGGGTCCGATGTGCTAAGTGTGCGGCCAGCTGTCTGGGTGGGGCCAGGAGGTCCAGGCTCAGGCCGGGTCAGAAAGTGCAATAGGGCCCAGGTCAGTCTATATATTTGGGGTACAGCCGAATGGCGTGCAGGTTGATCCTCATTTGGGGTTTCTGGGTAGCCCCAGAGGGCAATGTTTTTCTTCTGAAGGGCAGGCAGAGTGCGGCATTGTAGTTCTGGATTGCCAAACAGGAGGGCTTGTGGGCCAGTAGTCTGAGGACGGAAGTCTGAGAACCCAAACTAGGCCAAGGTTTCTGGGTGAGGATATGGCAGGCACAATCTACAGACCTCAATCGAGATCTCGTGCACCTGAAGTCAGAGCAAGGATCAGACGATCGCTCAGGTTGGACTTTCTGTCCCTGATGGCCCCTTCTTGAAGGGGGGGTGGATCACGAGGCCATGGGGGTTTTCCCACGTTGGGAGTTGTGAGAAGCTCCAAACTGCAAAGATTCTTCTGCAGGACAATTGAGACCTGTTGGTTGGCTCCAGGCCAACGATTCCGAGCAGGGTTCAAAGGATGGATGGCTGGGTAGCCCACCTCGCATTCCAATTGTCTCCAAGCAACAAGAAAGGTTAGATCTGCTGGATGAGGGGGGAGCAACCGAGGAGGCTGAGTTGAAATGGACTCTCCTGTGGATGTGTCCTAATATGTTTTTGTGTCTATGGAGACCTTGGAATGAAGCGGTGGCACTGGGGCCCTGAAGGGTTCTCCTAAACAGAGGCTTTGACACAGCTCCAACGTGCATGTTTCCCATGTGTAGATGAGATTTGTTCTGATGGGTGAGTCAAGAAACAGCCATATGCTGGTATTGAAATCCAGGCCTCTGAGGAGAGATGCCTGGAAACCAAAGGCATGGATCCTATTAGTGCCTAGGGGCCTGTTCGTTCCTTTTTACCTCTGGGGACATCAGTCTACGGGTCTGAGTGCAGGTAGGTGCTCAGATGGGCTCAGATTGCCCCTGTTTGTCCTGGGAAGCCACAACTATTGGGATGGCCTCAGGGACTTTGGAGATTTATCCTATTAGTAGGGTTGTGGCCATTGGAATGGGCACATACAATTCCCTTGGAAAGTGCAAGTACAGTCCTCAGGTTTGGCTACAGGGGCTTGAGCCTGTAGCGTGTGTACGCCAGACCTGTTTGGACAGTTGTCTGAAAACACAAACTCGGCTTATGTTTCAGGTCATAGGTATGGCAGGACTGATCTACAGACCATGAGGAGAACTCTTCGGGATATGAAAAAAGGGCAAGTGTGAGTCTCTTGCTCAAGTATTTGTCTCTGGATATCGTGTCACTCATGGTCGTGAAATTGCCAGGATGACTTCATGGGAAATGGACGAGTCTTACACTCTGGGGTTCCGGCCCCGTCCAAAGAGTTTGGGGTCATTCTGGGGATGGAAGAAGTCCGTTTTTTTGTTGTTGTTGATTTGTTTCCTTTTGTGTTTCAACCTCAGATGTCCCACCTAATGAGGGATTCTAGAGTAGAGCCCTGGGGAAGGGCGACTGGGAACCAGAAATCTGGTAAAAATTGGGGCCTAGGGACATGTCAAGCCCATTATGACATCTAATGATCCAGCCACTGAGAGGAATTCCTAGAGGACAGGACCCACGCTGAGGTCACAATGTGTGTTTATGCTCTCGTCGCACTCAAGAATGGGCGGGGCCTCATTGCGAATACTTTTTTCTCCTACACTGAACGTTGGACAACATGCCAACCACAAGGTTTCTTGCCATGGGTCAGGAAGAGTTATGATTTCTGCATCACAGTCACCCGTGGGCAGTGATTGGAGATAAGGTCTAGGTTCTGAAGACTGAAAACTGAGGTAGGGAAGAGATGATGACATAAGGCCATGGCGGGTCTGATGTGCTCAGTGTGCGGTCAGCTGTCTGGGAGTTGGTCAAAAGGTCTGGGCTCCGGTTGTGTCAGACAGTGCATTGGTGCCCAGGTTAGACTATATAATTTGGGTAGAGGCGAGTGCTGTGTAGGTTTATCCTCATTTAAGATGCCTGGGCAGCTCATTAGGCAATATATTTTTTCTAGAGGGCAGGCAGAGTGCTTCATTGTCGGTCCGGAATTGCCAAACTTGAGGGCTTCGGGGCCAGGAGAGTGAGGACGGAAGTCTGAGAACACAAGCTAGACTTCGGATTCAGGGTGAGGGCACGGCAGGTACCCCCTGCAGATGTGAACCAATATCTCATGCATCTAAAGTCAGGGCGAGGATCAGACGTTGGCTCAGTTTGGAGTTTCTGTGCATGACGGCCCCTTCATGAAGGGAGCGGAATCTCGAGGCCATGGAGGTTTTCCACGTTGGGAGATGTGGGATGCCCCCTTCAAGGATTCCTTCTGCTGGACAATTGAGACCTGTTGGACAGCTCCAGGACATCCCATATGGAATGAAACCAGAGCACCGTTCGAGGATGGATGCCTGGGAAGTCCGCCTCGGATTCCAACTGCCTCCTAGCAACGAGACAGTTTAGATCCAATGGATCTGCGGGAGCAACTGGGGTGGCTGAGTTGAAATGGACTTTCCTGAGGATGGGTCGCAATGTGTGTTTGTGTCCATGAGAGCCTTGGAATGGGGCGGTGGCACCGGGACCCTGAAGTATTCTCCTAAGCTTTTGACACAGCTCCAATGCACATGTTTCCTTGTGGAGACGAGATTTGTTCTGATGCGTGCCTCAGGAAATCCCCTCTGCTGGTATTGGAATCCAGGCTTTTGAGGAGACATGCCTGTAAAGCAAAGCAATGGATCCGATAATGGCCTCGGGTCCTGTCTGGTTCAATCTTCTTCTCTGGGGACATCCATCTATGGTATGAGTGGAGGTAGATGCTCAGCTGGTATCAACCGCCCTTTTTTGTCCCGGGCGACCTGCACGATTGGGATGGCCTCAGGGACTTTGGATGGTTCTCCTAATTTGTGCGATTTTTGACAATGGAATGGGCAGAATTCCCATGGAATGGGTAGGCGCAGTCCTAATGTGTGACTCCAGGGGCCCCAGCCTGGAGGGAGTGTGGCCCAGGACTTTGAGGACAGAAGTCTGAAAACACAAACTCAGCTTAGGTTTGGGGACGTAGGTATGGCACGCCCGATCTACAAACCATGAGAAGAACTCTTCAGGATCTGAAGAATGAGCGAGTCTGAGGCGCTTGCTCAGGCTTTTGTCTCTGGATTTTGTATCAGCGATGGCCGTGGAATGTTGGGGAGGCATCATGGGCCATGGACGAATCTTCCTCTCTGTGGATTTGGCGCGATCCCAATAGTTTTTCGTCAATCTGTGGGATGGGAGGACTCCTTTCAGGTTTGTAAACTCAGGTATCCCGCCAAAAGAGGAATTCCAAAGCAGAGCCCTGGGGAAGAGTGAAGGGACAACCCGAACTATGGTTAAAAATTGGGGCCTAGGGGCATGGCAAGCCCAATATGCTGTCTCTTCATCCAGCCACTGAGAGGCCTTACCTGAGGACTGGGCTCAGGCTGAGGGTCACAATGTGTGTTTGTGACCAATGTGGCCCGCAAGCATGGGCTGGGCTTCATGGGCCACACTGGTTCCAACTACACTGAACGTTGGACAACCTTCCAAACACAAGGTTTCTTGCCATGGGGAAAGAGCTCTGATTTCTGCATCATTTTCAAACCAGGGCAGTGATTGGAGATCAGGTCTAGGTTCTGAAGCCTGGAAACCGAGGTTGAGAAGAGATGACGACCTAAGGCCATGGCGGGTCCGATGTGCTAAGTGTGCGGCCAGCTGTCTGGGTGGGGCCAGGAGGTCCAGGCTCAGGCCGGGTCAGAAAGTGCAATAGGGCCCAGGTCAGTCTATATATTTGGGGTACAGCCGAATGGCGTGCAGGTTGATCCTCATTTGGGGTTTCTGGGTAGCCCCAGAGGGCAATGTTTTTCTTCTGAAGGGCAGGCAGAGTGCGGCATTGTAGTTCTGGATTGCCAAACAGGAGGGCTTGTGGGCCAGTAGTCTGAGGACGGAAGTCTGAGAACCCAAACTAGGCCAAGGTTTCTGGGTGAGGATATGGCAGGCACAATCTACAGACCTCAATCGAGATCTCGTGCACCTGAAGTCAGAGCAAGGATCAGACGATCGCTCAGGTTGGACATTCTGTCCCTGATGGCCCCTTCTTGAAGGGGGGGTGGATCACGAGGCCATGGGGGTTTTCCCACGTTGGGAGTTGTGAGAAGCTCCAAACTGCAAAGATTCTTCTGCAGGACAATTGAGACCTGTTGGTTGGCTCCAGGCCAACGATTCCGAGCAGGGTTCAAAGGATGGATGGCTGGGTAGCCCACCTCGCATTCCAATTGTCTCCAAGCAACAAGAAAGGTTAGATCTGCTGGATGAGGGGGGAGCAACCGAGGAGGCTGAGTTGAAATGGACTCTCCTGTGGATGTGTCCTAATATGTTTTTGTGTCTATGGAGACCTTGGAATGAAGCGGTGGCACTGGGGCCCTGAAGGGTTCTCCTAAACAGAGGCTTTGACACAGCTCCAACGTGCATGTTTCCCATGTGTAGATGAGATTTGTTCTGATGGGTGAGTCAAGAAACAGCCATATGCTGGTATTGAAATCCAGGCCTCTGAGGAGAGATGCCTGGAAACCAAAGGCATGGATCCTATTAGTGCCTAGGGGCCTGTTCGTTCCTTTTTACCTCTGGGGACATCAGTCTACGGGTCTGAGTGCAGGTAGGTGCTCAGATGGGCTCAGATTGCCCCTGTTTGTCCTGGGAAGCCACAACTATTGGGATGGCCTCAGGGACTTTGGAGATTTATCCTATTAGTAGGGTTGTGGCCATTGGAATGGGCACATACAATTCCCTTGGAAAGTGCAAGTACAGTCCTCAGGTTTGGCTACAGGGGCTTGAGCCTGTAGCGTGTGTACGCCAGACCTGTTTGGACAGTTGTCTGAAAACACAAACTCGGCTTATGTTTCAGGTCATAGGTATGGCAGGACTGATCTACAGACCATGAGGAGAACTCTTCGGGATATGAAAAAAGGGCGAGTGTGAGTCTCTTGCTCAAGTATTTGTCTCTGGATATCGTGTCACTCATGCTCGTGATATTGCCAGGATGACTTCATGGGAAATGGACGAGTCTTACTCTCTGGGGTTCCGGCCCCGTCCAAAGAGTTTGGGGTCATTCTGGGGATGGAAGAAGTCCGTTTTTTTGTTGTTGTTGATTTGTTTCCTTTTGTGTTTCAACCTCAGATGTCCCACCTAATGAGGGATTCTAGAGTAGAGCCCTGGGGAGGGGCGACTGGACAACAAGAAATCTGGTAAAAACTGGGGCCTAGGGACATGTCAAGCCCATTATGACATCTAATGATCCAGCCACTGAGAGGAATTCCTAGAGGACAGGACCCACGCTGAGGTCACAATGTGTGTTTATGCTCTTGTCGCACTCAAGAATGGGCGGGGCCTCATAGTGAATACTTTTTTCCCCTACACTGAACGTTGGACAACATGCCAACCACAAGGTTTCTTGCCATGGGTCAGGAAGAGTTATGATTTCTGCATCACAGTCACCCGTGGGCAGTGATTGGAGATAAGGTCTAGGTTCTGAAGACTGAAAACTGAGGTAGGGAAGAGATGATGACATAAGGCCATGGCGGGTCTGATGTGCTCAGTGTGCGGTCAGCTGTCTGGGAGTTGGTCAAAAGGTCTGGGCTCCGGTTGTGTCAGACAGTGCATTAGTGCCCAGGTTAGACTATATAATTTGGGTAGAGGCGAGTGCTGTGTAGGTTTATCCTCATTTAAGCTGCCTGGGCAGCTCATTAGGCAATATATTTTTTCTAGAGGGCAGGCAGAGTGCTTCATTGTCGGTCCGGAATTGCCAAACTTGAGGGCTTCGGGGCCAGGAGAGTGAGGACGGAAGTCTGAGAACACAAGCTAGACTTCGGATTCAGGGTGAGGGCACGGCAGGTACCCCCTGCAGATGTGAACCAATATCTCATGCATCTAAAGTCAGGGCGAGGATCAGACGTTGGCTCAGTTTGGAGTTTCTGTGCATGACGGCCCCTTCATGAAGGGAGCGGAATCTCGAGGCCATGGAGGTTTTCCACGTTGGGAGATGTGGGATGCCCCCTTCAAGGATTCCTTCTGCGGGACAATTGAGACCTGTTGGACAGCTCCAGGACATCCCATATGGAATGAAACCAGAGCACCGTTCGAGGATGGATGCCTGGGAAGTCCGCCTCGGATTCCAATTGCCTCCTAGCAACGAGACAGTTTAGATCCAATGGATCTGCGGGAGCAACCGAGGTGGCTGAGTTGAAATGGAATTTCCTGAGGATGGGTCGCAATGTGTGTTTGTGTCCATGAGAGCCTTGGAATGGGGCGGTGGCACCGGGACCCTGAAGTATTCTCCTAAGCTTTTGACACAGCTCCAATGCACATGTTTCCTTGTGGAGACGAGATTTGTTCTGATGCGTGCCTCAGGAAATCCCCTCTGCTGGTATTGGAATCCAGGCTTTTGAGGAGACATGCCTGTAAAGCAAAGCAATGGATCCGATAATGGCCTCGGGTCCTGTCTGGTTCAATCTTCTTCTCTGGGGACATCCATCTATGGTATGAGTGGAGGTAGAGGCTCAGCTGGTATCAACCGCCCTTTTTTGTCCCGGGCGACCTGCACGATTGGGATGGCCTCAGGGACTTTGGATGGTTCTCCTAATTTGTGCGATTTTTGACAATGGAATGGGCAGAATTCCCATGGAATGGGTAGGCACAGTCCTAATGTGTGACTCCAGGGGCCCCAGCCTGGAGGGAGTGTGGCCCAGGACTTTGAGGACAGAAGTCTGAAAACACAAACTCAGCTTAGGTTTGGGGCGGTAGGTATGGCACGCCCGATCTACAAACCATGAGAAGAACTCTTCAGGATCTGAAGAATGAGCGAGTCTGAGGCGCTTGCTCAGGCTTTTGTCTCTGGATTTTGTATCAGCGATGGCCGTGGAATGTTGGGGAGGCATCATGGGCCATGGACGAATCTTCCTCTCTGTGGATTTGGCGCGATCCCAATTGTTTTTCGTCAATCTGTGGGATGGGAGGACTCCTTTCAGGTTTGTAAACTCAGGTATCCCACCAAAAGAGGAATTCCAAAGCAGAGCCCTGGGGAAGAGTGAAGGGACAACCCGAACTATGGTTAAAAATTGGGGCCTAGGGGCATGGCAAGCCCAATATGCTGTCTCTTCATCCAGCCACTGAGAGGCCTTACCTGAGGACTGGGCTCAGGCTGAGGGTCACAATGTGTGTTTGTGACCAATGTGGCCCGCAAGCATGGGCTGGGCTTCATGGGCCACACTGGTTCCAACTACACTGAACGTTGGACAACCTTCCAAACACAAGGTTTCTTGCCATGGGGAAAGAGCTCTGATTTCTGCATCATTTTCAAACCAGGGCAGTGATTGGAGATCAGGTCTAGGTTCTGAAGCCTGGAAACCGAGGTTGAGAAGAGATGACGACCTAAGGCCATGGCGGGTCCGATGTGCTAAGTGTGCGGCCAGCTGTCTGGGTGGGGCCAGGAGGTCCAGGCTCAGGCCGGGTCAGAAAGTGCAATAGGGCCCAGGTCAGTCTATATATTTGGGGTACAGCCGAATGGCGTGCAGGTTGATCCTCATTTGGGGTTTCTGGGTAGCCCCAGAGGGCAATGTTTTTCTTCTGAAGGGCAGGCAGAGTGCGGCATTGTAGTTCTGGATTGCCAAACAGGAGGGCTTGTGGGCCAGTAGTCTGAGGACGGAAGTCTGAGAACCCAAACTAGGCCAAGGTTTCTGGGTGAGGATATGGCAGGCACAATCTACAGACCTCAATCGAGATCTCGTGCACCTGAAGTCAGAGCAAGGATCAGACGATCGCTCAGGTTGGACTTTCTGTCCCTGATGGCCCCTTCTTGAAGGGGGGGTGGATCACGAGGCCATGGGGGTTTTCCCACGTTGGGAGTTGTGAGAAGCTCCAAACTGCAAAGATTCTTCTGCAGGACAATTGAGACCTGTTGGTTGGCTCCAGGCCAACGATTCCGAGCAGGGTTCAAAGGATGGATGGCTGGGTAGCCCACCTCGCATTCCAATTGTCTCCAAGCAACAAGAAAGGTTAGATCTGCTGGATGAGGGGGGAGCAACCGAGGAGGCTGAGTTGAAATGGACTCTCCTGTGGATGTGTCCTAATATGTTTTTGTGTCTATGGAGACCTTGGAATGAAGCGGTGGCACTGGGGCCCTGAAGGGTTCTCCTAAACAGAGGCTTTGACACAGCTCCAACGTGCATGTTTCCCATGTGTAGATGAGATTTGTTCTGATGGGTGAGTCAAGAAACAGCCATATGCTGGTATTGAAATCCAGGCCTCTGAGGAGAGATGCCTGGAAACCAAAGGCATGGATCCTATTAGTGCCTAGGGGCCTGTTCGTTCCTTTTTACCTCTGGGGACATCAGTCTACGGGTCTGAGTGCAGGTAGGTGCTCAGATGGGCTCAGATTGCCCCTGTTTGTCCTGGGAAGCCACAACTATTGGGATGGCCTCAGGGACTTTGGAGATTTATCCTATTAGTAGGGTTGTGGCCATTGGAATGGGCACATACAATTCCCTTGGAAAGTGCAAGTACAGTCCTCAGGTTTGGCTACAGGGGCTTGAGCCTGTAGCGTGTGTACGCCAGACCTGTTTGGACAGTTGTCTGAAAACACAAACTCGGCTTATGTTTCAGGTCATAGGTATGGCAGGACTGATCTACAGACCATGAGGAGAACTCTTCGGGATATGAAAAAAGGGCAAGTGTGAGTCTCTTGCTCAAGTATTTGTCTCTGGATATCGTGTCACTCATGGTCGTGAAATTGCCAGGATGACTTCATGGGAAATGGACGAGTCTTACACTCTGGGGTTCCGGCCCCGTCCAAAGAGTTTGGGGTCATTCTGGGGATGGAAGAAGTCCGTTTTTTTGTTGTTGTTGATTTGTTTCCTTTTGTGTTTCAACCTCAGATGTCCCACCTAATGAGGGATTCTAGAGTAGAGCCCTGGGGAAGGGCGACTGGGAACCAGAAATCTGGTAAAAATTGGGGCCTAGGGACATGTCAAGCCCATTATGACATCTAATGATCCAGCCACTGAGAGGAATTCCTAGAGGACAGGACCCACGCTGAGGTCACAATGTGTGTTTATGCTCTCGTCGCACTCAAGAATGGGCGGGGCCTCATTGCGAATACTTTTTTCTCCTACACTGAACGTTGGACAACATGCCAACCACAAGGTTTCTTGCCATGGGTCAGGAAGAGTTATGATTTCTGCATCACAGTCACCCGTGGGCAGTGATTGGAGATAAGGTCTAGGTTCTGAAGACTGAAAACTGAGGTAGGGAAGAGATGATGACATAAGGCCATGGCGGGTCTGATGTGCTCAGTGTGCGGTCAGCTGTCTGGGAGTTGGTCAAAAGGTCTGGGCTCCGGTTGTGTCAGACAGTGCATTGGTGCCCAGGTTAGACTATATAATTTGGGTAGAGGCGAGTGCTGTGTAGGTTTATCCTCATTTAAGATGCCTGGGCAGCTCATTAGGCAATATATTTTTTCTAGAGGGCAGGCAGAGTGCTTCATTGTCGGTCCGGAATTGCCAAACTTGAGGGCTTCGGGGCCAGGAGAGTGAGGACGGAAGTCTGAGAACACAAGCTAGACTTCGGATTCAGGGTGAGGGCACGGCAGGTACCCCCTGCAGATGTGAACCAATATCTCATGCATCTAAAGTCAGGGCGAGGATCAGACGTTGGCTCAGTTTGGAGTTTCTGTGCATGACGGCCCCTTCATGAAGGGAGCGGAATCTCGAGGCCATGGAGGTTTTCCACGTTGGGAGATGTGGGATGCCCCCTTCAAGGATTCCTTCTGCGGGACAATTGAGACCTGTTGGACAGCTCCAGGACATCCCATATGGAATGAAACCAGAGCACCGTTCGAGGATGGATGCCTGGGAAGTCCGCCTCGGATTCCAATTGCCTCCTAGCAACGAGACAGTTTAGATCCAATGGATCTGCGGGAGCAACCGGGGTGGCTGAGTTGAAATGGACTTTCCTGAGGATGGGTCGCAATGTGTGTTTGTGTCCATGAGAGCCTTGGAATGGGGCGGTGGCACCGGGACCCTGAAGTATTCTCCTAAGCTTTTGACACAGCTCCAATGCACATGTTTCCTTGTGGAGACGAGATTTGTTCTGATGCGTGCCTCAGGAAATCCCCTCTGCTGGTATTGGAATCCAGGCTTTTGAGGAGACATGCCTGTAAAGCAAAGCAATGGATCCGATAATGGCCTCGGGTCCTGTCTGGTTCAATCTTCTTCTCTGGGGACATCCATCTATGGTATGAGTGGAGGTAGATGCTCAGCTGGTATCAACCGCCCTTTTTTGTCCCGGGCGACCTGCACGATTGGGATGGCCTCAGGGACTTTGGATGGTTCTCCTAATTTGTGCGATTTTTGACAATGGAATGGGCAGAATTCCCATGGAATGGGTAGGCGCAGTCCTAATGTGTGACTCCAGGGGCCCCAGCCTGGAGGGAGTGTGGCCCAGGACTTTGAGGACAGAAGTCTGAAAACACAAACTCAGCTTAGGTTTGGGGACGTAGGTATGGCACGCCCGATCTACAAACCAAGAGAAGAACTCTTCAGGATCTGAAGAATGAGCGAGTCTGAGGCGCTTGCTCAGGCTTTTGTCTCTGGATTTTGTATCAGCGATGGCCGTGGAATGTTGGGGAGGCATCATGGGCCATGGACGAATCTTCCTCTCTGTGGATTTGGCGCGATCCCAATAGTTTTTCGTCAATCTGTGGGATGGGAGGACTCCTTTCAGGTTTGTAAACTCAGGTATCCCGCCAAAAGAGGAATTCCAAAGCAGAGCCCTGGGCAAGAGTGAAGGGACAACCCGAACTATGGTTAAAAATTGGGGCCTAGGGGCATGGCAAGCCCAATATGCTGTCTCTTCATCCAGCCACTGAGAGGCCTTACCTGAGGACTGGGCTCAGGCTGAGGGTCACAATGTGTGTTTGTGACCAATGTGGCCCGCAAGCATGGGCTGGGCTTCATGGGCCACACTGGTTCCAACTACACTGAACGTTGGACAACCTTCCAAACACAAGGTTTCTTGCCATGGGGAAAGAGCTCTGATTTCTGCATCATTTTCAAACCAGGGCAGTGATTGGAGATCAGGTCTAGGTTCTGAAGCCTGGAAACCGAGGTTGAGAAGAGATGACGACCTAAGGCCATGGCGGGTCCGATGTGCTAAGTGTGCGGCCAGCTGTCTGGGTGGGGCCAGGAGGTCCAGGCTCAGGCCGGGTCAGAAAGTGCAATAGGGCCCAGGTCAGTCTATATATTTGGGGTACAGCCGAATGGCGTGCAGGTTGATCCTCATTTGGGGTTTCTGGGTAGCCCCAGAGGGCAATGTTTTTCTTCTGAAGGGCAGGCAGAGTGCGGCATTGTAGTTCTGGATTGCCAAACAGGAGGGCTTGTGGGCCAGTAGTCTGAGGACGGAAGTCTGAGAACCCAAACTAGGCCAAGGTTTCTGGGTGAGGATATGGCAGGCACAATCTACAGACCTCAATCGAGATCTCGTGCACCTGAAGTCAGAGCAAGGATCAGACGATCGCTCAGGTTGGACTTTCTGTCCCTGATGGCCCCTTCTTGAAGGGGGGGTGGATCACGAGGCCATGGGCGTTTTCCCACGTTGGGAGTTGTGAGAAGCTCCAAACTGCAAAGATTCTTCTGCAGGACAATTGAGACCTGTTGGTTGGCTCCAGGCCAACGATTCCGAGCAGGGTTCAAAGGATGGATGGCTGGGTAGCCCACCTCGCATTCCAATTGTCTCCAAGCAACAAGAAAGGTTAGATCTGCTGGATGAGGGGGGAGCAACCGAGGAGGCTGAGTTGAAATGGACTCTCCTGTGGATGTGTCCTAATATGTTTTTGTGTCTATGGAGACCTTGGAATGAAGCGGTGGCACTGGGGCCCTGAAGGGTTCTCCTAAACAGAGGCTTTGACACAGCTCCAACGTGCATGTTTCCCATGTGTAGATGAGATTTGTTCTGATGGGTGAGTCAAGAAACAGCCATATGCTGGTATTGAAATCCAGGCCTCTGAGGAGAGATGCCTGGAAACCAAAGGCATGGATCCTATTAGTGCCTAGGGGCCTGTTCGTTCCTTTTTACCTCTGGGGACATCAGTCTACGGGTCTGAGTGCAGGTAGGTGCTCAGATGGGCTCAGATTGCCCCTGTTTGTCCTGGGAAGCCACAACTATTGGGATGGCCTCAGGGACTTTGGAGATTTATCCTATTAGTAGGGTTGTGGCCATTGGAATGGGCACATACAATTCCCTTGGAAAGTGCAAGTACAGTCCTCAGGTTTGGCTACAGGGGCTTGAGCCTGTAGTGTGTGTACGCCAGACCTGTTTGGACAGTTGTCTGAAAACACAAACTCGGCTTATGTTTCAGGTCATAGGTATGGCAGGACTGATCTACAGACCATGAGGAGAAAACTCTTCGGGATATGAAAAAAGGGCGAGTGTGAGTCTCTTGCTCAAGTATTTGTCTCTGGATATCGTGTCACTCATGGTCGTGAAATTGCCAGGATGACTTCATGGGAAATGGACGAGTCTTACTCTCTGGGGTTCCAGCACCGTCCAAAGAGTTTGGGGTCATTCTGGGGATGGAAGAAGTCCGTTTTTTTTGTTGTTGTTGATTTGTTTCCTTTTGTGTTTCAACCTCAGATGTCCCACCTAATGAGGGATTCCAGAGTAGAGCCCTGGGGAGGGGCGACTGGACAACCAGAAATCTGGTAAAAATTGGGGCCTAGGGACATGTCAAGCCCATTATGACATCTAATGATCCAGCCACTGAGAGGAATTCCTAGAGGACAGGACCCACGCTGAGGTGACAATGTGTGTTTATGCTCTCGTCGCACTCAAGAATGGGCGGGGCCTCATTGTGAATACTTTTTTCTCCTACACTGAACGTTGGACAACATGCCAACCACAAGGTTTCTTGCCATGGGTCAGGAAGAGTTATGATTTCTGCATCACAGTCACCCGTGGGCAGTGATTGGAGATAAGGTCTAGGTTCTGAAGACTGAAAACTGAGGTAGGGAAGAGATGATGACATAAGGCCATGGCGGGTCTTATGTGCTCAGTGTGCGGTCAGCTGTCTGGGAGTTGGTCAAAAGGTCTGGGCTCCGGTTGTGTCAGACAGTGCATTAGTGCCCAGGTTAGACTATATAATTTGGGTAGAGGCGAGTGCTGTGTAGGTTTATCCTCATTTAAGCTGCCTGGGCAGCTCATTAGGCAATATATTTTTTCTAGAGGGCAGGCAGAGTGCTTCATTGTCGGTCCGGAATTGCCAAACTTGAGGGCTTCGGGGCCAGGAGAGTGAGGACGGAAGTCTGAGAACACAAGCTAGACTTCGGATTCAGGGTGAGGGCACGGCAGGTACCCCCTGCAGATGTGAACCAATATCTCATGCATCTAAAGTCAGGGCGAGGATCAGACGTTGGCTCAGTTTGGAGTTTCTGTGCATGACGGCCCCTTCATGAAGGGAGCGGAATCTCGAGGCCATGGAGGTTTTCCACGTTGGGAGATGTGGGATGCCCCCTTCAAGGATTCCTTCTGCGGGACAATTGAGACCTGTTGGACAGCTCCAGGACATCCCATATGGAATGAAACCAGAGCACCGTTCGAGGATGGATGCCTGGGAAGTCCGCCTCGGATTCCAATTGCCTCCTAGCAACGAGACAGTTTAGATCCAATGGATCTGCGGGAGCAACCGGGGTGGCTGAGTTGAAATGGACTTTCCTGAGGATGGGTCGCAATGTGTGTTTGTGTCCATGAGAGCCTTGGAATGGGGCGGTGGCACCGGGACCCTGAAGTATTCTCCTAAGCTTTTGACACAGCTCCAATGCACATGTTTCTTTGTGGAGACGAGATTTGTTCTGATGCGTGCCTCAGGAAATCCCCTCTGCTGGTATTGGAATCCAGGCTTTTGAGGAGACATGCCTGTAAAGCAAAGCAATGGATCCGATAATGGCCTCGGGTCCTGTCTGGTTCAATCTTCTTCTCTGGGGACATCCATCTATGGTATGAGTGGAGGTAGATGCTCAGCTGGTATCAACCGCCGTTTTTTGTCCCGGGCGACCTGCACGATTGGGATGGCCTCAGGGACTTTGGATGGTTCTCCTAATTTGTGCGATTTTTGACAATGGAATGGGCAGAATTCCCATGGAATGGGTAGGCGCAGTCCTAATGTGTGACTCCAGGGGCCCCAGCCTGGAGGGAGTGTGGCCCAGGACTTTGAGGACAGAAGTCTGAAAACACAAACTCAGCTTAGGTTTGGGGACGTAGGTATGGCACGCCCGATCTACAAACCATGAGAAGAACTCTTCAGGATCTGAAGAATGAGCGAGTCTGAGGCGCTTGCTCAGGCTTTTGTCTCTGGATTTTGTATCAGCGATGGCCGTGGAATGTTGGGGAGGCATCATGGGCCATGGACGAATCTTCCTCTCTGTGGATTTGGCGCGATCCCAGTTGTTTTTCGTCAATCTGTGGGATGGGAGGACTCCTTTCAGGTTTGTAAACTCAGGTATCCCGCCAAAAGAGGAATTCCAAAGCAGAGCCCTGGGGAAGAGTGAAGGGACAACCCGAACTATGGTTAAAAATTGGGGCCTAGGGGCATGGCAAGCCCAATATGCTGTCTCTTCATCCAGCCACTGAGAGGCCTTACCTGAGGACTGGGCTCAGGCTGAGGGTCACAATGTGTGTTTGTGACCAATGTGGCCCGCAAGCATGGGCTGGGCTTCATGGGCCACACTGGTTCCAACTACACTGAACGTTGGACAACCTTCCAAACACAAGGTTTCTTGCCATGGGGAAAGAGCTCTGATTTCTGCATCATTTTCAAACCAGGGCAGTGATTGGAGATCAGGTCTAGGTTCTGAAGCCTGGAAACCGAGGTTGAGAAGAGATGACGACCTAAGGCCATGGCGGGTCCGATGTGCTAAGTGTGCGGCCAGCTGTCTGGGTGGGGCCAGGAGGTCCAGGCTCAGGCCGGGTCAGAAAGTGCAATAGGGCCCAGGTCAGTCTATATATTTGGGGTACAGCCGAATGGCGTGCAGGTTGATCCTCATTTGGGGTTTCTGGGTAGCCCCAGAGGGCAATGTTTTTCTTCTGAAGGGCAGGCAGAGTGCGGCATTGTAGTTCTGGATTGCCAAACAGGAGGGCTTGTGGGCCAGTAGTCTGAGGACGGAAGTCTGAGAACCCAAACTAGGCCAAGGTTTCTGGGTGAGGATATGGCAGGCACAATCTACAGACCTCAATCGAGATCTCGTGCACCTGAAGTCAGAGCAAGGATCAGACGATCGCTCAGGTTGGACTTTCTGTCCCTGATGGCCCCTTCTTGAAGGGGGGGTGGATCACGAGGCCATGGGGGTTTTCCCACGTTGGGAGTTGTGAGAAGCTCCAAACTGCAAAGATTCTTCTGCAGGACAATTGAGACCTGTTGGTTGGCTCCAGGCCAACGATTCCGAGCAGGGTTCAAAGGATGGATGGCTGGGTAGCCCACCTCGCATTCCAATTGTCTCCAAGCAACAAGAAAGGTTAGATCTGCTGGATGAGGGGGGAGCAACCGAGGAGGCTGAGTTGAAATGGACTCTCCTGTGGATGTGTCCTAATATGTTTTTGTGTCTATGGAGACCTTGGAATGAAGCGGTGGCACTGGGGCCCTGAAGGGTTCTCCTAAACAGAGGCTTTGACACAGCTCCAACGTGCATGTTTCCCATGTGTAGATGAGATTTGTTCTGATGGGTGAGTCAAGAAACAGCCATATGCTGGTATTGAAATCCAGGCCTCTGAGGAGAGATGCCTGGAAACCAAAGGCATGGATCCTATTAGTGCCTAGGGGCCTGTTCGTTCCTTTTTACCTCTGGGGACATCAGTCTACGGGTCTGAGTGCAGGTAGGTGCTCAGATGGGCTCAGATTGCCCCTGTTTGTCCTGGGAAGCCACAACTATTGGGATGGCCTCAGGGACTTTGGAGATTTATCCTATTAGTAGGGTTGTGGCCATTGGAATGGGCACATACAATTCCCTTGGAAAGTGCAAGTACAGTCCTCAGGTTTGGCTACAGGGGCTTGAGCCTGTAGCGTGTGTACGCCAGACCTGTTTGGACAGTTGTCTGAAAACACAAACTCGGCTTATGTTTCAGGTCATAGGTATGGCAGGACTGATCTACAGACCATGAGGAGAACTCTTCGGGATATGAAAAAAGGGCAAGTGTGAGTCTCTTGCTCAAGTATTTGTCTCTGGATATCGTGTCACTCATGGTCGTGAAATTGCCAGGATGACTTCATGGGAAATGGACGAGTCTTACACTCTGGGGTTCCGGCCCCGTCCAAAGAGTTTGGGGTCATTCTGGGGATGGAAGAAGTCCGTTTTTTTGTTGTTGTTGATTTGTTTCCTTTTGTGTTTCAACCTCAGATGTCCCACCTAATGAGGGATTCTAGAGTAGAGCCCTGGGGAAGGGCGACTGGGAACCAGAAATCTGGTAAAAATTGGGGCCTAGGGACATGTCAAGCCCATTATGACATCTAATGATCCAGCCACTGAGAGGAATTCCTAGAGGACAGGACCCACGCTGAGGTCACAATGTGTGTTTATGCTCTCGTCGCACTCAAGAATGGGCGGGGCCTCATTGCGAATACTTTTTTCTCCTACACTGAACGTTGGACAACATGCCAACCACAAGGTTTCTTGCCATGGGTCAGGAAGAGTTATGATTTCTGCATCACAGTCACCCGTGGGCAGTGATTGGAGATAAGGTCTAGGTTCTGAAGACTGAAAACTGAGGTAGGGAAGAGATGATGACATAAGGCCATGGAGGGTCTGATGTGCTCAGTGTGCGGTCAGCTGTCTGGGAGTTGGTCAAAAGGTCTGGGCTCCGGTTGTGTCAGACAGTGCATTGGTGCCCAGGTTAGACTATATAATTTGGGTAGAGGCGAGTGCTGTGTAGGTTTATCCTCATTTAAGATGCCTGGGCAGCTCATTAGGCAATATATTTTTTCTAGAGGGCAGGCAGAGTGCTTCATTGTCGGTCCGGAATTGCCAAACTTGAGGGCTTCGGGGCCAGGAGAGTGAGGACGGAAGTCTGAGAACACAAGCTAGACTTCGGATTCAGGGTGAGGGCACGGCAGGTACCCCCTGCAGATGTGAACCAATATCTCATGCATCTAAAGTCAGGGCGAGGATCAGACGTTGGCTCAGTTTGGAGTTTCTGTGCATGACGGCCCCTTCATGAAGGGAGCGGAATCTCGAGGCCATGGAGGTTTTCCACGTTGGGAGATGTGGGATGCCCCCTTCAAGGATTCCTTCTGCTGGACAATTGAGACCTGTTGGACAGCTCCAGGACATCCCATATGGAATGAAACCAGAGCACCGTTCGAGGATGGATGCCTGGGAAGTCCGCCTCGGATTCCAACTGCCTCCTAGCAACGAGACAGTTTAGATCCAATGGATCTGCGGGAGCAACTGGGGTGGCTGAGTTGAAATGGACTTTCCTGAGGATGGGTCGCAATGTGTGTTTGTGTCCATGAGAGCCTTGGAATGGGGCGGTGGCACCGGGACCCTGAAGTATTCTCCTAAGCTTTTGACACAGCTCCAATGCACATGTTTCCTTGTGGAGACGAGATTTGTTCTGATGCGTGCCTCAGGAAATCCCCTCTGCTGGTATTGGAATCCAGGCTTTTGAGGAGACATGCCTGTAAAGCAAAGCAATGGATCCGATAATGGCCTCGGGTCCTGTCTGGTTCAATCTTCTTCTCTGGGGACATCCATCTATGGTATGAGTGGAGGTAGATGCTCAGCTGGTATCAACCGCCCTTTTTTGTCCCGGGCGACCTGCACGATTGGGATGGCCTCAGGGACTTTGGATGGTTCTCCTAATTTGTGCGATTTTTGACAATGGAATGGGCAGAATTCCCATGGAATGGGTAGGCGCAGTCCTAATGTGTGACTCCAGGGGCCCCAGCCTGGAGGGAGTGTGGCCCAGGACTTTGAGGACAGAAGTCTGAAAACACAAACTCAGCTTAGGTTTGGGGACGTAGGTATGGCACGCCCGATCTACAAACCATGAGAAGAACTCTTCAGGATCTGAAGAATGAGCGAGTCTGAGGCGCTTGCTCAGGCTTTTGTCTCTGGATTTTGTATCAGCGATGGCCGTGGAATGTTGGGGAGGCATCATGGGCCATGGACGAATCTTCCTCTCTGTGGATTTGGCGCGATCCCAATAGTTTTTCGTCAATCTGTGGGATGGGAGGACTCCTTTCAGGTTTGTAAACTCAGGTATCCCGCCAAAAGAGGAATTCCAAAGCAGAGCCCTGGGGAAGAGTGAAGGGACAACCCGAACTAATGTTAAAAATTGGGGCCTAGGGGCATGGCAAGCCCAATATGCTGTCTCTTCATCCAGCCACTGAGAGGCCTTACCTGAGGACTGGGCTCAGGCTGAGGGTCACAATGTGTGTTTGTGACCAATGTGGCCCGCAAGCATGGGCTGGGCTTCATGGGCCACACTGGTTCCAACTACACTGAACGTTGGACAACCTTCCAAACACAAGGTTTCTTGCCATGGGGAAAGAGCTCTGATTTCTGCATCATTTTCAAACCAGGGCAGTGATTGGAGATCAGGTCTAGGTTCTGAAGCCTGGAAACCGAGGTTGAGAAGAGATGACGACCTAAGGCCATGGCGGGTCCGATGTGCTAAGTGTGCGGCCAGCTGTCTGGGTGGGGCCAGGAGGTCCAGGCTCAGGCCGGGTCAGAAAGTGCAATAGGGCCCAGGTCAGTCTATATATTTGGGGTACAGCCGAATGGCGTGCAGGTTGATCCTCATTTGGGGTTTCTGGGTAGCCCCAGAGGGCAATGTTTTTCTTCTGAAGGGCAGGCAGAGTGCGGCATTGTAGTTCTGGATTGCCAAACAGGAGGGCTTGTGGGCCAGTAGTCTGAGGACGGAAGTCTGAGAACCCAAACTAGGCCAAGGTTTCTGGGTGAGGATATGGCAGGCACAATCTACAGACCTCAATCGAGATCTCGTGCACCTGAAGTCAGAGCAAGGATCAGACGATCGCTCAGGTTGGACATTCTGTCCCTGATGGCCCCTTCTTGAAGGGGGGGTGGATCACGAGGCCATGGGGGTTTTCCCACGTTGGGAGTTGTGAGAAGCTCCAAACTGCAAAGATTCTTCTGCAGGACAATTGAGACCTGTTGGTTGGCTCCAGGCCAACGATTCCGAGCAGGGTTCAAAGGATGGATGGCTGGGTAGCCCACCTCGCATTCCAATTGTCTCCAAGCAACAAGAAAGGTTAGATCTGCTGGATGAGGGGGGAGCAACCGAGGAGGCTGAGTTGAAATGGACTCTCCTGTGGATGTGTCCTAATATGTTTTTGTGTCTATGGAGACCTTGGAATGAAGCGGTGGCACTGGGGCCCTGAAGGGTTCTCCTAAACAGAGGCTTTGACACAGCTCCAACGTGCATGTTTCCCATGTGTAGATGAGATTTGTTCTGATGGGTGAGTCAAGAAACAGCCATATGCTGGTATTGAAATCCAGGCCTCTGAGGAGAGATGCCTGGAAACCAAAGGCATGGATCCTATTAGTGCCTAGGGGCCTGTTCGTTCCTTTTTACCTCTGGGGACATCAGTCTACGGGTCTGAGTGCAGGTAGGTGCTCAGATGGGCTCAGATTGCCCCTGTTTGTCCTGGGAAGCCACAACTATTGGGATGGCCTCAGGGACTTTGGAGATTTATCCTATTAGTAGGGTTGTGGCCATTGGAATGGGCACATACAATTCCCTTGGAAAGTGCAAGTACAGTCCTCAGGTTTGGCTACAGGGGCTTGAGCCTGTAGCGTGTGTACGCCAGACCTGTTTGGACAGTTGTCTGAAAACACAAACTCGGCTTATGTTTCAGGTCATAGGTATGGCAGGACTGATCTACAGACCATGAGGAGAACTCTTCGGGATATGAAAAAAGGGCGAGTGTGAGTCTCTTGCTCAAGTATTTGTCTCTGGATATCGTGTCACTCATGCTCGTGATATTGCCAGGATGACTTCATGGGAAATGGACGAGTCTTACTCTCTGGGGTTCCGGCCCCGTCCAAAGAGTTTGGGGTCATTCTGGGGATGGAAGAAGTCCGTTTTTTTGTTGTTGTTGATTTGTTTCCTTTTGTGTTTCAACCTCAGATGTCCCACCTAATGAGGGATTCTAGAGTAGAGCCCTGGGGAGGGGCGACTGGACAACAAGAAATCTGGTAAAAACTGGGGCCTAGGGACATGTCAAGCCCATTATGACATCTAATGATCCAGCCACTGAGAGGAATTCCTAGAGGACAGGACCCACGCTGAGGTCACAATGTGTGTTTATGCTCTTGTCGCACTCAAGAATGGGCGGGGCCTCATAGTGAATACTTTTTTCCCCTACACTGAACGTTGGACAACATGCCAACCACAAGGTTTCTTGCCATGGGTCAGGAAGAGTTATGATTTCTGCATCACAGTCACCCGTGGGCAGTGATTGGAGATAAGGTCTAGGTTCTGAAGACTGAAAACTGAGGTAGGGAAGAGATGATGACATAAGGCCATGGCGGGTCTGATGTGCTCAGTGTGCGGTCAGCTGTCTGGGAGTTGGTCAAAAGGTCTGGGCTCCGGTTGTGTCAGACAGTGCATTAGTGCCCAGGTTAGACTATATAATTTGGGTAGAGGCGAGTGCTGTGTAGGTTTATCCTCATTTAAGCTGCCTGGGCAGCTCATTAGGCAATATATTTTTTCTAGAGGGCAGGCAGAGTGCTTCATTGTCGGTCCGGAATTGCCAAACTTGAGGGCTTCGGGGCCAGGAGAGTGAGGACGGAAGTCTGAGAACACAAGCTAGACTTCGGATTCAGGGTGAGGGCACGGCAGGTACCCCCTGCAGATGTGAACCAATATCTCATGCATCTAAAGTCAGGGCGAGGATCAGACGTTGGCTCAGTTTGGAGTTTCTGTGCATGACGGCCCCTTCATGAAGGGAGCGGAATCTCGAGGCCATGGAGGTTTTCCACGTTGGGAGATGTGGGATGCCCCCTTCAAGGATTCCTTCTGCGGGACAATTGAGACCTGTTGGACAGCTCCAGGACATCCCATATGGAATGAAACCAGAGCACCGTTCGAGGATGGATGCCTGGGAAGTCCGCCTCGGATTCCAATTGCCTCCTAGCAACGAGACAGTTTAGATCCAATGGATCTGCGGGAGCAACCGAGGTGGCTGAGTTGAAATGGAATTTCCTGAGGATGGGTCGCAATGTGTGTTTGTGTCCATGAGAGCCTTGGAATGGGGCGGTGGCACCGGGACCCTGAAGTATTCTCCTAAGCTTTTGACACAGCTCCAATGCACATGTTTCCTTGTGGAGACGAGATTTGTTCTGATGCGTGCCTCAGGAAATCCCCTCTGCTGGTATTGGAATCCAGGCTTTTGAGGAGACATGCCTGTAAAGCAAAGCAATGGATCCGATAATGGCCTCGGGTCCTGTCTGGTTCAATCTTCTTCTCTGGGGACATCCATCTATGGTATGAGTGGAGGTAGAGGCTCAGCTGGTATCAACCGCCCTTTTTTGTCCCGGGCGACCTGCACGATTGGGATGGCCTCAGGGACTTTGGATGGTTCTCCTAATTTGTGCGATTTTTGACAATGGAATGGGCAGAATTCCCATGGAATGGGTAGGCACAGTCCTAATGTGTGACTCCAGGGGCCCCAGCCTGGAGGGAGTGTGGCCCAGGACTTTGAGGACAGAAGTCTGAAAACACAAACTCAGCTTAGGTTTGGGGCGGTAGGTATGGCACGCCCGATCTACAAACCATGAGAAGAACTCTTCAGGATCTGAAGAATGAGCGAGTCTGAGGCGCTTGCTCAGGCTTTTGTCTCTGGATTTTGTATCAGCGATGGCCGTGGAATGTTGGGGAGGCATCATGGGCCATGGACGAATCTTCCTCTCTGTGGATTTGGCGCGATCCCAATTGTTTTTCGTCAATCTGTGGGATGGGAGGACTCCTTTCAGGTTTGTAAACTCAGGTATCCCACCAAAAGAGGAATTCCAAAGCAGAGCCCTGGGGAAGAGTGAAGGGACAACCCGAACTATGGTTAAAAATTGGGGCCTAGGGGCATGGCAAGCCCAATATGCTGTCTCTTCATCCAGCCACTGAGAGGCCTTACCTGAGGACTGGGCTCAGGCTGAGGGTCACAATGTGTGTTTGTGACCAATGTGGCCCGCAAGCATGGGCTGGGCTTCATGGGCCACACTGGTTCCAACTACACTGAACGTTGGACAACCTTCCAAACACAAGGTTTCTTGCCATGGGGAAAGAGCTCTGATTTCTGCATCATTTTCAAACCAGGGCAGTGATTGGAGATCAGGTCTAGGTTCTGAAGCCTGGAAACCGAGGTTGAGAAGAGATGACGACCTAAGGCCATGGCGGGTCCGATGTGCTAAGTGTGCGGCCAGCTGTCTGGGTGGGGCCAGGAGGTCCAGGCTCAGGCCGGGTCAGAAAGTGCAATAGGGCCCAGGTCAGTCTATATATTTGGGGTACAGCCGAATGGCGTGCAGGTTGATCCTCATTTGGGGTTTCTGGGTAGCCCCAGAGGGCAATGTTTTTCTTCTGAAGGGCAGGCAGAGTGCGGCATTGTAGTTCTGGATTGCCAAACAGGAGGGCTTGTGGGCCAGTAGTCTGAGGACGGAAGTCTGAGAACCCAAACTAGGCCAAGGTTTCTGGGTGAGGATATGGCAGACACAATCTACAGACCTCAATCGAGATCTCGTGCACCTGAAGTCAGAGCAAGGATCAGACGATCGCTCAGGTTGGACTTTCTGTCCCTGATGGCCCCTTCTTGAAGGGGGGGTGGATCACGAGGCCATGGGGGTTTTCCCACGTTGGGAGTTGTGAGAAGCTCCAAACTGCAAAGATTCTTCTGCAGGACAATTGAGACCTGTTGGTTGGCTCCAGGCCAACGATTCCGAGCAGGGTTCAAAGGATGGATGGCTGGGTAGCCCACCTCGCATTCCAATTGTCTCCAAGCAACAAGAAAGGTTAGATCTGCTGGATGAGGGGGGAGCAACCGAGGAGGCTGAGTTGAAATGGACTCTCCTGTGGATGTGTCCTAATATGTTTTTGTGTCTATGGAGACCTTGGAATGAAGCGGTGGCACTGGGGCCCTGAAGGGTTCTCCTAAACAGAGGCTTTGACACAGCTCCAACGTGCATGTTTCCCATGTGTAGATGAGATTTGTTCTGATGGGTGAGTCAAGAAACAGCCATATGCTGGTATTGAAATCCAGGCCTCTGAGGAGAGATGCCTGGAAACCAAAGGCATGGATCCTATTAGTGCCTAGGGGCCTGTTCGTTCCTTTTTACCTCTGGGGACATCAGTCTACGGGTCTGAGTGCAGGTAGGTGCTCAGATGGGCTCAGATTGCCCCTGTTTGTCCTGGGAAGCCACAACTATTGGGATGGCCTCAGGGACTTTGGAGATTTATCCTATTAGTAGGGTTGTGGCCATTGGAATGGGCACATACAATTCCCTTGGAAAGTGCAAGTACAGTCCTCAGGTTTGGCTACAGGGGCTTGAGCCTGTAGCGTGTGTACGCCAGACCTGTTTGGACAGTTGTCTGAAAACACAAACTCGGCTTATGTTTCAGGTCATAGGTATGGCAGGACTGATCTACAGACCATGAGGAGAACTCTTCGGGATATGAAAAAAGGGCGAGTGTGAGTCTCTTGCTCAAGTATTTGTCTCTGGATATCGTGTCACTCATGCTCGTGATATTGCCAGGATGACTTCATGGGAAATGGACGAGTCTTACTCTCTGGGGTTCCGGCCCCGTCCAAAGAGTTTGGGGTCATTCTGGGGATGGAAGAAGTCCGTTTTTTTGTTGTTGTTGATTTGTTTCCTTTTGTGTTTCAACCTCAGATGTCCCACCTAATGAGGGATTCTAGAGTAGAGCCCTGGGGAGGGGCGACTGGACAACAAGAAATCTGGTAAAAACTGGGGCCTAGGGACATGTCAAGCCCATTATGACATCTAATGATCCAGCCACTGAGAGGAATTCCTAGAGGACAGGACCCACGCTGAGGTCACAATGTGTGTTTATGCTCTCGTCGCACTCAAGAATGGGCGGGGCCTCATTGTGAATACTTTTTTCTCCTACACTGAACGTTGGACAACATGCCAACCACAAGGTTTCTTGCCATGGGTCAGGAAGAGTTATGATTTCTGCATCACAGTCACCCGTGGGCAGTGATTGGAGATAAGGTCTAGGTTCTGAAGACTGAAAACTGAGGTAGGGAAGAGATGATGACATAAGGCCATGGCGGGTCTGATGTGCTCAGTGTGCGGTCAGCTGTCTGGGAGTTGGTCAAAAGGTCTGGGCTCCGGTTGTGTCAGACAGTGCATTAGTGCCCAGGTTAGACTATATAATTTGGGTAGAGGCGAGTGCTGTGTAGGTTTATCCTCATTTAAGCTGCCTGGGCAGCTCATTAGGCAATATATTTTTTCTAGAGGGCAGGCAGAGTGCTTCATTGTCGGTCCGGAATTGCCAAACTTGAGGGCTTCGGGGCCAGGAGAGTGAGGACGGAAGTCTGAGAACACAAGCTAGACTTCGGATTCAGGGTGAGGGCACGGCAGGTACCCCCTGCAGATGTGAACCAATATCTCATGCATCTAAAGTCAGGGCGAGGATCAGACGTTGGCTCAGTTTGGAGTTTCTGTGCATGACGGCCCCTTCATGAAGGGAGCGGAATCTCGAGGCCATGGAGGTTTTCCACGTTGGGAGATGTGGGATGCCCCCTTCAAGGATTCCTTCTGCGGGACAATTGAGACCTGTTGGACAGCTCCAGGACATCCCATATGGAATGAAACCAGAGCACCATTCGAGGATGGATGCCTGGGAAGTCTGCCTCAGATTCCAATTGCCTCCTAGCAACGAGACAGTTTAGATCCAATGGATCTGCGGGAGCAACCGAGGTGGCTGAGTTGAAATGGAATTTCCTGAGGATGGGTCGCAATGTGTGTTTGTGTCCATGAGAGCCTTGGAATGGGGCGGTGGCACCGGGACCCTGAAGTATTCTCCTAAGCTTTTGACACAGCTCCAATGCACATGTTTCCTTGTGGAGACGAGATTTGTTCTGATGCGTGCCTCAGGAAATCCCCTCTGCTGGTATTGGAATCCAGGCTTTTGAGGAGACATGCCTGTAAAGCAAAGCAATGGATCCGATAATGGCCTCGGGTCCTGTCTGGTTCAATCTTCTTCTCTGGGGACATCCATCTATGGTATGAGTGGAGGTAGAGGCTCAGCTGGTATCAACCGCCCTTTTTTGTCCCGGGCGACCTGCACGATTGGGATGGCCTCAGGGACTTTGTATGGTTCTCCTAATTTGTGCGATTTTTGACAATGGAATGGGCAGAATTCCCATGGAATGGGTAGGCGCAGTCCTAATGTGTGACTCCAGGGGCCCCAGCCTGGAGGGAGTGTGGCCCAGGACTTTGAGGACAGAAGTCTGAAAACACAAACTCAGCTTAGGTTTGGGGCCGTAGGTATGGCACGCCCGATCTACAAACCATGAGAAGAACTCTTCAGGATCTGAAGAATGAGCGAGTCTGAGGCGCTTGCTCAGGCTTTTGTCTCTGGATTTTGTATCAGCGATGGCCGTGGAATGTTGGGGAGGCATCATGGGCCATGGACGAATCTTCCTCTCTGTGGATTTGGCGCGATCCCAATTGTTTTTCGTCAATCTGTGGGATGGGAGGACTCCTTTCAGGTTTGTAAACTCAGGTATCCCACCAAAAGAGGAATTCCAAAGCAGAGCCCTGGGGAAGAGTGAAGGGACAACCCGAACTATGTTAAAAATTGGGGCCTAGGGGCATGGCAAGCCCAATATGCTGTCTCTTCATCCAGCCACTGAGAGGCCTTACCTGACTACTGGGCTCAGGCTGAGGGTCACAATGTGTGTTTGTGACCAATGTGGCCCGCAAGCATGGGCTGGGCATCATGGGCCACACTGGTTCCAACTACACTGAACGTTGGACAACCTTCCAAACACAAGGTTTCTTGCCATGGGGAAAGAGCTCTGATTTCTGCATCATTTTCAAACCAGGGCAGTGATTGGAGATCAGGTCTAGGTTCTGAAGCCTGGAAACCGAGGTTGAGAAGAGATGACGACCTAAGGCCATGGCGGGTCCGATGTGCTAAGTGTGCGGCCAGCTGTCTGGGTGGGGCCAGGAGGTCCAGGCTCAGGCCGGGTCAGAAAGTGCAATAGGGCCCAGGTCAGTCTATATATTTGGGGTACAGCCGAATGGCGTGCAGGTTGATCCTCATTTGGGGTTTCTGGGTAGCCCCAGAGGGCAATGTTTTTCTTCTGAAGGGCAGGCAGAGTGCGGCATTGTAGTTCTGGATTGCCAAACAGGAGGGCTTGTGGGCCAGTAGTCTGAGGACGGAAGTCTGAGAACCCAAACTAGGCCAAGGTTTCTGGGTGAGGATATGGCAGGCACAATCTACAGACCTCAATCGAGATCTCGTGCACCTGAAGTCAGAGCAAGGATCAGACGATCGCTCAGGTTGGACTTTCTGTCCCTGATGGCCCCTTCTTGAAGGGGGGGTGGATCACGAGGCCATGGGGGTTTTCCCACGTTGGGAGTTGTGAGAAGCTCCAAACTGCAAAGATTCTTCTGCAGGACAATTGAGACCTGTTGGTTGGCTCCAGGCCAACGATTCCGAGCAGGGTTCAAAGGATGGATGGCTGGGTAGCCCACCTCGCATTCCAATTGTCTCCAAGCAACAAGAAAGGTTAGATCTGCTGGATGAGGGGGGAGCAACCGAGGAGGCTGAGTTGAAATGGACTCTCCTGTGGATGTGTCCTAATATGTTTTTGTGTCTATGGAGACCTTGGAATGAAGCGGTGGCACTGGGGCCCTGAAGGGTTCTCCTAAACAGAGGCTTTGACACAGCTCCAACGTGCATGTTTCCCATGTGTAGATGAGATTTGTTCTGATGGGTGAGTCAAGAAACAGCCATATGCTGGTATTGAAATCCAGGCCTCTGAGGAGAGATGCCTGGAAACCAAAGGCATGGATCCTATTAGTGCCTAGGGGCCTGTTCGTTCCTTTTTACCTCTGGGGACATCAGTCTACGGGTCTGAGTGCAGGTAGGTGCTCAGATGGGCTCAGATAGCCCCTGTTTGTCCTGGGAAGCCACAACTATTGGGATGGCCTCAGGGACTTTGGAGATTTATCCTATTAGTAGGGTTGTGGCCATTGGAATGGGCACATACAATTCCCTTGGAAAGTGCAAGTACAGTCCTCAGGTTTGGCTACAGGGGCTTGAGCCTGTAGCGTGTGTACGCCAGACCTGTTTGGACAGTTGTCTGAAAACACAAACTCGGCTTATGTTTCAGGTCATAGGTATGGCAGGACTGATCTACAGACCATGAGGAGAACTCTTCGGGATATGAAAAAAGGGCGAGTGTGAGTCTCTTGCTCAAGTATTTGTCTCTGGATATCGTGTCACTCATGGTCGTGAAATTGCCAGGATGACTTCATGGGAAATGGACGAGTCTTACTCTCTGGGGTTCCGGCCCCGTCCAAAGAGTTTGGGGTCATTCTGGGGATGGAAGAAGTCCGTTTTTTTGTTGTTGTTGATTTGTTTCCTTTTGTGTTTCAACCTCAGATGTCCCACCTAATGAGGGATTCCAGAGTAGAGCCCTGGGGAGGGGCGACTGGACAACCAGAAATCTGGTAAAAATTGGGGCCTAGGGACATGTCAAGCCCATTATGACATCTAATGATCCAGCCACTGAGAGGAATTCCTAGAGGACAGGACCCACGCTGAGGTCACAATGTGTGTTTATGCTCTCGTTGCACTCAAGAATGGGCGGGGCCTCATTGTGAATACTTTTTTCTCCTACACTGAACGTTGGACAACATGCCAACCACAAGGTTTCTTGCCATGGGTCAGGAAGAGTTATGATTTCTGCATCACAGTCACCCGTGGGCAGTGATTGGAGATAAGGTCTAGGTTCTGAAGACTGAAAACTGAGGTAGGGAAGAGATGATGACATAAGGCCATGGAGGGTCTGATGTGCTCAGTGTGCGGTCAGCTGTCTGGGCTCCGGTTGTGTCAGATAGTGCATTAGTGCCCAGGTTAGACTATATAATTTGGGTAGAGGCGAGTGCTGTGTAGGTTTATCCTCATTTAAGCTGCCTGGGGAGCTCATTAGGCAATATATTTTTTCTAGAGGGCAGGCAGAGTGCTTCATTGTCGGTCCGGAATTGCCAAACTTGAGGGCTTCGGGGCCAGGAGAGTGAGGACGGAAGTCTGAGAACACAAGCTAGACTTCGGATTCAGGGTGAGGGCACGGCAGGTACCCCCTGCAGATGTGAACCAATATCTCATGCATCTAAAGTCAGGGCGAGGATCAGACGTTGGCTCAGTTTGGAGTTTCTGTGCATGACGGCCCCTTCATGAAGGGAGCGGAATCTCGAGGCCATGGAGGTTTTCCACGTTGGGAGATGTGGGATGCCCCCTTCAAGGATTCCTTCTGCGGGACAATTGAGACCTGTTGGACAGCTCCAGGACATCCCATATGGAATGAAACCAGAGCACCGTTCGAGGATGGATGCCTGGGAAGTCCGCCTCGGATTCCAATTGCCTCCTAGCAACGAGACAGTTTAGATCCAATGGATCTGCGGGAGCAACCGGGGTGGCTGAGTTGAAATGGACTTTCCTGAGGATGGGTCGCAATGTGTGTTTGTGTCCATGAGAGCCTTGGAATGGGGCGGTGGCACCGGGACCCTGAAGTATTCTCCTAAGCTTTTGACACAGCTCCAATGCACATGTTTCCTTGTGGAGACGAGATTTGTTCTGATGCGTGCCTCAGGAAATCCCCTCTGCTGGTATTGGAATCCAGGCTTTTGAGGAGACATGCCTGTAAAGCAAAGCAATGGATCCGATAATGGCCTCGGGTCCTGTCTGGTTCAATCTTCTTCTCTGGGGACATCCATCTATGGTATGAGTGGAGGTAGAGGCTCAGCTGGTATCAACCGCCCTTTTTTGTCCCGGGCGACCTGCACGATTGGGATGGCCTCAGGGACTTTGGATGGTTCTCCTAATTTGTGCGATTTTTGACAATGGAATGGGCAGAATTCCCATGGAATGGGTAGGCGCAGTCCTAATGTGTGACTCCAGGGGCCCCAGCCTGGAGGGAGTGTGGCCCAGGACTTTGAGGACAGAAGTCTGAAAACACAAACTCAGCTTAGGTTTGGGGCCGTAGGTATGGCACGCCCGATCTACAAACCATGAGAAGAACTCTTCAGGATCTGAAGAATGAGCGAGTCTGAGGCGCTTGCTCAGGCTTTTGTCTCTGGATTTTGTATCAGCGATGGCCGTGGAATGTTGGGGAGGCATCATGGGCCATGGACGAATCTTCCTCTCTGTGGATTTGGCGCGATCCCAATTGTTTTTCGTCAATCTGTGGGATGGGAGGACTCCTTTCAGGTTTGTAAACTCAGGTATCCCACCAAAAGAGGAATTCCAAAGCAGAGCCCTGGGGAAGAGTGAAGGGACAACCCGAACTATGTTAAAAATTGGGGCCTAGGGGCATGGCAAGCCCAATATGCTGTCTCTTCATCCAGCCACTGAGAGGCCTTACCTGACTACTGGGCTCAGGCTGAGGGTCACAATGTGTGTTTGTGACCAATGTGGCCCGCAAGCATGGGCTGGGCTTCATGGGCCACACTGGTTCCAACTACACTGAACGTTGGACAACCTTCCAAACACAAGGTTTCTTGCCATGGGGAAAGAGCTCTGATTTCTGCATCATTTTCAAACCAGGGCAGTGATTGGAGATCAGGTCTAGGTTCTGAAGCCTGGAAACCGAGGTTGAGAAGAGATGACGACCTAAGGCCATGGCGGGTCCGATGTGCTAAGTGTGCGGCCAGCTGTCTGGGTGGGGCCAGGAGGTCCAGGCTCAGGCCGGGTCAGAAAGTGCAATAGGGCCCAGGTCAGTCTATATATTTGGGGTACAGCCGAATGGCGTGCAGGTTGATCCTCATTTGGGGTTTCTGGGTAGCCCCAGAGGGCAATGTTTTTCTTCTGAAGGGCAGGCAGAGTGCGGCATTGTAGTTCTGGATTGCCAAACAGGAGGGCTTGTGGGCCAGTAGTCTGAGGACGGAAGTCTGAGAACCCAAACTAGGCCAAGGTTTCTGGGTGAGGATATGGCAGACACAATCTACAGACCTCAATCGAGATCTCGTGCACCTGAAGTCAGAGCAAGGATCAGACGATCGCTCAGGTTGGACTTTCTGTCCCTGATGGCCCCTTCTTGAAGGGGGGGTGGATCACGAGGCCATGGGGGTTTTCCCACGTTGGGAGTTGTGAGAAGCTCCAAACTGCAAAGATTCTTCTGCAGGACAATTGAGACCTGTTGGTTGGCTCCAGGCCAACGATTCCGAGCAGGGTTCAAAGGATGGATGGCTGGGTAGCCCACCTCGCATTCCAATTGTCTCCAAGCAACAAGAAAGGTTAGATCTGCTGGATGAGGGGGGAGCAACCGAGGAGGCTGAGTTGAAATGGACTCTCCTGTGGATGTGTCCTAATATGTTTTTGTGTCTATGGAGACCTTGGAATGAAGCGGTGGCACTGGGGCCCTGAAGGGTTCTCCTAAACAGAGGCTTTGACACAGCTCCAACGTGCATGTTTCCCATGTGTAGATGAGATTTGTTCTGATGGGTGAGTCAAGAAACAGCCATATGCTGGTATTGAAATCCAGGCCTCTGAGGAGAGATGCCTGGAAACCAAAGGCATGGATCCTATTAGTGCCTAGGGGCCTGTTCGTTCCTTTTTACCTCTGGGGACATCAGTCTACGGGTCTGAGTGCAGGTAGGTGCTCAGATGGGCTCAGATTGCCCCTGTTTGTCCTGGGAAGCCACAACTATTGGGATGGCCTCAGGGACTTTGGAGATTTATCCTATTAGTAGGGTTGTGGCCATTGGAATGGGCACATACAATTCCCTTGGAAAGTGCAAGTACAGTCCTCAGGTTTGGCTACAGGGGCTTGAGCCTGTAGCGTGTGTACGCCAGACCTGTTTGGACAGTTGTCTGAAAACACAAACTCGGCTTATGTTTCAGGTCATAGGTATGGCAGGACTGATCTACAGACCATGAGGAGAACTCTTCGGGATATGAAAAAAGGGCGAGTGTGAGTCTCTTGCTCAAGTATTTGTCTCTGGATATCGTGTCACTCATGCTCGTGATATTGCCAGGATGACTTCATGGGAAATGGACGAGTCTTACTCTCTGGGGTTCCGGCCCCGTCCAAAGAGTTTGGGGTCATTCTGGGGATGGAAGAAGTCCGTTTTTTTGTTGTTGTTGATTTGTTTCCTTTTGTGTTTCAACCTCAGATGTCCCACCTAATGAGGGATTCTAGAGTAGAGCCCTGGGGAGGGGCGACTGGACAACAAGAAATCTGGTAAAAACTGGGGCCTAGGGACATGTCAAGCCCATTATGACATCTAATGATCCAGCCACTGAGAGGAATTCCTAGAGGACAGGACCCACGCTGAGGTCACAATGTGTGTTTATGCTCTCGTCGCACTCAAGAATGGGCGGGGCCTCATTGTGAATACTTTTTTCTCCTACACTGAACGTTGGACAACATGCCAACCACAAGGTTTCTTGCCATGGGTCAGGAAGAGTTATGATTTCTGCATCACAGTCACCCGTGGGCAGTGATTGGAGATAAGGTCTAGGTTCTGAAGACTGAAAACTGAGGTAGGGAAGAGATGATGACATAAGGCCATGGCGGGTCTGATGTGCTCAGTGTGCGGTCAGCTGTCTGGGAGTTGGTCAAAAGGTCTGGGCTCCGGTTGTGTCAGACAGTGCATTAGTGCCCAGGTTAGACTATATAATTTGGGTAGAGGCGAGTGCTGTGTAGGTTTATCCTCATTTAAGCTGCCTGGGCAGCTCATTAGGCAATATATTTTTTCTAGAGGGCAGGCAGAGTGCTTCATTGTCGGTCCGGAATTGCCAAACTTGAGGGCTTCGGGGCCAGGAGAGTGAGGACGGAAGTCTGAGAACACAAGCTAGACTTCGGATTCAGGGTGAGGGCACGGCAGGTACCCCCTGCAGATGTGAACCAATATCTCATGCATCTAAAGTCAGGGCGAGGATCAGACGTTGGCTCAGTTTGGAGTTTCTGTGCATGACGGCCCCTTCATGAAGGGAGCGGAATCTCGAGGCCATGGAGGTTTTCCACGTTGGGAGATGTGGGATGCCCCCTTCAAGGATTCCTTCTGCGGGACAATTGAGACCTGTTGGACAGCTCCAGGACATCCCATATGGAATGAAACCAGAGCACCGTTCGAGGATGGATGCCTGGGAAGTCCGCCTCGGATTCCAATTGCCTCCTAGCAACGAGACAGTTTAGATCCAATGGATCTGCGGGAGCAACCGGGGTGGCTGAGTTGAAATGGACTTTCCTGAGGATGGGTCGCAATGTGTGTTTGTGTCCATGAGAGCCTTGGAATGGGGCGGTGGCACCGGGACCCTGAAGTATTCTCCTAAGCTTTTGACACAGCTCCAATGCACATGTTTCCTTGTGGAGACGAGATTTGTTCTGATGCGTGCCTCAGGAAATCCCCTCTGCTGGTATTGGAATCCAGGCTTTTGAGGAGACATGCCTGTAAAGCAAAGCAATGGATCCGATAATGGCCTCGGGTCCTGTCTGGTTCAATCTTCTTCTCTGGGGACATCCATCTATGGTATGAGTGGAGGTAGAGGCTCAGCTGGTATCAACCGCCCTTTTTTGTCCCGGGCGACCTGCACGATTGGGATGGCCTCAGGGACTTTGGATGGTTCTCCTAATTTGTGCGATTTTTGACAATGGAATGGGCAGAATTCCCATGGAATGGGTAGGCGCAGTCCTAATGTGTGACTCCAGGGGCCCCAGCCTGGAGGGAGTGTGGCCCAGGACTTTGAGGACAGAAGTCTGAAAACACAAACTCAGCTTAGGTTTGGGGCCGTAGGTATGGCACGCCCGATCTACAAACCATGAGAAGAACTCTTCAGGATCTGAAGAATGAGCGAGTCTGAGGCGCTTGCTCAGGCTTTTGTCTCTGGATTTTGTATCAGCGATGGCCGTGGAATGTTGGGGAGGCATCATGGGCCATGGACGAATCTTCCTCTCTGTGGATTTGGCGCGATCCCAATTGTTTTTCGTCAATCTGTGGGATGGGAGGACTCCTTTCAGGTTTGTAAACTCAGGTATCCCACCAAAAGAGGAATTCCAAAGCAGAGCCCTGGGGAAGAGTGAAGGGACAACCCGAACTATGGTTAAAAATTGGGGCCTAGGGGCATGGCAAGCCCAATATGCTGTCTCTTCATCCAGCCACTGAGAGGCCTTACCTGAGGACTGGGCTCAGGCTGAGGGTCACAATGTGTGTTTGTGACCAATGTGGCCCGCAAGCATGGGCTGGGCTTCATGGGCCACACTGGTTCCAACTACACTGAACGTTGGACAACCTTCCAAACACAAGGTTTCTTGCCATGGGGAAAGAGCTCTGATTTCTGCATCATTTTCAAACCAGGGCAGTGATTGGAGATCAGGTCTAGGTTCTGAAGCCTGGAAACCGAGGTTGAGAAGAGATGACGACCTAAGGCCATGGCGGGTCCGATGTGCTAAGTGTGCGGCCAGCTGTCTGGGTGGGGCCAGGAGGTCCAGGCTCAGGCCGGGTCAGAAAGTGCAATAGGGCCCAGGTCAGTCTATATATTTGGGGTACAGCCGAATGGCGTGCAGGTTGATCCTCATTTGGGGTTTCTGGGTAGCCCCAGAGGGCAATGTTTTTCTTCTGAAGGGCAGGCAGAGTGCGGCATTGTAGTTCTGGATTGCCAAACAGGAGGGCTTGTGGGCCAGTAGTCTGAGGACGGAAGTCTGAGAACCCAAACTAGGCCAAGGTTTCTGGGTGAGGATATGGCAGACACAATCTACAGACCTCAATCGAGATCTCGTGCACCTGAAGTCAGAGCAAGGATCAGACGATCGCTCAGGTTGGACTTTCTGTCCCTGATGGCCCCTTCTTGAAGGGGGGGTGGATCACGAGGCCATGGGGGTTTTCCCACGTTGGGAGTTGTGAGAAGCTCCAAACTGCAAAGATTCTTCTGCAGGACAATTGAGACCTGTTGGTTGGCTCCAGGCCAACGATTCCGAGCAGGGTTCAAAGGATGGATGGCTGGGTAGCCCACCTCGCATTCCAATTGTCTCCAAGCAACAAGAAAGGTTAGATCTGCTGGATGAGGGGGGAGCAACCGAGGAGGCTGAGTTGAAATGGACTCTCCTGTGGATGTGTCCTAATATGTTTTTGTGTCTATGGAGACCTTGGAATGAAGCGGTGGCACTGGGGCCCTGAAGGGTTCTCCTAAACAGAGGCTTTGACACAGCTCCAACGTGCATGTTTCCCATGTGTAGATGAGATTTGTTCTGATGGGTGAGTCAAGAAACAGCCATATGCTGGTATTGAAATCCAGGCCTCTGAGGAGAGATGCCTGGAAACCAAAGGCATGGATCCTATTAGTGCCTAGGGGCCTGTTCGTTCCTTTTTACCTCTGGGGACATCAGTCTACGGGTCTGAGTGCAGGTAGGTGCTCAGATGGGCTCAGATTGCCCCTGTTTGTCCTGGGAAGCCACAACTATTGGGATGGCCTCAGGGACTTTGGAGATTTATCCTATTAGTAGGGTTGTGGCCATTGGAATGGGCACATACAATTCCCTTGGAAAGTGCAAGTACAGTCCTCAGGTTTGGCTACAGGGGCTTGAGCCTGTAGCGTGTGTACGCCAGACCTGTTTGGACAGTTGTCTGAAAACACAAACTCGGCTTATGTTTCAGGTCATAGGTATGGCAGGACTGATCTACAGACCATGAGGAGAACTCTTCGGGATATGAAAAAAGGGCGAGTGTGAGTCTCTTGCTCAAGTATTTGTCTCTGGATATCGTGTCACTCATGCTCGTGATATTGCCAGGATGACTTCATGGGAAATGGACGAGTCTTACTCTCTGGGGTTCCGGCCCCGTCCAAAGAGTTTGGGGTCATTCTGGGGATGGAAGAAGTCCGTTTTTTTGTTGTTGTTGATTTGTTTCCTTTTGTGTTTCAACCTCAGATGTCCCACCTAATGAGGGATTCTAGAGTAGAGCCCTGGGGAGGGGCGACTGGACAACAAGAAATCTGGTAAAAACTGGGGCCTAGGGACATGTCAAGCCCATTATGACATCTAATGATCCAGCCACTGAGAGGAATTCCTAGAGGACAGGACCCACGCTGAGGTCACAATGTGTGTTTATGCTCTCGTCGCACTCAAGAATGGGCGGGGCCTCATTGTGAATACTTTTTTCTCCTACACTGAACGTTGGACAACATGCCAACCACAAGGTTTCTTGCCATGGGTCAGGAAGAGTTATGATTTCTGCATCACAGTCACCCGTGGGCAGTGATTGGAGATAAGGTCTAGGTTCTGAAGACTGAAAACTGAGGTAGGGAAGAGATGATGACATAAGGCCATGGCGGGTCTGATGTGCTCAGTGTGCGGTCAGCTGTCTGGGAGTTGGTCAAAAGGTCTGGGCTCCGGTTGTGTCAGACAGTGCATTAGTGCCCAGGTTAGACTATATAATTTGGGTAGAGGCGAGTGCTGTGTAGGTTTATCCTCATTTAAGCTGCCTGGGCAGCTCATTAGGCAATATATTTTTTCTAGAGGGCAGGCAGAGTGCTTCATTGTCGGTCCGGAATTGCCAAACTTGAGGGCTTCGGGGCCAGGAGAGTGAGGACGGAAGTCTGAGAACACAAGCTAGACTTCGGATTCAGGGTGAGGGCACGGCAGGTACCCCCTGCAGATGTGAACCAATATCTCATGCATCTAAAGTCAGGGCGAGGATCAGACGTTGGCTCAGTTTGGAGTTTCTGTGCATGACGGCCCCTTCATGAAGGGAGCGGAATCTCGAGGCCATGGAGGTTTTCCACGTTGGGAGATGTGGGATGCCCCCTTCAAGGATTCCTTCTGCGGGACAATTGAGACCTGTTGGACAGCTCCAGGACATCCCATATGGAATGAAACCAGAGCACCGTTCGAGGATGGATGCCTGGGAAGTCCGCCTCGGATTCCAATTGCCTCCTAGCAACGAGACAGTTTAGATCCAATGGATCTGCGGGAGCAACCGGGGTGGCTGAGTTGAAATGGACTTTCCTGAGGATGGGTCGCAATGTGTGTTTGTGTCCATGAGAGCCTTGGAATGGGGCGGTGGCACCGGGACCCTGAAGTATTCTCCTAAGCTTTTGACACAGCTCCAATGCACATGTTTCCTTGTGGAGACGAGATTTGTTCTGATGCGTGCCTCAGGAAATCCCCTCTGCTGGTATTGGAATCCAGGCTTTTGAGGAGACATGCCTGTAAAGCAAAGCAATGGATCCGATAATGGCCTCGGGTCCTGTCTGGTTCAATCTTCTTCTCTGGGGACATCCATCTATGGTATGAGTGGAGGTAGAGGCTCAGCTGGTATCAACCGCCCTTTTTTGTCCCGGGCGACCTGCACGATTGGGATGGCCTCAGGGACTTTGGATGGTTCTCCTAATTTGTGCGATTTTTGACAATGGAATGGGCAGAATTCCCATGGAATGGGTAGGCGCAGTCCTAATGTGTGACTCCAGGGGCCCCGGCCTGGAGGGAGTGTGGCCCAGGACTTTGAGGACAGAAGTCTGAAAACACAAACTCAGCTTAGGTTTGGGGCCGTAGGTATGGCACGCCCGATCTACAAACCATGAGAAGAACTCTTCAGGATCTGAAGAATGAGCGAGTCTGAGGCGCTTGCTCAGGCTTTTGTCTCTGGATTTTGTATCAGCGATGGCCGTGGAATGTTGGGGAGGCATCATGGGCCATGGACGAATCTTCCTCTCTGTGGATTTGGCGCGATCCCAATTGTTTTTCGTCAATCTGTGGGATGGGAGGACTCCTTTCAGGTTTGTAAACTCAGGTATCCCACCAAAAGAGGAATTCCAAAGCAGAGCCCTGGGGAAGAGTGAAGGGACAACCCGAACTATGGTTAAAAGTTGGGGCCTAGGGGCATGGCAAGCCCAATATGCTGTCTCTTCATCCAGCCACTGAGAGGCCTTACCTGAGGACTGGGCTCAGGCTGAGGGTCACAATGTGTGTTTGTGACCAATGTGGCCCGCAAGCATGGGCTGGGCTTCATGGGCCACACTGGTTCCAACTACACTGAACGTTGGACAACCTTCCAAACACAAGGTTTCTTGCCATGGGGAAAGAGCTCTGATTTCTGCATCATTTTCAAACCAGGGCAGTGATTGGAGATCAGGTCTAGGTTCTGAAGCCTGGAAACCGAGGTTGAGAAGAGATGACGACCTAAGGCCATGGCGGGTCCGATGTGCTAAGTGTGCGGCCAGCTGTCTGGGTGGGGCCAGGAGGTCCAGGCTCAGGCCGGGTCAGAAAGTGCAATAGGGCCCAGGTCAGTCTATATATTTGGGGTACAGCCGAATGGCGTGCAGGTTGATCCTCATTTGGGGTTTCTGGGTAGCCCCAGAGGGCAATGTTTTTCTTCTGAAGGGCAGGCAGAGTGCGGCATTATAGTTCTGGATTGCCAAACAGGAGGGCTTGTGCGCCAGTAGTCTGAGGACGGAAGTCTGAGAACCCAAACTAGGCCAAGGTTTCTGGGTGAGGATATGGCAGACACAATCTACAGACCTCAATCGAGATCTCGTGCACCTGAAGTCAGAGCAAGGATCAGACGATCGCTCAGGTTGGACTTTCTGTCCCTGATGGCCCCTTCTTGAAGGGGGGGTGGATCACGAGGCCATGGGGGTTTTCCCACGTTGGGAGTTGTGAGAAGCTCCAAACTGCAAAGATTCTTCTGCAGGACAATTGAGACCTGTTGGTTGGCTCCAGGCCAACGATTCCGAGCAGGGTTCAAAGGATGGATGGCTGGGTAGCCCACCTCGCATTCCAACTGTCTCCAAGCAACAAGAAAGGTTAGATCTGCTGGATGAGGGGGGAGCAACCGAGGAGGCTGAGTTGAAATGGACTCTCCTGTGGATGTGTCCTAATATGTTTTTGTGTCTATGGAGACATTGGAATGAAGCGGTGGCACTGGGGCCCTGAAGGGTTCTCCTAAACAGAGGCTTGACACAGCTCCAACGTGCATGTTTCCCATGTGTAGATGAGATTTGTTCTGATGGGTGAGTCAAGAAACAGCCATATGCTGGTATTGAAATCCAGGCCTCTGAGGAGAGATGCCTGGAAACCAAAGGCATGGATCCTATTAGTGCCTAGGGGCCTGTTCGTTCCTTTTTACCTCTGGGGACATCAGTCTACGGGTCTGAGTGCAGGTAGGTGCTCAGATGGGCTCAGATTGCCCCTGTTTGTCCTGGGAAGCCACAACTATTGGGATGGCCTCAGGGACTTTGGAGATTTATCCTATTAGTAGGGTTGTGGCCATTGGAATGGGCACATACAATTCCCTTGGAAAGTGCAAGTACAGTCCTCAGGTTTGGCTACAGGGGCTTGAGCCTGTAGCGTGTGTACGCCAGACCTGTTTGGACAGTTGTCTGAAAACACAAACTCGGCTTATGTTTCAGGTCATAGGTATGGCAGGACTGATCTACAGACCATGAGGAGAACTCTTCGGGATATGAAAAAAGGGCGAGTGTGAGTCTCTTGCTCAAGTATTTGTCTCTGGATATCGTGTCACTCATGGTCGTGAAATTGCCAGGATGACTTCATGGGAAATGGACGAGTCTTACTCTCTGGGGTTCCGGCCCCGTCCAAAGAGTTTGGGGTCATTCTGGGGATGGAAGAAGTCCGTTTTTTTGTTGTTGTTGATTTGTTTCCTTTTGTGTTTCAACCTCAGATGTCCCACCTAATGAGGGATTCCAGAGTAGAGCCCTGGGGAGGGGCGACTGGACAACCAGAAATCTGGTAAAAATTGGGGCCTAGGGACATGTCAAGCCCATTATGACATCTAATGATCCAGCCACTGAGAGGAATTCCTAGAGGACAGGACCCACGCTGAGGTCACAATGTGTGTTTATGCTCTCGTCGCACTCAAGAATGGGCGGGGCCTCATTGTGAATACTTTTTTCTCCTACACTGAACGTTGGACAACATGCCAACCACAAGGTTTCTTGCCATGGGTCAGGAAGAGTTATGATTTCTGCATCACAGTCACCCGTGGGCAGTGATTGGAGATAAGGTCTAGGTTCTGAAGACTGAAAACTGAGGTAGGGAAGAGATGATGACATAAGGCCATGGAGGGTCTGATGTGCTCAGTGTGCGGTCAGCTGTCTGGGCTCCGGTTGTGTCAGACAGTGCATTAATGCCCAGGTTAGACTATATAATTTGGGTAGAGGCGAGTGCTGTGTAGGTTTATCCTCATTTAAGATGCCTGGGCAGCTCATTAGGCAATATATTTTTTCTAGAGGGCAGGCAGAGTGCTTCATTGTCGGTCCGGAATTGCCAAACTTGAGGGCTTCGGGGCCAGGAGAGTGAGGACGGAAGTCTGAGAACACAAGCTAGACTTCGGATTCAGGGTGAGGGCACGGCAGGTACCCCCTGCAGATGTGAACCAATATCTCATGCATCTAAAGTCAGGGCGAGGATCAGACGTTGGCTCAGTTTGGAGTTTCTGTGCATGACGGCCCCTTCATGAAGGGAGCGGAATCTCGAGGCCATGGAGGTTTTCCACGTTGGGAGATGTGGGATGCCCCCTTCAAGGATTCCTTCTGCGGGACAATTGAGACCTGTTGGACAGCTCCAGGACATCCCATATGGAATGAAACCAGAGCACCGTTCGAGGATGGATGCCTGGGAAGTCCGCCTCGGATTCCAATTGCCTCCTAGCAACGAGACAGTTTAGATCCAATGGATCTGCGGGAGCAACCGGGGTGGCTGAGTTGAAATGGACTTTCCTGAGGATGGGTCGCAATGTGTGTTTGTGTCCATGAGAGCCTTGGAATGGGGCGGTGGCACCGGGACCCTGAAGTATTCTCCTAAGCTTTTGACACAGCTCCAATGCACATGTTTCCTTGTGGAGACGAGATTTGTTCTGATGCGTGCCTCAGGAAATCCCCTCTGCTGGTATTGGAATCCAGGCTTTTGAGGAGACATGCCTGTAAAGCAAAGCAATGGATCCGATAATGGCCTCGGGTCCTGTCTGGTTCAATCTTCTTCTCTGGGGACATCCATCTATGGTATGAGTGGAGGTAGATGCTCAGCTGGTATCAACCGCCCTTTTTTGTCCCGGGCGACCTGCACGATTGGGATGGCCTCAGGGACTTTGGATGGTTCTCCTAATTTGTGCGATTTTTGACAATGGAATGGGCAGAATTCCCATGGAATGGGTAGGCGCAGTCCTAATGTGTGACTCCAGGGGCCCCGGCCTGGAGGGAGTGTGGCCCAGGACTTTGAGGACAGAAGTCTGAAAACACAAACTCAGCTTAGGTTTGGGGCCGTAGGTATGGCACGCCCGATCTACAAACCATGAGAAGAACTCTTCAGGATCTGAAGAATGAGCGAGTCTGAGGCGCTTGCTCAGGCTTTTGTCTCTGGATTTTGTATCAGCGATGGCCGTGGAATGTTGGGGAGGCATCATGGGCCATGGACGAATCTTCCTCTCTGTGGATTTGGCGCGATCCCAATTGTTTTTCGTCAATCTGTGGGATGGGAGGACTCCTTTCAGGTTTGTAAACTCAGGTATCCCACCAAAAGAGGAATTCCAAAGCAGAGCCCTGGGGAAGAGTGAAGGGACAACCCGAACTATGGTTAAAAATTGGGGCCTAGGGGCATGGCAAGCCCAATATGCTGTCTCTTCATCCAGCCACTGAGAGGCCTTACCTGAGGACTGGGCTCAGGCTGAGGGTCACAATGTGTGTTTGTGACCAATGTGGCCCGCAAGCATGGGCTGGGCTTCATGGGCCACACTGGTTCCAACTACACTGAACGTTGGACAACCTTCCAAACACAAGGTTTCTTGCCATGGGGAAAGAGCTCTGATTTCTGCATCATTTTCAAACCAGGGCAGTGATTGGAGATCAGGTCTAGGTTCTGAAGCCTGGAAACCGAGGTTGAGAAGAGATGACGACCTAAGGCCATGGCGGGTCCGATGTGCTAAGTGTGCGGCCAGCTGTCTGGGTGGGGCCAGGAGGTCCAGGCTCAGGCCGGGTCAGAAAGTGCAATAGGGCCCAGGTCAGTCTATATATTTGGGGTACAGCCGAATGGCGTGCAGGTTGATCCTCATTTGGGGTTTCTGGGTAGCCCCAGAGGGCAATGTTTTTCTTCTGAAGGGCAGGCAGAGTGCGGCATTGTAGTTCTGGATTGCCAAACAGGAGGGCTTGTGGGCCAGTAGTCTGAGGACGGAAGTCTGAGAACCCAAACTAGGCCAAGGTTTCTGGGTGAGGATATGGCAGGCACAATCTACAGACCTCAATCGAGATCTCGTGCACCTGAAGTCAGAGCAAGGATCAGACGATCGCTCAGGTTGGACTTTCTGTCCCTGATGGCCCCTTCTTGAAGGGGGGGTGGATCACGAGGCCATGGGGGTTTTCCCACGTTGGGAGTTGTGAGAAGCTCCAAACTGCAAAGATTCTTCTGCAGGACAATTGAGACCTGTTGGTTGGCTCCAGGCCAACGATTCCGAGCAGGGTTCAAAGGATGGATGGCTGGGTAGCCCACCTCGCATTCCAATTGTCTCCAAGCAACAAGAAAGGTTAGATCTGCTGGATGAGGGGGGAGCAACCGAGGAGGCTGAGTTGAAATGGACTCTCCTGTGGATGTGTCCTAATATGTTTTTGTGTCTATGGAGACCTTGGAATGAAGCGGTGGCACTGGGCCCTGAAGGGTTCTCCTAAACAGAGGCTTTGACACAGCTCCAACGTGCATGTTTCCCATGTGTAGATGAGATTTGTTCTGATGGGTGAGTCAAGAAACAGCCATATGCTGGTATTGAAATCCAGGCCTCTGAGGAGAGATGCCTGGAAACCAAAGGCATGGATCCTATTAGTGCCTAGGGGCCTGTTCGTTCCTTTTTACCTCTGGGGACATCAGTCTACGGGTCTGAGTGCAGGTAGGTGCTCAGATGGGCTCAGATTGCCCCTGTTTGTCCTGGGAAGCCACAACTATTGGGATGGCCTCAGGGACTTTGGAGATTTATCCTATTAGTAGGGTTGTGGCCATTGGAATGGGCACATACAATTCCCTTGGAAAGTGCAAGTACAGTCCTCAGGTTTGGCTACAGGGGCTTGAGCCTGTAGCGTGTGTACGCCAGACCTGTTTGGACAGTTGTCTGAAAACACAAACTCGGCTTATGTTTCAGGTCATAGGTATGGCAGGACTGATCTACAGACCATGAGGAGAACTCTTCGGGATATGAAAAAAGGGCGAGTGTGAGTCTCTTGCTCATGTATTTGTCTCTGGATATCGTGTCACTCATGGTCGTGATATTGCCAGGATGACTTCATGGGAAATGGACGAGTCTTACTCTCTGGGGTTCCGGCCCCGTCCAAAGAGTTTGGGGTCATTCTGGGGATGGAAGAAGTCCGTTTTTTTGTTGTTGTTGATTTGTTTCCTTTTGTGTTTCAACCTCAGATGTCCCACCTAATGAGGGATTCTAGAGTAGAGCCCTGGGGAGGGGGGACTGGACAACAAGAAATCTGGTAAAAACTGGGGCCTAGGGACATGTCAAGCCCATTATGACATCTAATGATCCAGCCACTGAGAGGAATTCCTAGAGGACAGGACCCACGCTGAGGTCACAATGTGTGTTTATGCTCTCGTCGCACTCAAGAATGGGCGGGGCCTCATTGTGAATACTTTTTTCTCCTACACTGAACGTTGGACAACATGCCAACCACAAGGTTTCTTGCCATGGGTCAGGAAGAGTTATGATTTCTGCATCACAGTCACCCGTGGGCAGTGATTGGAGATAAGGTCTAGGTTCTGAAGACTGAAAACTGAGGTAGGGAAGAGATGATGACATAAGGCCATGGCGGGTCTGATGTGCTCAGTGTGCGGTCAGCTGTCTGGGAGTTGGTCAAAAGGTCTGGGCTCCGGTTGTGTCAGACAGTGCATTAGTGCCCAGGTTAGACTATATAATTTGGGTAGAGGCGAGTGCTGTGTAGGTTTATCCTCATTTAAGCTGCCTGGGCAGCTCATTAGGCAATATATTTTTTCTAGAGGGCAGGCAGAGTGCTTCATTGTCGGTCCGGAATTGCCAAACTTGAGGGCTTCGGGGCCAGGAGAGTGAGGACGGAAGTCTGAGAACACAAGCTAGACTTCGGATTCAGGGTGAGGGCACGGCAGGTACCCCCTGCAGATGTGAACCAATATCTCATGCATCTAAAGTCAGGGCGAGGATCAGACGTTGGCTCAGTTTGGAGTTTCTGTGCATGACGGCCCCTTCATGAAGGGAGCGGAATCTCGAGGCCATGGAGGTTTTCCACGTTGGGAGATGTGGGATGCCCCCTTCAAGGATTCCTTCTGCGGGACAATTGAGACCTGTTGGACAGCTCCAGGACATCCCATATGGAATGAAACCAGAGCACCGTTCGAGGATGGATGCCTGGGAAGTCCGCCTCGGATTCCAATTGCCTCCTAGCAACGAGACAGTTTAGATCCAATGGATCTGCGGGAGCAACCGGGGTGGCTGAGTTGAAATGGACTTTCCTGAGGATGGGTCGCAATGTGTGTTTGTGTCCATGAGAGCCTTGGAATGGGGCGGTGGCACCGGGACCCTGAAGTATTCTCCTAAGCTTTTGACACAGCTCCAATGCACATGTTTCTTTGTGGAGACGAGATTTGTTCTGATGCGTGCCTCAGGAAATCCCCTCTGCTGGTATTGGAATCCAGGCTTTTGAGGAGACATGCCTGTAAAGCAAAGCAATGGATCCGATAATGGCCTCGGGTCCTGTCTGGTTCAATCTTCTTCTCTGGGGACATCCATCTATGGTATGAGTGGAGGTAGATGCTCAGCTGGTATCAACCGCCCTTTTTTGTCCCGGGCGACCTGCACGATTGGGATGGCCTCAGGGACTTTGGATGGTTCTCCTAATTTGTGCGATTTTTGACAATGGAATGGGCAGAATTCCCATGGAATGGGTAGGCGCAGTCCTAATGTGTGACTCCAGGGGCCCCGGCCTGGAGGGAGTGTGGCCCAGGACTTTGAGGACAGAAGTCTGAAAACACAAACTCAGCTTAGGTTTGGGGCCGTAGGTATGGCACGCCCGATCTACAAACCATGAGAAGAACTCTTCAGGATCTGAAGAATGAGCGAGTCTGAGGCGCTTGCTCAGGCTTTTGTCTCTGGATTTTGTATCAGCGATGGCCGTGGAATGTTGGGGAGGCATCATGGGCCATGGACGAATCTTCCTCTCTGTGGATTTGGCGCGATCCCAATTGTTTTTCGTCAATCTGTGGGATGGGAGGACTCCTTTCAGGTTTGTAAACTCAGGTATCCCACCAAAAGAGGAATTCCAAAGCAGAGCCCTGGGGAAGAGTGAAGGGACAACCCGAACTATGGTTAAAAGTTGGGGCCTAGGGGCATGGCAAGCCCAATATGCTGTCTCTTCATCCAGCCACTGAGAGGCCTTACCTGAGGACTGGGCTCAGGCTGAGGGTCACAATGTGTGTTTGTGACCAATGTGGCCCGCAAGCATGGGCTGGGCTTCATGGGCCACACTGGTTCCAACTACACTGAACGTTGGACAACCTTCCAAACACAAGGTTTCTTGCCATGGGGAAAGAGCTCTGATTTCTGCATCATTTTCAAACCAGGGCAGTGATTGGAGATCAGGTCTAGGTTCTGAAGCCTGGAAACCGAGGTTGAGAAGAGATGACGACCTAAGGCCATGGCGGGTCCGATGTGCTAAGTGTGCGGCCAGCTGTCTGGGTGGGGCCAGGAGGTCCAGGCTCAGGCCGGGTCAGAAAGTGCAATAGGGCCCAGGTCAGTCTATATATTTGGGGTACAGCCGAATGGCGTGCAGGTTGATCCTCATTTGGGGTTTCTGGGTAGCCCCAGAGGGCAATGTTTTTCTTCTGAAGGGCAGGCAGAGTGCGGCATTATAGTTCTGGATTGCCAAACAGGAGGGCTTGTGCGCCAGTAGTCTGAGGACGGAAGTCTGAGAACCCAAACTAGGCCAAGGTTTCTGGGTGAGGATATGGCAGACACAATCTACAGACCTCAATCGAGATCTCGTGCACCTGAAGTCAGAGCAAGGATCAGACGATCGCTCAGGTTGGACTTTCTGTCCCTGATGGCCCCTTCTTGAAGGGGGGGTGGATCACGAGGCCATGGGGGTTTTCCCACGTTGGGAGTTGTGAGAAGCTCCAAACTGCAAAGATTCTTCTGCAGGACAATTGAGACCTGTTGGTTGGCTCCAGGCCAACGATTCCGAGCAGGGTTCAAAGGATGGATGGCTGGGTAGCCCACCTCGCATTCCAACTGTCTCCAAGCAACAAGAAAGGTTAGATCTGCTGGATGAGGGGGGAGCAACCGAGGAGGCTGAGTTGAAATGGACTCTCCTGTGGATGTGTCCTAATATGTTTTTGTGTCTATGGAGACCTTGGAATGAAGCGGTGGCACTGGGCCCTGAAGGGTTCTCCTAAACAGAGGCTTTGACACAGCTCCAACGTGCATGTTTCCCATGTGTAGATGAGATTTGTTCTGATGGGTGAGTCAAGAAACAGCCATATGCTGGTATTGAAATCCAGGCCTCTGAGGAGAGATGCCTGGAAACCAAAGGCATGGATCCTATTAGTGCCTAGGGGCCTGTTCGTTCCTTTTTACCTCTGGGGACATCAGTCTACGGGTCTGAGTGCAGGTAGGTGCTCAGATGGGCTCAGATTGCCCCTGTTTGTCCTGGGAAGCCACAACTATTGGGATGGCCTCAGGGACTTTGGAGATTTATCCTATTAGTAGGGTTGTGGCCATTGGAATGGGCACATACAATTCCCTTGGAAAGTGCAAGTACAGTCCTCAGGTTTGGCTACAGGGGCTTGAGCCTGTAGCGTGTGTACGCCAGACCTGTTTGGACAGTTGTCTGAAAACACAAACTCGGCTTATGTTTCAGGTCATAGGTATGGCAGGACTGATCTACAGACCATGAGGAGAACTCTTCGGGATATGAAAAAAGGGCGAGTGTGAGTCTCTTGCTCATGTATTTGTCTCTGGATATCGTGTCACTCATGGTCGTGATATTGCCAGGATGACTTCATGGGAAATGGACGAGTCTTACTCTCTGGGGTTCCGGCCCCGTCCAAAGAGTTTGGGGTCATTCTGGGGATGGAAGAAGTCCGTTTTTTTGTTGTTGTTGATTTGTTTCCTTTTGTGTTTCAACCTCAGATGTCCCACCTAATGAGGGATTCTAGAGTAGAGCCCTGGGGAGGGGGTACTGGACAACAAGAAATCTGGTAAAAACTGGGGCCTAGGGACATGTCAAGCCCATTATGACATCTAATGATCCAGCCACTGAGAGGAATTCCTAGAGGACAGGACCCACGCTGAGGTCACAATGTGTGTTTATGCTCTCGTCGCACTCAAGAATGGGCGGGGCCTCATTGTGAATACTTTTTTCTCCTACACTGAACGTTGGACAACATGCCAACCACAAGGTTTCTTGCCATGGGTCAGGAAGAGTTATGATTTCTGCATCACAGTCACCCGTGGGCAGTGATTGGAGATAAGGTCTAGGTTCTGAAGACTGAAAACTGAGGTAGGGAAGAGATGATGACATAAGGCCATGGCGGGTCTGATGTGCTCAGTGTGCGGTCAGCTGTCTGGGAGTTGGTCAAAAGGTCTGGGCTCCGGTTGTGTCAGACAGTGCATTAGTGCCCAGGTTAGACTATATAATTTGGGTAGAGGCGAGTGCTGTGTAGGTTTATCCTCATTTAAGCTGCCTGGGCAGCTCATTAGGCAATATATTTTTTCTAGAGGGCAGGCAGAGTGCTTCATTGTCGGTCCGGAATTGCCAAACTTGAGGGCTTCGGGGCCAGGAGAGTGAGGACGGAAGTCTGAGAACACAAGCTAGACTTCGGATTCAGGGTGAGGGCACGGCAGGTACCCCCTGCAGATGTGAACCAATATCTCATGCATCTAAAGTCAGGGCGAGGATCAGACGTTGGCTCAGTTTGGAGTTTCTGTGCATGACGGCCCCTTCATGAAGGGAGCGGAATCTCGAGGCCATGGAGGTTTTCCACGTTGGGAGATGTGGGATGCCCCCTTCAAGGATTCCTTCTGCGGGACAATTGAGACCTGTTGGACAGCTCCAGGACATCCCATATGGAATGAAACCAGAGCACCGTTCGAGGATCGATGCCTGGGAAGTCCGCCTCGGATTCCAACTGCCTCCTAGCAACGAGACAGTTTAGATCCAATGGATCTGCGGGAGCAACCGAGGTGGCTGAGTTGAAATGGACTTTCCTGAGGATGGGTCGCAATGTGTGTTTGTGTCCATGAGAGCCTTGGAATGGGGCGGTGGCACCGGGACCCTGAAGTATTCTCCTAAGCTTTTGACACAGCTCCAATGCACATGTTTCCTTGTGGAGACGAGATTTGTTCTGATGCGTGCCTCAGGAAATCCCCTCTGCTGGTATTGGAATCCAGGCTTTTGAGGAGACATGCCTGTAAAGCAAAGCAATGGATCCGATAATGGCCTCGGGTCCTGTCTGGTTCAATCTTCTTCTCTGGGGACATCCATCTATGGTATGAGTGGAGGTAGATGCTCAGCTGGTATCAACCGCCGTTTTTTGTCCCGGGCGACCTGCACGATTGGGATGGCCTCAGGGACTTTGGATGGTTCTCCTAATTTGTGCTATTTTTGACAATGGAATGGGCAGAATTCCCATGGAATGGGTAGGCGCAGTCCTAATGTGTGACTCCAGGGGCCCCAGCCTGGAGGGAGTGTGGCCCAGGACTTTGAGGACAGAAGTCTGAAAACACAAACTCAGCTTAGGTTTGGGGCCGTAGGTATGGCACGCCCGATCTACAAACCATGAGAAGAACTCTTCAGGATCTGAAGAATGAGCGAGTCTGAGGCGCTTGCTCAGGCTTTTGTCTCTGGATTTTGTATCAGCGATGGCCGTGGTATGTTGGGGAGGCATCATGGGCCATGGACGAATCTTCCTCTCTGTGGATTTGGCGCGATCCCAATTGTTTTTCGTCAATCTGTGGGATGGGAAGACTCCTTTCAGGTTTGTAAACTCAGGTATCCCACCAAAAGAGGAATTCCAAAGCAGAGCCCTGGGGAAGAGTGAAGGGACAACCCGAACTATGGTTAAAAGTTGGGGCCTAGGGGCATGGCAAGCCCAATATGCTGTCTCTTCATCCAGCCACTGAGAGGCCTTACCTGAGGACTGGGCTCAGGCTGAGGGTCACAATGTGTGTTTGTGACCAATGTGGCCCGCAAGCATGGGCTGGGCTTCATGGGCCACACTGGTTCCAACTACACTGAACGTTGGACAACCTTCCAAACACAAGGTTTCTTGCCATGGGGAAAGAGCTCTGATTTCTGCATCATTTTCAAACCAGGGCAGTGATTGGAGATCAGGTCTAGGTTCTGAAGCCTGGAAACCGAGGTTGAGAAGAGATGACGACCTAAGGCCATGGCGGGTCCGGTGTGCTAAGTGTGCGGCCAGCTGTCTGGGTGGGGCCAGGAGGTCCAGGCTCAGGCCGGGTCAGAAAGTGCAATAGGGCCCAGGTCAGTCTATATATTTGGGGTACAGCCGAATGGCGTGCAGGTTGATCCTCATTTGGGGTTTCTGGGTAGCCCCAGAGGACAATGTTTTTCTTCTGAAGGGCAGGCAGAGTGCGGCATTGTAGTTCTGGATTGCCAAACAGGAGGGCTTGTGGGCCAGTAGTCTGAGGACGGAAGTCTGAGAACCCAAACTAGGCCAAGGTTTCTGGGTGAGGATATGGCAGACACAATCTACAGACCTCAATCGAGATCTCGTGCACCTGAAGTCAGAGCAAGGATCAGACGATCGCTCAGGTTGGACTTTCTGTCCCTGATGGCCCCTTCTTGAAGGGGGGGTGGATCACGAGGCCATGGGGGTTTTCCCACGTTGGGAGTTGTGAGAAGCTCCAAACTGCAAAGATTCTTCTGCAGGACAATTGAGACCTGTTGGTTGGCTCCAGGCCAACGATTCCGAGCAGGGTTCAAAGGATGGATGGCTGGGTAGCCCACCTCGCATTCCAATTGTCTCCAAGCAACAAGAAAGGTTAGATCTGCTGGATGAGGGGGGAGCAACCGAGGAGGCTGAGTTGAAATGGACTCTCCTGTGGATGTGTCCTAATATGTTTTTGTGTCTATGGAGACCTTGGAATGAAGCGGTGGCACTGGGGCCCTGAAGGGTTCTCCTAAACAGAGGCTTTGACACAGCTCCAACGTGCATGTTTCCCATGTGTAGATGAGATTTGTTCTGATGGGTGAGTCAAGAAACAGCCATATGCTGGTATTGAAATCCAGGCCTCTGAGGAGAGATGCCTGGAAACCAAAGGCATGGATCCTATTAGTGCCTAGGGGCCTGTTCGTTCCTTTTTACCTCTGGGGACATCAGTCTACGGGTCTGAGTGCAGGTAGGTGCTCAGATGGGCTCAGATTGCCCCTGTTTGTCCTGGGAAGCCACAACTATTGGGATGGCCTCAGGGACTTTGGAGATTTATCCTATTAGTAGGGTTGTGGCCATTGGAATGGGCACATACAATTCCCTTGGAAAGTGCAAGTACAGTCCTCAGGTTTGGCTACAGGGGCTTGAGCCTGTAGCGTGTGTACGCCAGACCTGTTTGGACAGTTTGTGTCTGAAAACACAAACTCGGCTTATGTTTCAGGTCATAGGTATGGCAGGACTGATCTACAGACCATGAGGAGAACTCTTCGGGATATGAAAAAAGGGCGAGTGTGAGTCTCTTGCTCAAGTATTTGTCTCTGGATATCGTGTCACTCATGGTCGTGAAATTGCCAGGATGACTTCATGGGAAATGGACGAGTCTTACTCTCTGGGGTTCCGGCACCGTCCAAAGACTTTGGGGTCATTCTGGGGTGGAAGAAGTCCGTTTTTTTGTTGTTGTTGATTTGTTTCCTTTTGTGTTTCAACCTCAGATGTCCCACCTAATGAGGGATTCCAGAGTAGAGCCCTGGGCAGGGGCGACTGGGCAACCAGAAATCTGGTAAAAATTGGGGCCTAGGGACATGTCAAGCCCATTATGACATCTAATGATCCAGCCACTGAGAGGAATTCCTAGAGGACAGGACCCACGCTGAGGTGACAATGTGTGTTTATGCTCTCGTCGCACTCAAGAATGGGCCGGGCCTCATTGTGAATACTTTTTTCTCCTACACTGAACGTTGGACAACATGCCAACCACAAGGTTTCTTGCCATGGGTCAGGAAGAGTTATGATTTCTGCATCACAGTCACCCGTGGGCAGTGATTGGAGATAAGGTCTAGGTTCTGAAGACTGAAAACTGAGGTAGCGAAGAGATGATGACATAAGGCCATGGCGGGTCCGATGTGCTCAGTGTGCGGTCAGCTGTCTGGGAGTTGGTCAAAAGGTCTGGGCTCCGGTTGTGTCAGACAGTGCATTAGTGCCCAGGTTAGACTATATAATTTGGGTAGAGGCGAGTGCTGTGTAGGTTTATCCTCATTTAAGCTGCCTGGGCAGCTCATTAGGCAATATATTTTTTCTAGAGGGCAGGCAGAGTGCTTCATTGTCGGTCCGGAATTGCCAAACTTGAGGGCTTCGGGGCCAGGAGAGTGAGGACGGAAGTCTGAGAACACAAGCTAGACTTCGGATTCAGGGTGAGGGCACGGCAGGTACCCCCTGCAGATGTGAACCAATATCTCATGCATCTAAAGTCAGGGCGAGGATCAGACGTTGGCTCAGTTTGGAGTTTCTGTGCATGACAGCCCCTTCATGAAGGGAGCGGAATCTCGAGGCCATGGAGGTTTTCCACGTTGGGAGATGTGGGATGCCCCCTTCAAGGATTCCTTCTGCTGGACAATTGAGACCTGTTGGACAGCTCCAGGACATCCCATATGGAATGAAACCAGAGCACAGTTCGAGGATGGATGCCTGGGAAGTCCGCCTCGGATTCCAACTGCCTCCTAGCAACGAGACAGTTTAGAACCAATGGATCTGCGGGAGCAACCGGGGTGGCTGAGTTGAAATGGACTTTCCTGAGGATGGGTCGCAATGTGTGTTTGTGTCCATGAGAGCCTTGGAATGGGGCGGTGGCACCGGGACCCTGAAGTATTCTCCTAAGCTTTTGACACAGCTCCAATGCACATGTTTCCTTGTGGAGACGAGATTTGTTCTGATGCGTGCCTCAGGAAATCCCCTCTGCTGGTATTGGAATCCAGGCTTTTGAGGAGACATGCCTGTTAAGCAAAGCAATGGATCCGATAATGGCCTCGGGTCCTGTCTGGTTCAATCTTCTTCTCTGGGGACATCCATCTATGGTATGAGTGGAGGTAGATGCTCAGCTGGTATCAACCGCCCTTTTTTGTCCCGGGCGACCTGCACGATTGGGATGGCCTCAGGGACTTTGGATGGTTCTCCTAATTTGTGCGATTTTTGACAATGGAATGGGCAGAATTCCCATGGAATGGGTAGGCGCAGTCCTAATGTGTGACTCCAGGGGCCCCAGCCTGGAGGGAGTGTGGCCCAGGACTTTGAGGACAGAAGTCTGAAAACACAAACTCAGCTTAGGTTTGGGGCCGTAGGTATGGCACGCCCGATCTACAAACCATGAGAAGAACTCTTCAGGATCTGAAGAATGAGCGAGTCTGAGGCGCTTGCTCAGGCTTTTGTCTCTGGATTTTGTATCAGCGATGGCCGTGGTATGTTGGGGAGGCATCATGGGCCATGGACGAATCTTCCTCTCTGTGGATTTGGCGCGATCCCAATTGTTTTTCGTCAATCTGTGGGATGGGAAGACTCCTTTCAGGTTTGTAAACTCAGGTATCCCACCAAAAGAGGAATTCCAAAGCAGAGCCCTGGGGAAGAGTGAAGGGACAACCCGAACTATGGTTAAAAGTTGGGGCCTAGGGGCATGGCAAGCCCAATATGCTGTCTCTTCATCCAGCCACTGAGAGGCCTTACCTGAGGACTGGGCTCAGGCTGAGGGTCACAATGTGTGTTTGTGACCAATGTGGCCCGCAAGCATGGGCTGGGCTTCATGGGCCACACTGGTTCCAACTACACTGAACGTTGGACAACCTTCCAAACACAAGGTTTCTTGCCATGGGGAAAGAGCTCTGATTTCTGCATCATTTTCAAACCAGGGCAGTGATTGGAGATCAGGTCTAGGTTCTGAAGCCTGGAAACCGAGGTTGAGAAGAGATGACGACCTAAGGCCATGGCGGGTCCGGTGTGCTAAGTGTGCGGCCAGCTGTCTGGGTGGGGCCAGGAGGTCCAGGCTCAGGCCGGGTCAGAAAGTGCAATAGGGCCCAGGTCAGTCTATATATTTGGGGTACAGCCGAATGGCGTGCAGGTTGATCCTCATTTGGGGTTTCTGGGTAGCCCCAGAGGGCAATGTTTTTCTTCTGAAGGGCAGGCAGAGTGCGGCATTGTAGTTCTGGATTGCCAAACAGGAGGGCTTGTGGGCCAGTAGTCTGAGGACGGAAGTCTGAGAACCCAAACTAGGCCAAGGTTTCTGGGTGAGGATATGGCAGGCACAATCTACAGACCTCAATCGAGATCTCGTGCACCTGAAGTCAGAGCAAGGATCAGACGATCGCTCAGGTTGGACTTTCTGTCCCTGATGGCCCCTTCTTGAAGGGGGGGTGGATCACGAGGCCATGGGGGTTTTCCCACGTTGGGAGTTGTGAGAAGCTCCAAACTGCAAAGATTCTTCTGCAGGACAATTGAGACCTGTTGGTTGGCTCCAGGCCAACGATTCCGAGCAGGGTTCAAAGGATGGATGGCTGGGTAGCCCACCTCGCATTCCAATTGTCTCCAAGCAACAAGAAAGGTTAGATCTGCTGGATGAGGGGGGAGCAACCGAGGAGGCTGAGTTGAAATGGACTCTCCTGTGGATGTGTCCTAATATGTTTTTGTGTCTATGGAGACCTTGGAATGAAGCGGTGGCACTGGGGCCCTGAAGGGTTCTCCTAAACAGAGGCTTTGACACAGCTCCAACGTGCATGTTTCCCATGTGTAGATGAGATTTGTTCTGATGGGTGAGTCAAGAAACAGCCATATGCTGGTATTGAAATCCAGGCCTCTGAGGAGAGATGCCTGGAAACCAAAGGCATGGATCCTATTAGTGCCTAGGGGCCTGTTCGTTCCTTTTTACCTCTGGGGACATCAGTCTACGGGTCTGAGTGCAGGTAGGTGCTCAGATGGGCTCAGATTGCCCCTGTTTGTCCTGGGAAGCCACAACTATTGGGATGGCCTCAGGGACTTTGGAGATTTATCCTATTAGTAGGGTTGTGGCCATTGGAATGGGCACATACAATTCCCTTGGAAAGTGCAAGTACAGTCCTCAGGTTTGGCTACAGGGGCTTGAGCCTGTAGCGTGTGTACGCCAGACCTGTTTGGACAGTTTGTGTCTGAAAACACAAACTCGGCTTATGTTTCAGGTCATAGGTATGGCAGGACTGATCTACAGACCATGAGGAGAACTCTTCGGGATATGAAAAAAGGGCGAGTGTGAGTCTCTTGCTCAAGTATTTGTCTCTGGATATCGTGTCACTCATGGTCGTGAAATTGCCAGGATGACTTCATGGGAAATGGACGAGTCTTACTCTCTGGGGTTCCGGCACCGTCCAAAGACTTTGGGGTCATTCTGGGGTGGAAGAAGTCCGTTTTTTTGTTGTTGTTGATTTGTTTCCTTTTGTGTTTCAACCTCAGATGTCCCACCTAATGAGGGATTCCAGAGTAGAGCCCTGGGCAGGGGCGACTGGGCAACCAGAAATCTGGTAAAAATTGGGGCCTAGGGACATGTCAAGCCCATTATGACATCTAATGATCCAGCCACTGAGAGGAATTCCTAGAGGACAGGACCCACGCTGAGGTCACAATGAGCAACCAGCACATTCCAAGGTCTCCATGGACCCAAACTCACATTATGACGCATCCTCAGGAGAGGCCATTTCAACTCAGCCCCCTGGGTCGCGTGTTCCAGAGGCAGCAGATCAAACATATCTTGTCGCTAATAGCCAATGGGAATGCGAGGCATGCTGTACAGGGATCCATCCTTCGAACCCTGCTCTCCAGTCCTTCCATATGGTATGTCCTGGAGCCATGCAACAGGACTCGAATGTCCCGCAGAAGGAAACCTTGTGGTTTGGGGCAACCTCCAAACTCAGCGTGGGAAAACTTCCTTGGCCTCATGAGTCCCCCACTTCATGAAGGTGCCATCATGGACACATACTCCAGCCTCAGCCAACGTCTGATCCTCAGCCTGACTTCAGATGCAGGAGATTTTGATTCAGCCTCTGCAGAGTGGGCCTGCTCTGCCCTTGGCTCCAATCCTCACACTAGCTTGTGTTTTCAGACTTCCGTCCTCACACTCCTGGCCCACAAACCCTCCCTACTGGGAATTCTGGGGCCACAATGAAGCACTGTGCCTGCTTCCCAGGAGAAAAACATTGTCTATGGCGCTGCCCAGAAACCACAAATGAGGATCAAACTGCTTGGCCCTCGGCAACACCCCAATTGCATAGGCTACCTTAAACAGTGATGCTCTGTCCCAAATAGCCTGAGCCCAGACCTTCCAACGGACACCGACACAGCTGGCTGCACACCCAGCACATTGGACCCCCCACTGCCTTAGGCCACCATCCATTACCAACATGGGTTTTCAGTCATCGGAACCTAGACCTTATCTCCAATCCCTGCAGAGGGGGGAACCTGATGCACAAGTCAGAACCCCTCCTTCCCCCTGGCAAGAAACCTTGCTGCTGGCAGTGAGTCAAACCTTCAGTGTAGGAGAAAACGGCATGGCCCATCAGGCCACGCCCAAGCGTGAGGGCCGCCTTGGGCACAAACACACATTGTGACCCTCAGCGTGAGTACCTTATTCAAGTAACGCCTCTCAGTGACTGGACCCAGAGCCCGCATATGTGGCTTGCCATGCCCATAGGCACCCAGGACTAACTAGATGGTGTGTATTCCAGTTGAGGGAACCCACTGCTGTGCTCTAGAGTCCCTCTCCTGGGGGGTCCCCTGTGGCAGAAAACAGTACTCTTCATTCCCACAGAATGAACACAAACACTTGGGAGCTTGGACAATCCCCCAAGAGGAAGGCTCTTCCTCGGCCTCTGAGACAACCCCTACCCTGACCGGACACTGTAAACGCAACACCCAGAGACAAAATCCTGAGTGACTGACTCCCACTTGCCCTACTTGGATTTCCAGAGGATCTCCCCTCACGCACTAGAGATCAGGCCTGCCATTACATTGGCCCCTAGCTGAGCCAAGTTTGCTTTTTCAGACATCTGTCCCCACAGCCCTGGCAAACACAGCCTCTAGGCTGCGTCCTCTGGAGCCATACCACAGGACCGTGCCTGCTCTCTCCTGGGAAACTGTGTCCATTCCTTTGGCCAAACACCTCCAGAATATGAGAAACCTCAAGGCCTCCGAGGACATCCCACTACTGGGAGCCTCACTGGACTCACAGGGGCATTCGGACACAAGCTGAGCAGCTACATCCTTGAATGCATGCACACAGATGTCAACAGAGATAGAAGGTTGAGCCGGACAGGCCTTTAGGCCGTAGTCTCAACTCTTGCTTTGGTTTCCAGGTGTCAATCCTCAGAGGCTTTGGTTCGAAGAACAGGGTATGGGGCTTTCCTGAGGCACGGAACAGAACTCCTCTCGTCTCCACATGGGAAGTTTCCTTGTTGGAGCCGTGTCAAACACCTCATGTTGGAGAATCCTGCAGAGTCCCTGAGCCACCTCCACATTCCAAGGTCTCCCAGGCCACCAAGCCACAGTAGGACTCATCATCAGGAGAGACCATTTCAACTCTCCCCTCTGGGTAGCTCACCCAGGAGCCCGCAGATTGAGCCTGCATTGTCCTGACTAAAGAGTGGGAATATGAGGTGGCGTTCCCAGGCATCCATTTTTAGACACCTGCTCTCGAGTCTTTCCATATGGGGCCTCTTGGAACCATCCAATAGGACTCGACTGTCGTGCAGAAGGTAACCTTCAGTTTTGGAGCAGTTCACAAATCCCAACGTAGGCAAAACTTTCTGTCCTCATGAAGCCCCCACACCCTTCAGGAAGAGGCCATGCTGGACAAAAACTCTAGCCTGAGGCACGTCTCATAGTTGACATGACCTCAGTGCAGGAGATCTCGATTCAGCCTCTGCAGAGTGGGCCTGCCGTGCCCTCGGTCCCAAACCTCACGCTAGCTTGTGTTTTCAGACTTCCTTCCTCACACTCCTGGCAAACAAGCCCTCCGGACTAGGAACTCCGGAACCAAAACCCAGCCCAGTGTCTGCCCAACGGAAGAAAAACGTTTCCCTGTGGGGCTCTCCAGAAAACCCAGATGAGGATCAACCTGCTCGGGCCTCGACGGTACCCGAACTGGATAGGCTGCTCTGGGCACTCATGCTCTGCCTGACACAGCCTGAAGCCAGACGTCCAGACAGACAAGGAGACAGCTGGCCGCACACCCAGCACTTCGGACACGCCATGATCTTATGCCGTCACCACATCCTAACCTTGGTTTTCAGATATCTGAACCTAGACATTATATCAATTCTCCACACAGCTGGGTATAGCAAGCACAAAACAGAACTCCTCATTCCCCATGGCTGTCAAGCTTGCTCTTGGCATGGAGTCACACCTTCAGGGTGGGAGAAACCTTCATGGCCCCTGATGCCACGCCCAAACTTGAGTGCTGCTTGGGCACAAATTCACACTGTGACCCTCAGCATGAGCCCCATGTCAAAGGAAGGCCTGTCAGGGCCTGGACCAAGAGCCCACATATGGGGCTTGCCAAGCCCCTATGCACCCAATCCTCACCACGGTTTGAATTTTCCAGTCGCCCCGCCCGTACCTGGAGCTCTGCTCTGGAATCCCTTGCTTGGAGAGACCCATGAGCCAGACAACAGAACTAAACCCTTCCCACAAAATGACCCCAAACTCTTGGGAGCTGGGACAAATCCCCAGAGAGTGATACTCGTCCACAGTACCTGAGGCCACCGCTCCAATCCACGGCTATCCCGGACACAACATCCAGAGACAAAAGCCTGAAGGAACGCCTCCCACTCACCCTTGTTTCAGAGGCCCAGGAGCTCCCTCTCGGGCTGTACATCCGCCCTGCCATACCCTAGGCACCACTCATAAGCTGAGTTTGTGTATTCAGACTTCTGTGCCCACAGCCTGGACCCACACAACATCCAGGCTAGGGCCTCTGGACCAAACAGCGAAAGATTGTGCCTGCCCTCTCCACGGAAAGTGTGCCCAATCCATTGACCACAACCATACAGGTTAGGGAAAAGCTCCAAGGTCCCTGAGGCCATCAATAGTATAGGCCACCCTGGACTAAGAGGGGCTCTCTGACACCAGCGGAGCAACTATCTCCACTTAGACTCTTAGACAGTGTCCCCAGAGACAGAAAGTTGAAATGGACAGGCCCCCAGGCCCTAATCTGAACCTTAGCTTTGGTTTCCATGTTTCCGTTCTCAGAGGACTGTTTTCGTAGACCAGCACATGGGGCTTTTCTGAGGCACCAAACCAAACATCTCTCATCTCCACATGGGCAGCTATCTTACTGGGATGTATCAAACACTTCAGGTAGGAGAGTTCCTCAGGGCCACTGAACAACCAGCACATTCCAAGGTCTCCATGGACCCAAACGCACATTATGACGCATCCTCAGGAGAGGCCATTTCAAATCAGCCCCCTGGGTCGCGTGTTCCAGAGGCAGCAGATCAAACATATCTTGTCGCTAATAGCCAATGGGAATGCGAGGCATGCTGTACAGGGATCCATCCTTCGAACCCTGCTCTCCAGTCCTTCCATATGGTATGTCCTGGAGCCATGCAACAGGACTCGAATGTCCCGCAGAAGGAAACCTTGTGGTTTGGGGCAACCTCCAAACTCAGCGTGGGAAAACTTCCTTGGCCTCATGAGGCCCCCACTTCATGAAGGTGCCATCATGGACACATACTCCAGCCTCAGCCAACGTCTGATTCTCAGCCTGACTTCAGATGCAGGAGATTTTGATTCAGCCTCTGCAGAGTGGGCCTGCTCTGCCCTTGGCTCCAATCCTCACACTAGCTTGTGTTTTCAGACTTCCGTCCTCACACTCCTGGCCCACAAACCCTCCCTATTGGGAATTCTGGGGCCACAATGAAGCACTGTGCCTGCCTCCCAGGAGAAAAACATTGTCTATGGCGCTGCCCAGAAACCACAAATGAGGATCAAACTGCTTGGCCCTCGGCAACACCCCAATTGCATAGGCTACCTTAAACAGTGATGCTCTGTCGCAAATAGCCTGAGCCCAGACCTTCCAACGGACACCGACACAGCTGGCTGCACACCCAGCACATTGGACCCGCCACTGCCTTAGGCCACCATCCATTCCCAACCTGGGTTTTCAGTCATCGGAACCTAGACCTTATCTCCAATCCCTGCACAGGGGGGAACCTGATGCACAAGTCAGAACCCCTCCTTCCCCCTGGCAAGAAACCTTGCTGCTGGCAGTGAGTCAAACCTTCAGTGTAGGAGAAAACGGCATGGCCCATGAGGCCACCCCCAAGCGTGAGGGCCGCCTTGGGCACAAACACACATTGTGACCCTCAGCGTGAGTACCTTATTCAAGTAACGCCTCTCAGTGACTGGACCCAGAGCCCGCATATGTGGCTTGCCATGCCCATAGGCACCCAGGACTAACTAGATGGTGTGTATTCCAGTTGAGGGAACCCACGGCTGTGCTCTAGAGTCCCTCTCCTGGGGGGTCCCCTGTGGCAGAAAACAGTACTCTTCATTCCCACAGAATGAACACAAACACTTGGGAGCTTGGACAATCCCCCGAGAGGAAGGCTCTTCCTCGGCCTCTGAGACAACCCCTACCCTGACCGGACACTGTAAACGCAACACCCAGAGACAAAATCCTGAGTGACTGCCTCCCACTTGCCCTACTTTGATTTCCAGAGGATCTCTCCTCACGCACTAGAGATCAGGCCTGCCATTACATTGGCCCCAAGCTAAGCCAAGTTTGCTTTTTCAGACATCTGTCCCCACAGCCCTGGCAAACACAGCCTCTAGGCTGGGGCCTCTGGAGCCATACCACAGGACCGTGCCTGCTCTCTCCGGGGAAACTGTGTCGTATTCCTTTGGCCACACACCTCCTGAATATGAGAAACCTCAAGGCCTCCGAGGACATCCCACTACTGGGAGCCTCACTGGACTCACAGGGGCATTCGGACACAAGCTGAGCAGCTACATCCTTGAATGCATGCACACAGATATCAACAGAGATAGAAGGTTGAGCCGGACAGGCCTTTAGGCCGTAGTCTCAATTCTTGCTTTGGTTTCCAGGTGTCACTCCTCAGAGGCTTTGGTTCGAAGAACAGGGTATGGGGCATTCCTGAGGCACGGAACAGAACTCCTCTCGTCTCCACATGGGAAGTTTCCTTGTTGGAGCCGTGTCAAACACCTCATGTTGGAGAATCCTGCAGAGTCCCTGAGCCACCTCCACATTCCAAGGTTTCCCAGGCCACCAAGACACAGTAGGACTCATCTTCAGGAGAGACCATTTCAACTCTCCCCTCTGGGTAGCTCACCCAGGAGCCCGCAGATTGAGCCTGCCTTGTCTGGACTAAAGAGTGGGAATATGAGGTGGCGTTCCCAGGCATCCATGCTTAGACACCTGCTCTCGAGTCTTTCCATATGGGGCCTCTTGGAACCATCCAATAGGACTCGACTGTTGTGCAGAAGGTAACCTTCAGTTTTGGAGCAGTTCACAAATCCCATCGTAGGCAAAACTTTCTGGCCTCATGAAGCCCCCACGCCCTTCAGGAAGAGGCCATGCTGGACAAAAACTCTAGCTGAGGCACGTCTCATAGTTGACATGACCTCAGTGCAGGAGATCACGATTCAACCACTGCAGAGTGGGCCTGCCGTGCCCTCGGTCCCAAACCTCATGCTAGCTTGTGTTTTCCGACTTCCTTCCTCACACTCCTGGCAAACAAGCCCTCCGGACTAGGAACTCCGGAACCAAAACCCAGCCCAGTGTCTGCCCAACGGAAGAAAAACGTTTCCCTGTGGGTCTCTTGAAAACCCAGATGAGGATCAACCTGCTCAGGCCTCGACGGTACCCGAACTGGATAGGCTGCTCTGGGCACTCATGCTCTGCCTGACACAGCCTGAAGCCAGACGTCCAGACAGACAAGGAGACAGCTGGCCGCACACCCAGCACTTCGGACACGCCATGGTCTTATGCCGTCACCTCATCCTAACCTTGGTTTTCAGATATCTGAACCTAGACATTATATCAATTCTCCACACAGCTGGGTATAGCAATCACAAAACAGAACTCCTCCTTCCCCATGGCTGTCAAGCTTGCTCTTGGCATGGAGTCACACCTTCAGGGTGGGAGAAACCTTCATGGCCCCTGATGCCACGCCCAAACTTGAGTGCTGCTTGGGCACAAATTCACACTGTGACCCTCAGCATGAGCCCCATGTCAAAGAAAGGCCTGTCAGGGCCTGGACCAAGAGCCCACATATGGGGCTTGCCAAGCCCCTATGCACCCAATCCTCACCACGGTTTGAATTTTCTAGTCGCCCCGCCCGTACCTGGAGCTCTGCTCTGGAATCCCTTTCTTGGAGAGACCCATGAGCCAGACAACAGAACTCAACCCTTCCCACAAAATGATCCCAAACTCTTGGGAGCTGGGACAAATCCCCAGAGAGGGATACTCGTCCACAGTACCTGAGGCCACCGCTCCAATCCACGGCTATCCCGGACACAACATCCAGAGACAAAAGCCTGAAGGAAAGCCTCCCACTCGCCCTTGTTTCAGAGGCCCAGGAGCTCCCTCTCGGGCTGTACATCCGCCCTGCCATACCCTAGGCGCCACTCATAAGCTGAGTTTGTGTATTCAGACTTCTGTGCCCACAGCCTGGACCCACACAACATCCAGGCTAGGGCCTCTGGACCAAACAGCGAAAGATTGTGCCTGCCCTCTCCAAGGAAAGTGTGCCCAATCCATTGACCACAACCCTACAGGTTAGGGAAAAGCTCCAAGGTCCCTGAGGCCATCAATAGTATAGGCCACCCTGGACTAAGAGGGGCTCTCTGACACCAGCGGAGCAACTATCTCCACTTAGACTCTCACACAGTGTCCCCAGAGACAGAAGGTTGAAATGGACAGGCCCCCAGGCCCTAATCTGAACCTTAGCTTTGGTTTCCATGTTTCCGTTCTCAGAGGACTGTTTTCGTAGACCAGCACATGGGGCTTTTCTGAGGCACCAAACCAAACCTCTCTCATCTCCACATGGGCAGCTTTCTTACTGGGATGTATCAAACACTTCAGGTAGGAGAGTTCCGCAGGGCCACTGATAACCAGCACATTCCAAGGTCTCCACGGACCCAAACGCACATTATGACGCATCCTCAGGAGAGGCCATTTCAACTCAGCCCCCTGGGTCGCGTGTTCCAGAGGCAGCAGATCAAACATATCTTGTCGCTAATAGCCAATGGGAATGCGAGGCATGCTGTACAGGGATCCATCCTTCGAACCCTGCTCTCCAGTCCTTCCATATGGTATGTCCTGGAGCCATGCAACAGGACTCCAATGTCCCGCAGATGGAAACCTTGTGGTTTGGGGCAACCTCCAAACTCAGCGTGGGAAAACTTCCTTGGCCTCATGAGGCCCCCACTTCATGAAGGTGCCATCATGGACACATACTCCAGCCTCAGCCAACGTCTGATCCTCAGCCTGACTTCAGATGCAGGAGATTTTGATTCAGCCTCTGCAGAGTGGGCCTGCTCTGCCCTTGGCTCCAATCCTCACACTAGCTTGTGTTTTCAGACTTCCGTCCTCACACTCCTGGCCCACAAACCCTCCCTACTGGAAATTCTGGGGCCACAATGAAGCACTGTGCCTGCCTCCCAGGAGAAAAACATTGTCTATGGCGCTGCCCAGAAACCACAAATGAGGATCAAACTGCTTGGCCCTCGGCAACACCCCAATTGCATAGGCTACCTTAAACAGTGATGCTCTGTCGCAAATAGCCTGAGCCCAGACCTTCCAACGGACACCGACACAGCTGGCTGTACACCCAGCACATTGGACCCGCCACTGCCTTAGGCCACCATCAATTTCCAACCTGGGTTTTCAGTCATCGGAACCTAGACCTTATCTCCAATCCCTGCACAGGGGGGAACCTGATGCACAAGTCAGAACCCCTCCTTCCCCATGGCAAGAAACCTTGCTGCTGGCAGTGAGTCAAACCTTCAGTGTAGGAGAAAACGGCATGGCCCATGAGGCCATACCCAAGTGTCAGGGCCGCCTTGGGCACAAACACACATTGTGACCCTCAGCGTGAGTAACTTATTCAAGTAACGCCTCTCAGTGACTGGACCCAGAGCCCGCATATGTGGCTTGCCATGCCCATAGGCACCCAGGACTAACTAGATGGTGTGTATTCCAGTTGAGGGAACCCACGGCTGTGCTCTAGAGTCCCTCTCCTGGGGGGTCCCCTGTGGCAGAAAACAGTACTCTTCATTCCCACAGAATGAACACCAACACTTGGGAGCTTGGACAATCCCCCGAGAGGAAGGCTCTTCCTCGGCCTCTGAGACAACCCCTACCCTGACCGGACACTGTAAACGCAACACCCAGAGAAAAAATCCTGAGTGACTGCCTCCCACTTGCCCTACTTTGATTTCCAGAGGATCTCCCCTCAAGGACTAGAGATCAGGCCTGCCATTACATTGGCCCCAGGCTGAGCCAAGTTTGCTTTTTCAGACATCTGTCCCCACAGCCCTGGCAAACACAGCCTCTAGGCTGGGTCCTCTGGAGCCATACCACAGGACCGTGCCTGCTCTCTCCTGGGATTCTGTGTACATTCCTTTGGCCACACACCTCCAGAATATGAGAAACCTCAAGGCCTCCGAAGACATCCCACTACTGGGAGCCTCACTGGACTCACAGGGGCATTCGGACACAAGCTGAGCAGCTACATCCTTGAATTCATGCACAGAGATGTCAACAGAGATAGAAGGTTGAGCCGGACAGGCCTTTAGGCCGTAGTCTCAACTCTTGCTTTGGTTTCCAGGTGTCAATCCTCAGAGGCTTTGGTTCGAAGAACAGGGTATGGGGCTTTCCTGAGGCATGGAACAGAACTCCTCTCGTCTCCACATGGGAAGTTTCCTTGTTGTAGCCGTGTCAAACACCTCATGTTGGAGAATCATGCAGAGTCCCTGAGCCACCTCCACATTCCAAGGTCTCCCAGGCCACCAAGCCACAGTAGGACTCATCTTCAGGAGAGTCCATTTCAACTCTCCCCTCTGGGTAGCTCACCCAGGAGCCCGCAGATTGAGCCTGCCTTGTCCTGACTAAAGAGTGGGAATATGAGGTGGCGTTCCCAGGCATCCATGCTTAGACACCTGCTCTCGAGTCTTTCCATATGGGGCCTCTTGGTACCATCCAATAGGAGTCGACTGTCGTGCAGAAGGTAACCTTCAGTTTTGGAGCAGTTCACAAATCCCATCGTAGGCAAAACTTTCTGGCCTCATGAAGCCCCCACACCCTTCAGGAAGAGGACATGCTGGACAAGAACTCTAGCCTGAGGCACGTCTCATAGTTGACATGACCTCATTGCAGGAGATCTCGATTCAGCCTCTGCAGAGTGGGCCTGCCGTGCCCTCGGTCCCAAACCTCACGCTAGCTTGTGTTTTCAGACTTCCTTCCTCACACTCCTGGCAAACAAGCCCTCCGGACTAGGAACTTCGGAACCAAAACCCAGCCCAGTGTCTGCCCAACGGAAGAAAAACGTTTCCCTGTGGGGCTCTCCAGAAAACCCAGATGAGGATCAACCTGCTCGGGCCTCGACGGTACCCGAAATGGATAGGCTGCTCTGGGCACTCATGCTCTGCCTGACACAGCCTGAAGCCAGACGTCCAGACAGACAAGGAGACAGCTGGCCGCACACCCAGCACTTCGGACACGCCATGGTCTTATGCCGTCACCTCATCCTAACCTTGGTTTTCAGATATCTGAACCTAGACATTATATCAATTCTCCACACAGCTGGGGATAGCAAGCACAAAACAGAACTCCTCCTTCCCCATGGCTGTCAAGCTTGCTCTTGGCATGCAGTCACACCTTCAGGGTGGGAGAAACCTTCATGGCCCCTGATTTCAAGCCCAAACTTGAGTGCTGCTTGGGCACAAATTGACACTGTGACCCTCAGCATGAGCCCCATGTCAAATAAAGGCCTGTCAGGGCCTGGACCAAGAGCCCACATATGGGGCTTGCCAAGCCCCTATGCACCCAATCCTCACCACGGTTTGAATTTTCTAGTTGCCCCGCTCGTACCTGGAGCTCTGCTCTGGAATCCCTTTCTTGGAGAGACCCATGAGCCAGACAACACGACTCCACCCTTCCCACAAAATGACCCCAAACTCTTGGGAGCTGGGACAAATCCCCAGAGAGGGATACTCGTCCACAGTACCTGTGGCCACCGCTCCAATCCACGGCTATCCCGGACACAACATCCAGAGACAAAAGCCTGAAGGAATGCCTCCCACTCGCCCTTGTTTTAGAGGCCAAGGAGCTCCCTCTCGGACTGTACATCCGGCCTGCCATAACCTAGGCGCCACTCATAAGCTGAGTTTGTGTATTCAGACTTCTGTGCCCACAGCCTGGACCCACACAACATCCAGGCTAGGGCCTCTGGACCAAACAGCGAAAGATTGTGCCTGCCCTCTCCAAGGAAAGTGTGCTCAATCCATTGACCACAACCCTACAGGTTAGGGAAAAGCTCCAAGGTCCCTGAGGCCATCAATAATATAGGCCACCCTGGACTAAGAGGGGCTCTCTGACACCAGCAGAGCAACTATCTCCACTTAGACTCTCAGACAGTGTCCCTAGAGACAGAAGGTTGAAATGGACAGGACCCCAGGCCCTAATCTGAACCTTAGCTTTGGTTTCCATGTTTCCGTTCTCAGAGGACTGTTTTCGTAGACCAGCATATGGGGCTTTTCTGAGGCACCAAACCAAACATCTCTCATCTCCACATGGTCAGCTTTCTTACTCAGATGTATCAAACACTTCAGGTAGGAGAGTTCCGCAGGGCCACTGAACAACCAGCACATTCCAAGGTTTCCATGGACCCAAACGCACATTATGACGCATCCTCAGGAGAGGTCATTTCAACTCAGCCCCCTGGGTCGCGTGTTCCAGAGGCAGCAGATCAATCATATCTTGTCGCTAATAACCAATGGGAATGCGAGGCATGCTGTACAGGGATCCATCCTTCGAACCCTACTCTCCAGTCCTTCCATATGGTATGTCCTGGAGCCATGCACAGGACTCGAATGTCCCGCAGAAGGAAACCCTGTGGTTTGGGGCAACCTCCAAACTCAGCGTGGGAAAACTTCCTTGGCCTCATGAGGCCCCCACTTCATGAAGGTGCCATCATGGACACATACTCCAGCCTCAGCCAACGTCTGATCCTCAGCCTGACTTCAGATGCAGGAGATTTTGATTCAGCCTCTGCAGAGTGGGCCTGCTCTGCCCTTGGCTCCATTCCTCACACTAGCTTGTGTTTTCAGACTTCCATCCTCACACTCCTGGCCCACAAACCCTCCCTACTGGGAATTCTGGGGCCACAATGAAGCACTGTGCCTGCCTCCCAGGAGAAAAACATTGTCTATGGCGCTGCCCAGAAACCACAAATGAGGCTCAAACTGCTTGGCCCTCGGCAACACCCCAATTGCATAGGCTACCTTAAACAGTGATGCTCTGTCGCAAATAGCCTGAGCCCAGACCTTCCAACAGACACCGACACAGCTGGCTGCACACCCAGCACATTGGACCCGCCACTGCCTTAGGCCACCATCCATTCCCAACCTGGGTTTTCAGTCATCGGAACCTAGACCTTATCTCCAATCCCTGCACAGGGGGGGACCTGATGCACAAGTCAGAACCCCTCCTTCCCCCTGGCAAGAAACCTTGCTGCTGGCAGTGATTCAAACCTTCACTGTAGGAGAAAACGGCATGGCCCATGAGGCCATACCCAAGTGTCAGGGCCGCCTTGGGCACAAACACACATTGTGACCCTCAGCGTGAGTACCTTATTCAAGTAACGCTTCTCAGTGACTGGACCCAGAGCCCGCATATGTGGCTTGCCATGCCCATAGGCACCCAGGACTAACTAGATGGTGTGTATTCCAGTTGAGGGAACCCACTGCTGTGCTCTAGAGTCCCTCTCCTGGGGGGTCCCCTGTGGCAGAAAACAGTACTCTTCATTCCCACAGAATGAACACCAACACTTGGGAGCTTGGACAATCCCCCGAGAGGAAGGCTCTTCCTCGGCCTCTGAGACAACCCCTACCCTGACCGGACACTGTAAACGCAACACCCAGAGACAAAATCCTGAGTGACTGCCTCCCACTTGCCCTACTTTGATTTCCAGAGGATCTCCCCTCAAGGACTAGAGATCAGGCCTGCCATTACATTGGCCCCTAGCTGAGCCAAGTTTGCTTTTTCAGACATCTGTCCCCACAACCCTGGCAAACACAGCCTCTAGGCTGGGTCCTCTGGAGCCATAACACAGGACCGTGCCTGCTCTCTCCTGGGAAACTGTGTCCATTCCTTTGGCCACACACCTCCAGAATATGAGAAACCTCAAGGCCTCCGAAGACATCCCACTACTGGGAGCCTCACTGGACTCACAGGGGCATTCGGACACAAGCTGAGCAGCTACATCCTTGAATGCATGCACACAGATGTCAACAGAGATAGAAGGTTGAGCCGGACAGGCCTTTAGGCCGTAGTCTCAACTCTTGCTTTGGTTTCCAGGTGTCACTCCTCAGAGGCTTTGGTTCGAAGAACAGGGTATGGGGCTTTCCTGAGGCACGGAACAGAACTCCTCTAGTCTCCACATGGGAAGTTTCCTTGTTAGAGCCGTGTCAAACACCTCATGTTGGAGAATCCTGCAGAGTCCCTGAGCCACCTCCACATTCCAAGGTCTCCCAGGCCACCAAGCCACAGTAGGACTCATCTTCAGGAGAGTCCATTTCAACTCTCCCCTCTGGGTAGCTCACCAAGGAGCCCGCAGATTGAGCCTGCCTTGTCCTGCCTAAATAGTGGGAATATGAGGTGTCGTTCCCATGCATCCATGCTTAGACACCTGCTCTCGAGTCTTTCCATATGGGGCCTCTTGGTACCATCCAATAGGACTCGACTGTCGTGCAGAAGGTAACCTTGAGTTTTGGAGCAGTTCACAAATCCCATCGTAGGCAAAACTTTTTGGCCTCATGAAGCCCCCACACCCTTCAGGAAGAGGACATGCTGGACAAGAACTCTAGCCTGAGGCACGTCTCATAGTTGACATGACCTCAGTGCAGGAGATCTCGATTCAGCCTCTGCAGAGTGGGCCTGCCGTGCCCTCGGTCCCAAACCTCACGCTAGCTTGTGTTTTCAGACTTCCTTCCTCACACTCCTGGCAAACAAGCCCTCCGGACTAGGAACTCCGGAACCAAAACCCAGCCCAGTGTCTGCCCAACGGAAGAAAAACGTTTCCCTGTGGGGCTCTCCAGAAAACCCAGATGAGGATCAACCTGCTCGGGCCTCGACGGTACCCGAACTGGATAGGCTGCTCTGGGCACTCATGCTCTGCCTGACACAGCCTGAAGCCAGACGTCCAGACAGACAAGGAGACAGCTGGCCGCACACCCAGCACTTCGGACACGCCATGGTCTTATGCCGTCACCTCATCCTATCCTTGGTTTTCAGATATCTGAACCTAGACATTATATCAATTCTCCACACAGCTGGGTATAGCAAGCACAAAGCAGAACTCCTCCTTCCCCATGGCTGTCAAGCTTGCTCTTGGCATGGAGTCACACCTTCAGGGTGGGAGAAACCTTCATGGCCCCTGATGCCACGCCCAAACTTGAGTGCGGCTTGGGCACAAATTGACACTGTGACCCTCAGCATGAGCCCCATGTCAAAGAAAGGCCTGTCAGGGCCTGGACCAAGAGCCCACATATGGGGCTTGCCAAGCCCCTATGCACCCAATCCTCACCACGGTTTGAATTTTCCAGTCGCCCCGCCCGTACCTGGAGCTCTGCTCTGGAATCCCTTTCTTGGAGAGTCCCATGAGCCAGACAACACGACTCCACCCTTCCCACAAAATGACCCCAACTCTTGGGAGCTGGGACAAATCCCCAGAGAGGGATACTCGTCCACAGTACCTGTGGCCACCGCTCCAATCCACGGCTATCCCGGACACAACATCCAGAGACAAAAGCCTGAAGGAACGCCTCCCACTCGCCCTTGTTTCAGAGGCCCAGGAGCTCCTTCTCGGGCTGTACATCCGGCCTGCCATACCCTAGGCGCCACTCCTAAGCTGAGTTTGTGTATTCAGACTTCTGTGCCAACAGCCTGGACCCACACAACATCCAGGCTAGGGCCTCTGGACCAAACAGCGAAAGATTGTGTCTGCCCTCTCCAAGGAAAGTGTGCCCAATCCATTGACCACAACCCTACAGGTTAGGGAAAAGCTCCAAGGTCGCTGAGGCCATCAATAGTATAGGCCACCCTGGACTAAGAGGGGCTCTCTGACACCAGCGGAGCAACTATCTCCACTTAGACTCTCAGACAGTGTCCCCAGAGACAGAAGGTTGGAATGGACAGGCCCCCAGGCCCTAATCTGAACCTTAGCTTTGGTTTCCATGTTTCCGTTCTCAGAGGACTGTTTTCATAGACCAGCACATGGGGCTTTTCTGAGGCACCAAACCAAACCTCTCTCATCTCCACATGGGCAGCTTTCTTACTGGGATGTATCAAACACTTCAGGGAGGAGAGTTCCGCAGGGCCACTGAACAACCAGCACATTCCAAGGTCTCCATGGACCCAAACGCACATTATGACGCATCCTCAGGAGAGGCCATTTCAACTCAGCCCCCTGGGTCGCGTGTTCCAGAGGCAGCAGATCAAACATATCTTGTCGCTAATAGCCAATGGGAATGCGAGGCATGCTGTACAGGGATCCATCCTTCGAACCCTGCTCTCCAGTCCTTCCATATGGTATGTCCTGGAGCCATGCAACAGGACTCGAATGTCCCGCAGAAGGAAACCTTGTGGTTTGGGGCAACCTCCAAACTCAGCGTGGGAAAACTTCCTTGGCCTCATGAGGCCCCCCTTCATGAAGGTGCCATCATGGACACATACGCCAGCCTCAGCCAACGTCTGATCCTCAGCCTGACTTCAGATGCAGGAGATTTTGATTCAGCCTCTGCAGAGTGGGCCTGCTCTGCCCTTGGCTCCAATCCTCACACTAGCTTGTGTTTTCAGACTTCCGTCCTCACACTCCTGGCCCACAAACCCTCCCTACTGGGAATTCTGGGGCCACAATGAAGCACTGTGCCTGCCTCCCAGGAGAAAAACATTGTCTATGGCGCTGCCCAGAAACCCCAAATGAGGATCAAACTGCTTGGCCCTCGGCAACACACCAATTGCATAGGCTACCTTAAACAGTGATGCTCTGTCACAAATAGCCTGAGCCCAGACCTTCCAACAGACACCGACACAGCTGGCTGCACACCCAGCACATTGGACCCGCCACTGCCTTAGGCCACCATCCATTCCCAACCTGGGTTTTCAGTCATCGGAACCTAGACCTTATCTCCAATCCCTGCACAGGGGGGAACCTGATGCACAAGTCAGAACCCCTCCCCCTTAGCAAGAACCCTTCCCCATAGCAAGAAACCTTGCTGCTGGCAGTGAGTCAAACCTTCAGTGTAGGAGAAAACGGCATGGCCCATGAGGCCACGCCCAAGAGTGAGGGCCGCCTTGGGCACAAACACACATTGTGACCCTCAGCGTGAGTACCTTATTCAAGTAACGCCTCTCAGTGACTGGACCAAGAGCCCGCATATGTGGTTTGCCATGCCCATAGGCACCCAGGACTAACTAGATGGTGTGTATTCCAGTTGAGGGAATCCACTGCTGTGCTCTAGAGTCCCTCTCCTGGGGGGTCCCCTGTGGCAGAAAACAGTACTCTTCATTCCCACAGAATGAACACAAACACTTGGGAGCTTGGACAATCCCCCGAGAGGAAGGCTCTTCCTCGGCCTCTGAGACAACCCCTACCCTGACCGGACACTGTAAACGCAACACCCAGAGACAAAATCCTGAGTGACTGCCTCCCACTTGCCCTATTTGATTTCCAGAGGATCTCCCCTCACGGACTAGAGATCAGGCCTGCCATTACATTGGCCCCTAGCTGAGCCAAGTTTGCTTTTTCAGACATCTGTCCCCACAGCCCTGGCAAACACAGCCTCTAGGCTGGGTCCTCTGGAGCCATACCACAGGACCGTGCCTGCTCTCTCCTGGGAAACTGTGTCCATTCCTTTGGCCACACACCTCCAGAATATGAGAAACCTCAAGGCCTCCGAGGACATCCCACTACTGGGAGCCTCACTGGACTCACAGGGGCATTGGGACACAAGCTGAGCAGCTACATCCATGAATGCATGCACACAGATGTCAACAGAGATAGAAGGTTGAGCCGGACAGGCCTTTAGGCCGTAGTCTCAACTCTTGCTTTGGTTTCCAGGTGTCACTCCTCAGAGGCTTTGGTTCGAAGAACAGGGTATGGGGCTTTCCTGAGGCACGGAACAGAACTCCTCTCGTCTCCACATGGGAAGTTTCCTTGTTGGAGCCGTGTCAAACACCTCATGTTGGAGAATCCTGCAGAGTCCCTGAGCCACCTCCACATTCCAAGGTCTCCCAGGCCACCAAGCCACAGTAGGACTCATCTTCAGGAGAGTCCATTTCAACTCTCCCCTCTGGGTAGCTCACCCAGCAGCCCGCAGATTGAGCCTGCCTTGTCCTGACTAAAGAGTGGGAATATGAGGTGGCGTTCCCAGGCATCCATGCTTAGACACCTGCTCTCGAGTCTTTCCATATGGGGCCTCTTGGAACCATCCAATAGGACTCGACTGTCGTGCAGAAGGTAACCTTCAGTTTTGGAGCAGTTCACAAATCCCATCGTAGCCCAAACTTTCTGGCCTCATGAAGCCCCCACACCCTTCAGAAAGAGGCCATGCTGGACAAGAACTCTAGCCTGAGGCACGTCTCATAGTTGACATGACCTCAGTGCAGGAGATCTCGAATCAGCCTCTGCAGAGTGGGCCTGCCGTGCCCTCGGTCCCTAACCTCCCGCTAGCTTGTGTTTTCAGACTTCCTTCCTCACACTCCTGGCAAACAAGCCCTCCGGACTAGGAACTTCGGAACCAAAACCCAGCCCAGTGTCTGCCCAACGGAAGAAAAACGTTTCCCTGTGGGGCTCTCCAGAAAACCCAGATGAGGATCAACCTGCTCGGGCCTCGACGGTACCCGAACTGGATAGGCTGCTCTGGGCACTCATGCTCTGCCTGACACAGCCTGAAGCCAGACGTCCAGACAGACAAGGAGACAGCTGGCCGCACACCCAGCACTTCGGACACGCCATGGTCTTATGCCGTCACCTCATCCTAACCTTGGTTTTCAGATATCTGAACCTAGACATTATATCAATTCTCCACACAACTGGGTATAGCAAGCACAAAACAGAACTCCTCCTTCCCCATGGCTGTCAAGCTTGCTCTTGGCATGGAGTCACACCTTCAGGGTGGGAGAAACCTTCATGGCCCCTGATGCCACGCCCAAACTTGAGTGCTGCTTGGGCACAAATTCACACTGTGACCCTCAGCATGAGCCCCATGTCAAAGAAAGGCCTGTGAGGGCCTAGAGCAAGAGCCTCCATATGGGGTTGCCAAGCCCCTATGCACCCAATCCTCACCAGAGTTTGAGGTTTCCAGTCGCCCCGCCTGCACCTGGGGCTCTGCTCTTGAATCCCTTTCTTGGAGAGACCCATGAGCCAGACAACACGACTCCACCCTTCCCACAAAATGACCCCAAACTCTTGGGAGCTGGGACATTCCCAAGAGAGGGATACCCCTCCACAGTCCCTAAGGCCACCGCTCCAATCCACGGCTATCCCGGACACAACATCCAGAGACAAAAGCCTGAAAGAATGCCTCCCACTCGCCCTTGTTTCAGAGGCCCCGGAGCTCCCTCTCGGGCTGTACATCCGGCCGGCCATACTCTAGGCGCCACTCTTAAGCTGAGTTTGTGTATTCAGACTTCTGTGCCCACAGCCTGGACACACACAACCTCCAGGCGTGGGCCTCTGGAGCCACAGCGAAAAATTGTGCCTGCCCTCTCCAAGGAAATTGTGCCCAATCCATTGACCACAACCCTAGAGGTTAGGGAAAAGCTCCAAGCCCCTGAGGCCATCAATAGTGGAGGCCACCCTGGACTAAGAGGGGCTCTCTGACACCAGCAGAGCAACTATCTCCACTTAGACTCTCAGACAGAGTCCCCAGAGACAGAAGGTTGAAATGGACAGGCCCCCAGCCCCTAATCTGAACCTTAGCTTTGGTTTCCATGTGTCCGTCCTCAGAGGACTGTTTTCGTAGACCAGCACACGGGGCTTTTCTGAGGCACCAAACCAAACCTCTCTCGTCTCCACATGGGGAGCTTTCTTACTGGGGTGTATCAAACCCTTCAGGTAGGAAAGTTTTGCAGGGCCACTGAACAACCAGCACATTCCAAGGTCTCCATGGACCCCAAACGCACATTATGACGCATCCTCAGGAGAGGCTTTTTCAACACAGCCCCCTGGGTAGCGTGCCCCAGAGGCAGCAGATCAAACATATCTTGTTGCTTATGGCCAAGGGGAATGCGAGGCATGCTGTACAGTGATCCATCCTTCGAACTCTGCTCTCCATTACTTCCGTATGGTATGTCCTGGAGCCATGTAACAGGACTCAAATGTCCCGCAGAAGGAAATCTTGTGGTTTGGGGCAACCTCCAAACTCAGCGTGGGAAAACTTCCTTGGCCTCATGAGGCCCCCACTTCATGAAGGTGCCATCATGGACACATACTCCAGCCTCAGCCAACGTCTGATCCTCAGCCTGACTTCAGATGCAGGAGATTTTGATTCAGCCTCTGCAGAGTGGGCCTGCTCTGCCCTTGGCTCCAATCCTCACACTAGCTTGTGTTTTCAGACTTCCGTCCTCACACTCCTGGCCCACAAACCCTCCCTACTGGGAATTCTGGGGCCACAAGGAAGCACTCTGCCTGCCTCCCAGGAGAAATACATTGTCTATGGTGCTGCACAGAAACCCCAAATGAGGATCAAACTGCTTTGCCCTCGGCAACACCCCAATTGCATAGGCTACCTTAAACACTGATGCTCTGTCGCAAAAGCCTGAGCCCAGACCTTCCAACAGACACCGACACAGCTGGCTGCACACCCAGCACATTGGACCCGCCACTGCCTTAGGCCACCATCCATTCCCAACCTGGGTTTTTAGTCATCGGAACCTAGACCTTATCTCCAATCACTGCACAGGGGGGAACCTGATGCATAAGTCAGAACCCCTCCTTCCCCATGGCAAGAAACCTTGCTGCTGGCTGTGAGTCAAACCTTCAGTGTAGGAGAAAACGGCAAACCTGCCAGGCCTCATGAAGCCCCCCTTATCCTTCAGGGAGAGGCCATCATGGTCAAAAACTCTAGCTTGAAGCACGTCTCATAGTAGACATGACCGCAATGCAGGAGATCTTGATTCAGCCTCTGCAGAGTGGCCTGCCGTGCCCTCGGTTCCAAACCTCACGCTAGCTTGTGTTTTCAGACTTCCTTCCTCACACTCCTGGCAAACTATCCCTCCAGAGTAGGAATTGCAGAACCAGAAGCTTGCCCAGTTACTGCCCACCGGTAGAAAACGTTTCCTTGTGGGGCTTTCCATAAAACCCAGATGAGGATCAACCTGCTCTTGCCTGGACGGCACTCATTTGATAGGCTGCTCTGGGCACTAATGCTCTGCCTTTCACAGCCTGATGCCAGACGTCCAGACAGGCAAGGAGACAGCTGGCCACACACCTAGCACTTCTGACACGCCATGGTCTTATGCCGTTATCTCTTCCTAACCTTGGTTTTCCGATATCTAAACCCAGATATTATATCAATTCCCCACACAGTTGGGCATCTGAAGCACAAATCAGAACTCCTTCTTCCCCATGGCTGTAAGGCTTGCTCTTGGCATGGAGTCACACCTTCAGGGTGGGAGAAACCTTCATTTCCCCTGAAACCACGCCCAAACTTGAGTGCTGCCTTGGGCAGAAATTCACTCTGTGACCCTCAGCATGAGGCCAATATCAAAGAAAGGCCTGTCAGGGCCTTGACCAAGAGCCCTCATATGGGGCGTGCCAAGCCCCTATACACCCAATCCTCACCAGTGTTTGAGTTTTCCAGTCTCCCCCCTGTTCCTGGGGCTCTGCTCTGGAATCACTTTCTTGGAGAGACACATGAGCCAGACAACAGGACTCCACCCTTCCCACAAAATGACCCCGAACTCCTGTTAGCTGGGACAAATCCCCAGAGAGGTTACTCGTCCACAGTCACTGAGGCCACCCCCTACAATCCACGGCTATCCTGGACGCATCCAGAGACAAAAGCCTGAAGGAATCTCGCCCTTGATTCACAAGCCAAGGTGCTCACTCTTTATCTGTACATCCGGCCTGCCATACCCTTGGCGCCACTCATAAGCTGAGTTTTTGTTTTCAGACTAATGTGCCCACAGCCTGGACCCACACACCCTCCAGGCTAGGGCATCTGGAGCCACAGTGAAAGATTGTGCCTGCCATCTCCAAGGAAAATGTGCCCAATCAATTGACCACAAGGTTAGGGAAAAGTTCCAAGGCCCCTGAGGCCATCCTGATAGTGTAGGCTGCCCTGGACTAAAAGGGGCACTCTGACACCAGCTCTGCCATTATCACCACTTAGACTTTCAGACAGTGTCCCCAGAGACAGAAGATTGAAATGGACAGGCCCTTAGGCCCTAATATGAACCTTAGCTTTAGTTTTCATGTGTCTGTCCTCAGAGGACTGGTTTCTTATACCAGCATATTAGGTTTTTCTGAGGCTCCAAACCAAACCTCTCTCGTCTCCACATGGAGTGCTTTCTTACTGGATCTGTATCAAACCCTTCTGGTCGGAGAATTCCGCAGGGCCACAGTACAACCATCACATTCCAAGGTCTCCATGGACAGAAACCCACATTATGACGCATCCTCAGGAGAGGCCATTTCAACTCAGCCCACTGGTTAGCTTGCCCCAGAGCCAGCAGAACAAACATATCTTGTCGTTAATGGCCAAAGGGAATGCGAGGCATGTTGTTCAGGGATCCATCCTTTGAACCCTCCTCTTCAGTCCTTCTGTATGGTATGTACTGGAGCCATTCAACAGGACTCGACTGTCTCGCAGAAGGAAACCTTGTGGTTTGTGGCAACCTCCAAACTCAGCGTGGGAAAACTTCGTCAACCTCATGAGGCACCTGCTTCATGAAGGTGCCATCAAGGGCACAATCCAACCTCAGCCAATGTCTGATCCTCAGCCTGACTTCAGATGCATGAGATATCCTTTCAGCCTTTGCAGAGTGGGCCTGCTCCCCACCTCACCCTATGTTTTGTTTTCAGACTCTACCCTAGCACTCCTGGCCCAAAAGCCCTCATGATTGGGAATTCTGGTTCCAGAACGAAGCACTCTGCCTGCCCCCCAAAGAAAAACATTGTCTATGACATTGCTCAGAAACCCCAAATGAAAATCAACCTGCTCAGCCCTCGGCAACACCCCAATTGCATAGGCTACCCTAAACACTATGCTCTGTCTTACATAGCCTGAGCCCAGACCTTGTGAGAGACATTGAGACAGTTGGCTTCACACCCAGCACATCGAACCTGCCATGGGTTAGGCCATTTCATCCCTTCCCATTGACCTGGGTGTCTTCCTGGAGGTATATTCTGAGGCTGTGTCAGACTATGCATTTTTTCTGGAGCTTCCTATGGAATTGGGGTGGTATTAGGGGCCTTGCAATTTTCTCTTAATCTGGTGGGTTGGGAAACTGAGACAGGCTGACATTCCTTGGGAGAGCTGGCCCAGTGCTGTTGTGTGTTCCTGGAGGCCCCATCCTGGAGGGCATATGGGTCAGGACTCTGGGTCCAAAGTCTTCAGACACAAACTCGGGTAAGAGTTAAGCTTGAGGTGATGGCAGACCCAATCTGCAGACCCTGAGCGAAGCATCTCCAGATATGAAATTCGGACGGCTGTGAGGCAGGAGCACAGTCTTTTCTGTCTGACTTGTTTGTCTATGATGGCCACGAAATGGAGGGGTGGCCTCATGGGTCCATGTGAGATTCTACCTCTCTGGGAATTCTGCTCGGCACCCAAGAGTTTGGTGTATTTCTGGGGGATGGGAGGAGCGCAGTTTTATGAGTCAGGGATCCCGTCCAAACAGCCATTCCAGAGATGGGTCCTGGGTTCTGGAGCCTGGATCACCGCAACAAGGCTTAGGATTTGGGCCTAGGGTCCTGCTCTATGTTTTCCTGGTACAGCTCCCGAGTGTTCTTGTTGGAAATGGGTCTCATTCTGAGGGTCACAATGCCTGTTTTTGCCCAGATGCCCATGCTGAGTGGGTGTGACCTCATGGGCTATGCACTTGGCTCCCACTCTGAGGGTTGGACTGCCATCTCAACATTCAGTTTTCCTGCCATGGGGAAGGAGGTGTACTTTTTTATGCTTCAGGTTCCCCCATGGGCAGGAATTTGAGCTAAGATCTGGGACAGGTGCCTGAATACCCAGTTCACTTTGAGATGAGGTCCTCGGGCCAAGGCAGGACCCACCTGCAGAAAATGAGGCCTGCTTTCTGGGTGGCTGTCAGGAGCTCGGGCTCGAGCTGTGTCAGACAGAACATTCGTGGAGAGTTCGGCCTATGATATTGGGGTGCTTTTGAGAGCTGTGCAACTGGATCCTCATGGGGGATTTTTGCACAGACCCTTTCTTCACTTCTTCTATCTGGTGAGCAGGCAGATGGCTGCATTACGGCTCCAGAATATCCAAGTTGGAGGGTTTGCAGGCGAGGAGTGTGAGGACAGAAGTATGAAAACATAAGCTACGGTTACGCTCAGTGCCGAGCACATGTCTATTCCAATGTACAGCAGTTGTTTCGAGATCTTCAGCACCTGGGCGAGGGGAAGATGTCTGCTCACGCTGGAGTTTGTATCCATGATGGCCAACAAATGGTGGGGAGGCCTCAAGAATTCTTGGAGGTTTTTCCAAGCTGGAGCTTGTGAGCTGCTCCAAACATCAAGGTGTCCTACTAAGGGACAGCAGAAGTCTTCTTACAGGGCTCCAGGGTCCCCCATATGGAAGATTCGATAGCAATGCTCTCTGAATGGAGGCCTGGGAAGCCAATCTCTTGTTACCATTGCAGCTGAGGAACAGGGTAAGCTTGAACCAATGACACTGATTCCAAGTTCCAAGTGATTTGCGTTGATGGAAGTTCTCAGTCTAACAGGTTCCAATGCTGCTTGATGTCCAGGGAGACCTTAGAATGTGGTGGCGGCTCTCTGACCATTGAGGATTCTCTATCCTTAGGATTAGACCCAGTACCCAGGAGCCAGGTTTCCTTCTTGGGACAGGAGGTGTGCTCTTGTATGGCTCACGGACCACAGGTTGGACCATATGCTTGAATTTCCAGAACAGCCCTCTAGGGAGAGAGACCTCAAAACATAAGCTAGGGTTCTGATGAGGTTTTAGGGCCATGGAAGTTTCAATCTTCGGACTAAGTGCCATTGGCCTGCATGTCATCCTGGAGGTAGGTGCTGAGGCTGTGTCAGGCTGTGCACTTTTTCCAGAGTGGCCTATGATATTGGGGTGCAGTCAGGGGCCTTGCAGTTTTCTCCTAATCTGGACATTTTGGGAAACTGAGATGGGCAGGGTTTCCTCAGGAGAGCAGGGCCAGTGATGTCATGTGTTTCTCGAGGCCCCATCCTGGAGGTCATGTGTGTCAGGACTTTGGGACCAAAGACTTTAGACACAACCTCGCATAAGAGATAGGAGTGAGGTGTTGGCAGTCCGAATCTGAAGACCCTGAGGGAAGCTCCTCGGGATTTGAAATTCAGGTGGCTGGGAGGGAGGAGCACAGGCGTTTCTGTCTGGATTTTGTGTCTAGGATGGCCACTAAATGGAGGGGTGACCTCATGTGTCCATGGGATATTCTTCCACTCTGGTGATTCTGCTTGGCACCCAAGAGTTTGATTTCTTTCTGGGGAAGAGGAAAAGACTGTATTCCATCTCTGGGATCCTGTCCAAACAGGGATTCCAGAGATGGTTTCTGGGTCCAGACACTGGGAAAACTTAACCAAAGCTTCGATTTGGGTTCCTGGTCCAGATCCCAAGGGGGATCTTTGGAAAGGGGTCTCATTCTGAGGGTCACAATGCCTGTTTGTGCCCAGCTGCCCATCCTGTGTAGGCGTGGTCTCATGGACCATGCACCTGGTTCCCACTCAGGGTTGTACAGCCATCTCAACATTCAGTTTTCTGGCCATGGGGAAGGAGGAGCACTCTTTTGTGCTTCCGAGTCCCCTATGGGCAGGAATTTGAGCTAAGTCTGGGACAGGTACCTGAATATCCAGGTTGCTTCAAGATGATGGCCTCGGGCCAAGGTTGGACCCACCTGGAGGATATGGGGCCCACTATCTGGGTGGCTGACAGGAGGTCGGGGATCAGGCGGTGTCAGACAGACAATTTATGCAGAGGTCGGTCTATTATATTGGGGTGACATTGAGGTCCGTGCAGGAGGATCCTCATGTGGGTTTCTGCGAAGACCCATAGGGCACTTCTTCTTTGTGGTGGGCAGGCAGAAAGCTGCACTGTGGCTTCAGAATTCCCAATATGGAGGGCTTGTAGGCGAGGAGTGTGAAGACAGAAGTCTGAAAACACAAGCCACGGATAAGCTCAGTGCCGACCACAGGACCATTCCATTGTGCAGTGGTTGTTTTGAGATTTCCAGCACCTGAGTATGGGCGAGGGTCAGATGTCTGCTCACGCTGGGTTTGCATCCATGATGGTCAACGAATTGTGGGGTGGCCTCAAGAATTCTTGGAGATTTTCCCAAGCAGGACCTTGTGAGCTGCTCCAAACAGCAAGGTGTCCTACTGTGGGACAGGGGAAGTCCGCTTACAAGGCTCCAGGGTCCCCCATATAGAAAGATTCGACAGCAGAGGTCTCTGAATGGGGGCCTGGGAAGTCTTCCTTGCATGACCATTGCAGCTGAGGAACATTGCAGGCTTGATCTGCTGGTTTTTGTTCAAATTTCCAAGTGATCTAAGTTGACGGATGTTCTCAGTCTAATGAGTCACAATGCTGTTTGGTGTCCAGGGAGACCTTAGAATGTGGTGGTGAGGGTGCCTGGGTGGCTCAATGGGCTAAGCCGCTGCCTTCGGCTCAGGTCATGATCTCAGGGTCCTGGGATTGAGTCCCGCATCGGGCTCTCTGCTCAGCAGGGAGCCTGCTTCTTCCTCTCTCTCTCTCTGCCTTCCTCTATGCCTACTTGTGATCTCTCTCTGTCAAATAAATAAATAAAATCTATATAAAAAAAAAGAATGTGGTTGTGGATCTGTGGCCATGCAGGATTCTCCTACCTGAGGGTTAGACCCAGTTCCCAGGAGCCAGGTTCCCTTCTCGGGACAGGAGGGGTTCTCTTGTATGGCTCAGGGACCACATGTCGGATCATATGTTGGATTTCAAGACCAGGCCTCTGGGCACAGAGGCCTGAATATCTAGGCTAGGGTTCTTATGAGGTTGTAGGGGCATGTCATCCTCAAGCTTCGGACTTAGGGACTTTGACCTGTGAGTCTTCCTGGAGGTAGATGCTCAGGCTGTGTCAGACTGTGCATTTTTTCCAGAGTGGCCTATGAAATTGGGGTGGGCTCAGGGGCCTTGCAGGATTTTCCTAATCTGGAGGGTTTGTGCAACTGAGACGGCAGAATTTCATCCAGAGATCAGGCCCAGTGATGTAGTGTGGTTCTGTCAGCCCTATCCTGCAGGGAATGTGGTTAAGGGCTCTGGGACCAAAGTCTTCAGACACAAAATTGTGTATCAATTAGGAGGGAGGTGATGGCAGCCCCGATCTGCAGACGCTGAGGGCAGCTCCTCAGGATTTGAAATTCGTGTGGCTGGGAGGCAGGAGCAAAGGCTTTTCTGTCTGGATTGTGTCTAAGATGGCCTTGGAATGGTGGGGTGTCCTCATGTGTCCATGGAATATTCTACCTCTCTGGGGATTCTGCCCAGCACCCAAGAGTTTGGTGTCTCACTGCGAAGGAGAGAGCGTAGTTTACTGTTTCACGGTTCCCGTCAACACAGGGATTCCAGAGATGGGTTATAGGTCCCTGTGCCTGGATAACCCTACAAAGGCTTAGTATTTGGGCCTAGAGGCTTGACTGCCTGGCTCTGTGGGGCTTTGGTTCAGCTCCCATGGAGACATGTTGGAAATGGGTCTCAGGGTAAGGGTCACAATGCCTGTTTGTGCCCAGATGCCCATCCTGAGTGGGCATTGGCTCTTGTTCCATGCACCTGGATCCCAATATGAGGGTTGAACCACCATATCAACATTTAATTTTCCTTCTATGAGGAAGGAGGAGTACTCTTTTGTGCTTCAGATTCCCCCATGCACAGTAATTTGAGCTATGTTCTGGGACTGGTACGTGAATAACCAGGTTGGTTTGAGATGAAGGACTCAGGTCAAGGCAGGTCACACCTGCCAGATATGGGTCCCGCTATCTAGGTGGCTACCAGGAGGTCGGGGCTCGAGCTGTGTCAGACAAAGCATTAGTTCACAAGGTGGCCTATGATATTGTGGTGCTATAGAGGGCTGTGCTGGTGGAACCTTATATGGAGTTTCACGCAGACCCATAGGGCACCTCTTTTTTCTGGTGGGCAGGCAGAAGGCTGCATTGTGGCTCCCAAATTCCCAATATGGGGGAATTGAAGGCGAGGAGTGTGAGAACAGAAGGCAGAAAACACAATCTATGCTTAATCTCAGTGCCGAGAACATGGCCGTTCCAATGTGCAGTGGTTTTTTTCGAGATCTCCAGAATCTGAGTACAGGCGAGGGTCAGATGTCTGCTCATGATAGAGTTTGTATCTATCGTGGCCAACAAATGAAATATCCAGCACCTGAGTAAAGGTGGATTTCAGACGTTTACGCACACTGGAGTTTGTGTCTCTGATGACCGAATGGAGGAGTGGCATCAAGAGGCTGATGCATGTGAGATGCTCCAAACAGCAAGGTTGTTTTTTCTACTGGACAGTTAGAGTCTGGTATGTTTTCTGCAGGGCCCCCCATGTGAAAAGTATGGGTAGCAGAGCCCTTCCACATGGATGCCTGGAAAGCACACCTCCATTGACCAATGCAGCTGAGGAACATGCAGGTTCTTTACGGTGCTCCTGGGGCGAAGCACCAAGGTCTTGAGTTGACATGGAATCTCTTGAAGATGGGTTACAATGCTGGTTTTTTTTACCAGGTAGATCTTAGAATGTGTTGGTGGCTAAGGTGCCTGCAGGATTCTCCTACCCTGAGGGTTTAACACAGGTCGAAGAGCACGGTTACCTTCTGGGGACAGGAGATGTAGTGTTTTGTGGCTCAGGGACCACATGCCGTATCATAAGTTCCTACTCAAGAACAGGCCTCTGAAGACAGATGCCCGACAACCTAATCTAGGGTTCCAATGAGTCCTAGGGGCATGAGAGGTTCAATCTTCAGACTTAGGACAGTTGACTTGGGTGTCTGCCAGAATGTAGGTGATCAGGGAGTTTCAGACTGTGCACTTATGTCCAGAGTAACCTCCAATATTGGGGTGGCCACAGGGGCCTTGAATGTTTCAACCAACTCTGGAGGGTTTGGTTAACTGACATGCACAATTTCCATGGGGATGGCAAGCACAGTCCTGTGGTGTGGCTCCAGAGACTCCACCCTGGAGGGCATGTGAGCCATGGTTCTGGGAGGGAAGTCTGCAAACACAAACTTGGGTTAGGTTTAGTGGCTAGGTTATCGCAGGGCAATGTGTAGACCTGGAAGGCTACTCGTCAGGAACAGTAACTGGAATGACCCGAAGGCGGAAGCACAGGCTTTTATATCTGGATTGTGTGTCTAGGGTGACGTCAGAATGTAGCTGTGGCCTCATGGGTCCATGGGAGATTTTTCCTCTAAGGATACAGGCGGCTCCCAATATTTTGATGACTTTTTGGTATGGGAAGACTGCTATTTTCGATCTTAGGTGTGCCCCAAAACAGAGATTCCAGAGATGGGCTCTGGGACTAGGCGCCTGGAAAATCCCACCAAGGGTTGGGATTTGGGCTTATGGGCAGACCAGGCCTGCAATGCAGGATCTTGGTGGTGCAACTGAGAGGGCTTGTTTGGAAACATGCTCAGGCTGAGCATTACAATGCCTGTTTGTGCCCAGGGTGGCCCTCAGGAGTGGGCGTGGTCCCATTGTCCATTTTCTGGCTCCCACACTGAGGGATGGACACACATTCCAATGGCCAGGTTTCCAGCCATGGGGTAGGAGGAAATATCTATTGTGCTTCATGTTCCCCCATAGGCAGGGATTACAGCAAAGGTCTGGGGACAGATGCCTGAATACCAAGGATGCATAGAGATGACAGATTTGGGCCATGGCCGTTCTCACATGCTGGATATGGGCCCCGCTCTCTGGGTGGCTGACAGGAGGTCTGGGCTCAGGCTGTGTCAGACACAGCACTAGTGGCCAGAGAAGTCTATATATTGGGGTTCTCTCCAGGGCCGAGTAAATTGATCCTCATGTAGGTTTTCTGGCGAGACTCACGAAGCACTTCTTTCTGTGGGGCAGGCAGAATGCTGCCTTATGGATCCAGAATTCCCTATCAAGAGGGTTTGGGGACAAATAGGGTGAGAATGCAATTGTAAACACCAGCTATGCGTAAATTGAGTGCCAAGCGGAAGTCAGTTTCAATGTGCAGCAGCTTATACGAGATATCCAGCACCTGAGTAAGGGCAGATGTCAGATATTTGCTCACACTGGAGTTTGTGTCTAGGATGACGACTAATGGAGGGGTGGCTTCAGGAGGCAATGGAGGATTACCCACGCTTAAGATTGTGCGATGCTCCAAACAACAAGGTTTCCTTCTAATGGACAGGAGGAGTCTGTTTTTTTTTCCTCCAGGGTCCCTCAAGTGGAAGTTTGCGTAGCAGAGCCCTCCCGCATGGATGACTGGAAAGCACACGTCCAATGACCATTGCAGCTGAGGAACATGACAGGTTCGTTTTGGTGGTTCTGGTGCCAAGTACCAAGGCCTTGAGTTGACTTGGAATCTCTTACAGATGTGTCCCAAAACTGGTTTGTTACAAGGGAGGTCTTAGAATGTATTGGTGGCTATGGGCCACGCTGAGGGTTTGGCACAGGTCGATGTGCACAGTTTCCATCTTGGGAGAGGAGATGTTCTGTTTTGTGGCTCAGGGTACATATGTTGTATCCTGACTTGGTATTCAAGAACAGTCCTCTGAGGATTGATGCTGGCAACCTAATCTAGAGATCCAATGATGTCCTTGGTGCCCATCAGGTTCAATTTTCTTACTAAGGACCATTGATATGGTTGTCTGACTGGATGTAGGTGATCAGGGTGTTTCAGACTGTGCATTTGCATCCAGAGCCACTTCCACTATTGGGGTGGGCTCAGGGGCCTTGCAGGTTTCTCCTAACTTGGAGGCTTTGGGGAACTGTGATGGGCACAGTTTCCTTGGGGATGGCAGGCCCAGTCCTGTGGTAAGGCTTCAGAGACCACCTCCTTGAGGATATGAGAGCCATGGTTTTGGGAGGGAAGTCTGCAAACACAAATTTGGGTCAGGGATAGTGGCAAGGTGATCGCAGGTCCAATGCATAGACCTAGAAGGCATCACGTCAGGAACTGTAATTAGGGTGACTGAAAGCTGGTAGCACAGGCTTTTCTATCTGGATTGTGTGTCCAGGATGGGCTCTGAATGTAGACGTGGTCTCATGGTTCAATGGGAGACTTTTCCTCTCTAAGGATCCTGGTGGATCTCCATAGATTGGTGGTTTTTCAGAGAAGAAAAGAGTGCTCTTTTCCATCTTAGGGGTGCTCCAAAACAGGGAAGAATGCTGTTTTCCAACTTAGGCTTATGCCAAAACAGGGATTCCAGAGACGGGCTCTAAGTCTGGGTGCCCGGATATCCCACCAAGTGTTAGGATTTGGGCCTAGGGGCATTTTAGGCCTGCAATGCAGGATCCTAATGGTGTAACAGAGAGGGCTTGTTTGAAAGCATGCTCAGGCTGAGGGTCATCATGCCTCTTTGTGCCCAGGGGGGCCCTCAGGAGAGGGCGTAGTCTCATTGGCCATATAGCTGGATCCCACTTTGAGGGTTGGACACCCATTGCAACAGCCAGGCTTCCTGCAATGGAAAGAGGAGTTCTCTATTGTGCTTCAGGTTCCCCCATTGGCAGGGTTACAGGAAAGGTCTGTGGAAAGTTGCCTTAATACCAAGGATGTGTACAGATGACAGGCTAAGAATTCCCAGGTAACAAAACAGCATTGTTACCCATATTCATGACATTCCATGTAGAAATAAGCCCTTAGTACTTCGCCCCAGAGCCACCAGAATGAACTTGCCATGTTCCTAAGCTGCAATGGTCAGTGGAGGTGTGGTTTCCAGGCAACCATACGGGGGTGCTCTGCTACACAAACTTTGCAATTGGCGGGGACCCTTGAGACAAAAAAACAGAATGCCCCTGTCCGGTAGAAGGAAACCTTCTGTTTGGAGCATCTCACAAGCCCCAGCGTGGGAAATCCTCCATTTCCTCTTGAAGCCACCACTCCATTTGTCAGTCATCATAGACACAAACTCCAGCATGAGCAAACATCTGACATCCGCCCTTACTCAGTTGCTGGATTTCAATTCGATCGCTGCACACTGGAACTGCTTTAGTTTGACTGAATTAAGCCATAGCTTGGGTTTACAATTCCATCCTCAGCCTACTGGTCCACAAGCCCTATTGTGAGGGAATTCTGGAGCTACAACACAATATTCTGCCTTCCCCATAGAAAGAAAAAGGGCCTGGAGATTCTGCCCAGAAACTCCATATGATGGTCAATCTTCTCGGTGCTAGACGGAACCCTGATTCATAGGCTGCCCTGGGCACTAGTGCTGTGTCTGACATAGCCGGAGCCAGGACCTAGTGTCAGCCACTGAGAGATCAGGGCCCATATACAGCATGTGAGACCAGCTATGGCCCAAGTCTGTCTTCTCTTCTATTCTTGGTATTCAGGCATCTGTACCCACACCTTTGCTGAAATCCTTGCCATTGGGGAAACCTGTAGCACAATAGAGAACTCCTCCTTCCCCATGGAAGGTATTCTGACAGTTGGGATAGTTGCTCAACCCTCAAAGTGGAAGGCAGCTCCATGGCCAAGGAGACCATGTGCACTCATGATGGCTTCCCCGGGCACAAGCAGGCATTGTGACCTCAGCCTGAGCCTGCTTTCAACCAAACGCTCTCAATTGCATCTCTGGGACCCCGAATTGCAGGCCTAGTACACACCTAGGCCCAAATCCTAACCCTGGTGGGATTTTACAGGGGCCCAGACACAGAGCCCATCTCTGGAATCCCTATTTTGGGGGACCCTTAAGATGGAAAACAGCACTCTTCCCTTCCCCGAGATAGTCACCAAACTCTTGGTAGCCACCAGGATCCTTGAGTGGAAAAATCTGCCATAGACCCATGAGAACACACCTGCATTCCGAGGCCATCCTGGACATACAATCCAGATACATATCATGTGCTATCACCTTTGAGTCATCGGATTTACAGTTCCTGACGAGCTGCCTTCCAGGTCTATGCATTGGGCCTGCAATCACCTTGCCATTAACCTAAACTGAGTTTGTGTTTGCAGACTTCCTTCCTAAAACCATGGCTCACATGACCTCCAGGTTCTGGCATCTGAAGCCACACCACAAGACTGTGCATGAGATCCTCAAGGAAACTGTGCCCATCACTTTTGCCCGATACCTTTAGATTAGGAGAAACCTGCAAGGCCCCTGAGCGCAGCCAAATAATGGAGGCCGCTCTGGGCACAAATGCACAGTCTGAGACACCCTGATCACCTCCATACAGGCAGACACCCAAGTCAATGCTCCTGAGTCAGAAGATTGAACCTGACATGCCCCGAGGACTTCATTGGCACACTAGATTAGGTTTACAGGTATCTGTCATCAGAGGCCTGCTCTGGAATATCAACTTATGATAAAATATATAGTCCCTGAGCCACAGAACAGAATATGTCCTCCCCAAAAAGGAAGCCATGCTCCTGGAATTGTGTCATACCCTAAGGGTATTTGGATCCTGAATGGCCCCTTAGCAACCAGCACATTCTATGATATTCCTGGTAACAAACCATCATTGTGCCCCATCTTCATCAGACTCCATGTCAACTCAAGGTCTCGATATATTGCCCCAGAGCCACCAGAATGCACCTGCCATGTTCCTCAGGTGCAATGGTCAATAGAGGGGTGATTTCCAGGCATCCCTGTGGGGTTCTCTGCTACAAAACTTTCCACATGGAGAAACCAGAGAAAACAAACCAGACTTCTCCTGTCCGGTAGAAAGAAACTTTGCTATTTGGAGCATCTCACAAGCCCCAGCATGGGAAATCCTCCATGGCCTCTTGACGCCACCCTTCCATTTGTGGGTAATCACAGACACAAACTCCAGTGTGAGCAAACATCTGACATCCACCCTTACTCAGGTGCTGGATATTCGAAACGGCAGCTGCACACTGGAACTGCCTTTTGCTTTTCACTGAACTTAACCATAGCTTTGTATTACTATTCTATCCTCACCACACTGGTCCACAATATCTCTTGATAGGGAATTCTGGAGCCACAACGCAGTATTCTGCCTTCCACATAGAAAGAAGAAGGACCTGTTGAGTCTGCCCAGAAACCTCACATGAGGATCAATCTACTCAGACCACGAGGCAACCCTGATTAATAGATTTCCCTGACCACTAGTGCTGTGTCTGACAGAGTCTAAGCCCCGACCTCGTGTCAGCCACCCAGAGTTGAGGGCCCATATTTAGCATGAGAGATCGGCCATGGCCCTGGGCCATCATCTGTACCCATCCTTGGTATCCAGTCATCTGTCCCCCAAACTTTGCTGGAATTCCTGCCAATGGCGAACCTGAAACACAATAGAGAACACCTCCTTCCCCATGGCAGGAATATTGGTTGTCCAACCCTCAGCGTGAGAGCCAGCTGCATGGCCAAGGAGACCATGCCCACTCCTGAGGGCCGACATGGGCACAGGCAGGTATGGTGATCCTCAGCCTGAGCATGTTTTCCAACAAACACTCTCAGTTGCTCCTCCAGTACCAGCATTGCAGGCCTGGTATGCCCCTAGGCCCAAATCCTAACCCTTGGTGGGATTTTCCAGGTGCCCAGACCCAGAGTCCGTCTCAGAATCCCTGTTTGGGGCACCCTTAAGATGGAAAACAGCACTCTTCCCTTCCCTGAGAAAGGCACCAAACTATTGGGAGCCGCCAGGATCCTTAGAGAGAAAAAATCTCCCATGGACCCATGAAAACAAACCTGCATTCCGAGGCCATCCTGTCCACACAATCCAGAGAGAAAAGTCTTTGCTACCGACTTTGAGTCATCCTATTTACATTTCCTGACGAGCTGACCTCCATGTCTATGCATTGGGCCTATGATCATCTCGACACTAACCCTAACCCCAGTTTGTGTTTGCCGACTTCTCTCCCAAAACCATGGCTTACATGCCCACCAAGATGTGGTCCCTCAAGCCACATCACAGGAAAGTTCCTGCCATCCCCAAGAAAACTGTGCCCATCAGGTTGTCCAAACCCTCCAGATTAGGAGAAACCTGCCAGGCCCCTGAACCCACCCCAATATTGGCGGTTGCTCTAGATGCAAACGTGCAGTCTGAAACACCCTGAGCACCTCCATCGAGGCAGAAAGCCAAGTCAATGGTTCTGAGTCAGATGATTGAACCTGACATGCCCCTAGGACTTCACTGGAACCCTAGATTGGGTCTTCAGACATCTGTTCTCAGAGTCCTGTTCTGGAATACCAAGTTATGATACAACATGTGGTCCCTGATTCCCACAACAGAACATCTGTCTCCAGAAGGAAAATGTGCTCTTGGATCTATGTCCAACTTTCAGGGTAGATGGATCCTGCATGACCCATTAGCCCCAGCACCTTCTATGATCTCCCTGGTAACAAACCAGCATTGTGACCCAACTTCCTGAGACTTGATGCCAACTCAAGGTGTTGGTACTTTGCCCAAGAGCCATGAAACGAATCTGCCATGTTCCTCAGGTACAAAGGTCAATGGACGTGTGCTTTCTAGGCATCCAAGAGGTAGTTCTCTGCTACACAAAAATTCCACATAGGGAACCCTAGAGCAAACAAATAAGACTGCTCCTGTCAGGTTGAAGGAAACCTTGGTTGTTTGGAGCATCTCACAAGCCCCAGCCTGGGAAGTCCTCCACATTCTCTTGATGCCAACCCTCCATTTGTTAGTCATCATAGACACAAATTCCAGCATGAGCAAACATCTGACATCTGCTCTTACTCAGGTGCTGGATATTCGAATCAGTCACGCACACTGGAAATACCTTTCACTTGACACTGTATTCTTGCATAGTTTGGGTTTACAATTCCATCCTCACCCTACTGGACCGCAAGTCCTCTTGAGAGGGAATTAGGGAGACAAAACGCAACATTCTGCCTTCCCCATAGAAAGAAGGGCCTGGTGAGTCTGCCCAGAAACTCCCCATGAAGATCAATCTACTTGGCCCTCGAGGGAACCCTGATTTATACTTTGCGCTGGCCACTAGCGCTGTGTCTGAGAGAGCCTGAGCCCCAACCTCGTGTCAGCCACCCAGAGTGTGGGGCCCTTATCCAGCATGTGGGACTGGCCATGGCCCAGTCATCTCTACCCATCCTTGGTATTCCGGCAACTATCCCAGACCTTTGCTGGAATCCCTACCAGTGGGGGAATCTGAAGCACAATTGAGAACTCCTCCTTCCCCATGGCAGGAAGCCTGGCTGTTACTATGGGTGCCCAACCCTCAGAATTAGAACCAGGTGCATGGCCAATGAGACAACGCCCAATCATAAGGGCCGCCTGGGCCAAAGCAGGCATTGTGTCCCTCAACCTTAGCATGCATTCAAACAAATGCTCTCAGTTGTTTCTGCAGGGTCCCGCATCGCAGGCCTGGTATGCCCTTAGGACCAAATCCTAACACTTCGTGGGATTTTCCATGCCAACATAACCAGAGCCCGTCTCTGGAATCTCTGTTTTGAAGCACCCCTATGATGGAAAACAGCAATCTTCCCTCCCCTGAGAAAACTATTAGGAGCTGCCAGGATGCGTAGAGAGGAAAAATCTCCCAGGGCTCCATAAGACCACACCTTCATTCCGAGGCCATCCTGGACACACAATCCAGATACAAGAGACTGTGCTACCACCTTCGAATCACCTGGTTTACAGTTCCAGACGAGCTGCCCTACAGACCTATGCTTTGGGTCTGTGATCACCTCGCCATTAACCCTACCCCAAGTTTGTGTTTGCAGACTTCTTTCCCAAAACCATGGCTCACATGCCCTCTATGATGGGTCTCTGTAGCCACACCACAGGAAAGATCCTGCTATCCCCAATGAAACTGTGAGGATGAGCCCAGAGATATGAGCCCATATCCAGCATGTGAGATTGGCCAGGGCCCAAGTCCATCATCTCTACCCATCCTTGGTATTCAGGCACCTGTCCCCAGACCTTTGATGTAATCCCTACCAATGGGGTAACCTAAAGCACAATAGAGAACTCCTCCTTCCCCATGGTAGGAATCCTGGCTGTTGATATGAGTGTCCAAACCTCAAAGTGGGAGCCAGCTGCATGGCCAAGGAGACAATGCCCACTCATGAGGGCTGCCCTGGGCACAAGTAGCCATTGTAACCCTCAGCTTGATCAAGCCTTCAAAAAAATGCTCTTAGTTGCACCTCCAGGATCCTGCATTGCAGGCCTGATATGCCCTTAAGCCCAAATCCTAACACATCGTGGGATGTTCCATGTGCACATACCCAGAGCCCGTCACTGGAATCCCTGTTTTGAGGCATCCCTAAGATGGAAAACAGCACTCTTCACTTCCCTGAGAAAGCCACCAAACTAATGGGATCCCCCAGGATCCTTGAGAAGAAGAATCTCCCATGGTCCCATGAGTCCACACCTGTATTCCGAGGCCAGCGTGGATATGCTATCCAGATACAAGAGACTGTGCTACTGACTTCGAGTCACCTGATTTACAGTTCCTGACGTGCTGCCCTCCAGATCTTTGGATTGGGACTGTGAACACCTCTCCATTAACCTTATCCCGAGTTTGTGTTTGCAGATCTCTCTCTAAAAACAATAGCTCACATGTCCTCCAGGATGGGGCCCCTAGAGTCACACCACAAGACTGTGCTTGCCATCCCCAAGGAAACTGGGCCCATCACAGTTGCCCAAACCCTCCTGATTAGGAGAAACCCGGAAGGCTCCTGAGCACATCCCAATATTGGAGGCTGCTCTGGATGCAAATGCACAGTCTGAAACACCCTGATCACCTCCATCCAGGCAGACACCCAAATCAATGGTCCTGAGTCAGATAATTGAACCTGACATGGCCCTAGGACCAGAGGCCTCTTCTGGAATACCAACTTATGATACAAATTATGGCCCCTGAGCCCCAGGGTGGGAAATCCTCCATGGCCTCTTGACGCCACCTCTCCATTTGTTGGTCATCATAGACACAAACTCCAGCCTGAGCAAACATCTGACATCCGCCCATATTCAGGCGCTGATATTGGAATCAGCTGCTGCACACTGGAACTGCCTTTCGCTTTGCAATGAATTTAAGCCTAGCTTCAGACTACAATTTCATCCTCACCCTACTGGTCTGCCATATCTCTTGATAGGGAATTCTGGAGCCACAACGCAACATTCTGCCTTCTTCATAGATAGAAGGACCTGGTGAGTCTGCCCATAAACTGCACATGAAGATCAATATACTCAGCCCAGGAGGGAACCCCTATTTATAGTTTGCCCTAGCCACTAGTGCTGTGTCTGACAGAGCCTGAGCCCCTACCTCGTGTCAGCAACCCAGAGGGTGGGGCCCACATTAACCATGTGAGACCGGCCATGGCCCAGGGCTGTCATTACTACCCATCCTTGGTATTCAGGCATCTGTCCCCTAGATCTTAGCTGGAATCCCTACCAATGGGGGGACCTGAAGCACAATAGAGAATTCATCCTTCGCCATGGCAGGAATCCTGGCTTTTGGATGGGTGTCCAACCCTAGGAATGGGAACTGGCTGCATGGCTGAGTAGACATCGCCCAATCCTGATGGCCTCCGGGGCACAAGCAGGCTTTGGGACCCTCAGCTTGACCATACTTTCAAACAAACGCTCTCAGTTGCACCTCCAGGATCCCGCATTGTAGGCCTGGTATGGCCCTAGGCCTAAATATTAACCCTTGGTGGGATTTTCCAAGCACTTAGACCCAGAGCTCATCTCTGGAATGCCTGTTTTGGGGCACGCCTAAGCTGGAAAACAGTACTCATCCCTTCCCGGAGAAATCCAACAAACTATTGAGAACCGCCAGGATCCTTGAGAGGAGAAATCTCCCATGGACCCTTGAGACAACACCTGCAATAAAGGCCATTCTGGAAATTAAATCCAGATACAATTCCCTGTGCTACCACCTTTGAGTTACGTGATTTACAGTTCCAGACTTGCTGCCCTCCTGGTCTATGGATTGGGACTATGATCACCTTGCCACTAACCCTAACCTAAGTTTGTGTTTGCAGACTTCTCTCTCAAAATCATGGCGCACATGTCCTCCAGGATGGGGTCTCTGGAGTCACACAACAGGACAGTTCCTGCAATCCCCAAGGAAACTGCCCATCACAGTTGTCCAAAAACCCCATATAAGGAGAAACCTGCAAGGAACCTGAGCCAACCCTAGTATTGGATGCCACTCTGGACACAAATGCACAGTCTGAAACACCCTCATCACCTGCATCCAGTCAGACACCAGAGTCAATGATCCTGAGTCAGAAGATTGAATGACATTCCCCTAGGGCCTCATTCAAACCCTTTATTAGGTTTTCAGGCTTCTGTCCTCAGAGACCTGTTCTGGATTACCAATTTATGATACAACATATGGCCGCTGAGCCCCACAACAGAATATCTCCTGCCCCCAGAAGCAATCCGGGCTCTTGGGCCTGTGTCAAATCCTCAGGCTAGATGAATCCTGCATGGCCCATTAACCACCAGCACATTCTAAGATCTCCCTGGTAACAAACCAACATTTTGACCCATCTTCATGAGGTTCCATGTCCAATCCAGTCTTTATTTCTTCGCCTCAAAGCCACCAGATGCCATGTTCCTTCGCTGTCATGGTCAATGAAGGTGTGCTTTCCAGTCACCCATGTGGGAGATCTATGTTATCCGATCTTTCGACATGGGGAACCATGGAGGAAACAAATCAGACTGCCCCTGTCTGGTAGAAGGAAACCTTGCTGTTTGGAGCATCTCAAAAACACCAGATTGGGAAATCCTCCATAACCTCTTGACGCCACCCCTCCATTTTTGTGTCATCATAGACACAAACTCCAGCATGAGCAAATATCTGACATCCACCCTCACTCAAGTGCTGAATATTGGATTCAAACATTGCACACTGGAAATTCCTTTTGCTTGATACAGAATGTAACCATAGCTTAGGTTTACAATTCCATCCTCAGCCTCCTGGTCCACAAGCCCTCTTGATAGTGAATTCTAGAGCCACAAAGCAGCATTCTGCCTTCCCCTTACAAACAAGAAGGGCCTGGTGAGTCTGCCCAGAAACCATACATGAGGATCAATCTGCTGGGCACTTGAGGGAACCCCAATTTATAGGCTGCCCTGGGCACTAGTGCTGTGTCTGACAGAGCCTGAGCCAAGACCTAGTGTCAGCCACCCAGTGATCGGGGCCCATATCCACGATTTGATACTGGCCATGGCCCATGTCCATCATCTTTACCCATCCTTGGTATTCAGGCCTCTGTCCCCAGACCTTTGCTGGAATCCCCGCTAATGGGGGAACCTGAAGCACTATAGAGAACTCCTCTTTCCCCATGGCAGGATTCTGGCTGTTGGGATGGTTGTCCAACCCTCAAAGTGGGAGCCAGCTGCATGGCCAATGTGACCACGCCCACTCATGAGGGCCACCTGGGCATAAGCAAGTATTGTGACCCTCAGCCTGAGAATGATTTCAAACAAGCCCTCTCAGTTGCACCTCCAGGATCCTGCATGCAGGCCTGGTAAGCCACTAGGCCCAAATCCTAACACTTGGTGGGATTTTCCAGGGGACCAAACCCAGAGTCGGTCTCTGGAATCCATATTTTGGGGCACCCCTAACATGAAAAAAAGCACTCTTCCCTTCCCCGAAAAAGCCACCAACTATTGGGAGCCACCAGGATCCTTAGAGAGGAAAAATCTCCCATGGACCCATGAGGCCACAACTGCATTCTGAGGCCATCCTGCACACAATACAGAGAAAAAAGCCTGTGATTCTGCCTTTGAATCACCCGATTAACAGTTCCTGAAGAGCTGCCATCCATGTCTATGCATTGGGCCTGTGATAACCTTGCCACTAACCCTAACCCAAGTTTGTGTTTTCAGACTTCCCTCCCAAAACCGTGGCTCACATGCCCTCCAGTTTGTGATAACTGGAGCCACACCACGGGATTGTACCTGTCTTCCCAAAGGAAACTGTGATTGTCACTATTAAACAAACCCTCTAGATTAGGAGAACCCTGCAAGTCCCCTAAGCCCAGCCCAATATTGGAGGCCACTCTGGACGCAAATGCACAGTCTGACACACCATATCACCTACATCCAGGCTGATATCCAAGTCAATGGTCCTCAGACAGAAGATTGAACCTGACATGCTCCTAGGATTCACTGGAACACTAGAATAGGTTTTCAGGTATCTGTACTCAGAAGGCTGTTCTTAATATCAATGTATGATACAATATGGTCACTGAGCCACACAAAAGAACATCTCCTGTCCTTAGAAGAAAGCTGTGCTCTGGACCTGTGTCAAACACTCTGGGTAGATGAATCCTTCAAGGCCCCCTGGCAACCAGCACATTCTATGATCTCCCTGACAACATACCAGCATTGTGACCCATCTTCATGAGACTCCATGACAACTCCAGCCCTTGGTACTTCGGCCCAGAGCCACCAGAATGAAACTGCCATGTTCCTCTGCTGCCATGGTCAATGTAGGTGTACTTTCCAGGCATCCAGCGGGAGTGTTCTGATACCAACTTTCCACATGGGGAACCCTGGAGGAAACAAACCAGACTCCCCTGTACAGTAAAAGGAATCTTTTCTGTATGGAGTATCTCAAGCCTGAGGGTGGGTAATCCTCCATGGCCTCTTGAGGCCACCCATCCATTTGTTGGTCATCATAGACACTAACTCCAGCGTGAGCAATCAACTGACATCTGCACTTACTCAAGTGCTGGATATTTGAATCAGCTGCTACACACTGGAATTGCCTTATGCTTGGCACTGAATTTAAAAGTAGCTTGGCGGGACGCCTGGGTGGCTCAGTTGGTTAAACAGCTGCCTTCGGCTCAGGTCATGATCCCAGCGTCCTGGGATCGAGTCCCACATCAGGCTCCTTGCTCCGCAGGGAGCCTGCTTCTCCGTCTGACTCTGCCTTCCACTCTGTCTGCCTGTGCTTGCTCTCGCGCGCTCTCTGACAAATAAATAAAATCTTGAAAAAAAAAAAAAAGTAGCTTGGGTTTGCAATTCCATCCTCACCCTGGTGTTCAGTAAGCTCTCTTGATAGGGAATTCTGAAGCCACAACACAGCATTCTGCCTTCCCCATAGCAAGAAAAAACAGCCTGGAGAGACTGCCCAGAAACCCTACATGAGGATAAATCTACTCGACCCTCGAGTGAACCCCATTTATAGGTTTACCTGGCCACTAGCGCTGAGTCTGACAGAACCTCGTCTCTGACCTCGTGTCAGGACCCAGAGACTGGGCTCCAACTCCAGAATGTGAGACCAGCCATGTCCCAGGGCTGTCATCTCTACCCATTCTTGATTCAGGCATCTGTCCCCAGACATTTGCTGAAATCCCTGCCAATGGGGGAACCAGAAGCACAATAGGGAAATCCTCCTTCCCCATGGCAGGAATGATGGCTCTTGGGATGGGTTTCCAGACCTCAGAGTGGTAGCCAGCTGAATGGCCAATGATAACCCGCCCACTCATGAGGGCCGCCCTGGACACAAGCAGGCATTGTGACCCCCAACATGAGCATGCTTTCAAACAAACACTCTCAGTTGCATTCCAGAATCCAAATTTGCAGGCCTGATATGCCCCTAAGCACAAATCCTAACACCTCGTGGGATTTTTCAGGGGACCAGAAACACGGCCTGTCTCTGGAATCCCTGTTTTGGGACACCCCTAAGATGGAAAATAGCACTCTCCCCTTCGCCAAGAAAGCCACCATAGTATAGGGAGCCGCTAGGATCCTTGAGAGGAAAAATCTCCCATGGATCCATGAGACCACACCTGTATACCGAGGCCATCCTGGACACAAAAGCCAGATACACAAGCCTGTGCTACCACCTTCAAGGCAACTAATTTATAGTTCCAGACGAGCTGCCCTCCAGGTCTATGCATTGGGCCTGCGATCACCTCACCGCTAACCTTAACCCGAGTTTGTGCTTACAGACTTCTATCCCGAAACCATGGCTCATATTTCCTCCAGGATGGGGTCTCTGGAGCCACACCAAAGGACTGTGCCTGCCATCCCCAAGGAAAATGTGTCCGTCACATTTGCCTAACACTTCGAGATAAGGAGAAACCTGCAAGGCCCCTGAGCCCACCCCAATACTGGAGGCCCCTCTGGACACAAATGTGCAGTCTGAAATACGCTGATCACCTGAATCCAGGCAGATACCCAAGTCAGTGTTTCTCAGTCAGAAGATTGAACCTGACATGCTCCTATGACCTCATTGTAACCCCTGATTAGGTTTTCAGGCATCTGATATCAGAGACCTGTTCTGGAGTACCAACTTAAGATACAACATATGGTCCCTGATCCCCACAATAGAACATCTCCTTTCTCTAGATGGAAGCCGTGCTCTTGAAACTGTGTCAAACCCTCAGGGTAGATGAATCCTACTTGGCCCGTAGCCACCAGCAGATTCTAAGATCTCACTGGTAACAAGCCAGCATTGTGAGCCATCTTCATGAGATTCCATGTCAACTACAGGCCTTGGTACTTCACCCCAGAGCCTTCAGAAAGAACCTGTCATGTTCCTCAGCTGCAATGTTCAGTGGAAGTGTGCTTTCCAGGCATCCATGTGGGAGTGCTCTGCTACCCAAACTTTCCACATGGGGGACTCTCGAGCAAACAAATCTGACTGCCCTGTCCTGTAGAAGGAAACCTGGCTGTTTGGAGCATCTCACAAGCTCAAGTGTGGGAAATCCTCTATGACCTCTTTTCAACTCCTCTCCATTTGTCGGTCATTATAGACACAAACTCCAGCTTGAGCAAACATCTGACGTCTGCGCTTACTCAGGTGCTGGATATTCGAATCAGCCGCTGCACACTGGAAATGCCATTCGCTTGTCACTGAATTTATTCATAGCTTGGGTTTACAATTCCATCCTCACCCTACTGGTCCACACGCCCTCATGATAGGGAATTCTGCAGCCACAACACAGCATTCTGCCTTCCCAATAGAAAGAAGAAGGGCCTGGTGAGTCTGCCCAGAAACTCCACATTATGATCAATCTACTTGTCCCTTGAGGGAACCCTGAATTATAGACAGCCCTGGCCCCTAGTGTTGTGTCTGACAGAGCCTAAGCCCCGACCTCGTGTCAGCCACCTAGAAGGCGGGGCCCATATCCCGCATGTTAGACTGGCCACGGAACAGAGCCCTCATCTTTACCCATCCTTGGTATTCAGGCATGTGTCCCCAGACCTTTCCTGGAATCCCTACCAATGAGGGAACCTGAATCACAATAGAGAAATCCTCATTCCCCATGGCAGGATTCCTGTAAGTTCGGAAGGGTGTCCAACACTCAGAGTGTTAGCCTACTGAATGTCCATTGAGACCACCCCCATTCCTGAGGGCCACCCTATGCAAAAGCTTGCATAGTGACCCTCAGCCTGAGCATGCTTTCAAACAAACGCTCTCAGTTGTATCTCCAGGACTTGCATTGGAGGCCTGGTAAGCCCCTATGCCCAAATCATAACCCTTGGTGGGTATTTCCAGGTGCCCAGAGCCAGAGCACTTCTCTGCAATCCCTGTTATGGGACACCCTTAATATGGAAAACAGAACTCTTTCCTCTCTGAGAAAGCCACCACATTATAAGGAGCCGCCAGGACACTTGAGAGGAAATATCACCCATGGACACCTGAGACCACACCTGCATTCTTAGTCCATCGTGGATACACAATCCAGATAAAAAAGCCTGTGCTACCTCCTTTGAGGCATGCGATTTACATTTCACACGGAGCTTCCCTCCAGGAGTATGCATTGGGCTTACAATCACTTCGCCACTAAACCTAACCCGCATTTGTGTTTGCAGACTTCCCTCCGAAAACCATGGCTCTCATGCCCTCCAGCATGGGGTCTTTGGAGCCACACCACAGGACTGTGCCCACCATTGCCAAGGAAACTGTGCCCATCAAATTGCCCTATCTTTCCAGATTAGGAGAAACCTGCAAGGCCCCTGAGCCCACCCCAATACTGGTTGCCACTCTGTACACAAATGCACAGTCTGGAACACCCTGATCACCTACATCTAGGCAGACTTTGAAGTCAATGATACTGAGTCAGAGGATTGAACCTGACATTCCGTTAGGATTTTATTGGAACCCTAGATTAAATTTTCAGGCATCTATCCTCAGAGGCCTGTTCTGCAATATCAAATTATGATACATTTGGTCCGTTAGCCCCACATCAGAACATCTCTGGTCCGAGAAGGAAACCGTGCCCTTTGACCAGTGTCAAACCCTCAGGGTAGATGAATCCTACATGGTCCCTTAGCCACCAGCACACTGTAAGGTCTCCATGGTAACAAACCTGCATTATGACCCATCTTCATGAGACTTCATGTCAACTCCAGGCCTTGGTAATTCGCCCAAGAGCCACCAGAACGAATTGGCCATGTTTCTCAGCTGCAATTTTAATGGAGGTGTGCTTTTCAGGCATCCACGTGGGAGTGCTCTGCTACCCAAACTTTCCACATGGGGGACCCTGGAGCAAATAAACCAGACTCCCCCTGTGTGGTAGAAGGAAACTTTGCTGTTTGAAGCATCTCACAAGCCCCAGCATGTGAAATCCTCCATGGCATCTTGACGCCACCCCTCCATTCATCGGTCATCATAGACATAAACTCCAGCATGAGGAAATGTCTGACTTTCACCTTTACTCAGGTGCTGGATATCTGGAATCAGACACTGCACAATGGAACTGCCTTTTGCTTGGCACTGAATTGAACCTTAGCTTGAGTTTACAATTCCATCCTCACCCTACTGGTCCCCAAGCCCGCTTGATAGGGAATTCTGGGGCCACAACGCAGCTTTTTGCCTTCCCCTTAGAAAGAAGAAGGGCATGGTGATTCTGCCCAGAAACTCTGCATGAGGATCAATCTGCTCAGCCCTTGAGGGATCCCTGATTCATACTCAGCCCTGACCACTAGTTCTGTTTCTGACAGAGACTGAGTGCTCAATTCATGTCAGCTACTCAGAGAGTCAGGCATGTGAGACTGGCCATGTCTCAGGTCCCTCATCTCTACCCATCCTTGGTATTCAGGCATCTGTCCCCAGACATTTGCTAGAATACCTGCTAATGGGGGAACCTGAGGCACAATAGAGAATTCTTCCTTTTCCATGGCAGGAATCCTGGTAGTTGGGATGGGTGTCCTACATTAAAGTGGTAGCCAGCTGCATGGCCAAGGAGACAACTCCCACTCATAAGGGCTGCCCTAATCACATCAGGCATTGTGACACTCAGACTAGCATGCTTTCAAACAAACGCTCTCAGTTGTACCTCCAAGTCACACATTGTAGGCCTGGTACTCCCCTAGGCCCAAATCCTAATCCTGGTGGGATTTTCCAAGCACCCAGACTCACAGCCCTTCTCTGGAATCCCTTTTTGGGGAACATCTAAGATTGAAAACAGCACTCTTCCATTCAAACGAGAAAGCCACCATACTATTGGGAGCTTCCAGGATCCGTAGAGAGGAAAATACTCTCATGGAAACATTAGAACACACCTGCATTCCAAGGCTATCATGGACACACAATCCAGATACAAAAGCCAGTGCTAGTGCCTTCGAGGTACGTGATTTACAGTTCCTGACGATCTGCCCTCCAGGTCTATGCATTGGGCCTACGATCACCTCGCAACTCAACCTAATCCGAGTTTGTGATTGCAGACTTCTCTCCCAAAACCATGGCTTACATGCCCTCCACGATGGAGTCTCTGGAGCCACACCACAGGACTGTGCCTGCCACCCCCAAGGAAACCGTGCCCACAAATTTGCCTAAACCTTCAAGATTAGGAGAAACCTGCAAGGCCCCAGAGCCCACCCCAATATTGGAGGCCACTCTGTACACAAAGTCACAGTCAGAAACACCCTGGTTGCCTACATATAGGCAGACACCGAAGTCAATGGTCCTGAGTCTGATGATTGAACCTGAAATTCCCCTTGGACTTCATTGGAACCCTAGATGAAGTTTTTAGGCATCTGTCCTCAGAGGCCTGTTCTGGAATACCAACTTATTTTTTTTTTTTTTTGAAAGGCCAATCTTTAACTTTTTATTTTTTATAAACATATATTTTTATCCCCAGGGGTACAGGTCTGTGAATCACCAGGTTTACACACTTCACAGCACTCACCAAAGCACATACCCTCCCCAATGTCCATAATCCCACCCCCTTCTCCCAAACCCCCTCCCCCCAGCAACCCTCAGTTTGTTTTGTGAGATTAAGAGTCACTTATAGTTTGTCTACCTCCCAATCCCATCTTGTTTCATTTATTCTTCTCCTACCCACTTAAGCCTCCATGTTGCATCACCACTTCCTCATATCAGGGAGATCATATGATAGTTGTCTTTCTCTGCTTGACTTATTTCGCTAAGCATGATACGCTCTAGTTCCATCCATGTTGTCGCAAATGGCAAGATTTCATTTCTTTTGATTGCTGCATAGTATTCCATTGTGTATATATACCACATCTTCTTGATCCAACTTATGATACAACATTTGGTCCGTGAGCCCCACAACAGAACATCTCCGATACCCAGAAAGAAACCGTGTTCTTCGACCGGTGTCAAACCATCAGGATAGACTAATCATACATGGCCCCTTAGCCACCAGCACATAGTAAGATTTCCGTGGTAACAAAACTGCATTGTGACCCAACTTCATTAGAATCCAGGCCTTGGTACTTTGCCCTAGAGCAACCAGAAAGAACCTGCCATGTTCCTTAGGTGCAATGGTTAATGTAGGTGTGCTTTCCAGTATCCACATGCGAGTACTATGCTACCCAAACTTTGCACATGGGGGAACCTGGTGTAAACAAACCAGACCTCCCCTGTCCAGTAGATGGAAACCTTATGTTTGGATCAACTCACAGGCCTCAGCGTGTAAACTGCTCCATGGCCTCTTGATGCCACCACTCCATTGGTCGGTCATCATAGACACAAACTCCAGTCTAAGCAAACATCTGACATGCACCCTTATCCCGGTGCTGGATGTCTTGAATAAACCACTGCACATTGGAACTGCCTTCCACTTGGCACTGAATTGAACCATAGCTTGTGTTTACAATTCCATCCTCACCTGACTGGTCCCTAAGCCCTCTTGATAGGGAAATCTGGGGCCACAATGCAGCATTCTGCCTTCCCCATCGAATGAAGAAATGCCTGGTGAGTCTGCCCTGAAAACCCACATGAGGATCAATCAGGTCGGCCCTCGAGTCAACACCGATTTATAGGCTGCCATGGCCACTAGTGCCGTGTCTGACAGAGCCTGAGCTCGACTGAGTTTCAGCCACTAAAGAGCAGGCCCCATATCTAGCATTTGGGATTGCCATGGCCAAAGTATGTCATCTCTACCCATCCTTGATATTCAGGCACCTGTCCCCAGACCTTGGCAGGGATCCCTACCAATTAGGGAACTTGAAGCACAATAGAGAACTCTTCTTTCCCCATGGCAATAAACCTGGCTTTTGGGATGGGTGTTCTACCCTCAAAGGGGGAGCCAGTTACAACATCAATGACACCACACACACTCCTGAGGACTACCCTTGGCACAAACAGGCATTGTGACCCTCACCCTGAGCATGCTTTCAAAAAATCCCTCTCAGATTCACCACAATGATCCCTCATTTCAGGCCTGGTATGCCTGTAGGTTCAAATCATAAAACTTGGTGGGATTTTCGAGGTGCCCAGACCCAGAGACCATCTCTGGAATTTTTGTTTTGGTGCACCCTTCAGATGGAAAACAGCACTCATCCCTTCCCCAAAAATGTCACCAAATTATGAGGAGCCACCAGGATCCATAGAGAGGCAATGTCTCCCATGGACCCATGAGAACACACCTGCATTCCGAGGCCATCCTGGACACACAATCCGGAGAGAAAAGCCTGTGCTACTGCCTTCCAATCACCCTAATTACAGTTCCAGATGAGCTGCTCTCAAGGTATATGCATTGGGCCTGTGATCACCTCGCCACTCACCCTAATTCGAATTTGTGTTTGCAGACTTATCTACCAAAACCATGGCACACATGCCCTCCAGGATGGGGTCTCCGGATCCACACTGCAGGACTGTCCCTGCCATCCACAAGGAAACTGTTTCCATCACAGTTGCCCAAACTGTCTAGATTAGGAGAAACCTACAAGGCCTCTGGGCCTACCCCAATTTCGGCGGCCGCTCTGAACACTAATGCACAGTCTGAAATACCCTGATCTCCTACATCCAGGAACACAGCCAAGTCAATGTTCCTGAGTCAGAATAATAAACCTAACATGCCCCTAGGACGTCATTGGAACCATTGATTCGGTTTTCAGACATGTGTCCTCAGAGGCCTGTTCTAGAATGCGAACTTATGATACAACATGTGGTGGCTGGGCCACACAACAGAACATCTCCTGTCCCCAGAAGGAAACCGTGCCCTACAATCTGTGCAAAATCCCAGAGTAGTAGATTCCTGCACAACTACTAAGCCACCAGCACATTCTAAGATCTACCTGGTAACAAACCAGCTGTGTGGCCCATCTGCAAGAGATTCCATGTCAAATCAAGGACTTGGTACTTTGCTACAGAGACACCAGAATAAAGCTGCCATGTTCTTCAGTTGCAATGGTCAATGAAGTTGAACATTCCAGGCATCCATGCGGTAGAGCTCTGCTACCCAAACTTTCCACATGGGGGACCCTGGAGCAAATAAACCACACTCCACCTGTCCAGTAGAATGAAAACTTGCTATTTGGAGCAGCTCATGAGTCTCAACGTGAAAATCCCTACATGGCTTCTTGATGCCACCCCTCCATTTGTCAGTCATCATAGACACAAACTCCAGTGTGAGCAAATATCTGACGTCCTCCCTTACTAAGGTGCTGGATATCTCGAAAAAGCTGCTGGACACAGGAACTGCCTTCCGCTTGGCAGTGAATTGAACTGTAGCTTGTGTTTACAATTCCTTCCTCACCCGACTGGTCCCCAAGCCTTCTTGATAGCGAATTATGGAGACACAACACAGCATTCTGCCTTCCCGATAGAAACAAGTGCCTGGTGAGTCTGGCCAGAACCCCACATGAGGATCAATCTGCTCGGCCCTATATCGGAGGGACCCTGATTTATAGGTTGCCCTGGCCACTAGTGCTGTGTCTGACAGAGCCTGAGCCCAGACCTAGTGTCAGTCACCAGAGTTTGAGCCCCACATCTAGTATTTGGGAATGCCATGGCTCAAGTATTTCATCTCTACCCATCCTTGGTATTCAGGCACCTGTCCCCAGACCTTTGCTGGAATCCCTGATAATGGGGCATCCTGAAGCACAATAGAGAACTCCTCCTTCTTCATATCAGGAAACTTGGCTGTTAGGATGGGTGTTCAACCCTGAAAGGGGGAGTCATTTACAAGTCCAGTGAGACCACACAAACTCCTCAGGGATGCCCTGGAGGCAAACAGGCCTTGTGACCCTCAGCCTGAGCATGCTTTCAAACAATCCTTCTCTGTTGCACCACCATGAACCCGCATTGCAGGCCTAATATGCCCCTAAGCCCAAATCCTAGCACTTGTTGTGATGTCCCAGATGCCATGAACCAGAGCACGTCTCTGGAATCCCTGTTTTGGGGCACCCATAAGGTGGAAAACATCACTCTCCCCTTCCCCGAAAAAGCCACCAAACTATGGAGAGCCACCAGGATCCATAGAGAGGAAAAGACTCCCATGGACCCATGAGACCACACCTGCATTCCAAGGCCATCCTGGACACACAATCCAGAGAGAAAAGCCTGTGCTACTGCCTTCCAGTCTCCCTAATTATAGTTCATGACGAGCTTCCCTCCAGGTCTACGCATTGGGCCTGTGATCACCTCGCCACTCACCCTAATTTGTATTTGTGTTTGCAGACTTCTCTCCCAAAACCATGGCTCACATGCCCACCAGAATGTGATCTCTGGAGCCACACCACAGAACTCTGGCTGCCAACCCCAAGGACACTGTGCATATCAGATTTGCCCAAACCTTCCAGATTAGGAGAAACCTGTGTGGCCCCTGAGCCCACACCAATATTGCCGGCCACTCGGGATGGAAATGCGCAGTCTGAAACACCCTTATCACCTACATCCAGGGAAATAGCCAAGTCAATGATCGTGAGATAGACGATTGAACCTAAAATGCCAGTAGGCTCTCAATGGAACCCCTTTAGGTTTTCAGGCATCTGTCCTCAGGGGCCTGTTCTGAAATACCAATCTATGACACATCATGTGGTCTCTGAGCCACACGACAGAACATCCCCTGTCCCCAGAAGAATACCATGCTCTTCTACCTGTGCCAAACCCTCAGGGTAGGAGAATCCTGCATGGCACCTTAGCAACCAGCACATTCTAAGTTCTCCCTGGTAACAAACAAGCATTGTGACCCATCTGCAAGAGATCCCATGTCAACTCAAGGCCTTGGCACTTTGTCCCAGAGCCACCAGAACGAATCTGCCATGTTCCTCAGCTGCAATTGTCAATGGAGGTGTGCTTTCCTGGCATCCATGCCGGAGAGCTCTTCTTCACAAACTTTCCACATGGAGAAACCTAGAGTAAACAAACCAGACTTCACCTACTCTGTACAAAAAAATGTTACCTTTTGCAGCAGTTCACAGGCCTCAGCATGTGAACTCCTCCATGGCCTCTTTATACCACCCCTCCACTTGTCGGTCATCATAGACAAAAACTCTAGTGTGAGCAAGCATCTGACATCCACCCTTATTCCAGTGCTGGATGTCTTGAGTAAACTGCTACAAATTGGAACTGCCTTCTGCTTGGCACTGAATTGAACCATAGCTTTTGTTTACAATTCCACCCAAAACTGACTGGTCCCCAAGCTCTCGTGATTGGGAAATCTGGAGCCACAACACAGCATTCTGCCTTCCCTATTGAATGAACAAATGCCTGGGAATCTTCCCAAGAAACTCCACATGAGGATCAATCTGCTCCGCCCTCGAATCTACTCTGATATAAAGGCTGCCATGGCCACTAGCGCTGTGTCTGACAGAGCCTGAGCCCCGACCGAGTTTTAGGCCTCATATCTAGCATTTGGGATTGCTATGGCCCAAGTACGTCATCTCCACCCATCCTTGGTATTCAGGCACCTATCTCGAGACCTTGCTGGAAACCCTGCCAATGGGGCAACCTGAAGCACAGAGGAACCTGACGGAAGAGAACTCACCCTTCCTCATGGCAGGATATTTGGCTGTTGGGTTGGGTGTCCAACTCTCTAAGAGGGAGCCAGATATATGACCAATGAGACCACTCCCACTCCTGAGGGCCGCCATGGGAGCAAACAGGCATTGTGAGACTCAGCCTGAGCAAGCTTTCAAACAATCCCTCTCAGTTGCACCATCATGATCCCGCATTGCAGGCCTCATACACCCCTAGGTGCAAATCCTAACCCTTGGTGGGAAGTCCCAGATGCCCAGAAAAAGAGCCTGTATCTGGAATCCCTGTTTTGGGGCACCCATAAGATGGAAAACAACACTCTTCCCTTCCCCAAAAAAGCCACCAAACTATGAGCTGCACAGATCCATAAAGAGGAAAAGTTTCCCATGGACCCATGAGACTATACCTGCATTCCGAGGCCATCCTGGACACACAATATAGAGAGAAAAGCCTGTGCTACTGCCTTCCAGTCACCCTAATTACAACTCCTGACAAGCTGCACTCCAGGTCTACTCATTGGGCCTGTGATCACCTTTCCACTAACCATAACCCACATTTGTGTTTGCAGACTTCTCTCCCAAAACCATGGCTCATATGCCCTCCAGGACAGGGTCTCTGGATCCACAACACATGACTAGGCCTGCCATCCCCAAGGAAACTGTGCCCGTCAAACCTGCCCAAACCTTCCAGTTTAGGAGAAACACGCAAGAGCCCTGAGCCCAACCCAATATTGTCGGCAGCACTGGACACAAATGCCAGTCTGAAACGCCCTGATCACCTACATCCAAGCAGACAGCCATTTCAATGTTCCTGGGTCAGAAGATTGTACCTGACATGCTCCTAGGACGTCATTGGAACACTAGATTAGGTTTTCAGGCATCTGTCCTCAGGGTCCTGTTCTGAAATACTAACTTAGGATACAACATGTGGTCCCTGAGCCACACAATAGAATATCTCCTGTCCCCAGTAGGAAACCATGCCCTTCGACCTGTGCCAAACCCTCAAGATTGGAGAATCCTGCACAGCACCTTAGACACCAGCACAAACTCTAGTTTGTGCGTTGACCCATACCACAAGCTTTCCATCTGCTGGACAGTCGAATCCTGTTGAATGGCTCCAGGATGTCCCATACGGAAAGACTGGAGAGCAGGATTCGAAGGATGGATGCCTGTACAGCATACCTCACATTCCCATTGGCTCTTTGTGACAAGACATGTTTGAACTACTGGCTCTGGGGCGAGCTAACTAGGGGGCTGAATTGAAATGGACTCTCCTGCGGATGGGTCATAATGTGGGTTTGTGTGCATGGAGACCTTGGAATATGTTGGCAGCTCAGGGGCCATGAAGTATTCGCCTAACCGAAGGGTGTAATATTGCTCCAATTAAAAAGAGATCCCTATGTGGAGATGAGACAGGTTCTCTTTGGTGCCTCAGAAAAGCCCCAGATACTGGTCTTCAAACCAGTTCTCTGTGTAGAGACACCTGGAAACCAAAGCTAGGGTTCAGATTAGAGCCTAGATGCCTGTCCGTTTCAATCTTCTGTCTCTGGGGACACTGTCTGAGTATCTAAGTGGAGATAGTTGCTCAGCTGGTGTCAGAGTGCCCCTCTTAGTCCATGGCCGAGGCATGGCCTTGGAGACCTTATTGGATTCTCCTAATCTCTAGGGTTGTGGCCAATGGATTGGGTACAGTTTTCTTGGAGAGGACTGGCACAGTCCTTCAGTGTGTCTCCATAGGCCCTAGCCTGGAGGGTGTGTGGGTCCGGGCTGTGGGCACAGAAGTATGAAAACACAAACTCGGCTTGGGTGCGGAGCCGAGAGCATTGCAGGATGGACCCACAGACCGTGAGAGGAGATCCTCAGCTTATGAAAGAAGGGCAAATGGGAGGCAGTCACGCAAGCTTTTGTCTTTGGATGTTTTGTCTCCCATAGCCGTGGAATGTAGGGGTGACCTCAGGGGCTATGGAAGAGTCTCCCTCTCTGAGGAGTTGGTCCAGCTCTTAAGATTTTGGGGACATTTTGTGAGAAGGGTGGAGTCCTGCTGTCTGGCTCAGGTGTTCTTCCAGGAGAGGGACTCCAGATCACAGTCCTGGGTTCGTGCAAATGGAATACTCGAGCTCTTGTGAAGATTGGGATCATAGGGGCTTGGCAAGCCCCATATGCGGGCTCTTAGTCCAGGCCCTGAGAGACCTTACTTCGACATGGGGCCCATGCTGATGGTCCCAATGCGAGTTTGTACCCAAGGAGGCACTCAAGTTTAGGCTTGGCCTCAGGGGCCATGAAGGTTTCTCCTACACTGAAGGTATGACTCCATGCCAACAGCAAGTTTTCCAGCCATGGGGAAGGAGAAGATCTGATTTGTGCTTCAGTTACCCACGTTTGCCAGGATTTGATATAATATCTAGGGTCAGATGTCTGAAAACCCAGGTTGGGAAGAGATGACGGCATAAGGCCATGGCCTGTCTGATGTGCTTAGTGTGCAGCCAGCTGTTTCGTTGTCTGTCGGGACGTCAGGCTGTGTCAGAAGGAGCATTACTGACCAGGGTAGCCTTTCCAGTTAGGGTGCGGTCGAGGCCAGAGCAGGTTGGTTCTCATTTGTGGTTTCTGGAGAGCCCCATAGGGCAACGTTTTTCTTCTGGTGGGCAGGCAGAAAACTGTGTTGTGGTTCTGGAATTCCCAGTCTGGAGGGCTTGTTTGCCAGGAGTGTGAAGAGGGAAGTCTGAAAACACAAGCTAGCGTTAGGTTTGGGGCCGAGGGCATGGCAGGCCCACTCTGCAGAGACTGAATCAAGATCTCCTGCATCTGAGGTCAGGGCGAGTATCAGACGTTGCCTCAGGTTGGAGTTTGTGTCCATTATGGCCCCTTCTTGAAGGGGGTGGGGGCGTCATGAGGCCAGGGAGGTTTCCCAACGCTGGGAGTTATGAGCTGCCCCAAACATCAAGGTTTCCTCTGTAGGACAGTCGAGTACTATGAGATGGTTCTAGGATGACCCCTACAGAAAGACTCGAGAGAAGGGGTCTAAGCATGAATGTCTGCAAATGCCACCTCACATTCCCACTGGCTGCTTGGGGCAAGGCAGGCTCAATCTGCAGGCTCTTGGGCGGGTTTCTCAGAGGGCTGAGTTGAAATGGACTCTCCTGAGGATGAGTCATACTGTGGGTTGGTGGCCATGGAGACCTTGGAATGTGGCGGTGGCTCAGGGACTCTGCAGGTTTCTCCAAACCGAAGGGTTTGACACAGCTCCAACAATGAAGCTTCCCATGTGTAGACGATAGTTGTTCTGTTTGGTGTCTCAGGAAAGCCCAAGATGCTGGTCTTCAAACCCAGGCCTCTGAGGAGTGACACCTGGAAACCAAAGCAAGAGTTCAGATTAGGGCCCAGGGGCCTGTCTGGTTCAATCTACTGTCTCTGCCGACATCTGTCTGTGTTTCTGCATGGAGGTAGTTGCTCAGCTAGTGTCAGGATGCCTTTGTCCAGAGAGGCTTATAGTATTGGGATGTCCTCGGGGGCCTTGAGGTTTCTCCTATTCTGTGGGGTTATGGGCAATGGAATGGGCATAGTCTCCTTGGAGAGAGCAGGACAGTCCTGTGGTGTGGCTCCAGAGGCCCCAGCCTGGCGGCTGTGTGGGCCAGGGCTGTGGGGACAGACATCCAAAAACACAAACTCGGCTGAGGTTTGGGGCTGAGGTTATGGCAGGAGTGATCTACAGTCCGTGAGGGGAGCTCATTGTGATTAGAAAGTAAGGCGAGTGAGAGGCGGTCGTTCAAGCTTATGTCTCTGGATGTTGTATTCATGATGGTAATTTAATGTAAGCATGGTCTCATGGGCCATGGAAGTCACCCTCTCTGGTGATTTGTCCGGCTCCCAAGAGATTGGGGTCATTTTGTGGGAAGGGAGGAGTCCTGTTTTCTGCCTCATGTGTTCCCACAATAGAGGGATTCTAGAGCATAGCACTGGGTACATACAACTGGAATACCCACCCTCTGGTTAGGCCTGGGGTCCTATGGGCATGGCAAGCCCATATGCAGATTCTTGGTCCAGCCACTGAGAGACGTTACTTGAATAGTGGACTCATGCTGAGGGTCACAATGTGTGTTTGTGCCCAAGGAAGTCCTCAATATTGGGCGGGACTTCATTGAGCTTGCAGGTTTCTCCTACACTGAACCTTGGACATGCCAACCTCAGGGTTTCTTGCCATGGGGAAGGAGGAGTTTTGATTTCTGCATCACGTTCACCTCTGGGCACTAATTGGAGATAAGGTCTAGGTTCTGAAGCCTGAAAACCGAGGTTTGGAAGAGATGACGACCTAAGGCCATGGCGGGTCCGATGTGTTCAGTTTGGGGCCAGCTTTCTAGGTGTCGTTCAGGAGGTCTGCACTCAGGCTGTGCCAGACAGGGCATTCGTGCCCAGATACGCTGTATAATTGGGGTACAGTTGAGTGGCATGCAGAAGATAATTATTTGGGGTTTCTCCGTAGCCCCATAGGGCAAAGTCTTTCTTCTGGAGGGCAGGCAGAGTGCTGCATTCTGGCTCCGGAACTGCCAAACTGGAGTCCTTGGGGCCAGGAATGCAAGGATGTAAGTCTGAGAACTGAAGCTTTGCTTTGGTTTCAGGGCGAGGACATGGCAGGCACACTCTGCAGAGCTGAATTGAGATTTCATGCATCTGAGGTCAGGGCGAGGTTCATATGTTGGCTCAGGTTGGAGTTTCTGTCCATGATGGCCCCTTCATGAAGGGGGGTCATCACACCGCCATTGGTGTTTTCCCATGATGGCAGTAGTGAGATGCTCCAAACCACAAGGATTTTCTGCGGGTCAGTTGAAACCTGTTGGATGGCTCCAGGGCATCCCATATGGAACAATTGCAGAGCAGGGTTCTAAGGATGGATGCCTGGGCATCTGGCCTTGCATTCCAATTGTCTCCTAGCGAAACGGCCCGTTTGATTGCTGCCTATGATGTAGCAGCCGAGGGGGCTGAGTTGAAATGCATTCTCCTGAGGATCGGTCATAATGTGGGATTGTGTCCATGGAGACCTTGGAATGGGGCAGTGGCACCAGGGCTCTGAAGGATGCTCCTAACCAGAGGTTTTGACACAGCTCCAAGAAGCATTTTTCCCATGGGGAAACAAGATTTGTTCTCATTGGTGCTTCAGTAACCCCCAATATGCTGGTATTGGAAACCAGAACTCTGAGGAGAGATGCCTGGAAACCAAGGCAATGGATCTGATTAGGGCCTGGGGCCTGTCTGGTTTAATCTTCTTCTCTCGGTTCATCTGTCTATGGGATTGAGTGGAGGTAGTTCCTCAGCTGGTGTCAGATTGCCCCTATTTGTCCTGGGCAGTCTACACTATTGGGATGGCCACTTTGACTTTGGAGGTTTCTCCTAATTTGCAAGTTTGTGGCCAATGAAATGGGCAGAATTCCTTTGGGGAGGGAAGGCACAATCCTGAGGTGTGGCTCTAGGGGTTCAAGCATGGAGGGTGTGTGGGTCAGAGCTGAGGGGACAGAAGTCTGAAAACAGAAACTCGTCTTAGGTTTGGGGACATAGGTATGGGAGGCCCGATCTACAGACCTTGAGCAGAACTCTTCAGGATATGAACAAAGAGTGAGTGTGAGGCACTTGCTCAGGCTTTTGACTCTGGATTTTGTGTCACTGATGGCCGTGGAATGTAGGGGCGTCCTCATGGACCATGGGTGAGAGTTCCTCTATGGGGATTTGGATGATCCCAATATTTTGGGGTCATTCCGTGGGATGGGAGGATTCCATTCTGTTTTTTTTGTTTTGTTTTGTTTTGTTTTTTACCTCAGGTGTGCCACTAAAGAGGGATTCCAGAGCAGAACCCTGGGAAGGGGCGACTGGACAACCCGAACTCTGTATAAGATTGGGGGCCTAAGGGCATGGCAATCCCCATATGGGGTACCTTGGTCCAGCCACTGAGAGGTCTTACTTGAGTACAGTGCTCAAACTGAGGGTCACAATGCATGTTTGTGCCCAATGTAGGCATCAAGCATGGGCGGGGACTCATGGGCCATGCTTGATTCTCCTACACTGAACTTTGGACAACATACGAACCACAAGGTTTCTTTCCATGGGGAAGGAGGAATTCTGATTTCTGCATCATGTTCACCCCTGGGCAGTGACTGGAGATAAGATCTAAGTTCTGAATCCAGAAAATCGAGGTTGGGATGAGATGATAACCTAAGGTCATGGAGGGTCCGATGTGCTCAGTGTGCGGTCAGCTTTCTGGGTGTTGTTCAGGAGGTATGGATTCAGGCTGTGTCAGACAGTGCATTAGTGCCCAGGTTAGACTGTATAATTTGGGTACAGTTGAGTTCCATGTAGGTTCATCCTCATTTATTGTGTCAGGGAATCTCACTGGGGCAGGCAGAGTGCAGCATTGTGAATCCAGAATTGCCAAACTTAAGGGCGTCGGGACCAGGAGTGTGAGGACGTAAGTCTGAGATCATAAGCTAGACTTAAGTTTCAGGGCGAGGGCACGGCAGGCACCCTCTGCAGATCCGAATCAAAATCTCATTCATCTGAAGTCAGGACGAGGATCAGACTTAGGCGCAGGTTGGAGTTTCTGTCCATGATGGCCCCTTCATCAAAGGGATGGAATCTCGAGGCCATGGAGGTTTTCCCACGTTGGGAGTTGTGGGATGCTCCAAACTGCAAGGATTCCTTCTGCGGGAAAATTGAGAACTGTTGGATGGCTCCAGGACATCCCATATGGAATGACTCCAGAGCCGGGTTCTAAGGATGGATGCCTGAGCAGACTGCCTCTTACACCAATTGTCTCCCTGCCACAAGACAGGTACGATCTGATGGCTATGCAGGAGCAATCGTGGGAGCTGAGTTGAAATGGACTCTCCTGAAGATGGGTCTTAATGTGTGTTTGTGTCCATGAGGACGTTGGAATGGGGTGGTGGCCCCAGGGCTCTAAAGGATTCTAACCGGAGATTTTGAAACAACTCGAAAGAGCAAGTTTTCCATGTGGAGACAAGATTTGTTCTAATTGGTGCCTCAGGAAACCCACATATGCTGGTATTAGAACCAGGCTTCTGAGGAGAGATACATAGAAACCACAGCAATGCATCCAATTAGGTCCTAGGAGCCTCTCTGGTTCAATCTTCTTCTCTGTCGACATCTGTCTATTTTATGAAATGGAGGTAGTTGCTCAGCTGGTGTCAGACCGCTCCTGTTTGTCCGGGCGGCCTACACTATAGGGATGGCCTCGGGGACTTTGGAGGTTTCTCCTAAATTGTATGATTATGGACAATGGCATGGGCAGAATTCCTGTGGAGTGGGCAGGCACAGACCTGATGTGTGGCTCCAAGAGCCCAGCCTTGAGGGTGTGTGGGCAAGGACTGTGGGGACAGATGTCTTAAAACACAAACTCTGCTTAGGTTTGGGGACGTAGGTATGGCAGGTCCGATTTACAGACTATGAGGAGAACTTTTTGGGATATGAATAAAGGGTGAAAGTGTGACACTTGTCAGGCTTTTGCCCCTGGATTTTGTGTCAATGATGGCCGTGGAATGTCGAGGAGTCCTCATGGGCCATGGAAGAGTGTTTCTCTCTGTGGATTTGGCCAGATCCCAATTGTTTTGGGTTAATCTGTGGGATTCAGTTTTGTTAACTAAGGTGTCCCACCAAAAGAGGGATTCCAGAGCAGAGCCCTGGACAACAAGAAATCTAACTAAAAATACTGGCCTAGGGGCATGGCAAGCCCAATATGCCTTCTAATGATCCAGCCACTGAGAGGCCTTCATTGAGGACAGAACTCATGCTGAGGGTCACAATGCGTGTTTATGCCCTCGTGGTACTCAAGCATGGGTGGGGACTCATGGTGCATGCTTGTTTCTCCTACACTGAATGATAGTCAACATGTCAACCACATGAGTTCTTGCCATGGGGAAGTATTAATTCTGATTTCTGCATGTCATTCACCCCTGGGTAGTGATTGGACATAAGGTCCAGGTTGTGAAGTCTGAAAACCGAGGTTGGGAAGAGATGACGACCTAAGGCCATGTCGGGTCCGATATGCTCAGCGTGGAGCCAGCTGTCTGGGTGTTGGTCGGGAGGTCCAAGCTTGGGCTGTGTCAGACAGGGCCTTAGTGCCCAGGGTAGATTGTATAATTGGGGTACAACTGAGTGCCGTGCAGGTTGATCTTTATTTGGCATTTCTGGGTAGCCCCAAGGGCAATGTTTTTCTTCTGGAGGACAGGCAGAGTGCTGCATTGTGGCTCCGGAATTTCCAAAGTGGATGCCTTGTGGACGGGGAGTGTGAGGACGGAAGTCTGAGAACACATGTTAGGCGTAGGTTCTGGGCGAGGGCACGGCAGGCACCCTCTGCAGATCTGAATCGGGATATCATGAATCTGAAGTCAGGGCGAGGTTCAAACCTAGGCTTAGGTTTGAATTTCTGTCCATTCTGGCCACTTTATGAAGGGGACAGCATCTCCAGTCCATGGAGGTTTACCCACGATGGGAGTTGTGAGATGCTCCAAACAACAAGGATTCCTTCTGATCAACAATTGAGACCTTTTGTATCACTCCAGTACATACCATACAGAATGACACCAGAGCAGGGATCTTAGGATGGATGCATGGGAAGCCCGCCTCACATTGCAGTTGTCTCCTAGCAAATAGACAGGTTTGATATGCTGGCTCTGTCAGAGCAACCAAGGGGGCTGATTTGAAATGGACTCTCCTGAGGATGGATGCTAATGTGGGTTTGTATCCATGGAGACCTTGGAATGGGGCGTTGGTGCATGGGCCCTGAAGGATTCTCCTAACCGGAGGTTTTGAGACATCTCCAAAGGACAAGTTTCCCATGTGGAGACGAGATTTGTTCTGATTGGTGCCTCAGGAAACCCCCATATACTGTTATTGGAATATAGGCCTCTGAAGAGAGATAACTGGAAACCAAAGCAATGGCTCCGTTTAGAGCCTAGGGGCCTGTCCGGTTGAATCTTCTTCTCTGTGTACATCCATCTAAGGTATTAGTGGAGTTAGATGCTCAGCTGGTGTCAGATGGCCCTTGTTTGTCCCAGGCGGCCTACACTATTGTGAAGGCCTTGGGGACTTTGGAGGTTTCTCTTAATTTTATGATTATGGACAATGGAATGGGCAGAATTCCTGTGGAGAGGGAAGGCACAGTTTTGATGTGGTTCCAGGGGCCCCAGCCTGCAGGGTGTGTGCACCAGGACTGTGGAGACAGAAGTCTAAAACACAAACTCAGTTAAGGTTTAGGGACGTAGGTATGGCAGGCCCGATCTACAGAACGTGAGGAGAATTCTTCCAGATATGAGGAAAGAGAGATTGTGAGGCACTTGTTCAGGCTTTTGTTTCTGGATTTTGTGTCAACGATGGGCGTGGAATGTCCGGGAGGCCTCATGGGCCATGGACGAGTCTTCCGCTCTGTGGATTTGGCCTGATTCCAATTGTTTTGGGTCAAACTGTGGGATGGGAGGAGTCCTTTCAGTTTTGTTACCTCAGGTGTCCCACCAAAAGAGGGATTCCAAAGCCGAGCCCTGGGGTGGGGAGACTGGACAACCAGAAATCTGGTTAAAAATTGGGGCCTAGGGGCATGACAAGCCCAATATGCTGTCTTTTGGTCCAGCCACTGAGAGGCCTTACTTGAGAACTGGGCTCACGTTGAGGGTCAGAATGCATGTTTGTGAACGACTTGGTCCTCAAGCATCTGCAGGGCCTCATGGGCCACACTGGTTTCAACTACATTTTACGTTGGACAACAGGCCAATCACAATGTTTCTTGCCATGGGGAAGGAGTTCTGATTCCTGCAGCATGTTCAACCCTGGGTGGTGACTGGAGATAAGGTTTAGGTTCTGAAGCCTGAAAACCGAGGTTGGAAAGAGATGATGACCTAAGGCCATGGCGGGTCTGATGTGCTCAGTGTGTGGCTAGCTGGGTGGGTGCGAGCCAGGAGGTTCAGTCTCAGGCTGTGCCAGAAAGGGCAGTAGTGCCCAGGGCAGCCTGTATAATTGGGGTCCAGTCAAGTGGCATGCAGGTTGATCCTCATTTGGGGAATCTGGGTAGCCCCAGAGGGCAATGTTTTTCTTCCGGAAAGCAGGCAGAGTGCTGCCTTGTAGTTCTGGAATTGCCAAACTGGAGGGCTTGTGGGCCAGGAATGTGAGGATGGAAGTTGAGAACACAAATTAGACTTACGTTTCTGGGCAAGGGCACGGCAGACACACTCTGCAGAGATGAATCAAGATGTCCTGCATCTGAAGTCAGGGCGAGGATCAGACGATCGCTCAGGTTGGAGCTTCTGTTCCTGATGGCCCCTTCATGAAGCACAGGGGGCGAAATCACGAGGCCATGGAGGTTTGCCCACGATGGGAGTTGTGAGATGCTCCAAACAGTAAAGATTCTTCTGCGGGACTATTGAGACCTGTTGGTTGGCTCCAGGACTTCCCATACAGCATCATTCTGAGAATGGTTCTAAGTATGGATGGCTGGGAAGCCTGCCTCTCATTCCAATCATCTCCTAGCGACAAGACGGGTTAGATCTGCTGGATCAGGGGGAGCAACTGAGGGGGCTGAGTTGAAATGGACTCTCCTGTGGATGGGTCCTAATGTGGGTGTGTCTCCATGGAGACCTTGGAATGAGGCGCTGGCACCGGGAACCTGAAATGTCCTTCTAACCAGAGGCTTTGAGAGAGCTCCAACATGCAAGTTTCCCATGTGTAGACGAGATTTGTTCTGATGGGTGCCTCAGGAGAAGCCCTCAGCTGGTATTGGAAACCAGGCTTTTGAGGAGACATGCCTGTAAACCAAAGCTATGGATCCCATTATGGCCTGGGGTCCTGTCTGGTCAATCTTCTTCTCTGGGGACATCCATCTATGGTATGAGTGGAGGTAGATGCTCAGCTGGTGTCAGACGGCCCTTTTTTGTCCCGGACAACCTACACCATTGGTATGGCCTCAGGGAATTTGGAGGTTTCTCCTAATTTGTACGGTTTTGGATAATGGAATGGGCAGAATTCCCATGGATTGGTTAGGCCCAGTCCTAATGTGTGGTTCCAGGGGCCCAGCCTGGAGGGTGTGTGGCCCAGGACTTTGAGGACAGAACTCAAAAAACACAAACTCAGCTTAGGTTTGGGAACGTAGGTATGGCACGGCCGAACTACATCATGAGAAGAACTCTTCAGGATATGAAGAAAGAGCGAGTCTGAGGCGCTTGGTTAGGCTTTTGTCTCTGGATTTTGTATCAGCGATGGCCGTTGAATGTCGGGGAGGCCTCATGGGCCATGGACGAATCTTCCTCTCTGTGGATTTGGCCCTATCCCAATTCTTTTTTGTGAATCTGTGGGATGGGAGGACTCCTTTAAGGTTTGTTACCTGAGGTGTCCCACCAAAAGAGGAATTCCAAAGCAGAGCCCTGGGCAAGAGTGAAGGGACAACCCGAAATATGGTTAAAAATTAGGGTCTAGGGCATGGCAAGCCCAATATGCTGTTTCTTCATGCAGCCACTGAGAGGCCTTGCCTGAGGACCGGGCTCAGGCTGAGGGTCACAATGTGTGTTTGAGACCAATGTGGCCCTCAAGCATGGGCTGGGTCTCATGTGCCACACTGGTTTCAACTACACTGAAAGTTGGACAACATGCCAACCACGAGGTTTCATGCCAAGGGAACGAGTTCGGATTTCTGCAACATTTTCAAACCTGGGCAGTGATTGGAGATAAGGTCAAGGTTCTGAAGCCTGAAAACCGAGGTTGGGTAGAGATGACGACCTAAGGCCATGGCGGGTCCGATGTGCTCAGTGTGCGGCCAGCTGTCTGGGTGGGGCCAGGAGTTCCAGGCTCAGGCTGTGTCAGAATGGGCAATTGTGCCCACTTCAGCCTATATATTTGGTGTACAGCCAAATGGCGTGCAGGTTGATCCTCATTTGGGGTTTCTGGGTAGCCCCAGAGGGCAATGTTCTTCTTCCAGGGAGCAGGCAGAGTGCCGCATTGTACTTCTGGATTGCCAAACTGGATGGCTTGTGGGCCAGTAGTCTGAGGACTGAAGTCTGAGAACACAAGCTAGGCTTAGTTTTTATGGGTGAGGACATGGCAGGCACAATCTACAGACCTGAATCGAGATCTCGTGCATCTGAAGTCAGGGTGAGGATCAGACGATCTTCAGGTTGGACTTTCTGTCCCTGATGGCCCCTTCATGAAGGGGGGGAATCACGAGGCCATGGGGGGTTTCGCACGATGGGATTTGTGAGAAGCTCCAAACTACAAAGATTCTTCTCCAGGACAATTGAGACCTGTTAGTTGGCGCCAGGCCAAGGATTCCAAGCATGGTTCTGAGGATGGATGGCTAGGTACCACACCTGGCATTCCAATTTTCTCCTAGCTACAAGAAAGGTTAGATCTGCTGGATCTGGGGGAGCAACTGAGGAGGCTGAGTTGAAATTGACTCTCCTGTGGATGTGTCCTAATATGTTTTTGTGTCTACGGAGACCTTGGAATGAAGCGGTGGCACTGTGTCCCTTATGGGTTCTTCTAAACAGAGACTTTGACACAGCTCCACCGTGCAAGTTTCCCATATGTAGATGAGATTTGTTCTGATGGGTGAGTCAAGAAACAGCCATATGCTGGTATTGAAATCCAGGCCTCTGAGGAGACATGCCTGGAAACCATAGCAATGGATCCGATTAGTGCCTAGTGGTCTGTTCATTCCTTTTTTCCTCTGGGGACATCAGTCTATGGGTCTGAGTGCAGGTAGGTGCTCTGATGTGCTCAGATTGCTCCTGTTTGTCCTGGGAAGCCACCACTATTGGGATGGCCTCAGGAACTTTGGAGGTTTATCCTATTAGTAGGATTGTGGCCATTGGAATGGGTACACACAATTCCCTTGGAGAGGGCAAGTACTGTCCTCAGGTTTGGCTCCAAGGGCCTGAGCCTTTGGGGTGTGTAGGCCAGGGCTGTTTGGACAGTTGTCTGAAAACACAACCTCGGCTTATGTTTCGGGTCATAGGTATGGCAGGACTGATCTACAGAACATGAGAAGAACTCTTCGGGATATGAAAAAAGGGCGAGTGTGAGGCTCTTGCTCATGTTTATCTCTGGATATCGTGTGACTCATGGTCGTGAAATTTCCGGGTGACTTCATGGGAAATGGACGAGTCTTACTCTTTAGAAGGTTGGCCTCGTCCAAAGAGTTTGGTGTGTTTATGCCCTCGTCGCACTTGAGAATGGGCTGGGCCTCAGGGTGAATGCTGGTTTCTCCTACACTGAACGTTGGACAACATGCCAACCACAAGGTTTCTTGCCATGGGTAAGGAGGAGTTCTGATTTCTACATACCATCACCCCTGGGCAGTGATTGGAGAAAAGGTAGGTTCTGAAGCCTGAAAACTGAGGTATGGAAGAGATGATGTCCGAGGGCCATGGCTGGTCTGTTGTGCTCAGTGTGTGGTCAGCTGTCTGTGTGTTAGTCAGGAGGTCCGGGCTCAGGTGTGTCAGACCGTGCATTAGTGCACAGCTTAGAGTATATAATTTACGTACAGTCAAGTGGCGTGTAGGTTTATCCTCATATGATGTGCCTGGGCAGCTCATGAGGCAATATTTTTTTTCTAGAGGGCAGGCAGAGTGCTGCACAGTGGGTTCGGAATTGCCAAACTTGAGGTCTTCTGGGCCAGGAGTGTGAGGACGGAAGTCTGAGAACACAAGCTAGACTTGGGTTTCAGGTCGAGGGCACGGCAGGTACCTCGGCAGATCTGAACCAATATCTCATGCATCTGAATTCAGGGCGAGGATCAGACATTGGCTCTGGTTGGAGTTTCTGTACATGACGGCCCATTCATGAAGGGAGTGGAATCTCTAGTCCATGGAGGTTTCCCCACGTTGGGAGTTGTGAGATGGCCCTTCAAAGATTCCTTCTGCGGGACAATTGAGACCTGTTGGACAGCTCCAGGACATCACATATGGAATGACTCGAGAGCACCATTCGAGGATGAATGCCTGGGAAGCCCGCCTCGCATTCCAATTTTCTTCTAGCAACAAGACAGTATAGATCTGATGGAATTTTCTTCTAGCAACAAGACAGTATAGATCTGATGGCTCAGCAGGTGTTACCGGGCTGGCTGAGTTGAAATGGACTTTCCGGAGGATGGGTCCTAATGTTTGTTTGTGTCCCTGAGGGCCTTGGAATGGGGCGGTGGCACCGGCACCCTGAAGTATTCTCCTAAGCCTTTGACATAGCTCCCATGCACAAGTTTCCTTGTGGAGACGAGATTTGTTCTGATGGGTGCCTCAGGAGAAGCCCTATGCTGGTATTGGAATCCAGGCTTTTGAGGAGACATGCCTGTAAACCAAAGCTATCGATCCCATTATGTCCTAGGGTCCTGCCTGGTTCAATCTTCTTCTCTGGGGACATCCATCTATGGTATGAGTGGAGGTTGATGCTCAGCTGGTGTCAGACGGCCCTTGTTTGTCCGGGACAACCTACACCATTGAGATGGCCTCAGGGACTATGGAGGGTTCTCCTAATTTGAACGGTTTGAGACAATGGCATGGGCAGAATTCCCATGGATTGGGTAGGCACAGTACTAATGTGTGGCTCCAGGGGCTCAGTCTGGAGGGTATGTGGCCCAGGAATTTGAGGACAGAAAACAAAAAACACAAACTCATCTTAGGTTTGGGAACGTAGGTATGGCAAGCCCGACCTACAAACCAGGAGAAGAACTCTTCAGGATATGAAGAAAGAGCGAGTCTGAGGCGCTTGCTCAGGCTTTTGTCTCTGGATTTTGTATCAGCGATGGCCGAGGAATGTCGGGGAGGCCTCCTGGGCCATGGACGAATCTTCCTCTCTGTGGATCTGGTCAGATCCCAATTCTTTTTCGTGAATCTGTGGGATGGGAGGACTCCTTTAAGGTTTGTTACCTGAGGTGTCCCACCAAAAGAGGAATTCCAAAGCAGAGCTCTGGGCAAGAGTGAAGGGACAACCCGAACTATGGTTAAAAATTGGGGTCTAGGGGCATGGCAAGCCCAATATGCTGTTTCTTCATGCAGCCACTGAGAGGCCTTGCCTGAGGACCGGGCTCAGGCTGAGGGTCACAATGTGTGTTTGAGACCAATGTAGCCCTCAAGCATGGGCTGGGTCTCATGTGCCACACTGATTTCAACTACACTGAACGTTGGACACCATGCCAACCACGAGGTTTTTTGCCAAGGGAACGAGTTCTGATTTCTGCAACATTTTCAAACCTGGGCAGTGATTAGAGATAAGGTCTAGGTACTGAAGCCTGAAAACCGAGGTTGGGAAGAGATGACGAACTAAGGCCATGGCGGGTCCGATGTGCTCAGTGTGCGGCCAGCTGTCTGGGTGGGGCCAGGAGGTCCAGCTCAGGCTGTGTCAGAGAAGGCAATGATGCCCAGATCAGCCTATATATTTGGTGTACAGCCAAATGGCGTGCAGGTTGATCTTCATTTGGGGTTTCTAGGTAGCCCCAGAGGGCAATGTTTCTCTTGGAGGGCCCACAGAGTGCTGCATTGTACTTCCGGATTGCCAAACTGGATGGCTTGTGGGCCGGTAGTCTGAGGACGGAACTCTGAGAACACAAGCTAGGCTTAGGTTTTATGTGAGAGGACATGGCAGGCACAATCTACAGACCTGAATCGAGATCTCGTGCACCTGAAGTCAGGTTGAGCATCAGACGATGCCTCAGGTTTGACTTTCTGTCCCTGATGGCCCCTTCATAAAGGGGGGGAATCACGAGGCCGTGGGGGTTTTCCCACCATGGGAGTTGTGAGAAGCTCCAAACTGCAAAGATTCTACTGTGGGACAATTGAGACCAGTTGGTTGGCTCCAGGCCAACGATTCTGAGCAGGGTTCTAAGGATGGATGGCTGGGTAGCCCACCTCGCATTCCAATATTCTCCTAGCTACAAGATAGGCTAGATCTGTTGGATCTCGGGGAGCAACCGAGGAGGCTGAGTTTAAATGGACTCTCCTGTGGATGGGTCCTAATATGTTTTTGTGTCTTTGGAGACTGTGGCATTAAGCGGTGGCACTAGGGCCCTGAAGGCTTCTCCTAAACAGAGGTTTGACACAGCTCCACCATGCAAGTTTCCCATGTGTAGAGGAGATTTGTTCTGATGGGTGAGTCAAGAAACAGCCATATTCTGGTATTGAAATCCAGGCCTCTGAGGAGAGATGCCTGGAAACCAAAGCAATGAATCCGATTAGTGCCTAGGGGCCTGTTGGTTTCTTTTTACCTCGGGCGACATCTATCTATGGGTCAGAGTGCAGGTAGGTGCTCAGATGAACTCAGATTGCCCGTGTTTGTCCTTGGAAGCCAACACTATGGGATGGCCTCAGGGAATTTAAAGGTTTATACTTTTAGTTGCGTTGTCGCCATTGGAATGGGCTCACACAATTCCCTTGCGAGGGCAAGAACAGTCCTCAGGTTTGGCTTCAGGGGCCTGAGCCTATAGGGTGTGTAAGCCAGGGCTGTTTGGACAGTTGTATGAAAACACAAACTCGACTTCTGTTTCGGGTCATAGGTAGGGCAGGACTGATCTACAGACCATGAGGAGAACATTTCGGTATATGAAAAAAAAGCGAGTGTGAGGCTATTGCTCATATTTTTGTCTCTGCATATCATGTCACTCATGGTCGTGAAATTTCCGGGTGACTTCATGGGAAATGGACGAGTCTTACTCTCTGGGGATTTGGCCCCTTCCAAAGAGGTTGGGGTCATTCTGTGGGATGGAAGAAGTCGTTTTTTTTGTTGTTGTTGCTTTGTTTTGTTTCATTTTTTAACCTCCGTTGTCCCACCAAATGAGGAATTCCAGAGTAGAGCTCTGGGGAGGGGTGACTGGACAACCAGAAATCTGGTTAAAAATTGGGGCCTAGGGCTATGTCAAGCCCATTATGACATCTAGTGATCCAGGCTCTGAGAGGAATTACTAGAGGACAGGACTCATACTGAGGGTCACAATGCATATTTATGCCCTCGTCGCACTCAAGAATAGGCGGGCCTCAGGGTGAATGCTAGTTTCTCCTACAATGAACGTTGGACAACATGCCAACCACAAGGTTTCTTGCCATGTGTAAGGAGAAGTTCTGATTTCTGCATCACACTCACCCCTGGGCAGTGATTGGAGATAAAGTCTAGTTTCTGAGGCCTGAAAACTGAGGTAGGGAAGAGATGATGACCTAAGGCCATGGCAGGTCTGATGTGCTCAGTGTGCGGTCAGCTGTCTGGGTGTTGGTCAGGAAGTCCGGGCTCAGGTTGTGTCAGACAGTGCATTAGTGCCCAGGTTAGACTATATAATTCGGGCAAAGTTGAGTACCGTGTAGGTTTATCTTCATATAAGGTGCCTTGGCAGCTCTTTAGGCAATATTTTTTTTCCAGAAAGCAGGCCATGTGCTGCATTGTGGGACCGGATTTACCAATCATGAGGGCTTTGAGGCCAGGAGAGTGAGGTAGGAATTCTGAGAACAAAAGCTATACTTGGGCTCAGGGCAAGGGCACGGCAGGTACCCCCTGCAGATCTGAACCAATATCTCATCCATTTCAAGTCAGGGAGAGAATTAGACTTTGGCTTAGGTTGGAGTGTCTGTGCCTGACGGCCCCTTCATGAAGGGAGCGGGAATCTCGTGCCCATGGAGTTTTTCCCACGTGGGAGTTGTGGGTTGCCCCCTTCAAGAATTCCTTCTGCGGGACAATTGAGACCTTTGGGCAGCTCCAGGACATCCCATATGGAATGACTCCAGAGCACCGTTCGAGGGAGGATGCCTGGGAAGCCAGAGTCGCATTCCAATTGTCTCCTAGCAACAAGCCAGTTTAGATCTGATGGCTCTGCGGGAGCAACCGGCGTGGCTGACTTGATATGGACTTTCCTGAGGATGAGTCCTAATGTGTGTTTGTGTCCATGGGGCCTTGGAATGGGGCCGTGGCACCAGGACCCTGAAGTATTCTCCTAAGCTTTTGACATAGCTCGATGCACATGTTTCCTTGTGTAGATGAGATTTGTTCTGATTGCTGCCTCAGGAAAACCCCTATGCTGGTATTGGAATCAGGCTTTTGAGGAGACATGCCTGTAACCAAAGCAATGGATCCGATATGGCCAGGGTCCTGTCTGGTTCAATCTTCTTCTCTGCAGACATCCATCTATGGTATGAGTGGAGGTTGATGCTCAGCTGCTATCAGACCGCGCTTGTTTGTCACGGGAGACCTGCACTATTGGGATGGCCTCAGGGATTTGGAGGGTTCTCCTAATTTTACGGTTTTGGACAATGGAATGGGCAGAGTTCCCATGGATTGGGTAGGCACAGTCCTTATGTGTGGCTCCAGGGACCGCAGCGTGGAGGGTGTGTGGCCCAGGACTTTGAGGACAGAAGTCTGAAAACATAAACTCAGCTTAGGTTTGGAGACATAGGTATGGCAGGCCCGATCTATAAACCATGAGAAGAACTCTTCAGGATATGAAGAAAGAGCGAGTCTGAGGTGCTTGTTCAGTCTTTTGTCTCTAGATTCGGTATCAGCGATGGCCGTGGATTGTCTGGGAAACCTCATGGGCCATGGACAAATCTTCCTCTCTGTGGAATTGGCCCGTCCCAATTCTTTTTCGTCAATCTGTGGAATGGGAGGTCTCCTTTCAGGTTGGTTACCTTAGGTGTCCCGCCAAAAGAGGAATTCCAAAGAAGAGCCCTGTGGAAAAGCGAAGGGACAACCCGAACTATGGGTAAAATTTGGGGCCTAGGGGCATGGCAAGCTCAATATGCTGTCTCTTCATCCAGCCACTGAGAGGCCTTACCTGAGGACTGGGATCAGGCTGAGGGTCACAATGTGTGTTTGTGACCAATGTGGCCCATAAACATGGGCGGGGCCTCATGGGCCACACTGGTTTCAACTACACTGAACATTGGAAAAGATGCCAACCACATGGTTTCTAGCCACGGGGAAGGAGTTGTTATTTCTGCATCACTTACGAGCCTGGGCAGTGATTGGAGATAAGGTCTAGGTTCTGAAACTTGAGAATCGAGGTTGGGAAGAGATGACGACCTAAGGACATGGCTCGTTCGGCGTGCTCAGTGTTCGACCAGCTTTCTGGGTGGGGCCAGGAAGTCCAGGCTCAGGCTGTGTAGAAAGGGCAATAGTGCCCAGGTCAGCCTATATATTTGGGGTACAGTCGAATGGCGTGCAGGTTGATCCTCATTTGGAGTTTCTGGGTAGCCCCACAGGGCAATGTTTTTCTTCCTGAAGGCTGGAAGAGTGCTGCATTATAGTTCTGGTTTGCAAACTGGAGGCTTGTGGGCCAGTAGTCTGAAGACGGAAATCTGAGAACACAAGCTAAGCTTAGGTTTCTGGGTGAGGACAAGGCAGGAACAATCTACAGACCTGAATCGAGATCTCGTGCTTCTGAAGTCAGGGCGAGGATCAGAAGATCGCTCAGGTTGGTGTTTCTGTCCCTGATGGCCCCTTCATGAAGGGGCGGGGGGTCAAGAGGCCGTGGGGGTTTTCCCACGATGTTAGTTGTGAGAAGCTCCAAACTGCAAAGATTCTTGTGCAGGACAATTGAGACATGTCGGTTGGCTCCAGGCCAACGATTCCGAGCAGGGTTCTAAGGATGGATGCCTGGGTAGCCCACCTTGCATTCCAATTGTGTCCTAGCAACAAGACAGGTTATATCTGCTGGATCTGGGCGAGCAATCTGGATCTGAGTTGAAATGGACTCTCCTGTGGATGGATCCTAATATGTTTTTGTGCCTCTGGAGACCTTGGAATGAAGCGGTGGCACTGGGGTCCTGAAGGGTTTTTTCAAACAGAGGCTTTGACACAGCTCCAACATGCAAGTTTCCCATATGTAGATGAGATTTTTTATGACGGATGAGTCAGGAAACAGCCATATGCTGGTATTGAAATCCAGGCCTCTGAGGAGAGATGACTGGATACCACAACAATGAATCTGAATAGTGCCTAGGGGCCTGTTCGTACCTTTTTACCTCTGGGAACATCAGTCTATGCGTCTGAGTGCATGTAGGTTCTCAGATGGGCTCAGATTGCCCGAGTTTGTCCTGGGAAGCCACCACTATTGGGATTGCCTCAGAAAGTTTGCAGGTTTATCCTATTAGTAGGGTTGTGGCCATTGGGCACATACAATTCCCTTGGAGAGGGCAAGTACAGTCCTCAGGTTTGGCTCCAGGGGCCTGAGCCTGTAGAGTGTGTAGGCAGAGCTGTTTGGACAGTCGTCTGAAAACACAAACGCGGCTTATGTTTCAGGTCATAGGTATGGCAGGATTGATCTACAGACCATGAGGAGAACTCTTCGGGATATGAATAAGGGGCGAGTGTGAGGCTCGTGCTCAAGTTTTTGTCTCTGGATATCGTGTCACTCATGGTTGTGAAATTCCCTGGTGACTTCATGGGAAATGGACGAGTCTTACACTCTGGGGGTTTGGCCCCGTCCAAAGAGTTTGGGGTCATTCTGTGGGATGGAAGAAGTCCGTTTTGTTGTTGTTGTTGATTTGCCATGTTTTGTTTTTTAACCTCAGGTGTACCACCAAATGAGGGATTCCAGAGTAGAGCCCTGGGGAGGGCCGAACGGACAACTAGAAATCTGGTTAAAAATTGTGGCCTAGGGACATGTCAAGCCCATTATGACATCTAATGGTCGAGCCACTGAGAGGACTTACTAGAGGACAGGACTCACGCTGAGGGTCACAATGCGTGTTTATGCCCACTTCGCAAACAAGAATGGGCAGGGCCTCATGGTGAATCCTGGTTTCTCCTACACTGAACGTTGGACAACATGCCAACCACAAGGTTTCTTGCCATGGGTAAGGAAGAGTTCTGATTTCTGCATCACAGGCACCCCTGGGCAGTGATTGGAGATAAGGTCTAGGTACTGAAGCCTAAAAACTGAGGTAGGGAAGAGATGATGACCTAAGGCCATGGCGGTTCTGATGTGCTCAGTGTGCGATCAGCTGTCTGGGTGTTGGTCAGGAGGTCCGAGCTCAGGTTGTGTCAGACAGTGCATTAGTGCCCAGGTTAGACTATATAATTTGGGTACAGTCGAGTGCCATGTAGATTTATCCTCATATAAGTTGTCTGGGCAGCTCATTAGGCAAAATTTGTTTCCTAGAGGGCAGGCAGTGTGCTTCATTGTCAGTCCGGAATTGCTAAACTTGAGGGCTTCGTGTAGAGGAGTGTGAGGACGGAAGTCTGAGAACACAAGCTAGACTTGGGTTTCAGGGCGAGGACACGGCAGGTACCACTGTAGATCTGAACCAATATCTCATGCATCTGAAGTCAGGGCGAGGATCAGACGTTGGCTCAGGTTGGAGTTTCTGTGCATGACGGACCCTTCATGAAGGGAGCGGAATCTCAAGGCCATGGAGTTTTTCCCACGTTGGGAGTTGTGGGATGCCCCCATCAAGGATTCCTTCTGCGGGACAATTGAGACCTGTTGGGCAGCTTCAGGACATCCCATATGGAATGACTCCAGAGCACTGTTCGAGGATGGATGCCTGGGAAGCCGGCCTCGCATTCCAAATGTCTCCCAGCAACAAGAGAGTTTAGATCTGATGGCTCTGCGGGAGCAACCGGGGTGGCTGACTTGAAATGGACTTTCCTGAGGATGGGTCCTAATGTGTGTTTGTGTCCATGAGGGCCTTAAAAAGGGGCGGTGGCACCGGGACCCTGAAGTATTCTCCTAAGCTTTTGACATATCTCGATGCACAAGGTTCCTTGTGGAGACGAGATTTGTTTTGATGGGTGCCTCAGGAAAACTTCTATGCTGGTATTGGAATCCAGGCTTTTGAGGAGACATGCCTGTAATCCAAAGCAATGTATCCGATTATGGCCTAGGGTCCTGTCTGGTTCAATCTTCTACTCAGGGGACATCCATCTATGGTATGAGTGGAGGTAGATGCTCAGCAGGTATCAGACTGCCCTTGTTTGTCCCGGGCGACCTGCACTATTGGGATGGCCTCAGGGATTTGTAGGGTTCTCCAAATTTTACTGTTTTGGACAATGGCATCGGCAGAATTCCCATGGATTGGGTTGGCACAGTCCTAATGTGTGACTCCAGGGGCCCCAGCCTGGAGGGTGTGTGGCCCAGGACTTTGAGGACAGAAGTCTGAAAACAGAAACTCAGCTTAGGTTTGGGGACGTAGGTATGGCAGGCCCGATCTATAAACCATGAGAAAAACTCTTCCGGATATGAAGAGAGAGCGAGTATGAGGCGCTTGCTCAGGCTTTTGTCTCTGGATTTTGTATCAGAGATGGCCGTGGAATGTTGGGGAGGCCTCATGGGCCATGGACGAATTTTCCTCTCTGTGGATTTGGCCCGATCCCAATTGTTTTTCGTCAATCTGTGGAATGGGAGGACTCCTTTCAGGTTTGTTACCTCAGGTGTCCCGCCAAAAGAGTAATTCCAAAGAAGAGCCTTGGGGAAAAGTGAAGGGAGAACCCGAACTATGGGTAAAATTTGGGGCCTAGGGGCATGGCAAGCCCAATATGCTGTCTCTTCATCCAGCCACTGAGAGGCCTTACCTGAGGCCTGGGATCAGGCTGAGGGACACAATGTGTGTTTATGACCAATGTGGCCCATAAACATGGGCGGGGCCTCATGGGCCACACTGGTTTCAACTACACTGAACGTTGGAAAACATGCCAACCACTAGGTTTCTTGCCAAGGCGAAGGAGAAGTTCTGATTCTTGCATCACGTTTACTCCTGAACAGTGAGTGGAGATAAGGTCTAGGTTCTGAAGGTGAAAACTGAGGTTGGGTAGAGATGATGGCCTAAAGCCATTGTGGGTGTGATATGCTCTGTGTATGGCCAGCTGTCTGGGTGTTGGACTGGAGGTCTGCTCAGGCTGTGTCAGACAGGGCATAGTGCACAGGCTAGACTGTATAATTGGAGTATGGTCGAGTGGCATGCAAGTTGTTACTCATTTGGCGTTTCTGGTTAGCCCTATAGGGCAACATTTTTCTTCTGGAGGGCAGGCAGAGTGCTGCATTGTGTCTCCAGAATTGCCAAACTGGAGGGGTGTGGCCAGGATTGTGAGGAAGGAAGTCTGAAAACACAAGCTAGCACGAGTCTTGGGGCCAAGAGCATGGCAGGCCCACTCTGCAGAGGCTGAATCGAGATCTCCTTCAGGTGAGGTCAGGGCGAGTATCAGATGTTGCCTCAAGCTGGAGTTTGTGTCCATGACGGCCCCTTCCTGAAGGGGGTGGGGGCGTCATGAGGCCAGGGAGGTTTCCCTACGCTGGGAGTTGTGAGCTGCTCCAAACTTCAAAGTCTCCTTCTTCAGGACAGTCGAGTACTATTGGATGGTCCCTTGATGCCCCATACAGAAAGACTCGAGAGCAGGGTCCTAAGCATGGATGCCGAGAAACGCCAACTGACCTTCCCATTGCCTGTTCGAGACAAGGCACGCTCAATCTGCGGGCTCTTGGGTGAGCTACCCAGAAGGCTGAGTTTAAATGGACTCTCCTGAGGATGAGTCATAATGTGGGTTGGTGGCCATGGAGACCTTGGAATGTGGCAGTAGCTAAGGGACTCTGCAGGATTCTCCAACCCAAAGGGCTTGACACAACTCCAACAAGGAAGCTTCCCATGTGGAGATGAGAGGTCTTCTGTCTGGTGCCTCAGGAAAGCCCCGTATGCTGGTCTTCGAACCCAGGCCTCTGAGGAGTGATACCTGGACACCAAAACAAGAGTTCATAATAGGGCCTAGGGGCCTGTCTGGTTCAATCTTCTGTCTCTGCGGATATCTGTCTGTGTGTCTGCATGGAGGTAGTAGTTGCTCAGCTTGTGTCATAATGCCCCTATTTGTCCAGTGCGGCTTGCGGTAGTGGGATGTCCTTGGGGACCCTGATGTTTCTACTATTTTGTAGAGTTGTGGCCAATGGAATGGGCAGTTTCTTAGGAGAGAGCAGGCACAGTTCTGTGGTGTGGCTCCAGAGACCCCAGCCTGGAAGCTGTGTGGGCCATGGCTGTGCAGACAGACATCCAAAAACCCTAACTCAGCTCAGGTATGGGGCCGAGGTTACGGCAGGCCTGATCTACAGTCCATGAGGGGAGCTCCTCTGGATATGAAAGAAGGGTGAGAGGGAGGCAGTCGCTCAGGCTTTTGTCTCTGGATGTTTTGTCCACAATGGCCATTTAATGTAGGAGTTGCCTCATGGGTCGTAGAAGTCTCCCTCTCTGGTAGTTTGTCCAGCCCCCAACAGTTTGGGGTCATTCTGTGGGAAGGGAAGTGTCCTGTTTTCTGCTTCATGTGTCCCCCCAGTAGAGGGATTCTAGAGCATAGCAGTGGGTACTGACAACTGGAATACTCGCCCTCTGGATAAGCCTGGGGGCCTATGGATATGACAAGCCCCATATGCAGGATCTTGGTCCAGCCACTGAGAGGCGTTCCTTTAATACGGGACTCACGCTGCAGGTCACAATGCATGTCTGTGCCCTAGGCGGCCCTCAAGCACTGGCGTGGCCTTTCGGACAATGCAGGTTTTCCCACATTGAACGTTGGACAACATGCCAACCACAAGGTTTCTGGCCATGGGGAAGGAGGAATTCTAATTTCTGCATCACGTTCATCCCTGGGCAGTGATTGGAGATAAGGTCTAGGTTCTGAAGCCTGAAAACCGAGGTTGGGAAGAGATGACGACCTACAGCCATAACGGGTCCTATGTGTCCAGGTTGGGGCCAGCTGTCTGGGTGTCGTTTGGGATGTCTTGTCTCAGGCTGTGCCAGACAGGGCATTAGTATACAGGGTGGGCTGTATAATTGCTTTACAATCGAGTGGCATGCATTAGAAAATCATTTGGGGTGTCTTATTAGCAGCATAGGGCAAAGTTTTTCTTCTGGAGGGCAGGCAGAGTGCTGCATTTGGCTTCGGAATTCCCAACCTGGAGGGCTTGTGGGCCAGGAGAGTGAGGACGGAAGTCTGAGAACACAAGCTAGGCTTAGGTTTCGGGGCAAGGACATGGCAGGCACACTCTGCAGAGCTGAATTGAGATCTCATGCATCTGAAGTCAGGTCGAGGTTCAGACTTTGGCTCAGGTTTGAGTTTCTGTCCATGTTGGCCCCTTCAGGAAGGGGGGGCATTATGAGGGCATGGGGTTTTTCCCACGATTGGAGTTGTGAGATGCTCCAAACCGCAAGGATTCCTTCTGTGGGACAATTAAGATTTGTTGGATGGCTCCAGGACGTCTTATAAGGTATTTTTCCAGAACAGGGTTCTAAGTATGGATGCCTGGGCAGCCAGCCTCACATTCCAATTGTCTCCTAGCAACAAGAAACGTTTGATCTGCTGGCTTGGGGTAGCAACAGAGGGGGCTGTGTTGATATGGACTTTCCTGAGGATGGTCTTAATGTTGGTTTGAGTCCATGGAGACCTTTGTATGGGGCAGTGGCACCAGGGCCCTGAAGGATTCTCCTAACCAGAGGTTATGACAAAGCTCCAATGAGCAAGTTTCCATGGGGAGACGAGATTTGTTCTTATTGGTGCCTCAGGAAACCACCATATGCTGGTATTGGAAACGAGGCCTCTGAGGAGAGATGCCTGGAAACCAAAGCAATGGATCTGATTAGGGCTAGGGGCCTGTCCGGTTCAATATTCTTCTCTGGGGACATCTGTTGTCTGAGTGGAGGTAGTTGCTCAGCTGGTTTGAGATCACCCCTGTTTGTCCTAGGCAGCCTACACTATTGGGATGGCCTCGGTGACTTTGGAGGTTTTTCCTAATTTGCAAGGTTGTGGCCAATGGAATGGGAAGAATTCCCTTGAAAGGGAAGCACAGTCCTGAGGTGTGGCTCCAGGGACCCAAGTGTGGAGCGTGTGTGGTCCAGGGCTATTTGGACAAAAGTCTGAAAACACAAACTCGACTTAGGTTGTGGGATGTAGGTATGACCGGCCCGAACTATAGACTGTGAGGAGACCTCTTCGGGATATGAACAAAGGGCGAATGTGAGGTGCTTGCTCATGCTTTTTTTTTTTTTTTTTTCTGGAAATGTGTCACCGATTGCCATGGAATGTCGGGGTGTCCTCATGGGCCATCGATGAGGCTCCCTTTCTGGGGATTTGACCCGATCCCAAGAGTTTGGGGTCATTCAGTGGGAAGGAAGGAGGCCTTTCTGGTTTTTTTTTTTTGTTTATTTTTTTTGTTTTTTGTTTTTTTTTTAACCTCCGGTGGACCACCAAAAGAGGGATTCCAGAGCAGAGTCGTGGGTGGGGGCAACAGGACAACCAGACCTCTGGTTAACATTGGGACCTAAGAACATGGCCAGCCCCTTATGTGGGCTCTTGGTCCAGACACTGAGAGGCCTTCCTTGAGGATAGGTCTCACACTGAGTTTCACAATGTGTTTTTGTGCCCAAGGAGCCCCTCAAGTCAGGGCGTGGCCTAATGTACCATGCTGGTTTCTCCTACACTGAACGTTGCACAGTATGGGAACCACAAGTTTTCTGGCAATGGGGAAGATGGAGTTCTAATTTCTGCAACACTTTCACTCCTGGACTGTGATTGGATTTAAGGTCTAGGTTCTGAAGCCTGAAAACTGAGGTTGGGAAGACATGAAGACCTAAGGCCATGGTGTGTCTGATGTGCTCAGTGTTCGGCCAGCTGTTGAGTATGGGTTGGGAGGTGCAGGCTCAGGCTGTGGCAGACAAGGAATTAGTGCCCAGGCTAGACTGTATCATTGGGGTGCAGTCGAGTTTCGTGCAGGATGGTACTCATTTGTGGTTACTGGGTAGCCCCAGAGGGCAACGTTTTTCTTCTGGAGGGAAGACACAGTGCCACATAGTGACTCCAAAATTCCCAGACTGGAAGGCTTGTGGGCCAGGAGTGTGAGGAAAAAATTCTGAGAACACAAGCCAGACTTAGATTTCGGGGTGAGGGGACGGCAGGCACCCTCTGCAGAGATGATTCGAGATCCCGTATACCTGAAGACAGAGCTAGGATCAGACGTTTTCTTAGGTCGGAGTTTCTGTCCATGACGGCCCATTCATGAAGGGGAGGGTGTCACGAGGACATGGAGGTTTTCCCACTATGGGAATTGTGAGATGCTCCAAACCACAATGATTCCTTCTGTGGGACAGTCGAGACCTGTTGGATGGCTCCAGGACATCCCATAAGGAAGTTATCCAGAGCAGGGTTCTAAGGATGGATGCTTGGGCAGCCTGCCTCCCATTCCAGGTGTCTCATAGAGCCAAGGCAAGTTCGATCTGCTGGATCTAGGGGAGCAACCGAGGCGGGTGTTTTGAAATGGGTGAGTTGAGGATGGGTCATAATGTGCATTTGTGTCCATGTAGACCTTGGAATGGGGTGCTTGATCCGGGGCCTTGAGGGATGTTCATAACCGGAGGTTTTGATGGAGCTCTAAAGAGTATGTTTCCTATGTAAAGAAGAGAATTGTTTTGATGAGTGCCTAAGGAATCTCCCATATGCTGGTATTGGAAACCAGGCCTCTGAGGAGAGATGACTGGAATCAAAATCAATTGATCTGATTAGGGCCTCTGTGCCCGTCCAGTTCAATCTTATTCTATGGGGATATCTGTCTCTGGGTCTGAGTGAAGGTGGTTTCCTAACTTGTGAAAGATCATCCCTGTGTGTCCTGGGCAGCCAAAACAATTCGGATGGCCTGGGGGAGTTTGGAGGATTCTCCTAATCTATAGGGTTGTGGCCAATGGAAATGGCAGAATTCCCCTGGAGAGGGAAGCCACAGTCCTGATGTGTGGCTCCAGGGGCCCCAGCTTGGATGGTGTGTGGGCCAGGCCTGTGGGGACAGAAGTCTGAAAACACAAACTCAGCTTAGGTTTGGGGATGTATGTATGAAGGCTGGATCTACAGACCGTGAGAATTTTCCGGGCTATGAACAAAGGGCGAGTATGTGGTGCTTGCTCAGGGTTTTGTCTCTGGATTTTGTGTCAATGGTGGCCGTGGAATGTCGAGGTGTCCTCAAGGGCCATGGACAATTCTTTCTCTGGTGATTTGGCCTGATCCCAAGTGGTTGGAATCATTCTGTGGATGGGAAGAGTCCTTTCTGTATTTTTTTTTTTTTTTACCTCAGGTGTCCCACCAAAGAGGGATTCCCGAGTAGAGCCCTGAGTAGGGGTGACTAGACATCTCGAACTCTGGTTGAGATTGGGGGACTAGGGGCTTTGCAAGCCCCATATGGGGGCTGTTGTTCCAGTCACTAAGAGGCTTTACATGAGGATAGGGCTCACGCTGAGGGTCACAATGTGTGTTTGTGCACATTGTGGCCCTCAGGGATAGGTGGGGCCTCATAGTCCATGCTGCTTTCTCCTACAATGAATTTTGGACAACATGCCAACCACTAGGTTTCTTGCCAAGGCGAAGGAGAAGTTCTGATTCTTGCATCACGTTCACTCCTGAGCAGTGAGTAGAGATAAGGTCTAGGTTCTGAAGGTGAAAACTGAGGTTGGGTAGAGATGATGGCCTAAAGCCATTGTGGGTGTGATATGCTCTGTGTTACAGCCAGCTGTCTGGGTGTTGGACTGGAGGTAGGCCCTCAGGCTGTGTCAGACAGGGCTTTAGTGCACAGGCTAGACTGTATAATTGGGGTATGGTCGAGTGGCATGCAGGTTGTTACCCATTTGGCGTTTCTGGTTAGCCCTATAGGGCAACATTTTTCTTTTGGAGGGCAGGCAGAGTGCTGCATTGTGTCTCCAGAATTGCCAAACTGGAGGGGTGTGGCCAGGATTGTGAGGAAGGAAGTCTGAAAACACAAGCTAGCACGAGTTTTGGGGCCAAGAGCATGGCAGGCCCACTCTGCAAGGCTGAATCGAGATCTCCTGCAGGTGAGGTCAGGGCGATTATCAGATGTTGCCTCAAGCTGGAGTTTGTGTCCATGACGGCCCCTTCCTGAAGGGGGTGGTGGCATCATGAGTCCAGGGAGGTTTCCCTACGCTGGGAGTTGTGAGCTGCTCCATACTTCAAATTTCCTTCTTCAGGACAGTCGAGTACTATTGGATGGTTCCAGGATGCCCCATACAGAGAGACTCGAGAGCAGGGGCCTAAGCATGGATGCCGAGAAACGCCAACTCACCTTCCCATTGCCTGGTCGAGACAAGGCACGCTCAATCTGCGGGCTCTTGGGTGAGCTACCCAGAAGCCTGAGTTTAAATGGACTCTCCTGAGGATGAGTCATAATGTGGGTTGGTGGCCATGGAGACCTTGGAATGTGGCAGTAGCTAAGGGACTCTGCAGGATTCTCCAACCTGAAGGGCTTGACACAACTCCAACAAGGAAGCTTCCCATGTGGAGATGAGAGGTCTTCTGTCTGGTGCCTCAGGAAAGCCCCGTATGCTGGTCTTCGAACCCAGGCCTCTGAGGAGTGATACCTGGACACCAAAGCAAGAGTTCATAATAGGGCCTAGGGGTCTGTCTGGTTCAATCTTCTGTCCCTGCGGATATCTGTCTGTGTGTCTGCATGGAGGTAGTAGTTGCTCAGCTTGTGTCATAATGCCCCTATTTGTCCAGTGCGGCTTGCGGTAGTGGGATGTCCTTGGGGACCTTGAGGTTTCTACTATTTTGTAGAATTGTGCCCAATGGAATGGGCAGTTTCTTAGGAGAGAGCAGGCACAGTTCTGTGGTGTGGCTCCAGAGACCCCAGCCTGGAGGCTGTGTGGGCCATGGCTGTGCAGACAGACATCCAAAAACTTTAACTCAGCTCAGGTTTGGGGCCGAGGTTATGGCAGGCCTGATCTACAGTCCATGAGGGGAGCTCCTCTGGATATGAAAGAAGGGTGAGAGGGAGGCAGTCGCTCAGGCTTTTGTCTCTGGATGTTTTGTCCACAATGGCCGTTTAATGTAGGAGTTGCCTCATGGGTCGTAGAAGTCTCCCTCTCTGGTAGTTTGTCCAGCCCCCAAGAGTTTGGGGTCATTCTGTGGGAAGGGAAGTGTCCTGTTTTCTGCTTCATGTGTCCCCCCAGTAGAGGGATTCTAGAGCATAGCAGTGGGTACTGACAACTGGAATACTCGCCCTCTGGTTAAGCCTGGGGGCCTATGGATATGACAAGCCCCTTATGCAGGATCTTGGTCCAGCCACTGAGAGGCGTTACTTTAATACGGGACTCACGCTGCAGGTCACAATGCATGTCTGTGCCCTAGGCGGCCCTCAAGCACTGGCGTGGCCTTTCGGACAATGCAGGTTTTCCCACATTGAACGTTGGACAACATGCCAACCACAAGGTTTCTGGCCATGGGGAAGGAGGAATTCTAATTTCTGCATCACGTTCACCCCTGGGCAGTGATTGGAGATAAGGTCTAGGTTCTGAAGCCTGAAAACCGAGGTTGGGAAGAGATGACGACCTACAGCCATAGCGGGTCCTATGTGTCCAGGTTGGGGCCAGCTGTCTGGGTGTCGTTTGGGATGTCTTGTCTCAGGCTGTGCCAGACAGGGCATTAGTATACAGGGTGGGCTGTATAATTGCTTTACAATCGAGTGGCATGCATTAGAAAATCATTTGGGGTTTCTTATTAGCAGCATAGGGCAAAGTTTTTCTTCTGGAGGGCAGGCAGAGTGCTGCATTGTGGCTTCGGAATTCCCAAACTGGAGGGCTTGTGGGCCAGGAGAGTGAGGACGGAAGTCTGAGAACACAAGCTAGGCTTAGGTTTCGGGGCAAGGACATGGCAGGCACACTCTGCAGAGCTGAATTGAGATCTCATGCGTCTGAAGTCAGGTCGAGGTTCAGACTTTGGCTCAGGTTTGAGTTTCTGTTTATGTGGGCCCCTTCAGGAAGGGGGGGGCATTATGAGGCCATGGGGGTTTTCCCACTATTGGAGTTGTGAGATGCTCCAAACCGCAAGGTTTCCTTCTGTGGGACAATTAAGATTTGTTGGATGGCTCCAGGACGTCTTATAAGGTATTTTTCCAGAACAGGGTTCTAAGTATGGATGCCTGGGCAGCCAGCCTCACATTCCAATTGTCTCCTAGCAACAAGAAACGTTTGATCTGCTGGCTTGGGGTAGCAACAGAGGGGGCTGAGTTGAAATGGACTTTCCTGAGGATGGTCTTAATGTTGGTTTGAGTCCATGGAGACCTTGGTATGGGGCAGTGGCACCAGGGCCCTGAAGGATTCTCCTAACCAGAGGTTATGACAAAGCTCCAATGAGCAAGTTTTCCATGGGGAGACGAGATTTGTTCTTATTGGTGCCTCAGGAAACCACCATATGCTGGTATTGGAAACGAGGCCTCTGAGGACAGATGCCTGGAAACCAAAGCAATGGATCTGATTAGGGCCTAGGGGCCTGTCCGGTTCAATATTCTTCTCTGGGGACATCTGTTGTCTGAGTGGAGGTAGTTGCTCAGCTGGTTTGAGATCACCCCTGTTTGTCCTGGGCGGCCTACACTATTGGGATGGCCTTGGTGACTTTGGAGGTTATTCCTAATTTGCAAGGTTGTGGCCAATGGAATGGGAAGAATTCCCTTGAAAGGGAAGCACAGTCCTGAGGTGTGGCTCCAAAGACCCAAGTGTGGAGCGTGTGTGGTCCAGGGCTATTTGGACAAAAGTCTGAAAACACAAACTCCACTTAGGTTGGGGGATGTAGGTATGGCCGGCCCAATCTATAGACCGTGAGGAGACCTCTTTGGGATATGAACAAAGGGCGAATGTGAGGTGCTTGTTCATGCTTTTTTTTTTTTTCTGGAAATGTGTCACCGATTGCCATGGAATGTCGGGGTGTCCTCATGGGCCATCGATGAGGCTCCCTTTCTGGGTTTTGACCCGATCCTAAAAGTTTGGGGTCATTCTGTGGGAAGGGAGGAGGCCTTTCTGTTTTTTTTTGTTTACTTTTTTTTTGTTTTCTTTTTTGTTTTTTATTTACCTCAGGTGGACCACCAAAAGAGGGATTCCAGAGCAGAGTCGTGGGTGGGGGCAATAGACAACCAGACCTCTGGTTAACATTGGGACCTAAGAACATGGCAAGCCCCATATGTGGGCTCTTGGTCCAGACACTGAGAGGCCTTCCTTGAGGATAGGTCTCACACTGAGTTTCACAATGTGGATTTGTGCCCAAGGATCCTTTCAAGTCAGGGCGTGGCCTAAAGTACCATGCTGGTGCCTCCTACACTGAACGTTGCACAGTATGGGATCCACAAGTTTTCTGGCCATGGGTAAGATGGAGTTCTAATTTCTGCAACACTTTCACTCCTGGTCTGTGATTGGATTTAAGGTCTAGGTTCTGAAGCCTGAAAACTGAGCTTGGGAAGAGATGAAGCCCTAAGGCCATGGTGTGTCCGATGTGCTCAGTGTTCGGCCAGCTGTTGAGTGTGGGTTGGGAGGTGCAGGCTCAGGCTGTGGCAGACAGGGAATAAGTGCCCAGGCTAGACTGTATCATTTGGGTGCAGTCGAGTTTCGTGCAGGATGGTACTCATTTGTGGTTACTGGGTAGCCCCAGAGGGCAACGTTTTTCTTCTGGAGGGAAGACACAGTGCCACATAGTGACTCCAAAATTCCCAAACTGGAAGGCTTGTGGGCCAGGAGTGTGAGGAAAAAATTCTGAGAACACAAGCCAGACTTAGATTTCAAGGTGAAGGGAAGGCAGGCACCCTCTGCAGAGATGATTCGAGATCCCGTATACCTGAAGACAGAGCTAGGATCAGACGTTGGCTTAGGTCGGAGTTTCTGTCCATGACGGCCCCTTCATGAAGGGGAGGGTGTCACGAGGACATGGAGGTTTTCCAACGATGGGAATTGTGAGATGCTCCAAACCACAATGATTTCTTCTGTGGGACAGTCGAGACCTGTTGGATGGCTCCAGGACATCCCATAAGGAAGTTATCCAGAGCAGGGTTCTAAGGATGGATGCCTGGGCAGCCTGCCTCCCATTCCAGGTGTCTCATGGAGCCAAGGCAAGTTCGATCTGCTGGATCTAGGGGAGCAACCGAGGCGGGTGTGTTGAAATGGGTGAGTTGAGGATTGGTCATAATGTGCATTTGTGTCCATGTAGACCTTGGAATGGGGTGCTTGATCCGGGGCCTTGAGGGATGTTCATAACCGGAGGTTTTGATGGAACTCTAAAGAGTATGTTTCCTATGTAGAGAAGAGAATTGTTTTGATGAGTGCCTAAGGAATCTCCCATATGCTGGTATTGGAAACCAGGCCTCTGAGGAGAGATGACTGGAATCAAAAGCAATGGATCTGATTAGGGCCTAAGTGCCCTTCCAGTTCAATCTTATTCTATGGGGATATCTGTCTCTGGGTCTGAGTGGAGTTGGTTTCCTAACTAGTGAAAGATCATCCCTGTTTGTCCTGGGCAGCCAACACAATTCAGATGGCCTGTGGGAGTTTGGAGGATTCTCCTAATCTATAGGGTTGTGGCCAATGGAAATGGCAGAATTCCCCTGGAGAGGGAAGCCACAGTCCTGAGGTGTGGCTCCAGGGGCCCCAGATTGGATGTTGTGTGGGCCAGGACTGTGGGGACAGAAGTCTGAAAACACAAACTCAGCTTAGGTTTGGGGATGTATGTATGAAGGCTCGATCTACAGACCGTGAGAATTTTCCGGGCTATGAATAAAGGGCGAGTATGTGGCGCTTGCTCAGGGTTTTGTCTCTGGATTTTGTGTCAATGGTGGCCGTGGAATGTTGGGGTGTCCTCAAGGGCCATGGACAATTCTTTCTCTGGTGCTTTGGCCTGATCCCAAGGGGTTGGGATCATTCTGTGATGGGAATAGTCCTTTCTGTATTTTTTTTTTTACCTCAGGTGTCCCACCAAAGAGGGATTCCCGAGTAGAGCCCTGAGTAGGGGTGACTAGACATCTCGAACTCTGGTTGAGATTGGGGGACTAGGGGCTTGGCAAGCCCCATATGTGGGCTGTTGTTCCAGTCACTAAGAGGCTTTACATGAGGATAGGGCTCACGCTGAGTGTCACAATTTGTGTTTGTGCAAATTGTGGCCCTCAGGGATAGGTGGGGCCTCATAGTCCATGCTGCTTTCTCCTACAATGAACATTGGACAACATGCCAACAACTAGGTTTCTTGCCAAGGCGAAGGAGAAGTTCTGATTCTTGCATCACTTTCACTCCTGAGCAGTGAGTGGAGATAAGGTCTAGGTTCTGAAGGTGAAAATTGAGGTTGGGTAGAGATGATGGCCTAAAGCCATTGTGGGTTTGATATGCTCAGTGTACGGCCAACTGTCTGGGTGTTGGACTGGAGGTCTGCCCTCAGGCTGTGTCAGACAGGGCTTTAGTGCACAGGCTAGAGTGTATAATTGGGGTATGGTCGAGTGGCATGCAGGTTGTTACTCATTTGGCGTTTCTGGTTAGCCCTAGAGGGCAACATTTTTCTTCTGGAGGCAGGGAGTGTGCTGCATTGTGTCTCCAGAATTTCCAAACTGGAGGGGTGTGGCCAGGATTCTGAGGACGGAAGTCTGGGAACACAAGTTAGGCTAGGTTTCAGGGTGAGGGCCCAGCAGGCACACTCTCAAGTGCTGAATCGAGATCTTATGCTACTGAATTCAGGGCGAGAATCAGACTTTGGCTTAGGATGGAGTTTCTGTCCGTGATGGCCCATTATGAAGGTGTGGGGCATCATGAGGAAATGGAGGTTTTCTCAGAGTGTTATTGTGTGATGCTTCAAACCAGAAGGATTCATTCTGCGAGACAGTCAAGACAGGTTGGTTGGATTCAAGACGTCCCATAAAGAAGTTCTCCAGAGCAGGGTTCTAAGGATGGATGCGTGGGCAGCCCTCCTCCCATTCTAACTGTCTCCTAGTGACAAGGAAGGTTTGATCTGCTGGCTCTGGGTGAGCAGCCGAGGGGGCTGATTTGAAATGGACTCTCCTGAGAATGGATCATAATGTAAGTTTGTGTCCTTGGAGACCTTGGGATTGGGCCATGGTGCCAGCGCCCTGAAGGATCCTCCTAACCTGAGGTATTGACACAGCTCCAAAGAGCAAGTTTCCCATGTGGAGATGAGATCTGTTCTGATTGTTTCCTTAGGAAACCCCCATATTCTGATATTGGAAACCAGGCCTCTGAGGAGAGATACCTAGAAACCAAAGCAATGCATCAGAAGTTGGCTCAGGTTGGAGTTTCTGTCCATGATGGCCCCTTTATAAAGGGGAGCATCTCATGAGGCCATGTAGGTTTTCCCACGATAGGAGTTGTGAGATGCTCCAATCTGCAAGGATTCCTTCTGTGGGACAGTCAAGACCTGTTGGAAGGCTCCAGGACATCCCATATGGAACGGCGCCAGAGCAGGATTCCAAGGATGGATGCCTAGAGAGTCTGCTTTGCATTCCAGTTGTCTCCTAGCGACAAGGCAGGTTTGATATTCTGCCTCTGGGGGAGTAATCGACGGGGCTGAGTTGAAATGTACTCTCCTGCCGAATGGTCATAATGCAGGTATGTGTCCATGGAGACCTTGGAATAGGACGGTTCCTCCAGCTACCTGAAGGTTTCTCCTAACTGGAGGCTTTTACAGAGCTCCAAAGGATAAGTTTCCCATGTGAAGACAAGATTTGTTCTGATTGGTATCTCTGGAATCCCCCATATGCTGGTATTGGAAAACAGGCCTCTGAGGAGAGATGCTTAGAAAAAAAAGCAATGGAACCAATTACATTCTAGGGGCCAGTCCAGTTTAATCTTCTTCTCTTGGGTTATCTGTCTATGGGTGAGTTGACGTCGTTGCTCAGCTTGTGAGAGATCGCCCCTCTTTGCCCTGGGTGGCCTACACTATTGGAATGGCCTCTGGGACTTTGGAGGTTTCTCCTCATCTGTAGGGTTGTGGCCAATGGAATGGGAAGAATTTCCTTGGAGAGGGCAGGCACAGTCCTGAGGTGTGGCTCCAGGGGCCTCAGTCTGGAGGGTGTGTGGGACAGGGATGTCAGGATAGAAGTCTGAAAACACAAACTCGGCTTAGGTTTGGGGACGTAGGTATGGCAGGCCCAATCTACAGACTATGAGGAGAATTTTTTGGGCTATGACCTAAGGGTGAGTGTGAACCCTTGCTGAAGCTTATGTCTCTGGATTTTGTGTCAATAGTGGCCGTGGAATGTCGGGCTGGCCTCATGGGCCATGGACGAGTCTTTCTCTCTGGACCCCAATCACTTGGGATGGCCCAATCCCAAGTGATTGGGGTCATTCTGTGAGTGGGAGGAGTCCTTTCTGTGTTTATTTACCTCAAATGTCCCACCAAAGAGGGATTCCAGAGCAGAGCCCTGAGTAGGGGTGACTAGATGTCTCTACCTCTGGTTAAGATTGGGTGACTTGGGGCATGGCAGGCCCCATATGCGGGCTCATGGTCCAGCCACTGAGAGGCTTTACTTGAGGACAGGGCTCAAACTGAGGGTCCCAATGTGTGTTTGAGCCCACCGCAGCTCTTAAGCATAGGCAGGGCCTCAGGGACCCTACACTACCCTCAGGGGCCCTACTACTACCCCTGTAGGCCCTACAGGGGTCCTACACTGAACGTTGGACAAGATGCCAACCACAAGATTCTGGCGAGAGGGAAGGAGGAGTTCTGATTTCTGCATCACGTTCACCCATGGGAAGTGAGTAGAGATAAGGTCTAGGATTCTGTAGCCTGAAAACCGAAGTTGGAAAGAGATGGCGACCTAAGGCCATGGCGGTTCAGATGTTCTCAGTGTACTGCAAGCTGTCTGGGTGTCGGTTGGGAATTCAGGCCTCAGGTTCTGTCAGACAGGGCATTAGTGCACAGGCTAGACTATATAATTGGTGTACAGTTGAGTGACGTGCAGGTTTATCCTCATTTGAGGTTTCTGGGTAGACCCATAGGGCAATATTTTTCTTCTAGAGGGCAGGCAGAGTGCAGCACTGTGTCATCGGAAATCCCAAAATAGAGGGCGTGTGGTCCAGGAGAGTGAGGACGGAAGTCGGAGAACACTAGCTACGCTTAGGTTTTGGGGTGAGGGCACAGCAGGTACACTCTGAAGAGCTGAATCAAGATCTCGTGCATCTGAAGTCAAGGCGAGATCAGCTGTTGGCTCAGGTTGGAGTTTCTTTCCATGATCTGCCTTCATGAAGATTGGGGGCATCATGTGACCTTGGAAGCTTTCCATGATATGAGTTGTTAGGTGGTCCATGCACAAGGACTCCTGTGGGACAGTCGAGACCTGTTGGGTGGCTCAAGGATGTCCCATAAGGAACGACGCAAGAGCAGGGTTCTAAGGATGGATGCCTGAAGAGCCCAACTCGCATTTCAATTGTCTCCTAGCGACAAGGCAGGTTCAATCTGCTGGCTCTGGAGTAGCAACCGATGGGGTTTAGTTGAAATGGACTCTCCTGAGGATGGGTCATAATTTGGGATTGTGTCCATGGAGATATTCAAATGGGGCAGTGGCTCCAGTGAACTGAAGTTTTCTCCTAACTGGAGGTTATGACACAGCTCCATAGAGCAAGATTCCCATGTGGAGACGAGATTTTTTCTGATAGGTAGCTCTGGAAACCCCCTTATGCTGGTATTGGAATCCAGGTCTCTGAGGAGAGATGCCTGAAGACAAAAGCAATGGATCCAATTAGGGCCTAGGTGCCTGTCTTGTTCAATATTCTTTTCTATGGATATCTGTCTAAGGTTCTGATTGGAGGTAGTGGCTCAGCTTGTGCCAGAGGGTCCCTGTATGTCCAGGACATCCTACACTATTGGGATGGCCTCAGAGATTTTGGATGATTCTCCTAATCTGTCAGGTTGTGCCAAATGAATGAGCAGAATTCCCTTGGAGAGGGCAGGCACAGTCCTGAGGTGTGGCTCCATGGGGCCCAGCCTTTAGAATGTGTGGGTGAGGACAATGGAGACAGAATTCTGAAAACACAAACTAGGCTTAGGTTTGGGGACATAGGTATGGCAGGCCCGATCTACAGACCTTGAGAATTTTGGGGGCTCTGAACAAAGGGCAAGTGTGTGGCGCTTTTTCAGGTTTTTGTCTCCGGATTTTGTGTCAATGGTGGCCGTGGAATGTCAGGCTGGTCTCATCGACCATGGACGAGTATTTCTCTCTGTGGATTTGGCCAGATTCCAAGTGTTTGGGGTCATTCTTTGGATGGTAGGAGTCCTTACTTTTTTTTTTTTTTCTTTATCTTGGTTTTTTTTTTTTTTTTTTTTTACCTTATGTGTCCCACCAAATAGGGATTCCAGAAAAGAGCTCTGAATAAGGTTGACTAGACTTCTCAAGCTCTGGCTAGGATTGGGGGAGTAGGGGCATGGCAAGTCCCATATGCAGGCTCTTGGTCCAGCCGCGGAGAGGCTTTACTTGAGGCCAGGGTTCATGCTTAGGGTCCTAATGTGTGTTTGTGCCCATCGCAGCCCTCAAGCATGTCTGAGGCCTCATTGGCCATGCTGGGTTCTCATATACTGAACGTTGGACAACATGCCAACCACAAGGTTTCTGGTCATGGGGAAGGTGAAGTTCTGATTTCTGCATCACGTACATCACTTAGTTGTGAGTGGAGATAATGTCTAGGTTCTGAAGCCTGAAGACCAAGGTTGGGAAGAGATGATGACCTAAGGCCATGGCATGTTCGATGTGTTCAGTGTGAGGCCAGGTGTCTGGGTGTCGGTCACGAGGTCTGGGGTCAGGCTGTGTCAGACAGGGCATTAGTGCCCAGGCTAGACTGTATAATTGGGGTACAGTCTAGAGAATTGCAGGTTGATCCTCATTTGATGTTTCTGGGTAGACCCCTAGGGCAAAGTCTCTCTTCTGGAGGGCAGGCAGAGTGCTGCATTTTGTCTCCAGAATTCCCAAAGTGGAAGGCTTGTGGGCCAGGAGTGTGAGGATGGAAGTCTGAAAACGCGAGCTGGCTTAGGTTTTGGGGAGAGCGCAAGGCAGGCACACTCTGCAGAGCTGAATTGAGATCTCATGCATCTGAGGTCCGGGCGAGGATCAGACGGGAGTTTCTGTCCATGATGTCCTCTACCTGAAGGTGGAGGCATCACGAGGCCATGGAGGTTTTCCCACGGTGAGAGTGTGTGATGCTACAAACCACAAGGATTCCTTCTGCAGGACAGTTGAGACCTGTTGAATGGATCAAGGACACCCCATTAGGAATTTCTCCAGAGCAGAGTTCTAACATGGATACCTGGGCAACGAACTCGCATTCCAATTGTCTCCTAGTGACAAAGCAGGTTTGATCTGCTGGCACTGGGTGAGCAACCGCCAGGTTTGTGTTGAAATGGACTCTCCTGAGGATGGGTCATAATGTGGGATTGTGTCCATTGAGACATTGGAATGGGGCGGTGGCTCCAGTGACGTGAAATTTTCTCATAACTGGAGGTTTTGACACAGTTCCATATAGCATGATTCCCATGTGGCATGCGATTTGTTCTGATTGGTAGCTCCAGAAACAGCCATGTGCTGGTATTGGAATCCAGGCCTCTGAGGAGAGATACGTGAAAACAAAAGCAATGGATCCGTTTAGGGCCTAGGTGCCTGTCCTGTTCAATCTTCTTTTCTATGGATATCTATCTACAGGTCTGATTGGAGGTAGTGGCTCAGCTTGTGGCAGATGGTCCCTGTTTGTCCCGGACATCCTACAATATTGGGGTGGCCTCGGGGACTTCGGATGTTTCTCCTAATCTGTCAGGTTGTGCCAAAGGAATGAGCAGAATTCCCATGGAGAGGGCAGGCACAGTCCTGAGGTGTGGCTCCATGGGGCCAAGCCTTGAGGGTGTGTGGGCCAGGACAATGGAGACAGAAGTCTGAAAACACAAACTTGGCTTAGGTTTGGGGACATAGGTATAGCAGGCCCGATCTACAGACCGTGAGAATTTTTCAGGCTTTGAACAAAGGGCGAGTGTGTGGCGCTTTTTCAGGCTTTTGTCTCCGGATTTTGTGTCAATGGTGGCCGTGGAATGTCAGGATGGCCTCATCATCCATGGACGAGTATTTCTCTCTGTGAATTTGGCCCAATTCCAAGTGTTTGCGGTCATTCTTTGGACGGTAGGAGTCCTTTCTCTATTTTTTTTTTAAGCTCATGTGTCCCACCAAGGAGGGATTCTAGAGAAGAGATCTGAGTAGGGGTGACTAGACTTCTCAAGCACTGGTTAAGGTTTGGGGAGTAGGGGCATGGTAATCTCCATATATGGGCTCTTGGTCCAGCCCCGGAGAGGCTTTACTTGAGGCCAGGGTTCATGCTTAGGGTCCTAATGTGTGTTTGTGCCCATCGCAGCCCTCAAGCATGTCTGAGGCCTCATGGGCCATGCTGGTTTCTCCTACACTGCACGTTGGACAACATGCCAACCACAGGGTTTCTGGTCATGGGGAAGGAGGAGTTCTGATTTCTGCATCACGTACACGGCATGGCAGTGAGTAGAGATAAGGTCTAGATTCTGAAGCCTGAAAACCGAGGTTGGTAAGAGATGACGACCTAAGGCCATGGTGGGTCCGTTGCACTTAGTGTGCGGCCAGATGTCTGTGTCCATCATGAGGTCTGGGCTCAGGCTGTGTCAGGCAGGGCATTAGTCCCCAGGCTAGACTGTATAATTGGGGTACAGTCGAGTGATGTGAAGGTTGGTCCTCATTTGGGGTTTCTGGTTGGCCCCATAGGGCAAAGATTTTCTTCTGGAGGGCAGGCAGAGTGCTGCATTCTGGCTCCAGAATTGCCAACTTCAGGGCTTGTGGGCCAGGTGTTTTTGGACAGAAGTCTGAGAACACAAGTTCAGCTTAGAATTCGCAGCGGTGACATGGCAGGCACACTCTACAGACCTGAAATGAGATCTTGTGCATCTGAAGTCAGGGCGAGGATCAGATGTTGGCTTAGGTTGGAGTTTCTGTACATGATGTCCCCTTCATGAAGGTGGGGGGGCATCAGGAAACCATGGAAGATTTCCAACTTTGTGAGTGTGTGATGCTCCAAACCACAAGGATTCCGTCAGCGGGACAGTCACGACCTTTTGGATGGATCAAGGACGTCCCATAAGAAATGCTCCAAAGCACAGTTCTAATGATGGATGCCTGGGCAGTCCAACTTGCATTCCAGTTGTGTCCTAGTGAAAAGGAGGATTCGATCTGCTGTCACTGGGGGAACAACCGAGGGGGCTGAATTGAAATGGACTCTCATGAAGATCAGTCATGATGTGGATTTGTGTCCATGGATCCCTTGGAATGGGGCAGTGGCTCTGTTGCCCTGAAGAATTCTCCTAACCTGAGGTTTTGATGCAGCTCCAAAGAGCAAGTTTCCCATGTAGAGACGAGATTTGTTCTGAAACCCCCACAACCTGGTATTGGAAACCAGCATCTGGGGAACAATGCCTGGAATCCAAAGCAATGGATCTGATTACGGTCTAGGGGCCTGTCCTTTTCAATATTCTCCTCTGAGTGTCTCTGTCTAAGATTCAGAATGGAGGTCACTGCTCAGCTTGTGTCAGATCACCCATGTTTGTTGGGGGAGGCCAACACTATTGGGCTGGTCTTGGGAATTGGAGGTTTCTCCTAATCTGTAAGGTTGTGGCAAATGAAACGGGCAGAGTTCCCTTGGAGAGCACTGGCACAGTCCTTAGGTGTGACACCACCTTTCTGGGTGTCATCCAGGAGGTCCAGGCTCAGGCTGTGTCAGACAGGGCATTAGTGCCAAGCTTAGACTGTATAATTGGAGTAAAGTTGAGTGGCATGCAGGTTGATCCTCATTTGGCGTTTCTGGGTAGCCCCAGGGGCAACGTTTTTCGTCTGGAGGGAAGGAAGAGTGCTGCATTGTGGCGACGGAATTCTCACACTGGAGGGCTTGTGGGCCAGAATTGTGAGGAAGGAAGTGAGAGAACACAAGCTTGGCTTAGGTTTTGGGTCAAGATCATGGCAGGCACACTCTGTAGAGCTAAATCTAAATCTCATGCATCTGAAGTCAGGGCGAGGATCAGACGTAGGCTCAGGTTGAAGTTTCTGTTCAGGATGGCCCCTTCATGATGGTGGGGGGCATCATGGGGCTATGGAGACTTTCCCACGATTGGCATTGTAAGTTGCTCCAATCGGCAAGGATTCCTTCTACGGGACAGTCGAGACCGGTCAGATTGCTCCAGGACGTCCCATGCGGAACCACGGCAGTGCAGGGTTCTAAGGATGGATTCCTGGAGTGCCCGCCTCACATTCCTATTGTCTCCTAGTGACAAGGCAGGTTCGATCTGCTTCTTTTGGGGAGCAACCAAAGGGGATGTGTTGAAATGGACTCGCCTGCGGATGGGTCATAATGCGGGTTTGTGTCCATGGAGACCTTGGAATGGGGTGTTGGCTGCTCTGACCTGAAGGTTTCCCTTAACTGGAGGTTGTGACACAGCTCCAAAATGCATGTTTCCCATGTGGAAATGAGATTTGTTCAGACTGGTACCTCTTGAAGAACACATATGCTGGTATTGGAAACCAGGCCTCTGAGGAGAGATGCCTGGAATCAAAAGCAATGGATCTGATTAGGGCCTAGGTGCCTGTCCGGTTCAATCTTCTTCTCTGGGGTTATCTGTCTATGGATCTGAGTTGAGGTAGTTGCTCATCTTGGGACAGATCACCCTGTTTGCCCTGAGTGGCCAACACTATTGGGATGGCCTCAGGGACGTTGGAGTGTTCTCTTAATCTTTAGGGTTGTGGCCAATGGAATGGGCAGAATTTGCTTGGAGAAGGCAGGCAAAGTCCTGAGGCATGGCTCCAGGGGCCCCAGCCTGGAGGGTGTGTGGGCCAGGACAGTGGGGACAGAAACCTGAAAACCCAAACTCAGCTTAGATTTGGGGACGTAGGTATGACATGCCTGATCTATAGACCGCGAGAAGAATTTATCAGGCTATGAACAAAGGGCAAGTGTGAGGCATATCTCCAGGCTTTTGTCTTTAGATTTTGTGTCAATGGTGGCCATGGAATGACGGGATGGCCTCTTTGGCCATGGATGATTCTTTCTCTTTTAAGATTTGGTCAGATCCCAAGTTTTGGGGCTCATTCAGGGGATGGAGGAGACCCTTCGATATTTTTTTTCCTCAGGGGTTCCAGAGCAGAGACCTGAATAGGGGTGATTAGAACTCTCAACCTCTCATTAATATTGGGGGACTAGGGATGGCAATGCGGGTTCTTGGTCCAGACCCTGAGAGGCTTTACTTGAGGACAGGGCTCACACTGAGGGTCCCAATGTGTTTGTGCCCATTGCGGTTCTCAAGCATGGGCGGGGACTCATGGGCTACACTGGATTCTCCTACACTGAACGTTGGAAAACATGCCAACCACAAGGTTTCTTGCCTTGAGGAAGAAGGAGTTTCATTTCTGCATCACGTTCACCCCTGGGTAGTGAGTATATATAAGGTCTAGGTTCTGAAGCCTGAAAACCAAGGTTGAAAAGAGATGATGACCTAAAGCCATGGCGGGTCTGATGTGCTCAGTGTACAGCCAGCTGTCTGGGTGTCGGTTGAAAATTCAGACCTCAGGCTGTGCAAGACAGGGCATTAACGCCGAAGCGAAACTGTATAATTGGGGTAGAGTCAAGTGGCATGCAGGTTGATCCTCATTTGGTGTTTCTGGTTAGCCCCATAGGACAACGTTTCTCTTCTGGAGGGCAGTCAGAGTGCTGCATTGTGTCTCTCCAGAATTCCCTAACTGGAGGGCTGGTGGGCTCAGAGTGTGAGGACGAAGTCTGAGAACAATAGCTAGGTTTTGCTTCGGGGCGGGGTTTCGGCAGGCACACTCTGCAGAGTTGAATCAAGATTTCGTGCATCTGAAGTCAGGGCGAGGATTAGACGTTGGCTCAGGTTGGAGTTTCTGTCCAAATGGCTCTTTCATGAAGGGGACAGTGCACCACGAGGCCACAGAGCTTTTCCCATGATGGGAGTTGTGAGGTGCTCCAAAGCGCAAGGATTCCTTCTGCAGGACAGCTGTGACCTGTTGGATGGCTCCAGGACGTCCCATATGGAATTACTTCAGAGTAGTTTTCTACAGATGGATGCCTATCCAGTCCGCCTCACATTCCAATTGTCTCCTAGTGACAAGATAGGTTCGATCTGCTGGCTCTAGGGGAGCACCCAAGGGCACTGAGTTGAAAAAGAATCTCCTGCAGATGGGTCCTAATGTGGGATTGTGTCCATGGAGACCTTGGAATGAGGTGGTGGCACCGGGGCTCTGAAGGATTTTCCTAGCCGGAGGTTTTGACACAGCTTGAAAGAGCACGTTTCCCATGTGGAGAAGACATTTGTTCTGACTGATGCCTCAGGAAACCCCCATATGGTGGTATTGAAAACCAGGCCTCTGAGGTTCTGACATAGCTCCTCGAGCAAGTTTCCAATGTGCAGACAAGACTTGCTCTGAAGGAGCCTATGGAAACCCCATAGGCTGGTATTGGAAACCAGGCCTCTGAGAAGAGATGCCTGGAAACCAAAGCAATGGATCTGATTAGGGCCTAGGGGCCTGTCCAGTTCAATGTTCTTGTATGGGGACATCTGTCTCCGAGTCTGTGTGGAGCTAGTTGCTCAGCTAGTGTCAGATCACCCCTGTTTGTTCCGAGCAGCCTAAAATATTGGGATGGTCCCAGGGACATTGGAGATTTCTCCTGATTTATATGGTTGTGGCCAATGGAATATGAAGAATTCCCTTTGAGAGGGCAGGAATAATACTGATGTGTGGTTCCAGGGGCCCTAGCATGGAGGGTGTGTGTTTTCACACAACTTTCCAAACAGCCCTGGCCTACACATCCTACAGGCTCAGGCCCCTGGAGCCAAACCTGAGGACTGTACTTGTCCTCTCAGAGGGAATTGTGTGTGCCCATTCCAAAGGCCACAACCCTTCTAATAGGATAAACCTCCAAAGTCCCTGATCCATCTCAATAGTGGTGGCTTCCCAGGAAAAACAGGGGCAATCTGAGCCCAACTGAGCACCTACCTGCACTCAGACCCATAGACAGATGTCCCCAGAGGTAAAAAGGAAAGAACAGGCCCCTAGGCACTAATCAGATCCATTGCTTTGGTTTCCAGGCATCTCTCCTCAGAGGCCTGGATTTCAAAAGCAGCATATAGCTGTTTCTTGACTCACCCATCAGAAAACACCTCATCTACACATGGGAAACTTGCACGTTGGAGCTGTGTCAAAGCTTCAGTTTAGGAGAAACCTTAAGGTCCCCAGTGCCACCGCTTCATTCTAAGGTCTCCATAGACACAAAAGCACGTTAGGACCCATCCCCAGGGGTGTCCAATTCAACTCAGCGTCCTCGGTTGCTCCCCACAGATCCAGGAGATCTAACCTGTTTTGTTGCTAGGAAACAATTGGAATGCGAGGTCTAAGCCTAGCTTGTGTTCTTAGACATTTGTCGTCAGACTACTGGCCCACAAGCCCTCCAGTTTGGCAATCCAGAACTACAATGCAGCACTCTGCCGGCCCTCCAGAAGAAAAACATTGTCCTCTGGGGCTACCCAGTAACCCCAAATGAGAATCAACCTACACCGACCTTGGCTGTACCCCAAATACTTAGGCTGACCAGGGCACTAATGCCCTTTCTGACACAGCCTGAGCCTGGACCCCGTGGACCCTCCCAGACAGCTGGCCGCACACTGAGCACATCGAGCCGCCATGGCCTTAGGTCGTCATCTCTTCCCAACATCGGTTTTCAGGTTTCAGAACATAGACCTTATCTCCAATCACTGCCAGGGTTGAAGGTGATGCAGAAATCAGAACTCCTTCACCCCATGGCAAAAAACCTTGTGGTTGGCATGTTGTCCAACGTTCAGTGTAGTTGAAACCAGTGTGGCCCATGAGGCGCCGCCCATGCTGGCGGGCCACATTGGTCACAAACACACATTGTGACGCTCAGTCTGAGCCCAGTCCTCAAGTAAGGTCACTCAGTGCCTGGATGAAGAGATAGCATATTGGGCTTGCCATGCCCCTAGCCCCCAATTTTTAACCATAGTTCGGGTTGTCCCTTCAGTCTTACCCACGGCTTGGCTTTGGAATTCCTCTTTTGGTGGGACACCTGAGGTAACAAAACTGAAATGAGTCCTCCCATCCCACAGATTGACGAAAAGAAATTGGGAATCGGGCCAAATCCTCAGAGAGGAAGATTCGTCCATGGCCCATGAGGACTCCCCGACATTCCACGGCCATCGCTGATACAAAATCCAGAGACAAAAGCCTGAGCAAGCGCCTCAGACTCGCACTTTCTTCATATCCTGAAGAGTTCTTCTCATGGTTTGTAGATCGGTCCTGCCATACCTACGTCCCCAAACATAAGCTGAGTTTGTGTTTTCAGACTTCTGTCCTCAAAGTCTTGGGCCACACACCCTCCAGGCTGGGCCTCTGGAGCCACACATTAGGACTGTGCCTTCCAATCCATGGGAATTCTGCCCATTCCATGGTCCAGAAACGTAAAAATTAGGAGCAACCTCCAAAGTCCCTGAGGCCATCCCAATAGATTTTGTCGCCCGGAACAAACAAGGGCTGTCTGACACCAGCTGATAATCGACCTCCACTCATACCATAGATGGATGTCCCCAGAGAAGAAGATTGAACCAGACAGGACCCTAGGCCATAATAGGATCCATTGCTTTGGGTTACAGGCATGTGTCCTCAAAAGCATGATTCCAATACGAGCATAAGTGTTTTCCTGAGGCACCCATCAGAACTCATCCCGTCTCCACAAGGAAACCTGTGCATGGGAGCCATGTCCAAAGCTTAGGAGAGTACTTCAGGGTCCCGGTGCCACCGCCCCATTCCAAGGCCCTCATGGACACAAAAACACATTAGGACCCATCCTCAGGAAAGTCCATTTCAACTCAGCCACCCCGGTTGCTCCAGCAGAGCCATCAGACCTAAACAGTCTTGTTGTGAGGAGACAATTGGATTGCGAGGCAGGCTGCCCAGGCATCCATCCGCTAACCGTGCTCTGGAGTCATTACATATGGGATGTCCTGGAGCTGTCCAACAGGTCTCAAATGTCCCGCAGAAGGAATCCTTGAAGGGGGCATCCCACAATTCCCAACGTGGGAAAACCTCAATGGCCTCGAGATTCTGCTCCCTTCATGAAGCGGCCGTCATGCTCAGAAACTCTCACCTGAGCCAACGTCTGATCCTCGCCCTGCCTTCAGATGGATGAGATATTGGTTCAGATCTGCAGGGGGTACCTGCGGTGCCCTCGCCCTGAAACCCAAGTCTAGCTTGTCTTCTCAGACTTCCGTCCTCACACTCCTGAACCCGAAGCCCTCAAGTTTGGCAATTCCAGACCCACAATGCAGTACTCTTCCTGCCCTCTAGAAAAAAAATTATTGCCTCATGAGCTGCCCAGGCACCTTAAATGAGGGTAAACCTACACAGCACTCGACTTTACCCAAGATATATAGTCTAACCTGGGCACTAATGCACTGTCGAACACAACCTGAGCCCGGACCTCCTGACCAACACCCAGAAAGCTGACCGCACACTGAGCACTTAAAACCCGCCATGGCCTTAGGTCATCATCTCTTCCCTACCTCAGTTTTCAGGCTTCAGAACCGAGACCTTATCTCCAATCACAGCCCAGGGGTGAGTGTGATGCAGAAATCAGGACTCCTCCTTACCCATGGCAAGAACCCTTGTGGTTGGCACGTTGTCCAACGTTCAGTGTAGGAGAAACCAGCATTCTCCCTGAGGCCCCGCCCATTCTTGAGAGTTACGAGTGCATACACACGCATTGTGACCCTCAGCATGAGTCCTGTCCTCTAGTAAGTCCTCTCAGTGGCTGGATCATTAGATGTCATAATGGGCTTGACATGTCCCTAGGCCCCAATTTTTAACCAGATTTCTGATTGTCCAGTCGCCCCTCCCCAGGGCTCTACTCTGGAATCCATCATTTGGTGGGACACCTGAGGTTAAAAAAGAAAACAACAACATCAACACCAAAAAAAAAAAACGAATTTCTTCCAGCCCACAGAATGACCCCAAACTCTTTAGACGGGGCCAAACCACCAGAGAGTAAGACTCGTCCATTTCCCATGAAGTCACCCAGAAATTCCACGACCATGAGTGACACGATATCCAGAGACAAAAACTTGAGCAGGAGCCTCACACTCGCCCTTCTTTCAAGTCCCGAAGAGTTCTCCTCATGGTCTGTAGTTCAGTCCTGCCATACCAATGACCCGAAACATAAGCCGAGTTTGTGTTTTCAGACAACTGTCCAAACAGCCCTGGCCTACACAACCTACAGGCTCAGGCCCTTGGAGCCGAACCTCAGGACTGTACTTGTTCTCTCCAAGGGAATTGTGTGTGCCCATTCCAATGGCCACAACCCTTCTAATAGGATAAATCTCCAAAGTCCCTGATCCATCTCAATAGTGGTGGCTTCCCAGGAAAAACAGGGGCAATCTGAGCCCAACTGAGCACCTACCTGCACTCAGACCCATAGACAGATGTCCCCAGAGGTAAAAAGGAAAGAACAGGCCCCTAGGCACTAATCAGATCCATTGCTTTGGTTTCCAGGCATCTCTCCTCACATTCCTGGATTTCAAAAGCAGCATCTAGCTGTTTCTTGACTCACCCATCAGGAAACATCTCATCTACACATGGGAAACTTGCACGTTGGAGCTGTGTCAAAGCCTCTGTTTAGGAGAACCCTTTAGGGCCCCAGTGCCACCGCTTCATTCCAAGGTCTCCATAGACACAAAAGCACATTAGGACCCATCCCCAGGGGTGTCCATTTCAACTAAGCGTCCTCGGTTGCTCCCCACAGATCCAGGAGATCTAACCTGTCTTGTTGCTAGGAGACAATTGGAATGCGAAGTGGGCTACCCAGCCATCCATCCTTAGAACCCTGCTCAAAATCATTGGCCTGGAGCCAAACAACAGGTCTCAATTGTCCTGCAGAAGACACTCTGCAGTTTGGAGCTTCTCACAACTCCCATTGGGAAAACCCCCATGGCCTCATGATGCCCCCCCATTCATGAAGGGGCCATCAGGGTCAGAAACTCCAACCTGAGCGATCGTCTGATCCTCGCCCTGACTTCAGATGCACGAGATCTCGATTCAGGTCTGTAGATTCTGCCTGCCATGGCCTCACCCAGAAACCTAAGCCTAGCTTGTGTTCTCAGACTTTTGTCGTCAGACTACTGGCCCACAAGCCCTCCAGGTTGGTAATCCAGAACTATAATGCAGCACTCTGCCTGCCCTCCAGAAGAAAAACATTGTCCTCTGGGGCTACCCAGTAACCCCAAATGAGGATCAACCTGCACCGACCTTGGCTGTACCCCAAATACATAGGCTGAACAGGGCACTAATGCCCTTTCTGACACAGCCTGAGCCTGCACCCCCTGGCCCCTCCCAGACAGCTGTCCGCAACTGAAAACATCGATCCGCCGTGGCCTTAGGTCGTCATCTCTTCCCAACATCGGTTTTCAGGTTTCAGAACAAAGACCTTATCTCCAATCACTGCCCAGGGTTGAAGGTGATGCAGAAATCAGAACTCCTTCCCCATGGCAAGAAACCTTGTGGTTGGCATGTTGTCCAACGTTCAGTGTAGTTGAAACCAGTGTGGCCCATGAGGCCCAGCCCATGCTCGCGGGCCACATTGGTCACAAACACACATTGTGACCCTCAGGCTGAGCCCAGTCCTCAAGTAAGGCCACTCATTGGCTGGATGAAGAGATAGCATATTGGGCTTGCCATGCCCCTAGGTCCCAATTTTTAACCATAGTTCGGGTTGTCCCTTCAGTCTTCCCCACGGCTTTGCTTTGGAATTCCTCTTTTGGTGGGACACCTGAGGTAACAAAACTGAAATGATTCCTCCCATCCCACAGATTGACGAAAAGAAATTGGGAATCGGGCCAAATCCTCAGAGAGGAAGATTCGTCCATGGCCCATGAGGCCTCCCCGACATTCCACGGCCATCGCTGATACAAAATCCAGAGACAAAATCCTGAGTAAGCGCCTCAGACTCGCACTTTCTTCATATCCTGAAGAGTTCTTCTCATGGTTTGTAGATCGGGCCTGCCATACCTACGTCCCCAAATCTAAGCTGAGTTTGTGTTTTCAGACTTCTGTTCTCAAAGTCTTGGGCCACACACCCTCCAGGCTGGGCCCCTGGAGCCACACATTAGGCCTGGGCCTACCAATCCATGGAAACTCTGCCCATTCCATGATCCAAAATCGTACAAATTAGGAGAAACCTCCAAAGTCCCTGAGGCCATCCCAATAGATTTGGTCGCCCGGAACAAACAAGGGCTGTCTGACACCAGCTGATAATCGACCTCCACTCATACCATAGATGGATGTCCCCAGAGAAGAAGATTGAACCAGACAGGACCCTAGGCCATAATAGAATCCATTGCTTTGGGTTACAGGCATGTGTCCTCAAAAGCCTGATTCCAATACGAGCATAGGGGTTTCCCTGAGGCACCCATCAGAACTCAACTCGTCTCCACAAGGATACCTGTACATGGGAGCCATGTCCAAAGCTTAGGAACGTACTTCAGGGTCCCGGTGCCACCGCCCCATTCCAAGGCCCTCATGGACACAAAAACACATTAGGACCAATCCTCAGGAAAGTCCATTTCAACTCAGCCACCCCGGTTGCTCCAGCAGAGCCATCAGACCTAAACAGTCTTGTTGGTAGGAGACAATTGGAATGCGAGGCAGGCTGCCCAGGCATCCATCCGCGAACCGTGCTCTGGAGTCATTCCATATGGGATGTCCTGGAGCTGTCCAACAGGTCTCAATTGTCCCGGAGAAGGAATCCTTGAAGGGGGCATCCCACAACTCCTAAAACATCAATGGCCTCGAGATTCGGCTCCCTTCATGAAGTGGCCGTCATGCTCAGAAAAACCCAACTGAGCCAACGTCTGATCATCGGCCTGACTTCAGATGCATGAGATATTGGTTCAGATCTGCAGGGGGTACCTGCCGTGCCCTGGCCCTGAAACCCAAGTCTAGCTTGTCTTCTCAGACTTCCGTCCTCACACTCCTGAACCCGAAGCCCTCAAGTTTGGCAATTCCGGACCCACAATGCAGCACTCTGCCTGCCCTCTAGAAAAAAATTATTGCCTCATGAGCTGCCCAGGCACCTTAAATGAGGATAAACCTACACAGCACTCGACTTTACCCAAATTATATAGTCTAACCTGGGCACTAATGCACTGTCGAACACAACCTGAGCCCGGACCTCCTGACCAACACCCAGAAAGCTGACCGCACACTGAGCACTTAAAACCCGCCATGGCCTTAGGTCATCATCTCTTCCCTACCTCAGTTTTCAGGCTTCAGAACCGAGACCTTATCTCCAATCACTGCCCAGGGGTGAGTGTGATGCAGAAGTCAGAACTCCTCCTTACCCATGGCAAGAACCCTTGTGGTTGGCACGTTGTCCAACGTTCAGTGTAGGAGAAACCAGCATTCACCCTGAGGCCCCGCCCATTCTTGAGTGCGACGAGTACATACACACGCATTGGGACCCTCAGCATGAGTCCTGTCCTCTAGTAAGTCCTCTCAGTGGATGGACCATTAGATGTCATAATGGGCTTGACATGTCCCTAGGCCCCAATTTTTAACCAGATTTCTGATTGTCCAGTCCTCCTCCCCAGGGCTCTACTCAGGAACACCTCATTTGGTGGGACACCTGAGGTTAAAAAAGAAAACAACAACAACAACAAAAAAAAACGAACTTCTTCCAGCCCACAGAATGACCCCAAACTCTTTGGACGGGGCCAAACCACCAGAGAGTAAGACTCGTCCATTTCCCATAAAGTCACCCAGAAATTCCAAACCAGGATTGACTCGATATCTAGAGACAAAAACTTGAGCAGGAGCCTCACATCGCCCTTCTTTCAAATCCCGAAGAGTTCTCCTCATGGTCTGTAGATCAGTCCTGCCATACCTATGACCCGAAACATAAGCCGAGTTTGTTTTTTAGGACAACTGTCCATACAGCCCTGGCGTAGACAAACTACAGGCTCAGGCTCCTGGAGCCAAACCTGAGGACTGAACTTGCCCTCTCCAAGGGATTTGTGTGTGCCCATTCCAATGGCCACAACCCTTCTAATAGGATAAACATCCAAAGTCCCTGATCCATCTCAATAGTGGTGGCTTCCCAGGAAAAACAGGGGCAATCTGAGCCCAACTGAGCACCTACCTGCACTCAGACCCATAGACAGATGTCCCCAGAGGTATGAAGGAAAGAACAGGCCCCTAGGCACTAATCAGATCCATTGCTTTGGTTTCCAGGCATCTCTCCTCAGAGGCCTGGATTTCAAAAGCAGCATATAGCTGTTTCTTGACTCACCCATCAGAAAACATCTCATCTACACATTTGAAACTTGCACGTTGGAGCTGTGTCAAAGCCTCTGTTTAGGAGAACCCTTTAGGGCCCCAGTGACACCGCTTCATTCTAAGGTCTCCATAGACACAAAAGCACATTAGGACCCATCCCCAGGGGTGTCCATTTCAACTCAGCGTCCTCGGTTGCTCCCCACAGATCCCGGAGACCTAAACTGTCTTATTGCTAGAAGACAATTGGAATGCGAGGTGGGCTACCCAGCCATCCATCCTTAGAACCCTTCTCAGAATCATTGGCCTGGAGCCAAACAACAGGTCTCAATTCTCCTGCAGAAGACACTCTGCAGTTTGGAGCTTCTCACAACTCCCATTGGGAAAATCCCCATGGCCTCGTGATGCCCCCCATTCATGAAGGGGCCATCAGGGACAGAAACTCCAACCTGAGCGATCGTTTGATCCTCGCACTGACTTCAGATGCACGAGATCTCGATTCAGGTCTGTAGAATGTGCCTGCCATGGCCTCACCCCGAAACCTAAGCCTAGCTTGTGTTCTCAGACTTTTGTCGTCAGACTACTGGCCCACAAGCCCTCCAGGTTGGCAATCCAGAACTATAATGCAGCACTCTGCCTGCCCTCCAGAAGAAAAACATTGTCCTCTGGGGCTACCCAGTAACCCCAAATGAGGATCAACCTGCACCGACCTTGGCTGTACCCCAAATACATAGGCTGACCAGGGCACTAATGCCCTTTCTGACACAGCCTGAGCCTGGACCTCCTGGCCCCTCCCAGAGATCTGTCCGCACACTGAGCACATCGAGCCGCTATGGCCTTAGGTCGTCATCTCTTCCCAACCTCGGTTTTCAGGTTTCAGAACCTAGACCTTATCTCCAATCACTGCCCAGGGTTGAAGGTGAAGCAGAAATCAGAACTCCTTCCCCATTGCAAGAAACCCAGTGGTTGGCATGTTGTCCGACGTTCAGTGTAGTTGAAACCTGTGGGGCCCATGAGGCCCCGCCCATGCTCGCGGGCCACATTGCTCACAAACATACCTTGTGACCCTCAGGCTGAGCCCAGTCCTCAAGTAAGGACACTCAGTGGCTGGATGAAGAGATAGCATATTGGGCTTGCCATGCCCCTAGGCCCCAATTTTTAACCATAGTTCGGGTTGTCCCTGCAGTCTTCCCCACGGCTTGGCTTTGGAATTCCTCTTTTGGTGGGACACTTGAGGTAACAAAACTGAAATGAGTCCTCCCATCCCACAGATTGACGAAAAGCAATTGGGAATCGGGCCAAATCCTCAGAGAGGAAGATTCGTCCATGGCCCATGAGGCCTCCCCGACATTCCACGGCCATCACTGATACAAAATCCAGAGACAAAAGCCTGAGCAAGCGACATAGACTAGCACTTTCTTCATATCCTGAAGAGTTCTTCTCATGGTTTGTAGTTCGGGCCTGCCATACCTACGTCCCCAAACCTAAGCTGAGTTTTTTTCAGACAACTGTCTAAACACACCTGGCCTACACAACCTACAGGCTCAGGCCCCTGGAGCCAAACCTGAGGACTGTACTTGCCTTCTCCAAGGAAATTTTTTGTGCCCATTCCAATGGCCACAACCCTTCTAATAGGATAAACCTCCAAAATCCCTGATCCACCTGAAAAGTGGTGGCTTCCCAGGAAAAACAAGGGCAATCTGAGCCCAAATGAGCACCTACCTGCACTCAGACCCATAGACAGATGTCCCCAGAGGTAAAAAGGAAAGAACAGGCCCCTAGGCACTAATCAAATCGATTGCTTTGGTTTCCAGGCATCTCTCCTCAGAGGCCTGGATTTCAAAAGCAGCATATAGCTGTTTCTTGACTCACCCATCAGAAAACATCTCATCTACACATGGGAAACTTGCACGTTGGAGCTCGGTCAAAGCCTCTGTTTAGGAGAACCCTTTAGGGCCCCAGTGCCACCGCTTCATTCCAAGGTCTCCATAGACACAAAAGCACATTCGGACCCATCCCCAGAGGTATCCATTTCAACTCAGCATCCTCGGTAGTTGCCCACAGATCCAGGAGATCTAACCTGTCTTGTTGCAAGGAGACAATTGGAATGCGAGGTGGGCTACCCAGCCATCCATCCTTAGAACCCTGCTCAGAATCATTGGCCTGGTCCAAACTACAGGTCTCAATTGTCCTGCAGAAGACTCTCTGCAGTTTGGAGCTTCTCACAACTCCCATAGTGGGAAAAGCCCCATGGCCTCGTGATGCCCCCCCATTCATGAAGGGGCCATCAGGGACAGAAACTCCAACCTGAGCGATCGTCTGATCCTCGCCCTGACTTCAGATGCACGAGATCTCGATTCAGGTCTGTAGATTGTGCCTGCCATGGCCTCACCCAGAAACCTAAGCCTAGCTTGTATTCTCAGACTTTTGTGGTCAGACTACTGGCCCACAAGCCCTCCAGTTTGGCAATCCAGAACAAAATGCAGCACTTGCCGGCCCTCCAGAAGAAAATCATTGTCTTCTGGGGCTACCCAGTAACCCCAAATGAGGATCAACCTGCACCGACCTTGGCTGTACCCCAAATACATAGGCTGACCAGGGCACTAATGCCCTTTCTGACACAGCCTGAGCCTGGACTCCCTGGCCCGTCCCAGACAGCTGGCCGCACACTGAGCACATCGAGCCTCCGTGGCCTTAGGTCGTCATCTCTTCCCAACCTCGGTTTTCAGGTTTCAGAACCGAGACCTTATCTCCAATCACTGCCCAGGGGTGAGTGTGATGCAGAAGTCAGAACTCCTCCTTACCCATGGCAAGAACCCTTGTGGTTGGCACGTTGTCCAACGTTCAGTGTAGGAGAAACCAGCATTCACTCTGAGGCCCCGCCCATTCTTGAGTGCGACGAGGGCATACACACGCATTGTGACCCTCAGCATGAGTCCTGTCCTCTAGTAAGTCCTCTCAGTGGCTGGACCATTAGATGTCATAATGGGCTTGACATGTCCCTAGGCCCCAATTTTGAACCAGATTTCTGATTGTCCAGTCGACCCTCCCCAGGGCTCTACTCTGGAATCCATCATTTGGTGGGACAGCTGAGGTTAAAAAAGAAAACAACAACAACAACAAAAAAAAAAAACGGACTTCTTCCAGCCCACAGAATGACCCCAAACTCTTTGGACGGGGCCAAACCACCAGAGAGTAAGACTCGTCCATTTCCCATGAAGTCACCCAGAAATTCCACGACCATGAGTGACACGATATCCAGAGACAAAAACTTGAACAGGAGCCTCACACTCGCCCTTCTTTCAAATCCCGAAGAGTTCTCCTCATGGTCTGTAGATCAGTCCTGCCATACCTATGACCCGAAACATAAGCCGAAGATTGTGTTTTCAGACAACTGTCCAAACAGCCCTGGCCTACACAACCTACAGGCTCAGGCCCCTGGAGCCAAACCTGAGGACTGTACTTGCCCTCTCCAAGGGAATTGTGTGTGCCCATTCAAATGGCCACAACCCTTCTAATAGGATAAACCTCCAACGTCCCTGATCCATCTCAATAGTGGTGGCTTCCCAGGAAAGACAGGTGCAATCTGAGCACAACTGAGCACCTACCTGCACTCAGACCCATAGACAGATGTGCCCAGAGGTAAAAAAGAAAGAACAGGCCCCTAGGCACTAATCAGATCCATTACTTTGGTTTCCAGGCCTCTCTCCTCAGAGGCCTCGATTTCAAAAGCAGCATATAGCTGTTTCTTGACTCACCCATCAGAAAACATCTCATCTACACATGGGAAACTTGCACGTTGGAGCTCGGTCAAAGCCTCTGTTTAGGAGAACCCTTTAGGGCCCCAGTGCCACCGCTTCATTCCAAGGTCTCCATAGACACAAAAGCACGTTAGGACCCATCCCCAGGGGTGTCCATTTCAACTCAGCGTAGTCGGTTTCTCCCCATAGATCCAGGAGATCTAACCTGTCTGGTTGCTAGGAGACAATTGGAATGCGAGGTGGCTACCCAGCCATCCATCCTTAGAACCCTGCTCAGAATCATTGGTCTGGAGCCAAACAACAGGTCTCAATTGTCCTGCAGAAGACTCTCTGCAGTTTGGAGCTTCTCACAACTCCCATCGTGGAAAAACACCCATGGCCTCGTGATGCCCCCCCCATTCATGAAGGGGCCATCAGGGACAGAAACTCCAACCTGAGCGATCGTCTGATCCTCGCCCTGACTTCAGATGCACGAGATCTCGATTCAGGTCTGTAGAATGTGCCTGCCATGGCCTCACCCAGAAACCTAAGCCTGGCTTGTGTTCTCAGACTTTTGTCGTCAGACTACTGGCCCACAAGCCCTCCAGTTTGGCAATCCAGAACTACAATGCAGCACTCTGCCGGCCCTCCAGAAGAAAAACATTGTCCTCTGGGGCAACCCAGTAACCCCAAATGAGGATCAACCTGCACCGACCTTGGCTTTACCCCAAATACATAGGCTGACAAGGGCACTAATGCCCTTTCTGACACAGCCTGAGCCTGGAGCCATTGGACCCTCCCAGACAGCTGGCCGCACACTGAGCACATGGAGCCGCCATGGCCTTAGGTCTTCATCTCTTCCCAACCTCGGTTTTCAGGTTTCAGAACCTAGACCTTATCTCCAATCACTGCCCAGGGTTGAAGGTGATGCAGAAATCAGAACTCCTTCCCCATGGCAAGAAACCTTGTGCTTGGCATGTTGTCCAACGTTCAGTGTAGTTGAAACCAGTGTGGCCCATGAGGCCCCGCCCATGCTCATGGGCCACATTGGTCACAAACACACATTGTGACGCTCAGGCTGAGCCCAGTCCTTAAGTAAGGCCACTCAGTGGCTGGATGAAGAGATAGCATATTGGGCTTGCCATGCCCCTAGGCCCCAATTTTTAACCAAGTTCGGGTTGTCCCTTCAGTCCTCCCCACGGCTTGGCTTTGGAATTCCTCTTTTGGTGGGACACCTGAAGTAACAAAACTGAAATGAGTCCTCCCATCCCACAGATTGACGAAAAGCAATTGGGAATCGGGCCAAATCCTCAGAGAGGAAGATTCATCCATGGCCCATGAGGCCTCCCCGACATTCCACGGCCATCGCTGATACAAAATCCAGAGACAAAAACCTGAGCAAGCGCCTCAGACTCGCACATTCTTCATATCCTGAAGAGATCTTCTCATGGTTTGTAGATCGGGCTGCCATACCTACGTCCCCAAACCTAAGCTGAGTTTGTGTATTCAGACTTCTGTCCTCAAAGTCTTGGGCCCCACACCCTCCAGGCTGGGCCCCTGGAGCAACACATTAGGACTGTGCCTACCAATCCATGGGAATTCTGCCCATTCCATGGTCCAAAATCGTACAAATTAGGAGAAACCTCCAATGTCCCTGAGGCCATCCCAATAGATTTGGTCTCCCGGAACAAACAAGGGCTGTCTGACACCAGCTGATAATCGACCTCCACTCATACCATAGATGGATGTCCCCAGAGAAGAAGATTGAACCAGACAGGACCCTAGGCCATAATAGGATCCATTGCTTTGGGTTACAGGCATGTGTCCTCAAAAGCCTGTTTCCAATACGAGCATAGGGGTTTTCCTGAGGCACCCATCAGAACTCATCTCGTCTCCACAAGGAAACCTGTGCATGGGAGCCATGTCCAAAGCTTAGGAGAGTACTTCAGGGTCCCGGTGCCACCGCCCCAATCCAAGGCCCTCATGGACACAAAAACACATTAGGACCCATCCTCAGGAAAGTCCATTTCAACTCAGCCACCCCGGTTGCTCCGGCAGAGCCATCAGATCTAAACTGTCTTGTTGCTAGGAGACAATTGGAATGCGAGGCGGGCTTCCCAGGCATCCATTCGCGAACGGTGCTCTGGAGTCATTCAATATGGGATGACCTGGAGCTGTCCAACAGGTCTCAATTGTCCCACAGAAGGAATCCTTGAAGGGGGCATCCCAAAACTCCCAACGTGGGAAAACCTCAATGGCCTCGAGATTCCGCTCCCTTCATGAAGTGGCCGTCATACTCAGAAACTCCAACCTGAGCCAACGTCTGATCCTCGCCCTGACTTCAGATGCATGAGATATTGGTTCAGATCTGCAGGGGGTACCTGCCGTGCCCTCGCCCTGAAACCCAAGTCTAGCTTGTCTTCTCAGACTTCCGTCCTCACACTCCTGGCCCCGAAGCCCTCAAGTTTGGCAATTCCGGACCCACAATGCAGCACTGTGCCTGCTTTCTAGAAAAAAAAATTATTGCATCATGAGCTGCCCAGGCAACATAAATGAGGGTAAACCTACACAGCACTCGACTTTACCCAAATTATATAGTCTAACCTGGGCACTAATGCACTGTCGATCACAACCTGAGCCCGGACCTCCTGACCAACACCCAGAAAGCTGACCGCACACTGAGCACATTATACCCGCCATGGCCTTAGGTCATCATCTCTTTCCTACCTCAGTTTTCAGACTTCAAAACCGAGACTTTATCTCCAATCACTGCCCAGGGGTGAGTGTGTTGCAGAAGTCAGAACTCCTCTTTACCCATGGCAAGAACCCTTGTGGTTGGCACGTTGTCCAACGTTCAGTGTAGGAGAAACCAGCATTCACCCTGCGGCCCCGCCCATTCTTGAGTGCGACGAGTGCATACACACGCATTGTGACCCTCAGCATGAGTCCTGTCCTTTAGTAAGTCCTCAGTGGCTGGACCATTAGATGTCATAATGGGCTTGACATGTCCCTAGGCCCCAATTTTTAACCAGATTTCTGATTGTCCAGTCACCCCTCCCCAGGGCTCTACTCTGGAATCCATCATTTGGTGGGACACCTGAGGTTAAAAAAGAAAAAAACAACAACAACAACAACAACAAAATAAAACGTACTTCTTCCAGCCCACAGAATGACCCCAAACTCTTTGGACGGGGCCAAACCACCAGAGAGTAAGAATCGTCCATTTCCCATGAAGTCACCCAGAAATTGCACGACCATGAGTGACACGATATCCAGAGACAAAAACTTGAGCAGGAGCCTCACACTCGCCCTTCTTTCAAATCCCGAAGAGTTCTCCTCATGGTCTGTAGATCAGTCCTGCCAAACCTATGACCCGAAACATAAGCCGAGTTTGTGTTTTCAGACAACTGTCCAAACAGCCCTGGCCTACACAACCTACAGGCTCAGGCCCCTGGAGCCAAACCTGAGGACTGTACTTGCCCTCTCCAAGGGAATTGTGTGTGCCCATTCCAATGGCCACAACCCTTCTAATAGGATAAACCTCCAAAGTCCCTGATCCATCTCAATAGTGGTGGCTTCCCAGGAAAGACAGGGGCAATCTGAGCCCAACTGAGCACCTACCTGCACTCAGACACATAGACAGATGTCTTCAGAGGTAAAAAGGAAAGAAAAGGCCCCTAGGCACAAATCAGATCTATTGCTTTGGTTTCCAGGCATCTCTCCTCAGAGGCCTGGATTTCAAAAGCAGCATATAGCTGTTTCTTGACTCACCCATCAGAAAACATCTCATCTACACATGGGAAACTTGCACGTTGGAGCTGTGTCAAAGCCTCTGTTTAGGAGAACCCTTTAGGGCCCCAGTGCCACCGCTTCATTCCAAGGTCTCCATAGACAAAAAAGCACGTTAGGACCCATCAGCAGGTGTGTCTATTTCAACTCAGAGTCCTCGGTTGCTCCCACAGATCCAGGACATCTAACCTTTCTTGTTGCTAGGAGACAATTGGAATGCGAGGTGGGCTACCCAGCCATCTATCCTTAGAACCCTGCTCAGAATCATTGGCCTGGAGCCGAACAACAGGTCTCAATTGTCCTGCAGAAGACTCTCTGCAGTTTGGAGCTTCTCACAACTCCCATCGTGGGAAAACACCCATGGCCTCGTGATGCCCCCCCCATTCATGAAGGGGCCATCAGGGACAGAAACTCCAACCTGAGCGATCGTCTGATCCTCGCCCTGACTTCAGATGCACGAGATCTCGATTCAGGTCTGTAGATTGTGCCTGCCATGGCCTCACCCAGAAACCTAAGCCTAGCTTCTGTTCTCAGACTTTTGTCGTCAGACTACTGGCCCACAAGCCCTCCAGTTTGCCAATCCAGAACTACAATGCAGCACTCTGCCGGCCCTCCAGAAGAAAAACATTGTCCTCTGGGGCTACCCATTAACCCCAAATGAGGATCAACCTGCACCGACCTTGGCTGTACCCCAAATACATAGGCTGACCAGGGCACTAATGCCCTTTCTGACACAGCCTGAGCCTGGACCCCCTGGACCCTCCCAGACAGCTGGCCGCTCACTGAGCACATCGAGCCGCCATGGCCTTAGGTTGTCATCTCTTCCCAACCTCGGTTTTCAGATTTCAGAACCTAGACCTTATCTCCAATCACTGCCCAGGGTTGAAGGTGATGCAGAAATCAGAACTCTTTCCCCATGGCAAGAAACCTTGTGGTTGGCATGTTGTCCAACGTTCAGTGTAGTTGAAACCAGTGTGGCCCATGAGGCCCCGCCCATGCTCATGGGCCACATTGGTCACAAACACACATTGTGACGCTCAGGCTGAGCCCAGTCCTCAAGTAAGTCCACTCAGTGGCTGGATGAAGAGATAGCATATTGGGCTTGCCATGCCCCTAGGCCCCAATTTTTAACCATAGTTCGGGTTGTCCCTTCAGTCTTCCCCACGGCTTGGCTTTGGAATTCCTCTTTTGGTGGTACACCTGAGGTACCAAAACTGAAATGAGACCTCCCATCCCACAGATTGACGAAAAGCAACTGGGAATCGGGCCAAATCCTCAGAGAGGAAGATTCGTCCATGGCCCATGAGGCCTCCCCGACATTCCACGGCCATCGCTGATACAAAATCCAGAGACAAAAGCCTGAGCAAGCGCCTCAGACTTGCACTTTCTTTATATCCTGAAGAGTTCTTCTCATGGTTTGTAGATCGGGCCTGCCATACCCTCGTCCCCAAACCTAAGCTGAGTTTGTGTTTTCAGACTTCTGACCTCAAAGTCTTGGGCCCCACACCCTCCAGGCTGGGCCCCTGGAGCCACACATTAGGACTGTGCCTACCAATCCATGGGAATTCTGCCCATTCCATGGTCCAAAATCGTACAAATTAGGAGAAACCTCCAAAGTCCCTGAGGCCATCCCAATAGATTTGGTCTCCCGGAACAAACAAGGGCTGTCTGACACCAGCTGATAATCGACCTCCACTCATACCATAGATGGATGTCCCCAGAGAAGAAGATTGAACCAGACAGGACCCTAGGCCATAATAGGATCCATTGCTTTGGGTTACAGGCATGTGTCCTCAAAAGCCTGTTTCCAATACGAGCATAGGGGTTTTCCTGAGGCACCCATCAGAACTCATCTCGTCTCCACAAGGAAACCTGTGCATGGGAGCCATGTCCAAAGCTTAGGAGAGTACTTCAGGGTCCCGGTGCCAACGCCCCATTCCAAGGCCCTCATGGACACAAAAACACATTAGGACCCATCCTCAGGAAAGTCCATTTCAACTCAGCCACCCCGGTTGCTCCAGCAGAGCCATCAGATCTAAACTGTCTTGTTCCTAGGAGACAATTGGAATGTGAGGCGGGCTTCCCAGGCATCCATCCGCGAACGGTGCTCTGGAGTCATTCGATGTGGGATGTCCTGGGGCTGTCCAACAGGTCTCAATTGTCCCGCAGAAGGAATCCTTGAAGGTGGCATCCCACAACTCCCAACGTGGGAAAACCTCAATGGCCTCGAGATTCCGCTCCCTTCATGAAGCGGCCGTCATGCTCAGAAACTCCAACCTGAGCCAACGTCTGATCCTCGCCCTGACATCAGATGCATGAGATATTGGTTCAGATCTGCAGGGGGTACCTGCCGTGCCCTCGCCCTGAAACCCAAGTCTAGCTTGTCTTCTCAGACTTCCGTCCTCACACTCCTGGCCCCGAAGCCCTCAAGTTTGGCAATTCCGGACCCACAATGCAGCACTGTGCCTGCCCTCTAGAAAAAAAATTATTGCATCATGAGCTGCCCAGGCACCTTAAATGAGGGTAAACCTACACAGAACTCGACTTTACCCAAATTATATAGTCTAACCAGGGCACTAATGCACTCTCGAACACAACCTGAGCCCGGACCTCCTGACCAACACCCAGAAAGCTGACCGCACACTGAGCACATAAAACCCGCCATGGCCTTAGGTCATCATCTCTTTCCTACCTCAGTTTTCAGGCTTCAGAACCGAGACCTTATCTCCAATCACTGCCCAGGGGTGAGTGTGATGCAGAAGTCAGAACTCCTCCTTACCCATGGCAAGAGCCCTTGTGGTTGGCACGTTGTCCAACGTTCAGTGTAGGAGAAACCAGCATTCACCCTGAGGCCCCGCCCATTCTTGAGTGCGACCAGGGCATACACACGCATTGTGACCCTCAGCATGAGTCCTGTCCTCTAGTAAGTCCTTTTAGTGGCTGGACCATTAGATGTCATAATGGGCTTGACATGTCCCTAGGCCCCAATTTTTAACCAGATTTCTGATTGTCCAGTCGCCCCTCCCCAGGGCTCTACTCTGGAATCCATCATTTAGTTGGACACCTGAGGTTAAAAAAGAAAACAACAACAACAACAACGACAACAACAAAAAAAAACGGACTTCTTCCAGCCCACAAAATGACCCCAAACTCTTTGGACGGGGCCAAACCACCAGAGAGTAAGACTCGTCCATTTCCCATGAAGTCACCCAGAAATTCCACGACCATGAGTGACACGATATCCAGAGACAAAAACTTGAGCAGGAGCCTCACACTCGCCCTTCTTTCAAATCCCGAAGAGTTCTCCTCATGGTCTGTAGATCAGTCCTGCCATACCTATGACCCGAAACATAAGCCGAGTTTGTGTTTTCAGACAACTGTCCAAACAGCCCTGGCCTACACAACCTACAGGCTCAGGCCCCTGGAGCCAAACCTGAGGACTGTACTTGCCCTCTCCAAGGGAATTGTGTGTGCCCATTCCAATGGCCACAACCCTTCTAATAGGATAAACCTCCAAAGTCCCTGATCCATCTCAATAGTGGTGGCTTCCCAGGAAAGACAGGGGCAATCTGAGCCCAACTGAGCACCTACCTGCACTCAGACCCATAGACAGATGTCCCCAGAGGTAAAAAGGAAAGAACAGGCCCCTAGGCACTAATCAGATCCATTGCTTTGGTTTCCAGGCATCTCTCCTCAGAGGCCTGGATTTCAAAAGCAGCATATAGCTGTTTCTTGACTCACCCATCAGAAATCATCTCATCTACACATGGGAAACTTGCACATTGGAGCTGTGTCAAAGCCTCTGTTTAGGAGAACCCTTTAGGGCCCCAGTGCCACCGCTTCATTCCAAGGTCTCCATAGACACAAAAGCACGTTAGGACCCATCCCCAGGGGTGTCCATTTCAACTCAGCGTCCTCGGTTGCTCCCCACAGATCCAGGATATCTAACCTGTCTTGTTGCTGGGAGACAATTGGAATGCGAGGTGGGCTACGCAGCCATCCATCCTTAGAACCCTGCTCAGAATCATTGGCCTGGAGCCAAACAACAGGTCTCAATTGTCCTGCAGAAGACTCTCTGCAGTTTGGAGCTTTTCACAACTCCCATCGTGGGAAAACACCCATGGCCTAGTGATGCCCCCCCCATTCATGAAGGGGCCATCAGGGACAGAAACTCCAACCTGAGCGATCGTCTGATCCTCGCCCTGACTTCAGATGCACGAGATCTCGATTCAGGTCTGTAGATTGTGCGTGCCATGGCCTCACCCAGAAACCTAAGCCTAGCTTGTGTTCTCAGACTTTTGTCGTCAGACTACTGGCCCACAAGCCCGCCAGTTTGGCAATCCAGAACTACAATGCAGCACTCTGCCCGCCCTCCAGAAGAAAAACATTGTCCTCTGGGGCTACCCATTAACCCCAAATGAGGATCAACCTGCACAGACCTTGGCTGTATTTCAAATACATAGGCTGACCAGGGCACTAATGCCCTTTCTGACACAGCCTGAGCCTGGAACCCCTAAACCTCCGAGACAGCTGGCCGCACACTGAGCACATCCAGCCGCCATGGACTTAGGTCGTCATATCTTCCCAACCTCGGTTTTCAGGTTTCAGAACCTAGACCTTATCTCCAATCACTGCCCAGGGTTGAAGGTGATGCAGAAATCAGAACTCCTTCCCCATGGCAAGAAACCTTGTGGTTGGCATGTTGTCCAACGTTCAGTGTAGTTGAAACCAGTGTGGCCCATGAGGCCCCGCCCATGCTCATGGGCCACATTGGTCACAAACACACATTGTGACGCTCAGGCTGAGCCCAGTCCTTAAGTAAGGCCACTCAGTGGCTGGATGAAGAGATAGCATATTGGGCTTGCCATGCCCCTAGGCCCCAATTTTTAACCTTAGTTCGGCTTGTCCCTTCTGTCTTCCCCAAGGCTTGGCTTTGGAATTCCTCTTTTGGTGGGACACCTGAAGTAACAAAACTGAAATGAGTCCTCCCATCCCACAGATTGACGAAAAGAAATTGGGAATAGGGCCAAATCCTCAGAGAGGAAGATTCGTCCATGGCCCATGAGGCCTCCCCGACATTCCACGGCCATCGCTGATACAAAAGCCAGAGACAAAAGCCTGAGCAAGCGCCTCAGACTCGCACTTTCTTCATATCCTGAAGAGTTCTTCTCATGGTTTGTAGATCGGGCTGCCATACCTACGTCCCCAAACCTAAGCTGAGTTTGTGTTATCAGACTTCTGTCCTCAAAGTCTTGGGCCCCACACCCTCCAGGCTGGGCCCCTGGAGACACACGTTAGGACTGTGCCTACCAATCCATGGGAATTCTGCCCATTCCATGGTCCAAAATCGTACAAATTAGGAGAAACCTCCAAAGTCCCTGAGGCCATCCCAATAGTGTAGGTCGCCCAGAACAAACAAGGGCTGTCTGAAACCAGCTGATAATCGACCTCCACTCATACCATAGATGGATGTCCCCAGAGAAGAAGATTGAACCAGACAGGACCCTAGGCCATAATAGGATCCATTGCTTTGGGTTACAGGCATGTGTCCTCAAAAGCCTGATTCCAATACGAGCATAGGGGTTTTCCTGAGGCACCCATCAGAACTCATCTCGTCTCCACAAGGAAACCTGTGCATGGGAGCCATGTCCAAAGCTTAGGAGAGTACTTCAGGGTCCCGGTGCCAACGCCCCATTCCAAGGCCCTCATGGACACAAAAACACATTAGGACCCATCCTCAGGAAAGTCCATTTCAACTCAGCCACCCCGGTTGCTCCGGCAGAGCCATCAGATCTAAACTGTCTTGTTGCTAGGAGACAATTGGAATGCGAGGCGAGCTTCCCAGGCATCCATTCGCGAACGGTGCTCTGGAGTCATTCCATATGGGATGACCTGGAGCTGTCCAACAGGTCTCAATTGTCCCACAGAAGGAATCCTTGAAGGGGGCATCCCAAAACTCCCAACGTGGGAAAACCTCAATGGCCTCGAGATTCCGCTCCCTTCATGAAGTGGCCGTCATGCTCAGAAACTCCAACCTGAGCCAACGTCTGATCCTCGCCCTGACTTCAGATGCATGAGATATTGGTTCAGATCTGCAGGGGGTACCTGCCGTGCACTCGTCCTGAAACCCAAGTCTAGCTTGTCTTCTCAGACTTCCGTCCTCACACTCCTGGCCCCGAAGCCCTCAAGTTTGGCAATTCCGGACCCACAATGCAGCACTGTGCCTGCCCTCTAGAAAAAAAATTATTGCATCATGAGCTGCCCAGGCACCTTAAATGAGGGTAAACCTACACAGAACTCAACTTTACCCAAATTATATAGTCTAACCAGGGCACTAATGCACTGTCAAACACAACCTGAGCCCGGACCTCCTGACCAACACCCAGAAAGCTGACCGCACACTGAGCACATAAAACCCGCCATGGCCTTAGGTCATCATCTCTTTCCTACCTCAGTTTTCAGGCTTCAGAACCGGGACCTTATCTCCAATCACTGCCCAGGGGTGAGTGTGATGCAGAAGACAGAAGTCCTCCTTACCCATGGCAAGAACCCTCGTAGTTGGCACGTTGTCCAACGTTCAGTGTAGGAGAAACCAGCATTCACCCTGCGGCCCCGCCATTCTTGAGTGCGACGAGTGCATACACACGCATTGTGACCCTCAGCATGAGTACTGTCCTCTAGTAAGTCCTCTCAGTGGCTGGACCATTAGATGTCATAATGGGCTTGACATGTCCCTAGGCCCCAATTTTTAACCAGATTTCTGATTGTCCAGTCGCCCCTCCCCAGGGCTCTACTCTGGAATCCATCATTTGGTGGGACACCTGAGGTTAAAAAAGAAAAATACAACAACAACAACAACAACAAAACCGACTTCTTCCAGCCCACAAAATGACCCCAAACTCTTTGGACGGGGCCAAACCACCAGAGAGTAAGACTCGTCCATTTCCCATGAAGTCACCCAGAAATTCCACGACCATGAGTGACACGATATCCAGAGACAAAAACTTGAGCAGGAGCCTCACACTCGCCCTTCTTTCAAATCCCGAAGAGTTCTCCTCGTGGTCTGTAGATCAGTCCTGCCATACCTATGACCCGAAACATAAGCCGAGTTTGTGTTTTCAGACAACTGTCCAAACAGCCCTGGCCTACACAACCTACAGGCTCAGGCCACTGGAGCCAAACCTGAGGACTGTACTTGCCCTCTCCAAGGGAATTGTGTGTGCCCATTCCAATGGCCACAACCCTTCTAATAGGATAAACCTCCAAAGACGGTGATCCATCTCAATAGTGGTGGCTTCCCAGGACAAACAGGGGCAATCTGAGCCCAACTGAGCACCTACCTGCACTCAGACACATAGACAGATGTCCTCAGAGGTAAAATGGAAAGAAAAGGCCCCTAGGCACAAATCAGATCTATTGCTTTGGTTTCCAGGCATCTCTCCTCAGAGGCCTGGATTTCAAAAGCAGCATATAGCTGTTTCTTGACTCACCCATCAGAAAACATCTCATCTACACATGGGAAACTTGCACGTTGGAGCTGTGTCAAAGCCTCTGTTTAGGAGAACCCTTTAGGGCCCCAGTGCCACCGCTTCATTCCAAGGTCTCCATAGACACAAAAGCACGTTAGGACCCATCCCCAGGTGTGTCCATTTCAACTCAGCGTCCTCGGTTGCTCCCCACAGATACAGGACATCTAACCTTTCTTGTTGCTAGGAGACAATTGGAATGCGAGGTGGACTACCCATCCATCCATCCTTAGAACCCTGCTCAGAATCATTGGCCTGTAGCCGAACAACAGGTCTCAATTGTCCTGCAGAAGACTCTCTGCAGTTTGGAGCTTCACACAACTCCCATCGTGGGAAAACATCCATGGCCTCGTGATGCCCCCCCCATTCATGAAGGGGCCATCAGGGACAGAAACTCCAACCTGAGCGATCGTCTGATCCTCGCCCTGACTTCAGATGCACGAGATCTCGATTCAGGTCTGTAGATTGTGTCTGCCATGGCCTCACCCAGAAACCTAAGCCTAGCTTGTGTTCTCAGACTTTTGTCGTCAGACTACTGGCCCACAAGCCCTCCAGTTTGGCAATCCAGAACTACAATGCAGCACTCTGCCGGCCCTCCAGAAGAAAAGCATTGTCCTCTGGGGCTACCCAGTAACCCCAAATGAGGATCAACCTGCACCGACCTTGGCTGTACTTCAAATACATAGGCTGACCAGGGCACTAATGCCCTTTCTGACACAGCCTGAGCCTGGACTCCCTGGACCCTCCCAGACAGCTGGCCGCTCACTGAGCACATCGAGCCGCCATGGCCTTAGGTCGTCATCTCATCCCAACCTCGGTTTTCAGGTTTCAGAACCTAGATCTTATTTCCAAACACTGCCCAGGGTTGAAGGTGATGCAGAAATCAGAACTCCTTCCCCATGGCAAGAAACCTTGTGGTTGGCATGTTGTCCAACGTACAGTGTTGTTGAAACCAGTGTGGCCTATGAGGCCCCGCCCATGCTCGCGGGCCACATTGGTCAGAAACACACATTGTGACGCTCAGGCTGAGCCCAGTCCTCAAGTAAGGCCACTCAGTGGCTGGATGAAGAGATAGCATATTGGGCTTGCCATGCCACTAGGCCCCAATTTTTACCCATATTTCGCATTGTCCCTTCAGTCTTCCCCACGGCTTGGCTTTGGAATTCCTCTTTTGGTGGTACACCTGAGGTAACAAAACTGAAATGAGACCTCCCATCCCACAGATTGACGAAAAGCAATTGGGAATCGGGCCAAATCCTCAGAGAGGAAGATTCGTCCATGGCCCATGAGGCCTCCCCGACATTCCACGGCCATCGCTGATACAAAATCCAGAGACAAAAACCTGAGCAAGCGCCTCAGACTCGCACTTTCTTCATATCCTGAAGAGTTCTTCTCATGGTTTGTAGATCGGGCCTGCCATACCTACGTCCCCAAACCTAAGCTGAGTTTGTGTTTTCAGACTTCTGTCCTCAAAGTCTTGGGCCACACACCCTCTAGGCTGGGCCCCTGGAGCCACACATTAGGACTGTGCGTACCAATCCATGGGAATTCTGCCCATTCCATTGTCCAAAATCGTACAAATTAGGAGAAACCTCCAAAGTCCCTGAGGCCATCCCAATAGTGTAGGTCGCCCGGAACAAACAAGGGCTGTCTGACTCCAGCTGATAATCGACCTCCACTCATACCACAGATGGATGTCCCCAGAGAAGAAGATTGAACCAGACAGGACCCTAGGCCATAATAGGATCCATTGCTTTGGGTTACAGGCATGTGTCCTCAAAAGCCTGATTCCAATACGAGCATAGGGGTTTTCCTGAGGCACCCATCAGAACTCATCTCGTCTCCACAAGGAAACCTGTGCATGGAAGCCATGTCCAAAGCTTAGGAGAGTACTTCAGGGTCCCGGTGCCACCGCCCCATTCCAAGGCCCTCATGGACACAAAAACACATTAGGACCCATCCTCAGGAAAGTCCATTTCAACTCAGCCACCACGGTTGCTCCAGCAGAGCCATCAGATCTAAACTGTCTTGTTGCTAGGAGACAATTGGAATGCGAGGCGGGCTTCCCAGGCATCCATCCGCGAAGGGTGCTCTGGAGTCATTCCATATGGGATGTCCTGGAGCTGTCCAACAGGTCTCAATTGTCCCGCAGGAGGAATCCTTGAAGGGGGCATCCCACAACTCCCAACGTGGGAAAACCTCAATGGCCTCGAGATTCCGCTCCCTTCAGGAAGCGGCCGTCATGCTCAGAAACTCCAACCTGAGCCAACGTCTGATCCTCGCCCTGACTTCAGATGCATGAGATATTAGTTCAGATCTGCAGGGGATACCTGCCGTGCCCTCGGCCTGAAACCCAAGTCTAGCTTTTCTTCTCAGACTTCCGTCCTCACACTCCTGGCCCCGAAGCCCTCACGTTTGGCAATTCCGGACCCACAATGCAGCACTCTGCCGGCCCTCTAGAAAAAAAAATTATTGCCTCATGAGCTGCCCAGGCACATTAAATGAGGGTAAACCTACACAGCACTCGACTTTACCCAAATTATATAGTCTAACCTGGGCACTAATGCACTGTCGAACACATCCTGAGCCCGGACCTACTGACCAACACCCAGAAAGCTGACCCCACACTGAGCACATAAAACCCGCCATGGCCTTAGGTCATCATCTCTTTCCTACCTCAGTTTTCAGGCTTCAGAACCGAGACCTTATCTCCAATCACTGCCCAGGGGTGAGTGTGATGCAGAAGTCAGAACACCTCCTTACCCATGGCAAGAACCCTTGTGGTTGGCACGTTGTCCAACGTTCAGTGTAGGAGAAACCAGCATTCACCCTGCGGCCTCGCCCATTCTTGAGTGCGACGAGTGCATACACACTCATAGTGACCCTCAGCATGAGTCCTGTCCTCTAGTAAGTCCTCTCAGTGGCTGGACCATTAGATGTCATAATGGGCTTGACATGTCCCTAGGCCCCAATTTTTAACCAGATTTCTGATTGTCCAGTCGCCCCTCCCCAGGGCTCTACTCTGGAATCCATCATTTGGTGGGACAGCTGAGGTTAAAAAAGAAAACAACAACAACAACAACAACAACAAAACGGACTTCTTCCAGCCCACAAAATGACCCCAAACTCTTTGGACGGGGCCAAACCACCAGAGAGTAAGACTCGTCCATTTCCCATGAAGTCACCCAGAAATTCCACGACGATGAGTGACACGATATCCAGAGACAAAAACTTGAGCAGGAGCCTCACACTCGCCCTTCTTTCAAATCCCGAAGAGTTCTCCTCATGGTCTGTAGATCAGTCCTGCCATACATATGACCCGAAACATAAGCCGAGTTTGTGTTTCCAGACAACTGTCCAAACAGCCTTGGCCTACACAACCTACAGGCTCAGGCCCCTGGAGCCAAACCTGAGGACTGTACTTGCCCTCTCCAAGGGAATTGTGTGTGCCCATTCCAATGGCCACAACCCTTCTAATAGGATAAACTTCCAAAGTCCCTGATCCATCTCAATAGTGGTGGCTTCCCAGGAACGACAGGGGCAATCTGAGCCCAACTGAGCACCTACCTGCACTCAGACCCATAGACAGATGTTCCCAGAGGTAAAAAGGAAAGAACAGGCCCCTAGGCACTAATCAGATCCATTGCTTTGGTTTCCAGGCATCTCTCCTCAGAGGTCTCGATTTCAAATGCAGCATATAGCTGTTTCAGGACTCACCCATCAGAAAACATCTCATCTACACATGGGAAACTTGTACGTTGGGGCTGTGTCAAAGCCTCTGTTTAGGAGAAACCTTTAGGGCCCCAGTGCCACCGCTTCATTCCAAGGTCTCCATAGACACAAAAGCACGTTAGGACCCATCCCCAGGGGTGTCCATTTCAACTCAGCGTCCTCGGTTGCTCCCCACAGATCCAGGAGATCTAAGTTGTCTGGTTGCTAGGAGACAATTGGAATGCGAGGTGGGCTACCCAGCCATCCATCCTTAGAACCCTGCTCAGAATCATTGGCCTGGAGCCAAACAACAGGTCTCAATTGTCCTGCAGAAGACTCTCTGCAGTTTGGAGCTTCTCACAAGTCCCATCGTGGGAAAACCCCCATGGCCTCTTGATCCCCCCCCAATTCATGAAGGGGCCATCAGGGACAGAAACTACAACCTGAGCGATCGTCTGATCCTCGCCCTGACTTCAGATGCATGAGATCTCGATTCAGGTCTGTAGATTGTGCCTGCCATGGCCTCACCCAGAAACCTAAGCCTAGCTTGTGTTCTCAAACTTTTGTCGTCAGACTACTGGCCCATAAGCCCTCCAGTTTGGCAATCCAGAACTACAATGCAGCACTCTGCCGGCCCTCCAGAAGAAAAGCATTGTCCTCTGGGGCTACCCAGTAACCCCAAATGAGGATCAACCTGCACCGACCTTGGCTGTACCCCAAATACATAGGCTGAGCAGGGCACTAATGCCCTTTCTGACACAGCCTGAGCCTGGACTCCCTGGCCCGTCCCAGACAGCTGGCCGCACACTGAGCACATCGAGCCGCCATGGCCTTAGGTCATCATCTCTTCCCAACCTCGGATTTCAGGCTTTAGATTCTAGACCTTACCTCCAATCACTGCCCAGGGTTGAACGGGATGCAGAAATCAGAACTCCTTCCCCATGGCAAGATACCTTGTGGTTGGCATGTTGTCCAACTTTCAGTGTAGTTGAATCCAGTGTTGCCCATGAGGCCCCGCCATGCTCGGAGGCTACATTGGTCACAAACACACATTGTGACCCTCAGCCTGACCAAAGTCCTCAAGTAAGGCCTCTCAGTGGATGGATGAAGAGATAGCATATTGGGCTTGCCATGCACCTAGTCCCCAATTTTGAACCATAGTTCTGGTGGTCCCTTCAGTCTTCCCCACGGCTTTGCTTTGGAATTCCTCTTTTCGTGGGACACCTGAGGTAACAAAACTGAAAGGAGTCCTCCCATCCCACAGTTTGACGAAAAAAAATTGGGAATCGGGCAAAATCCTCATAGAGGTAGATTCGTCCATGGCCCATGAAGAATCCCCGACATTCTACGGCCATTGCTGATACAAATTCCAGAGACAAATGCCTGAGCAAGCGCCTCAGACTCGCTCTTTATTCAAATCTTCATGAGTTCTTCTCATTGTTTGTATATTGGGCCTGCCATACCGACGTCCCCAAAAAAAGCTGAGTTTGTGTATCGGAATCACAATCAGAACTCTGCCTTCCACATGGCTGTAATGCTTGTTCTTCACATGGAGTCAACCTTCACGTGGGGAACCCTTCATGGCCCCTGATGCCACGCCAAAACATGAGTGCTGCTTGGGCACAAATTCACACTGTGACCCTAGCATGAGCCCCATGTCAAAGAAAGGCCTGTCAGGTTCGTGACGAAGATCCTGCATATAGTCCCTGCCATGCCCATAGGCACCCAAAACTAACTAGATGGTGTGTATTCCAGTTGAAGGAACCCACTGCTGTGCTCTAGAGTCCCTCCCCTGGGGGGTCCTTTCTGGCAGAAAACAGTACTCTTCACGTCCCACAGAATGAACCCAAACACTTGGGAGCTTGGACAATCCCCCGAGAGGAAGGCTCTTCCTCGGCCCCTGAGGCAACCCCTACCCTGACCGGACACTGTGAACGAAACACCCAGAGACAAAAGCCTGAGCAACTGCCTCCCACTTGCCCTCCTTTGATATCCAGAGAATCTCCCCTCACGGACTGGAGATCAGGCCTGCCATTACCTTGGCCCCTTCCTGAGCCAAGTTTGCTTTTTCAGACATCAGTCCCCACAGCCCTGGCAAACACAGCCTCTAGGCTGGGTCCTCTGGAGCCATACCACAGGACCGTGCCTGCTCTCTCCTGGGAAACTGTGTCCATTCCTTTGGACACACACCTCCAGAATATGAGAAACCTCAAGGCCCCCGAGGACATCCCACTACTGGGAGCCTCCCTGGACACACAGGGGCATTCGGACACAAGCTGAGCAGCTACCTCCACGAAGGCATGTACACAGATGTCAACAGAGATAGAAGGTTGAGCCGGACAGGCCCTTAGGCCATAATCTCAACTCTTGCTTTGGGTTCCAGGTGTTACTCCTCAGAAACTTTGGTTCGAAGAACAGGATATGGGGCTTTCCGGAGGCACTGAACAGAACTCCTCTCGTCTCCACATGGGGAGCTTTCTTACTGGGGATGTATCAAACCCTTCAGGTAGTGCCCTAGCAGCACTTGAGTGCTGATTGGGAACAAATTCACACTGTGACCCTAGCATGAGCCCCATGTCAAAGAAAGGCCTGTCAGGGCCTGGACAAAGAGCCCGCATATGGGGCTTGCCAAGCCCCTATGCACCCAATCCTCACCAGGGTTTGAGATTTCCAGTCGCCCCGCCCGTACCTGGGGCTCTGATCTGGAATCCCTTTCTTGGAGAGACACATGAGCCAGACAACACGACTCTACCCTTACCACAAAATGACCCCAATCTTGGAAGATGGGACAAATCCCCAGAGAGGGATACTCGTCCACAGTCCCTGAGGCCACCCCTCAAATCCACGGCTATCCCGGACACAGCATCCAGAGACAAAAGCCTGAAGGAACGCCTCCCACTCGCCCTTGTTTCAGAGGCCCAGGAGTTCCCTCTCGGGCTGTACATCCGGCCTGCCATACCCTAGGCACCACTCATAAGCTGAGTTTGTGTTTTCAGACTTCTGTGCCCACAGCCTGGACCCACACACCTCCAGGCTAGGGCCTCTGGAGCCACAGCGAAAGTTTGTGCCTGCCCTCTCCAAGGAAAGTGTGCCCAATCCATTGACCACAGCCCTACAGGTTAGGGAAAAGCTCCAAGGCCCCTGAGGACATCAATAGTGTAGGCCACCCTGGACTAAGAGGGGCTCTCTGACACCAGCGGAGCAACTATCTTCACTTAGACTCTCAGAAAGTGTCCCCAGAGACAGAAGGTTGAAATGGACAGACCCCCAGGCCCTAATATGAACCTTAGCTTTGTTCCATGTGTCCGTTCTCAGAGGACTGTTTTCGTAGACCAGCACATGGGGCTTTTCTGAGGCACCAAACCAAGGATCTCTCGTCTCCACATGGACAGCTTTCTTACTGGGGATGTATCAAACCCTTCAGGTAGGAGAGTTCCGAAGGGCCACTGAACAACCAGCACATTCCAAGGTCTCCATGGACCCAAACGCACATTATGACGCATCCTCAGGAGAGGCCATTTCAACTCAGCCCCCTGGGTAGCGTGACCCAGAGACAGCAGATCAAACATATCTTTTCGCTAATGGCCAATTGGAATGCGAGGCATGCTGTACAGGGATCCATCCTTCGAACCCTGCTCTCCAGTCCTTCCGTATGGTATGTCCTGGAGCCATGCAACAGGACTCGAATGTCCCGCAGAAGGAAACCTTGTGGTTTGGGGCAACCTCCAAACTCAGCGTGGGAAAACGTCCTTGGCCTCATGAGGCCCCCGCTTCTTGAAGGTGCCATCATGGACACATACTCCAGCCTCAGCCAACGTCTGATCCTCAGCCTGACTTCAGATGCAGGAGATTTTGATTCAGCCTCTGCAGAGTGGGCCTGCTCTGCCCTTGGCTCCAATCCTCACCCTAGCTTGTGTTTTCAGACTTCCGTCCTCTTACTCCAGGCCCACAAGCCCTCCCTACTGGGAATTCTGGGGCCACAATGAAGCACCCTGCCTGCCTCCCAGGAGAAAATCATTGTCTATGGTGCTGCCCAGAAACCCCAAATGAGGATCAAACTGCTTGGCCCTCGGCAACACCCCAATTGCATAGGCTACCTTAAACATTGATGCTCTGAGGCAAATAGCCTGAGCCCAGACCTTCCAACAGACACCGACACAGCTGGCTGCACAACCAGCACATTGGACCCGCCACTGCCTTAGGCCACCATCTATTCCCAACCTGGGTTTTCAGTCATCGGAACCTAGACCTTATATCCAATCCCTGCACAGGGGGGACCCCCTCTGATGCACACAAGTCAGAACCCCTCCTACCCCATGGCAAGAAACCTTGCTACTGGCAGTGAGTCAAACCTTCAGGGTTGGAGAAAACAGCATGACCCATGAAACCACGCACATGCGTGAGGGCCGCCTTGGGCACAAACACACATTGTGACCCTCAGAGTGAGTACCTTATTCAAGTAACGCCTCTCAGTGACTGGACCAAGAGCACGCATATGTGGTTTGCCATGCCCATAGGCACCCAGGTATAAATAGATGGTGTGTATTCCAGTTGAGGGAACCCACTGCTGTGCTCTAGAGTCCCTCTCCTGGGGGGTCCCCTGTGGCAGAAAACAGTACTCTTCATTCCCACAGAATGAACACAAACACTTGGGAGCTTGGACAATCCCCCAAGAGGAAGGCTCTTCCTCGGCCTCTGAGACAACCCCTACCCATAGCGGACACTGTAAATCCTGAGTGACTGCCTCCCACTTGCCCTACTTTGATTTCCAGAGGATCTCCCCTCACGGACTGGAGATCAGTCCTGCCATTACATTGGCCACTAGCTGAGCCAAGTTTGCTTTTTCAGACATCTGTCCCCATAGCCCTGGCAAACACAGCCTCTAGGCTGGGTCCTCTGGAGCCATACCACAGGACCGTGCCTGCTCTCTCCTGGGAAACTGTGTCCATTCCTTTGGACACACACCTCCAGAATATGAGAAACCTCAAGGCCCCCGAGGACATCCCATGACTGGGAGGCTCCCTGGACACACAGGGGCATTCCGACACAAGCTGAGCAGCTACCTCCACGAAGGCATGCAAACAGATGTCAACAGAGATAGAAGGTTGAGCCGGACAGGCCCTTAGGCCATAATCTCAACTCTTGCTTTGGGTTCCAGGTGTTACTCCTCAGAGGCTTTGGTTCGAAGAACAGGATATGGGGCTTTCCTGAGGCACTGAACGGAACTCCTCTCGTCTCCACACGGGAAGTTTCCTTGTTGGAGCTGTGTCAAACACCTCAGTTTGGAAAACCCTGTAGAGTTCCTGAGCCACCTCCACATTCCAAGGTCTCCCAGGCCACCAAGCCTCAGTAGGACTCATCTTCAGGAGAGTCCATTTCAACTCTCCCCTCTGGTTAGCTCACCCAGGAGCCTGCAGATTGAGCCTGCCTTGTCCTGACTAAAGAGTGGGAATATGAGGTGGCGTTCCCAGGCATCCATGCTTAGACATCTGCTCTCAAGTCTTTCCGTATGGGGCCTCCTGGAACCATCCAATAGGACTCGACTGTCGTGCAGAAAGAAACCTTGAGGTCTGGAGTAGTTCACAAATCCCATCGTAGGCAAACCTCCCTGGCTTCATGAAGCCCCCACACCCTTCAGAAAGAGGCCATGCTGGACAAAAACTCTAGCCTGAGGCACGTCTCATAGTTGACATGACATCAGTGCAAGAGATCTCGATTCAGCCTCTGCAGACTGGCCCTGCCTTGCCCTCGTTCCCAAACCTCATGCTAGCTTGTGTTTTCAGACTTCCTTCCTCACACTCCTGGCAAACAAGCCCTCCGGATTAGGAACTCCAGAACCACAACCCAGCCCAGTGTCTGCCAAAGGAAGAAAAACGTTTCCCTGTGGGGCTCTCCAGAAAACCCAGATGAGGATCAACCTGCTCGGGCCTCGACGGTACCCGAACTGGATAGGCTGCTCTGGGCACTCATGCTCTGTCTGACACAGCCTGAAGCCAGACGTCCAGACAGACAAGGAGACAGTTGGCCGCACACCCAGCACTTCGGACACGCCATGGTCTTATGCCGTCACCTCTTCCTAACCTTGGTTTTCAGATATCTGAACCTAGACATTATATCAATTCTCCACACAGCTGGGTATAGCAAGCACAAAACAGAACTCCTCCTTCCCCATGGCTGTCAAGCTTGCTCTTGGCATGCAGTCACACGTTCAGGGTGGGAGAAACCTTCATGGCCCCTGATGCCACGCCCAAACATGAGTGCTGCTTGGGCACAAATTCACACTGTGACCCTCAGCAGGAGCCCCATGTCAAAGAAAGGCCTGTCAGGGCCTGGACAATGTGCCCGAATGTGGGGCTTGCCAAGCCCCTATGCACCCAATCCTCACCAGTGTTTGAGTTTTCCAGTCGCCCCGCCCGTACCTGTGGCTCTGTTCTGGAATCCCTTTCTTGGAGAGACCCATGAGCCAGACAACACGACTCCACCATTCCCACAAAATGACCCCAAACTCTTGGGAGCTGGGACAAATCCCCAGAGAGGGATACTCGTCCACAGTCCCTGAGGCCACCCCTCCAATCCACGGCTATCCAGGACACAACATTCAGAGTCAAAAGCCTGAAGGAACGCCACCCACTCTCCCTTGTTTCAGAGGCCCAGGAGCTCCCTCTTGGGCTTTACCTCCGGCCTGCCGTACCCTAGGCGCCACTCATAAGCTGACTTTGTGTTTTCACACTTCTGTGCCCACAACCTGTACCCACACACCTCCAGGCTAGGGCCTCTGGAGCCACAGCGAAAGATTGTGCCTGCCCTCTCCAAAAAAAGTGTGCCCAATCCATTGACCACAAACCTACAGGTTAGGGAAAAGCTCCAAGGCCCTGAGGCCATCAATAGTGTAGGCCACCCTGGACTAAGAGGGGCTCTCTGACACCAGCGGAGCAACTATCTCCACTTAGACTCTCAGACAGTGTCCCCAGAGACAGAAGGTTGAAATGGACAGGCCCCCAGGCCCTAATATGAACCTTAGCTTTGGTTTCCATGTGTCCGTCCTCTGAGGACTGTTTTCATAGACCAGCACACGGGGCTTTTCCGAGGCACCAAACCAAACCTCTCTCTCCACATGGGGAGCTTTCTTACTGGGGATGTATCAAACCCTTCAGGTAGGAGAGTTCCACAGGGCCACTGAACAACCAGCACATTCCAAGATCTCCATGGACCCAAACGCACATTATGACGCATCCTCAGGAGAGGCCATTTCAACTCAGCCCCCTGGGTAGCGTGACCCAGAGGCAGCAGATCAAACATATCTTTTCGCTAATGGCCAATGGGAATGCGAGGCATGCTGTACAGGGATCCATCCTTCGAACCCTGCTCTCCAGTCCTTCCATATGGTATGTACTGGAGCCATGCAACAGGACTCGAATGTCCCACAGAAGGAAAACTTGTGGTTTGGGGCAACCTCCAAACTCAACGTGGGAAAACTTCCTTGGCCTCATAAGGCCCCCGCTTCATGAAGGTGCCATCATGGACACATACTCCAGCCTCAGCCAACGTCTGATCCTCAGCCTGGCTTCAGATGCAGGAGATTTTGATTCAGCCTCTGCAGAGTGGGCCTGCTCTGCCTTTGGCTCCAATCCTCACCCTAGCTTGTGTTTTCAGACTTCCGTCCTCACACTCCTGGCCCATAAGCCCTCCCTACTGGGAATTCTGGGGCCACAAAGAAGCACTCTGCCTGCCTCCCAGGAGAAATACATTGTCTATGGTGCTGCCCAGAAACCCCAAATGAGGATCAAACTGCTTGGCCCTCGGCAACACCCCAATTGCATAGGCTACCTTAAACAGTGATGCTCTGTCGCAAATAGCCTGAGCCCAGACCTTCCAACAGACACCGACACAGCTGGCTGCACACCCAGCACATTGGACCCGCCACTGCCTTAGGCCACCATCCATTCCCAACCTGGGTTTTCAGTCATCGGAACCTAGACCTTATATCCAATCCGTGCACAGGGGGGACCCCCTCTGATGCACACAAGTCAGAACCCCTCCTACCCCATGGCAAGAAACCTTGCTGCTGGCAGTGAGTCAAACCTTCAGGGTTGGAGAAAACGGCATGACCCATGAGGCCACGCACATGCGTCAGGGCCGCCTTGGGCACAAACACACATTGTGACCCTCAGCGTGAGTACCTTATTCAAGTAACGCCTCTCAGTGACTGGACCAAGAGCCCGCATTTGTGGCTTGCCATGCCCATAGGCACCCAGGATTAACTAGATGGAGTGTATTCCAGTTGGGGGAACCCACTGCTGTGCTCTAGAGTCCCTCTCCTGGGGGGTCCCCTGTGGCAGAAAACATTACTCTTCCCTTCCCACAGAACGAACCCAAACACCTGGGAGCTTGGACAATCCCCCGAGAGGAAGGCTCTTCCTCGGCCTCTGAGACAAGCCCTACCCTGACCGGACACTGTGAACGCAACACCCAGAGACAAAATCCTGAGTGACTGCCTCCCACTTGCCCTCCTTTGATATCCAGAGGATCTCCCTCACGGACTGGAGATCAGTCCTGCCATTACCTTGGCCACTTGCTGAGCCAAGTTTGCTTTTTCAGACATCTGTCCCCACAGCCCTGGCAAACACAGCCTCTAGGCTGGGTCCTCTGGAGCCATACCATAGGACCGTGCCTGCTCTCTCCTGGGAAACTGTGTCCATTCCTTTGGACACACACCTCCAGAATATGAGAAACCTCAAGGCCCCCGAGGACATCCCACTACTGGGAGCCTCCCTGGACACACAGGGGCATTCGGTCACAAGCTGAGCAGCTACCTCCACGAAGGCATGCCCACAGATGTCAACAGAGATAGAAGGTTGAGCCGGACAGGCCCTTAGGCCGTAATCTCAACTCTTGCTTTGGGTTCCAGGTGTCACTCCTCAGAGGCTTTGGTTCAAAGAACAGGATATGGGGCTTTCCTGAGGCACTGAACAGAACTCCTCTCGTCTCCACATGGGAAGCTTCCCTGTTGGAGCTCTGTCAAACACCTCAGTTTGGAAAACCCTGCAGAGTCCCTGAGCCACCTCCACATTCCAAGGTCTCCCAGGCCACCAAGCCACAGTAGGACTCATCTTCAGGAGAGTCCATTTCAACTCTCCCCACTGGGTAGCTCACCCAGGAGCCTGCAGATTGAGCCTGCCTTGTCCTGCCTAAAGAGTGGGAATATGAGGTGGCGTTCCCAGGCATCCATGCTTAGACACCTGCTCTCGAGTCTTTCCGTATGGGGCCTCCTGGAACCATCCAGTAGGACTCGACTGTCGTGCAGAAGGAAAGCTTGAGGTTTGGAGTAGTTCACAAATCCCATCGTAGGCAAACCTCCCTGGCTTCATGAAGCCCCCACACCCTTCAGGAAGAGGCCATGCTGGACAAAAACTCTAGCCTGAGGCACGTCTCATAGTTGACATGACCTCAGTGCAGGAGATCTCGATTCAGCCTCTGCAGAGTGGGCCTGCCGTGCCCTCGGTCCCAAACCTCACGCTACCTTGTGTTTTCAGACTTCCTTCCTCACACTCCTGGCAAACAAGCCCTCCGGACCAGAAACTCCAGAACCAAAACCCAGCCCAGTGTCTGCCCAACGGAAGAAAAACGTTTCCCTGTGGGGCTCTCCAGAAAACCCAGATGAGGATCAACCTGCTCGGGCCTCGACGGTACCCGAACTGGATAGGATGCTCTGGGCACTCATGCTCTGTCTGACACAGCCTGAAGCCAGACGTCCAGACAGACAAGGAGACAGATGGCCGCACACCCAGCACTTCGGACACGCCATGGTCTTATGCCGTCACCTCTTCCTAACCTTGGTTTTCAGATATCTGAACCTAGACATTATATCAATTCTCCACACAGCTGGGTATCGCAAGCACAAAACAGAACTCCTCCTTCCCCATGGCTGTCAAGCTTGCTCTTGGCATGGAGTCACACCTTCAGGGTGGGAGAAACCTTCATGGCCCCTGAAGCCACGCCCAAACTTGAGTGCTGCTTGGGCACAAATTCACACTGTGACCCACAGCATGAGCCCCATGTCAAAGAAAGGCCTGTCAGGACCTGGACCAAGAGCCCGCATATGGGGCTTGCCAAGCCCCTATGCACCCAATCCTCACCAGTGTTTGAGTTTTCCAGTCGCCCCACCTGTACCTGGGCTCTGCTCTGGAATCCCTTTCTTGGAGAGACACATGAGCCAGACAACACGACTCCACCCTTCCCTCAAAATGTCCCCAAACTCTTGGGAGCTGGGACAAATCCCCAGAGAGGGATACTCGTCCACAGTCCCTGAGGCCACCGCTCCAATCCACGGCTATCCCGGACACAACATCCAGAGACAAAAGCCTGAAGGAACGCCTTCCACTCGCCCTTGTTTCAGAGGCCCACGAGTTCCCTCTCGGGCTGTACATCCGGCCTGTCATACCCTAGGCGCCACTCATAAGCTGACTTTGTGTTTTAAGACTTCTGTGCCCACAGCATGGACCCACACAACCTCCAGGCTAGGGCCTCTGAAGCCACAGCGAAAGATTGTGCCGGCCCTCTCTAAGGAAAGTGTGTCCAATCCATTGACCACAACCCTACAGTTTAGGGAAAAGCTCCAAGGCCCCTGAGGCCATCAATAGGTAGGCCACCCTGGACTAAGAGGGGCTCTCTGACACCAGCAGAGCAACTATCTCCACTTAGATTCTCAGACAGTGTCCCCAGAGACAGAAGGTTGAAATGGACAGGCCCCCAGGCCCTAATATGAACCTTAGCTTTGTTTCCATGTGTCCGTTCTCAGAGGACTGTTTTCGTAGACCAGCACATGGGGCTTTTCTGAGGCACCAAACCAAGCATCTCTCGTCTCCACATGGGCAGCTTTCTTACTGGGGATGTATCAAACCCTTCAGGTAGGAGAGTTCCGCAAGGCCACCGAACAACCAGCACATTCCAAGGTCTCCATGGACCCAAACGCACATTATGACGCATCCTCAGGAGAGGCCATTTCAACTCAGCCCCCTGGGTAGCGTGACCCAGAGACAGCAGATCAAACATATCTTTTCGCTAATGGCCAATGGGAATGCGAGGCATGCTGTACAGGGATCCATCCTTCGAACCCTGCTCTCCAGTCCTTCCATATGGTATGTCCTGGAGCTATGCAACAGGACTCGAATGTCCCACAGAAGGAAACCTTGTGGTTTGGGGCAACCTCCAAACTCAGCGTGGGAAAACTTCCTTGGCCTCATGAGGCCCCCGCTTCATGAAGGTGCCATCATGGACACATACTCCAGCCTCAGCCAACGTCTGATCCTCAGCCTGACTTCAGATGCAGGAGATTTTGATTCAGCCTCTGCAGAGTGGGCCTGCTCTGCCCTTGGCTCCAATACTCACCCTAGCTTCTGTTTTCAGACTTCCGTCCTCACACTCCTTGCCCACAAACCCTCCCTACTGGGAATTCTGGGGCCACACTGAAGCACTCTGCCTGCCTCCCAGGAGAAAAACACTGTCTATGGTGCTGCCCAGAAACCCCAAATGAGGATCAAACTGCTTGGCCCTCGGCAACACCCCAATTGCATAGGCTACCTTAAACACTGATGCTCTGTCACAAATAGCCTGAGCCCAGACCTTCCAACAGACACCGACACAGCTGGCTGCACTCCTAGGACATTGGACCCGCCACTACCTTAGGCCACCATCCATTCCCAACCTGGGTTTTCAGTCATCGGATCCTAGACCTTATCTCCAATCCCTGCACAGGGGGGAACCTGATGCACAAATCAGAACCCCTCCTTCCCCATGGCAAGAAAACTTGCTGCTGGCAGGGAGTCAAACCTTCAGTGTAGGAAAAACGACATGGCCCATGAGGCAACGCCCAAGCGTTAGGGCCGCCTTGGGCACAAACACACATTGTGACCCTCAGCGTGAGTACCTTATTCAAGTAACGCCTCTCAGTGACTGGACCAAGAGCCCGCATATGTGGCTTGCCATGCCCATAGGCACCCAGGACTAACTAGATGGTGTGTATTCCAGTTGAGGGAACCCACTGCTGTGCTCTAGAGTCCCTCTCCTGGGGGGTCCCCTGTGGCAGAAAACAGTACTCTTCATTCCCACAGAATGAACACAAACACTTGGGAGCTTGGACAATCCCCCGAGAGGATGGCTCTTCCTCGGCCTCTGAGACAAGCCCTACCCTGACCGGACACTGTGAACGCAACACCCAGAGACAAAATCCTGAGTGACTGCCTCCCACTTGCCCTCCTTTGATATCCAGAGGATCTCCCTCACGGACTGGAGATCAGTCCTGCCATTACCTTGGCCACTAGCTGAGCCAAGTTTGCTTTTTCAGACATCTGTCCCCACAGCCCTGGCAAACACAGCCTCTAGGCTGGGTCCTCTGGAGCCATACCACAGGACCGTGCCTGCTCTCTCCTGGGAAACTGTGTCCATTCCTTTGGACACACACCTCCAGAATATGAGAAACCTCAAGGCCCCCGAGGACATCCCACTACTGGGAGCCTCCCTGGACACACAGGGGCATTCGGTCACAAGCTGAGCAGCTACCTCCACGAAGGCATGCCCACAGATGTCAACAGAGATAGAAGGTTGAGCCGGACAGGCCCTTAGGCCGTAATCTCAACTCTTGCTTTGGGTTCCAGGTGTCACTCCTCAGAGGCTTTGGTTCAAAGAACAGGATATGGGGCTTTCCTGAGGCACTGAACAGAACTCCTCTCGTCTCCACATGGGAAGCTTCCCTGTTGGAGCTCTGTCAAACACCTCAGTTTGGAAAACCCTGCAGAGTCCCTGAGCCACCTCCACATTCCAAGGTCTCCCAGGCCACCAAGCCACAGTAGGACTCATCTTCAGGAGAGTCCATTTCAACTCTCCCCACTGGGTAGCTCACCCAGGAGCCTGCAGATTGAGCCTGCCTTGTCCTGCCTAAAGAGTGGGAATATGAGGTGGCGTTCCCAGGCATCCATGCTTAGACACCTGCTCTCGAGTCTTTCTGTATGGGGCCTCCTGGAACCATCCAATAGGACTCGACTGTCGTGCAGAAGGAAACCTTGAGGTTTGGAGTAGTTCACAAATCCCATCGTAGGCAAACCTCCCTGGCCTAATGAAGCCCTCACCCTTCAGGAAGAGGCCATGCTGGACAAAAACTCTAGCCTGAGGCACGTCTCATAGTTGACATGACCTCAGTGCAGGAGATCTCGATTCAGCCTCTGCAGAGTGGGCCTGCCGTGCCCTCGGTCCCAAACCTCACGCTACCTTGTGTTTTCAGACTTCCTTCCTCACACTCCTGGCAAACAAGCCCTCCGGACCAGAAACTCCAGAACCAAAACCCAGCCCAGTGTCTGCCCAACGGAAGAAAAACGTTTCCCTGTGGGGCTCTCCAGAAAACCCAGATGAGGATCAACCTGCTCGGGCCTCGACGGTACCCGAACTGGATAGGATGCTCTGGGCACTCATGCTCTGTCTGACACAGCCTGAAGCCAGACGTCCAGACAGACAAGGAGACAGATGGCCGCACACCCAGCACTTCGGACACGCCATGGTCTTATGCCGTCACCTCTTCCTAACCTTGGTTTTCAGATATCTGAACCTAGACATTATATCAATTCTCCACACAGCTGGGTATCGCAAGCACAAAACAGAACTCCTCCTTCCCCATGGCTGTCAAGCTTGCTCTTGGCATGGAGTCACACCTTCAGGGTGGGAGAAACCTTCATGGCCCCTGAAGCCACGCCCAAACTTGAGTGCTGCTTGGGCACAAATTCACACTGTGACCCACAGCATGAGCCCCATGTCAAAGAAAGGCCTGTCAGGACCTGGACCAAGAGCCCGCATATGGGGCTTGCCAAGCCCCTATGCACCCAATCCTCACCAGTGTTTGAGTTTTCCAGTCGCCCCACCTGTACCTGGGCTCTGCTCTGGAATCCCTTTCTTGGAGAGACACATGAGCCAGACAACACGACTCCACCCTTCCCTCAAAATGTCCCCAAACTCTTGGGAGCTGGGACAAATCCCCAGAGAGGGATACTCGTCCACAGTCCCTGAGGCCACCGCTCCAATCCACGGCTATCCCGGACACAACATCCAGAGACAAAAGCCTGAAGGAACGCCTTCCACTCGCCCTTGTTTCAGAGGCCCACGAGTTCCCTCTCGGGCTGTACATCCGGCCTGTCATACCCTAGGCGCCACTCATAAGCTGACTTTGTGTTTTAAGACTTCTGTGCCCACAGCATGGACCCACACAACCTCCAGGCTAGGGCCTCTGAAGCCACAGCGAAAGATTGTGCCGGCCCTCTCTAAGGAAAGTGTGTCCAATCCATTGACCACAACCCTACAGTTTAGGGAAAAGCTCCAAGGCCCCTGAGGCCATCAATAGGTAGGCCACCCTGGACTAAGAGGGGCTCTCTGACACCAGCAGAGCAACTATCTCCACTTAGATTCTCAGACAGTGTCCCCAGAGACAGAAGGTTGAAATGGACAGGCCCCCAGGCCCTAATATGAACCTTAGCTTTGTTTCCAAGTGTCCGTTCTCAGAGGACTGTTTTCGTAGACCAGCACATGGGGCTTTTCTGAGGCACCAAACCAAGCATCTCTCGTCTCCACATGGGCAGCTTTCTTACTGGGGATGTATCAAACCCTTCAGGTAGGAGAGTTCCGCAAGGCCACCGAACAACCAGCACATTCCAAGGTCTCCATGGACCCAAACGCACATTATGACGCATCCTCAGGAGAGGCCATTTCAACTCAGCCCCCTGGGTAGCGTGACCCAGAGACAGCAGATCAAACATATCTTTTCGCTAATGGCCAATGGGAATGCGAGGCATGCTGTACAGGGATCCATCCTTCGAACCCTGCTCTCCAGTCCTTCCATATGGTATGTCCTGGAGCTATGCAACAGGACTCGAATGTCCCACAGAAGGAAACCTTGTGGTTTGGGGCAACCTCCAAACTCAGCGTGGGAAAACTTCCTTGGCCTCATGAGGCCCCCGCTTCATGAAGGTGCCATCATGGACACATACTCCAGCCTCAGCCAACGTCTGATCCTCAGCCTGACTTCAGATGCAGGAGATTTTGATTCAGCCTCTGCAGAGTGGGCCTGCTCTGCCCTTGGCTCCAATACTCACCCTAGCTTCTGTTTTCAGACTTCCGTCCTCACACTCCTTGCCCACAAACCCTCCCTACTGGGAATTCTGGGGCCACACTGAAGCACTCTGCCTGCCTCCCAGGAGAAAAACACTGTCTATGGTGCTGCCCAGAAACCCCAAATGAGGATCAAACTGCTTGGCCCTCGGCAACACCCCAATTGCATAAGCTACCTTAAACACTGATGCTCTGTCACAAATAGCCTGAGCCCAGACCTTCCAACAGACACCGACACAGTGGCTGCACTCCTAGGACATTGGACCCGCCACTACCTTAGGCCACCATCCATTCCCAACCTGGGTTTTCAGTCATCGGATCCTAGACCTTATCTCCAATCCCTGCACAGGGGGGAACCTGATGCACAAATCAGAACCCCTCCTTCCCCATGGCAAGAAAACTTGCTGCTGGCAGTGAGTCAAACCTTCAGTGTAGGATAAACGACATGGCCCATGAGGCAACGCCCAACCGTTAGGGCCGCCTTGGGCACAAACACACATTGTGACCCTCAGCGTGAGTACCTTATTCAAGTAACGCCTCTCAGTGACTGGACCAAGAGCCCGCATATGTGGCTTGCCATGCCCATAGGCACCCAGGACTAACTAGATGGTGTGTATTCCAGTTGAGGGAACCCACTGCTGTGCTCTAGAGTCCCTCTCCTGGGGGGTCCCCTGTGGCAGAAAACAGTACTCTTCCCTTCCCACAGAATGAACACAAACACTTGGGAGCTTGTACAATCCCCCGAGAGGAAGGCTCTTTCTCGGCCTCTGAGACAAGCCCTACCCTGACCGGACACTGTGAACGCAACACCCAGAGACAAAATCCTGAGTGACTGCCTCCCACTTGCCCTCCTTTGATATCCAGAGGATCTCCCTCACGGACTGGAGTTCAGTCCTGCCATTACCTTGGCCACTAGCTGAGCCAAGTTTGCTTTTTCAGACATCTGTCCCCACAGCCCTGGCAAACACAGCCTCTAGGCTGGGTCCTCTGGAGCCATACCACAGGACCGTGCCTGCTCTCTTATGGGAAACTGTGTCCATTCCTTTGGACACACACCTCCAGAATATGAGAAACCTCAAGGCCCCCGAGGACTTCCCACTACTGGGAGGCTCCCTGGACACACAGGGGCATTCGGACACAAGCTGAGCAGCTACCAACACGAAGGCATGCCCACAGATGTCAACAGAGATAGAAGGTTGAGCCAGACAGGCCCTTAGGCCGTAATCTCAACTCTTGCTTTGGGTTCCAGGTGTCACTCCTCAGAGGCTTTGGTTCAAAGAACAGGATATGGGGCTTTCCTGAGGCACTGAACAGAACTCCTCTCGTCTCCACATGGGAAGCTTCCCTGTTGGAGCTGTGTCAAACACCTCAGTTTGGAAAACCCTGCAGAGTCCCTGAGCCACCTCCACATTCCAAGGTCTCCCAGGCCACCAAGCCACAGTAGGACTCATCTTCAGGAGAGTCCATTTCAACTCTCCCCACTGGGTAGCTCACCCAGGAGCCTGCAGATTGAGCCTGCCTTGTCCTGCCTAAAGAGTGGGAATATGAGGTGGCGTTCCCAGGCATCCATGCTTAGACACCTGCTCTCGAGTCTTTCCGTATGGGGCCTCCTGGAACCATCCAGTAGGACTCGACTGTCGTGCAGAAGGAAAGCTTGAGGTTTGGAGTAGTTCACAAATCCCATCGTAGGCAAACCTCCCTGGCTTCATGAAGCCCCCACACCCTTCAGGAAGAGGCCATGCTGGACAAAAACTCTAGCCTGAGGCACGTCTCATAGTTGACATGACCTCAGTGCAGGAGATCTCGATTCAGCCTCTGCAGAGTGGCCCTGCCATGCCTTCGATCCCAAACCTCATGCTAGCTTTTGTTTTCAGACTTCCTTCCTCACACTCCTGGCAAACAAGCCCTACGGACTAGGAACTCCAGAACCACAACACAGCCCAGTGTCTGCCCAACGGAAGAAAAACGCTTCCCTATGGGGCTCTCCAGAAAACCCAGATCATGATCAACCTGCTCCTGCCTTGACGGTCCCCGAAGTGGATATGCTGCTCTGGGCACTCATGCTCTGTCTGACACAGCCTGAAGCCAGACGTCCAGACAGACAAGGAGACAGCTGGCCGCACACCCAGCACTTCGGACACGCCATGGTCTTATGCCGTCACCTCATCCTAACCTTGGTTTTCAGATATCTGAACCTAGACATTATATCAATTCTCCACACAGCTGGGTATCGCAAGCACAAAACAGAACTCCTCCTTCCCCATGGCTGTCAAGCTTGCGCTTGGCATGGAGTCACACCTTCAGGGTGGGAGAAACCTTCATGGCCCTGAAGCCACGCCCAAACTTGAGTGCTGCTTGGGCACAAATTCACACTGTGACCCTCAGCATGAGCCCCATGTCAAAGAAAGGCCTGTCAGGACCTGGACCAAGAGCCCGCATATGGGGCTTGCCAAGCCCCTATGCACCCAATCCTCACCAGTGTTTGAGTTTTCCAGTCGCCCCACCTGTACCTGGGCTCTGCTCTGGAATCCCTTTCTTGGAGAGACACATGAGCCAGACAACACGACTCCACCCTTCCCTCAAAATGTCCCCAAACTCTTGGGAGCTGGGACAAATCCCCAGAGAGGGATACTCGTCCACAGTCCCTGAGGCCACCGCTCCAATCCACGGCTATCCCGGACACAACATCCAGAGACAAAAGCCTGAAGGAACGCCTTCCACTCGCCCTTGTTTCAGAGGCCCACGAGTTCCCTCTCGGGCTGTACATCCGGCCTGTCATACCCTAGGCGCCACTCATAAGCTGACTTTGTGTTTTAAGACTTCTGTGCCCACAGCATGGACCCACACAACCTCCAGGCTAGGGCCTCTGAAGCCACAGCGAAAGATTGTGCCGGCCCTCTCTAAGGAAAGTGTGTCCAATCCATTGACCACAACCCTACAGTTTAGGGAAAAGCTCCAAGGCCCCTGAGGCCATCAATAGGTAGGCCACCCTGGACTAAGAGGGGCTCTCTGACACCAGCAGAGCAACTATCTCCACTTAGATTCTCAGACAGTGTCCCCAGAGACAGAAGGTTGAAATGGACAGGCCCCCAGGCCCTAATATGAACCTTAGCTTTGTTTCCATGTGTCCGTTCTCAGAGGACTGTTTTCGTAGACCAGCACATGGGGCTTTTCTGAGGCACCAAACCAAGCATCTCTCGTCTCCACATGGGCAGCTTTCTTACTGGGGATGTATCAAACCCTTCAGGTAGGAGAGTTCCGCAAGGCCACCGAACAACCAGCACATTCCAAGGTCTCCATGGACCCAAACGCACATTATGACGCATCCTCAGGAGAGGCCATTTCAACTCAGCCCCCTGGGTAGCGTGACCCAGAGACAGCAGATCAAACATATCTTTTCGCTAATGGCCAATGGGAATGCGAGGCATGCTGTACAGGGATCCATCCTTCGAACCCTGCTCTCCAGTCCTTCCATATGGTATGTCCTGGAGCTATGCAACAGGACTCGAATGTCCCACAGAAGGAAACCTTGTGGTTTGGGGCAACCTCCAAACTCAGCGTGGGAAAACTTCCTTGGCCTCATGAGGCCCCCGCTTCATGAAGGTGCCATCATGGACACATACTCCAGCCTCAGCCAACGTCTGATCCTCAGCCTGACTTCAGATGCAGGAGATTTTGATTCAGCCTCTGCAGAGTGGGCCTGCTCTGCCCTTGGCTCCAATACTCACCCTAGCTTCTGTTTTCAGACTTCCGTCCTCACACTCCTTGCCCACAAACCCTCCCTACTGGGAATTCTGGGGCCACACTGAAGCACTCTGCCTGCCTCCCAGGAGAAAAACACTGTCTATGGTGCTGCCCAGAAACCCCAAATGAGGATCAAACTGCTTGGCCCTCGGCAACACCCCAATTGCATAGGCTACCTTAAACACTGATGCTCTGTCACAAATAGCCTGAGCCCAGACCTTCCAACAGACACCGACACAGCTGGCTGCACTCCTAGGACATTGGACCCGCCACTACCTTAGGCCACCATCCATTCCCAACCTGGGTTTTCAGTCATCGGATCCTAGACCTTATCTCCAATCCCTGCACAGGGGGGAACCTGATGCACAAATCAGAACCCCTCCTTCCCCATGGCAAGAAAACTTGCTGCTGGCAGGGAGTCAAACCTTCAGTGTAGGAAAAACGACATGGCCCATGAGGCAACGCCCAAGCGTTAGGGCCGCCTTGGGCACAAACACACATTGTGACCCTCAGCGTGAGTACCTTATTCAAGTAACGCCTCTCAGTGACTGGACCAAGAGCCCGCATATGTGGCTTGCCATGCCCATAGGCACCCAGGACTAACTAGATGGTGTGTATTCCAGTTGAGGGAACCCACTGCTGTGCTCTAGAGTCCCTCTCCTGGGGGGTCCCCTGTGGCAGAAAACAGTACTCTTCCCTTCCCACAGAATGAACCCAAACACTTGGGAGCTTGGACAATCCCCCGAGAGGAAGGCTCTTCCTCGGCCTCTGAGACAAGCCCTACCCTGACCGGACACTGTGAACGCAACACCCAGAGACAAAATCCTGAGTGACTGCCTCCCACTTGCCCTCCTTTGATATCCAGAGGATCTCCCTCACGGACTGGAGATCAGTCCTGCCATTACCTTGGCCACTAGCTGAGCCAAGTTTGCTTTTTCAGACATCTGTCCCCACAGCCCTGGCAAACACAGCCTCTAGGCTGGGTCCTCTGGAGCCATACCACAGGACCGTGCCTGCTCTCTCCTGGGAAACTGTGTCCATTCCTTTGGACACACACCTCCAGAATATGAGAAACCTCAAGGCCCCCGAGGACATCCCACTACTGGGAGGCTCCCTGGACACACAGGGGCATTCGGACACAAGCTGAGCAGCTACCTCCACGAAGGCATGCCCACAGATGTCAACAGAGATAGAAGGTTGAGCCGGACAGGCCCTTAGGCCGTAATCTCAACTCTTGCTTTGGGTTCCAGGTGTCACTCCTCAGAGGCTTTGGTTCAAAGAACAGGATATGGGGCTTTCCGGAGGCACTGAACAGAACTCCTCTCGTCTCCACATGGGAAGCTTCCCTGTTGGAGCTGTGTCAAACACCTCAGTTTGGAAAACCCTGCAGAGTCCCTGAGCCACCTCCACATTCCAAGGTCTCCCAGGCCACCAAGCCACAGTAGGACTCATCTTCAGGAGAGTCCATTTCAACTCTCCCCACTGGGTAGCTCACCCAGGAGCCTGCAGATTGAGCCTGCCTTGTCCTGCCTAAAGAGTGGGAATATGAGGTGGCGTTCCCAGGCATCCATGCTTAGACACCTGCTCTCGAGTCTTTCCGTATGGGGCCTCCTGGAACCATCCAGTAGGACTCGACTGTCGTGCAGAAGGAAAGCTTGAGGTTTGGAGTAGTTCACAAATCCCATCGTAGGCAAACCTCCCTGGCTTCATGAAGCCCCCACACCCTTCAGGAAGAGGCCATGCTGGACAAAAACTCTAGCCTGAGGCACGTCTCATAGTTGACATGACCTCAGTGCAGGAGATCTCGATTCAGCCTCTGCAGAGTGGCCCTGCCATGCCTTCGATCCCAAACCTCATGCTAGCTTTTGTTTTCAGACTTCCTTCCTCACACTCCTGGCAAACAAGCCCTACGGACTAGGAACTCCAGAACCACAACACAGCCCAGTGTCTGCCCAACGGAAGAAAAACGCTTCCCTATGGGGCTCTCCAGAAAACCCAGATCATGATCAACCTGCTCCTGCCTCGACGGTCCCCGAAGTGGATATGCTGCTCTGGGCACTCATGCTCTGTCTGACACAGCCTGAAGCCAGACGTCCAGACAGACAAGGAGACAGCTGGCCGCACACCCAGCACTTCGGACACGCCATGGTCTTATGCCGTCACCTCATCCTAACCTTGGTTTTCAGATATCTGAACCTAGACATTATATCAATTCTCCACACAGCTGGGTATCGCAAGCACAAAACAGAACTCCTCCTTCCCCATGGCTGTCAAGCTTGCTCTTGGCATGGAGTCACACCTTCAGGGTGGGAGAAACCTTCATGGCCCCTGATGCCACGCCCAAACTTGAGTGCTGCTTGGGCACAAATTCACACTGTGACCCTCAGCATGAGCCCCATGTCAAAGAAAGTCCTGTCAGGACCTGGACCAAGAGCCCGCATATGGGGCTTGCCAAGCCCCTATGCACCCAATCCTCACCAGTGTTTGAGTTTTCCAGTCGCCCCACCTGTACCTGGGCTCTGCTCTGGAATCCCTTTCTTGGAGAGTCACATGAGCCAGACAACACGACTCCACCCTTCCCACAAAATGACCCCAAACTCATGAGGCCCCCGCTTCATGAAGGTGCCATCATGGACACATACTCCAGCCTCAGCCAACTTCTGATCCTCAGCCTGACTTCAGATGCAGGAGATTTTGATTCAGCCTCTGCCGATTGGGCCTGCTCTGCCCTTGGCTCCAATCCTCACCCTAGCTTGTGTTTTCAGACTTCCGTCCTCACACTCCTGGCCCACAAACCCTCCCTACTGGGAATTCTGGGGCTACACTGAAGCACTCTGCCTGCCTCCCAGGAGAAAAAACATTGTCTATGGTGCTGCCCAGAAACCCCAAATGAGGATCAAACTGCTTGGCCCTCGGCAACACCCCAATTGCATAGGCTACCTTAAACACTAATGCTCTGTCGCAAATAGCCTGAGCCCAGACCTTCCAAAAGACACCGACACAGCTGGCTGCACACCCAGCACATTGGACCCGCCACTGCCTTAGGCCACCATCCATTCCCAACCTGGGTTTTCAGTCATCGGAACCTAGACCTTATCTCCAATCCCTGCACAGGGGGAACCTGATGCACAAGTCAGAACCCCTCCTTCCCTATGGCAAGAAACCTTGCTGCTGGCCGTGAGTCAAACCTTCAGTGTAGGAGAAAACGGCAAACCTGCCGGGCCTCATGAAGCCCCCCATATCCTTCAGGGAGAGGCCATCATGGACAAAAACTCTAGCTTGAAGCACGTCTCATAGTAGATATGACCGCAATGCAGGAGATCTTGATTCAGCCTCTGCAGAGTGGCCTGCCGTGCCCTCGGTCCCAAACCTCACGCTAGCTTGTGTTTTTAGACTTCCTTCCTCACACTCCTGGCAAACAATCCCTCCAGAGTAGGATTTGCAGAACCACAAGCCAGCCCAGTTACTGCCCACCGGTAGAAAACGTTTCCTTGTTGGGCTCTCCATAAAACCCAGATGAGGATCAACCTGCTCTTGCCTCGACGGCACTCAGATTTGATAGGCTGCTCTGGGCACTAATGCTCTGCCTTTCACAGCCTGATGCCAGACGTCCAGACAGGCAAGGAGACAGCTGGCCACACACCTAGCACTTCTGACACGCCATGGTCTTATGCCGTTATCTCTTCCTAACCTTGGTTTTCAGATATCTAAACCCAGATATTATATCAATTCCCCACACAGTTGGGCATCTGAAGCACAAATCAGAACTCCTTCTTCCCCATGGCTGTAAGGCTTGGTCTTGGCATGGAGTCACACCTTCAGGGTGGGAGAAACCTTCATTTCCCCTGAAACCACGCCCAAACTTGAGTGCTGCCTTGGGCACAAATTCACTCTGTGACCCTCAGCATGAGCCCAATATCAAAGAAAGGCCTGTCAGGGCCTTGACCAAGAGCCCGCATATGAGGCGTGCCAAGCCCCTATACACCCAATCCTCACCAGTGTTTGAGTTTTCCAGTCTCCCCCCCGTTCCTGGGGCTCTGCTCTGGAATCACTTTCTTGGAGAGACACATGAGCCAGACAACAGGACTCCACCCTTCCCACAAAATGACCCCAAACTCCTGTTAGCTGGGACAAATCCCCAGAGAGGGATACTTGTCCACAGTCACTGAGGTCACCCCCTACAATCTACGGCTATCCTGGACGTATCCAGAGACAAAAGCCTGAAGGAATCTCGCCCTTGATTCACAAGCCAAGGAGCTCACTCTCTATCTGTACATCCAGCCTGCCATACCCTCGGCGCCACTCATAAGCTGAGTTTGTGTTTTCAGACTTCTGTGCCCACAGCCTGGACCCACACACCCTCCAGGCTAGGGCATCTGGAGCCACAGCGAAAGATTGTGCCTGCCCTCTCCAAGGAAAGTGTGCCCAATCCATTGACCACAACCCTACTGGTTAGGGAAAAGCTCCAAAGCCCCTGAGGCCATCCTGATAGTTTAGGCTGCCCTGGAATAAAAGGGGCACTCTGACACCATCTGAGCCATTATCACCACTTAGACTCTCCGACAGTGTCCCCAGAGACAGAAGATTGAAATGGACAGACCCTTAGGCCCTAATATGAACCTTAGCTTTAGTTTTCATGTGTCTGTCCTCAGAGGACTGGTTTCGTATACCAGCATATTAGGTTTTTCTGAGGCTCCAAACCAAACCTCTCTCGTCTCCACATGGAGTGCTTTCTTACTGGATCTGTATCAAACCCTTCTGGTCGGAGAATTCCGCAGGGCCACAGTACAACCATCACATTCCAAGGTCTCCATGGACAGAAACACACATTATGACGCATCCTCAGGAGAGGCCATTTCAACTCAGCCCGCTGGTTAGCTTGCCCCAGAGCCAGCAGATCAAACATATCTTGTCGTTAATGGCCAAAGGGAATGCGAGGCATGCTGTTCAGGGATCCATCCTTTGAACCCTCCTCTTCAGTCCTTCCGTATGGTATGTACTGGAGCCACTCAACAGGACTCGACTGTCTTGCAGAAGGAAACCTTGTGGTTTGTGGCAACCTCCAAACTCAGCGTGGGAAAATTTCGTTGGCCTCATGAGGCACCTGCTTCATGAAGGTGCTATCAAGGGCACAATCCAACCTCAGCCAACGTCTGATCCTCAGCCTGACTTCAGATGCATGAGATATCCTTTCAGCCTTTGCAGAGTGTGCCTGCTCCCAACCTCACCCTATCTTTTGTTTTCAGACTCTACCCTAGCACTCCTGGCCCAAAAGCCCTCATGATTGGGAATTCTGGTTCCAGAACGAAGCCCTCTGCCTGCCCCCCAAAGAAAAACATTGTCTATGGCATTGCTCAGAAACCCCAAATGAAAATTAACCTGCTCAGCCCTCAGCAACACCCCAATTGCATAGGCTACCCTAAACACTATGCTCTGTCTTACATAGCCTGAGCCCAGACCTTGTGAGAGACATTGAGACAGTTGGCTTCACACCCAGCAGATCGAGCCTGCCATGGGTTAGGCCATTTCATCCCTTCCCATTGACCTGGGTGTCTTCCTGGAGGTATATTCTGAGGCTGTGTCAGACTATGCATTTTTTCTGGAGCTTCCTATGGAATTGGGGTGGTATTAGGGGCCTTGCAATTTTCTCTTAATCTGGTGGGTTGGGAAACTGAGACAGGCTGACATTCCTTGGGAGAGCTGGCCCAGTGCTGTTGTGTGTTCCTGGAGGCCCCATCCTGGAGGGCATATGGGTCAGGACTCTGGGTCCAAAGTCCTCAGACACAAACTCGGGTAAGAGTTAAGCTCGAGGTGATGGCAGACCCAATCTGCAGACCCTGAGCAAAGCATCTCCAGATATGAAATTCGGACGGCTGTGAGGCAGGAGCACAGTCTTTTCTGTCTGACTTGTTTGTCTATGATGGCCACGAAATGGAGGGGTGGCCTCATGGGTCCATGTGAGATTCTACCTCTCTGGGAATTCTGCTCGGCACCCAAGAGTTTGGTGTATTTCCGGGGGATGGGAGGAGCGCAGTTTTCTGAGTCAGGGATCCCGTCCAAACAGCCATTCCAGAGATGGGTCCTGGGTTCTGGAGCCTGGATCACCGCAACAAGGCTTAGGATTTGGGCCTAGGGTCCTGCTCTATGTTTTCCTGGTACAGCTCCCGAGTGTTCTTGTTGGAAATGGGTATCATTCTGAGGGTCACAATGCCTGTTTTTGCCCAGATGCCCATGCTGAGTGGGTGTGACCTCATGGGCTATGCACTTGGCTCCCACTCTGAGGGTTGGACTGCCATCTCAACATTCAGTTTTCCTGCCATGGGGAAGGAGGGGTACTTTTTTATGCTTCAGGTTCCCCCATGGGCAGGAATTTGAGCTAAGTTCTGGGACCGGTGCCTGAATAGCCAGTTCACTTTGAGATGAGGTCCTCGGGCCAAGGCAGGACCCACCTGCAGAAAATGAGGCCTGCTTTCTGGGTGGCTGTCAGGAGCTCGGGCTCGAGCTGTGTCAGACAGAACATTCGTGGAGAGTTCGGCCTATGATATTGGGGTGCTTTTGAGAGCTGTGCAACTGGATCCTCATGGGGGATTTTTGCACAGACCCTTTCTTCACTTCTTCTATCTGGTGAGCAGGCAGATGGCTGCATTACGGCTCCAGAATATCCAAGTTGGAGGGTTTGCAGGCGAGGAGTGTGAGGACAGAAGTATGAAAACATAAGCTATGGTTACGCTCAGTGCCGAGCACATGTCTATTCCAATGTACAGCAGTTGTTTCGAGATCTCCAGCACCTGGGCGAGGGGAAGATGTCTGCTCACGCTGGAGTTTGTATCCATGATGGCCAACAAATGGTGGGGAGGCCTCAAGAATTCTTGGAGGTTTTTCCAAGCTGGAGCTTGTGAGCTGCTCCAAATATCAAGGTGTCCTACTAAGGGACAGCAGAAGTCTTCTTACAGGGCTCCAGGGTCCCCCATATGGAAGATTCGATAGCAATGCTCTCTGAATGGAGGCCTGGGAAGCCAATCTCGTGTTACCATTGCAGCTGAGGAACAGGGTGAGCTTGAACCAATGACACTGATTCCAAGTTCCAAGTGATTTTCGTTGATGGAAGTTCTCAGTCTAACAGGTCCCAATGCTGCTTGGTGTCCAGGGAGACCTTAGAATGTGGTGGCGGCTCTCTGACCATTGAGGATTCTCTATCCTTAGGATTAGACCCAGTACCCAGGAGCCAGGTTTCCTTCTTGGGACAGGAGGTGTGCTCTTGTATGGCTCACGGACCACAGGTTGGACCATATGCTTGAATTTCCAGGACAGACCTCTAGGAAGAGAGACCTCAAAACATAAGCTAGGGTTCTGATGAGGTTTTAGGGCCATGGAAGTTTCAATCTTCGGACTAAGTGCCATTGGCCTGCATGTCATCCTGGAGGTAGGTGCTGAGGCTGTGTCAGGCTGTGCACTTTTTCCAGAGTGGCCTATGATATTGGGGTGCAGTCAGGGGCCTTGCAGTTTTCTCCTAATCTGGACATTTTGGGAAACTGAGATGAGCAGGGTTTCCTCAGGAGAGCAGGGCCAGTGATGTCATGTGTTTCTCGAGGCCCCATCCTGGAGGTCATGTGTGTCAGGACTTTGGGACCAAAGACTTTAGACACAACCTCGGATAAGAGATAGGAGTGAGGTGATGGCAGTCCGAATCTGAAGACCCTGAGGGAAGCTCCTCGGGATTTGAAATTCAGGTGGCTGGGAGGGAGGAGCACAGGCTTTTCTGTCTGGATTGTGTGTCTAGGATGGCCACTAAATGGAGGGGTGACCTCATGTGTCCATGGGATATTCTTCCACTCTGGTGATTCTGCTTGGCACCCAAGAGTTTGATTTCTTTCTGGGGAAGAGGAAAAGACTGTATTCCATCTCTGGGATCCTGTCCAAACAGGGATTCCAGAGATGGGTTCTGGGTCCAGACACTGGGAAAACTTAACCAAAGCTTCGATTTGGGATCCTGGTCCAGATCCCAAGGGGGATCTTTGGAAAGGGGTCTCATTCTGAGGGTCACAATGCCTATTTGTGCCCAGCTGCCCGTCCTGTGTAGGCATGGTCTCATGGACCATGCACCTGGTTCCCACTCAGGGTTGTACAGCCATCTCAACATTCAGTTTTCTGGCCATGGGGAAGGAGGAGCACTCTTTTGTGCTTCCGAGTCCCCTATGGGCAGGAATTTGAGCTAAGTCTGGGACAGGTACCTGAATATCCAGGTTGCTTCAAGATGATGGCCTCGGGCCAAGGTTGGACCCACCTGGAGGATATGGGGTCCACTATCTGGGTGGCTGACAGGAGGTCGGGGATCAGGTGGTGTCAGATAGACAATGTATGCAGACGTCTTTCTATTATATTGGGGTGCCATTGAGGGCCGTGCAGGAGGATCCTCATGTGGGTTTCTACGAAGACCCATAGGGCACTTCTTTCTGGTGGGCAGGCAGAAAGCTGCACTGTGGCTTCAGAATTCCCAATATGAAGGGCTTGTAGGCGAGGAGTGTGAAGACAGAAGTCTGAAAACACAAGCCACGGATAAGCTCAGTGCCGACCACAGGACCATTCCATTGTGCAGTGGTTGTTTCGAGATTTCCAGCACCTGAGTATGGGCGAGGGTCAGATGTCTGCTCACGCTGGGTTTGCATCCATGATGGTCAACGAATTGTGGGGTGGCCTCAAGAATTCTTGGAGATTTTCCCAAGCAGGACCTTGTGAGCTGCTCCAAACAGCAAGGTGTCCTACTGTGGGACAGGGGAAGTCCACTTACAAGGCTCCAGGGTCCCCCATATAGAAAGATTCGACAGCAGAGGTCTCTGAATGGGGGCCTGGGAAGTCTTCCTTGCATGACCATTGCAGCTGAGGAACATTGCAGGCTTGATCTGCTGGTTTTTGTTCAAATTTCCAAGTGATATAAGTTGACGGATGTTCTCAGTCTAATGAGTCACAATGCTGCTTGGTGTCCAGGGAGACCTTAGAATGTGGTGGTGAGGGTGCCTGGGTGGCTCAATGGGCTAAGCCGCTGCCTTCGGCTCAGGTCATGATCTCAGGGTCCTGGGATTGAGTCCCGCATCGGTCTCTCTGCTCAGCAGGGAGCCTGCTTCTTCCTCTCTCTCTCTCTGCCTTCCTCTATGCCTACTTGTGATCTCTGTCTGTCAAATAAATAAATAAAATCTATATAAAAAAAAAAACAATGTGGTTGTGGGTCTGTGGCCATGCAGGATTTTCCTACCTGAGGGTTAGACCCAGTTCCCAAGAGCCAGGTTCCCTTCTCGGGACAGGAGGGGTTCTCTTGTATGGCTCAGGGACCACATGTCGGATCATATGTTGGATTTCAAGACCAGGCCTCTGGGCACAGAGGCCTGAATATCTAGGCTAGGGTTCTTATGAGGTTGTAGGGGCATGTCATCCTCAACCTTCGGACTTAGGAACTTTGACCTGTGAGTCTTCCTGGAGGTAGATGCTCTGGCTGTGTCAGACTGTGCATTTTTTCCAGAGTGGCCTATGAAATTGGGGTGGGCTCAGGGGCCTTGCAGGCTTTTCCTAATCTGGAGGGTTTGTGCAACTGAGACAGCAGAATTTCATCCAGAGATCAGGCCCAGTGATGTAGTGTGGTTCTGTCAGCCCCATCCTGCAGGGAATGTGGTTAAGGGCTCTGGGACCAAAGTCTTCAGACACAAAATTGTGTATCAATTAGGAGGGAGGTGATGGCAGCCCCGATCTGCAGACGCTGAGGGCAGCTCCTCAGGATTTGAAATTCGTGTGGCTGGGAGGCAGGAGCAAAGGCTTTTCTGTCTGGATTGTGTCTAGGATGGCCTTGGAATGGTGCGGTGTCCTCATGTGTCCATGGAATATTCTACCTCTCTGGGGATTCTGCCCAGCACCCAAGAGTTTGGTGTCTCACTGGGAAGGAGAGAGCGTAGTTTACTGTTTCAGTGTTTCCGTCAACACAGGGATTCCAGAGATGGGTTATAGGTCCCTGTGCCTGGATAACCCTACAAAGGCTTAGTATTTGGGCCTAGAGGCTTGACTGCCTGGCTCTGTGGGGCTTTGGTTCAGCTCCCATGGAGACTTGTTGGAAATGGGTATCAGGGTAAGGGTCACAAGGCCTGTTTTTGCCCAGATGCCCATCCTGAGTGGGCATTGGCTCTTGTTCCATGCACCTGGATCCCAATATGAGGGTTGGACCACCATATCAACATTTAATTTTCCTTCTATGAGGAAGGAGGAGTACTCTTTTTTGCTTCAGATTCCCCCATGCACAGTAATTTGAGCTATGTTCTGGGACTGGTACGTGAATAACCAGGTTGATTTGAGATGAAGGACTCAGGTCAAGGCAGGTCACACCTGCCAGATATGGGTCCCGCTATCTAGGTGGCTACCAGGAGGTCGGAGCTCGAGCTGTGTCAGACAAAGCATTAGTTCACAAGGTGGCCTATGATATTGTGGTGCTATAGAGGGCTGTGCTGGTGGAACCTTATATGGAGTTTCACGCAGACCCATAGGGCACCTCTTTTTTCTGGTGGGCAGGCAGAAGGCTGCATTGTGGCTCCCAAATTCCCAATATGGGGGACTTGAAGGCGAGGAGTGTGAGAACAGAAGGCAGAAAACACAATCTATGCTTAATCTCAGTGCCGAGAACATGGCCGTTCCAATGTGCAGTGGTTTTTTCGAGATCTCCAGCATCTGAGTACAGGCGAGGGTCAGATGTCTGCTCATGATAGAGTTTGTATCTATCGTGGCCAACAAATGAAATATCCAGCACCTGAGTAAAGGTGGATTTCAGATGTTTACGCACACTGGAGTTTGTGTCTCTGATGACCGAATGGAGGAGTGGCATCAAGAGGCTGATGCATGTGAGATGCTCCAAACAGCAAGGTTGTTTTTTCTACTGGACAGTTAGAGTCTGGTATGTTTTCTGCAGGGCCCCCCATGTGAAAAGTATGGGTAGCAGAGCCCTTCCACATGGATGCCTGGAAAGCACACCTCCATTGACCAATGCAGCTGAGGAACATGCAGGTTCTTTACGGTGCTTCTGGGGCGAAGCACCAAGGTCTTGAGTTGACATGGAATCTCTTGAAGATGGGTTACAATGCTGGTTTTTTTTACCAGGTAGATCTTAGAATGTGTTGGTGGCTAAGGTGCCTGCAGGATTCTCCTACCCTGAGGGTTTAACACAGGTTGAAGAGCACGGTTACCTTCTGGGGACAGGAGATGTAGTGTTTTGTGGCTCAGGGACCACATTCCATATCATAAGTTCCTATTCAAGAACAGGCCTCTGAAGACAGATGCCCGACAACCTAATCTAGGGTTCCAATGAGTCCCAGGGGCATGAGAGGTTCAATCTTCAGACTTAGGAAAGTTGACTTGGGTGTCTGCCAGGATGTAGGTGATCAGGGAGTTTCAGACTGCGCACTTATGTCCAGAGTAACCTCCAATATTGGGGTGGCCACAGGGGCCTTGAATGTTTCAACCAACTCTGGAGGGTTTGGTTAACTGACATGCACAATTTCCATGGGGATGGCAAGCACAGTCCTGTGGTGTGGCTCCAGAGACTCCACCGTGGAGGGCATGTGAGCCATGGTTCTGGGAGGGAAGTCTGCAAACACAAACTCGGGTTAGGTTTAGTGGCTAGGTTATCGCAGGGCAATGTGTAGACCTGGAAGGCTACTCATCAGGAACAGTAACTGGAATGACCCGAAGGTGGAAGCACAGGCTTTTATATCTGGATTGTGTGTCTAGGGTGACCTCAGAATGTAGCTGTGGCCTCATGGGTCTATGGGAGATTTTTCCTCTAAGGATACTGGCAGATCCCAATATTTTGATGACTTTTTGAGATGGGAAGACTGCTATTTTCGAACTTAGGTGTGCCCCAAAACAGGGATTCCAGAGATGGGCTCTGGATCTAGGCGCCTGGAAAATCCCACCAAGGGTTGGGATTTGGGCTTATGGGCAGACCAGGCCTGCAATGCAGGATCTTGGTGGTGCAACTGAGAGGGCTTGTTTGGAAGCATGCTCAGGCTGAGCATTACAATGCCTGTTTGTGCCCAGGGTGGCCCTCAGGAGTGGGCGTGGTCCCATTGTCCATTTTCTGGCTCCCACACTGAGGGATGGACACACATTCCAATGGCCAGGTTTCCAGCCATGGGGAAGGAGGAAATATCTATTGTGCTTCATGTTCCCCCATAGGCAGGGATTACAGCAAAGGTCTGGGGACAGATGCCTGAATACCAAGGATGCATAGAGATGACAGATTTGGGCCATGGCCGTTCTCACATGCTGGATATGGGCCCCGCTCTCTGGGTGGCTGACACGAGGTCTGGGCTCAGGCTGTGTCAGACACAGCACTAGTGGCCAGAGAAGTCTATATATTGGGGTTCTCTCCAGGGCCGAGTAAATTGATCCTCATGTAGGGTTTCTGGCCAGACTCACGAAGCAGTTCTTTCTGTGGGGCAGGCAGAATGCTGCCTTATGGATCCAGAATTCCCTATCAAGAGGGTTTGGGGACAAATAGGGTGAGAATGCAATTGTAAACACCAGCTATGCTTAAATTGAGTGCCAAGCGGAAGTCAGTTTCAATGTGCAGCAGCTTATACGAGATATCCAGCACCTGAGTAAGGGCAGATGTCAGATATTTGCTCACACTTGAGTTTGTGTCTAGGATGACGACTAATGGAGGGGTGGCTTCAGGAGGCAATGGAGGATTACCCACGCTTAAGATTGTGAGATGCTCCAAACAACAAGGTTTCCTTCTAATGGACAGGAGGAGTCTGTTTTTTTTTCCTGCAGGGTCCCTCAAGTGGAAGTTTGCGTAGCAGAGCCCTCCCGCATGGATGACTGGAAAGCACACGTCCAATGACCATTGCAGCTGAGGAACATGACAGGTTCGTTTTGGTGGTTCTGGTGCCAAGTACCAAGGCCTTGAGTTGACTTGGAATCTCTTACAGATGTGTCCCAAAACTGGTTTGTTACAAGGGAGTTCTTAGAATGTATTGGTGGCTATGGGCCACGCTGAGGGTTTGGCACAGGTCGATGTGCACAGTTTCCATCTTGGGAGAGGAGATGTTCTGTTTTGTGGCTCAGGGTACATATGTTGTATCCTGACTTGGTATTCAAGAACAGTCCTCTGAGGATTGATGCTTGCAACCTAATCTAGAGATCCAATGATGTCCTTGGTGCCCATCAGGTTCAATTTTCTTACTAAGGACCATTGATATGGTTGTCTGACTGGATGTAGGTGATCAGGGTGTTTCAGACTGTGCATTTGCATCCAGAGCCACTTCCACTATTGGGGTGGGCTCAGGGGCCTTGCAGGTTTCTCCTAACTTGGAGGCTTTGGGGAACTGTGATGGGCACAGTTTCCTTGGGGATGGCAGGCCCAGTCCTGTGGTAAGGCTTCAGAGACCACCTCCTTGAGGATATGAGAGCCATGGTTTTGGGAGGGAAGTCTGCAAACACAAATTTGGGTCAGGGATAGTGGCAAGGTGATCGCAGGTCCAATGCATAGACCTAGAAGGCATCACGTCAGGAACTGTAATTAGGGTGACTGAAAGCTGGTAGCACAGGCTTTTCTATCTGGATTGTGTGTCCAGGATGGGCTCTGAATGTAGACGTGGTCTCATGGTTCAATGGGAGACTTTTCCTCTCTAAGGATCCTGGTGGATCTCCATAGATTGGTGGTTTTTCAGAGAAGAAAAGAGTGCTCTTTTCCATCTTAGGGGTGCTCCAAAACAGGGAAGAATGCTGTTTTCCAACTTAGGCTTATGCCAAAACAGGGATTCCAGAGACGGGCTCTGGGTCTGGGTGCCCGGATATCCCACCAAGTGTTAGGATTTGGGCCTAGGGGCATTCCAGGCCTGCAATGCAGGATCCTAATGGTGTAACAGAGAGGGCTTGTTTGAAAGCATGCTCAGGCTGAGGGTCATCATGCCTCTTTGTGCCCAGGGGTGCCCTCAGGAGAGGGCGTAGTCTCATTGGCCATATAGCTGGATCCCACTTTGAGGGTTGGACACCCATTGCAACAGCCAGGCTTCCTGCAATGGAAAGAGGAGTTCTCTATTGTGCTTCAGGTTCCCCCATTGGCAGGGTTACAGGAAAGGTCTGTGGAAAGTTGCCTTAATACCAAGGATGTGTACAGATGACAGGCTAAGAATTCCCAGGTAACAAAACAGCATTGTTACCCATGTTCATGACATTCCATGTAGAAATAAGCCCTTAGTACTTCGCCCCAGAGCCACCAGAATGAACTTGCCATGTTCCTAAGCTTCAATGGTCAGTGGAGGTGTGGTTTCCAGGCAACCATACGGGGGTGCTCTGCTACACAAACTTTGCAATTGGCTGGGACCCTTGAGACAAAAAAACAGAATGCCCCTGTCCGGTAGAAGGAAACCTTCTGTTTGGAGCATCTCACAAGCCCCAGCGTGGGAAATTCTCCATTTCCTCTTGAAGCCACCACTCCATTTGTCAGTCATCATAGACACAAACTCCAGCATGAGCAAACATCTGACATCCGCCCTTACTCAGGTGCTGGATTTCAATTCGATTGCTGCACACTGGAATTGCCTTTAGTTTGACTGAATTAAGCCATAGCTTGGGTTTACAATTCCATCCTCAGTCTACTGGTCCACAAGCCCTATTGTGAGGGAATTCTGGAGCTACAACACAATATTCTGCCTTCCCCATAGAAAGAAAAAGGGCCTGGAGAGTCTGCCCAGAAACTCCATATGATGGTCAATCTTCTCGGTGCTAGACGGAACCCTGATTCATAGGCTGCCCTGGGCACTAGTGCTGTGTCTGACATAGCCAGAGCCAGGACCTAGTGTCAGCCACGGAGAGATCAGGGCCCATATACAGCATGTGAGACCAGCTATGGCCCAAGTCTGTCTTCTCTTCTATTCTTGGTATTCAGGCATCTGTACCCACACCTTTGCTGAAATCCTTGCCATTGGGGAAACCTGTAGCACAATAGAGAACTCCTCCTTCCCCATGGAAGGTATTCTGACAGTTGGGATAGTTGCTCAACCCTCAAAGTGGAAGGCAGCTCCATGGCCAAGGAGACCATGTGCACTCATGATGGCTTCCCCGGGCACAAGCAGGCATTGTGACCTCAGCCTGAGCATGCTTTCAACCAAACGCTCTCAATTGCATCTCTGGGACCCCGAATTGCAGGCCTAGTACACACCTAGGCCCAAATCCTAACCCTAGTGGGATTTTACAGGGGCCCAGACACAGAGCCCATCTCTGGAATCCCTATTTTGGGGGACCCTTAAGATGGAAAACAGCACTCTTCCCTTCCCCGAGATAGTCACCAAACTCATGGTAGCCACCAGGATCCTTGAGTGGAAAAATCTGCCATAGACCCATGAGAACACACCTGCATTCCGAGGCCATCCTGGACATACAATCCAGATACATATCATGTGCTATCACCTTTGAGTCATCGGATTTACAGTTCCTGACGAGCTGCCTTCCAGGTCTATGCATTGGGCCTGCAATCACCTTGCCATTAACCTAAACTGAGTTTGTGTTTGCAGACTTCCTTCCTAAAACCATGGCTCACATGACCTCCAGGTTCTGGCATCTGAAGCCACACCACAAGACTGTGCCTGAGATCCTCAAGGAAACTGTGCCCATCACTTTTGCCCGATACCTTTAGATTAGGAGAAACCTGCAAGGCCCCTGAGCGCAGCCAAATAATGGAGGCCGCTCTGGGCACAAATGCACAGTCTGAGACACCCTGATCACCTCCATACAGGCAGACACCCAAGTCAATGCTCCTGAGTCAGAAGATTGAACCTGACATGCCCCGAGGACTTCATTGGCACACTAGATTAGGTTTACAGGTATCTGTCATCAGAGGCCTGCTCTGGAATATCAACTTATGATAAAATATATAGTCCCTGAGCCACAGAACAGAATATGTCCTCCCCAAAAAGGAAGCCATGCTCCTGGAATTGTGTCATACCCTAAGGGTATTTGGATCCTGAATGGCCCCTTAGCAACCAGCACATTCTATGATATTCCTGGTAACAAACCATCATTGTGCCCCATCTTCATGAGACTCCATGTCAACTCAAGGTCTCGATATATTGCCCCAGAGGCACCAGAATGCACCTGCCATGTTCCTCAGCTGCAATGGTCAATGGAGGGGTGATTTCCAGGCATCCCTGTGGGGTTCTCTGATACAAAACTTTCCACATGGAGAAACCAGAGAAAACAAACCAGACTTCTCCTGTCCGGTAGAAAGAAACTTTGCTATTTGGAGCATCTCACAAGCCCCAGCATGGGAAATCCTCCATGGCCTCTTGACGCCACCCTTCCATTTGTGGGTAATCACAGACACAAACTCCAGTGTGAGCAAACATCTGACATCCACCCTTACTCAGGTGCTGGATATTCGAAACGGCAGCTGCACACTGGAACTGCCTTTTGCTTTTCACTGAACTTAACCATAGCTTTGTATTACTATTCTATCCTCACCACACTGGTCCACAATATCTCTTGATAGGGAATTCTGGAGCCACAACGCAGTATTCTGCCTTCCACATAGAAAGAAGAAGGACCTGTTGAGTCTGCCCAGAAACCTCACATGAGGATCAATCTACTCAGACCACGAGGCAACCCTGATTAATAGATTTCCCTGACCACTAGTGCTGTGTCTGACAGAGTCTAAGCCCCGACCTCGTGTCAGCCACCCAGAGTTGAGGGCCCATATTTAGCATGAGAGATCGGCCATGGCCCTGGGCCATCATCTGTACCCATCCTTGGTATCCAGTCATCTGTCCCCCAAACTTTGCTGGAATTCCTGCCAATGGCGAACCTGAAACACAATAGAGAACACCTCCTTCCCCATGGCAGGAATATTGGTTGTCCAACCCTCAGCGTGAGAGCCAGCTGCATGGCCAAGGAGACCATGCCCACTCCTGAGGGCCGACATGGGCACAGGCAGGCATGGTGATCCTCAGCCTGAGCATGTTTTCCAACAAACACTCTCAGTTGCTCCTCCAGTACCAGCATTGCAGGCCTGGTATGCCCCTAGGCCCAAATCCTAACCCTTGGTGGGATTTTCCAGGTGCCCAGACCCAGAGTCCGTCTCAGAATCCCTGTTTGGGGCACCCTTAAGATGGAAAACAGCACTCTTCCCTTCCCTGAGAAAGGCACCAAACTATTGGGAGCCGCCAGGATCCTTAGAGAGAAAAAATCTCCCATGGACCCATGAAAACAAACCTGCATTCCGAGGCCATCCTGTCCACACAATCCAGAGAGAAAAGTCTTTGCTACCGCCTTCGAGTCATCCTATTTACATTTCCTGACGAGCTGCCATCCATGTCTATGCATTGGGCCTATGATCATCTCGACACTAACCCTAACCCCAGTTTGTGTTTGCCGACTTCTCTCCCAAAACCATGGCTTACATGCCCACCAAGATGTGGTCCCTCAAGCCACATCACAGGAAAGTTCCTGCCATCCCCAAGAAAACTGTGCCCATCAGGTTGTCCAAACCCTCCAGATTAGGAGAAACCTGCCAGGCCCCTGAACCCACCCCAATATTGGCGGTTGCTCTAGATGCAAACGTGCAGTCTGAAACACCCTGAGCACCTCCATCGAGGCAGAAAGCCAAGTCAATGGTTCTGAGTCAGATGATTGAACCTGACATGCCCCTAGGACTTCACTGGAACCCTAGATTGGGTCTTCAGACATCTGTTCTCAGAGTCCTGTTCTGGAATACCAAGTTATGATACAACATGTGGTCCCTGATTCCCACAACAGAACATCTCCTGTCTCCAGAAGGAAAATGTGCTCTTGGATCTATGTCCAACTTTCAGGGTAGATGGATCCTGCATGACCCATTAGCCCCAGCACCTTCTATGATCTCCCTGGTAACAAACCAGCATTGTGACCCAACTTCCTGAGACTTGATGCCAACTCAAGGTGTTGGTACTTTGCCCAAGAGCCATGAAACGAATCTGCCATGTTCCTCAGGTACAAAGGTCAATGGACGTGTGCTTTCTAGGCATCCAAGAGGTAGTTCTCTGCTACACAAAAATTCCACATAGGGAACCCTAGAGCAAACAAATAAGACTGCTCCTGTCAGGTTGAAGGAAACCTTGGTTGTTTGGAGCATCTCACAAGCCCCAGCCTGGGAAGTCCTCCACATTCTCTTGATGCCAACCCTCCATTTGTTAGTCATCATAGACACAAATTCCAGCATGAGCAAACATCTGACATCTGCTCTTACTCAGGTGCTGGATATTCGAATCAGTCACGCACACTGGAAATACCTTTCACTTGACACTGTATTCTTGCATAGTTTGGGTTTACAATTCCATCCTCACCCTACTGGACCGCAAGTCCTCTTGAGAGGGAATTAGGGAGACAAAACGCAACATTCTGCCTTCCCCATAGAAAGAAGGGCCTGGTGAGTCTGCCCAGAAACTCCCCATGAAGATCAATCTACTTGGCCCTCGAGGGAACCCTGATTTATACTTTGCGCTGGCCACTAGCGCTGTGTCTGAGAGAGCCTGAGCCCCAACCTCGTGTCAGCCACCCAGATGTGGGGCCCTTATCCAGCATGTGGGACTGGCCATGGCCCAGTCATCTCTACCCATCCTTGGTATTCCGGCAACTATCCCAGACCTTTGCTGGAATCCCTACCAGTGGGGGAATCTGAAACACAATTGAGAACTCCTCCTTCCCCATGGCAGGAAGCCTGGCTGTTACTATGGGTGCCCAACCCTCAGAATTAGAACCAGGTGCATGGCCAATGAGACAACGCCCAATCATAAGGGCCGCCTGGGCCAAAGCAGGCATTGTGTCCCTCAACCTTAGCATGCATTCAAACAAATGCTCTCAGTTGTTTCTGCAGGGTCCCGCATCGCAGGCCTGGTATGCCCTTAGGACCAAATCCTAACACTTCGTGGGATTTTCCATGCCAACATAACCAGAGCCCGTCTCTGGAATCTCTGTTTTGAAGCACCCCTATGATGGAAAACAGCAATCTTCCCTCCCCTGAGAAAACTATTAGGAGCTGCCAGGATGCGTAGAGAGGAAAAATCTCCCAGGGCTCCATAAGACCACACCTTCATTCCGAGGCCATCCTGGACACACAATCCAGATACAAGAGACTGTGCTACCACCTTCGAATCACCTGGTTTACAGTTCCAGACGAGCTGCCCTACAGACCTATGCTTTGGGTCTGTGATCACCTCGCCATTAACCCTACCCCAAGTTTGTGTTTGCAGACTTCTTTCCCAAAACCATGGCTCACATGCCCTCTATGATGGGTCTCTGTAGCCACACCACAGGAAAGATCCTGCTATCCCCAATGAAACTGTGAGGATGAGCCCAGAGATATGAGCCCATATCCAGCATGTGAGATTGGCCAGGGCCCAAGTCCATCATCTCTACCCATCCTTGGTATTCAGGCACCTGTCCCCAGACCTTTGATGTAATCCCTACCAATGGGGTAACCTAAAGCACAATAGAGAACTCCTCCTTCCCCATGGTAGGAATCCTGGCTGTTGATATGAGTGTCCAAACCTCAAAGTGGGAGCCAGCTGCATGGCCAAGGAGACAATGCCCACTCATGAGGGCTGCCCTGGGCACAAGTAGCCATTGTAACCCTCAGCTTGATCAAGCCTTCAAAAAAATGCTCTTAGTTGCACCTCCAGGATCCTGCATTGCAGGCCTGATATGCCCTTAAGCCCAAATCCTAACACATCGTGGGATGTTCCATGTGCACATACCCAGAGCCCGTCACTGGAATCCCTGTTTTGAGGCATCCCTAAGATGGAAAACAGCACTCTTCACTTCCCTGAGAAAGCCACCAAACTAATGGGATCCCCCAGGATCCTTGAGAAGAAGAATCTCCCATGGTCCCATGAGTCCACACCTGTATTCCGAGGCCAGCGTGGATATGCTATCCAGATACAAGAGACTGTGCTACTGACTTCGAGTCACCTGATTTACAGTTCCTGACGTGCTGCCCTCCAGATCTTTGGATTGGGACTGTGAACACCTCTCCATTAACCTTATCCCGAGTTTGTGTTTGCAGATCTCTCTCTAAAAACAATAGCTCACATGTCCTCCAGGATGGGGCCCCTAGAGTCACACCACAAGACTGTGCTTGCCATCCCCAAGGAAACTGGGCCCATCACAGTTGCCCAAACCCTCCTGATTAGGAGAAACCCGGAAGGCTCCTGAGCACATCCCAATATTGGAGGCTGCTCTGGATGCAAATGCACAGTCTGAAACACCCTGATCACCTCCATCCAGGCAGACACCCAAATCAATGGTCCTGAGTCAGATAATTGAACCTGACATGGCCCTAGGACCTCATTGGAAGAGGGATTAACTTTTCAGGCACCTGTCCTCAGAGGCCTCTTCTGGAATACCAACTTATGATACAAATTATGGCCCCTGAGCCCCAGGGTGGGAAATCCTCCATGGCCTCTTGACGCCACCTCTCCATTTGTTGGTCATCATAGACACAAACTCCAGCCTGAGCAAACATCTGACATCCGCCCATATTCAGGCGCTGATATTGGAATCAGCTGCTGCACACTGGAACTGCCTTTCGCTTTGCAATGAATTTAAGCCTAGCTTCAGACTACAATTTCATCCTCACCCTACTGGTCTGCCATATCTCTTGATAGGGAATTCTGGAGCCACAACGCAACATTCTGCCTTCTTCATAGATAGAAGGACCTGGTGAGTCTGCCCATAAACTGCACATGAAGATCAATATACTCAGCCCAGGAGGGAACCCCTATTTATAGTTTGCCCTAGCCACTAGTGCTGTGTCTGACAGAGCCTGAGCCCCTACCTCGTGTCAGCAACCCAGAGGGTGGGGCCCACATTAACCATGTGAGACCGGCCATGGCCCAGGGCTGTCATTACTACCCATCCTTGGTATTCAGGCATCTGTCCCCTAGATCTTAGCTGGAATCCCTACCAATGGGGGGACCTGAAGCACAATAGAGAATTCATCCTTCGCCATGGCAGGAATCCTGGCTTTTGGATGGGTGTCCAACCCTAGGAATGGGAACTGGCTGCATGGCTGAGTAGACATCGCCCAATCCTGATGGCTTCCGGGGCACAAGCAGGCATTGGGACCCTCAGCTTGACCATACTTTCAAACAAACGCTCTCAGTTGCACCTCCAGGATCCCGCATTGTAGGCCTGGTATGGCCCTAGGCCTAAATATTAACCCTTGGTGGGATTTTCCAAGCACTTAGACCCAGAGCTCATCTCTGGAATGCCTGTTTTGGGGCACGCCTAAGCTGGAAAACAGTACTCATCCCTTCCCGGAGAAATCCAACAAACTATTGAGAACCGCCAGGATCCTTGAGAGGAGAAATCTCCCATGGACCCTTGAGACAACACCTGCAATAAAGGCCATTCTGGAAATTAAATCCAGATACAATTACCTGTGCTACCACCTTTGAGTTACGTGATTTACAGTTCCAGACTTGCTGCCCTCCTGGTCTATGGATTGGGACTATGATCACCTTGCCACTAACCCTAACCTAAGTTTGTGTTTGCAGACTTCTCTCTCAAAATCATGGCGCACATGTCCTCCAGGATGGGGTCTCTGGAGTCACACAACAGGACAGTTCCTGCAATCCCCAAGGAAACTGCCCATCACAGTTGTCCAAAAACCCCATATAAGGAGAAACCTGCAAGGAACCTGAGCCAACCCTAGTATTGGATGCCACTCTGGACACAAATGCACAGTCTGAAACACCCTCATCACCTGCATCCAGTCAGACACCAGAGTCAATGATTCTGAGTCAGAAGATTGAATGACATTCCCCTAGGGCCTCATTAAAACCCTTTATTAGGTTTTCAGGCTTCTGTCCTCAGAGACCTGTTCTGGATTACCAATTTATGATACAACATATGGCCGCTGAGCCCCACAACAGAATATCTCCTGCCCCCAGAAGCAATCCGGGCTCTTGGGCCTGTGTCAAATCCTCAGGCTAGATGAATCCTGCATGGCCCATTAACCACCAGCACATTCTAAGATCTCCCTGGTAACAAACCAACATTTTGACCCATCTTCATGAGGTTCCATGTCCAATCCAGTCTTTATTTCTTCGCCTCAAAGCCACCAGATGCCATGTTTTTTCGCTGTCATGGTCAATGAAGGTGTGCTTTCCAGTCACCCATGTGGGAGATCTATGTTATCCGATCTTTCGACATGGGGAACCATGGAGGAAACAAATCAGACTGCCCCTGTATGGTAGAAGGAAACCTTGCTGTTTGGAGCATCTCAAAAACACCAGATTGGGAAATCCTCCATAACCTCTTGACGCCACCCCTCCATTTTTGTGTCATCATAGACACAAACTCCAGCATGAGCAAATATCTGACATCCACCCTCACTCAAGTGCTGAATATTGGATTCAAACATTGCACACTGGAAATTTCTTTCGCTTGATACAGAATGTAACCATAGCTTAGGTTTACAATTCCATCCTCAGCCTCCTGGTCCACAAGCCCTCTTGATAGTGAATTCTAGAGCCACAAAACAGCATTCTGCCTTCCCCTTACAAACAAGAAGGGCCTGGTGAGTCTGCCCAGAAACCATACATGAGGATCAATCTGCTCGGCACTCGAGGGAACCCCAATTTATAGGCTGCCCTGGGCACTAGTGCTGTGTCTGACAGAGCCTGAGCCAAGACCTAGTGTCAGCCACCCAGTGATCGGGGCCCATATCCACGATTTGATACTGGCCATGGCCCATGTCCATCATCTTTACCCATCCTTGGTATTCAGGCCTCTGACCCCAGACCTTTGCTGGAATCCCCGCTAATGGGGGAACCTGAAGCACTATAGAGAACTCCTCTTTCCCCATAGCAGGATTCTGGCTGTTGGGATGGTTTTCCAACCCTCAAAGTGGGAGCCAGCTGCATGGCCAATGTGACCACGCCCACTCATGAGGGCCACCTGGGCATAAGCAAGTATTGTGACCCTCAGCCTGAGAATGATTTCAAACAAGCCCTCTCAGTTGCACCTCCAGGATCCTGCATGCAGGCCTGGTAAGCCACTAGGCCCAAATCCTAACACTTGGTGGGATTTTCCAGGGGACCAAACCCAGAGTCGGTCTCTGGAATCCATATTTTGGGGCACCCCTAACATGAAAAAAAGCACTCTTCCCTTCCCCGAAAAAGCCACCAACTATTGGGAGCCACCAGGATCCTTAGAGAGGAAAAATCTCCCATGGACCCATGAGGCCACAACTGCATTCTGAGGCCATCCTGCACACAATACAGAGAAAAAAGCCTGTGATTCTGCCTTTGAATCACCCGATTAACAGTTCCTGAAGAGCTGCCATCCATGTCTATGCATTGGGCCTGTGATAACCTTGCCACTAACCCTAACCCAAGTTTGTGTTTTCAGACTTCCCTCCCAAAACCGTGGCTCACATGCCCTCCAGTTTGTGATAACTGGAGCCACACCACGGGATTGTACCTGTCTTCCCAAAGGAAACTGTGATTGTCACTATTAAACAAACCCTCTAGATTAGGAGAACCCTGCAAGTCCCCTAAGCCCAGCCCAATATTGGAGGCCACTCTGGACGCAAATGCACAGTCTGACACACCATATCACCTACATCCAGGCTGATATCCAAGTCAATGGTCCTCAGACAGAAGATTGAACCTGACATGCTCCTAGGATTCACTGGAACACTAGAATAGGTTTTCAGGTATCTGTACTCAGAAGGCTGTTCTGAATATCAATGTATGATACAATATGGTCACTGAGCCACACAAAAGAACATCTCCTGTCCTTAGAAGAAAGCTGTGCTCTGGACCTGTGTCAAACACTCTGGGTAGATGAATCCTTCAAGGCCCCCTGGCAACCAGCACATTCTATGATCTCCCTGACAACATACCAGCATTGTGACCCATCTTCATGAGACTCCATGACAACTCCAGCCCTTGGTACTTCGGCCCAGAGCCACCAGAATGAAACTGCCATGTTCCTCTGCTGCCATGGTCAATGTAGGTGTACTTTCCAGGCATCCAGCGGGAGTGCTCTTATACCAACTTTCCACATGGGGAACCCTGGAGGAAACAAACCAGACTCCCCTGTACAGTAAAAGGAATCTTTTCTGTATGGAGTATCTCAAGCCTGAGGGTGGGTAATCCTCCATGGCCTCTTGAGGCCACCCATCCATTTGTTGGTCATCATAGACACTAACTCCAGCGTGAGCAATCAACTGACATCTGCACTTACTCAAGTGCTGGATATTTGAATCAGCTGCTACACACTGGAATTGCCTTATGCTTGGCACTGAATTTAAAAGTAGCTTGGCGGGACGCCTGGGTGGCTCAGTTGGTTAAACAGCTGCCTTCGGCTCAGGTCATGATCCCAGCGTCCTGGGATCGAGTCCCACATCAGGCTCCTTGCTCCGCAGGGAGCCTGCTTCTCCGTCTGACTCTGCCTTCCACTCTGTCTGCCTGTGCTTGCTCTCGCGCGCTCTCTGACAAATAAATAAAATCTTGAAAAAAAAAAAAGTAGCTTGGGTTTGCAATTCCATCCTCACCCTGGTGTTCAGTAAGCTCTCTTGATAGGGAATTCTGAAGCCACAACACAGCATTCTGCCTTCCCCATAGCAAGAAAAAACAGCCTGGAGAGACTGCCCAGAAACCCTACATGAGGATAAATCTACTCGACCCTCGAGTGAACCCCATTTATAGGTTTACCTGGCCACTAGCGCTGAGTCTGACAGAACCTCGTCTCTGACCTCGTGTCAGGACCCAGAGACTGGGCTCCAACTCCAGAATGTGAGACCAGCCATGTCCCAGGGCTGTCATCTCTACCCATTCTTGATTCAGGCATCTGTCCCCAGACATTTGCTGAAATCCCTGCCAATGGGGGAACCAGAAGCACAATAGGGAAATCCTCCTTCCCCATGGCAGGAATGATGGCTCTTGGGATGGGTTTCCAGACCTCAGAGTGGTAGCCAGCTGAATGGCCAATGATAACCCGCCCACTCATGAGGGCCGCCCTGGACACAAGCAGGCATTGTGACCCCCAACATGAGCATGCTTTCAAACAAACACTCTCAGTTGCATTCCAGAATCCAAATTTGCAGGCCTGATATGCCCCTAAGCACAAATCCTAACACCTGGTGGGATTTTTCAGGGGACCAGAAACACGGCCTGTCTCTGGAATCCCTGTTTTGGGACACCCCTAAGATGGAAAATAGCACTCTCCCCTTCGCCAAGAAAGCCACCATAGTATAGGGAGCCGCTAGGATCCTTGAGAGGAAAAATCTCCCATGGATCCATGAGACCACACCTGTATACCGAGGCCATCCTGGACACAAAAGCCAGATACACAAGCCTGTGCTACCACCTTCAAGGCAACTAATTTATAGTTCCAGACGAGCTGCCCTCCAGGTCTATGCATTGGGCCTGCGATCACCTCACCGCTAACCTTAACCCGAGTTTGTGCTTACAGACTTCTATCCCGAAACCATGGCTCATATTTCCTCCAGGATGGGGTCTCTGGAGCCACACCAAAGGACTGTGCCTGCCATCCCCAAGGAAAATGTGTCCGTCACATTTGCCTAACACTTCGAGATAAGGAGAAACCTGCAAGGCCCCTGAGCCCACCCCAATACTGGAGGCCCCTCTGGACACAAATGTGCAGTCTGAAATACGCTGATCACCTGAATCCAGGCAGATACCCAAGTCAGTGTTTCTCAGTCAGAAGATTGAACCTGACATGCTCCTATGACCTCATTGTAACCCCTGATTAGGTTTTCAGGCATCTGATATCAGAGACCTGTTCTGGAGTACCAACTTAAGATACAACATATGGTCCCTGATCCCCACAATAGAACATCTCCTTTCTCTAGATGGAAGCCGTGCTCTTGAAACTGTGTCAAACCCTCAGGGTAGATGAATCCTACTTGGCCCGTAGCCACCAGCAGATTCTAAGATCTCACTGGTAACAAGCCAGCATTGTGAGCCATCTTCATGAGATTCCATGTCAACTACAGGCCTTGGTACTTCACCCCAGAGCCTTCAGAAAGAACCTGTCATGTTCCTCAGCTGCAATGTTCAGTGGAAGTGTGCTTTCCAGGCATCCATGTGGGAGTGCTCTGCTACCCAAACTTTCCACATGGGGGACTCTCGAGCAAACAAATCTGACTGCCCTGTCCTGTAGAAGGAAACCTGGCTGTTTGGAGCATCTCACAAGCTCAAGTGTGGGAAATCCTCTATGACCTCTTTTCAACTCCTCTCCATTTGTCGGTCATTATAGACACAAACTCCAGCTTGAGCAAACATCTGACGTCTGCGCTTACTCAGGTGCTGGATATTCGAATCAGCCGCTGCACACTGGAAATGCCATTCGCTTGTCACTGAATTTATTCATAGCTTGGGTTTACAATTCCATCCTCACCCTACTGGTCCACAAGCCCTCATGATAGGGAATTCTGCAGCCACAACACAGCATTCTGCCTTCCCAATAGAAAGAAGAAGGGCCTGGTGAGTCTGCCCAGAAACTCCACATTATGATCAATCTACTTGTCCCTTGAGGGAACCCTGAATTATAGACAGCCCTGGCCCCTAGTGTTGTGTCTGACAGAGCCTAAGCCCCGACCTCGTGTCAGCCACCTAGAAGGCGGGGCCCATATCCCGCATGTTAGACTGGCCACGGAACAGAGCCCTCATCTTTACCCATCCTTGGTATTCAGGCATGTGTCCCCAGACCTTTCCTGGAATCCCTACCAATGAGGGAACCTGAATCACAATAGAGAAATCCTCATTCCCCATGGCAGGATTCCTGTAAGTTCGGAAGGGTGTCCAACACTCAGAGTGTTAGCCTACTGAATGGCCATTGAGACCACCCCCATTCCTGAGGGCCACCCTATGCAAAAGCTTGCATAGTGACCCTCAGCCTGAGCATGCTTTCAAACAAACGCTCTCAGTTGTATCTCCAGGACTTGCATTGGAGGCCTGGTAAGCCCCTATGCCCAAATCATAACCCTTGGTGGGTATTTCCAGGTGCCCAGAGCCAGAGCACTTCTCTGCAATCCCTGTTATGGGACACCCTTAATATGGAAAACAGAACTCTTTCCTCTCTGAGAAAGCCACCACATTATAAGGAGCCGCCAGGATACTTGAGAGGAAATATCACCCATGGACACCTGAGACCACACCTGCATTCTTAGTCCATCGTGGATACACAATCCAGATAAAAAAGCCTGTGCTACCTCCTTTGAGGCATGCGATTTACATTTCACACGGAGCTTCCCTCCAGGAGTATGCATTGGGCCTACAATCACTTCGCCACTAAACCTAACCCGCATTTGTGTTTGCAGACTTCCCTCCCAAAACCATGGCTCTCATGCCCTCCAGCATGGGGTCTCTGGAGCCACACCACAGGACTGTGCCCACCATTGCCAAGGAAACTGTGCCCATCAAATTGCCCTATCTTTCCAGATTAGGAGAAACCTGCAAGGCCCCTGAGCCCACCCCAATACTGGTTGCCACTCTGTACACAAATGCACAGTCTGGAACACCCTGATCACCTACATCTAGGCAGACTTTGAAGTCAATGATACTGAGTCAGAGGATTGAACCTGACATTCCGTTAGGATTTTATTGGAACCCTAGATTAAATTTTCAGGCATCTATCCTCAGAGGCCTGTTCTGCAATACCAAATTATGATACATTTGGTCCGTTAGCCCCACATCAGAACATCTCTGGTCCGAGAAGGAAACCGTGCCCTTTGACCAGTGTCAAACCCTCAGGGTAGATGAATCCTACATGGTCCCTTAGACACCAGCACACTGTAAGGTCTCCATGGTAACAAAACTGCATTATGACCCATCTTCATGAGACTTCATGTCAACTCCAGGCCTTGGTAATTCGCCCAAGAGCCACCAGAACGAATTGGCCATGTTTCTCAGCTGCAATTTTAATGGAGGTGTGCTTTTCAGGCATCCACGTGGGAGTGCTCTGCTACCCAAACTTTCCACATGGGGGACGCTGGAGCAAATAAACCAGACTCCCCCTGTGTGGTAGAAGGAAACTTTGCTGTTTGAAGCATCTCACAAGCCCCAGCATGTGAAATCCTCCATGGCCTCTTGACGCCACCCCTCCATTCATCGGTCATCATAGACACAAACTCCAGCATGAGGAAATGTCTGACTTTCACCTTTACTCAGGTGCTGGATATCTGGAATCAGACACTGCACAATGGAACTGCCTTTTGCTTGGCACTGAATTGAACCTTAGCTTGAGTTTACAATTCCATCCTCACCCTACTGGTCCCCAAGCCCGCTTGATAGGGAATTCTGGGGCCACAACGCAGCTTTTTGCCTTCCCCTTAGAAAGAAGAAGGGCATGGTGATTCTGCCCAGAAACTCTGCATGAGGATCAATCTGCTCAGCCCTTGAGGGATCCCTGATTCATACTCAGCCCTGACCACTAGTTCTGTTTCTGACAGAGCCTGAGTGCTCAATTCATGTCAGCTACTCAGAGAGTCAGGCATGTGAGACTGGCCATGTCTCAGGTCCCTCATCTCTACCCATCCTTGGTATTCAGGCATCTGTCCCCAGACATTTGCTAGAATACCTGCTAATGGGGGAAGCTGAGGCACAATAGAGAATTCTTCCTTTTCCATGGCAGGAATCCTGGTAGTTGGGATGGGTGTCCTACATTAAAGTGGTAGCCAGCTGCATGGCCAAGGAGACAACTCCCACTCATAAGGGCTGCCCTAATCACATCAGGCATTGTGACACTCAGACTAGCATGCTTTCAAACAAACGCTCTCAGTTGTACCTCCACATTGTAGGCCTGGTACTCCCCTAGGCCCAAATCCTAATCCTGGTGGGATTTTCCAAGCACCCAGACTCACAGCCCTTCTCTGGAATCCCTTTTTGGGGAACATCTAAGATTGAAAACAGCACTCTTCCATTCAAACGAGAAAGCCACCATACTATTGGGAGCTTCCAGGATCCGTAGAGAGGAAAATACTCTCATGGAAACATTAGAACACACCTGCATTCCAAGGCTATCATGGACACACAATCCAGATACAAAAGCCAGTGCTAGTGCCTTCGAGGTACGCGATTTACAGTTCCTGACGATCTGCCCTCCAGGTCTATGCATTGGGCCTACGATCACCTCGCAACTCAACCTAATCCGAGTTTGTGATTGCAGACTTCTCTCCCAAAACCATGGCTTACATGCCCTCCACGATGGAGTCTCTGGAGCCACACCACAGGACTGTGCCTGCCACCCCCAAGGAAACCGTGCCCACAAATTTTCCTAAACCTTCAAGATTAGGAGAAACCTGCAAGGCCCCAGAGCCCACCCCAATATTGGAGGCTACTCTGTACACAAAGGCACAGTCAGAAACACCCTGATTGCCTACATATAGGCAGACACCGAAGTCAATGGTCCTGAGTCTGATGATTGAACCTGAAATTCCCCTTGGACTTCATTGGAACCCTAGATGAAGTTTTTAGGCATCTGTCCTCAGAGGCCTGTTCTGGAATTCCAACTTATGATATAACATTTGGTCCGTGAGCCCCACAACAGAACATCTCCGATACCCAGAAAGAAACCATGTTCTTCGACTGGTGTCAAACCATCAGGATAGACTAATCATACATGGCCCCTTAGCCACCAGCACATAGTAAGATTTCCGTGGAAACAAAACTGCATTGTGACCCAACTTCATTAGAAACCAGGCCTTGGTACTTTGCCCTAGAGCAACCAGAAAGAACCTGCCATGTTCCTTAGGTGCAATGGTGAATGTAGGTGTGCTTTCCAGTATCCACGTGCGAGTACTATGCTACCCAAACTTTGCACATGGGGGAACCTGGTGTAAACAAACCAGACCTCCCCTGTCCAGTAGAAGGAAACCTTATGTTTGGATCAACTCACAGGCCTCAGCCTGTAAACTGCTCCATGGCCTCTTGATGCCACCACTCCATTGGTCGGTCATCATAGACACAAACTCCAGTCTAAGCAAACATCTGACATGCACCCTTATCCCGGTGCTGGATGTCTTGAATAAACCACTGCACATTGGAACTGCCTTCCACTTGGCACTGAATTGAACCATAGCTTGTGTTTACAATTCCATCCTCACCTGACTGGTCCCTAAGCCCTCTTGATAGGGAAATCTGGGGCTACAACGCAGCATTCTGCCTTCCCCATCGAATGAAGAAATGCCTGGTGAGTCTGCCCTGAAAACCCACATGAGGATCAATCAGGTCGGCCCTCGAGTCAACACCGATTTATAGGCTGCCATGGCCACTAGTGCCTTGTCTGACAGAGCCTGAGCTCGACTGAGTTTCAGCCACTAGAGAGCAGGCCCCATATCTAGCATTTGGGATTGCCATGGCCCAAGTATGTCATCTCTACCCATCCTTGATATCCAGGCACCTGTCCCCAGACCTTGGCAGGGATCCCTGCCAATTAGGGAACTTGAAGCACAATAGAGAACTCTTCTTTCCCCATGGCAATAAACCTGGCTTTTGGGATGGGTGTTCTACCCTCAAAGGGGGAGCCAGTTACAACATCAATGACACCACACACACTCCTGAGGACTACCCTTGGCACAAACAGGCATTGTGACCCTCACCCTGAGCATGCTTTCAAAAAATCCCTCTCAGATTCACCACAATGATCCCTCATTTCAGGCCTGGTATGCCTGTAGGTTCAAATCATAAAACTTGGTGGGATTTTCGAGGTGCCCAGACCCAGAGACCATCTCTGGAATTTTTGTTTTGGTGCACCCTTCAGATGGAAAACAGCACTCATCCCTTCCCCAAAAATGTCACCAAATTATGAGGAGCCACCAGGATCCATAGAGAGGCAATGTCTCCCATGGACCCATGAGAACACACCTGCATTCCGAGGCCATCCTGGACACACAATCCGGAGAGAAAAGACTGTGCTACTGCCTTCCATTCACCCTAATTACAGTTCCAGATGAGCTGCTCTCAAGGTATATGCATTGGGCCTGTGATCACCTCGCCACTCACCCTAATTCGAATTTGTGTTTGCAGACTTATCTACCAAAACCATGGCACACATGCCCTCCAGGATGGGGTCTCTGGATCCACACTGCAGGACTGTCCCTGCCATCCACAAGGAAACTGTTTCCATCACAGTTGCCCAAACTGTCTAGATTAGGAGAAACCTACAAGGCCTCTGGGCCTACCCCAATTTCGGCGGCCGCTCTGAACACAAATGCACAGTCTGAAATACCCTGATCCCCTACATCCAGGAACACAGCCAAGTCAATGGTCCTGAGTCAGAATAATGAACCTAACATGCCCCTAGGACGTCATTGGAACCATTGATTCGGTTTTCAGACATGTGTCCTCAGAGGCCTGTTCTAGAATGCGAACTTATGATACAACATGTGGTGCCTGGGCCACACAACAGAACATCTCCTGTCCCCAGAAGGAAACCGTGCCCTACAATCTGTGCAAAATCCCAGAGTAGTAGATTCCTGCACAACTACTAAGCCACCAGCACATTCTAAGATCTACCTGGTAACAAACCAGCTGTGTGGCACATCTGCAAGAGATTCCATGTCAAATCAAGGACTTGGTACTTTGCTACAGAGACACCAGAATAAAGCCGCCATGTTCTTCAGTTGCAATGGTCAATGAAGTTGAACATTCCAGGCATCCATGCGGTAGAGCTCTGCTACCCAAACTTTCCACATGGGGGACCCTGGAGCAAATAAACCACACTCCACCTGTCCAGTAGAACAAAACCTTGCTATTTGGAGCAGCTCATGAGTCTCAACGTGAAAATCCCTACATGGCTTCTTGACGCCACCCCTCCATTTGTCAGTCATCATAGACACAAACTCCAGTGTGAGCAAATATCCGACGTCCTCCCTTACTAAGGTGCTGGATATCTCGAAAAAGCTGCTGGACACAGGAACTGCCTTCCGCTTGGCAGTGAATTGAACTGTAGCTTGTGTTTACAATTCCTTCCTCACCCGACTGGTCCCCAAGCCTTCTTGATAGCGAATTATGGAGACACAACACAGCATTCTGCCTTCCCGATAGAAACAAGTGCCTGGTGAGTCTGGCCAGAAACCCCACATGAGGATCAATCTGCTCGGCCCTATATCGGAGGGACCCTGATTTATAGGTTGCCCTGGCCACTAGTGCTGTGTCTGACAGAGCCTGAGCCCAGACCTAGTGTCAGTCACCAGAGTTTGAGCCCCACATCTAGCATTTGGGATTGCCATGGCTCAAGTATTTCATCTCTACCCATCCTTGGTATTCAGGCACCTGTCCCCAGACCTTTGCTGGAATCCCTGACAATGGGGCATCCTGAAGCACAATAGAGAACTCCTCCTTCTTCATATCAGGAAACTTGGCTGTTAGGATGGGTGTTCAACCCTGAAAGGGGGAGTCATTTACAATTCCAGTGAGACCACACAAACTCCTCAGGGATGCCCTGGAGGCAAACAGGCCTTGTGACCCTCAGCCTGAGCATGCTTTCAAACAATCCTTCTCTGTTGCACCACCATGAACCCGCATTGCAGGCCTAATATGCCCCTAAGCCCAAATCCTAGCACATGTTGTGATGTCCCAGATGCCATGAACCAGAGCCCGTCTCTGGAATCCCTGTTTTGGGGCACCCATAAGGTGGAAAACATCACTCTCCCCTTTCCCAAAAAAGCCACCAAACTATGGAGAGCCACCAGGATCCATAGAGAGGAAAAGACTCCCATGGACCCATGAGACCACACCTGCATTCCAAGGCCATGCTGGACACACAATCCAAAGAGAAAAGCCTGTGCTACTGCCTTCCAGTCTTCCTAATTATAGTTCATGAGGAGCTTCCCTCCAGGTCTACGCATTGGGCCTGTGATCACCTCGCCACTCACCCTAATTTGTATTTGTGTTTGCAGACTTCTCTCCCAAAACCATGGCTCACATGCCCACCAGAATGTGATCTCTGGAGCCACACCACAGAACTCTGGCTGCCAACCCCAAGGACACTGTGCATATCAGATTTGCCCAAACCTTCCAGATTAGGAGAAACCTGTGTGGCCCCTGAGCCCACACCAATATTGCCGGCCACTCGGGATGGAAATGCGCAGTCTGAAACACCCTTATCACCTACATCCAGGGAAATAGCCAAGTCAATGATCGTGAGATAGACGATTGAACCTAAAATGCCCCTAGGCTCTCAATGGAACCCCATTAGGTTTTTAGGCATCTGTCCTCAGGGGCCTGTTCTGAAATACCAATCTATGACACATCATGTGGATTCTGAGCCACACGACAGAACATCCCCTGTCCCAAGAAGAATACCATGCTCTTCGACCTGTGCCAAACCCTCAGGGTAGGAGAATCCTGCATGGCACCTTAGCAACCAGCACATTCTAAGTTCTCCCTGGTAACAAACAAGCATTGTGACCCATCTGCAAGAGATCCCATGTCAACTCAAGGCCTTGGCACTTTGTCCCAGAGCCACCAGAACGAATCTGCCATGTTCCTCAGCTGCAGTTGTCAATGGAGGTGTGCTTTCCTGGCATCCATGCCGGAGAGCTCTTCTTCACAAACTTTCCACATGGGGAAACCTAGAGTAAACAAACCAGACTTCACCTACACTGTACAAAGAAATGTTACTTTTTGCAGCAGTTCACAGGCCTCAGCATGTGAACTCCTCCATGGCCTCTTTATACCACCCCTCCACTTGTCGGTCATCATAGACAAAAACTCTAGTGTGAGCAAGCATCTGACATCCACCCTTATTCCAGTGCTGGATGTCTCGAGTAAACTGCTACAAATTGGAACTGCCTTCTGCTTGGCACTGAATTGAACCATAGCTTTTGTTTACAATTCCACCCAAAACTGACTGGTCCCCAAGCTCTCGTGATTGGGAAACCTGGAGCCACAACACAGAATTCTGCCTTCCCTATTGAAAGAACAAATGCCTGGGAATCTTCCCAAGAAACTCCACATGAGGATCAATCTGCTCCGCCCTCGAATCTACTCTGATATAAAGGCTGCCATGGCCACTAGCGCTGTGTCTGACAGAGCCTGAGCCCCGACCGAGTTTTAGGCCTCATATCTAGCATTTGGGATTGCTATGGCCCAAGTACGTCATCTCCACCCATCCTTGGTATTCAGGCACCTATCTCGAGACCTTGCTGGAAACCCTGCCAATGGGGCAACCTGAAGCACAGAGGAACCTGACAGAAGAGAACTCATCCTTCCTCATGGCAGGACATTTGGCTGTTGGGTTTGGTGTCCAACTCTCTAAGAGGGAGCCAGATATATGACCAATGAGACCACTCCCACTCCTGAGGGCCGCCATGGGAGCAAACAGGCATTGTGAGACTCAGCCTGAGCAAGCTTTCAAACAATCCCTCTCAGTTGCACCATCATGATCCCGCATTGCAGGCCTCATACACCCCTAGGTGAAAATCCTAACCCTTGGTGGGAAGTCCCAGATGCCCAGAAAAAGAGCCTTTATCTGGAATCCCTGTTTTGGCGCACCCATAAGATGGAAAACAACACTCTTCCCTTCCCCAAAAAAGCCACCAAACTATGAGCTGCACAGATCCATAGAGAGAAAAAGTTTCCCATGGACCCATGAGACTATACCTGCATTCCAAGGCCATCCTGGACACACAATATAGAGAGAAAAGCCTGTGCTACTGCCTTCCAGTCACCCTAATTACTCCTGACAAGCTGCACTCCCGGTCTACTCATTGGGCCTGTGATCACCTTTCCACTAACCATAACCCACATTTGTGTTTGCAGACTTCTCTCCCAAAACCATGGCTCATATGCCCTCCAGGACAGGGTCTCTGGATCCACAACACATGACTGGGCCTGCCATCCCCAAGGAAACTGTGCCCGTCAAACCTGCCCAAACCTTCCAGTTTAGGAGAAACACGCAAGAACCCTGAACCCGACCCAATATTGTCGGCAGCACTGGACACAAATGCCAGTCTGAAACGCCCTAATCACCTACATCCAAGCAGACAGCCATTTCAATGTTCCTGGGTCAGAAGATTGTACCTGACATGCTCCTAGGACGTCATTGGAACACTAGATTAGGTTTTCAGGCATCTGTCCTCAGGGTCCTGTTCTGAAATACCAACTTAGGATACAACATGTGGTCCCTGAGCCACACAATAGAATATCTCCTGTCCCCAGTAGGAAACCATGCCCTTCGACCTGTGCCAAACCCTCAAGATTGGAGAATCCTGCACAGCACCTTAGACACCAGCACAAACTCTAGTTTGTGCGTTGACCCATACCACAAGCTTTCCATCTGCTGGACAGTCGAGTCCTGTTGAATGGCTCCAGGATGTCCCATACGGAAAGACTGGAAAGCAGGATTCGACGGATGGATGCCTGTACAGCATACCTCACATTCCCATTGGCTCTTTGTGACAAGACATGTTTGAACTACTGGCTCTGGGGCGAGCTAACTAGGGGGCTGAATTGAAATGGACTCTCCTGCGGATGGGTCATAATGTGGGTTTGTGTGCATGGAGACCTTGGAATATTTTGGCAGCTCAGGGGCCATGAAGTATTCGCCTAACCGAAGGGTGTAATATTGCTCCAATTAAAAAGAGATCCCTATGTGGAGATGAGACAGGTTCTCTTTGGTGCCTCAGAAAAGCCCCAGATACTGGTCTTCAAACCAGTTCTCTGATTAGAGACACCTGGAAACCAAAGCTAGGGTTCAGATTAGAGCCTAGATGCCTGTCCGTTTCAATCTTCTGTCTCTGGGGACACTGTCTGAGTATCTAAGTGGAGATAGTTGCTCAGCTGGTGTCAGAGTGCCCCTCTTAGTCCATGGCCGAGGCATGGCCTTGGAGACCTTATTGGATTCTCCTAATCTCTAGGGTTGTGGCCAATGGATTGGGTACAGTTTTCTTGGAGAGGACTGGCACAGTCCTTCAGTGTGTCTCCATAGGCCCTAGCCTGGAGGGTGTGTGGGTCCGGGCTGTGGGCACAGAAGTCTGAAAACACAAACTCGGCTTGGGTGTGGAGCCGAGAGCATGGCAGGATGGACCCACAGACCGTGAGAGGAGATCCTCAGCTTATGAAAGAAGGGCAAATGGGAGGCAGTCACGCAAGCTTTTGTCTTTGGATGTTTTGTCTCCCATAGCCGTGGAATGTAGGGGTGACCTCAGGGGCTATGGAAGAGTCTCCCTCTCTGAGGAGTTGGTCCAGCTCTTAAGATTTTGGGGACATTTTGTGGGAAGGGTGGAGTCCTGATGTCTGGCTCAGGTGTTCTTCCAGGAGAGGGACTCCAGATCACAGTCCTGGGTTCGAGCAAATGGAATACTCGAGCTCTTGTGAAGATTGGGATCATAGGGGCTTGGCAAGCCCCATATGCGGGCTCTTGGTCGAGGCCCTGAGAGACCTTACTTCGACATGGGGCCCATGCTGATGGTCCCAATGCGAGTTTGTACCCAAGGAGGCACTCAAGTTTAGGCTTGGCCTCAGGGGCCATGAAGGTTTCTCCTACACTGAAGGTATGACTCCATGCCAACAGCAAGTTTTCCAGCCATGGGGAAGGAGAAGATCTGATTTGTGCTTCAGTTACCCACGTTTGCCAGGATTTGATATAATATCTAGGGTCAGATGTCTGAAAACCCAGGTTGGGAAGAGATGACGGCATAAGGCCATGGCCTGTCTGATGTGCTTAGTGTGCAGCCAGCTGTTTCGTTGTCTGTCGGGACGTCAGGCTGTGTCAGAAGGAGCATTACTGACCAGGGTAGCCTTTCCAGTTAGGGTGCGGTCGAGGCCAGAGCAGGTTGGTTCTCATTTGTGGTTTCTGGAGAGCCCCATAGGGCAACGTTTTTCTTCTGGTGGGCAGGCAGAAAACTGTGTTGTGGTTCTGGAATTCCCAGTCTGGAGGGCTTGTTTGCCAGGAGTGTGAAGAGGGAAGTCTGAAAACACAAGCTAGCGTTAGGTTTGGGGCCGAGGGCATGGCAGGCCCACTCTGCAGAGACTGAATCAAGATCTCCTGCATCTTTGGTCAGGGCGAGTATCAGACGTTGCCTCAGGTTGGAGTTTGTGTCCATTATGGCCCCTTCCTGAAGGGGGTGGGGGCGTCATGAGGCCAGGGAGGTTTCCCAACGCTGGGAGTTATGAGCTGCCCCAAACATCAAGGTTTCCTCTGTAGGACAGTCGAGTACTATGAGATGGTTCTAGGATGACCCCTACAGAAAGACTCGAGAGAAGGGGTCTAAGCATGAATGTCTGCAAATGCCACCTCACATTCCCACTGGCTGCTTGGGGCAAGGCAGGCTCAATCTGCAGGCTCTTGGGCGGGTTTCTCAGAGGGCTGAGTTGAAATGGACTCTCCTGAGGATGAGTCATACTGTGGGTTGGTGGCCATGGAGACCTTGGAATGTGGCGGTGGCTCAGGGACTCTGCAGGTTTCTCCAAACCGAAGGGTTTGACACAGCTCCAACAATGAAGCTTCCCATGTGTAGACGATAGTTGTTCTGTTTGGTGTCTCAGGAAAGCCCCAGATGCTGGTCTTCAAACCCAGGCCTCTGAGGAGTGACACCTGGAAACCAAAGCAAGAGTTCAGATTAGGGCCCAGGGGCCTGTCTGGTTCAATCTACTGTCTCTGCCGACATCTGTCTGTGTTTCTGCATGGAGGTAGTTGCTCAGCTTGTGTCAGGATGCCTTTGTCCAGAGTGGCTTATAGTAGTGGGATGTCCTCGGGGGCCTTGATGTTTCTCCTATTCTGTGGGGTTATGGGCAATGGAATGGGCATAGTCTCCTTGGAGAGAGCAGGACAGTCCTGTGGTGTGGCTCCAGAGGCCCCAGCCTGGCGGCTGTGGGGGCCAGGGCTGTGGGGACAGACATCCAAAAACACAAACTCGGCTGAGGTTTGGGGCTGAGGTTATGGCAGGAGTGATCTACAGTCCGTGAGGGGAGCTCATTGTGATTAGAAAGTAAGGCGAGTGAGAGGCGGTCGTTCAGGTTTATGTCTCTGGATGTTGTATTCATGATGGTCATTTAATGTAAGCATGGTCTCATGGGCCATGGAAGTCTCCCTCTCTGGTGATTTGTCCGGCTCCCAAGAGATTGGGGTCATTTTGTGGGAAGGGAGGAGTCCTGTTTTCTGCCTCATGTGTCCCCACAATAGAGGGATTCTAGAGCAGAGCATTGGGTACATACAACTGGAATACCCACCCTCTGGTTAGGCCTGGGGTCCATTGGGCATGGCAAGCCCATATGCAGATTCTTGGTCCAGCCACTGAGAGACGTTACTTGAATAGTGGACTCATGCTGAGGGTCACAATGTGTGTTTGTGCCCAAGGTGGTCCTCAATATTGGGCGGGACCTCATTGAGCTTGCAGGTTTCTCCTACAGTGAACCTTGGACATGCCAACCTCAGGGTTTCTTGCCATGGGGAAGGAGGAGTTTTGATTTCTGCATCACGTTCACCTCTGGGCACTAATTGGAGATAAGGTCTAGGTTCTGAAGCCTGAAAACCGAGGTTTGGAAGAGATGACGACCTAAGGCCATGGCGGGTCCGATGTGTTCAGTTTGGGGCCAGCTTTCTAGGTGTCGTTCAGGAGGTCTGCACTCAGGCTGTGCCAGACAGGGCATTCGTGCCCAGATACGCTGTATAATTGGGGTACAGTTGAGTGACATGCAGAAGATAATTATTTGGGGTTTCTCCGTAGCCCCATAAGGCAAAGTATTTCTTCTGGAGGGCAGGCAGAGTGCTGCATTCTGGCTCCGGAACTGCCAAACTGGAGGCCTTGCGGCCAGGAATGCAAGGATGTAAGTCTGAGAACTGAAGCTTTGCTTTGGTTTCAGGGCGAGGAAATGGCAGGCACACTCTGCAGAGCTGAATTTAGATTTCATGCATCTGAGGTCAGGGCGAGGTTCATATATTGGCTCAGGTTGGAGTTTCTGTCCATGATGGCCCCTTCATGAAGGGGGGTCATCACACCGCCATTGGTGTTTTCCCATGATGGCAGTAGTGAGATGCTCCAAACCACAAGGATTTTCTGCGGGTCAGTTGAAACCTGTTGGATGGCTCCAGGACATCCCATATGGAACAATTGCAGAGCAGGGTTCTAAGGATGGATGCCTGGGCATCCGGCCTTGCATTCCAATTGTCTCCTAGCGAAACGGCCCGTTTGATTGCTGCCTATGATGTAGCAGCCGAGGGGGCTGAGTTGAAATGCATTCTCCTGAGGATCGGTCATAATGTGGGATTGTGTCCATGGAGACCTTGGAATGGGGCAGTGGCACCAGGGCTCTGAAGGATGCTCCTAACCAGAGGTTTTGAAACAGCTCCAAGAAGCATTTTTCCCATGGGGAAACAAGATTTGTTCTCATTGGTGCTTCAGTAACCCCCAATATGCTGGTATTGGAAACCAGAACTCTGAGGAGAGATGCCTGGAAACCAAGGCAATGGATCTGATTAGGGCCTGGGGCCTGTCTGGTTTAATCTTCTTCTCTCGGTTCATCTGTCTATGGGATTGAGTGGAGGTAGTTCCTCAGCTGGTGTCAGATTGCCCCTATTTGTCCTGGGCAGTCTACACTATTGGGATGGCCACTTTGACTTTGGAGGTTTCTCCTAATTTGCAAGTTTGTGGCCAATGAAATGGGCAGAATTCCTTTGGGGAGGGAAGGCACAATCCTGAGGTGTGGCTCTAGGGGCTCAAGCATGGAGGGTGTGTGGGTCAGAGCTGTGGGGACAGAAGTCTGAAAACAGAAACTCGTCTTAGGTTTGGGGACATAGGTATGGGAGGCCCGATCTACAGACCTTGAGCAGAACTCTTCAGGATATGAACAAAGAGTGAGTGTGAGGCACTTGCTCAGGCTTTTGACTCTGGATTTTGTGTCACTGATGGCCGTGGAATGTAGGGGCGTCCTCATGGACCATGGGTGAGACTTCCTCTATGGGGATTTGGATGATCCCAATATTTTGGGGTCATTCCGTGGGTTGGGAGGAGTCCATTCTGTTTTTTTTTTTTTACCTCAGGTGTGCCACTAAAGAGGGATTCCAGAGAAGAACCCTGGGAAGGGGCGACTGGACAACCCGAACTCTGTATAAGATAGGGGGCCTAAGGGCATGGCAATCCCCATATGGGGTACCTTGGTCCAGCCACTGAGAGGTCTTACTTGAGTACAGTGCTCACACTGAGGGTCACAATGCATGTTTGTGCCCAATGTAGGCATCAAGCATGGGCGGGGACTCATGGGCCATGCTTGATTCTCCTACACTGAACTTTGGACAACATACGAACCAAAAGGTTTCTTTCCATGGGGAAGGAGGAATTCTGATTTCTGCATTATGTTCACCCCTGGGCAGTGACTGGAGATAAGATCTAAGTTCTGAATCCAGAAAATCTAGGTTGGGATGAGATGATAACCTAAGGTCATGGAGGGTCCGATGTGCTCAGTGTGCGGTCAGCTTTCTGGGTGTTGTCAGGAGGTATGGATTCAGGCTGTGTCAGACAGTGCATTAGTGCCCAGGTTAGAATGTATAATTTGGGTACAGTTGAGTTCCATGTAGGTTCATCCTCATTTATTGTGTCAGGGAAGCTCACTGGGGCAACATTTTTCTTCTGGTGGGCAGGCAGAGTGCAGCATTGTGGGTCCAGAATTGCCAAACTTGAGGGCGTCGGGACCAGGAGTGTGAGGACGTAAGTCTGAGATCATAAGCTAAACTTAAGTTTCAGGGCGAGGGCACGGCAGGCACCCTCTGCAGATCCGAATCAAAATCTCATTCATCTGAAGTCAGGACGAGGATCAGACTTAGGCGCAGGTTGGAGTTTCTGTCCATGATGGCCCCTTCATCAAAGGGGTGGAATCTCGAGGCCATGGAGGTTTTCCCACGTTGGGAGTTGTGGGATGCTCCAAACTGCAAGAATTCCTTCTGCGGGAAAATTGAGAACTGTTGGATGGCTCCAGGACATCCCATATGGAATGACTCCAGAGCCGGGTTCTAAGGATGGATGCCTGAGCAGACTGCCTCTTACACCAATTGTCTCCCTGCCACAAGACAGGTACGATCTGATGGCTATGCAGGAGCAATCGTGGGAGCTGAGTTGAAATGGACTCTCCTGAAGATGGGTCTTAATATGTGTTTGTGTCCATGAGGACGTTGGAATGGGGTGGTGGCCCCAGGGCTCTAAAGGATTCTAACCGGAGATTTTGAAACAACTCGAAAGAGCAAGTTTTCCATGTGGATACAAGATTTGTTCTAATTGGTGCCTCAGGAAACCCACATATGCTGGTATTAGAACCAGGCCTCTGAGGAGAGATACATAGAAACCACAGCAATGCATCCAATTAGGTCCTAGGAGCCTCTCTGGTTCAATCTTCTTCTCTGTCGACATCTGTCTATTTTATGAAATGGAGGTAGTTGCTCAGCTGGTGTCAGACCGCTCCTGTTTGTCCGGGCGGCCTACACTATAGGGATGGCCTCGGGGACTTTGGAGGTTTCTCCTAAATTGTATGATTATGGACAATGGCATGGGCAGAATTCCTGTGGAGTGGGCAGGCACAGACCTGATGTGTGGCTCCAAAAGCCCAGCCTTGAGAGTGTGTGGGCAAGGACTGTGGGGACAGATGTCTGAAAACACAAACTCAGCTTAGCTTTGGGGACGTAGGTATGGCAGGTCCGATTTACAGACTATGAGGAGAACTTTTTGGGATATGAATAAAGGGTGAAAGTGTGACACTTGTCAGGCTTTTGCCCCTGGATTTTGTGTCAATGATGGCTGTGGAATGTCAAGGAGACCTCATGGGCCATGGAAGAGTCTTTCTCTCTGTGGATTTGGCCAGATCCCAATTGTTTTGGGTTAATCTGTGGGATTCAGTTTTGTTAACTAAGGTGTCCCACCAAAAGAGGGATTCCAGAGCAGAGCCCTGGACAACAAGAAATCTAACTAAAAATACGGGCCTAGGGGCATGGCAAGCCCAATATGCCTTCTAATGGTCCAGCCACTGAGAGGCCTTCATTGAGGACAGAACTCATGCTGAGGGTCACAATGCGTGTTTATGCCCTCGTGGTACTCAAGCATGGGTGGGGACTCATGGTGCATGCTTGTTTCTCCTACACTGAATGATAGTCAACATGTCAACCACATGAGTTCTTGCCATGGGGAAGTATTAATTCTGATTTCTGCATATCATTCACCCCTGGGCAGTGATTGGAGATAAGGTCTAGGTTGTGAAGTCTGAAAACCGAGGTTGGGAAGAGATGACGACCTAAGACCATGTTGGGTCCGATATGCTCAGCGTGGAGCCAGCTGTCTGGGTGTTGGTCGGGAGGTCCAAGCTTGGGCTGTGTCAGACAGGGCCTTAGTGCCCAGGGTAGATTGTATAATTGGGGTACAACTGAGTGCCGTGCAGGTTGATATTTATTTGGCATTTCTGGGTAGCCCCAAGGGCAATGTTTTTCTTCTGGAGAACAGGCAGAGTGCTGCATTGTGGCTCCGGAATTTCCAAAGTGGATGCCTTGTGGACGGGGAGTGGGAGGACGGAAGTCTGAGAACACATGTTAGGCGTAGGTTCTGGGCGAGGGCACGGCAGGCACCCTCTGCAGATCTGAATCGGGATATCATGAATCTGAAGTCAGGGCGAGGTTCAAACCTAGGCTTAGGTTTGAATTTCTGTCCATTCTGGCCACTTTATGAAGGGGACAGCATCTCCAGTCCATGGAGGTTTACCCACAATGGAAGTTGTGAGATGCTCCAAACAACAAAGATTCCTTCTGATCAACAATTGAGACCTTTTGTATCACTCCAGTACATACCATACAGAATGACACCAGAGCAGGGATCTAAGGATGGATGCATGGGAAGCCCGCCTCACATTGCAGTTGTCTCCTAGCAAATAGACACGTTTGATATGCTGGCTCTGTCAGAGCAACCAAGGGGGCTGAGTTGAAATGGACTCTCCTGAGGATGGATGCTAATGTGGGTTTGTGTCCATGGAGACCTTGGAATGGGGCGTTGGTGCATGGGCCCTGAAGGATTCTCCTAACCGGAGGTTTTGAGACATCTCCAAAGGACAAGTTTCCCATGTGGAGACGAGATTTGTTCTGATTGGTGCCTCAGGAAACCCCCATATACTGTTATTGGAATATAGGCCTCTGAAGAGAAATAACTGGAAACCAAAGCAATGGCTCCGTTTAGAGCCTAGGGGCCTGTCCAGTTGAATCTTCTTCTCTGTGTACATCCATCTAAGGTATTAGTGGAGTTAGATGCTCAGCTGGTGTCAGATGGCCCTTGTTTGTCCCAGGCGGCCTACACTATTGTGAAGGCCTTGGGGACTTTGGAGGTTTCTCCTAATTTTATGATTATGGACAATGGAATGGGCAGAATTCCCGTGGAGAGGGAAGGCACAGTTTTGATGTGGCTCCAGGGGCCCCAGCCTGCAGGGTGTGTGCACCAGGACTGTGGAGACAGAAGTCTAAAACACAAACTCAGTTTAGGTTTAGGGACGTAGGTATGGCAGGCCCGATCTACAGACCGTGAGGAGAATTCTTCCGGATTTGAAGAAAGAGAGATTGTGAGGCACTTGTTCAGGCTTTTGTTTCTGGATTTTGTGTCAACGATGGGCGTGGAATGTCGGGGAGGCCTCATGGGCCATGGACGAGTCTTCCGCTCTGTGGATTTGGCCCGATTCCAATTGTTTTGGGTCAAACTGTGGGGTGGGAGGAGTCCTTTCAGTTTTGTTACCTCAGGTGTCCCACCAAAAGAGGGATTCCAAAGCCGAGCCCTGGGGAGGGGAGACTGGACAACCAGAAATCTGGTTAAAAATTGGGGCCTAGGGGCATGACAAGCCCAATATGCTGTCTTTTGGTCCAGCCACTGAGAGGCCTTACTTGAGAACTGGGCTCACGTTGAGGGTCAGAATGCATGTTTGTGAACGACTTGGTCCTCAAGCATCTGCAGGGCCTCATGGGCCACACTGGTTTCAACTACATTTTACGTTGGACAACAGGCCAACCACAAAGTTTCTTGCCATGGGGAAGGAGTTCTGATTCCTGCATCATGTTCAACCCTGGGTGGTGACTGGAGATAAGGTTTAGGTTCTGAAGCCTGAAAACCGAGGTTGGAAAGAGATGATGACCTAAGGCCATGGCGGGTCTGATGTGCTCAGTGTGTGGCTAGCGGGTGGGTGCGAGCCAGGAGGTTCAGTCTCAGGCTGTGCCAGAAAGGGCAGTAGTGCCCAGGGCAGCCTGTATAATTGGGGTCCAGTCAAGTGGCATGCAGGTTGATCCTCATTTGGGGAATCTGGGTAGCCCCAGAGGGCAAAGTTTTTCTTCCGGAAAGCAGGCAGAGTGCTGCCTTGTAGTTCTGGAATTGCCAAACTGGAGGGCTTGTGGGCCAGGAATGTGAGGATGGAAGTTGAGAACACAAACTAGACTTACGTTTCTGGGCAAGGGCAGGGCAGGCACACTCTGCAGAGCTGAATCAAGATGTCCTGCATCTGAAGTCAGGGCGAGGATCAGATGATCGCTCAGGTTGGAGCTTCTGTCCCTGATGGCCCCTTCATGAAGCGCAGGGGGCGGGATCACGAGGCCATGGAGGTTTTCCCACGATGGGAGTTGTGAGATGCTCCAAACAGTAAAGATTCTTCTGCGGGACTATTGAGACCTGTTGGTTGGCTCCAGGACTTCCCATACAGCATCATTCTGAGAATGGTTCTAAGTATGGATGGCTGGGAAGCCTGCCTCTCATTCCAATCATCTCCTAGCGACAAGACGGGTTAGATCTGCTGGATCAGGGGGAGCAACTGAGCGGGCTGAGTTGAAATGGACTCTCCTGTGGATGAGTCCTAATGTGGGTTTGTCTCCATGGAGACCTTGGAATGAGGCGCTGGCACCGGGAACCTGAAATGTCCTTCTAACCAGAGGCTTTGAGAGAGCTCCAACATGCAAGTTTCCCATGTGTAAACGAGATTTGTTCTGATGGGTGCCTCAGGAAAAGCCCTCAGCTGGTATTGGAAACCAGGCTTTTGAAGAGACATGCCTGTAAACCAAAGCTATGGATCCCATTATGGCCTGGGGTCCTGTCTGGTCAATCTTCTTCTCTGGGGACATCCATCTATGGTATGAGTGGAGGTAGATGCTCAGCTGGTGTCAGACGGCCCTTTTTTGTCCCGGACAACCTACACCATTGGTATGGCCTCAGGGAATTTGGAGGTTTCTCCTAATTTGTATAGTTTTGGATAATGGAATGGGCAGAATTCCCATGGATTGGTAAGGCAAAGTCCTAATGTGTGGTTCCAGGGGCCCAGCCTGGAGGGTGTGTGGCCCAGGACTTTGAGGACAGAACTCAAAAAACACAAACTCAGCTTAGGTTTGGGGACGTAGGTATTGCACGGCCGAACTACAAATCATGAGAAGAACTCTTCAGGATATGAAGAAAGAGCGAGTCTGAGGCGCTTGCTTAGGCTTTTGTCTCTGGATTTTGTATCAGCGATGGCCGTGGAATGTCGGGGAGGCCTCATGAGCCATGGACGAATCTTCCTCTCTGTGGATTTGGCCCTATCCCAATTCTTTTTCGTGAATCTGTGGAATGGGAGGACTCCTTTAAGGTTTGTTACCTGAGGTGTCCCACCAAAAGAGGAATTCCAAAGCAGAGCCCTGGGCAAGAGTGAAGGGACAACCCGAACTTGGTTAAAAATTGGGGTCTAGGGGCATGGCAAGCCCAATATGCTCTTTCTTCATGCAGCCACTGAGAGGCCTTGCCTAAGGACCGGGCTCAGGCTGAGGGTCACAATGTGTGTTTGAGACCAATGTGGCCCTCAAGCGTGGGCTGGGTCTCATGTGCCACACTGGTTTCAACTACACTGAAAGTTGGACAACATGCCAACCACGAGGTTTCTTGCCAAGGGAACGAGTTCGGATTTCTGCAACATTTTCAAACCTGGGCAGTGATTGGAGATAAGATCAAGGTTCTGAAGCCTGAAAACCGAGGTTGGGAAGAGATGACGACCTATGGCCATGGCGGGTCCGATGTGCTCAGTGTGTGGCCAGCTGTCTGGGTGGGGCCAGGAGTTCCAGGCTCAGGCTGTGTCAGAATGGGCAATTGTGCCCACTTCAGCCTATATATTTGGTGTACAGCCAAATGGCGTGCAGGTTGATCCTCATTTGGGGTTTCTGGGTAGCCCCAGAGGGCAATGTTCTTCTTCCAGGGAGCAGGCAGAGTGCCGCATTGTACTTCTGGATTGCCAAACTGGAGGGCTTATGGGCCGGTAGTCTGAGGACGGAACTCCGAGAACACAAGCAAGGCTTAGGTTTTATGTGAGAGGACATGGCAGGCACAATCTACAGACCTGAATCGAGATCTCTTGCACCTGAAGTCAGGTTGAGCATCAGACGATGCCTCAGGTTTGACTTTCTGTCCCTGATGGCCCCTTCATAAAGGGGGGGAATCACGAGGCCGTGGGGGTTTTCCCACCATGGGAGTTGTGAGAAGCTCCAAACTGCAAAGATTCTACTGTGGGACAATTGAGACCAGTTGGTTGGCTTCAGGCCAACGATTCTGAGCAGGGTTATAAGGATGGATGGCTGGGTAGCCCACCACGCATTCCAATATTCTCCTAGCTACAAGACAGGCTAGATCTGTTGGATCTCGGGGAGCAACCGAGGAGGCTGAGTTTAAATGGACTCTCCTGTGGATGGGTCCTAATATGTTTTTGTGTCTATGGAGACTGTGGCATTAAGCGGTGGCACTAGGGCCCTGAAGGCTTCTCCTAAACAGAGGTTTGACACAGGTCCACCATGCAAGTTTCCCATATGTAGATGAGATTTGTTCTGATGGGTGAGTCAAGAAACAGCCATATTCTGGTATTGAAATCCAGGCCTCTGAGGAGAGGTGCCTGGAAACCAAAGCAATGGATCCGATTAGTGCCTAGGGGCCTGTTGGTTTCTTTTTACCTCGGGCGACATCTATTTATGGGTCAGAGTGCAGGTAGGTGCTCAGATGAACTCAGATTGCCCGTGTTTGTCCTTGGAAGCCAACACTATGGGATGGCCTCAGGGAATTTAAAGGTTTATACTTTTAGTTGCGTTGTCGCCATTGGAATGGGCTCACACAATTCCCTTGCGAGGGCAAGAACAGTCCTCAGGTTTGGCTTCAGGGGCCTGAGCCTATAGGGTGTGTAGGCCAGGGCTGTTTGGACAGTTGTCTGAAAACACAAACTCGACTTCTGTTTCGGGTCATAGGTAGGGCAGGACTGATCTACAGACCATGAGGAGAACATTTCGGTATATGAAAAAAGGGCGAGTGTGAGGCTATTGCTCATGTTTTTGTCTCTGCATATCATGTCACTCATGGTCGTGAAATTTCCGGGTGACTTCATGGGAAATGGACGAGTCTTACTCTCTGATGGTTTGGCCCCTTCCAAAGAGGTTGGGGTCATTCTGTGGGATGGAAGAAGTCGTTTTTTTTTGTTGTTGTTGCTTTGTTTTGTTTCATTTTTTAACCTCCGTTGTCCCACCACATGAGGAATTCCAGAGTAGAGCTCTGGGGAGGGGTGACTGAACAACCAGAAATCTGGTTAAAAATTGGGGCCTAGGGCTATGTCAAGCCCATTATGACATCTAGTGATCCAGGCTCTGAGAGGACTTACTAGAGGACAGGACTCACCCTGAGGGTCACAATGCATATTTATGCCCTCGTCGCACTAAAGAATAGGCGGGCCTCAGGGTGAATGCTAGTTTCTCCTACAATGAACGTTGGACAACATGCCAACCACAAGGTTTCTTGCCATGTGTAAGGAGAAGTTCTGATTTCTGCATCACACTCACCCCCAGGCAGAGATAAAGTCTAGTTTCTGAGGCCTGAAAACTGAGGTAGGGAAGAGATGAGGACCTAAGGCCATGGCGGGTCTGATGTGCTCAGTGTGCGGTCAGCTGTCTGGGTGTTGGTCAGGAAGTCCGGGCTCAGGTTGTGTCAGACAGTGCATTAGTGCCCAGGTTAGACTATATAATTCGGGCAAAGTCGAGTACCGTGTAGGTTTATCTTCATATAAGGTGCCTTGGCAGCTCTTTAGGCAATATTTTTTTTCCAGAAAGCAGGCCATGTGCTTAATTGTGGAACCGGATTTACCAATCATGAGGGCTTTGAGGCCAGGAGAGTGAGGTCGGAATTCTGAGAACAAAAGTTATACTTGGGCTAAGGGCAAGGGCACGGCAGGTACCCCCTGCAGATCTGAACCAATATCTCATCCATTTCAAGTCAGGGAGAGAATTAGACTTTGGCTTAGGTTGGAGTTTCTGTGCCTGACGGTTCCTTCATGAAGGGAGCGGAATCTCGTGTCCATGGAGTTTTTCCCACGTGGGAGTTGTGGGTTGCCCCCTTCAAGAATTCCTTCTGCGGGACAATTGAGACCTTTGGGCAGCTCCAGGACATCCCATATGGAGTGACTCCATAGCACCGTTCGAGGGAGGATGCCTGGGAAGCCAGCCTCGCATTCCAATTGTCTCCTAGCAACAAGCCAGTTTAGATCTGATGGCTCTGCGGGAGCAACCGGGGTGACTGACTTGAAATGGACTTTCCTCAGGATGGGTCCTAATGTGTCTTTGTGTCCATGGGGCCTTGGAATGGGGCCGTGGCACCGGGACCCTGAAGTATTCTCCTAAGCTTTTGACAGAGCTCGATGCACATGTTTCCTTGTGGAGACGAGATTTGTTCTGATTGCTACCTCAGGAAAACACCTATGCTGGTATTGGAATCCAGGCTTTTGAGGAGACATGCCTCTCACCAAAGCAATGGATCCGATTGGCCAGGGTCCTGTCTGGTTCAATCTTCTTCTCTGTGGACATCCATCTATGGTATGAGTGGAGGTTGATGCTCAGCTGCTATCAGACCGCGCTTGTATGTCACGGGCGACATGCCCTATTGGGATGGCCTCAGGGATTTGGAGGGTTCTCCTAATTTTACGGTTTTGGACAATGGAATGGGCAGAGTTCCCATGGATTGGGTAGGCACACTCCTTATGTGTGGCTCCAGGGACCGCAGCCTGGAGGGTGTGTGGCCCAGGACTTTGAGGACAGAAGTCTGAAAACATAAACTCAGCTTAGGTTTGGAGACGTAGGTATGGCAGGCCCGATCTATAAACCATGAGAAGAACTCTTCAGGATATGAAGAAAGAGCGAGTCTGAGGTGCTTGTTCAGTCTTTTGTCTCTAGATTCGGTATCAGCGATGGCCGTGGATTGTCTGGGAAACCTCATGGGCCATGGACGAATCTTCCTCTCTGTGGAATTGGCCCGATCCCAATTCTTTTTCGTCAATCTGTGGAATGGGAGGTCTCCTTTCAGGTTGGTTACCTTAGGTGTCCCGCCAAAAGAGGAATTCCAAAGAAGAGCCCTGGGGAAAAGCGAAGGGACAACCCGAATTATGGGTAAAATTTGGGGCCTAGGGGCATGGCAAGCCCAATATGCTGTCTCTTCATCCAGCCACTGAGAGGCCTTACCTGAGGACTGGGATCAGGCTGAGGGTCACAATGTGTGTTTGTGACCAATGTGGCCCATAAGCATGGGCGGGGCCTCATGGGCCACACTGGTTTCAACTACACTGAATATTGGAAAACATGCCAACCACATGGTTTCTAGCCACGGGGAAGGAGTTGTGATTTCTGCATCACTTACAAGCCTGGGCAGTGATTGGAGATAAGGTCTAGGTTCTGAAACTTGACAACCGAGGTTGGGAAGAGATGACGACCTAAGGACATGGCTCGTCCAGCGTGCTCAGTGTTCGACCAGCTTTCTGGGTGGGGCCAGGAAGTCCAGACTCAGGCTGTGTCAGAAAGGGCAATAGTGCCTAGGTCAGCCTATATATTTGGGGTACAGTCGAATGGCATGCAGGTTGATCCTCATTTGGAGTTTCTGGGTAGCCCCACAGGGCTATGTTTTTCTTCCTGAAGGCTGGCAGAGTGCCTCATTATAGTTCTGGTTTGCAAACTGGAGGGCTTGTGGGCCAGTAGTCTGAAGACGGAAATCTGATAACACAAGCTAGGCTTAGGTTTCTGGGTGAGGACAAGGCAGGAACAATCTACAGACCTGAATCGAGATCTCGTGCTTCTGAAGTCAGGGTGAGGATCAGAAGATCGCTCAGGTTGGTGTTTCTGTCCCTGATGGCCCCTTCATGAAGGGGCGGGGTCTCGAGTTCGTGGGGGTTTTCCCACGATGTTAGTTGTGAGAAGGTCCAAACTGCAAAGATTCTTGTGCAGGAAAATTGAGACCTGTTGGTTGGCTCCAGGGCAACGATTCCGAGCAGGGTTCTAAGGATGGATGGCTGGGTAGCCCACCTTGCATTCCAATTGTGTCCTAGCAACAAGACAGGTTATATCTGCTGGATCTGGGCGAGCAATCTGGATCTGGGTTGAAATGGACTCTCCTGTGGATGGATCCTAATATGTTTTTGTGTCTATGGAGACCTTGGAATGAAGGGGTGGCACTGGGGTCCTGAAGGGTTTTTTCAAACAGAGGCTTTGACACAGCTCCAACGTGCAAGTTTCCCATATGTAGATGAGATTTGTTCTGACAGATGAGTCAGGAAACAGCCATATGCTGGTATTGAAATCCAGGCCTCTGAGGAGAGATGACTGGATACCACAGCAATGGATCCGAATAGTGCCTTGGGGCCTGTTCGTACATTTTTACCTCTGGGGACATCAGTCTATGCGTCTGAGAGCATGTAGGTGCTCAGATGGGCTCAGATTGCCCCTGTTTGTCCTGGGAAGCCACCACTATTCGGATGGCCTCAGGGAGTTTGCAGGTTTATCCTATTAGTAGGTTGTGGCCATTGGAATGGGCACATACAATTCCCTTGTAGAGGGCAAGTACAATCCTCAGGTTTGGCTCCAGGGGCCTGAGCCTGTAGGGTGTGTAGGCAGAGTTGTTTGGACAGTCTGAAAACACAAACGCGGCTTATGTTTCTGGTCATAGGTATGGCAGGATTGATCTACAGACCATGAGGAGAACTCTTCGGGATATGAATAAGGGGCGAGTGTGAGGCTCGTGCTCAAGTTTTTGTCTCTGGATATCGTGTCACTCATGGTCGTGAAATTTCCTGGTGACTTCATGGGAAATGGACGAATCTTACACTCTGGGGGTTTGGCCCCGTCCAAGGAGTTTTGGGTCATTCTGGGGATGGAAGAAGTCCGTTTTGTTGTTGTTGTTGATTTGCCTTGTTTTGTTTTTTAACCTCAGGTGTCCCACGAAATGGGGGATTCCAGAGTAGAGCCCTGGGGAGGGCCGACCGGACAACAAGAAATGTGGTTAAAAATTGTGGCCTAGGGACATGTCAAGCCCATTATGACATCTAATGGTCGAGCCACTGAGAAGACTTACTAGAGCACAGGACTCACGCTGAGGGTCACAATGCGTGTTTATGCCCACTTCGCAAACAAGAATGGGCAGGGCCTCATGGTGAATCCTGGTTTCTCGTACACTGAACGTTGGACAACATGCCAACCACAAGGTTTCTTGCCATGGGTAAGGAAGAGTTCTGATTTCTGCATCACAGACACCCCTGGGCAGTGATTGGAGATAAGGTCTAGGTTCTGAAGGGTAAAAACTGAGGTAGGAAAGAGATGATGACCTAAGGCCATGGCGGGTCTGAGGTGCTCAGTGTGCGGTCAGCTGTCTGGTGTTGGTCAGGAGATCCGGGCTCAGGTTGTGTCAGAGAGTGCATTAGTGCCCAGTTTAGACTATATACTTTGGGTACAGTCGAGTGCCATGTAGATTTATCCTCATATAAGTTGTCTGGGCAGCTCATTAGGCAAAATTTGTTTTCTAGAGGGCAGGCAGAGTGCTTAATTGTCGGACCGGAATTTTAAACTTGAGGGATTCGTGTCCAGGAGTGTGAGGACGAAAGTCTGAGAACACAAGCTAGACTTGTGTTTCAGGGCGAGGACACGGCAGGTACCACTGTAGATCTGAACCTATATCTCATGCATCTGAAGTCAGGGCGAGGATCAGACGTTGTCTCACGTTGGAGTTTCTGTGCATGACAGACCCTTCATGAAGGGAGCGGAATCTCAAGGCCATGGAGTTTTTCCCACGTTGGGAGTTGTGGGATGCCCACTTCAAGGATTCCTTCTGCGGGACAATTGAGACCTGTTGGGCAGCTTCAGGATATCCCATATGGAATGACTCCAGGGCACTGTTCGAGGTTGGATGCCTGGGAAGCCGGCCTCGCATTCCAATTGTCTCCCAGCAACAAGACAGTTTAGATCTGATGGCTTAGCGGGAGAAACCGGGGTGGCTGACTTGAAATGGACTCTCCTGAGGATGGGTCCTAATGTGTGTTTGTGTCCATGAGGGCCTTAAAATGGGGCGGTGGCACCGGGACCCTGAAGTATTCTCCTAAGCTTTTGACATAGCTCGATGCACAAGGTTCCTTGTGGAGACGAGATTTGTTTTGATGGGTGCCTCAGGAAAACCTCTATGCTGGTATTGGAATCCAGGCTTTTGAGGAGACATGCCTGTAATCCAAAGCAATGTATCCGATTATGTCCTAGGGTCCTGTCTGGTTCAATCTTCTTCTCAGGGGACATCCATCTATGGTATGAGTGGAGGTAGATGCTCAGCTGGTATCAGACCGCCCTTGTTTGTCCCGGGCGACCTGCACTATTGGGATGGCCTCAGCGATTCGTAGGGTTCTCCAAATTTTACTGTTTTGGACAATGGCATCGGCAGAATTCCCATGGATTGGGTAGGCACAGTCCTACTGTGTGACTCCAGGGGTCCCAGCCTGGAGGGTGTGTGGCCCAGGACTTTGAGGACAGAAGTCTGAAAACACAAACTCAGCTTAGGTTTGGGGACATAGGTATGGCAGGCCCGATCTATAAACCATGAGAAGAACTCTTCCGGATATGAAGAAAGAGCGAGTCTGAGGCGCTTGCTCAGGCTTTTGTCTCTGGATTTTGTATCAGAGATGGCCGTGGAATGTCGGGGAGGCCTCATGGGCCATGGACGAATCTTCCTCTCTGTGGATTTGGCCCGATCCCAATTGTTTTTCGTCAATCTGTGGAATGGGAGGACTCCTTTCAGGTTTGTTACCTCAGGTGTCCCGCCAAAAGAGGAATTCCAAAGAAGAGCCCTGGGGAAAAGTGAAGGGAGAACCCGAACTATGGGTAAAATTTGGGGCCTAGGGGCATGGCAAGCCCAATATGCTATCTCTTCATCCAGCCACTGAGAGGCCTTATTGAGGACTGGGATCAGGGTGAGGGTCACAATGTGTGGTTTTGACCAATGTGGCCCGCAAACATGGGCCACCCTGGTTTCAACTACACTGAACGTTGGACAACATGCCAACCACATGGTTTCTTGCCACGGGGAAGGAGTTGTGATTTCTGCATCACTTTCAAGCCTGGGCAGTGATTGGAGATAAGGTCTAGGTTCTGAAACTTGACAACCGAGGTTGGGAAGAAATGACGACCTAAGACCATGGCGGGTCCGATGTGCTCAGTGAGCGGCCAGCTTTCTGTGTGGGGCCAGGTAATCCAGGCTCAGGCTGTGTCAAAAAGGGCAATAGTGCCCAGGTCAGCCTATATATTTGGGGTACAGTCGTATGGCGTGCAGGTTGATCCTCTTTTGGAGTTTCTGGGTAACCCCAGAGGGCAATGTTTTTCTTCCTGAGGGCAGGAAGAGTGCTGCATTATAGTTCTGGTTTTCAAACTGGAGGCTTGTGGGCCAGTAGTCTGAAGGAAGGAAATCTGAGAACAAGCTAGGCTTAGGTTTCTGGGTGAGGACAAGGCAGGAACAATCTACAGACCTGAATCGAGATCTCGTGCTTATGATGTCAGGGCGAGGATCAGAAGATCGCTCAGGTTGGAGTTTCTGTCCCTGATGGCCCTTCATGAAGGGGTGGGGGGGTCATGAGGCCGTGGGGGTTTTCCCACGATGTTAGTTGTGAGAAGCTCCAAACTGCAAAGATTCTTCTGCAGGACAATTGAGACCTGTTGGTTGGCTCCAGGGCAACGATTCCGAGCAGGGTTCTAAGGATGGATGGCTGGGTAGCCCACCTCGCATTCCAATTGTGTCCTAGCAACAAGACAGGTTAGATCTGCTGGATCTGGGGGAGCAACCCAGGAGGCTGAGTTGAAATAAACTCTCCTGTGGATGGGTCCTAATGTCTTTTTGTGTCTATGGAGACCTTGGAATGTAGCGGTGGCACTGGGGTCCTGAAGGGTTTTTCCAAACAGAGGCTTTGACACAGCTCCAACGTGCAAGTTTCCCATATGTAGATGAGATGTTTTCTGATGGGTGAGTCAAGAAACAGCCATACGCTGGTATTGAAATCCAGGCCTCTGAGGAGAGATGACTGGATACCACAGCAATGGATCCGAATAGTGCCTAGGGGCCTGTTCGTTCCTTTTTACCTCTGGGGACATCAGTCTATGCGTCTGAGTGCAGGTAGGTGCTCAGATGAGCTCAGATTGCCCCTGTTTGTCCTGGGAAGCCACCACTATTGGGATGGCCTCAGGCAGTTTGGAGGTTTATCCTATTAGTAGGGTTGTGGCCATTGGAATGGGCACATACAATTCCCTTGAAGAGGGCAAGTACAGTCCTCAGGTTTGGCTCCAGGGGCCTGAGCCTGTAGGGTGTGTAGGCCAGAGCTGTTTGGACAGTTGTCTGAAAACACAAACGCGGATTATGTTTCGGGTCATAGGTATGGCAGGACTGATCTACAGACCATGAGGAGAACTCTTCAGGATATGAAAAAAGGGCGAGTGTGAGGCTCGTGCTCAAGTTTTTGTCTCTGGATATCGTGTCACTCATGGTCGTGAAATTTCCAGGTGACTTCATGGGAAATGGACGAGTCTTACTCTCTGGGGTTTTGCCCCGTCCCAAGAGTTTTGGGTCATTCTGGGGATGGAAGAAGTCCGTTTTGTTGTTGTTGTTGTTGATTTGCTTTGTTTTGTTTTTTAACCTCAGGTGTCTCACCAAATGAGGTATTCCAGAGTAGAGCCCTGGGGAGGGCTGACCGGACAACCAGAAATCTGGTTAAAAATTGTGGCCTAGGGACATGTCAAGCCCATTATGACATCTAATGGTCGAGCCACTGAGAGGACTTACTAGAGCACAGGACTCACGCTGAGGGTCACAATGCGTGTTTATGCCCTCTTCGCACTCAAGAATTGGCGGGGCCTCCGGGTGAATGCTGGTTTCTCCTACACTGAACGTTGGACAACATGCCAACCACAAGGTTTCTTGCCATGCGTAAGGACAAGGTCTGATTTCTGCATCACAGGCACCCCTGGGCAGTGGTTGGAGATAAGGTCTAGGTTCTGAAGCCTGAAAAACCGCAGTTGGGAAGAGATGATAACCTAAGGCCATGGCGGTTCTGATGTGCTCAGTGTGCGGTCAGCTTTCTGGGTGTTGGTCAGGAGGTCCGAGCTCAGGTTGTGTCAGACAGTGCATTAGTGCCCAGGTTAGACTATATACTTTGGGTATAGTCGAATGCCATGTAGATTTATCCTCATATAAGGTGCCTGGGCAGCTCATTAGGCCAAATTTTTTTTCTAGAGGGCAGGCAGAGTGCTGCATTGTGGGTCTGGAATTGCGAAACTTCCGGGCTTCCGGGCCTGGAGTGTGAGGACGGAAGTCTGAGAACACAAGCTAGACTTTGGTTTCAGGGCCAGGGCACGGCAGGTACCCCTGTAGATCTGAACCTATATCTCATGCATCTGAAGTCAGGGCGAGGATCAGAAGTTGGCTCAGGTTGGAGTTTCTGTGCATGACGGCCCCTTCATGAAGGGAGGGGAATCTCGAGGCCATGGAGGTTTTCCCACGTTGGGAGTTGTGGGATGCCCCCTTCAAGGATTCCTTCTGCGGGACAATTGAGACTTGTTGGGCAGCTCCAGGACATCCCATATGGAATGACTCCAGGGCACCGTTCGAATATGGATGCCTGGGAAGCCCGCCTCGCATTCCAATTGTCTCCTAGCAACAAGACAGTTTAGATCTGATGGCTTAGCGGGAGAAACCGGGGTGGCTGACTTGAAATGGACTTTTCTGAGGATGGGTCCTAATGTGTGTTTGTGTCCATGAGGGCCTTAAAATGGGGCGGTGGCACCGGGACCCTGAAGTATTCTCCTAAGCTTTTGACATAGCTCGATGCACAAGGTTCCTTGTGGAGACGAGATTTGTTTTGATGGGTGCCTCAGGAAAACCTCTATGCTGGTATTGGTATCCAGGCTTTTGAGGAGACATGCCTGTAGTCCAAAGCAATGTATCCGATTATGGCCTAAGGTCCTGTCTGGTTCAATCTTCTTCTCAGGGGACATCCATCTATGGTATGAGTGGAGGTAGATGCTCAGCTGGTATCAGACCGCCCTTGTTTGTCCCGGGCGACCTGCACTATTGGGATGGCCTCAGGGATTTGGAGGGTTCTCCAAATTTTACTGTTTTGGACAATGGCATCGGCAGAATTCCCATGGATTGGGTAGGCACAGTCCTAATGTGTGACTCCAGGGGCCCCAGCCTGGAGGGTGTGTGGCCCAGGACTTTGAGGACAGAAGTCTGAAAACACAAACTCAGCTTAGGTTTGGGGACGTAGGTATGGCAGGCCCGATCTATAAACCATGAGAAGAACTCTTCCGGATATGAAGAAAGAGCGAGTCTGAGGCGCTTGCTCAGGCTTTTGTCTCTGGATTTTGTATCAGAGATGGCCGTGGAATGTCGGGGAGGCCTCATGGGCCATGGACGAATCTTCCTCTCTGTGGATTTGGCCCGATCCCAATTGTTTTTCGTCAATCTGTGGAATGGGAGGACTCCTTTCAGGTTTGTTACCTCAGGTGTCCCGCCAAAAGAGGAATTCCAAAGAAGAGCCCTGGGGAAAAGTGAAGGGAGAACCCGAACTATGGGTAAAATTTGGGGCCTAGGGGCATGGCAAGCCCAATATGCTATCTCTTCATCCAGCCACTGAGAGGCCTTATTGAGGACTGGGATCAGGGTGAGGGTCACAATGTGTGGTTTTGACCAATGTGGCCCGCAAACATGAGCGGGGCCTCATGGGCCACCCTGGTTTCAACTACACTGAACGTTGGACAACATGCCAACCACATGGTTTCTTGCCACGGGGAAGGAGTTGTGTTTTCTGCATCACTTTCAAGCCTGGGCAGTGATTGGAGATAAGGTCTAGGTTCTGAAACTTGACAACCGAGGTTGGGAAGAGATGACGACCTAAGACCATGGCGGGTCCGATGTGCTCAGTGAGCGGCCAGCTTTCTGTGTGGGGCCAGGTAATCCAAGCTCAGGCTGTGTCAAAAAGGGCAATAGTGCCCAGGTCAGCCTATATATTTGGGGTACAGTCGTATGGCGTGCAGGTTGATCCTCTTTTGGAGTTTCTGGGTAGCCCCAGAGGGCAATGTTTTTCTTCCTGAGGGCAGGAAGAGTGCTGCAATATAGTTCTGGTTTTCAAACTGGAGGCTTGTGGGCCAGTAGTCTGAGGAAGGAAATCTGAGAACAAGCTAGGCTTAGGTTTCTGGGTGAGGACAAGGCAGGAACAATCTACAGACCTGAATCGAGATCTCGTGCTTATGATGTCAGGGTGAGGATCAGAAGATCGCTCAGGTTGGTGTTTCTGTCCCTGATGGCCCTTCATGAAGGGGCGGGGGGGTCATGAGGCCGTGGGGGTTTTCCCACGATGTTAGTTGTGAGAAGCTCCAAACTGCAAAGATTCTTCTGCAGGACAATTGAGACCTGTTGGTTGGCTCCAGGGCAACGATTCCGAGCAGGGTTCTAAGGATGGATGGCTGGGTAGCCCACCTCGCATTCCAATTGTGTCCTAGCAACAAGACAGGTAGATCTGCTGGATCTGGGGGAGCAACCCAGGAGGCTGAGTTGAAATGGACTCTCCTGTGGATGGATCCTAATATGTTTTTGTGTCTATGGAGATCTTGGAATGAAGCGGTGGCACTGGGGTCCTGAAGGGTTTTTTCAAACAGAGGCTTTGACACAGCTCCAACGTGCAAGTTTCCCATATGTAAATGAGATTTGTTCTGAGGGATGAGTCAGGAAACAGCAATACGCTGGTATTGAAATCCAGGCCTCTGAGGAGAGATGACTGGATAGCACAACAATGAATCCAAATAGTGCCTAGGGGCCTGTTCGTACCTTTTTACCTCTGGGGACATCAGTCCATGCATCTGAGTGCATGTAGGTGTCAGATGGGCTCAGATTGCTCCTGTTTGTCCTGGAGAGCCACCACTATTGGGATGGCCTCAGGGAGTTTGGAGGTTTATCCTATTAGTAGGTTGTGGCCATTGGAATGGGCACATACAATTCCCTTGGAGAGGGCAAGTACAGTCCTCAGGTTTGGCTCCAGGGGCCTTAGCCTGTAGGGTGTGTAGGCAGAGCTGTTTGGATAGTTGTCTGAAAACACAAACGCGGCTTATGTTTCGGGTAATAGGTATGGCAGTATTGATCTACAGACCATGAGGAGAACTCTTCGGGATATGAAAAAAGGGCGAGTGTCAGGCTCTTGCTCAAGTTTTTGTCTCTGGATATCGTGTCACTCATGGTCATGAAATTTCCGGTTGACTTCATGGGAAATGGACGAGTCTTACTCTCTGGTGGTTTGTCCCCATCGCAAGATTTTTGGGTCATTCTGTGGGATGGAAGAAGTCCGTTTTGTTGTTGTTGTGATTTGCCTTGTTTTGTTTTTTAACCTCAGGTTCCCACCAAATGAGGTATTCCAGAGTAGAGCCCTGGGGAGGGCCGACTGGACAACCAGAAATCTGGTTACAAATTTGGGCCTAGGGACATGTCAAGCCCATTATGACATCTAATGGTCGAGCGACTGAGAGGACTTACTAGAGGACAGGACTCACACTGAGGGTCACAATGCGTGTTTATGCCCACTTCGCAAACAAGAATGGGCGGGGCCTCATGGTGAATCCTGGTTTCTCCTACACTGAACGTTGGACAACCTGCCAATGACAAGATTTCTTGCCATGGGTAAGGAAGAGTTCTGATTTCTGCATCACAGTCACCCCTGGGCAGTGATTGGAGATAAGGTCTAGATTCTGAAGCCTGAAAACAGAGGTAGGGAAGAGATGATAACCTAAGGCCATGGCAGGTCTGATGTGCTCAGTGTGCCGTCAGCTGTCTGGGTGTTGGTCAGGAGGTCCGGGCTCAGGTTGTGTCAGACAGTGCATGAGTGCCCCCGTAGACTATATAATTTGGGTAAAGTCGAGTGCCATGTAGATTTATCCTCATATAAGTTGTCTGGGCAGCTCATTAGGCAAAATTTGTTTTCTAGAGGGCAGGCAGAGTGCTTCATTGTCGGTCCGGAATTGCCAAACTTGAGGGCTTCGTGTCCAGGAGTGTGAGGACGGAAGTCTGAGAACACAAGCTAGATTTGTGTATCAGGGCGAGGATACGGCAGGGACCACTGTAGATCTGAACCAATATCTCATGCATCTGAAGTCAGGGCGAGGATCAGACGTTGTCTCACGTTGGAGTTTATGTGCATGACGGCCCCTTCATGAAGAGAGCGAAATCTCGAGGTACTGTAGGTTTTCCCACGTTGGGTGTTGTGGGATGCCCCCTTCAAGGATACCTTCTGCGGGACAATTGAGACCTGTTGGGCAGCTTCAGGACATCCCATATGGAATGACTCCAGGGCACCATTCGAGAATGGATGACTGGGAAGCAGGCCTCGCATTCCAATTTTCTCCTAGCAACAAGAGAGTTTAGATCTGATGGCTCTGCGTGAGCAACAGGAGTGACTGACTTGAAATGGACTTTCCTGAGGATGGGTCCTAATGTGTGTTTGTGTCCATGAGGGCCTTAAAATGGGGGGTTGGCACCGGGGCCCTGAAATATTCTCCTAAGCTTTTGACATAGCTCAATGCACAAGGTTCCTTGTGGAGACGAGATTTGTTCTAATGGGTGCCTCAGAAAAACCCCTATGCTGGTATTGGAATCCAGGCTTTTGAGGAGACATGCCTGTAAACCAAAGCAATGTATCCGATTATGGCCTAGGGTCCTGTCTGGTTCAATCTGCTTCTCAGGGGACATCCATCTATGGTATGAGTAGAGGTAGATGCTCAGCTGGTATCAGACCGCCCTTGTTTGTCCCGGGCGACCTGCACTATTGGGATGGCCTCAGGGATTTGGAGGGTTCTCCTAATTTTACGGTTTTGGACCATGGAATGGGGAGAATTCCCATGGATTGGGTAGACACAGTCCTAATGTGTGACACCTGGGGACCCAGCCTGGAAGGTGTGTGGCCCAGGACTTTGGGGACAGAAGTCTGAAAACACAAACTCAGCTTAGCTTTGGGGAGGTAGGTATGGCAGGCCCGATCTATAAACCATGAGAAGAACTCTTCCGGATATAAAGAAAGAGCGAGTCTGAGGCACTTGCTCAGGCTTTTGTCTCTGGATTTTGTATCAGAGATGGCCGTGGAATGTCGGGGAAGCCTCATGGGCCATAGACGAATCTTTCTCTCTGGGGATTTGGTCCGATCCCAATTGCTTTTCATCAATCTGTGGAATGGGAGGACTCCTTTCAGGTTTGTTACCTCAGGTGTCTCGCCAAAAGAGGAATTTCAAAGATGAGCCCTGGGGAAAAGTGAAGGGAGAACCCGAACTATGGGTAAAATTTGGGGCCTAGGGTCATGGCAAGCCGAATATGCTGACTCTTCATCCAGCCACTGAGAGGCCTTACCTTAGGCCTGGGATCAGGCTGAGGGACACAATGTGTGTTTGTGACCAATGTGGCCCATAAACATGGGCGGGGCATCATGGGCCACACTGGTTTCAACTACACTGAACGTTGGAAAAACATGCCAACCACTAGGTTTCTTGCCAAGGCGAAGGAGAAGTTCTGATTCTTGTATCACATTCACTCCTGAGCAGTGAGTGCAGATAAGGTCTAGGTTCTGAAGGTGAAAACTGAGGTTGTGTAGAGTTGATGGCCTAAAGCCATTGTGGGTGTGATATGCTCTGTTTATGGCCAGCTGTCTGGGTGTTGGACTGGAGGTGTGCCCTCAGGCTGTTTCAGACAGGGCTTTAGTGCACAGGCTAGACTGTATAATTGGGGTGTGGTCGAGTGGCATGCAGGTTGTTACTCATTTGGTGTTTCTGGTTAGGCCTATAGGGCAACATTTTTCTTCTGGAGGGCAGGCAGAGTGATGCATTGTGTCTCCAGAATTGCCAAACTGGAGGGGTGTGGCCAGGATTGTGAGGAAGGAAGTCTGAAAACACAAGCTAGCACGAGTTTTGGGGCCAAGAGCATGGCAGGCCCACTCTGCAGAGGCTGAATCGAGATCTCCTGCAGGTGAGGTCAGGGCGAGTATCAGATGTTGCCTCAAGCTGGAGTTTGTGTCCATGACGGCCCCTTCCTGAAGGGGGTGGGGGCGTCATGAGGCCAGGGAGGTTTCCCTACGCTGGGAGTTGTGAGCTGCTCCAAACTTCAAAGTTTCCTTCTTCAGGACAGTCGAGTACTATTGGATGGTTCCAGGATGCTCCATACAGAAAGACTCAAGAGCAGGGCCCTAACATGGATGCCGAGAAACCCCAACTCACCTTCCCATTGCCTGGTCTAGACAAGGCACGCTCAATCTGCGGGCTTTTGGGTGAGCTACCCAGAAGGCTGAGTTTAAATGGACTCTCCTGAGGATGAGTCATAATGTGGGTTGGTGGCCAAGGAGACCTTGGAATGTGGCAGTAGCTAAGGGACTCTGCAGGATTCTCCAACCCGAAGGGCTTGACACAACTCCAACAAGGAAGCTTCCCATGTGGAGATGAGAGATCTTCTGTCTGGTGCCTCAGGAAAGCCCCGTATGCTGGTCTTCGAACCCAGGCCTCTGAGGAGTGATACCTGGACACCTAAGCAAGAGTTCATAATAGGGCCTAGGGGCCTGTCTGGTTCGATCTTCTTTCTCTGCGGATATCTGTCTGTGTGTCTGCGTGGAGGTAGTAGTTGCTCATCTTGTGTCATAATGCCAGTATTTGTCCAGTGCGGCTTGTGGTAGTGGGATGTCCTTGGGGACCTTGAGGTTTCTACTATTTTGTAGAGTTGTGGCCAATGGAATGGGCAGTTTCTTAGGAGAGAGTAGGCACAGTTCTGTGGTGTGGCACCAGAGACCCCAGCCTGGAGGCTGTGTGGGCCATGGCTGTGCAGACAGACATCCAAAAACCCTAACTCAGCTCAGGTTTGGGGCCGAGGTTACGGCAGGCCTGATCTACAGTCCATGAGGGGAGCTCCTCTGGATATGAAAGAAGGGTGAGAGGGAGGCAGTCGCTCAGGCTTTTGTCTCTGGATGTTTTGTCCACAATGGCCGTTTAATGTAGGAGTTGCCTCATGGGTCGTAGAAGTCTACCTCTCTGGTAGTTTGTCCAGCCCCCAAGAGTTTGGGGTCATTCTGTGGGAAGGGAAGTGTCCTGTTTTCTGATTCATGTGTCCCCCCAGTAGAGGGATTCTAGAGCATAGCAGTGGGTACTGACAACTGGAATACTCGCCCTCTGGTTAAGCCTGGGGGCCTATGGATATGACAAGCCCCATATGCAGGATCTTGGTCCATCCACTGAGAGGCGTTACTTTAATACGGGACTCACGCTGCAGGTCACAATGTATGTCTGTGCCCTAGGCGGCCCTCAAGCACTGGCGTGGCCTTTCGGACAATGCAGGTTTTCCCACATTGAACGTTGGACAACATGCCAACCACAAGGTTTCTGGCCATGGGGAAGGAGGAATTCTAATTTCTGCATCACGTTCACCCCTGGGCAGTGATTGGAGATAAGGTCTAGGTTCTGAAGCCTGAAAACCGAGGTTGGGAAGAGATGACGACCTACAGCCATAGCGGGTCCTATGTGTCCAGGTTGGGGCCAGCTGTCTGGGTATCGTTTGGGATGTATTGTCTCAGGCTGTGCCAGTCAGGGCATTAGTATACAGGGTAGACTGTATAATTGCTTTACAATCGAGTGGCATGCATTAGAAAATCATTTGGGGTTTCTTATTAGCAGCATAGGGCAAAGTTTTTCTTCTGGAGGGCAGGCAGAGTGCTGCATTGTGGCATCGGAATTCCCAAACTGGAGGGCTTGTGGGCCAGGAGAGTGAGGACGGAAGTCTGAGAACACAAGCTAGGCTTAGGTTTCGGGGCAAGGACATGGCAGGCACACTCTGCAGAGCTGAATTGACATCTCATGCCTCTGAAGTCAGGTCGAGGATCAGACTTTGGCTCAGGTTTGAGTTTCTGTCCATGTTGGCCCCTTCAGGAAGGGGGTACATTATGAGCCCATGGGGGTTTTCCCACTATTGGAGTTGTGAGATGCTCCAAACCGCAAGGATTCCTTCTGTGGGACAATTAAGATTTGTTGGATGGCTCCAGGACGTCTTATGAGGTATTTTTCCAGAACAGGGTTCTACGTATGAATGCCTGGGCAGCCAGCCTCACATTCCAATTGTCTCCTAGCAACAAGAAACGTTTGATCTGCTGGCTTGGGGTAGCAACAGAGGGGGCTGAGTTGAAATGGACTTTCCTGAGGATGGTCTTAATGTTGGTTTGAGTCCATGGAGACTTTGGTATGGGGTAGTGGCACCAGGGCCCTGAAGGATTCTCCTAACCAGAGGTTATGACAAAGCTCCAATGAGCAAGTTTTTCATGGGGAGACGAGATTTGTTCTTATTGGTGCCTCAGGAAACCACCATATGCTGGTATTGGAAAGGAGGCCTCTGAGGAGAGATGCCTGGAAACCAAAGCAATGGATCTGATTAGGGCCTAGGAACCTGTCCGGTTCAATATTCTTCTCTGGGGACATCTGTTGTCTGAGTGGAGGTAGTTGCTCAGCTAGTTTGAGATCACCCCTGTTTGTCCTGGGCGGCCTACCCTATTAAGATGGCCTCGGTGACTTTGGAGGTTTTTCCTCATTTCCAAGGTTGTGGCCAATGGAATGGGAAGAATTCCCTTGAAAGGGAAGCACAGTCCTGAGGTGTGGCTCCAAGGACCCAATTGTGGAGCATGTTTGGTCCAGGGCTATTTGGACAAAAGTCTGAAAACACAAACTCCACTTAGGTTGGGGGATGTAAGTATGGCCGACCCGATCTATAGACCGTGAGGAGAACTCTTCGGGATATGAACAAAGGGCGAATGTGAGGTGCTGGCTCATGCTTTTTTTTTTTTCTGGAATTGTGTTCACCGATTGCCATGGAATGTCGGGGTGTCCTCATGGGTCATTGATGAGGCTCCCTTTCTCGGGATTACCCAATCCCAAGAGTTTGGGGTCATTCTGTGGGAAGGGAGGAGGCCTTTCTTGTTTTTTTGTTTATTTTTTTAGTATTATTATTTTTTTTTACCTAAGGTGGACAACCAAAAGAGGGATCCAAGAGCAGAGTCCTGGCGAGGGGCGACTGGACAACCAGACCTCTGGTTAACATTGGGACCTAAGAACATGGCAAGCCCCATATGTGGGCTCTTGGTCCAGACACTGAGAGGCCTTCCTTGAGGATAGGTCTCACACTGAGTTTCACAATGTGTTTTTGTGCCCAAGGAGCCCCTCAAGTCAGGGCGTGGCCTAATGTACCATGCTGGTTTCTCCTACACTGAACGTTGCACAATATGGCAACCACAAGTTTTCTGGCCATGGGGAAGAAGGAGTTCTAATTTCTGCAACACTTTCACTCCTGGACTGTGATTGGATTTAAGGTCTAGGTTCTGAAGCCTGAAAACTGAGGTTGGGAAGAGATGAAGACCTAAGGCCATGGTGTGGCTGATGTGCTCAGTGTTCGGCCAGCTGTTGAGTGTGGGTTGGGAGGTGCAGGCTCAGGCTGTGGCAGACAGGGAATTAGTGCCCAGGCTAGACTGTATCATTGGGGTGCAGTCGAGTTTCGTGCAGGATGGTACTCATTTGTGGTTACTGGGTAGCCCCAGAGGGCAACATTTTTCTTCTGGAGGGAAGACACAGTGCCACATAGTGGCTCCAGAATTCCCAAACTGGAAGGCTTGTGGGCCAGGAGTGTGAGAAAAAAATTCTGAGAACACAAGCCAGACTTAGATTTCGGGGTGAGGGGACGGCAGGCACCCTCTGCAGAGATGATTCGAGATCCCGTATGCCTGAAGACAGAGCTAGGATCAGACGTTGGCTTACGTCGGAGTTTCTGTCCATGACGGCCCCTTCATGAAGGGGACGGTGTCACGAGGACATGGAGGTTTTCCCAGGATGGGAATTGTGAGATGCTCCAAACCGCAATGATTCCTTCTGTGGGACAGTCGAGACCTTTTGGATGGCTCCAGGACATCCCATAAGGAAGTTATCCAGAGCAGGGTTCTAAGGATCGATGCCTGGGCAGCCTGCCTCCCATTCCAGGTGTCTCATAGCGCCAAGGCAAGTTCGATCTGCTGGATCTAGGGGAGCAACCGAGGCGGGTGTGTTGAAATGGGTGAGTTGAGGATGGGTCATAATGTGCATTTGTGTCCATGGAGACCTTGGAATGGGGTGCTTGATCCGGGGCCTTGAGGGATGTTCATAACCGGAGGTTTTGATGGGCTCTAAAGAGTACGTTTCCTATGTAGAGAAGAGAATTGTTTTGATGAGTGCCTAAGTAATCTCCCATATGCTGGTATGGGAAACCAGGCCTCTGAGGAGAGATGACTGGAAACAAAAGCAATCGAGATGATTAGGGCCTAGGTGCCTGTCCGGTTCAATCTCTTTCCTGAGGATACGTGTCTAAGGATCTGAGGGGATGTAGTTGCTCAGCTTGTGTCAGATCGCCCCTGTTTGTCCTGGGCAGCCTATAATATTGGGATGGCTTCCGGACTTTGGAGTTTCTCCTAATCTATAGGGTTGTGGCCAATGGAATGGGCAGAAATCTCCTGGAGAGGCAGGCACAGTTCGGAGTTTGGCTCTAGGGGCCCAGCCTTGAGGCTGTGTGGGCCAGGCCTGTGGGGACAAAAGTCTGAAAACACAAACTCCGCTTAGGATTGGGGAAATAGGTATGGCACGCCCAATCTACAGACTGTGATAACACTTAGGGATATGAAAAAGGGTGAGTTTGAGGTGCTTGCTCAGGTTTTGTCTCTGGATTTGTGTCAACAATGTGGGTGGAATGCTGGCGTGGCCTCATGGGTTGTGGATGGCTTTCCTTCTCTGAGGATTTGATCCGATCCCAAGAGTTTGGGTACATTCTGTGGGATGGGAGGAGTCTTTTCTGTTTTTTATTTTATTTTATTTTATATTTTATTTTATGTACCTCAAGTGTCCCAATAAAAGAGGGATTCCAGAGCAGAATCCTTGGGAGGGACAACTGGATATCCCCACCTCTGTTTAAGTTTGGGGGCCTAGGGGCATGGAAAGTCCAATAGGCGGGCTCTTGATTCAGACACTGAGAGGCCTTCCTTGAGGACAGGGCTCATGCTGAGGGTCACAATGCCTATTTGTGCCCAACAAGGCCCTCAAGCATGGGAAGTGCCTCATGGGCCACGCTAGATTATTCTACACTGAACGTTGGAGAATATGCCAACCACAAGGTTTCCAGCCATGGCGAAGGAAGAGTTGTGATTTCTGCATCACGTTCACCCCTGGAAAGTGTTTGGAGTTTAGGTCTAGGTTCTGAAACCCGAAAACTGAGGTTGGAAGAGATGAAGACCTAAGGACCTGATGGGTCCAATGAGCTCAGTGTGCAGCCAGCTGTTGAGCGTAGGTCTGGAGGTGTGGGCTCATGCTGTGTCAGACAAGGCATTAGACAGGGTAGACTGCATATTTGGGGTGCAGTCGAGTGGCGTTCAGTTGATCCTTATTCGGGTTTCTAGGTAGCTCCATAAGGCAACGTTTTTCTTCTGGAGGGCAGGCAGTGTGCTGCATTATGGCCCCAGTATTGCCAATCTGTAGGGCTTTTGGGGCAGGGGTGTGAGGACGGTAGTCTGAGAACACAAGCTAGGCTTAGTTTTGGGGGTGAGTGCACAGAAGGCACACTCTGCAGAGCTGAATCAAGATCTCATGCACCTGAAGTCAGGGCGAATATCAGACGTTTGCTCAGGTTGGAGTTTCTGTCCATGATGGCCCCTTTATAAAGTGGAGCGTCTCAAGAGGCCATGTAGATTTTCCCACAATGGGAGTTGTGAGATGCTCCAGACTGCAAAGATTCCTTCTGTGGGACACGTGAGACCTGCTGGATGGCTCTAGGATGTCCCATGTGGAACGACTCCAGAGTAGGGTTCTAAGGATGGATGCCTGGGCAGCCCGCCTCCCATTCTAGTTGTCTCCTAGCAACAAGGCAGGTTTGATCTGCAGGCCCTGGGGGAGAAACCAAGGGGGTTGAGTTGACATGGACTCTCCCGACAATAGATCATAATGTGGGTTTAAGTCCATGGAGACTTTGGAATGGGGCGCTTGATCCGGGGCCCTGAAAGATTCTCCTAAACAGAGGTTTTTATAGAGCTCCAAAGAGTACATTTCCTATGTGGAGATGAGATTTTTCTGATGAGTGCCTCAGTAATCCCCCGTATTCTGGTATTGGAAACCAGGCCTCTGAGGAGAGATGCCTGGAAACAAAAGCAATGGATCCGATTAGAGCCTAAGTGCCTGTCCAGTTCAATCTTATTCTATGGGGATATCTGTCTCTGGGTCTGAGTGGAGGTAGTTTCCTAACTTGTGAAAGATCATCCCTGTTTGTCCTGGGCAGCCAACACTATTGGGATGGCCTCGGGGAGTTTGGAGGATTCTCCTAATCTATAGGGTTGTGGCCAATGGAAATGGCAGAATTCCCCTGGAGAGGGAAGCCACAGTCCTGAGGTGTGTTTCCAGGGGCCCCAGCTTGGATGGTGTGTGGGCCAGGACTGTGGGGACAGAAGTCTGAAAACACAAACTCAGCTTAGGTTTGGGGATGTATGTATGAAGGCTCGATCTACAGACCGTGAGAATTTTCCGGGCTATGAACAAAGGGCGAGTATGTGGCGCTTGCTCAGGGTTTTGTCTCCGGATTTTGTGTCAACGGTGGCCGTGGAATGTCGGGGTGTCATCAAGGGCCATGGACAATTCTTTCTCTGGTAATTTGGCCTGATCCCAAGGGGTAGGGATCATTCTGTGGATGGGAAGAGTCCTTTATGTATTTTTTTTTTTTTTTTACCTCAGGTGTTCCACCAAAGAGGGATTCCAGAGTAGAGCCCTGAGTAGGGGTGACTAGACATCTCGAACTCTGGTTGAGATTGGGGGACTAGGGGCTTGGCAAGCCCCATATGTGGGCTGTTGTTCCAGTCACTAAGAGGCTTTACATGAGGATAGGGTTCACGCTGAGGGTCACAATGTGTGTTTGTGCAAATTGTGGCCCTCAGGGATAGGTGGGGCCTCATAGTCCATGCTGCTTTCTCCTAAAATGAACATTGGACAACATGCCAACCACTAGGTTTCTTGCCAAGGCGAAGGAGAAGTTCTGATTCTTGCAACACGTTCACTCCTGAGCAGTGAGTGGAGATAATGTCTAGGTTCTGAAGGTGAAAACTGAGGTTGGGTAGAGATGATGGCCTAAAGCCATTGTGGGTGTGATATGCTCTGTGTACGGCCAGCTGTCTGGGTGTTGGACTGGAGGTCTGCCCTCAGGCTGTGTCAGACAGGGCTTTAGTGCACAGGCTAGACTGTATAATTGGGGTATGGTCGAGTGGCATGCAGGTTGTTACTCATTTGGCGTTTCTGGTTAGCCCTATAGGGCAACATTTTTCTTCTGGAGGGCAGGCAGAGTGCTGCATTGTGTCTCCAGAATTGCCGAACTGGAGGGGTGTGGCCAGGATTGTGAGGAAGGAAATCTGAAAACACAAGCTAGCACGAGTATTGGGACCAAGAGCATGGCAGGTCCACTCTGCAGAGGCTGAATCGAGATCTCCTGCAGTGAGGTCAGGGCGAGTATCAGATGTTGCCTCAAGCTGGAGTTTGTGTCTATGACGGCCCTTACATGAAGGGGTGGGAGCGTCATGAGGCCAGGGAGGTTTCCCTACACTGGGAGTTGTGAGCTGCTCCAAACTTCAAAGTTTCCTTCTTCAGGACAGTCGAGTACTATTGGATGGTCCCTTGATGCCCCATACAGAAAGACTCGAGAGCAGGGGCCTAAGCATGGATGCCGAGAAACGCCAACTCACCTTCCCATTGCCTGGTGGAGACAAGGCACGCTCAATCTGCGGGCTCTTGGGTGAGATACCCAGAAGGCTGAGTTTAAATGGACTCTCCTGAGGATGAGTCATAATGTGGTTTAGTGGCCATGGAGACCTTGGAATGTGGCAGTAGCTAAGGGACTCTACAGGATTCTCCAAACCGAAGGGCTTGACACAACTCCAACAAGGAAGCTTCCCAGGTGGAGATGAGAGATCTTCTGTCTGGTGCCTCAGGAAAGCCCCGTATGCTGGTCTTCGAACACAGGCCTCTGAGGAGTGATACCTGGACACCAAAGCAAGAGTTCATAATAGGGCCTAAGGGCCTGTCTGTTTCAATCTTCTTTCTCTGCGGATATCTGTCTGTGTGTCTGCATGGAGTTAGTAGTTGCTCAGCTTGTGTCATAATGCCCCTATTTGTCCAGTGCGGCTTGCGGCAGTGGGATGTCCTTGGGGACCTTGAGGTTTCTACTATTTTGTAGAGTTGTGGCCAATGGAATGGGCAGTTTCTTAGGAGAGAGCAGGCAGAGTTCTGTGGTGTGGCTCCAGAGACCCCATCCTGGAGGCCGTGTGGGCCATGGCTGTGCAGACAAACATCCAAAATCCCTAACTCAGCTCAGGTTTGGGGCCGAGGTTACGGCAGGCCTGATCTACAGTCCATGAGGGGAGCTCCTCTGGATATGAAAGAAGGGTGAGAGGGAGGCAGTCGCTCAGGCTTTTGTCTCTGGATGTTTTGTCCACAATGGCCGTTTAATGTAGGAGTTGCCTCATGGGTCGTAGAAGTCTCCCTCTCTGGTAGTTTGTTCAGCCCCCAAGAGTTTGGGGTCATTCTGTGGGAAGGGAAGTGTCCTGTTTTCTGCTTCATGTGTCCCCCCTGTAGAGGGAATCTAGAGCATAGCAGTGGGTACTGACAACTGGAATACTCGCCCTCTGGTTAAACCTGGGGGCCTATGGATATGACAAGCCCCATATGCAAGATCTTGGTCCAGCCACTGAGAGGCGTTACTTTAATACGGGACTCACGCTGCAGGTCACAATGCATGTCTGTGCCCTAGGCGGCCCTCAAGCACTGGCGTGGCCTTTCGGACAATGCAGAATTTCCCACATTGAACGTTGGACAACATGCCAACCCCAAGGTTTCTGGCCATGGGGAAGGAGGAATTCTAATTTCTGCATCACGTTCACCCCTGGGCAGTGATTGGAGATAAGGTCTAGGTTCTGAAGCCTGAAAACCGAGGTTTGGAAGAGATGACGACCTAGAGCCATAGCGGGTCCTATGTGACCATGTTGGGGCCAGCTGTCTGGGTATCGTTTGGGATGTCTTGTCTCAGGCTGTGCCAGACAGGGCATTAATATACAGGGTAGGCTGTATAATTGCTTTACAATCGAGTGGCATGCATTAGAAAATCATTTGGGGTTTCTTATTAGCAGCATAGGGCAAAGTTTTTCTTCTGGAGGGCAGGCAGAGTGCTGCATTGTGGCTTCGGAATTCCCAAACTGGAGGGCTTGTGGGCCAGGAGAGTGAGGACGAAAGTCTGAGAACACAAGCTAGGCTTAGGTTTCGGGGCAAGGACATGGCAGGCACACTCTGCAGAGCTGAATTGACATCTCATGGGTCTGAAGTCAGGTCGAGGATCAGACTTTGGCTCAGGGTTGAGTTTCTGTCCATGTTGGCCCCTTCATAAAGGGGGGACATTATGAGCCCATGGGGGTTTTCCCACTATTGGAGTTGTGAGATGCTCCAAACCGCAAGGATTCCTTCTGTGGGACAATTAAGATTTGTTGGATGGCTCCAGGACGTCTTATGAGGTATTTTTCCAGAACAGGGTTCTAAGTATGGATGCCTGGGCAGCCAGCCTCACATTCCAATTGTCTCCTAGCAACAAGAAACGTTTGATCTGCTGGCTTGGGGTAGCAACAGAGGGGGCTGAGTTGAAATGGACTTTCCTGAGGATGGTCTTAATGTTGGTTTGAGTCCATGGAGACCTTGGTATGGGGCAGTGGCACCAGGGCCCTGAAGGATTCTCCTAACCAGAGGTTATGACAAAGCTCCAATGAGCAAGATATCCATGGGGAGACGAGATTTGTTCTTATTGGTGCCTCAGGAAACCACCATATGCTGGTATTGGAAACGAGGCCTCTGAGGAGAGATGCCTAAAAACCAAAGCAATGGATCTGACTAGGGCCTAGGGGCCTGTCCGGTTCAATATTCTTCTCTGGGGACATCTGTTGTCTGAGTGGAGGTAGTTGCTCAGCTGATTTGAGATCACCCCTGTTTGTCCTGGGCGGCCTACACTAATGGATTGGCCTCGGTGACTTTGGAGGTTTTTCCTCATTTGCAAGGTTGTGGCCAATGGAATGGGAAGAATTCCATTGAAAGGGAAGCACAGTCCTGAGGTGTGGCTCCAGGGACACAAGTGTGGAGCGTGTGTGGTCCAGGGCTATTTGGACAAAAGTCTGAAAACACAAACTCCACTTAGGTTGGGGGATGTAGGTATGGCCGGCCCAAACTATAGACCGTGAGGAGAACTCATCGGGATATGAACAAAGGGCGAATGTGAGGTGCTGGCTCATGCTTTTTTTTTTTTTTTTTCTGGAAATCTGTCACCGATTGCCATGGAATGTCGGGGTGTCCTCATGAGCCATCGATGAGGCTCCTTTTTTGGGGATTTGACCTGCTCCCAAGAGTTTGGGGTCATTCTGTGGGAAGGGAGGAGGCCTTTCTTGTTTTTTTGTTTACTTTATTATTATTATTATTATTATTTTTTTACCTAAGGTGTACCACCAAAAGAGGGATTCCAGAGCAGAGTCCTGGGGAGGGGCGACTGGACAACCAGACCTCTGGTTAACATTGGGACCTAAGAACATGGCAAGCCCCATATGTGGGCTCTTGGTCCAGACACTGAGAGGCCTTCCTTGAGGATAGGTCTCACACTGAGTTTCACAATGTGTTTTTGTGCCCAAGGAGCCCCTCAAGTCAGCGCGAGGCCTAATGTACCATGCTGGTTTCTCCTACACGGAACGTTGGACAATATGGCAACCACAAGTTTTCTGGCCATGGGGAAGAAGGAGTTCTAATTTCTGCAACACTTTCACTCCTGGACTGTGATTGGATTTAAGGTCTCGTTTCTGAAGCCTGAAAACTGAGGTTGGGAAGAGATGAAGACCTAAGGCCATGGTGTGTCTGATGTGCTCAGTGTTTGGCCAGCTGTTGAGTGTGGATTGGGAGGTGCAGGCTCAGGCTGTGGCAGACAGGGAATTAGTGCCCAGGCTAGACTGTATCATTGGGGTGCAGTCGAGTTTCGTGCAGGATGGTACTCATTTGTGGTTACTGGGTAACCCCAGAGGGCAACGTTTTTCTTCTGGAGGGAAGACACAGTGCCACATAGTGGCTCCAGAATTCCCAAACTGGAAGGCTTGTGGGCCAGGAGTGTGAGAAACAAATTCTGAGAACACAAGCCTGACTTAGATTTCAGGGTGAGGGGACGGCAGGCACCCTCTACAGAGATGATTCGAGATCCCGTATGCCTGAAGACAGAGCTAGAATCAGACGTTGGCTTACGTCGGAGTTTCTGTCCATGTCGGCCCCTTCATGAAGGGGACGGTGTCGCGAGGACATGGAGGTTTTCCCACGATGGGAATTGTGAGATGCTCCAAACCGCAATGATTCCTTCTGTGGGACAGTCGAGACCTGTGGGATGGCTCCAGGATATCCCATAAAGAAGTTATCCAGAGCAGGGTTCTAAGGATCGATGCCTGGGCAGCCTGCCTCCCATTCCAGGTGTCTCATAGCGCCAAGGCAAGTTTGCCTGCTGGATCTAGGGGAGCAACCGAGGCGGGTGTGTTGAAATGGGTGAGTTGAGGATGGGTCATAATGTGCATTTGTGTCGATGTAGACCTTGGAATGGGGTGCTTGATCCGGGGCCTTGAGGGATGTTCATAACCGGAAGTTTTGATGGCCTCTAAAGAGTACGTTTCCTATGTAGAGAAGAGAATTGTTTTGATGAGTGCCTAAGGAATCTCCCATATGCTGGTATGGGAAACCAGGCCTCTGAGGAGAGATGACTGGAAACAAAAGCAATCGAGATGATTAGGCCCTAGGTGCCTGTCCGGTTCAATCTCTTTCCTGAGGATACGTGTCTAAGGATCTGAGGGGATGTAGTTGCTCAGCTTGTGTCAGATCGCCCCTGTTTGTCCTGGGCAGCCTATAATATTGGGATGGCTTCCGGACTTTGGAGTTTCTCCTAATCTATAGGGTTGTGGCCAATGGAATGGGCATAAATCCCCTGGAGAGGGCAAGCACAGTTCTGAGTTTGGCTCTAGGGGCCCAGCCTTGAGGCTGTGTTCGCCAGGCCTGTGGGGACAAAAGTCTGAAAACACAAACTCCGCTTAGGATTGGGGACATAGGTATGGCACGCCCAATCTACAGATGATAACACTTAGGGATATGAAAAAGGGTGAGTTTGAAGTGCTTGCTCAGGTTTTGTCTCTGGATTTGTGTCAACAATGTGGGTGGAATGCTGGCGTGGCCTCATGGGTTGTAGATGGCTTTCCTTCTCTGAGGATTTGACCCAATCCCAAGAGTTTGGGTACATTCTGTGGGATGGGGGGAGTCTTTTCTGTTTTTTATTTTATTTTATTTTATATTTTATTTTATGTACCTCAAGTGTCCCAATAAAAGAGGGATTCCAGAGCAGAGTCCTTGGGAGGGACAACTGGATATCCCCACCTCTGTTTAAGTTTGGGGGCCTAGGGGCATGGCAAGTCCAATAGGCGGGCTCTTGATTCAGACACTGAGAGGCCTTCCTTGAGGACAGGGCTCATGCTGAGGGTCACAATGCCTATTTGTGCCCAACAAGGCCCTCAAGCATGGGAAGTGCCTCATGGGCCACGCTGGATTCTCCTACACTGAACGTTGGAGAATATGCCAACCACAAGGTTTCCAGCCATGGCGAAGGAAGAGTTGTGATTTCTGCATCACGTTCACCCCTGGACAGTGATTGGAGTTTAGGTCTAGGTTCTGAAACCCGAAAACTGAGGTTGGGAAGAGATGAAGACCTAAGGACCTGATGGGTCCAATGAGCTCAGTGTGCGGCCAGCTCTTGAGCGTAGGTCTGGAGGTGTGGGCTCATGCTGTGTCAGACAAGGCATTAGACAGGGTAGACTGTATATTTGGGGTGCAGTCGAGTGGTGTTCAGTTGATCCTTATTCGGGTTTCTAGGTAGCTCCATAAGGCAACGTTTTTCTTCTGGAGGGCAGGCAGTGTGCTGCATTATGGCCCCAGTATTGCCAATCTGTAGGGCTTTTGGGGCAGGGGTGTGAGGACGGTAGTCTGAGAACACAAGCTAGGCTTAGTTTTGGGGGTGAGTGCACAGAAGGCACACTCTGCAGAGCTGAATCAAGATCTCATGCACCTGAAGTCAGGGCGAATATCAGACGTTTGCTCAGGTTGGAGTTTCTGTCCATGATGGCCCCTTTATAAAGTGGAGCGTCTCAAGAGGCCATGTAGATTTTCCCACAATGGGAGTTGTGAGATGCTCCAGACTGCAAAGATTCCTTCTGTGGGACACTTGAGACCTGCTGGATGGCTCTAGGATGTCCCATGTGGAACGACTCCAGAGTAGGGTTCTAAGGATGGATGCCTGGGCAGCCCGCCTCCCATTCTAGTTATCTCCTAGCAACAAGGCAGGTTTGATCTGCAGGCCCTGGGGGAGAAACCAAAGGGGTTGAGTTGACATGGACTCTCCCGACAATAGATCATAATGTGGGTTTAAGTCCATGGAGACCTTGGAATGGGGCGCTAGATCCGGGGCCCTGAAAGATTCTCCTAAACAGAGGTTTTTATAGAGCTCCAAAGAGTACATTTCCTATGTGGAGATGAGATTTTTCTGATGAGTGCCTCAGTAATCCCCCATATTCTGGTATTGGAAACCAGGCCTCTGAGGAGAGATGCCTGGAAACAAAAGCAATGGATCTGATTAGAGCCTAAGTGCCTGTCCAATTCAATCTTATTCTATGGAGATATCTGTCTCTGGGTCTGAGTGGAGGTAGTTTCCTAACTTGTGAAAGATCATCCCTGTTTGTCCTGGGCAGCCAACACTATTGGGATGGCCTCGGGGAGTTTGGAGGATTCTCCTAATCTATAGGGTTGTGGCCAATGGAAATGGCAGAATTCCAGTGGAGAGGGAAGCCACAGTCCTGAGGTGTGTCTCCAGGGGCCCCAGCTTGGATGGTGTGTGGGCCATGACTGTGGGGACAAAAGTCTGAAAACACAAACTCAGCTTAGGTTTGGTATGTATGAAGCCTCGATCTACAGACAGTAAGAATTTTCCGGGCTATGAACAAAGGGCGAGTATGTGGCGCTTGCTCAAGCTTTTGTCTCTGGATTTTGTGTCAACGGTGGCCGTGGAATGTCGGGGTGTCATCAAGGGCCATGGACATTTCTTTCTCTGGTGATTTGGCCTGATCCCAAGGGGTTGGGATCATTCTGTGGATGGGAAGAGTCCTTTTTGTATTTTTTTTTTTTTTTTACCTCAGGTGTTCCACAAAAGAGGGATTCCAGAGTAGAGCCCTGAATAGGGGTGACTGGACATCTCGAACTCTGGTTGAGATTGGGGGACTAGGGGCTTGGCAAGCCCCATATGTGGGCTGTTGTTCCAGTGACTAAGAGGCTTTACATGAGGATAGGGCTCACGCTGAGGGTCACAATGTGTGTTTGTGCACATTGTGGCCCTCAGGGATAGGTGGGGCCTCATGGTCCATGCTGCTTTCTCCTACAATGAACATTGGACAACATGCCAACCACTAGGTTTCTTGCCAAGGCGAAGGAGAAGTTCTGATTCTTGCATCACGTTCACTCCTGAGCAGTGAGTGGAGATAAGTCCTAGGTTCTGAAGGTGAAAACTGAGGTTGGGTAGAGATGATGGCCTAAAGCCATTGTGGGTGTGATATGCTCTGTGTACGGCCAGCTGTCTGGGTGTTGGACTGGAGGTCTGCCCTCAGGCTGTGTCAGACAGGGCTTTAGTGCACAGGCTAGACTGTATAATTGGGGTATGGTCGAGTGGCATGCAGGTTGTTACTCATTTGGCGTTTCTGGTTAGCCCTATAGGGCAACATTTTTCTTCTGGAGGGCAGGCAGAGTGCTGCATTGTGTCTCCAGAATTGCCGAACTGGAGGGGTGTGGCCAGGATTGTGAGGAAGGAAGTCTGAAAACACAAGCTAGCACGAGTATTGGGGACAAGAGCATGGCAGGCCCACTCTGCAGAGGCTGAATCGAGAACTCCTGCAGGTGAGGTCAGGGCGAGTATCAGATGTTGCCTCAAGCTGGAGTTTGTGTCCATGACGGCCCCTTCCTGAAGGGGGTGGGGGCGTCATGAGGCCAGGGAGGTTTCCCTACGCTGGAAGTTGTGAGCTGCTCCAAACTTCAAAGATTCCTTCTTCAGGACAGTCGAGTACTATTGGATGGTTCCAGGATGCCCCATACAGAAAGACTCGAGAGCAGGGGCCTAAGCATCGATGCCGAGAAACACCAACTCACCTTCCCATTGCCTGGTCGAGACAAGGCACGCTCAATCTGTGCGCTCTTGGGTGAGCTACCCAGAAGGCTGAGTTTAAATGGACTCTCCTGAGGATGAGGTATAATGTGGTTTGGTGGCCATGGAGTCCTTGGAATGAGGCAGTAGCTAAGGGACTCTGCAGGATTCTCCAACCCGAAGGGCTTGACACAACTCCAACAAGGAAGCTTCCCATGTGGAGATGAGAGGTCTTCTGTCTGGTGCCTCAATAAAGCCCCGTATGCTGGTCTTCGAACCCAGGCCTCTGAGGAGTGATACCTGGACACCAAAGAAAGAGTTCATAATAGGGCCTAGGGGCCTGTCTGGTTCAATCTTCTGTCTCTGCGGATATCTGTCTGTGTGTCTGCATGGAGGTAGTAGTTGCTCAGCTTGTGTCATAATGCCCCTATTTGTCCAGTACGGCTTGCGGTAGTGGGATGTCCTTGGGGACCTTGAGGTTTCTACTATTTTGTAGAGTTGTGGCCAATGGAATGGGCAGTTTCTTAGGAGAGAGCAGGCACAGTTCTGTGGTGTGGCTCCAGAGACCCCAGCCTGGAGGCTGTGTGGGCCATGGCTGTGCAGACAGACATCCAAAAACCCTAACTCAGCTCAGGTTTGGGACCGATGATACGGCAGGCCTGATCTACAGTCCATGAGGGGAGCTCCTCTGGATATGAAAGAAGGGTGAGAGGGAGGCAGTCGCTCAGGCTTTTGTCTCTGGATGTTTTGTCCACAATGGCCGTTTAATGTAGGAGTTGCCTCATGGGTCGTAGAAGTCTCCCTCTCTGGTAGTTTGTCCAGCCCCCAAGTGTTTGGGGTCATTCTGTGGGAAGGGAAGTGTCCTGTTTTCTGCCTCATGTGTCCCCCCAGTAGAGGGATTCTTGAGCATAGCAGTGGGTACTGACAACTGGAATACTCGCCCTCTGGTTAAACCTGGGGGCCTATGGATATGACAAGCCCCATATGCAGGATCTTGGTCCAGCCACTGAGAGGCGTTACTTTAATACGGGACTCACGCTGCAGGTCACAATGCATGTCTGTGCCCTAGGCGGCCCTCAAGCACTGGCGTGGCCTTTCGGACAATGCAGGTTTTCCCACATTGAACGCTGGACAACATGCCAACCACAAGGTTTCTGGCCATGGGGAAGGAGGAATTCTAATTTCTGCATCACGTTCACCCCTGGGCAGTGATTGGAGATAAGGTCTAGGTTCTGAAGCCTGAAAACCAAGGTTGGGAAGAGATGACGACCTACAGCCATAGCGGGTCCTATGTGTCCATGTTGGGGCCAGCTGTCTGGGTGTCATTTGGGATGTCTTGTCTCAGGCTGTGCCAGACAGGGCATTAGAATACAGGGTGGGCTGTATAATTGCTTTACAATCGAGTGGCATGCATTAGAAAATCATTTGGGGTTTCTTATTAGCAGCATAGGGCAAAGTTTTTCTTCTGGAGGGCAGGCAGAGTGCGGCATTGTGGCTTCGGAATTCCCAATCTGGAGGGCTTGTGGGCCAGGAGAGTGAGGACGGAAGTCTGAGAACACAAGCTAGGCTTAGGTTTCGGGGCAAGGACATGGCAGGCACACTCTGCAGAGCTGAATTGAGATCTCATGCGTCTGAAGTCAGGTCGAGGTTCAGACTCTGGCTCAGGTTTGAGTTTCTGTCTATGTGGGCCCCTTCAGGAAGGGGGGGCATTATGAGGCCATGGGGGTTTTGCCACTATTGGAGTTGTGAGATGCTCCAAACCGCAAGGATTCCTTCTGTGGGACAATTAAGATTTGTTGGATGGCTCCAGGACGTCTTATTAGGTATTTTTCCAGAACAGGGTTCTAAGTATGGATGCCTGGGCAGCCAGCCTCACATTCCAATTGTCTCCTAGCAACAAGAAACGTTTGATCTGCTGGCTTGGGGTAGCAACAGAGGGGGCTGAGTTGAAATGGACTTTCCTGAGGATGGTCTTAATGTTGGTTTGAGTCCATGGAGACCTTGGTATGGGGCAGTGGCACCAGGGCCCTGAAGGATTCTCCTAACCAGAGGTTATGACAAAGCTCCAATGAGCAAGATATCCATGGGGAGACGAGATTTGTTATTAATGGTGCCTCAGGAAACCACCATATGCTGGTATTGGAAACGAGGCCTCTGAGGAGAGATGCCTGGAAACCAAAGCAATGGATCTGATTAGGGCCTAGGGGCCTGTCCGGTTCAATATTCTTTTCTGGGGACATCTGTTGTCTTAGTGGAGGTAGTTGCTCAGGTGGTTTGAGATCACCCCTGTTTGTCCTGGTCGGCCTAAACAATTGGGATGGCCTCGGTGACTTTGGAGGTTTTTCCTTTTTTGCAAGGTTGTGGCCAATGGAATGGGAAGAATTCCCTTGAAAGGGAAGCACAGTCCTGAGGTGTGGCTCCAGGGACCCAAGTGTGGAGCGTGTGTGGTCCAGGGCTATTTGGACAAAAGTCTGAAAACACAAACTCCACTTAGGTTGGGGGATGTAGGTATGGCCGGCCCGATCTATAGTCTGTGAGGAGATCTCTTCGGTATATGAACAAAGGGCGAATGTGTGGTGCTTGCTCATGCTTTTTTTTTTTTTCTGGAAATGTGTCACCGATTGCCATGGAATGTCGGGGTGTCCTCATGGGCCGTCGTTGAGGCTCCCTTTCTGGGGATTTGACCTGATCCCAAGAGTTTGGGGTCATTCTGTAGGAAGGGAGGAGGCCTTTCTGGTTTTTTTGTTTATTTTTTGTTTATTTATTTTTTTTTTTTTACCTCATGTGGACCCCCAAAATAGGGATTCCAGAGCAGAGTCGTGGGTGGGGGCAACTGGACAACCAGACCTCTGGTTAACATTGGGACCTAAGAACATGGCAATCCCCATATGTGGGCTCTTGGTCCAGACACTGAGAGGCCTTCCTTGAGGATAGGTCTCACACTGAGTTTCACAATGTGTTTTTGTGCCCAAGGAGCCCCTCAAGTCAGCGCGTGGCAAATGTACCATGCTGGTTTCTCCTACACTGAACGTTGCACAATATGGCAACCACAAGTTTTCTGGCCATGGGGAAGAAGGAGTTCTAATTTCTGCAACACTTTCACTCTTGGACTGTGATTGGATTTAAGGTCTAGGTTCTGAAGCCTGAAATCTGAGGTTGGGAAGAGATGAAGACCTAAGGCCATGGTGTGTCTGATGTGCTCAGTGTTCGGCCAGCTGTTGAGTGTGGGTTGGGAGGTGCAGGCTCAGGCTGTGGCAGACAGCGAATTAGTGCCCAGGCTAGACTGTATCATTGGGGTGCAGTCGAGTTTCGTGCAGGATGGTACTCATTTGTGGTTACTGGGTAGCCCCAGAGGGCAACGTTTTTCTTCTGGAGGGAAGACACAGTGCCATATAGTGGCTCCAGAATTCCCAAACTGGAAGGCTTGTGGGCCAGGAGTGTGAGGAAAAAATTCTGAGAACACAAGCCAGACTTAGATTTCGGGGTGAGGGGACGGCAGGCACCCTCTGCAGAGATGATTCGAGAACCAGTATACCTGAAGACAGAGCTAGGATCAGACGTTGGCTTAGGTCGAAGTTTCTGTCCATGACGGCCCCTTCATGAAGGGGAGGGTGTCACGAGGACATGGAGGTTTTTCCACAATGGGAATTGTGAGATGCTCCAAACCGCAATGATTCCTTCTGTGGGACAGTCGAGACCTTTTGGATGGCTCCAGGACATCCCATAAGGAAGTTATCCAGAGCAGGGTTCTAAGGATGGATGCCTGGGCAGCCTGCCTCCCATTCCAGGTGTCTCATAGCGCCAAGGCAAGTTCGATATGCTGGATCTAGGGGAGCAACCGAGGCGGGTGTGTTGAAATGGGTGAGTTGAGGATGGGTCATAATGTGCATTTGTGTCCATGTAGACCTTGGAATGGGGTGCTTGAACCGGGGCCTTGAGGGATGTTCATAACCGGAGGTTTTGATGGAGCTCTAAAGAGTATGTTTCCTATGTAGAGAAGAGAATTGTTTTGATGAGCGCCTAAGATATCTCCCATATGCTGGTATAGGAAACCAGGCCTCTGAGGAGAGATGACTGGAATCAAAAGCAATGGATCTGATTAGGGCCTAAGTGCCTGTCCAGTTCAATCTTATTCTATGGGGATATCTGTCTCTGGGTCTGAGTGGAGGTAGTTTCCTAACTTGTGAAAGATCATCCCTGTGTGTCCTGGGCAGCCAACATTATTCGGATGGCCTGGGGGAGTTTGGCGGATTCTCCAAATCTATTGGGTTGTGGCAAATGGAAATGGCAGAATTCCCCTGGAGAGGGAAGCCACAGTCCTGAGGTGTGGCTCCAGGGGCCCCAGCTTGGATGGTGTGTGGGCCAGGCCTGTGGGGACAGAAGTCTGAAAACACAAACTCAGTTTAGTTTTGGGGATGTATGTATGAAGGCTCGATCTACAGACCGTGAGAATTTTCTGGGCTATGAACAAAGGGCGAGTATGTGGCGCTTGCTCAGGCTTTTGTCTCTGGATTTTGTGTCAACGGTGGCCGTGGAATGTCGGAGTGTCCTCAAGGGCCATGGACAATTCTTTCTCTGGTGATTTGGCCTGATCCCAAGTGGTTGGGATCATTCTGTGGATCGGAAGAGTCCTTTATGTATTTTTTTTTACCTCAGTTCTCCCACCAAAGAGGGATTCCAGAGTAGAGCCCTGAGTAGGTGTGACTAGACATCTCGAACTCTGGTTGAGATTGGGGGACTAGGGGCTTGGCAAGCCCCATATGTGGGCTGTTGTTCCAGTCACTAAGAGGCTTTACATGAGGATAGGGCTCACGCTGAGTGTCACAATGTGTGTTTGTGCATATTGTGGCCCTCAGGGATAGGTGGGGCCTCATAGTCTATGCTGCTTTCTCCTACAATGAACATTGGACAACATGCCAACCACTAGGTTTCTTGCCAAGGCGAAGGAGAAGTTCTGATTCTTGCATCACGTTCACTCCTGAGCAGTGAGTGGAGATAAGGTCTAGGTTCTGAAGGTGAAAACTGAGGTTGGGTAGAGATGATGGCCTAAAGCCATTGTGGGTGTGATATGCTCTGTGTATGGCCAGCTGTCTGGGTGTTGGACTGGAGGTCTGCCCTCAGGCTGTGTCAGACAGGGCTTTAGTGCACAGGCTAGACTGTATAATTCGGGTGTGGTCGAGTGGCATGCAGGTTGTTACTCATTTGGTGTTTCCGGTTAGCCCTATAGGGCAACATTTTTCTTCTGGAGGGCAGGCAGAGTGCTGCATTGTGTCTCCAGAATTGCCAAACTGGAGGCGTGTGGCCAGGATTGTGAGGAAGGAAGTCTGAAAACACAAGCTAGCACGAGTTTTGGGGCCAAGAGCATGGCAGGCCCACTCTGCAGAGGCTGAATCGAGATCTCCTGCAGGTGAGGTCAGGGCGAGTATCAGATGTTGCCTCAAGCTGGAGTTTGTGTCCATGACGGCCCATTCCTGAAGGGGGTGGGGGCGTCATGAGGCCAGGGAGGTTTCCCTACGCTGGGAGTTGTGAGCTGCTCCAAACTTCAAAGTTTCCTTCTTCAGGACAGTCGAGTACTATTGGATGGTTCCAGGATGCCCCATACAGAAAGACTCGAGTGCAGGGGCCTAAGCATGGATGCCGAGACACGCCAACTCACCTTCCCATTGCCTGGTCGAGACAAGGCACGCTCAATCTGCGCGCTCTTGGGTGAGCTACCCAGAAGGCTGAGTTTAAATGGACTCTGCTGAGGATGAGTCATAATGTGGTTGGTGGCCATGGAGACCTTGGCATTTGGCAGTAGCTAAGGGACTCTGCAGGATTCTCCAAACCGAAGGGCTTGACACAACTCCAACAAGGAAGCTTCCCATGTGGAGATGAGAGGTCTACTGTCTGGTGCCTCAGGAAAGCCCCGTATGCTGGTCTTCGAACCCAGGCCTCTGAGGAGTGATACCTGGACACCAAAGCAAGAGTTCATAATAGGGCCTAGGGGCCTGTCTGGTTCAATCTTCTGTCTCTGCGGATATCTGTCTGTGTGTCTGCATGGAGGTAGTAGTTGCTCAGCTTGTGTCATAATGCCCCTATTTGTCCAGTGCGGCTTGTGGTAGTGGGATGTCCTTGGGGACCTTGAGGTTTCTACTATTTTGTAGAGTTGTGGCCAATGGAATGGGCAGTTTCTTAGGAGAGAGCAGGCACAGTTCTGTGGTGCGGCTCCAGAGACCCCAGCCTGGAGGCTGTGTGGGCCATGGCTGTGCAGACAGACATCCAAAAATCCTAACTCAGCTCAGGTTTGGGGCCGAGGTTATGGCAGGCCTGATCTACAGTCCATGAGGGGAGTTCCTCTGGATATGAAAGAAGGGTGAGAGGGAGGCAGTCGCTCAGGCTTTTGTCTCTGGATGTTTTGTCCACAATGGCCGTTTAATGTAGGAGTTGCCTCATGGGTCGTAGAAGTCTCCCTCTCTGGTAGTTTGTCCAGCCCCCAAGTGTTTGGGGTCATTCTGTGGGAAGGGAAGTGTCCTGTTTTCTGCCTCATGTGTCCCCCCAGTAGAGGGATTCTTGAGCATAGCAGTGGGTACTGACAACTGGAATACTCGCCCTCTGGTTAAACCTGGGGGCCTATGGATATGACAAGCCCCATATGCAGGATCTTGGTCCAGCCACTGAGAGGCGTTACTTTAATACGGGACTCACGCTGCAGGTCACAATGCATGTCTGTGCCCTAGGCGGCCCTCAAGCACTGGCGTGGCCTTTCGGACAATGCAGGTTTTCCCACATTGAACGCTGGACAACATGCCAACCACAAGGTTTCTGGCCATGGGGAAGGAGGAATTCTAATTTCTGCATCACGTTCACCCCTGGGCAGTGATTGGAGATAAGGTCTAGGTTCTGAAGCCTGAAAACCAAGGTTGGGAAGAGATGACGACCTACAGCCATAGCGGGTCCTATGTGTCCATGTTGGGGCCAGCTGTCTGGGTGTCATTTGGGATGTCTTGTCTCAGGCTGTGCCAGACAGGGCATTAGAATACAGGGTGGGCTGTATAATTGCTTTACAATCGAGTGGCATGCATTAGAAAATCATTTGGGGTTTCTTATTAGCAGCATAGGGCAAAGTTTTTCTTCTGGAGGGCAGGCAGAGTGCGGCATTGTGGCTTCGGAATTCCCAATCTGGAGGGCTTGTGGGCCAGGAGAGTGAGGACGGAAGTCTGAGAACACAAGCTAGGCTTAGGTTTCGGGGCAAGGACATGGCAGGCACACTCTGCAGAGCTGAATTGAGATCTCATGCGTCTGAAGTCAGGTCGAGGTTCAGACTCTGGCTCAGGTTTGAGTTTCTGTCTATGTGGGCCCCTTCAGGAAGGGGGGGCATTATGAGGCCATGGGGGTTTTGCCACTATTGGAGTTGTGAGATGCTCCAAACCGCAAGGATTCCTTCTGTGGGACAATTAAGATTTGTTGGATGGCTCCAGGACGTCTTATTAGGTATTTTTCCAGAACAGGGTTCTAAGTATGGATGCCTGGGCAGCCAGCCTCACATTCCAATTGTCTCCTAGCAACAAGAAACGTTTGATCTGCTGGCTTGGGGTAGCAACAGAGGGGGCTGAGTTGAAATGGACTTTCCTGAGGATGGTCTTAATGTTGGTTTGAGTCCATGGAGACCTTGGTATGGGGCAGTGGCACCAGGGCCCTGAAGGATTCTCCTAACCAGAGGTTATGACAAAGCTCCAATGAGCAAGATATCCATGGGGAGACGAGATTTGTTATTAATGGTGCCTCAGGAAACCACCATATGCTGGTATTGGAAACGAGGCCTCTGAGGAGAGATGCCTGGAAACCAAAGCAATGGATCTGATTAGGGCCTAGGGGCCTGTCCGGTTCAATATTCTTTTCTGGGGACATCTGTTGTCTTAGTGGAGGTAGTTGCTCAGGTGGTTTGAGATCACCCCTGTTTGTCCTGGTCGGCCTAAACAATTGGGATGGCCTCGGTGACTTTGGAGGTTTTTCCTTTTTTGCAAGTTTGTGGCCAATGGAATGGGAAGAATTCCCTTGAAAGGGAAGCACAGTCCTGAGGTGTGGCTCCAGGGACCCAAGTGTGGAGCGTGTGTGGTCCAGGGCTATTTGGACAAAAGTCTGAAAACACAAACTCCACTTAGGTTGGGGGATGTAGGTATGGCCGGCCCGATCTATAGTCTGTGAGGAGATCTCTTCGGTATATGAACAAAGGGTGAATGTGAGGTGCTTGCTCATGCTTTTTTTTTTTTTCTGGAAATGTGTCACCGATTGCCATGGAATGTCGGGGTGTCCTCATGGGCCGTCGATGAGGCTCCCTTTCTGGGGATTTGACCTGATCCCAAGAGTTTGGGGTCATTCTGTAGGAAGGGAGGAGGCCTTTCTGGTTTTTTTGTTTATTTTTTGTTTATTTTTTTTTTTTTTTACCTCATGTGGACCCCCAAAATAGGGATTCCAGAGCAGAGTCGTGGGTGGGGGCAACTGGACAACCAGACCTCTGGTTAACATTGGGACCTAAGAACATGGCAATCCCCATATGTGGGCTCTTGGTCCAGACACTGAGAGGCCTTCCTTGAGGATAGGTCTCACACTGAGTTTCACAATGTGTTTTTGTGCCCAAGGAGCCCCTCAAGTCAGCGCGTGGCAAATGTACCATGCTGGTTTCTCCTACACTGAACGTTGCACAATATGGCAACCACAAGTTTTCTGGCCATGGGGAAGAAGGAGTTCTAATTTCTGCAACACTTTCACTCTTGGACTGTGATTGGATTTAAGGTCTAGGTTCTGAAGCCTGAAATCTGAGGTTGGGAAGAGATGAAGACCTAAGGCCATGGTGTGTCTGATGTGCTCAGTGTTCGGCCAGCTGTTGAGTGTGGGTTGGGAGGTGCAGGCTCAGGCTGTGGCAGACAGCGAATTAGTGCCCAGGCTAGACTGTATCATTGGGGTGCAGTCGAGTTTCGTGCAGGATGGTACTCATTTGTGGTTACTGGGTAGCCCCAGAGGGCAACGTTTTTCTTCTGGAGGGAAGACACAGTGCCATATAGTGGCTCCAGAATTCCCAAACTGGAAGGCTTGTGGGCCAGGAGTGTGAGGAAAAAATTCTGAGAACACAAGCCAGACTTAGATTTCGGGGTGAGGGGACGGCAGGCACCCTCTGCAGAGATGATTCGAGAACCAGTATACCTGAAGACAGAGCTAGGATCAGACGTTGGCTTAGGTCGAAGTTTCTGTCCATGACGGCCCCTTCATGAAGGGGAGGGTGTCACGAGGACATGGAGGTTTTTCCACAATGGGAATTGTGAGATGCTCCAAACCGCAATGATTCCTTCTGTGGGACAGTCGAGACCTTTTGGATGGCTCCAGGACATCCCATAAGGAAGTTATCCAGAGCAGGGTTCTAAGGATGGATGCCTGGGCAGCCTGCCTCCCATTCCAGGTGTCTCATAGCGCCAAGGCAAGTTCGATATGCTGGATCTAGGGGAGCAACCGAGGCGGGTGTGTTGAAATGGGTGAGTTGAGGATGGGTCATAATGTGCATTTGTGTCCATGTAGACCTTGGAATGGGGTGCTTGAACCGGGGCCTTGAGGGATGTTCATAACCGGAGGTTTTGATGGAGCTCTAAAGAGTATGTTTCCTATGTAGAGAAGAGAATTGTTTTGATGAGCGCCTAAGATATCTCCCATATGCTGGTATTGGAAACCAGGCCTCTGAGGAGAGATGACTGGAATCAAAAGCAATGGATCTGATTAGGGCCTAAGTGCCTGTCCAGTTCAATCTTATTCTATGGGGATATCTGTCTCTGGGTCTGAGTGGAGGTAGTTTCCTAACTTGTGAAAGATCATCCCTGTGTGTCCTGGGCAGCCAACATTATTCGGATGGCCTGGGGGAGTTTGGCGGATTCTCCAAATCTATTGGGTTGTGGCAAATGGAAATGGCAGAATTCCCCTGGAGAGGGAAGCCACAGTCCTGAGGTGTGGCTCCAGGGGCCCCAGCTTGGATGGTGTGTGGGCCAGGCCTGTGGGGACAGAAGTCTGAAAACACAAACTCAGTTTAGTTTTGGGGATGTATGTATGAAGGCTCGATCTACAGACCGTGAGAATTTTCTGGGCTATGAACAAAGGGCGAGTATGTGGCGCTTGCTCAGGCTTTTGTCTCTGGATTTTGTGTCAACGGTGGCCGTGGAATGTCGGAGTGTCCTCAAGGGCCATGGACAATTCTTTCTCTGGTGATTTGGCCTGATCCCAAGTGGTTGGGATCATTCTGTGGATGGGAAGAGTCCTTTATGTATTTTTTTTTTACCTCAGTTCTCCCACCAAAGAGGGATTCCAGAGTAGAGCCCTGAGTAGGTGTGACTAGACATCTCGAACTCTGGTTGAGATTGGGGGACTAGGGGCTTGGCAAGCCCCATATGTGGGCTGTTGTTCCAGTCACTAAGAGGCTTTACATGAGGATAGGGCTCACGCTGAGTGTCACAATGTGTGTTTGTGCATATTGTGGCCCTCAGGGATAGGTGGGGCCTCATAGTCTATGCTGCTTTCTCCTACAATGAACATTGGACAACATGCCAACCACTAGGTTTCTTGCCAAGGCGAAGGAGAAGTTCTGATTCTTGCATCACGTTCACTCCTGAGCAGTGAGTGGAGATAAGGTCTAGGTTCTGAAGGTGAAAACTGAGGTTGGGTAGAGATGATGGCCTAAAGCCATTGTGGGTGTGATATGCTCTGTGTACGGCCAGCTGTCTGGGTGTTGGACTGGAGGTCTGCCCTCAGGCTGTGTCAGACAGGGCTTTAGTGCACAGGCTAGACTGTATAATTCGGGTGTGGTCGAGTGGCATGCAGGTTGTTACTCATTTGGTGTTTCCGGTTAGCCCTATAGGGCAACATTTTTCTTCTGGAGGGCAGGCAGAGTGCTGCATTGTGTCTCCAGAATTGCCAAACTGGAGGCGTGTGGCCAGGATTGTGAGGAAGGAAGTCTGAAAACACAAGCTAGCACGAGTTTTGGGGCCAAGAGCATGGCAGGCCCACTCTGCAGAGGCTGAATCGAGATCTCCTGCAGGTGAGGTCAGGGCGAGTATCAGATGTTGCCTCAAGCTGGAGTTTGTGTCCATGACGGCCCATTCCTGAAGGGGGTGGGGGCGTCATGAGGCCAGGGAGGTTTCCCTACGCTGGGAGTTGTGAGCTGCTCCAAACTTCAAAGTTTCCTTCTTCAGGACAGTCGAGTACTATTGGATGGTTCCAGGATGCCCCATACAGAAAGACTCGAGTGCAGGGGCCTAAGCATGGATGCCGAGACACGCCAACTCACCTTCCCATTGCCTGGTCGAGACAAGGCACGCTCAATCTGCGCGCTCTTGGGTGAGCTACCCAGAAGGCTGAGTTTAAATGGACTCTGCTGAGGATGAGTCATAATGTGGTTGGTGGCCATGGAGACCTTGGCATTTGGCAGTAGCTAAGGGACTCTGCAGGATTCTCCAAACCGAAGGGCTTGACACAACTCCAACAAGGAAGCTTCCCATGTGGAGATGAGAGGTCTACTGTCTGGTGCCTCAGGAAAGCCCCGTATGCTGGTCTTTGAACCCAGGCCTCTGAGGAGTGATACCTGGACACCAAAGCAAGAGTTCATAATAGGGCCTAGGGGCCTGTCTGGTTCAATCTTCTGTCTCTGCGGATATCTGTCTGTGTGTCTGCATGGAGGTAGTAGTTGCTCAGCTTGTGTCATAATGCCCCTATTTGTCCAGTGCGGCTTGTGGTAGTGGGATGTCCTTGGGGACCTTGAGGTTTCTACTATTTTGTAGAGTTGTGGCCAATGGAATGGGCAGTTTCTTAGGAGAGAGCAGGCACAGTTCTGTGGTGCGGCTCCAGAGACCCCAGCCTGGAGGCTGTGTGGGCCATGGCTGTGCAGACAGACATCCAAAAATCCTAACTCAGCTCAGGTTTGGGGCCGAGGTTATGGCAGGCCTGATCTACAGTCCATGAGGGGAGTTCCCCTGGATATGAAAGAAGGGTGAGAGGGAGGCAGTCGCTCAGGCTTTTGTCTCTGGATGTTTTGTCCACAATGGCCGTTTAATGTAGGAGTTGCCTCATGGGTCGTAGAAGTCTCCCTCTCTGGTAGTTTGTCCAGCCCTCAAGAGTTTGGGGTCATTCTGTGGGAAGGGAAGTGTCCTGTTTTCTGCTTCATGTGTCCCCCCAGTAGAGGGATTATAGAGCATAGCAGTGGGTACTGACAACTGGAATACTCGCCCTCTGGTTAAGCCTGGGGGCCTATGGATATGACAAGCCCCATATGCAGGATCTTGGTCCAGCCACTGAAAGGCGTTACTTTAACACGGGACTCACGCTGCAGGTCACAATGCATGTCTGTGCCCTAGGCGGCCCTCAAGCACTGGCGTGGCCTTTCGGACAATGCAGGTTTTCCTACATTGAACGTTGGACAACATGCCAACCACAAGGTTTCTGGCCATGGGGAAGGAGGAATTCTAATTTCTGCATCACGTTCACCCCTGGGTAGTGATTGGAGATAAGGTCTAGGTTCTGAAGCCTGAAAACCGAGGTTGGGAATAGATGACGGCCTACAGCCATAGCGGGTCCAATGTGTCCAGGTTGGGGCCAGCTGTCTGGGTGTCGTTTGGGATGTCTTGTCTCAGTCTGTGCCAGACAGGGAATTAGAATACAGGGTGGGCTGTATAATTGCTTTACCATCGAGTGGCATGCATTAGAAAATCATTTGGGGTTTCTTATTAGCAGCATAGGGCAAAGTTTTTCTTCTGGAGGGCAGGCAGAGTGCTGCATTGTGGCTTTGGAATTCCCAAACTGGAGGGCTTGTGGGCCAGGAGAGTGAGGACGGAAGCTGAGAACACAAGCTAGGCTTAGGTTTCGGGGCAAGGACATGGCAGGCACACTCTGCAGAGCTGAATTGAGATCTCATGCGTCTGAAGTCAGTCGGGGTTCAGACTTACCTCAGGGTTGAGTTTCTGTCCATGTTGGCCCCTTCAAGAAGAGGGGGGATTATGAGGCCATGGGGGTTTTGCCACTATTGGAGTTGTGAGATGCTCCAAACCGCAAGGATTCCTTCTGTGGGACAATTAAGATTTGTTGGATGGCTCCAGGACGTCTTATAATGTATTTTTCCAGAACAGGGTTCTAAGTATGGATGCCTGGGCAGCCAGCCTCACATTCCAATTGTCTCCTAGCAACAAGAAACGTTTGATCTGCTGGCTTGGGGTAGCAACAGAGGGGGCTGAGTTGAAATGGACTTTCCTGAGGATGGTCTTAATGTTGGTTTGAGTCCATGGAGACCTTGGTATGGGGCAGTGGCACCAGGGCCCTGAAGGATTCTCCTAACCAGAGGTTATGACAAAGCTCCAATGAGCAAGTTTTCCATGGGGAGACGAGTTTTGTTCTTATTGGTGCCTCAGGAAACCACCATATGCTGGTATTGGAAACGAGGCCACTGAGGAGAGATGCCTGGAAACCAAAGCAATGGATCTGATTAGGGCCTAGGGGCCTGTCCGGTTCAATATTGTTCTCTGGGGACATCTGTTGTCTGAGTGCAGGTAGTTGCTCAGGTGGTTTGAGATCACCCCTGTTTGTCCTGGGCGTCCTACACTATTGGGATGGCCTCAGTGACTTTGGAGGTTTTTCCTAATTTGCAAGGTTGTGGCCAATGGAATGGGAAGAATTCCCTTGAAAGGGAAGCACAGTCCTGAGGTGTGGCTCCAGTGACCCAAGTGTGGAGCGTGTGTGGTCCAGGGCTATTTGGACAAAAGTCTGAAAACACAAACTCCACTTAGGTTGGAGGATGTATGTATGGCCGGCCCGATCTATAGACCGTGAGGAGAACTCTTCGGGATATGAACAAAGGGCGAATGTGAGGTGCTTGCTCATGCTTTTTTTTTTTTTTTCTGGAAATGTGTCACCAATTGCCATGAAATGTCGGGGTGTCCTCATGGGCCATCGATGAGGCTCCCTTTCTGGGGATTTAACCCGATCCCAAGGGTTTGGGGTCATTCTGTTGGAAGGGAGGAGGCCTTTCTGGTTTTTTTGTTTATTTATTTTTGTTTATTTGTTTTTTTTTTTTACCTCAGGTGGACCACCAAATGAGGGATTCCAGAGCAGAGTCGTGGGTGGGGGCAACTGGACAACCAGACCTCTGGTTAACATTGGGACCTAAGAACATGGCAAGCCCCCTATGTGGGCTCTTGGTCCAGACACTGAGAGGCTTTCCTTGAGGATAGGTCTCACACTGAGTTTCACAATGTGTTTTTGAGCCCAAGGAGCCCCTCAAGGTAGGGCGTGGCCTAATGTACCATGCTGGTTTCTCCTACACTGAACATTGCACAATATGGCAACCACAAGTTTTCTGGCCATGGGGAAGAAGGAGTTCTAATTTCTGCAACACTTTCACTCCTGGACTATGATTGGATTTAAGGTCTAGGTTCTGAAGCCTGAAAACCGAGTTTGGGAAGAGATGACGACCTACAGCCATAGCGGGTCCTATGTGTCCAGGTTGGGGCCAGCTGTCTGGGTGTCGTTTGGGATGTCTTGTCTCAGGCTGTGCCAGACAGGGCATTAGTATACAGGGTAGGCTGTATAATTGCTTTACCATCGAGTGACATGCATTAGAAAATCATTTGGGGTTTCTTATTAGCAGCATAAGGCAAAGTTTTTTTTCTGGAGGGCAGGCAGAGTGCTGCATTGTGGCTTCGGAATTCCCAAACTGGAGGGCTTGTGGGCCAGGAGAGTGAGGACGGAAGCTGAGAACACAAGCTGGGCTTAGGTTTCGGGGCAAGGGCATGGCAGGCACACTCTGCAGAGCTGAATTGAGATCTCATGCGTCTGAAGGTAGGTCGAGGATCAGACTTTGGCTCAGGTTTGCGTTTCTTTCCATTTTGGCCCCTTCAAGAAGAGGGGGGATTATGAGGCCATGGGGGTTTTGCCACTATTGGAGTTGTGAGATGCTCCAAACCGCAAGGTTTCCTTCTGTGGGACAATTAAGATTTGTTGGATGGCTCCAGGACGTCTTATAAGGTATTTTTCCAGAACAGGTTCTACGTATGGATGCCTGGGCAGCAGCCTCACATTCCAATTGTCTCCTAGCAACAAGAAACGTTTGATCTGCTGGCTTGGGGTAGCAACAGAGGGGGCTGAGTTGAATGGACTTTCCTGAGGATGGCCTTAATGTTGGTTTGAGTCCATGGAGACCTTGGTATAGGGCAGTGGCACCAGGGCCCTGAAGGATTCTCCTAACCAGAGGTTATGACAAAGCTCCAATGAGCAAGTTTTCCATGGGGAGACGAGTTTTGTTCTTATTGGTGCCTCAGGAAACCACCATATGCTGGTATTGGAAACGAGGCCTCTGAGGAGAGATGCCTGGAAACCAAAGCAATGGATTTGATTAGGGCCTACAGGCCTGTCCGGTTCAATATTTTTTCTGGGGACATCTGTTGTCTGAGTGGAGGTAGTTGCTCAGGTGGTTTGTGATCACCCCTGTTTGTCCTGGTCGGCCTAAACTATTGGGATGGCCTCGGTGACTTTGGAGGATTTTCCTTTTTTGCAAGGTTGTGGCCAATGGAATGGGAAGAATTCCCTTGAAAGGGAAGCACAGTCCTGAGGTATGGCTCCAGGGACCCAAGTGTGGAGCGTGTGTGGTCCAGGGCTATTTGGACAAAAGTCTGAAAACACAAACTCCACTTAGGTTGTGGGATGTAGATATGGCCGGCCCCGATCTATAGACCGTGAGGAGACCTCTTCGGGATATGAACAAAGAGCGAATGTGATGTGCATGCTCATGCTTTTTTTTTTTTTTTTTCTGGAAATGTGTCACCGATTGCCATGGAATGTCGGGGGATCCTCATGGGCCATCGATGAGGCTTCCTTTTTGGGGATTTGACCCGATCCCAAGAGTTTGGGGTCATTCTGTCAGAAGGGAGGAGGTCTTTCTGTTTTTTTTTTTTTTTTTTCCTCAGGTGGACCACCAAAAGAGGCATTCCAGAGCAGGGTCCTGGGGAGGGGCGACTGGACAACCAGACCTCTGGTTAACATTGGGACCTAAGAACATGGCAAGGCCCATATTTGGGCTCTTGGTCCAGACACTGAGAGGCCTTCCTTGAGGATAGGTCTCACACTGAGTTTCACAATGTGTTTTTGTGCCCAAGGAGCCCCTCAAGTCAGGGCGTGGCCTAATGTACCATGCTGGTTTCTCCTACACTGAACGTTGCACAATATGGCAACCACAAGTTTTCTGGCCATGGGGAAGAAGGAGTTCTAATTTCTGCAACAATTTCACTCCTGGACTGTGATTGGATTTAAGGTCTAGGTTCTGAAGCCTGAAAACTGAGGTTGGGAAGAGATGAAGCCCTAAGGCCATGGTGTGTCTGATGTGCTCAGTGTTCGGCCAGCTTTTGAGTGTGGGTTGGGAGGTGCAGGCTCAGGCTGTGGCAGACAGCGAATTAGTGTCCAGGCTAGACTGTATCATTGGGGTGCAGTCGAGTTTCGTGCAGGATGGTACTCATTTGTGGTTACTGGGTAGCCCCAGAGGGCAACGTTTTTCTTCTGGAGGGAAGACACAGTGTCACATACTGGCTCCAGAATTCCCAAACTGGAAGGCTTGTGGGCCAGGAGTGTGAGGAAAAAATACTGAGAACACAAGCCAGACTTAGATTTCGGGGTGAAGGGACGGCATGCACCCTCTGCAGAGATGATTCGAGATCCCTTATACCTGAAGACAGAGCTAGGATCAGACGTTGGCTTAGGTCGGAGTTTCTGTCCATGACGGCCCCTTCATGAATGGGAGGGTGTCACGAGGACATGGAGGTTTTCCCACGATTTGAATTGTGAGATGCTCCAAACCGCAATGATTCCTTCTGTGGGACAGGTGAGACCGGTGGATGGCTCCAGGACATCCCATAAGGAAGTTATCCAGAGCAGGGTTCTAAGGATGAATGCCTGGGCAGCCTGCCTCCCATTCCAGGTGTCTTATAGATCCAAGGCAAGTTCGATCTGCCTGATCTAGTGGAGCAACCGATCGGGTGTGTTGAAATGGGTGAGTTGAGGATGGGTCATAATGTGCATTTGTGTCCATGGAGACCTTGGAATGGGGTCTTGATCCGGGTCCTTGAGGGATGTTCATAACCGGAGGTTTTGATGGAGCTCTAAAGAGTATGTTTCCTATGTAGAGAAGAGAATTGTTTTGATGAGTGCCTAAGGAATCTCCCATATGCTGGTATTGGAAAACAGGCCTCTGAGGAGAGATGACTGGAAACAAAAGCAATGGATATGATTAGAGCCTAGGTGCCTGTCCGGTTCAATCTCTTTGCTGGGGATACGTGTCTAAGTATCTGAGGTGAGGTAGTTGCTCAGATTGTGTCAGATCGCCCCTGTTTGTCCTGGGCGACCTATAATATTGGAATGGCCTCGGGACTTTGGAGTTTCTCCTAATCTATAGGGTTGTGGTCAATGGAATGGGCAGAAATCCACTGGAGAGGGCAGGCAAAGTTCTGAGTTTGGCTCTAGGGGCCCAACCTTGAGGGTGTGTGGGCCAGGCCTGTGGAGCAAAAATCTGAAAACACAAACTCCGCTTAGGATTGGGGACATAGTTATGGCACGCCCAATCTACAGACCGTAATAACACTTCAGGATATGAAAAAGTGTGAGTTTGAGGTGCTTGCTCAGATTTTGTCTCTGGATTTGTGTCAACAATGTGGGTGGAATGCTGGCGTGGCCTCATGGGTTGTGGACGGCTTTCCTTCTTGAGGATTTGACCCAATCCCAAGAGTTTGTGTATGTTCTGTGGGATGGGAGGAGTCCTTTCTTTTTTTTTTATTTTATTTTATTTTATTTTTTGTACCTCATGTGTCCCAATAAAGGAGGGATTCCAGAGCAGAGTCCTCGGGAGGGACAACTGGACAACCCCACCTCTGTTTTAGATTGGGGGCCTAGGGGCATGGCAAGTCCAATATGTGGGCTCTTGATTCAGACACTGAGAGGCCTTCCTTGAGGACAGGGCTCATGCTGAGGGTCACAATGCCTATTTGTGCCAACAAGGCCCTCAAGCATGGGAAGGGCCTCATGGGCCACGCTTGATTCTCCGACACTGAACGTTGGAGAATATGCCAACCACAAGGTTTCTGGCCATGGCGAAGGAAGAGTTGTGACTTCTGCATCACGTTCACCCCTGGACAGTGTTTGGAGTTTAGGTCTAGGTTCTGAAACCCGAAAACCGAGGTTGGGAAGAGATGAAGACCTAAGGACCTGTTGGGTCCAATGAGCTCAGTGTGCGGCCAGCTGTTGAGCGTAGGTCTGGAGGTGTGGGCTCATGCTGTGTCAGACAAGGCATTAGACAGGGTAGACTGAATATTTGGGGTGCAGTCGAGTGGCGTTCAATTGATCCTCATTCGGGTCTCTAGGTAGTTCCATAAGGCAACGTTTTTTCTTTGGGAGGGCAGGCAGAGTGCTGCATTGTGGCCCCAGTATTGCCAAACTGTAGGGCTTTTGGGCCAGGGGTGTGAGGACGGTAGTCTGAGAACACAAGCTAGGCTTAGTTTTTGGGGTGAGGGCACAGAAGGCACACTCTGCAGAGCTGAATCATGATCTCATGCACCTGAAGTCAGGGCGAATATCAGACGTTTGCTCAGGTTGGAGTTTCTGTCCATGATGGCCACTTTATAAAGTGGAGCGTCTCAAGAGGCCATGTAGATTTTCCCACAATGGGAGTTCTGAGATGCTCCAGAATGCAAAGATTCCTTCTGTGGGACACGTGAGACCTGTTGGATGGCTCTAGGATGTCCCATATGGAATGACTCCAGAGTAGGGTTCTAAGGATTGATGCCTAGGCAGCCCACCTCCCATTCTAGTTGTCTCCTAGCGACAAGGCAGGTTTGATCTGCAGGCCCTGGGGGAGAAACCAAGGGGGTTGAGTTGACATGGACTCTCCCGAGGATAGATCATAATGTGGGTTTAAGTCCATGAAGACCTTGGAATGGGGCGCTTGATCCGGGGCCCTGAAAGATTCTCCTAAACAGAGGTTTTTATAGAGCTCCAAAGAGTACATTTCCTATGTGGAGACGAGATTTTTCTGATGAGTGCCTCAGTAATCCCCCTATGCTGGTATTGGAAACCAGGCCTCTGAGGAGAGATGCCTGGAAACAAAAGCAATGGATCTGATTAGGGCCTAAGTGCCTGTCCAGTTCAATCTTATTCTATGGGGATATCTGTCTCTGGGTCTGAGTGGAGGTAGTTTCCTAACTTGTGAAAGATCATCCCTGTTTGTCCTGGGCAGCCAACACTATTCGGATGGCCTCGGGGAGCTTGGAGGTTTCTCCTAATCTATAAGGTTTTGGCCAATGGAAATGGCAGAATTCCCCTGGAGAGGGAAGCCACAGTCCTGAGGTGTGGCTCCAGGGGCCCCAGCTTGCATGGTGTGTGGGCCAGGACTGTGGGGACATAAGTCTGAAAACACAAACTCAGCTTAGGTTTGGGGATGTATGTATGAAGGCTCGATCTACAGACCGTGAGAATTTTCCGGGCTATGAACAAAGGGCGAGTATGTGGCGCTTGCTCAGGCTTATCTCTGGATTTTGTGTCAACGGTGGCCGTGGAATGTCGGGGTGTCATCAAGGGCCATGGACAATTCTTTCTCTGGTGATTTGGCCTGATCCCAAGGGGTTGGGATCATTCTGTGGATGGGAAAAGTCCTTTCTGTATTTTTTTTTTTTTTTTACCTCAGGTGTCCCACCAAAGAGGGATTCCAGAGCAGAGCCCTGAGTCGGGTGACTAGACATCTCGAACTCTGGTTGAGATTGGGTGACTAGGGGCTTGGCAAGCCCCATATGTGGGCTGTTGTTCCAGTCACTAAGAGGCTTCACATGAGAATAGGGCTCACGCTGAGGGTCACAATATGTGTTTGTGCAAATTGTGGCCCTCAGGGATAGGTGGGACCTCATAGTCCATGCTGCTTTCTCCTACAATGAACGTTGGACAACATGCCAACCACAAGGTTTCTTGCCATGGCGAAGGAGAAGTTCTGATTCTTGCATCACGTTCACTCCTGAGCAGTGAGTGTAGATAAGGTCTAGGTTATGAAGGTGAAAATTGAGGTTGGGTAGAGATGATGGCCTAAAGCCATTGTGGGTATGATATGCTCAGTGTATGGCCAGCTGTCCTGGTGTTGGACTGGAGGTCTGCCCTCAGGCTGTGTCAGACAGGGCTTTAGTGCACAGGCTAGACTGTATAATTGGGGTATGGTCGAGTGGCATGCAGGTTGTTACTCATTTGGCGTTTCTGGTTAGCCCTATAGGGCAAAATTTTTCTTCTGGAGGTCAGGCAGATTGCTGCATTGTGTCTCCAGAATTTCCAAACTGGAGGGATGTGGCCAGGATTCTGAGGACGGAAGTCTGAGAACACAAGATAGGCTTAGGTTTCAAGACGAGGGCCCAGCAGGCACACTCTGAAGTGCTGAATCGAGATCTCATGCTTCTGAATTCAGGGCGAGGATCGACTTTGGCTTAGGATGGAGTTTCTGTCCATGATGGCCCATTTATGAAGGTTTGGGGCATCATAAGGAAATGGAGGTTTTCTCACAGTGTTATTGTGTGATGTTTCAAACCACAAGGATTCATTCTGCGAGACAATCAAGACAGGTTGGTTGGATTCAAGACGTCCCATAAAGAAGTTCTCCAGAGCAGGGTTCTAAGGATGGATGCCTGGGCAGCCCGCCTCCCATTCTAACTGTCTCCTAGTGACAAGGAAGGTTTGATCTGCTGGCTCTGGGTGAGCAGCCGAGTGGGCTGATTTGAAATGGACTCTCCTGAGAATGGTTCATAATGTAAGTTTGTTTCCTTGGAGACCTTGGGATTGGGCCATGGTGCCAGCGCCCTGAAGGATCCTCCTAACCTGAGGTATTGACACAGCTCCAAAGAGCAAGTTTCCCATGTGGAGATGAGATCTGTTCTGATTGTTTCCTTAGGAAACCCCCATATTCTGATATTGGAAACCAGGCCTCTGAGGAGAGATACCTAGAAACCAAGCAATGCATCAGAAGTTGGCTCAGGTTGGAGTTTCTGTCTATGATGGCCCCTTTATAAAGGGGAGCATCTCATGAGGCCATGTAGGTTTTCCCACGATAGGAGTTGTGAGATGCTCCAATCTGCAAGGATTCCTTCTGTGGGACAGTCAAGACCTGTTGGAAGGCTCCAGGACATCCCATATGGAACGGCGCCAGAGCCGGATTCCATGGATGGATGCCTAGAGAGTCTGCTTTGCATTCCAGTTGTCTCCTAGCGACAAGGCAGGTTTGATATTCTGCCTCTGGGGGAGTAATCGACGGGGCTGAGTTGAAATGTACTCTCCTGCCAAATGGTCATAATGCGGGTATGTGTCCATGGAGACCTTGGAATAGGGCGGTTGCTCCGGCTACCTGAAGGTTTCTCCTAACTGGAGGCTTTTACAGAGCTCCAAAGGATAAGTTTCCCATGTGAATACAAGATTTGTTCTGATTGGTATCTCTGGAATCCCCCATATGCTGGTATTGGAAAACAGGCCACTGAGGAGAGATGCTTAGAAAACAAAAGCAATGGAACCAATTACATTCTAGGGGCCAGTCCAGTTTAATCTTCTTCTCTTGGGTTATCTGTCTACGGGTGAGTTGACGTCGTTGCTCAGCTTGTGAGAGATCGCCCCTCTTTGTCCTGGGTGGCCTACACTATTGGAATGGCCTCTGGGACTTTGGAGGTTTCTCCTTATCTGTAGGGTTGTGGCCAATGGAATGGGAAGAATTTCCTTGGAGAGGGCAGGCACAGTCCTGAGGTGTGGCTCCAGGGGCCTCAGTCTGGAGGGTGTGTGGGACAGGGATGTCAGGATAGAAGTCTGAAAACACAAACTCGGCTTAGGTTTGGGGACGTAGGTATGGCAGGCCCAATCTACAGACTATGAGGAGAATTTTTTGGGCTATGTCCTAAGGGTGAGTGTGAACGCTTGCTGAAGCTTATGTCTCTGGATTTTGTGTCAATAGTGGCCGTGGAATGTCGGGCTGGCCTCATGGGCCATGGACGAGTCTTTCTCTCTGAACCCCAATCACTGGGGATGGCCCAATCCCAAGTGATTGGGGTCATTCTGTGAGTGGGAGGAGTCCTTTCTGTGTTTATTTACCTCAAATGTCCCACCAAAGAGGGATTCCAGAGCAGAGCCCTGAGTAGGGGTGACTAGATGTCTCTACCTCTGGTTAAGATTGGGTGACTTGGGGCATGGCAGGCCCCATATGCGGGCTCATGGTCCAGCCACTGAGAGGCTTTACTTGAGGACAGGGCTCAAACTGAGGGTCCCAATGTGTGTTTGAGCCCACCGCAGCTCTTAAGCATAGGCAGGGCCTCAGGGACCCTACACTACCCTCAGGGGCCCTACTACTACCCCTGTAGGCCCTACAGGGGTCCTACACTGAACGTTGGACAAGATGCCAACCACAAGATTCTGGCGAGAGGGAAGGAGGAGTTCTGATTTCTGCATCACGTTCACCCATGGGAAGTGAGTAGAGATAAGGTCTAGGATTCTGTAGCCTGAAAACCGAAGTTGGAAAGAGATGGCGACCTAAGGCCATGGCGGTTCAGATGTTCTCAGTGTACTGCAAGCTGTCTGGGTGTCGGTTGGGAATTCAGGCCTCAGGTTCTGTCAGACAGGGCATTAGTGCACAGGCTAGACTATATAATTGGTGTACAGTTGAGTGACGTGCAGGTTTATCCTCATTTGAGGTTTCTGGGTAGACCCATAGGGCAATATTTTTCTTCTAGAGGGCAGGCAGAGTGCAGCACTGTGTCATCGGAAATCCCAAAATAGAGGGCGTGTGGTCCAGGAGAGTGAGTACGGAAGTCGGAGAACCCTAGCTACGCTTAGGTTTTGGGGTGAGGGCACAGCAGGTACACTCTGAAGAGCTGAATCAAGATCTCGTGCATCTGAAGTCAAGGCGAAGATCAGCTGTTGGCTCAGGTTGGAGTTTCTTTCCATGATCTGCCTTCATGAAGATTGGGGGCATCATGTGACCTTGGAAGCTTTCCATGATATGAGTTGTTAGGTGGTCCATGCACAAGGACTCCTGTGGGACAGTCGAGACCTGTTGGATGGCTCAAGGATGTCCCATAAGGAATGACGCAAGAGCAGGGTTCTAAGGATGGATGCCTGAAGAGCCCAACTCGCATTTCAATTGTCTCCTAGCGATAAGGCAGGTTCAATCTGCTGGCTCTGGAGTAGCAACCGAGGGGGTTTAGTTGAAATGGACTCTCCTGAGGATGGGTCATAATTTGGGATTGTGTCCATGGAGATATTCAAATGGGGCAGTGGCTCCAGTGACCTGAAGTTTTCTCCTAACTGGAGGTTATGACACAGCTCCATAGAGCAAGATTCCCATGTGGAGACGAGATTTTTTATGATAGGTAGCTCTGGAAACCCCCTTATGCTGGTATTGGAATCCAGGCCTCTGAGGAGAGATGCCTGAAAACAAAGCAATGGATCCAATTAGGGCCTAGGTGCCTGTCTTGTTCAATATTCTTTTCTATGGATATCTGTCTAAAGTTCTGATTGGAGGTAGTGGCTCAGCTTGTGCCAGAGGGTCCCTGTATGTCCAGGACATCCTACACTATTGGGATGGCCTCAGAGATTTTGGATGATTCTCCTAATCTGTCAGGTTGTGCTACATGAATGAGCAGAATTCCCTTGGAGAGGGCAGGCACAGTCCTGAGGTGTGGCTCCATGGGGCCCAGCCTTTAGAATGTGTGGGTGAGGACAATGGAGACAGAAGTCTGAAAACACAAACTAGGCTTAGGTTTGGGGACATAGGTATGGCAGGCCCGATCTACAGACCTTGAGAATTTTGGGGGCTCTGAACAAAGGGCAAGTGTGTGGCGCTTTTTCAGGTTTTTGTCTCCGGATTTTGTGTCAATGGTGGCCATGGAATGTCAGGCTGGCCTCATCGACCATGGACGAGTATTTCTCTCTGTGGATTTGGCCAGATTCCAAGTGTTTGGGGTCATTCTTTGGATGGTAGGAGTCCTTATTTTTTTTTTTCTTTATCTTGGTTTTTTTTTTTTTTTTTTTTTTACCTTATGTGTCCCACCAAAGAGGGATTCCAGAAAAGAGCTCTGAATAAGGTTGACTAGACTTCTCAAGCTCTGGCTAGGATTGGGGGAGTAGGGGCATGGCAAGTCCCATATGCAGGCTCTTGGTCCAGCCCCGGAGAGGCTTTCCTTGAGGCCAGGGTTCATGCTTAGGGTCCTAATGTGTGTTTGTGCCCATCGCAGCCCTCAAGCATGTCTGAGGCCTCATGGGCCATGCTGGGTTCTCATATACTGAACGTTGGACAACATGCCAACCACAAGGTTTCTGGTCATGGGGAAGGTGAAGTTCTGATTGCTGCATCACGTACATCACTTAGTTGTGAGTGGAGATAATGTCTAGGTTCTGAAGCCTGAAGACCAAGGTTGGGAAGAGATGATGACCTAAGGCCATGGCATGTTCGATGTGTTCAGTGTGAGGCCAGGTGTCTGGGTGTCGGTCACGAGGTCTGGGGTCAGGCTGTGTCAGACAGGGCATTAGTGCCCAGGCTAGACTGTATAATTGGGGTACAGTCTAGAGAATTGCAGGTTGATCCTCATTTGATGTTTCTGGGTAGACCCCTAGGGCAAAGTCTCTTTTCTGGAGGGCAGGCAGAGTGCTGCATTTTGTCTCCAGAATTCCCAAAGTGGAAGGCTTGTGGGCCAGGAGTGTGAGGACGGAAGTCTGAGAACGTGAGCTGGCTTAGGTTTTGGGGCGAGGGCAAGGCAGGCACACTCTGCAGAGCTGAATTGAGATCTCATGCATCTGAAGTCAGGGCGAGGATCAGATGGGAGTTTCTGTCCATGATGTCCTCTACCTGAAGGTGGAGGCATCACAAGGCCATGGAGGTTTTCCCACAGTGCGAGTGTGTGATGCTGCAAACCACAAGGATTCCTTCTGCAGGACAGTTGAGACCTGTTGAATAGATCAAGGACACCCCATTAGGAATTTCTCCAGAGCAGAGTTCTAACAACGGATACCTGGGCAACGAACTCGCATTCCAATTGTCTCCTAGTGACAAAGCAGGTTTGATCTGCTGGCACTGGTTGAGCAACCGCCAGGTTTGAGTTGAAATGGACTCTCCTGAGGATGGGTCATAATGTGGGATTGTGTCCATTAAGACATTGGAATGGGGCGGTGGCTCCAGTGACGTGAAATTTTCTCCTAACTGGAGGTTTTGACACAGTTCCATATAGCATGATTCCCATGTGGCATGCGATTTGTTCTGATTGGTAGCTCCAGAAACCCCCATGTGCTGGTATTGGAATCCAGGCCTCTGAGGAGAGATACGTGAAAACAAAAGCAATGGATCCGTTTAGGGCCTAGGTGCCTGTCCTGTTCAATCTTCTTTTCTATGGATATCTATCTACAGGTCTGATTGGAGGTAGTGGCTCAGCTTGTGGCAGATGGTCCCTGTTTGTCCCGGACATCCTACAATATTGGGGTGGCCTCGGGGACTTCGGATGTTTCTCCTAATCTGTCAGGTTGTGCCAAAGGAATGAGCAGAATTCCCATGGAGAGGGCAGGCACAGTCCTGAGGTGTGGCTCCATGGGGCCAAGCCTTGAGGGTGTGTGGGCCAGGACAATGGAGACAAAAGTCTGAAAACACAAACTTGGCTTAGGTTTGGGGACATAGGTATGGCAGGCCCGATCTACAGACCGTGAGAATTTTTCAGGCTTTGAACAAAGGGCGAGTGTGTGGCGCTTTTTCAGGCTTTTGTCTCCGGATTTTGTGTCAATGGTGGCCGTGGAATGTCAGGATGGCCTCATCATCCATGGACGAGTATTTCTCTCTGTGAATTTGGCCCAATTCCAAGTGTTTGCGGTCATTCTTTGGACGGTAGGAGTCCTTTCTCTATTTTTTTTTTAACCTCATGTGTCCCACCAAGGAGGGATTCTAGAGAAGAGATCTGAGTAGGGGTGACTAGACTTCTCAAGCACTGGTTAAGGCTTGGGGAGTAGGGGCATGGTAATCTCCATATGTGGGCTCTTGGTCCAGCCCCGGAGAGGCTTTACTTGAGGCCAGGGATCATGCTTAGGATCCTAATGTGTGTTTGTGCCCATCGCAGCCCTCAAGCATGTCTGAGGCCTCATGGGCCATGCTGGTTTCTCCTACACTGCACGTTGGACAACATGCCAACCACAGGGTTTCTGGTCATGGGGAAGGAGGAGTTCTGATTTCTGCATCACGTACACGGCATGGCAGTGAGTAGAGATAAGGCCTAGATTCTGAAGCCTGAAAACCGAGGTTGGTAAGAGATGACGACCTAAGGCCATGGTGGGTCCGATGCACTTAGTGTGCGGCCAGATGTCTGTGTCCATCATGAGGTCTGGGCTCAGGCTGTGTCAGGCCGGGCATTAGTCCCCAGGCTAGACTGTATAATTGGGGTACAGTCGAGTGATGTGAAGGTTGGTCCTCATTTGGGGTTTCTGGTTGGCCCCATAGGGCAAAGATTTTCTTCTGGAGGGCAGGCAGAGTGCTGCATTCTGGCTCCAGAATTGCCAACTTCAGGGCTTGTGGGCCAGGTGTTTTAGGACAGAAGTCTGAGAACACAAGTTCAGCTTAGAATTCGCAGCGGTGACATGGCAGGCACACTCTACAGACCTGAAATGAGATCTCGTGCATCTGAAGTCAGGGCGAGGATCAGATGTTGGCTTAGGTTGGAGTTTCTGTACATGATGTCCCCTTCATGAAGGTGGGGGGGGGCATCAGGAAACCATGGAAGATTTCCAACTTTGTGAGTGTGTGATGCTCCAAACCACAAGGATTCCGTCAGCGGGACAGTCACGACCTTTTGGATGGATCAAGGACGTCCCATAAGAAATGCTCCAAAGCACAGTTCTAAAGATGGATGCCTGGGCAGTCCAACTTGCATTCCAGTTGTGTCCTAGTGAAAAGGAGGATTTGATCTCCTGTCACTGGGGGAACAACCAAGGGGGCTGAATTGAAATGGAATCTCATGAGGATCAGTCGATGTGGATTTGTGTCCATGGATCCCTTGGAATGGGGCAGTGGCTCTGTTGCCCTGAAGAATTCTCCTAACCTGAGGTTTTGATGCAGCTCCAAAGAGCAAGTTTCCCATGTAGAGACGAGATTTGTTCTGAAACCCCCACAACCTGGTATTGGAAACCAAGCATCTGGGGAACAATGCCTGGAATCCAAAGCAATGGATCTGATTACGGTCTAGGGGCCTGTCCTTTTCAATATTCTCCTCTGAGTGTCTCTGTCTAAGATTCAGAATGGAGGTCACTGCTCAGCTTGTGTCAGATCACCCATGTTTGTTGGGGGAGGCCAACACTATTGGACTGGTCTTGGGAATTGGAGGTTTCTCCTAATCTGTAAGGTTGTGGCAAATGAAACGGGCAGAGTTCCCTTGGAGAGCACTGGCACAGTCCTTAGGTGTGACACCACCTTTCTGGGTGTCATCCAGGAGGTCCAGGCTCAGGCTGTGTCAGACAGGGCATTAGTGCCAAGCTTAGACTGTATAATTGGAGTAAAGTTGAGTGGCATGCAGGTTGATCCTCATTTGGCGTTTCTGGGTAGCCCCAGGGGCAACGTTTTTCTTCTGGAGGGAAGAAAGAGTGCTGCATTGTGGCGACGGAATTCTCACACTGGAGGGCTTGTGGGCCAGAATTGTGAGGAAGGAAGTGTGAGAACACAAGCTAGGCTTAGGTTTTGGGTCAATATCATGGCAGGCACACTCTGTAGAGCTAAATCTAAATCTCATGCATCTGAAGTCAGGGCGAGGATCAGACGTAGGCTCAGGTTGAAGATTCTGTTCAGGATGGCCCCTTCATGATGGTGGGGGGCATCATGGGGCTATGGAGACTTTCCCACGATTGGCATTGTATGTTGCTCCAATCGGCAAGGATTCCTTCTACGGGACAGTCGAGACCGGTCAGATTGCTCCAGGACGTCCCATGCGGAACCACGGCAGTGCAGGGTTCTAAGGATGGATTCCTGGAGTGCCCGCCTCACATTCCTATTGTTCCTAGTGACAAGGCAGGTTCGATCTGCTTCTTTTGGGGAGCAACCAAAGGGGATGTGTTGAAATGGACTCGCCTGCGGATGGGTCATAATGTGGGTTTGTGTCCATGGAGACCTTGGAATGGGGTGTTGGCTGCTGTGACCTGAAGGTTTCCCTTAACTGGAGGTTGTGACACAGCTCCAAAATGCATGTTTCCCATGTGGAAATGAGATTTGTTCAGACTGGTACCTCCAGAAGAACACATATGCTGGTATTGGAAACCAGGCCTCTGAGGAGAGATGCCTGGAATCAAAAGCAATGGATCTGATTAGGTCCTAGATGCCTGTCCGGTTCAATCTTCTTCTCTGGGGTTATCTGTCTATGGGTCTGAGTTGAGGTAGTTGCTCATCTTGGGACAGATCACCCTGTTTGCCCTGAGTGGCCAACACTATTGGGATGGCCTCAGGGACGTTGGAGTGTTCTCCTAATCTTTAGGGTTGTGGCCAATGGAATGGGCAGAATTTGCTTGGAGAAGGCAGGCACAGTCCTGAGGCATGGCTCCAGGGGCCCCAGCCTGGAGGGTGTGTGGGCCAGGACAGTGGGGATAGAAATCTGAAAACCCAAACTCAGCTTAGGTTTGGGGTAGGTATGACAGGGCTGATCTATAGATCGTGAGGAGAATTTTTCAGGCTATGAACAAAGGGCAAGTGTGAGGCATATATCCAGGCTTTTGTCTCTAGATTTTTTGTCAATGGTGGCCATGGAATGACGGGATGGCCTCTTTGGCCATGGATGATTCTTTCTCTTTTAAGATTTGGTCAGATCCCACGTTTTGGGGCTCATTCAGGGGATGGAGGAGACCCTTCGATATTTTTTTCCTCAGGGGTTCCAGAGCAGAGACCTGAATAGGGGTGACTAGAACTCTCAACCTCTCATTAATATTGGGGGACTAGGGATGGCAATGCGGGTTCTTGGTCCAGACCCTGAGAGGCTTTACTTGAGGACAGGGCTCACACTGAGGGTCCCAATGTGTTTGTGCCCATTGCGGTTCTCAAGCATGGGCGGGGACTCATGGGCTACACTGGATTCTCCTACACTGAACGTTGGAAAACATGCCAACCACAAGGTTTCTTGCCTTGAGGAAGAAGGAGTTTCATTTCTGCATCACGTTCACCCCTGGGTAGTGAGTATATATAAGGTCTAGGTTCTGAAGCCTGAAAACCAAGGTTGGGAAGAGATGATGACCTAAAGCCATGGCGGGTCTGATGTGCTCAGTGTACAGCCAGCTGTCTGGGTGTCGGTTGCGAATTCAGACCTCAGGCTGTGCAAGACAGGGCATTAACGCCGAAGCGAAACTGTATAATTGGGGTAGAGTCAAGTGGCATGCAGGTTGATCCTCATTTGGTGTTTCTGGTTAGCCCCATAGGACAATGTTTCTCTTCTGGAGGGCAGTCAGAGTGCTGCATTGTGTCTCTCCAGAATTCCCTAACTGGAGGGCTGGTGGGCTCGGAGTGTGAGGACGAAGTCTGAGAATAATAGCTAGGTTTTGCTTCGGGGCGGGGTTTCGGCAGGCACACTCTGCAGAGTTGAATCAAGATTTCGTGCATCTGAAGTCAGGGCGAGGATTAGACGTTGGCTCAGGTTGGAGTTTCTGTCCAAGATGGCTCTTTCATGAAGGGGACGGTGCACCACGAGGCCACAGAGCTTTTCCCATGATGGGAGTGGTGAGGTGCTCCAAAGCGCAAGGATTCCTTCTGCAGGACAGCTGTGACCTGTTGGATGGCTCCAGGACGTCCCATATGGAATTACTTCAGAGTAGTTTTCTACAGATGGATGCCTAGCCAGCCCGCCTCACATTCCAATTGTCTCCTAGTGACAAGATAGGTTCGATCTGCTGGCTCTAGGGGAGCACCCAAGGGCACTGAGTTGAAATAGACTCCCTGCAGATGGGTCCTAATGTGGGATTGTGTCCATGGAGACCTTGGAATGAGGTGGTGGCACCGGGGCCCTGAAGGATTTTCCTAGGCGGAGGTTTTGACACAGCTTGAAAGAGCACGTTTCCCATGTGGAGAAGACATTTGTTCTGACTGATGACTCAGGAAACCCCCATATGGTGGTATTGAAAACCAGGCCTCTGAGGTTCTGACATAGCTCCACGAGCAAGTTTCCAATGTGCAGACAAGACTTGCTCTGAAGGGGCCTCTGGAAACCCCATAGGCTGGTATTGGAAACCAGGCCTCTGAGAAGAGATGCCAGGAAACGAAAGCAATGGATCTGATTAGGGCCTAGGGGCCTGTCCAGTTCAATGTTCTTATCTGGGGACATCTGTCTCCGAGTTGGTGTGGAGCCAGTTGCTCAGCTAGTGTCAGATCACCCCTGTTTGTTCCAAGCGGCCTACAATATTGGTATGGTCCCAGGGACATTGGAGATTTCTCCTGATTTATATGGTTGTGGCCAATGGAATATGAAGAATTCCCTTTGAGAGGGCAGGAAGAATCCTGAGGTGTGGTTCCAGGGGCCCTAGCCTGGAGGGTGTGTGTTTTCAGACAACTGTCCAAACAGTCCTGGCCTACACAACCTACAGGCTCAGGCCCCTGGAGCCAAACCTGAGGACTGTACTTGCCCTCTCCAAGGGAATTGTGTGTGCCCATTCGAATAGCCAAACCCTTCTAATAGGATAAACCTCCAAAGTCCCTGATTCATCTCAATAGTGGTGACTTCCCAGGAAAAACAGGGGCAATCTGAGCCCAACTGAGCACCTACCTGCACTCAGACCCATAGACAGATGTCCCCAGAGGTAAAAAGGAAAGAACAGGCCCCTAGGCACTAATCAGATCCATTGCTTTGGTTTTCAGGCATCTCTCCTCAGAGGCCTGGATTTCAAAAGCAGCATATAGCTGTTTCTTGACCCACACATCAGAAAACATCTCATCTACACATGGGAAACTTGCACGTTGGGGCTATGTCAAAGCCTCTGTTTAGGAGAACCCTTTAGGGCCCCAGTGCCTCCGCTTCATTCCAAGGTCTCCATAGACACAAAAGCACCTTAGGACCCATCCCCAGGAGTGTCCATTTCAACTCAGCGTCCTCGGTTGCTCCCCACAGATCAAGGAGATCTAACCTGTCTTTTTGCTAGGAGACAATTGGAATGCGAGGTGGGCTACCCAGCCATCCATCCTTAGAACCCTGCTCAGAATCATTGGCCTGGAGCCAAACAACAGGTCTCAATTGTCCTGCAGAAGACTCTCTGCAGTTTGGAGCTTCTCACAACTCCCATCGTGGGAAAACCCCCATGGCATCGTGATGCCCCCGCCCACTCATGAAGGGGCCATCAGGGACAGAAACTCCAACCTGAGCGATCGTCTGATCCTCGCCCTGACTTCAGATGCACGAGATCTCGATTCAGGTCTGTAGATTGTGCGTGCCATGGCCTCACCCAGAAACCTAAGCCTAGCTTGTGTTCTCAGACTTTTGTCGTCAGACTACTGGCCCACAAGCCCTCCAGTTTGGCAATCCAGAACTACAATGCAGCACTCTGCCGGCCCTCCAGAAGAAAAACATTGTCCTCTGGTGCTACCCAGTAATCCCAAATGAGGATCAACCTGCACCGACCTTGGCTGCACCCCAAATACATAGGCTGACCAGGGCACTAATGCCCTTTCTGACACAGCCTGAGCCTGGACCCCCTGGCCCCTCCCAGACAGCTGGCCGCACACTGAGCTCATCGAGCCGCCATGGCCTTAGGTCGTCATCTCTTCCCACATCAGTTTTCAGGTTTCAGAACCTAGACCTTATCTCTAATCACTGCCCAGGGTTGAAGGTGATGCAGAAATCAGAACTCCTTCCCCATGGCAAGAAACCTTGTGGTTGGCATGTTGTCCAACGTTCAGTGTAGTTGAAACCAGTGTGGCCCATGGGGCCCCGCCCATGCTCGCGGGGGACATTGGTCACAAACACACATTGTGACGCTCAGGCTGAGCCCAGTCCTCAAGTAAAGCCACTCAGTGGTTGGATGAAGAGATATCATATTGGGCTTGCCATGCTCCTAGGCCCCAATTTTTAACCATAGTTCGGGTTGTCCCTTCAGTCTTCCCCACGGCTTGGCTTTGGAATTCCTCTTTTGGTGGGACACCTGAGGTAACAAAACTGAAATGAGTCCTCCCATCCCACATATTGACGAAAAGCAATTAGGAATCGGGCCAAATCCTCAGAGAGGAAGATTCGTCCATGGCCCATGAGGCGTCCCCGACATTCCACGGCCATCGGTGATACAAAATCCAGAGACAAAAGCCTGAGCAAGCGCCTCAGACTCGCACTTTCTTCATATCCTGAAGAGTTCTTCTCATGGTTTGTAGATCGGGCCTGCCATACCTACGTCCCCAAACCTAAGCTGAGTTTGTGTCTTCAGACTTCTGTCCTCAAAGTATTGGGCCACACACCCTCCAGGCTGGGCCCCTCGAGCCACACATTAGGACTGTGCCTACCAATCCATGGGAATTCTGCCCATTCCATGGTCCAAAATCGTACAAATTAGGAGAAACTTCCAAAGACCCTGAGGCCATCCCAATAGTGTAGGTCGCCCGGAACAAACAAGGGCTGTCTGACTCCAGCTGATTATCGACCTCCACTCATACCATAGATGGATGTTCACAGAGAAGAAGATTGAACCAGACAGGACCCTAGGCCATAATAGGATCTATTGCTTTGGGTCACAGGCATGTGTCCTCAAAATTCTGATTCCAATACGAGCATAAGTGTTTTCCTGAGGCACCCATCAGAACTCATCTCGTCTCCACAAGGAAACCTGTGCATAGGAGCCATGTCCAAAGCTTAGGAGAGTACTTCAGGGTCCCGGTGCCACCGCCACATTCCAAGGCCCTCATGGACACAAAAACACATTAGGACCCATCCTCAGAAAAGTCCATTTCAACTCAGCCACCCCGGTTGCTCCCGCAGAGCCATCAGATCTAAACTGTCTTGTTGCTAGGAGACAATTGGAATGCGAGGCGGGCTTCCCAGGCATCCATCCGCGAACGGTGCTCTGGAGTCATTCCATATGGGATGTCCTGGAGCTGTCCAACAGGTCTCAATTGTCCCGCAGAAGGAATCCTTGAAGGGGGCATCCCACAACTCCCAACGTGGGAAAACCTCAATGGCCTCGAGATTCCGCTCCCTTCATGAAGCGGCCGTCATGCTCAGAAACTCCAACCTGAGCCAATGTCTGATCCTCGCCCTGACTTCAGATGCATGAGATATTGGTTCAGATCTGCAGGGGGTACCTGCCGTGCCCTCGCCCTGAAACCCAAGTCTAGCTTGTCTTCTCAGACTTCCGTCCTCACACTCCTGGCCCCGAAGCCCTCAAGTTTGGCAATTCCGGACCCACAATGCAGCACTCTGCCTGCCCTCTAGAAAAAAAATTACTGCCTCATGAGCTGACCAGGCACCTTAAATGAGGGTAAACCTACACAGCACTCGACTTTAACCAAATTATATAGTCTAACCAGGGCACTAATGCACTCTCGAACACAACCTGAGCCCGGACCTCCTGACCAACACCCAGAAAGCTGACCGCACACTGAGCACATAAAACCTGCCATGGCCTTAGGTCATCATCTCTTCCCTACCTCAGTTTTCAGGCTTCAGAACCGAGACCTTATCTCCAATCACTGCCCAGGGATGAGTGTGATGCAGAAATCATAACTCCTCCTTACCCATGGCAAGAACCCTTGTGGTTGGCACGCTTTCCAACGTACAGTGTAGGAGAAACCAGCATTAACCCTGAGGCCCCGCCCATTCTTGAGTGCGACAAGGACATACACACGCATTGTGACCCTCAGCACGAATTCTGTCCTCTAGTAAGTCCTCTCAGTGGCTGGAACATTAGATGTCATAATGGGCTTGACATGTCCCTAGGCCCCAATTTTTAACCAGATTTCTGATTGTCCAGTCACCCCTCCCCAGGGCTCTACTCTGGAAACCCTCATTTGGTGGGACACCTGAGGTTAAAAAAGAAAAAAAACAACAACAACAACAACAAAAAAACGGACTTCTTCCAGCCCACAGAATGACCCCAAACTCTTTGGACGGGGCCAAACCACCAGAGAGTAAGACTCGTCCATTTCCCATGAAGTCACCCAGAAATTCCACGAGCATGGGTGACACGATATCCAGAGACAAAAACTTGAGCAGGAGCCTCACACTCGCCCTTCCTCAAATCCCGAAGAGTTCTCCTCATGGTCTGTAGATCAGTCCTGCCATACCTATGACCCGAAACATAAGCCGAGTTTTTGTTTTCAGACAACTGTCCAAACAGCCCTGGCCTACACAACCTACAGACTCAGGCCCCTGGAGCCAAACCTGAGGACTGTACTTGCCCTCTCCAAGGGAATTGTGTGTGCCCATTCCAATGGCCATAACCCTTTTAATAGGATAAACCTCCAAAGACCCTGATCCATCTCAATAGTGGTGGCTTCCCAGGAACAACAGGGGCAATCTGAGCCCAACTGAGCACCTACGTGCACTCAGACCCATAGACAGATGTCCCCAGAGTTAAAAAGGAAAGAACAGGCCCCTAGGCACTAATCAGATCCATTGCTTTGGTTTCCAGGCATCTCTCCTCAGAGGCCTGGATTTCAAAAGCAGCATATAGCTGCTTCTTGACTCACCCATCAGAAAACATCTCATCTACACATGGGAAACTTGCACGTTGGAGCTCTGTCAAAGGCTCTGTTTAGGAGAACCCTTTAGGGCCCCAATGCCACCGCTTCATTCCAAGGTCTCCATAGACACAAAAGCACGTTAGGACCCATCCCCAGGGGTGTCCATTTCAACTCAGCGTCCTCGGTTGCTCCCCACAGATCCAGGAGATCTAACCTGTCTTGTTGCTAGGAGACAATTGGAATGCGAGGTGCTACCCAGCTATCCGTCCTTAGAACCCTGCTCAGAATCATTGGCCTGGAGCCAAACAACAGGTCTCAATTGTCCTGCAGAAGACTCTCTGCAGTTTGGAGCTTCTCACAACTCCCATCGTGGGAAAACCCCCATGGCCTCGTGATGCCCTGCCCATTCATGAAGGGGCCATCAGGGTCAGAAACTCCAACCTGAGCGATCGTCTGATCCTCGCGCTGACTTCAGATGCACGAGACCTCGATTCAGGTCTGTAGATTGTGCGTGCCATGGCCTCACCCAGAAACCTAAGCTTAGCTTGTGTTCTCAGACTTTTGTCGTCATACTACTGGCCCACATGCCCTCCAGTTTGGCAATCCAGAATTACAATGCAGCACTCTGCCGGCTCTGCAGAAGAAAAACATTGTCTTCTGGGGCTACCCAGTAACCCCAAATGAGGATCAACCTGCACCGACCTTGGCTGTACCCCAAATACATAGGCTGACCAGGGAACTAATGCCCTTTCTGACACAGCCTGAGCCTGGACCCCCTGGCCCCTCCCAGACTGCTGGCCGCACACTGAGCACATCGAGCCGCCATGAACTTAGGTCATCATTTCTTCCCAACATCAGTTTTCAGGTTTCAGAACCTAGACCTTATCTCCAATCACTGCCCAGGGTTGAAGGTGATGCAGAAATCAGAACTCCTTCCCCATGGCAAGAAACCTTGTGGTTGGCATGTTGTCCAACGTTCAGTGTAGTTGAAACCAGTGTGGCCCATGAGGCCCCGCCCATGCTCGCGGGCCACATTGGTCACAAACACACATTGTGATGCTCAGGCTGAGCCCAGTCCTCAAGTAAGGCCACTCAGTGGCTGGATGAAGAGATAGCATATTGGGCTTGCCATGCCCCTAGGCCCCAATTTTTAACCATAGTTCGGGTTGTCCCTTCAGTCTTCCCCACGGCTTTGCTATGGAATTCCTCTTTTGGTGGGACACCTGAGGTAACAAAACTAAAATGAGTCCTCCCATCCCACAGATTGAGGAAAAGCAATTGGTTTGGCCAAATCCTCAGAGAGGAAGATTCGTCCATGGCCCATGAGGCCTCCCCGACATTCCACGGCCATCGCTGATACAAAATCCAGAGACAAAAGCCTGAGCAAGCGCCTCAGACTCGCACTTTCTTCATATCCTGAAGAGTTCTTCTCATGGTTTGTAGATCGGGCCTGCCATACCTACGTCCCCAAACCTAAGCTGAGTTTGTGTTCTCAGACTTCTGTCCCCAAAGTCTTGGGCCACACACCCTCCAGCATGGGCCCCTGGAGCCACACATTAGGACTGTGCCTACCAATCCATGGGAATTCTGCCCATTCCATGGTCCAAAATCGTACAAATTAGGAGAAACCTCCAAAGTCCCTGAGGCCATCCCAATAGTGTAGGTCGCCCGGAACAAAAAAGGGCTGTCTAACTCCAGCTGATAATCGACCTCCACTCATACCATAGATGGATGTCTCCAGAGAAGAAGATTGAACCAGACAGGACCCTAGGCCATAATAGGATCCATTGCTTTGGGTTACAGGCATGTGTCCTCAAAAGCCTGATTCCAATACGAGCATAGGGTTTTTCTGAAGTCACCCAAAAGAACACATCTCATCTCCACAAGGAAACCTGTGCATGGGAGCCATGTCCAAAGCTTAGGAGAGTACTTCAGGGTCCCGGTGCCACCGCCCCATTCCAAGGCCCTCATGGACACAAACACACATTAGGACCCATCCTCAGGAAAGTCCATTTCAACTCAGCCACCCCGCTTGCTCCCGCAGAGCCATCAGATCTAAACTGTCTTGTTGTTAGGAGACAATTGGAATGCGAGGCGGGCTTTCCAGGTATCCATCCCCGAACGGTGCTCTGGAGTCATTCCATATTTGATGTCCTGGAGCTGTCCAACATGTCTCAATTGTCCCGCAGAAGGAATCCTTGAAGGGGGCATCCCACAACTCCCAACGTGGGAAAACCTCAATGGCCTCGAGATTCCGCTCCCTTCATGAAGCGGCCGTCATGCTCAGAAACTCCAAACTGAGCCAACGTCTGATCCACGCCCTGACATCAGATGCATGAGATATTGGTTCAGATCTGCAGGGGGTACCTGCCGTGCCCTCGCCCTGAAACCCAAGTCTAGCTTGTCTTCTCAGACTTCCGTCCTCACACTCATGGCCCCGAAGCCCTCAAGTTTGGCAATTCCGGACCCACACTGCAGCACTCTGCCTGCCCTCTAGAAAAAAAATTATTGCCTCATGAGCTGCCCAGGCACCTTAAATGAGGGTAAACCTACACAGCACTCGACTTTACCCAAATTATAAATTCTAACCTGGGCACTAATGCACTGTCGAACACAACCTGAGCCCGGACCTCCTGACCAACACCCAGAAAGCTGACCGCACACTGAGCACATAAAACCCGCCATGGCCTTAGGTCATCATCTCTTCCCTACCTCAGTTTTCAGGCTTCAGAACCGAGACCTTATATCCAATCACTGCCCAGGGGTGAGTGTGATGCAGAAATCATAACTCCTCCTTACCCATGAAAAGAACCCATGTGGTTGGCACGTTGTCCAACGTTCAGTGTAGGAGAAACGAGCATTCACCCTGAGGCCCAGCCCATTCTTGAGTGTTACGAGGGCATACACACGCATTGTGACCCTCCGCATGAGTCCTGTCCTCTATGAAGTCCTCTCAGTGGCTGGATCATTAGATGTCATAATGGGTTGACATGTCCCTAGGCCCCAATTTTTAACCAGATTTCTGATTGTCCAGTCGCCCCTCCCCAGGGCTCTACTCTGGAATCCCTCATATGTTGGGACACCTGAGGTTAAAAAAGAAAACAACAACAACAACAACAAAAAATGGACTTCTTCCAGCCCACAATATGACCCCAAACTCTTTGGACAGGGCCAAACCACCAGAGAGTAAGACTCGTCCATTTCCCATGAAGTCACCCAGAAATTCCACGACCATGAGTGACACGATATCCAGAGACAAAAACTTGAGCAGGAGCCTCACACTAGCCCTTCTTTCAAATCCCGAAGAGTTCTCCTCATGGTCTGTAGATCAGTCCTGCCATACCTATGACCCGAAACATAAGCCGAGTTTGTGTTTTCAGACAACTCTCCAAACAGCCCTGGCCTACACAACCTACAGGCTCAGGCCCCTGGAGCCAAACCTGAGGACTGTACTTGCCCTCTCCAAGGGAATTGTGTGTGCCCATTCCAATGGCCACAACCCTTCTAATAGGATAAACCTCCAAAGTCCCTGATCCATCTCAATAGTGGTGGCTTCCCAGGAACAACAGGGGCAATCTGAGCCCAACTGAGCACCTACCTGCACTCAGACCGATAGACAGATGTCCCCAGAGGTATGAAGGAAAGAAAAGGCCCCTAGGCACTAATCAGACCCATTGCTTTGGTTTCCAGGCATCTCTCCTCAGAGGCCTGGATTTCAAAAGCAGCATATAGCTGTTTCTTGACTCACCCATCAGAAAACATCTCATCTACACATAGGAAACTTGCACGTTGGAGCTGTGTCAAAGCCTCTGTTTAGGAGAACCCTTTAGGGCCCCAGTGCCACCGCTTCATTCCAAGGTCTCCATAGACACAAAAGCACGTTAGGACCCATCCCCAGGGGTGTCCATTTCAACTCAGCGTCCTCGGTTGCTCCCCACAGATCCAGGAGATCTAACCTGTCTTGTTCCTAGGAGACAAGTGGAATGCGAGGTGGGCTACCCATCCATCCATCCTTAGAACCCTGCTCAGAATCATTGGCCTGGAGCCAAACAACAGGTCTCAATTGTCCTGCGGAAGACTCTCTGCAGTTTGGAGCTTCTCACAACTCCCATCGTGGGAATACACCCATGGCCTCGTGATGCCGCCCCATTCATGAAGGGGCCATCAGGGTCAGAAACTCCAACCTGAACGATCGTCTGATCCTCGCCCTGACTTCAGATGCACGAAATCTCGATTCAGGTCTGTAGATTGTGCCTGCCATGGCCTCACCCAGAAACCTAAGCCTAGCTTGTGTTCTCAGACTTTTGTTATCAGACTACTGGCCCACAAGCCCTCCAGTTTGGCAATCCAGATCTACAATGCAGCACTCTGCCGGCCCTCCAGAAGAAAAACATTGTCCTCTGGGGCTACCCAGTAACCCCAAATGAGGATCAACCTGCACCGACCTTGGCTGTACCCCAAATACATAGGCTGACCAGGGCACTAATGCCCTTTCTGACACAGCCTGAGCCTGGACCCCGTGGACCCTCCCAGACAGCTGGCCGCACACTGAGCACATCGAGCCGCCATGGCCTTAGGTCATCATCTCTTCCCAACCTCGGTTTTTAGGTTTCAGAACCTAGGCCATATCTCCAATCACTGCCCAGGGTTGAAGGTGATGCAGAAATCAGAACTCCTTCCCCATGGCAAGAAAACTTGTGGTTGGCATGTTGTCCAACGTTCAGTGTAGTTGAAACCAGTGTGGCCCATGAGGCCCCGCCCATGCTCACGGGCCACATTGGTCACAAACACACATTGTGACACTCAGGCTGAGCCCAGTTCTCAAGTAAGGCCACTCGTGACTGGATGAAGAGATAGCATATTGGGCTTGCCATGCCCCTAGGCCCCAATTTTTAACCATAGTTCGGGTTGTCCCTTCAGTCTTCCCCTCGGCTTTACTTTGGAATTCTTCTTTTGGTGGGACACCTGAGGTAACAAAACTGAAATGAGTCCTCCCATCCCACAGACTGACGAAAAGCAATTGGGAATCGGGACAAATCCTCAGAGAGGAAGATTCGTCCATGGCCCATGAGGCCTCCCCGACATTCCACGGCCATCGCTTATACAAAATCCAGAGACAAAAGCCTGAGCAAGCGCCTCAGACTCGCACTTTCTTCATATCCTGAAGAGTTCTTCTCATGGTTTGTAGATCGGGCCTGCCATACCTACGTCCCCAAACCTAAGCTGAGTTTGTGTTCTCAGACTTCTGTCCCCAAAGTCTTGGGCCACACACCCTCCAGCCTGGGCCCCTGGAGCCACACATTAGGACTGTGCCTACCAATCCTATGGAATTCAGCCCATTCCATGGTCCAAAATCGTACAAATTAGGAGAAACCTCCAAAGTCCCTGAGGCCATCCCAATAGTGTAGGTCGCCCGGAACAAACAAGGGCTGTCTGACACCAGCTGATAATCGACCTCCACTCATACCATAGATGGATGTTCACAGAGAAGAAGATTGAACCAGACAGGACCTTAGGCCATAATAGGATCCATTGCTTTGGGTTACAGGCATGTGTCCTCAAAAGCCTGATTCCAATACAAGCATAGGTGTTTTCCTGAGGCACCCATTAGAACTCATCTCGTCTCCACAAGGAAACCTGTGCATGGGAGCCATGTCCAAAGCTTAGGAGAGTACTTCAGAATCCCGGTGCCACCGCCCCATTCCAAGGTTCTCATGGACACAAAAACACATTAGGACCCAACCTCACGAAAGTCCATTTCAACTCAGCCACCCCGGTTGCTCCGGCAGAGCCATCAGATCTAAACTGTCTTGTTGCTAGGAGACAATTGGAATGCGAGGCGGGCTTCCCAGGCATCCATCCGCTAACGGGGCTCTGGAGTCATTCCATATGGGATGTCCTGGAGCTGTCCAACAGGTCTCAATTGTCCCGGAGAAGGAATCCTTGAAGGGGGCATCCCACAACTCCCAACATGGGAAAACCTCAATGGCCTCGAGATTCCGCTCCCTTCATGAAGCGGCCGTCATGCTCAGAACTCCAACCTGAGTCAACGTCTGATCCTCACCCTGACTTCAGATGCATGAGATATTTGTTCAGATCTGCAGGGGGTAACTGCCGTGCCCTCGCCCTGAAACCCAAGTCTAGCTTGTCTTCTCAGACTTCCGTCCTCACACTCCTGCACTCGAAGCCCTCAAGTTTGGCAATTCCGGACCCACAATGCAGCACTCTGCCTGCCCTCTAGAAAAAAAATTACTGCCTCATGAGCTGACCAGGCACCTTAAATGAGGGTAAACCTAGACAGCACTCGACTTTACCCAAATTATATAGTCTAACCTGGGCACTAATGCACTGTCGAACACAACCTGAGCCCGGACCTCCTGACCAACACCCAGAAAGCTGACCACACACTGAGCACATAAAACCCGCCATGGCCTTAGGTCATCATCTCTTCCCTACCTCAGTTTTCAGGCTTCAGAACTGAGACCTTATCTCCAATCACTGCCCAGGGATGAGTGTGATGCAGAAATCATAACTCCTCCTTACCCATGGCAAGAACCCTTGTGGTTGGCACGTTGTCCAACGTTCAGTGTAGGAGAAACCAGCATTCACCCTGTGGCCCCGCCCATCCTTGAGTGCGACGAGGGCATACACACGCATTGTGACCCTCAGCATGAGTACTGTCCTCTAGTAAGTCCTCTCAGTGGCTGGACCATTAGATGTCATAATGGGCTTGACATGTCCCTAGGCCCCAATTTTTAACCAGATTTCTGATTGTCCAGTCGCCCCTCCCCAGGGCTCTACTAGGGAATCCCTCATTTGGTGGGACACCTGAGGTTAAAAAAGAAAACAACAACAACAACAAAAAAAAAAAAACGGACTTCTTCCAGCCCACAGAATGACCCAAAACTCTTTGGACGGGGCCAAACCCCCAGAGCGTAAGACTCGTCCATTTTCCATGAAGTCACCCAGAAATTCCACGACCATGAGTGACACGATATCCAGAGACAAAAACTTGAGCAGGAGCCTCACACTAGCCCTTCTTTCAAATCCCGAAGAGTTCTCCTCATGGTCTGTAGATCAGTCCTGCCATACCTATGACCCGAAACATAAGCCGAGTTTGTGTTTTCTGACAACTGTCCAAACAGCCCTGGCCTACACAACCTACAGGCTCAGGCCCCTGGAGCCAAACCTGAGGACTGTACTTGCCCTCTCCAAGGGAATTGTGTGTGCCCATTCCAATGGCCACAACCCTTCTAATAGGATAAACCTCCAAAGTCCCTGATCCATCTCAATAGTGGTGGCTTCCCAGGAAAAACATGGGCAATCTGAGCCCAACTGAGCACCTACCTGCATCAGACCCATAGACAGATGTCCCCAGAGGTAAAAAGGAAAGAACAGGCCCCTAGGCACTAATCAGATCCATTGCTTTGGTTTCCAGGCATCTCTCCTCAGAGGCCTGGATTTCAAAAGCAGCATATAGCTGTTTCTTGACTCACCCATCAGAAAACATCTCATCTACACATAGGAAACTTGCACGTTGGAGCTGTGTCAAAGCCTCTGTTTAGGAGAAACCTTTTGGGCCCCAGTGCCACCGCTTCATTCCAAGGTCTCCATAGACACAAAAGCACGTTAGGACCCATCCCCAGGGGTGTCCATTTCAACTCAGCGTCCTCGGTTGCTCCCCACAGATCCAGGAGCTCTAACCTGTCTTTTTGCTAGGAGACAATTGGAATGCGAGGTGGGCTACCCAGGCATCCATCCTTAGAACCCTGCTCAGAATCATTGGCCTGGAGCCAAACAACAGGTCTCAATTGTCCTGCAGATGACTCTCTGCAGTTTGGAGCTCCTCACAACTCCCGTCGTGGGAAAACACCCATGGCCTCGTGATGCCCCCCCCCATTCATGAAGGGGCCATCAGGGTCAGAAACTCCAACCTGAGCGATCGTCTGACCTCGCCCTGACTTCAGATGCACGAGATCTCGATTCAGGTCTGTAGATTGTGCCTGCCATGGCCTCACCCAGAAACCTAAGCCTAGCTTGTGTTCTCAGACATTTGTTGTCAGACTACTGGCCCACAAGCCCTCCAGTTTGGCAATCCAGAACTACAATGCAGCACTCTGCCGGCCCTCCAGAAGAAAAACATTGTCCTCTGGGGCTACCCAGTAACCCCAAATGAGGATCAACCTGCACCGAACTTGGCTGTACCCCAAATACATAGGCTGACCAGGGCACTAATGCCCTTTCTGGTACAGCCTGAGCTTGGACCCCCTGGCCCCTCCCAGAAGCTGGCCGCACACTGAGCACAACGAGCCGCCATGGCCTTAGGTCGTCATCTCTTCCCAACCTCGGTTTAAGGTTTCAGAACCTAGGCCATATCTCTAATCACTGCCCAGGGTTGAAGGTGATGCAGAAATCAGAACTCCTTCCCCATGGCAAGAAACCTTGTGGTTGGCATGTTGTCCAACTTTCAGTGTAGTTGAAACCAGTGTGGCCCATGAGGCCCCGCCCATGCTCATGGTCCACATTGGTCACAAACACACATTGTGACGCTCAGGCTGAGACCAGTCCTCAAGTAAGGCCACTCAGTGACTGGATGAAGAGATAGCATATTGGGCTTGCCATGCCCCTAGGCCCCAATTTTTAACTATAGTTCGGGTTGTCCCTTCAGTCTTCCCCACGGCTTGGCTTTGGAATTCCTCTTTTGGTGGGACACCTGAGGTAACAAAACTGAAATGAGTCCTCCCATCCCACAGATTGACGAATAGTAATTGGGAATCGGGCCAAATCCTCAGAGAGGAAGATTCGTCCATGGCCTTTGAGGCCTCCCCAACATTCCACGGCCATCGCTTATACAAAATCCAGAGACAAAAGCCTGAGCAAGCGCCTCAGACTCGCACTTTCTTCATATCCTGAAGAGTTCTTCTCATGGTTTGTCGATCGGGCCTGCCATACTTACGTCCCCAAACCTAAGCTGAGTTTGTGTTTTCAGACTTCTGTCCTCAAAGTCTTGGGCCCCACACCATCCTGGCTTGGCCCCTGGAGGCACACATTAGGACTGTGCCTACCAATCCATGGGAATTCTGCCCATTCCATGGTCCAAAATCGGACAAATTAGGAGAAACCTCCAATGTCCCTGAGGCCATCCCAATATTGTAGGTCGCCCGGAACAAACAAGGGATGTCTAACGCCAGCTGATAATCGACCTCCACTCATACCATAGATGGATGTCCCCAGAGAAGAAGATTGAACCAGACAGGACCCTAGGCCATAATAGGATCCATTGCTTTGGGTTACAGGCATGTGTCCTCAAAAGCCTGATTCCAATACGAGCATAGGTGTTTTCCTGAGGCACCCATCAGAACTCATCTCGCCTCCAGAAGGAAACCTGTGCATGGGAGCCATATCCAAAGATTAGGAGAGTAATTCAGGATCCCGGTGCCACCGCCCCATTCCAAGGCCCTCATGGACACAAAAACACATTAGGACCCATCCTCACGAAAGTCCATTTCAAATCAGCCGCCCCGGTTGCTCCCACAGAGCCATCAGATCTAAACTGTCTTGTTGCTAGGAGACAATTGGATTGTGAGGCGGGCTTCCCAGGCATCCATCCGCGAACTTGGCTCTGGAGTCATTCCATATGGGATGTCCTGGTGCTGTCCAACAGGTCTCAATTGTCCCGCAGAAGGAATCCTTGAAGGGGGCATCCCACAACTCCCAACGTGGGAAAACCTCAATGGCCTCGAGATTCCGCTCCCTTCATGAAGCAGCCGTCATATTCAGAATCTCCAACCTGAGCCAACGTCTGATCCACGCCCTGATTCAGATGCATGAGATATTTGTTCAGATCTGCAGGGGGTACCTGCCGTGCCCTCGCCCTGAAACCCAAGTCTAGCTTGTCTTCTAAGACTTCCGTCCTCACACTCCTGGCCCCAAAGCCCTCAAGTTTGGCAATTCCTGACCCACAATGCAGCACTCTGCCTGCCCTCTAGAAAAAAAATTATTGCCTCATGAGCTGCCCAGGCACCTTAAATGAGGGTAAACCTACCCAGCATTCGACTTTACCCAAATTATATAGTCTAACCTGGGCACTAATGCACTGTCGAACACAACCTGAGCCCGGACCTCCTGACCAACACCCAGAAAGCTGACCGCACACTGAGCACATAAAACCCGCCATGGCCTTTAGTCATCATGTCTTCCCTACCTCAGTTTTCAGGCTTCAGAACCGAGACCTTATCTCCAATCACTGCCCAGGGGTGAGTGTGATGCAGAAATCAGAACTCCTACTTACCCATGGCAAGAAACTTGTGGTTGGCACGTTGTCCAACGTTCAGTGTAGGAGAAACCAGCATTCACCCTGAGGCCCCGCCCATTCTTGAGTGTTACGAGGGCATACACACGCATTGTGACCCTCAGCATGAGTCCTGTCCTCTAGTAAGTCCTCTCAGTGGCTGGAAAATTAGATGTCATAATGGGCTTGACATGTCCCTAGGCCCCAATTTTTAACCAGATTTCTGATTGTCCAGTCGCCCCTCCCCAGGGCTCTACTCTGGAATCCCTCATTCGGTGGGACACCTGAGGTTAAAAAAGAAAAACAACAACAACAACAAAAAAAAAAAACCGGACTTCTTCAAGCCCACAGAATGACCCCACACTCTTTGGACGAGGCCAAACCACCAGAGCGTAAGACTCGTCCATTTCCCATGAAGTCACCCAGAAATTCCACGACCATGAGTGACACGATATCCAGAGACAAACACTTGAGCAAGAGCCTCACAATCGCCCTTCTTTCAAATCCCGAAGAGTTCTCCTCATGGTCTGTAGATCAGTCCTGCCATACCTATGACCCGAAACATAAGCCGAGTTTGTGTTTTCAGACAACTCTCCAAACAGCCCTGGCCTACACAACCTACAGGCTCAGGCCCCTGGAGCCAAACCTGAGGACTGTACTTGCCCTCTCCAAGGGAATTGTGTGTGCCCATTCCAATGGCCACAACCCTTCTAATAGGATAAACCTCCAAAGTCCCTGATCCATCTCAATAGTGGTGGCTTCCCAGGAAAAAAAGGGGCAATCTGAGCCCAACTGAGCACCTACCTGCACTCAGACCCATAGACAGATGTCCCCAGAGGTAAAAAGGAAAGAACAGGCCCCTAGGCACTAATCAGATCCATTGCTTTAGTTTCCAGGCATCTCTCCTCAGAGGCCTGGATTTCAAAAGCAGCATATAGCTGTTTCATGACTCACCCATCAGAAAACATCTCATCTACACATGGGAAACTTGCACGTTGGAGCTGTGTCAAAGCCTCTGTTTAGGAGAACCCTTTAGGGCCCCAGTGCCACCGCTTCATTCCAAGGTCTCCATTGACACAAAGCACATTATGACCCATCCCCAGGGGTGTCCATTTCAACTCAGCGTCCTCGGTTGCTCCCCACAGATCCAGGAGATCTAACCTGTCTTGTTGCTAGGAGACAATTGGAATGCGAGGTGGGCTACCCAGCCATCCATCCTTAGAACCCTGCTCAGAATCATTGGCCTGGAGCCAAACAACAGGTCTCAATTGTCCCGCGGAAGACTCTCTGCAGTTTGGAGCTTCTCACAACTCCCATCGTGGTAAAACACCCATGGCCTCGTGATGCCCCCCCATCCATGAAGGGGACATCAGGGTCAGAAACTCCAACCTGAGCGATCGTCTGATCCTCGCCCTGACTTCAGATGCACGAGATCTCGATTCAGGTCTGTAGATTGTGCCTGCCATGGCCTCACCCAGAAACCTAAGCCTAGCTTGTGTTCTCAGACTTTTGCCGTCAGACTACTGGCCCACAAGCCCTCCAGTTTGGCAATCCAGAACTACAATGCAGCACTCAGCCGGCCCTCCAGAAGAAAAACATTGTCCTCTGGGGCTACCCAGTAACCCCAAATGAGGATCAACCTGCACCGACCTTGGCTGTACCCCAAATACATAGGCTGACCAGGGCACTAATGCCCTTTCTGGTACAGCCAGAGCCTGGACCCCCTGGCCCCTCCCAGAAGCTTGCCGCATACTGAGCACAACGTGCCTTCATGGCCTTAGGTCGTCATCTCTTCGCAACCTCGGTTTTCAGGTTTCAGAACCTAGACCTTATCTCCAATCACTTCCCAGGGTTGAAGGTGATGCAGAAATCAGAATTCCTTCCCCATGGCAAGAAACCTTGTGGTTGGCATGTTGTCCAACGTTCAGTGTAGTTGAAACCAGTGTGGCCCATGAGGCCCCGCCCATGCTCACGGGCCACATTGGTCACAACACACATTGTTACGCTCAGGCTGAGCCCAGTCCTCAAGTAAGGCCACTAAGTGGCTGGATGAAGAGATAGCATATTGGGCTTGCCATGCCCCTAGGCCCCAATTTTTAACCATAGTTCGGGTTGTCCCTTCAGTCTTCCCCACGGCTTGGCTTTCGAATTCCTTTTTTGGTGGGACACCTGAGGTAACAAAACTGAAATGAGTCCTCCCATCCCACAGATTGACGAAAAGCAATTGGGAATCGGGCCAAATCCTCAGAGAGGAAGATTCGTCCATGGCCCATGAGGCCTCCCCGACATTCCACGGCCATCGCTGATACAAAATCCAGAGACAAAAGCCTGAGCAAGCGCCTCAGACGCGCACTATCTTCATATCCTGAAAGGTTCTTCTCATGGATGGTCGATCGGGCCTGCCATACCTACGTCCCCAAACCTAACTGAGTTTGTGTTTTCAGACTTCTGTCCTCAAAGTCTTGGGCCACACACCCTCCAGCCTGGGCCCCTGTAGCCACACATTCGGACTGTGCCTACCAATCCATGGGAATTCTGCCCATTCCATGGTCCAAAATCGTACAAATTAGGAGAAACCTCCAAAGTCCCTGAGGCCATCCCAATAGTGTAGGTCGCCCGAAACAAACAAGGGCTGTCTGACACCAGCTGATAATCGACCTCCACTCATACCATAGATGGATGTCCCCAGAGAAGAAGATTGAACCAGACAGGACCCTAGGCCATAATAGGATCCATTGCTTTGGGTTACAGGCATGTGTCCTCAAAAGCCTGATTCCAATACGAGCATATGTGTTTTCCTGAGGCACCCATCAGAATTCATCTCATCTCCACAAGGAAATCTATGCATGGGAGCCATGTCCAAAGCTTAGGAGAGTACTTCAGGATCCCGGTGCCACCGCCCCATTCCAAGGCCCTCATGGACACAAAAACACATTAGGACCCATCCTCACGAAAGTCCATTTCAACTCAGCCACCCTGGTTGCTCCCGCAGAGCCATCAGATCTAAACTGTCTTGTTGCTAGGAGACAATTGGAATGCGAGGCGGGCTACTCAGGCATCCATCCGCGAACGGTGCTCTGGAGTCATTCCATATGTGATGTCCTGGAGCTGTCCAACAGGTCTCAATTGTCCCGCAGAAGGAATCCTTGAAGGGGGCATCCCACAACTCCCAACGTGGGAAAACCTCAATGGCCTCGAGATTCCGCTCTCTTCATGAAGCGGCCGTCATGCTCAGAAACTCCAACCTGAGCCAACGTCTGATCCTCGCCCTGAATTCAGATGCATGAGATATTGGTTCAGATCTGCAGGGGGTACCTGCCGTGCCCTCGCCCTGAAACCCAAGTCTAGCTTGTCTTCTCAGACTTCCGTCCTCACACTCCTGGCCCCGAAGCCCTCAAGTTTGGCAATTCCGGACCCACAATGCAGCACTCTGCCTGCCCTCTAGAAAAAAAATTATTGCCTCATGAGCTGCCCAGGCACCTTAAATGAGGGTAAACCTACACAGCACTCGACTTTACCCAAATTATAAACTCTAACCTGGGCAATAATGCACTGTCGAACACAACCTGAGCCCGGACCTCCTGACCAACACCCAGAAAGCTGACAGCACACTGAGCACATAAAACCCGCCATGGCCTTAGGTCATCATGTCTTCCCTACCTCAGTTTTCAGGCTTCAGACCGAGACCTTATCTCCAATCACTGCCCAGGGGTGAGTGTGATGCAGAAATCAGAACTCCTCCTTACCCATGGCAAGAACCCTGTGGTTGGCACGTTGTCCAACGTTCAGTGTAGGAGAAACCAGCATTCACCCTGAGGCCCCACCCATTCTTGAGTGCGACGAGGACATACACACGCACTGTGACCCTAATCATGAGTCCTGTCCTATAGTAAGTCCTCTCAGTGGCAGGAGGATTAGATGTCATAATGGGCTTGACATGTCCCTAGGCCCCAATTTTTAACCAGATTTCTGATGGTCCAGTCGCCCCTCCCCAGGGCTCTACTCTGGAATCCCTCATTTGGTGGGTCACCTGAGGTAAAAAAAGAAAAAATCAACAATAAAAAAAAAAAACGGACTTCTTCCAGCCCACAGAATGACCACAAACTCTTTGGACGGGGCCAAACCCCCAGAGCGTAAGACTCGTCCATTTTCCATGAAGTCACCCAGAAATTCCACGACCATGAGTGACACGATATCCAGAGACAAAAACTTGAGCAGGAGCCTCACACTAGCCCTTCTTTCAAATCCCGAAGAGTTCTCCTCATGGTCTGTAGATCAGTCCTGCCATACCTATGACCCGAAACATAAGCCGAGTTTGTGTTTTCTGACAACTGTCCAAACAGCCCTGGCCTACACAACCTACAGGCTCAGGCCCCTGGAGCCAAACCTGAGGACTGTACTTGCCCTCTCCAAGGGAATTGTGTGTGCCCATTCCAATGGCCACAACCCTTCTAATAGGATAAACCTCCAAAGTCCCTGATCCATCTCAATAGTGGTGGCTTCCCAGGAAAAACAGGGGCAATCTGAGCCCAACTGAGCACCTACCTGCACTCAGACCCATAGACAGATGTCCCCAGAGGTAAAAAGGAAAGAACAGGCCCCTAGGCACTAATCAGATCCATTGCTTTGGTTTCCAGGCATCTCTCCTCAGAGGCCTTGATTTCAAAAGCAGCATTAGCTGTTTCTTGACTCACCCATCAGAAAACATCTCATCTACACATGGGAAACTTGCACGTTGGAGCTGTGTCAAAGCCTCTGTTTAGGAGAACCCTTTAGGGCCCCAGTGCCACCGCTTCATTCCAAGGTCTCCATAGACACAAAAGCACGTAAGGACCCATCCCCAGGGGTGTCCATTTCAACTCAGCATCCTCGGTTGCTCCCCACAGATCCAGGAGATCTAACCTGTCTTGTTGCTAGGAGACAATTGGAATGCGAGGTGGGCTACCCAGCCATCCATCCTTAGAACCCTGCTCAGAATCATTGGCCTGGAGCCAAACAACTGGTCTCAATTGTCCTGCAGAAGACTCTCTGCAGTTTGGTGCTTCTCACAACTCTCATCGTGGGAAAACCCCCAAGCCTCGTGATGCCCGTCCCATTCATGAAGGGCCCATCAGGGTCAGAAACTCCAACCTGAGCGATCGTCTGATCCTCGCCCTGACTTCAGATGCACGAGATCTCGATTCAGGTCTGTAGATTGTGCCTGCCATGGCTTCACCCAGAAACCTAAGCCTAGCTTGTGTTCTCAGACTTTTGTCGTCAGACTACTGGCCCACAAGCACTCCAGTTTGGCAATCCAGAACTACAACGCAGCACTCTGCCGGCCCTCCAGAAGAAAAACATTGTCCTCTGGGGCTACCCAGTAACCCCAAATGAGGATCAACCTGCACCGACCTTGGCTGTACCCCAAATACATAGGCTGACCAGGGCTCTAATGCCCTTTCTGGTACAGCCTGAGCCTGGACCCCCTGGCCCCTCCCAGACAGCTGGCCGCAAACTGAGCACATCGAGCCGCCATGGCCTTAGGTCGTCATCTCTTCCCAACATCAATTTTCAGGTTTCAGAACCTAGACCTTATATCCAATCACTGCCCAGGGTTGAAGGTGATGCAGAAATCAGAACTCCTTCCCCATGGCAAGAAACCTTGTGGTTGGCATGTTGTCCAACGTTCATTGTAGTTGAAACCAGTGTGGCCCATGAGGCCCCGCCCATGCTCGTAGGCCACATTGGTCACAAACACACATTGTGACGCTCAGGCTGAGCCCAGTCCTCAAGTAAGGCCACTAAGTGGCTGGATGAAGAGATAGCATATTGGGCTTGCCATGCCCCTAAGCCCCAATTTTTAACCATAGTTCGGGTTGTCCCTTCAGTCTTCTCATGGCTTGGCTTTGGAATTCCTCTTTTGGTGGGACACCTGAGGTAACAAAACTGAAATGAGTCCTCCCATCCCACAGATTGACGAAAAGCAATTGGGAATCGGGCCAAATCCTCAGAGAGGAAGATTCGTCCGTGGCGCATGAGACCTCCCCGACATTCCACGGCCAACGCTGATACAAAATCCAGAGACAAAAGCCTGAGCAAGCGCCTCAGACTCGCAGTTTCTTCATATCCTGAAGAGTTCTTCTCATGGTTTGTAGATCGGGCCTGCCATACCTACGTACCCAAACCTAAGCTGAGTTTGTGTTTTCAGACTTCTGTCCTCAAAGTCTTGGGCCACCCACCCTCCAGGCTGGGCCCCTGGAGCCACACATTCGGACTGTGCCTACCAATCCATGCGAATTCTGCCCATTCCATGGTCCAAAATCGTACAAATTAGGAGAAACCTCCAAAGTCTCTGAGGCCAACCCAATAGTGTAGGTCGCCCGGAACAAACAAGGGCTTTCTGACACCAGCTGATAATCGACCTATACTCATAACAGAGATGGTTGTCCCCAGAGAAGAAGATTGAACCAGACAGGACCCTAGGCCATAATAGGATCCATTGCTTTGTGTTACAGGCATGTGTCCTCAAAAGCCTGATTCCAATACGAGCATAGGGGTTTTCCTGAGGCACCCATCAGAACTCATCTCGTCTCCACAAGGAAACCTGTGCATGGGAGCCATGTCCAAAGCTTAGGAGAGTACTTCAGGGTCCCGGTGCCACCGTCCCATTCCAAGGCCCTCATGGACACAAAAACACATTAGGACCCATCCTCAGGAAAGTCCATTTCAACTCAGCCACCGAGGTTGCTCCCGCAAGGCATCAGATCTAAACTGTCTTGTTGCTAGGAGACAATTGGAATGCGAGGCGGGCTTCCCAGGCATCCATCCGCGAACGGTGGTCTGGAGTCATTCCATATGGGATGTCCTGGAGCTGTCCAACAAGTCTTAATTGTCCCGCAGAAGGAATCCTTGAAGGGGGCATTCCACAACTCCCAACGTGGGAAAACCTCAATGACCTCGAGATTCCGCTGCCTTCAAGAAGCGGCTGTCATGCTCAGATTCTCCAACCTGAGCCAAAGTCTGATCCTTGCCCTGACTTCAGATGCATTAGATATTTTTTCAGATCTGCAGGGGGTACATGCCGTGCCCTCGCCCTGAAACCCAAGTCTAGCTTGTCTTCTCAGACTTCCGTCCTCATACTCCTGGTTCCGAAGCCCTCAAGTTTGGCAATTCCGGACCCACAATGAGGCACTCTGCCTGCCCTCTAGAAAAAAAATTATTGCCTCATGAGCTGCCCAGGCACCTTAAATGAGAGTAAACCTACACAGCACTCAACTTTACCCAAATTATATAGTCTAACCTGGGCACTAATGCACTGTCGAACACAACCTGAGCCCGGACCTCCTGACCAACACCCAGAAAGCTGACCGCACACTGAGCACAAAAAACCCGCCATGGCCTTAGGTCATCATCTCTTCCTTACCTCAGTTTTCAGGCTTCAGAACCGAGACCTTATCTCCAATCACTGCCCAGGGGTGAGTGTGATGTAGAAATCAGAACTCCTCTTTACCCATGGCAAGAACCCTTGTGGTTGGCACTTTGCCCAACGTTCAGAGTAGAAGAAACCAGCATTCACCCTGAGGCCCCGCCCATTCTTGAGTGCGACGAGGGCATACACAAACATTGTGACCCTCAGCTTGAGTCCTGTAGTCTAGTAAGTCCTCTCAGTGGCTGGACCATTAGATGTCATAATGGGCTTGACATGTCCCTAAGCCCCAAATTTTAAGCAGATTTCTGATTGTCCAGTCGCCCCTCCCCAGGGCTCTACTCTGGAATCCCTCATTTGGTGGGACACCGGAGGTTAAAAAAGAAAAACAACAACAACAACAACAACAAAAAAAAAAACAGACTTCTTCCAGCCCAAAGAATGACCCCAAACTCTTTGGACGGGGCCAAACCACCAGAAAGTAAGACTCGTCCATTTCCCATGAAGTCACCCAGAAATTCCACGACCATGAGTGACATGATATCCAGAGACAAAAACTTGAGCAGGAGCCTCACACTAGCCCTTCTTTCAAATCCGAAGAGTTCTCCTCATGGTCTGTAGATCAGTCCTGCCATACCTATGACCCGAAACATAAGCCGAGTTTGTGTTTTCAGAGAACTGACCAAACAGCCCTGGCCTACACAACCTACAGGCTCAGGCCCCTGGACACAAAACTGAGGACTGTACTTGCCCTCTCCAAGGGAATTGTGTGTGCCCATTCCAATGGCCACAAGCCTTCTAATAGGATAAACCTCCAAAGTCCCTGATCCATCTCAATAGTGGTGGCTTCCCAGGAAAAACAGGGGCAATCTGAGCCCAACTGAGCACCTACCTGCACTCAGACCCATAGACAGATGTCCCCAGAGGTAAAAAGAAAAGAACAGGCCCCTAGGCACTAATCAGATCCATTGCTTTGGTTTCCAGGCATCTCTTCTCAGAGGCCTGGATTTCAAAAGCAGCATTAGCTGTTTCGTGACTCACCCATCAGAAAACATCTCATCTACACATGGGAAACTTGCACGTTGGAGCTGTGTCAAAGCCTCTGTTTAGGAGAACCCTTTAGGACCCAGTGCCACCGCTTCATTCCAAGGTCTCCATAGACACAAAAGCACGTTAGGACCCATCCCCAGGGGTGTCCATTTCAACTCAGCGTCCTCGGTTGCTCCCCACAGATCCAGGAGATCTAACCTGTCTTGTTGCTAGGAGACAATTGGAATGCGAGGTGGGCTACCCAGCCATCCATCCTTAGAACCCTGCTCAGAATCATTGGCCTGGAGCCAAACAACAGGTCTCAATTGTCCTGCAGAAGACTCTCTGCAGTTTGGAACTTCTCACAACTCCCATCGTTGGAAAGCCCCATGGCCTCGTGATGACCCCCCATTTATGAAGGGGCCATCAGGGACAGAAACTCCTACCTGAGCGATCGTCTATCCTCGCCCTGACTTCAGATGCACGAGATCTCGATTTAGGTCTGTAGATTGTGCCTGCCATGGCCTCACCCAGAAACCTAAGCCTAGCTTGTGTTCTCAGACTTTTGTCGTCAGACTACTGGCCCACAAGCCCTCCAGTTTGGCAATCCAGAACTACAATGCAGCACTCTGCCGGCCCTCCAGAAGAAAAACTTTGTCCTCTGGGGCTACCCAGTCATCCCAAATGAGGATCAACCTGCACCGACCTTGGCTGTACCCCAAATACATAGGCTGACCAGGGCACTAATGCCCTTTCTGACACAGCCTGAGCCTGGACCCCCTGGCCCCTCCCAGACAGCTGTCCGCACACTGAGCACATCGAGCCGCCATGGCCTTAGGTCGTCATCTCTTCCCAACCTCAGTTTTCAGGATTCAGAACCTAGACCTTATCTCCAATCACTGCCCAGGGTTGAAGGTGATGCAGAAATCAGAATTCCTTCCCCATGGCAAGAAACCTTGTGGTTCGCATGTTGTCCAACGTTCATTGTAGTTGAAACCAGTGTGGTCCATGAGGCCCCACCCATGCTCGCGGGCCACATTGTTCACAAACACACATTGTGACCCTCAGGCTGAGCCCAGTTCTCAAGTAAGGCCACTCAGTGGCTGGATGAAGAGATAGCATATTGTGCTTGCCATGCCCGTAGGCCCCAATTTTTAACCATATTTCGGGTTGTCCCTTCAGTCTTCCCCACGGCTTTGCTTTGGAATTCCTCTTTTGGTGGGACTCCTGAGGTAACAAACCTGAAAGGAGACCACCCATCCCACAGATTGACGAAAAGCAATTGGGAATCGGGCCAAATCCTCAGAGAGGAAGATTCGTCCATGGCCCATGAGGCATCCCCGACATTCCACGGAGATCGCTGATACAAATTCCAGATACAAATGCCTGAGCAAGCGCCTCAGACTCACTCTATATTCAAATCTTCATGAGTTCTTCTCATGGTTTGTAGATTGGGCCTGCCATACCGATGTCCCCAAAGAAAGCTGAGTTTGAGTATCGGAATCACAATCAGAACTCTGCCTTCCACATGGCTGTAATGCTTGTTCTTCGCATGGAGTCATACCTTCACGTGGGGAACCCTTCATGGCCCCTGATGCCACGCCCAAACATGAGTGCTGCTTGGGCACAAATACACACTGTGACCCTAGCATGAGCCCCATGACAAAGAAAGGCCTGTCAGGTTCGGGACGAAGGTCCTGCATATAGTCCTTGCCATGCACATAGTCACCCAGGACTAACTAGATGGTGTGTATTCCAGTTGAGGGAACCCACTGCTGTGCTCTAGAGTCCCTCTCCTGGGAGGTCCTTTGTGGCAGAAAACAGTACTCTTCACTTCCCACAGAATGAACCCAAACACTTGGGAGCTTGGACAATCCCCCGAGAGGAAGGCTCTTCCTCGGACCCTGAGGCAACCCCTACCCTGACCGGACACTGTGAACGCAACACCCAGAGACAAAAGCCTGAGCGACTGCCTCCCACTTGCCCTCCTTTGATATCCAGAGGATGTCCCCTCACGGACTGGAGATCAGGCCTGCCATTACCTTGGCCCCTACCTGAGCCAAGTTTGCTCTTTCAGACATCAGTCCCCAGAGCCCTGGCAAACACAGCCTCTAGGCTGGGTCCTCTGGAGCCATACAACAGGACTGTGCCTGCTCTCTCCTGGGAAACTGTGTCCATTCCTTTGGCCACACACCTCCAGAATATGAGAAACCTCAAGGCTCCCGAGGTCATCCCACTACTGGGAACCTCCCTGGACACACAGGGGCATTCGGACACAAGCTGAGCAGCTACCTCCACGAAGGCATGCACACAGATGTCAACAGAGATAGAAGGTTGAGCCGGACAGGCCCTTAGGCCCTAATCTCAACTCTTGCTTTGGGTTCCAGGTGTTACTCCTCAGAGGCTTTGGTTCGAAGAACAGGATATGGGGCTTTCCTGAGGCACTGAACAGAACTCCTCTTGTCTCCACATGGGAAGCTTCCTTGTTGGGGCTGTGACAAACGCCTCAGTTTGGAAAACCCTGCAGAGTCCCCGAGCCACCTCCACATTCCAAGGTCTCCCAGGCCAGCAAGCCAGAGTAGAACTCATCTTCAGGAGAGTCCATTTCAACCCTCCCCTCTAGGTAGCTCACCCAGGAGCCTGCAGATTGAGCCTGACTTGTCCTGACTAAACAGTGGGAATATGAGGTGGCATTCCCAGGCATCCATGCTTTGACACCTGCTCTCGAGTCTTTCCGTATGGGGCCTCCTGGAACCATCCAATAGGACTCGACTGTCGAGAAGAAGGAAATCTTGAGGTTTGGAGTAGTTCACAAATCCCATCGTAGGCAAACCTCCTGGCTTCATGAAGCCCCCACACCCTTCAGGAAGAGGACATGCTGGACAAAAACTCTAGCCTGAGGCACGTCTCACAGTTGACATGACCTCAGTGCAGGAGATCTCGATTCAGCCTCTGCAGAGTGGGCCTGCTGTGCCCTCCGTCCCAAACCTCACGCTAGCTTGTGTTTTCAGACTTCCTTCCTCACACTACTGGCAAACAAGCCCTCCGGACTAGGAACTCCAGAACCAAAGCCCAGCCCAGTGTCTGCCCAACGGAAGAAAAACGTTTCCCTGTGGGGCTCTCCAGAAAACCCAGATGAGGATCAACCTGCTCGGGCCTCGACGGTACCCGAACTGGATAGGCTGCTCTGGGCACTCATGCTCTGTCTGACACAGCCTGAAGCCAGACGTCCAGACAGACAAGGAGACAGCTGGCCGCACACCCAGCACTTTGGACACGCCATGGTCTTATGCCGTCACCTCTTCCTAACCTTGGATTTCAGATATCTGAACCTAGACATCATATCAATTCTCCACACAGATGGGTATCGCAAGCACAAAACAGAAGTCCTGCTTCCCCATGGCTGTAAAGCTTGCTCTTGGCATGGAGTCACACCTTCAGGGTGGGAGAAACCTTCATGGCCCCTGATGCCATGCCCAAACGTGAGTGCTGATTGGGAACAAATTCACACTGTGACCCTCAGCATGAGCCCCATGTCAAAGAAAGGCCTCTCAGGGCCTGGACAAAGAGCGCGCATATGGGGCTTGCCAAGCCCCTATGAACCCAATCCTCACCACGTTTTGAATTTTCCAGTCGCCATGCACGTACCTGGGGCTCTGCTCTGGAATCCCTTTCTTGGAGAGACCCATGAGCCAGACAACACGACTCCACCCTTCCCACAAAATGACCCCAATCTTGGGAGCTGGGACAAATCCCCAGAGAGGGATAGTCGTCCACAGTCCCTGAGGCCACCCCTCAAATCCACGGCTATCCAGGACACAACATCCAGAGACAAAAGCCTGTTGGAACGCCTCCCACTCGCCCTTGTTTCAGAGGCCCAGGAGCTCCCTCTCGGGCTGTACCTCCGGCCTGCCATACCCTAGGCGCCACTCATAAGCTGAGTTTGTGTATTCAGACTTCTGTGCCCACAGCCTGGGCCCACACACCTCCAGGCTAGGGCCTCTAGGGCCACAGCGAAAGATTGTGCCTGCCCTCTCCAAGGAAAGTGTGCCCAATCCATTGACCACAACACTACAGGTTAGGGAAAAGCTCCAAGGCCCCTGAGGCCATCAATAGTGTAGGCCCCCCTGGACTAAGAGGGGCTCTCTGACACCAGCGGAGCAACTATCTCCACTTAGACTCTCATACAGTGTCCCCAGAGACAGAAGCTTGAAATGGACAGGCCCCCAGGCCCTAATCTGAACCTTAGCTTTGGTTTCCATGTTTCCGTTCTCAGAGGACTGTTTTCGTAGACCAGCACATGGGGCTTTTCTGAGGCACCAAAACAAACCTCTCTCATCTCCACATGGGCAGCTTTCTTACTGGGATGTATCAAACACTTCAGGTAGGAGAGTTCCGCAGGGCCACTGAACAACCAGCACATTCCAAGGTCTCCATGGACCCAAACGCACATTATGACGCATCCTCAGGAGAGGCCATTTCAACTCAGCCCCCTGGGTCGCGTGTTCCAGAGGCAGCAGATCAAACATATCTTGTCGCTAATAGCCAATGGGAATGAGAGGCATGCTGTACAGGTTTCCATCCTTCGAACCCTGCTCTCCAGTCCTTCCATATGGTTTGTCCTGGAGCCATGCAACAGGACTCGAATGTCCCGCAGAAGGAAACCTTGTGGTTTGGGGCAACTTCCAAACTCAGCGTGGGAAAACTTCCTTGGCCTCATGAGGCCCCCACTTCATGAAGGTGCCATCATGGACACATACTCCAGCCTCAGCCTACGTCTGATCCTCAGCCTGACTTCAGATGTAGGAGATTTTGATTCAGCCTCTGCATAGTGGGCCTGCTCTGCCCTTGGCTCCAATCCTCACACTAGCTTGTGTTTTCAGACTTCAGTCCTCACACTCCTGGCCCACAAACCCTCCCTACTGGGAATTCTGGGGCCACAATGAAGCACTGTGCCTGCCTCCCAGGAGAAAAACCTTGTCTATGGCGCTGCCCAGAAACCCCAAATGAGGATCAAACTGCTTGGCCCTCGGCAACACCCCAATTGCATAGGCTACCTTAAACAGTGATGCTCTGTCGCAAATAGCCTGAGCCCAGACCTTCCAACAGACACCGACACAGCTGGCTGGACACCCAGCACATTGGACACGCCACTGCCTTAGGCCACCATCCATTCCCAACCTGGGTTTTCAGTCATCGGAACCTAGACCTTATCTCCAATCCCTGCACGGGGGGAACCTGATGCACAAGTCAGAACCCCTCCTTCCCCCTGGCAAGAAACCTTGCTGCTGGCAGTGAGTCAAACCTCCAGTGTAGGAGAAAACGGCATGGCCCATGAGGCCACGCCCAAGCGTGAGGGCCGCCTTGGGCACAAACACACATTGTGACCCTCAGCGTGAGTACCTTATTCAAGTAACGCCTCTCAGTGACTGGACCAAGAGCCCGCATATGTGGCTTGCCATGCCCATAGGCACCCAGGACTAACTAGATGGTGTGTATTCCAGTTGAGGGAAGCCACTGCTGTGCTCTAGAGTCCCTCTCCTGGGGGGTCCCCTGTGGCAGAAAACAGTACTCTTCATTCCCACAGAATGAACACAAACACTTGGGAGCTTGGACAATCCCCCGAGAGGAAGGCTCTTCCTCGGCCTCTGAGACAACCCCTACCCTGACCGGACACTGTAAACGCAACACCCAGAGACAAAATCCTGAGTGACTGCCTCCCACTTGCCCTACTTTGATTTCCAGAGGATCTCCCCTCACGGACTAGAGATCAGGCCTGCCATTACATTGGCCCCTAGCTGAGCCAAGTTTGCTTTTTCAGACATCTGTCCCCACAGCCCTGGCAAACACAGCCTCTAGGCTGGGTCCTCTGGAGCCATACCACAGGACCGTGCCTGCTTTCTCCTGGGAAACTGTGTCCATTCCTTTGGCCACACACCTCCAGAATATGAGAAACCTCAAGGCCTCCGAAGACATCCCACTACTGGGAGCCTCACTGGACTCACAGGGGCATTCGGACACAAGCTGAGCAGCTACATCCATGAATGCATGCACACAGATGTCAACAGAGTTAGAAGGTTGAGCCGGACAGGCCTTTAGGCCGTAGTCTCAACTCTTGCTTTGGTTTCCACGTGTCACTCCTCAGAGGCTTTGGTTCGAAGAAGAGGGTATGGGGCTTTCCTGAGGCACGGAACAGAACTCCTCTCGTCTCCACATGGGAAGTTTCCTTGTTGGAGCCGTGTCAAACACCTCATGTTGGAGAATACTGCAGAGTCCCTGAGCCACCTCCACATTCCAAGGTCTCCCAGGCCACCAAGCCACAGTAGGACTCATCTTCAGGAGAGTCCATTTCAACTCTCCCCTCTGGGTAGCTCACCCAGGAGCCCGCAGATTGAGCCTGCCTTGTCCTGACTAAAGAGTGGGAATATGAGGTGGCGTTCCCAGGCATCCATGCTTAGACACCTGCTCTCGAGTCTTTCCATATGGGGCCTCTTGGAACCATCCAATAGGACTCGACTGTCGTGCAGAAGGTAACCTTCAGTTTTGGAGCAGTTCACAAATCCCATCGTAGGCAAAACTTTCTGGCCTCATGAAGCCCCCACACCCTTCAGGAAGAGGCCATGCTGGACAAAAACTCTAGCCTGAGGCACGTTTCATAGTTGACATGACCTCAGTGCAGGAGATCTCGATTCAGCCTCTGCAGAGTGGGCCTGCCGTGCCCTCGGTCCCAAACCTCACTCTAGCTTGTGTTTTCAGACTTCCTTCCTCACATTCCTGGCAAACAAGCCCTCCGGACTAGGAACTCCGGAACCAAAACCCAGCCCAGTGTCTGCCCAACGGAAGAAAAACGTTTCCCTGTGGGGCTCTCCAGAAAACCCAGATGAGGATCAATCTGCTCGGGCCTCGACGGTACCGAACTGGATAGGCTGCTCTGGGCACTCATGCTCTGCCTGACACAGCCTGAAGCCAGACGTCCAGACAGACAAGGAGACAGCTGGCCGCACACCCAGCACTTCGGACACGCCTTGGTCTTATGCCGTCACCGCATCCTAACCTTGGTTTTCAGATATCTGAACCTAGACATTATATCAATTCTCCACACAGCTGGGTATAGCAAGCACAAAACAGAACTCCTCCTTCCCCATGGCTGTCAAGCTTGCTCTTGGCATGGAGTCACACCTTCAGGGTGGGAGAAACCTTCATGGCCCCTGATGCCATGCCCAAACTTGAGTGCTGCTTGGGCACAAATTCACACTGTGACCCTCAGCATGAGCCCCATGTCAAAGAAAGGCCTGTCAGGGCCTGGACCAAGAGCCCACATATGGGGCTTGCCAAGCCCCTATGCACCCAATCCTCACCACGGTTTGAATTTTGCAGTCGCCCCGCCCGTACCTGGAGCTCTGCTCTGGAATCCCTTTCTTGGAGAGACCCATGAGCCAGACAACACGAATCCACCCTTCCCACAAAATGACCCCAAATTCTTGGGAGCTGGGACAAATCCCCAGAGAGGGATACTCGTCCACAGTACCTGAGGCGACCACTCCAATCCACGGCTATCCCGGACACAACATCCAGAGACAAAAGCCTGAAGGAACGCCTCCCACTCGCCCTTGTTTCAGAGGCCCAGGAGCTCCCTCTCGGGCTGTACATCCGGCCTGCCATACCCTAGGGGCCACTCATAAGCTGAGTTTGTGTATTCAGACTTCTGTGCCCACAGCCTGGACCCACACAACATCCAGGCTAGGGCCTCTGGACCAAACAGCGAAAGATTGTGCCTGCCCTCTCCAAGGAAAGTGTGCCCAATCCATTGACCACAATCCTACAGGTTAGGGAAAAGCTCCAAGGTCCCTGAGGCCATCAATAGTATAGGCCACCCTGGACTAAGAGGGGCTCTCTGACACCAGCGGAGCAACTATCTCAACTTAGACTCTCACACAGTGTCCCCAGAGACAGAAGGTTGAAATGGACAGGCCCCCAGGCCCTAATCTGAACCTTAGCTTTGGGTTCCATGTTTCCGTTCTCAGAGGACTGTTTTCGTAGACCAGCACCTGAGGCTTTATGAGGCACCAAACCAAACCTCTCTCATCTCCACATGGGCAGCTTTCTTACTGGGATGTATCAAACACTTCAGGTAGGAGAGTTCCGCAGGGCCACTGAACAACCAGCACATTCCAAGGTCTCCATGGACCCAAACGCACATTATGACGCATCCTCAGGAGAGGCCATTTCAACTCAGCCCCCTGGATCGCGTGTTCCAGAGGCAGCAGCTCAAACATATCTTGTCGCTAATAGCCAATGGGAATGAGAGGCATGCTGTACAGGGATCCATCCTTCGAACCCTGCTCTCCAGTCCTTCCATATGGTATGTCCTGGAGCCATGCAACAGGACTCGAATGTCCCGCAGAAGGAAACCTTGTGGTTTGGGGCAACCTCCAAACTCAGCGTGGGAAAACTTCCTTGGCCTCATGAGGCCCCCACTTCATGAAGGTGCCATCATGGACACATACTCCAGCCTCAGCCAACGTCTGATCCTCAGCCTGACTTCAGATGCAGGAGATTTTGATTCAGCCTCTGCAGAATGGGCCTGCTCTGCCCTTGGCTCCAATCCTCACACTAACTTGTGTTTTCAGACTTCCGTCCTCACACTCCTGGCCCACAAACCCAACCTCCTGGGAATTCTGGGGCTACAATGAAGCACTGTGCCTGCCTCCCAGGAGAAAAACCTTGTCTATGGCGCTGCCCAGAAACCCCAAATGAGGATCAAACTGCTTGGCCCTCGGCAACACCCCAATTGCATAGGCTACCTTAAACAGTGATGCTCTGTCGCAAATAGCCTGAGCCCAGACCTTCCAACAGACACCGACACAGCTGGCTGCACACCGAGCACATTGGACCCGCTACTGCCTTAGGCCACCATCCATTCCCAACCTGGGTTTTCAGTCATCGGAACCTAGACCTTATCTCCAATCCCTGCACAGGGGGGAACATGATGCACAAGTCAGAACCCCTCCTTCCCCATGGCAAGAAACCTTGCTGCTGGCAGTGAATCAAACCTTCAGTGTAGGAGAAAACGGCATGGCCCATGAGGCCACGCCCAAGCGTGAGGGCCGCCTTGGGCACAAACACACATTGTGACCCTCAGCGTGAGTACCTTATTCAAGTAACGCCTCTCAGTGACTGGACCAAGAGCCCGCATATGTGGCTTGCCATGCCCATAGGCACCCAGGACTAACTAGATGGTGTGTATTCCAGTTGAGGGAACCCACTGCTGTGCTCTAGAGTCCCTCTCCTGGAGGGTCCCCTGTGGCAGAAAACAGTACTCTTCATTCCCACAGAATGAACACAAACACTTGGGAGCTTGGACAATCCCCCGAGAGGAAGGCTCTTCCTCGGCCTCTGAGACAACCCCTACCCTGACCGGACACTGTAAACGCAACACCCAGAGACAAAAGCCTGAGTGACTGCCTCCCACTTGCCCTACTTTGATTTCCAGAGTATCTCCCCTCACGGACTAGAGATCAGGCCTGCCATTACATTGGCCCCTAGCTGAGCCAAGTTTGCTTTTTCAGACATCTGTCCCCACAGCCCTGGCAAACACAGCCTCTAGGCTGGGTCCTCAGGAGCCATAGCACAGGACCGTGCCTGCTCTCTCCTGGCAAACTGTGTCCATTCCTTTGGCCACACACCTCCAGAATATGAGAAACCTCAAGGCCACCGAGGACATCCCACTACTGGGAGCCTCACTGGACTCACAGGGGCATTCGGACACAAGCTGAGCAGCTACATCCATGAATGCATGCACACAGATGTCAACAGAGATAGAAGGTTGAGCCGGACAGGCCTTTAGGCTGTAGTCTCAACTCTTGCTTTGGTTTCCAGGTGTCATTCCTCAGAGGCTTTGGTTCGAAGAACAGGGTATGGGGCTTTCCTGAGGCACGGAACAGAACTCCTCTCGTCTCCACATGGGAAGTTTCCTTGTTGGAGCCGTGTCAAACACCTCATGTTGGAGAATCCTGCAGAGTCCCTGAGCCACCTCCACATTCCAAGGTCTCCCAGGCCACCAAGCCACAGTAGGACTCATATTCAGGAGAGACCATTTCAACTCTCCCCTCTGGGTAGCTCACCCAGGAGCCCGCAGATTGAGCCTGCCTTGTCCTGACTAAAGAGTGGCGTTCCCAGGCATCCATGCTTAGACACCTGCTCTCGAGTCTTTCCATATGGGGCCTCTTGGAACCATCCAATAGGACTCGACTGTCGTGCAGAAGGTAACCTTCAGTTTTGGAGCAGTTCACAAATCCCATCGTAGGCAAAACTTTCTGGCCTCATGAAGCCCCCACACCCTTCCGGAAGAGGCCATGCTGGACAAAAACTCTAGCCTGAGGCACGTTTCATAGTTGACATGACCTCAGTGCAGGAGATCTCGATTCAGCCTCTGCAGAATGGGCCTGCCGTGCCCTCGGTCCCAAACCTCACGCTAGCTTGTGTTTTCAGACTTCCTTCCTCACACTCCTGGCAAACAAGCCCTCCGGACTAGGAACTCCGGAACCAAAACCCAGCCCAGTGTCTGCCCAACGGAAGAAAAACGTTTCCCTGTGGGGCTCTCCAGAAAACCCAGATGAGGATCAATCTGCTCGGGCCTCGACGGTACCCGAACTGGATAGGCTGCTCTGGGCACTCATGCTCTGCCTGACACAGCCTGAAGCCAGACGTCCAGACAGACAATGAGACAGCTGGCCGCACACCCAGCACTTCGGACACGCCTTGGTCTTATGCCGTCACCGCATCCTAACCTTGGTTTTCAGATATCTGAACCTAGACATTATATCAATTCTCCACACAGCTGGGTATAGCAAGCACAAAACAGAACTCCTTCGTCCCCATGGCTGTCAAGCTTGCTCTTGGCATGGAGTCACACCTTCAGGGTGGGAGAAACCTTCATGGACCCTGATGCCACGCCCAAACTTGAGGGCTGCTTGGGCACAAATTCACACTGTGACCCTCAGCATGAGCCCCATGTCAAAGAAAGGCCTGTCAGGGCCTGGACCAAGAGCCCACATATGGGGCTTGCCAAGCCCCTATGCACCCAATCCTCACCACGGTTTGAATTTTCCAGTCGCCCCGCCCGTACCTGGAGCTCTGCTCTGGAATCCATTTCTTGGAGTGACCCATGAGCCAGACAACACGACTCCACCCTTCCCACAAAATGACCCCAAACTCTTGGGAGCTGGGAAAAATCCCCAGAGAGGGATACTCGACCACAGTACCTGAGGCCACCGCTCCAATCCACGGCTATCCCGGACACAACATCCAGAGACAAAAGCCTGAAGGAACGCCTCCCACTCGCCCTTGTTTCAGAGGCCCAGGAGCTCCCTCTCGGGCTGTACATCCGGCCTGCCATACCCTAGGCGCCACTCATAAGCTGAGTTTGTGTATTCAGACTTCTGTGCCCACAGCCTGGACCCACACAACATCCAGGCTAGGGCCTCTGGACCAAACAGCGAAAGATTGTGCCTGCCCTCTCCAAGGAAAGTGTGCCCAATCCATTGACCACAACCCTACAGGTTAGGGAAAAGCTCCAAGGTCCCTGAGGCCATCAATAGTATAGGCCACCCTGGACTAAGAGGGGTTCTCTGACACCAGCGGAGCAACTATCTCCACTTAGACTCTCACACAGTGTCCCCAGAGACAGAAGGTTGAAATGGTCAGGCCCCCAGGCCCTAATCTGAACCTTAGCTTTGGTTTCCATGTTTCCGTTCTCAGAGGACTGTTTTCGTAGACCAGCGCATGGGTCCTTTCTGAGGCACCAACCAAACCTTTCTCATCTCCACATGGGCAGCCTTCTTACAGGGATGTATCAAACACTTCAGGTAGGAGAGTTCCGCAGGGCCACTGAACAACCAGCACATTCCAAGCTCTCCATGGACCCAACCCCCATTATGACGCATCCTCAGGAGAGGCCATTTCAACTCAGCCCGCTGGGTCCCGTGTTCCAGAGGCAGCAGATCAAACATATCTTGTCGATAATAGCCAATGGGAATGTGAGGCATGCAGTACAGGGATCCATCCTTCGAACCCTGCTCTGCAGTCCTTCCATATGGTATGCCTGGAGCTATGCAACAGGACTCGAATGTCCCGCAGAAGGAAACCTTGTGGTTTGGGGCAACCTCCAAACTCAGCGTGGGAAAACTTCCTTGGCCTCATGAGGCCCCCACTTCATGAAGGTGCCATCATGGACACATACTCCAGCCTCAGCCAACGTCTGATCCTCAGCCTGACTTCAGATGCAGGAGATTTTGATTCAGCCTCTGCAGAGTGGGCATGCTCTGCCCTTGGCTCCAATCCTCACACTATTTGTGTTTTCAGACTTCCGTCCTCACACTCCTGGCCCACAAACCCTCCCTACTGGGAATTCTGGGGCCACAATGAAGCACTGTGCCTGCCTCCCAGGAGAAAAACATTGTCTATGGCGCTGCCCAGAAACCCCAAATGAGGATCAAACTGCTTGGCCCTCGGCAACACCCCAATTGCATAGGCTACCTTAAACAGTGATGCTCTGTCGCAAATAGCCTGAGCCCAGACCTTCCAACAGACACCGACACAGCTGGCTGCACACCCAGCACATTGGACCCGCCACTGCCTTAGGCCACCATCCATTCCCAACCTGGGTTTTCAGTCATCGGAACCTAGACCTTATCTCCAATCCCTGCACAGGGGGGAACCTGATGCACAAGTCAGAACCCCTCCTTCCCCATGGCAAGAAACCTTGCTGCTGGCAGTGAATCAAACCTTCAGTGTAGGAGAAAACGGCATGGCCCATGAGGCCACGCCCAAGCGTGAGGGCCGCCTTGGGCACAAACACACATTGTGACCCTCAGCGTGAGTACCTTATTCAAGTAACGCCTCTTAGTGACTGGACCAAGAGCCCGCATATGTGGCTTGCCATGCCCATAGGCACCCAGGACTAACTAGATGGTGTGTATTCCAGTTGAGGGAACCCACTGCTGTGCTCTAGAGTCCCTCTCCTGGAGGGTCCCCTGTGGCAGAAAACAGTACTCTTCATTCCCACAGAATGAACACAAACACTTGGGAGCTTGGACAATCCCCCGAGAGGAAGGCTCTTCCTCGGCCTCTGAGAAAACCCCTACCCTGACCGGACACTGTAAACGCAACACCCAGAGACAAAAGCCTGAGTGACTGCCTCCCACTTGCCCTACTTTGATTTCCAGAGGATCTCCCCTCATGGACTAGAGATCAGGCCTGCCATTACATTGGCACCTAGCTGAGCCAAGTTTGCTTTTTCAGACATCTGTCCCCACAGCCCTGGCAAACACAGCCTCTAGGCTGGGTCCTCTGGAGCCATAGCACAGGACCGTGCCTGCTCTCTCCTGGCAAACTGTGTCCATTCCTTTGGCCACACACCTCCAGAATATGAGAAACCTCAAGGCCTCCGAGGACATCCCACTACTGGGAGCCTCACAGGACTCACAAGGGCATTCGGACACAAGCTGAGCAGCTACATCCATGAATGCATGCACACAGATGTCAACAGAGATAGAAGGTTGAGCCGGACAGGCCTTTAGGCCGTAGTCTCAACTCTTGCTTTGGTTTCCAGGTGTCACTCCTCAGAGGCTTTGGTTCGAAGAACAGGGTATGGGGCTTTGCTGAGGCACGGAACAGAACACCTCTCGTCTCCATATGGGAAGTTTCCTTGTTGGAGCCGTGTCAAACACCTCATGTTGGAGAATCCTGCAGAGTCCCTGAGCCACCTCCACATTCCAAGGTCTCCCAGGCCACCAAGCCACAGTAGGACTCATCTTCAGGAGAGTCCATTTCAACTCTCCCCTCTGGGTAGCTCACCCAGGAGCCCGCAGATTGAACATGCCTTGTCCTGACTAAAGAGTGGGAATATGAGGTGGCATTCCCAGGCATCCATGCTTAGACACCTGCTCTCGAGTCTTTCCATATGGGGCCTCTTGGAACCATCCAATAGGACTCGACTGTCGTGCAGAAGGTAACCTTCAGTTTTGGAGCAGTTCACAAATCCCATCGTAGGCAAATCTTTCTGGCCTCATGAAGCCCCCACACCCTTCAGAAAGAGGCCATGCTGGACAAGAACTCTAGCCTGAGGCACGTCTCATAGTTGACATGACCTCAGTGCAGGAGATCTCGATTCAGCCTCTGCAGAGTGGGCCTGCCGTGCCCTCGGTCCCAAACCTCACTCTAGCTTGTGTTTTCAGACTTCCTTCCTCACACTCCTGGCAAACAAGCCGTCTGGACTAGGAACTCCGGAACCAAAACCCAGCCCAGTGTCTGCCCAACGGAAGAAAAACGTTTCCCTGTGGGGCTTTCCAGAAAACCCAGATGAGGATCAACCTGCTCTGGCCTCGACGGTACCCGAACTGGATAGGCTGCTCTGGGTACTCATGCTCTGCTTGACACAGCCTGAAGCCAGACGTCCAGACAGACAAGGACAGCTGGCCGCACACCCAGCACTTCGGACACGCCATGGTCTTATGCCGTCACCTCATCCTAACCTTGGTTTTCAGATATCTGAACCTAGACATTATATCAATTCTCCACACAGCTGGGTATAGCAAGCACAAAACAGAACTCCTCCTTCCCCATGGCTGTCAAGCTTGCTCTTGGCATGGAGTCACACCTTCAGGGTGGGAGAAACCTTCATGGCCCCTGAAGCCACGCCCAAACTTGAGAGCTCCTTGGGCACAAATTCAAACTGTGACCCTCAGCATGAGCCCCATGTCAAAGAAAGGCCTGTCAGGGCCTGGACCAAGAGCCCACATATGGGGCTTGCCAAGCCCCTATGCACCCAATCCTCACCACGGTTTGAATTTTCCAGTCGCCCCAACCGTACCTGGAGCTCTGCTCTGGAATCCCTTTCTTGGAGAGACCCATGAGCCAGACAACACGACTCCACCCTTCCCACAAAATGACCCCAAACTCTTGGGAGCAGGGACAAATCCACAGAGAGGGATACTCGACCACAGTACCTGAGGCCACCGCTCCAATCCACGGCTATCCCGGACACAATATCCAGAGACAAAAGCCTGAAGGAACGCCTCCCACTCGCCCTTGTTTCAGAGGACCAGGAGCTCCCTCTCGCGCTGTACATCCGGCCTGCCATACCCTAGGCGCCACTCCTAAGCTGAGTTTGTGTATTCAGACTTCTGTGCCCACAGCCTGGACCCACACAACATCCAGGCTAGGGCCTCTGGACCAAACAGCGAAAGATTGTGCCTGCCCTCTCCAAGGAAAGTGTGCCCAATTCATTGACCACAACCCTACATGTTAGGGAAAAGCTCCAAGGTCCCTGAGGCCATCAATAGTATAGGCCACCCTGGACTAAGAGGAGTTCTCTGACACCAGCGGAGCAACTATCTCCACTTAGACTCTCACACAGTGTCCCCAGAGACAGAAGGTTGAAATGGACAGGCCCCCAGGCCCTAATCTGAACCTTAGCTTTGGTTTCCATGTTTCCGTTCTCAGAGGACTGTTTTCGTAGACCAGCACATGGGGCTTTTCTGAGGCACCAAACCAAACATCTCTCATCTCCACATGGGCAGCCTTCTTACAGGGATGTATCAAACACTTCAGGTAGGAGAGTTCCGCAGGGCCACTGAACAACCAGCACATTCCAAGGTCTCCATGGACCCAACCCCCATTATGACGCATCCTCAGGAGAGGCCATTTCAACTGAGCCCGCTGGGTCGCGTGTTCCAGAGGCAGCAGATCAAACATATCTTGTCGCTAATAGCCAATGGGAATGCGAGGCATGCAGTACAGGGATCCATCCTTCGAACCCTGCTCTCCAGTCCTTCCATATGGTATGTCCTGGAGCCATGCAACAGGACTCGAATGTCCCGCCGAAGGAAACTTTGTGGTTTGGGGCAACCTCCAAACTCAGCGTGGGAAAACTTCCTTGGCATCATGAGGCCCCCACTTCATGAAGGTGCCATCATGGACACATACTGCAGCCTCAGCCAACGTCTGATCCTCAGCCTGACTTCAGATGCTGGAGATTTTGATTCAGCCTCTGCAGAGTGGGCCTGCTCTGCCCTTGACTCCAATCCTCACACTAGCTTGTGTTTTCAGACTTCCGTCCTCACACTCCTGGCCCACAAACCCTCCCTACTGGGAATTCTGGGGCCACAATGAAGCACTGTGCCTGCATTTCAGGAGAAAAACATTGTCTACGGCGCTGCCCAGAAACCCCAAAAGAGGATCAAACTGCTTGGCCCTCGGCAACACCCCAATTGCATAGGCTACCTTAAACAGTGATGCTCTGTCGCAAATAGCCTGAGCCCAGACCTTCCAACAGACACCGACACAGCTGGCTGCACACCCAGCACATTGGACCCGCCACTGCCTTAGGCCACCATCCATTCCCAACCTGGGTTTTCAGTCATCGGAACCTAGACCTTATCTCCAATCCCTGCACAGGGGGGAACCTGATGCACAAGTCAGAACCGCTCCTACCCCATGGCAAGAAACCTTGCTGCTGGCAGTGAGTCAAACCTTCAGTGTAGGAGAAAACGGCATGTCCCATGAGGCCACGCCCAAGCGTGAGGGCCGCCTTGGGCACAAACACACATTGTGACCCTCAGCGTGAGTACCTTAATCAAGTAACGCCTCTCAGTGACTGGACCAAGAGCCAGCATATGTGGCTTGCCATGCCCATAGGCACCCAGGACTAAATAGATGGTGTGTATTCCAGTTGAGGGAACCCACTGCTGTGCTCTAGAGTCCCTCTCCTGGGGGGTCCCCTGTGGCAGAAAACAGTACTCTTCATTCCCACAGAATGAACACAAACACTTGGGAGTTTGGACAATCCCCCGAGAGGAAGGCTCTTCCTCGGCCTCTGAGACAACCCCTACCCTGACCGGACACTGTAAACGCAACACCCAGAGACAAAATCCTGAGTGACTGCCTCCCACTTGCCCTACTTTGATTTCCAGAGGATCTCCCCTCACGGACTAGAGATCAGGCCTGCCATTACATTGGCCCCTAGCTGAGCCAAGTTTGCTTTTTCAGACATCTGTCCCCACAGCCCTGGCAAACACAGCCTCTAGACTGGGTCCTCTGGAGCCATACCACAGGACCGTGCCTGCTCTCTCCTGGGAATCTGTGTCCATTCCTTTGGCCACACACCACCAGAATATGAGAAACCTCAAGGCCTCCGAGGACATCCCACTACTGGGAGCCTCACTGGACTCACAGGGGCATTCGGACACAAGCTGAGCAGCTACATCCATGAATGCATGCACACAGATGTCAACAGAGATAGAAGGATGAGCCGGACAGGCCTTTAGGCCGTAGTCTCAACTCTTGCTTTGGTTTCCAGGTGTCACTCCTCAGAGGCTTTGGTTCGAAGAACAGGGTATGGGGCTTGCCTGAGGCACGGAACAGAACTCCTCTCGTCTCCACATGGGAAGTTTCCTTGTTGGAGCCGTGTCAAACACCTCATGTTGGAGAATCCTGCAGAGTCTCTGAGCCACCTCCACATTCCAAGCTCTCCCGGGCCACCAAGCCACAGTAGGACACATCTTCAGGAGAGTCCATTTCAACTCTCCCCTCTGGGTAGCTCACCCAGGAGCCCGCAGATTGAGCCTGCCTTGTCCTGACTAAAGAGTGGGAATATGAGGTGGCGTTCCCAGGCATCCATGCTTAGACACCTGCTCTCGAGTCTTTCCATATGGGGCCTCTTGGAAACATCTAATAGGACTCGACTGTCGTGCAGAAGGTAACCTTCAGTTTTGGAGCAGTTCACAAATCCCATCGTAGGCAAAACTTTCTGGCCTCATGAAGCCCCCACACCCTTCAGGAAGAGGCCATGCTGGACAAGAACTCTAGCCTGAGGCACGTCTCATAGTTGACATGACCTCAGTGCAGGAGATCTCGATTCAGCCTCTGCAGAGTGGGCCTGCCGTGCCCTCGGTCCCAAACCTCACGCTAGCTTGTGTTTTCAGACTTCGTTCCTCACACTCCTGGCAAACAAGCCCTCTGGACTAGGAACTCCAGAACCAAAACCCAGCCCAGTGTCTGCCCAACGGAAGAAAAACGTTTCCCTGTGGGGCTCTCCAGAAAACCCAGATGAGGATCAACCTGCTCGGGCCTCGACGGTACCCGAACTGGATAGGCTGCTCTGGGCACTCATGCTCTGCCTGACACAGCCTGAAGCCAGACGTCCAGACAGACAAGGAGACAGCTGGCCGCACACCCAGCACTTCGGACACGCCATGGTCTTATGCCGTCACCTCATCCTAACCTTGGTTTTCAGATATCTGAACCTAGACATTATATCAATTCTCCACACAGCTGGGTATAGCAAGCACAAAACAGAACTCCTCCTTCCCCATGGCTGTCAAGCTTGCTCTTGGCATGGAGTCACACCTTCAGGGTGGGAGAAACCTTCATGGCCCCTGATACCACGCCCGAACTTGAGTGCTGCTTGGGCACAAATTCACACTGTGAACCTCAGCATGAGCCCCATGTCAAAGAAAGGCCTGTCAGGGCCTGGACCAAGAGCCCACATATGGGGCTTGCCAAGCCCCTATGCACCCAATCCTCACCACGGTTTGAATTTTCCAGTCGCCCCGCCCGTACCTGGAGCTCTGCTCTGGAATCCCTTTCTTGGAGAGACCCATGAGCCAGACAACACGACTCCACTCTTCCCACAAAATGACCCCAAACTCTTGGGAGCTGGGACAAATCCCCAGAGAGGGTTACTCGTCCACAGTACCTGAGGCCACCGCTCCAATCCACGGCTATCCCGGACACAACATCCAGAGACAAAAGCCTGAAGGAACGCCTCCCACTCGCCCTTGTTTCAGAGGCCCAGGAGCTCCCTCTCGGGCTGTACATCCGACCTGCCATACCCTAGGCGCCACTCCTAAGCTGAGTTTGTGTATTCAGACTTCTGTGCCCACAGCCTGGACCCACACAACATCCAGGCTAGGGCCTCTGGACCAAACAGCGAAAGATTGTGCCTGCCCTCTCCAAGGAAAGTGTGCCCAATCCATTGACCACAACCCTACAGGTTAGCGAAAAGCTCCAAGGTCCCTGAGGCCATCAATAGTATAGGCCACCCTGGACTAAGAGGGGCTCTCTGACACCAGCGGAGCAACTATCTCCACTTAGACTCTCACACAGTGTCCCCAGAGACAGAAGGTTGAAATGGACAGGCCCCCAGGCCCTAATCTGAACCTTAGCTTTGGTTTCCATGTTTCCGTTCTCAGAGGACTGTTTTCGTAGACCAGCACATGGGGCTTTTCTGAGGCACCAAACCAAACCTCTCTCATCTCCACATGGGCAGCTTTCTTACTGGGATGTATCAAACACTTCAGGTAGGAGAGTTCCGCAGGGCCACTGAACAACCAGCACATTCCAAGGTCTCCATGGACCCAAACGCACATTATGACGCATCCTCAGGAGAGGCCATTTCAACTCAGCCCCCTGGGTCGCGTGTTCCAGAGGCAGCAGATCAAACATATCTTGTCGCTAATAGCCAATGGGAATGCGAGGCATGCTGTACAGGGATCCATCCTTCGAACCCTGCTCTCCAGTCCTTCCATATGGTATGTCCTGGAGCCATGCAACAGGACTCGAATGTCCCGCAGAAGGAAACCTTGTGGTTTGGGGCAACCTCCAAACTCAGCGTGGGAAAACTTCCTTGGCCTCATGAGGCCCCCACTTCATGAAGGTGCCATCATGGACACATACTCCAGCCTCAGCCAACGTCTGATCCTCAGCCTGACTTCAGATGCAGGAGATTTTGATTCAGCCTCTGCAGAGTGGGCCTGCTCTGCCCTTGGCTCCAATCCTCACACTAGCTTGTGTTTTCAGACTTCCGTCCTCACACTCCTGGCCCACAAACCCTCCCTACTGGGAATTCTGGGGCCACAATGAAGCACTGTGCCTGCCTCCCAGGAGAAAAACATTGTCTATGGCGCTGCCCAGAAACCCCAAATGAGGATCAAACTGCTTGGCCCTCGGCAACACCCCAATTGCATAGGCTACCTTAAACAGTGATGCTCTGTCGCAAATAGCCTGAGCCCAGACCTTCCAACAGACACCGACACAGCTGGCTGCACACCCAGCACATTGGACCCGCCACTGCCTTAGGCCACCATCCATTCCCAACCTGGGTTTTCAGTCATCGGAACCTAGACCTTATCTCCAATCCCTGCACAGGGGGGAACCTGATGCACAAGTCAGAACCCCTCCTTCCCCATGGCAAGAAACCTTGCTGCTGGCAGTGAGTCAAACCTTCAGTGTAGGAGAAAACGGCATGGCCCATGAGGCCACGCCCAAGCGTGAGGGCCGCCTTGGGCACAAACACACATTGTGACCCTCAGCGTGAGTACCTTAATCAAGTAACGCCTCTCAGTGACTGGACCAAGAGCCCGCATATGTGGCTTGCCATGCCCATAGGCACCCAGGACTAACTAGATGGTGTGTATTCCAGTTGAGGGAACCCACTGCTGTGCTCTAGAGTCCCTCTCCTGGGGGGTCCCCTGTGGCAGAAAACAGTACTCTTCATTCCCACAGAATGAACACAAACACTTGGGAGCTTGGACAATCCCCCGAGAGGAAGGCTCTACCTCGGCCTCTGAGACAAACCCTACCCTGACCGGACACTGTAAACGCAACACCCATAGACAAAATCCTGAGTGACTGCCTCCCACTTGCCCTACTTTGATTTCCAGAGGATCTCCCCTCACGGACTAGAGATCAGGCCTGCCATTACATTGGCCCCTAGCTGAGCCAAGTTTGCTTTTTCAGACATCTGTCCCCACAGCCCTGGCAAACACAGCCTCTAGGCTGGGTCCTCTGGAGCCATACCACAGGACCGTGCCTGCTCTCTCCTGGGAAACTGTGTCCATTCCTTGGGCCACACACCTCCAGAATATGAGAAACCTCAAGGCCTCCGAGGACATCCCACTACTGGGAGCCTCACTGGACTCACAGGGGCATTCGGACACAAGCTGAGCAGCTACATCCATGAATGCATGCACACAGATGTCAACAGAGATAGAAGGTTGAGCCGGACAGGCCTTTAGGCCGTAGTCTCAACTCTTGCTTTGGTTTCCAGGTGTCACTCCTCAGAGGCTTTGGTTCGAAGAACAGGGTATGGGGCTTTCCTGAGGCACGGAACAGAACTCCTCTCGTCTCCACATGGGAAGTTTCCTTGTTGGAGCCGTGTAAACACCTCATGTTGGAGAATCCTGCAGAGTCCCTGAGCCACCTCCACATTCCAAGGTCTCCCAGGCCACCAAGCCACAGTAGGACTCATCTTCAGGAGAGTCCATTTCAACTCTCCCCTCTGGGTAGCTCACCCAGGAGCCCGCAGATTGAGCCTGCCTTGTCCTGACTAAAGAGTGGGAATATGAGGTGGCGTTCCCAGGCATCCATGCTTAGACACCTGCTCTCGAGTCTTTCCATATGGGGCCTCTTGGAACCATCCAATAGGACTCGACTGTCGTGCAGAAGGTAACCTTCAGTTTTGGAGCAGTTCACAAATCCCATCGTAGGCAAAACTTTCTGGCCTCATGAAGCCCCCACACCCTTCAGGAAGAGGCCATGCTGGACAAGAACTCTAGCCTGAGGAAGGTCTCATAGTTGACATGACCTCAGTGCAGGAGATCTCGATTCAGCCTCTGCAGAGTGGGCCTGCCGTGCCCTCGGTCCCAAACCTCACGCTAGCTTGTGTTTTCAGACTTCCTTCCTCACACTCCTGGCAAACAAGCCCTCCGGACTAGGAACTCCAGAACCAAAACCCAGCCCAGTGTCTGCCCAACGGAAGAAAAACGTTTCCCTGTGGGGCTCTCCAGAAAACCCAGATGAGGATCAACCTGCTCGGGCCTCGACGGTACCCGAACTGGATAGGCTGCTCTGGGCACTCATGCTCTGCCTGACACAGCCTGAAGCCAGACGTCCAGACAGGCAAGGAGACAGCTGGCCGCACACCCAGCACTTCGGACACGCCATGGTCTTATGCCGTCACCTCATCCTAACCTTGGTTTTCAGATATCTGAACCTAGACATTATATCAATTCTCCACACAGCTGGGTATAGCAAGCACAAAACAGAACTCCTCCTTCCCCATGGCTGTCAAGCTTGCTCTTGGCATGGAGTCACACCTTCAGGGTGGGAGAAACCTTCATGTCCCCTGATACCACGCCCGAACTTGAGTGCTGCTTGGGCACAAATTCACACTGTGACCCTCAGAATGAGCCCCATGTCAAAGAAAGGCCTGTCAGGGCCTGGACCAAGAGCCCACATATGGGGCTTGCCAAGCCCCTATGCACCCAATCCTCACCACGGTTTGAATTTGCCAGTCGCCCCGCCCGTACCTGGAGCTCTGCTCTGGAATCCCTTTCTTGGAGAGACCCATGAGCCAGACAACACGATTCCACCCTTCCCACAAAATGACCCCAAACTCTTGGGAGCTGGGACAAATCCCCAGAGAGGGATACTCGTCCACAGTACCTGAGGCCACCGCTCCAATCCACGGCTATCCCGGACACAACATCCAGAGACAAAAGCCTGAAGGAACGCCTCCCACTCGCCCTTGTTTCAGAGGCCCAGGAGCTCCCTCTCGGGCTGTACATCCGACCTGCCATACCCTAGGCGCCACTCATAAGCTGAGTTTGTGTATTCAGACTTCTGTGCCCACAGCCTGGACCCACACAACATCCAGGCTAGGGCCTCTGGACCAAACAGCGAAAGATTGTGCCTGCCCTCTCCAAGGAAAGTGTGCCCAATCCATTGACCACAACCCTACAGGTTAGGGAAAAGCTCCAAGGTCCCTGAGGCCATCAATAGTATAGGCCACCCTGGACTAAGAGGGGCTCTCTGACACCAGCGGAGCAACTATCTCCACTTAGACTCTCACACAGTGTCCCCAGAGACAGAAGGTTGAAATGGACAGGCCCCCAGGCCCTAATCTGAACCTTAGCTTTGGTTTCCATGTTTCCGTTCTCAGAGGACTGTTTTCGTAGACCAGCACATGGGGCTTTTCTGAGGCACCAAACCAAACCTCTCTCATCTCCACATGGGCAGCTTTCTTACTGGGATGTATCAAACACTTCAGGTAGGAGAGTTCCGCAGGGCCACTGAACAACCAGCACATTCCAAGGTCTCCATGGACCCAAACGCACATTATGACGCATCCTCAGGAGAGGCCATTTCAACTCAGCCCCCTGGGTCGCGTGTTCCAGAGGCAGCAGATCAAACATATCTTGTCGCTAATAGCCAATGGGAATGCGAGGCATGCTGTACAGGGATCCATCCTTCGAACCCTGCTCTCCAGTCCTTCCATATGGTATGTCCTGGAGCCATGCAACAGGACTCGAATGTCCCGCAGAAGGAAACCTTGTGGTTTGGGGCAACCTCCAAACTCAGCGTGGGAAAACTTCCTTGGCCTCATGAGGCCCCCACTTCATGAAGGTGCCATCATGGACACATACTCCAGCCTCAGCCAACGTCTGATCCTCAGGCTGACTTCAGATGCAGGAGATTTTGATTCAGCCTCTGCAGAGTGGGCCTGCTCTGCCCTTGGCTCCAATCCTCACACTAGCTTGTGTTTTCAGACTTCCGTCCTCACACTCCTGGCCCACAAACCCTCCCTACTGGGAATTCTGGGGCCACAATGAAGCACTGTGCCTGCCTCCCAGGAGAAAAACATTGTCTATGGCGCTGCCCAGAAACCCCAAATGAGGATCAAACTGCTTGGCCCTCGGCAACACCCCAATTGCATAGGCTACCTTAAACAGTGATGCTCTGTCGCAAATAGCCTGAGCCCAGACCTTCCAACAGACACCGACACAGCTGGCTGCACACCCAGCACATTGGACCCGCCACTGCCTTAGGCCACCATCCATTCCCAACCTGGGTTTTCAGTCATCGGAACCTAGACCTTATCTCCAATCCCTGCACAGGGGGGAACCTGATGCACAAGTCAGAACCCCTCCTTCCCCATGGCAAGAAACCTTGCTGCTGGCAGTGAGTCAAACCTTCAGTGTAGGAGAAAACGGCATGGCCCATGAGGCCACGCCCAAGCGTGAGGGCCGCCTTGGGCACAAACACACATTGTGACCCTCAGCGTGAGTACCTTAATCAAGTAACGCCTCTCAGTGACTGGACCAAGAGCCCGCATATGTGGCTTGCCATGCCCATAGGCACCCAGGACTAACTAGATGGTGTGTATTCCAGTTGAGGGAACCCACTGCTGTGCTCTAGAGTCCCTCTCCTGGGGGGTCCCCTGTGGCAGAAAACAGTACTCTTCATTCCCACAGAATGAACACAAACACTTGGGAGCTTGGACAATCCCCCGAGAGGAAGGCTCTACCTCGGCCTCTGAGACAAACCCTACCCTGACCGGACACTGTAAACGCAACACCCATAGACAAAATCCTGAGTGACTGCCTCCCACTTGCCCTACTTTGATTTCCAGAGGATCTCCCCTCACGGACTAGAGATCAGGCCTGCCATTACATTGGCCCCTAGCTGAGCCAAGTTTGCTTTTTCAGACATCTGTCCCCACAGCCCTGGCAAACACAGCCTCTAGGCTGGGTCCTCTGGAGCCATACCACAGGACCGTGCCTGCTCTCTCCTGGGAAACTGTGTCCATTCCTTGGGCCACACACCTCCAGAATATGAGAAACCTCAAGGCCTCCGAGGACATCCCACTACTGGGAGCCTCACTGGACTCACAGGGGCATTCGGACACAAGCTGAGCAGCTACATCCATGAATGCATGCACACAGATGTCAACAGAGATAGAAGGTTGAGCCGGACAGGCCTTTAGGCCGTAGTCTCAACTCTTGCTTTGGTTTCCAGGTGTCACTCCTCAGAGGCTTTGGTTCGAAGAACAGGGTATGGGGCTTTCCTGAGGCACGGAACAGAACTCCTCTCGTCTCCACATGGGAAGTTTCCTTGTTGGAGCCGTGTAAACACCTCATGTTGGAGAATCCTGCAGAGTCCCTGAGCCACCTCCACATTCCAAGGTCTCCCAGGCCACCAAGCCACAGTAGGACTCATCTTCAGGAGAGTCCATTTCAACTCTCCCCTCTGGGTAGCTCACCCAGGAGCCCGCAGATTGAGCCTGCCTTGTCCTGACTAAAGAGTGGGAATATGAGGTGGCGTTCCCAGGCATCCATGCTTAGACACCTGCTCTCGAGTCTTTCCATATGGGGCCTCTTGGAACCATCCAATAGGACTCGACTGTCGTGCAGAAGGTAACCTTCAGTTTTGGAGCAGTTCACAAATCCCATCGTAGGCAAAACTTTCTGGCCTCATGAAGCCCCCACACCCTTCAGGAAGAGGCCATGCTGGACAAGAACTCTAGCCTGAGGAAGGTCTCATAGTTGACATGACCTCAGTGCAGGAGATCTCGATTCAGCCTCTGCAGAGTGGGCCTGCCGTGCCCTCGGTCCCAAACCTCACGCTAGCTTGTGTTTTCAGACTTCCTTCCTCACACTCCTGGCAAACAAGCCCTCCGGACTAGGAACTCCAGAACCAAAACCCAGCCCAGTGTCTGCCCAACGGAAGAAAAACGTTTCCCTGTGGGGCTCTCAAGAAAACCCAGATGAGGATCAACCTGCTCGGGCCTCGACAGTACCCGAACTGGATAGGCTGCTCTGGGCACTCATGCTCTGCCTGACACAGCCTGAAGCCAGACGTCCAGACAGACAAGGAGACAGCTGGCCGCACACCCAGCACTTCGGACACGCCATGGTCTTATGCCGTCACCTCATCCTAACCTTGGTTTTCAGATATCTGAACCTAGACATTATATCAATTCTCCACACAGCTGGGTATAGCAAGCACAAAACAGAACTCCTCCTTCCCCATGGCTGTCAAGCTTGCTCTTGGCATGGAGTCACACCTTCAGGGTGGGAGAAACCTTCATGGCCCCTGATACCACGCCCAAACTTGAGTGCTGCTTGGGCACAAATTCACACTGTGACCCTCAGCATGAGCCCCATGTCAAAGAAAGGCCTGTCAGGGCCTGGACCAAGAGCCCACATATGGGGCTTGCCAAGCCCCTATGCACCCATTCCTCACCACGGTTTGAATTTTCCAGTCGCCCCGCCCGTACCTGGAGCTCTGCTCTGGAATCCCTTTCTTGGAGAGACCCATGAGCCAGACAACACGACTCCACCCTTCCCACAAAATGACCCCAAACTCTTGGGAGCTGGGACAAATCCCCAGAGAGGGATACTCGTCAACAGTACCTGAGGCCACCGCTCCAATCCACGGCTATCCCGGACACAACATCCAGAGACAAAAGCCTGAAGGAACGCCTCCCACTCGCCCTTGTTTCAGAGGCCCAGGAGCTCCCTCTCGGGCTGTACATCCGGCCTGCCATACCCTAGGCGCCACTCCTAAGCTGAGTTTGTGTATTCAGACTTCTGTGCCCACAGCCTGGACCCACACAACATCCAGGCTAGGGCCTCTGGACCAAACAGCGAAAGATTGTGCCTGCCCTCTCCAAGGAAAGTGTGCCCAATCCATTGACCACAACCCTACAGGTTAGGGAAAAGCTCCAAGGTCCCTGAGGCCATCAATAGTATAGGCCACCCTGGACTAAGAGGGGCTCTCGGACACCAGCGGAGCAACTATCTCCACTTAGACTCTCACACAGTGTCCCCAGAGACAGAAGGTTGAAATGGACAGGCCCCCAGGCCCTAATCTGAACCTTAGCTTTGGTTTCCATGTTTCCGTTCTCAGAGGACTGTTTTCGTAGACCAGCACATGGGGCTTTTCTGAGGCACCAAACCAAACCTCTCTCATCTCCACATGGGCAGCTTTCTTACTGGGATGTATCAAACACTTCAGGTAGGAGAGTTCCGCAGGGCCACTGAACAACCAGCACATTCCAAGGTCTCCATGGACCCAAACGCACATTATGACGCATCCTCAGGAGAGGCCATTTCAACTCAGCCCCCTGGGTCGCGTGTTCCAGAGGCAGCAGATCAAACATATCTTGTCGCTAATAGCCAATGGGAATGCGAGGCATGCTGTACAGGGATCCATCCTTCGAACCCTGCTCTCCAGTCCTTCCATATGGTATGTCCTGGAGCCATGCAACAGGACTCGAATGTCCCGCAGAAGGAAACCTTGTGGTTTGGGGCAACCTCCAAACTCAGCGTGGGAAAACTTCCTTGGCCTCATGAGGCCCCCACTTCATGAAGGTGCCATCATGGACACATACTCCAGCCTCAGCCAACGTCTGATCCTCAGCCTGACTTCAGATGCAGGAGATTTTGATTCAGCCTCTGCAGAGTGGGCCTGCTCTGCCCTTGGCTCCAATCCTCACACTAGCTTGTGTTTTCAGACTTCCGTCCTCACACTCCTGGCCCACAAACCCTCCCTACTGGGAATTCTGGGGCCACAATGAAGCACTGTGCCTGCCTCCCAGGAGAAAAACATTGTCTATGGCGCTGCCCAGAAACCCCAAATGAGGATCAAACTGCTTGGCCCTCGGCAACACCCCAATTGCATAGGCTACCTTAAACAGTGATGCTCTTTTGCAAATAGCCTGAGCCCAGACCTTCCAACAGACACCGACACAGCTGGCTGCACACCCAGCACATTGGACCCGCCACTGCCTTAGGCCACCATCCATTCCCAACCTGGGTTTTCAGTCATCGGAACCTAGACCTTATCTCCAATCCCTGCACAGGGGGGAACCTGATGCACAAGTCAGAACCCCTCCTTCCCCATGGCAAGAAACCTTGCTGCTGGCAGTGAGTCAAACCTTCAGTGTAGGAGAAAACGGCATGGCCCATGAGGCCACGCCCAAGCGTGAGGGCCGCCTTGGGCACAAACACACATTGTGACCCTCAGCGTGAGTACCTTAATCAAGTAACGCCTCTCAGTGACTGGACCAAGAGCCCGCATATGTGGCTTGCCATGCCCATAGGCACCCAGGACTAACTAGATGGTGTGTATTCCAGTTGAGGGAACCCACTGCTGTGCTCTAGAGTCCCTCTCCTGGGGGGTCCCCTGTGGCAGAAAACAGTACTCTTCATTCCCACAGAATGAACACAAACACTTGGGAGCTTGGACAATCCCCCGAGAGGAAGGCTCTACCTCGGCCTCTGAGACAAACCCTACCCTGACCGGACACTGTAAACGCAACACCCAGAGACAAAATCCTGAGTGACTGCCTCCCACTTGCCCTACTTTGATTTCCAGAGGATCTCCCCTCACGGACTAGAGATCAGGCCTGCCATTACATTGGCCCCTAGCTGAGCCAAGTTTGCTTTTTCAGACATCTGTCCCCACAGCCCTGGCAAACACAGCCTCTAGGCTGGGTCCTCTGGAGCCATACCACAGGACCGTGCCTGCTCTCTCCTGGGAAACTGTGTCCATTCCTTGGGCCACACACCTCCAGAATATGAGAAACCTCAAGGCCTCCGAGGACATCCCACTACTGGGAGCCTCACTGGACTCACAGGGGCATTCGGACACAAGCTGAGCAGCTACATCCATGAATGCATGCACTCAGATGTCAACAGAGATAGAAGGTTGAGCCGGACAGGCCTTTAGGCCGTAGTCTCAACTCTTGCTTTGGTTTCCAGGTGTCACTCCTCAGAGGCTTTGGTTCGAAGAACAGGGTATGGGGCTTTCCTGAGGCACGGAACAGAATTCCTCTCGTCTCCACATGGGAAGTTTCCTTGTTGGAGCCGTGTAAACACCTCATGTTGGAGAATCCTGCAGAGTCCCTGAGCCACCTCCACATTCCAAGGTCTCCCAGGCCACCAAGCCACAGTAGGACTCATCTTCAGGAGAGTCCATTTCAACTCTCCCCTCTGGGTAGCTCACCCAGGAGCCCGCAGATTGAGCCTGCCTTGTCCTGACTAAAGAGTGGGAATATGAGGTGGCGTTCCCAGGCATCCATGCTTAGACACCTGCTCTCGAGTCTTTCCATATGGGGCCTCTTGGAACCATCCAATAGGACTCGACTGTCGTGCAGAAGGTAACCTTCAGTTTTGGAGCAGTTCACAAATCCCATCGTAGGCAAAACTTTCTGGCCTCATGAAGCCCCCACACCCTTCAGGAAGAGGCCATGCTGGACAAGAACTCTAGCCTGAGGCACGTCTCATAGTTGACATGACCTCAGTGCAGGAGATCTCGATTCAGCCTCTGCAGAGTGGGCCTGCCGTGCTCTCGGTCCCAAACCTCACGCTAGCTTGTGTTTTCAGACTTCCTTCCTCACACTCCTGGCAAACAAGCCCTCCGGACTAGGAACTCCAGAACCAAAACCCAGCCCAGTGTCTGCCCAACGGAAGAAAAACGTTTCCCTGTGGGGCTCTCAAGAAAACCCAGATGAGGATCAACCTGCTCGGGCCTCGACGGTACCCGAACTGGATAGGCTGCTCTGGGCACTCATGCTCTGCCTGACACAGCCTGAAGCCAGACGTCCAGACAGACAAGGAGACAGCTGGCCGCACACCCAGCACTTCGGACACGCCATGGTCTTATGCCGTCACCTCATCCTAACCTTGGTTTTCAGATATCTGAACCTAGACATTATATCAATTCTCCACACAGCTGGGTATAGCAAGCACAAAACAGAACTCCTCCTTCCCCATGGCTGTCAAGCTTGCTCTTGGCATGGAGTCACACCTTCAGGGTGGGAGAAACCTTCATGGCTCCTGATACCACGCCCAAACTTGAGTGCTGCTTGGGCACAAATTCACACTGTGACCCTCAGCATGAGCCCCATGTCAAAGAAAGGCCTGTCAGGGCCTGGACCAAGAGCCCACATATGGGGCTTGCCAAGCCCCTATGCACCCAATCCTCACCACGGTTTGAATTTTCCAGTCGCCCCGCCCGTACCTGGAGCTCTGCTCTGGAATCCCTTTCTTGGAGAGACCCATGAGCCAGACAACACGACTCCACCCTTCCCACAAAATGACCCCAAACTCTTGGGAGCTGGGACAAATCCCCAGAGAGGGATACTCGTCCACAGTACCTGAGGCCACCGCTCCAATCCACGGCTATCCCGGACACAACATCCAGAGACAAAAGCCTGAAGGAACGCCTCCCACTCGCCCTTGTTTCAGAGGCCCAGGAGCTCCCTCTCGGGCTGTACATCCGACCTGCCATACCCTAGGCGCCACTCATAAGCTGAGTTTGTGTATTCAGACTTCTGTGCCCACAGCCTGGACCCACACAACATCCAGGCTAGGGCCTCTGGACCAAACAGCGAAAGATTGTGCCTGCCCTCTCCAAGGAAAGTGTGCCCAATCCATTGACCACAACCCTACAGGTTAGGGAAAAGCTCCAAGGTCCCAGAGGCCATCAATAGTATAGGCCACCCTGGACTAAGAGGGGCTCTCTGACACCAGCGGAGCAACTATCTCCACTTAGACTCTCACACAGTGTCACCAGAGACAGAAGGTTGAAATGGACAGGCCCCCAGGCCCTAATCTGAACCTTAGCTTTGGGTTCCATGTTTCCGTTCTCAGAGGACTGTTTTCGTAGACCAGCACATGGGGCTTTTCTGAGGCACCAAACCAAACCTCTCTCATCTCCACATGGGCAGCTTTCTTACTGGGATGTATCAAACACTTCAGGTAGGAGAGTTCCGCAGGGCCACTGAACAACCAGCACATTCCAAGGTCTCCATGGACCCAAACGCACATTATGACGCATCCTCAGGAGAGGCCATTTCAACTCAGCCCCCTGGGTCGCGTGTTCCAGAGGCAGCAGATCAAACATATCTTGTCGCTAATAGCCAATGGGAATGCGAGGCATGCTGTACAGGGATCCATCCTTCGAACCCTGCTCTCCAGTCCTTCCATATGGTATGTCCTGGAGCCATGCAACAGGACTCGAATGTCCCGCAGAAGGAAACCTTGTGGTTTGGGGCAACCTCCAAACTCAGCGTGGGAAAACTTCCTTGGCCTCATGAGGCCCCCACTTCATGAAGGTGCCATCATGGACACATACTCCAGCCTCAGCCAACGTCTGATCCTCAGCCTGATTTCAGATGCAGGAGATTTTGATTCAGCCTCTGCAGAGTGGGCCTGCTCTGCCCTTGGCTCCAATCCTCACACTAGCTTGTGTTTTCAGACTTCCGTCCTCACACTCCTGGCCCACAAACCCTCCCTCCTGGGAATTCTGGGGCCACAATGAAGCACTGTGCCTGCCTCCCAGGAGAAAAACATTGTCTATGGCGCTCCCCAGAAACCCCAAATGAGGATCAAACTGCTTGGCCCTCGGCAACACCCCAATTGCATAGGCTACCTTAAACAGTGATGCTCTGTCGCAAATAGCCTGAGCCCAGACCTTCCAACAGACACCGACACAGCTGGCTGCACACCCAGCACATTGGACCCGCCACTGCCTTAGGCCACCATCCATTCCCAACCTGGGTTTTCAGTCATCGGAACCTAGACCTTATCTCTAATCCCTGCACAGGGGGGAACCTGATGCACAAGTCAGAACCCCTCCTTCCCCATGGCAAGAAACCTTGCTGCTGGCAGTGAGTCAAACCTTCAGTGTAGGAGAAAACGGCATGGCCCATGAGGCCACGCCCAAGCGTGAGGGCCGCCTTGGGCACAAACACACATTGTGACCCTCAGCGTGAGTACCTTAATCAAGTAACGCCTCTCAGTGACTGGACCAAGAGCCCGCATATGTGGCTTGCCATGCCCATAGGCACCCAGGACTAACTAGATGGTGTGTATTCCAGTTGAGGGAACCCACTGCTGTGCTCTAGAGTCCCTCTCCTGGGGGGTCCCCTGTGGCAGAAAACAGTACTCTTCATTCCCACAGAATGAACACAAACACTTGGGAGTTTGGACAATCCCCCGAGAGGAAGGCTCTTCCTCGGCCTCTGAGACAACCCCTACCCTGACCGAACACTGTAAACGCACACCCAGAGACAAAATCCTGAGTGACTGCCTCCCACTTGCCCTACTTTGATTTCCAGAGGATCTCCCCTCACGGACTAGAGATCAGGCCTGCCATTACATTGGCCCCTAGCTGAGCCAAGTTTGCTTTTTCAGACATCTGTCCCCACAGCCCTGGCAAACACAGCCTCTAGGCTGGGTCCTCTGGAGCCATACAACAAGACCGTGCCTGCTCTCTCCTGGCAAACTGTGTCCATTCCTTTGGCCACACACCTCCAGAATATGAGAAACCTCAACCTCCGAGGACATCCCACTACTGGGAGCCTCACTGGACTCACAGGGCATTCGGACACAAGCTGAGCAGCTACATCCATGAATGCATGCACACAGATTTCAACAGAGATAGAAGGTTGAGCCGGACAGGCCTTTAGGCCGTAGTCTCAACTCTTGCTTTGGTTTCCAGGTGTCACTCCTCAGAGGCTTTGGTTCGAAGAACAGGGTATGGGGCTTTCCTGAGGCACGGAACAGAACTCCTCTCGTCTCCACATGGGAAGTTTCCTTGTTGGAGCCGTGTAAACACCTCATGTTGGAGAATCCTGCAGAGTCCCTGAGCCACCTCCACATTCCAAGGTCTCCCAGGCCACCAAGCCACAGTAGGACTCATCTTCAGGAGAGACCATTTCAATATTCCCCTCTGGGTAGCTCACCCAGGAACCAGCAGATTGAGCCTGCCTTGTCCTGACTAAAGAGTGGGAATATGAGGTGGCGTTCCCAGGCATCCATGCTTAGACACCTGCTCTCGAGTCTTTCCATATGGGGCCTCTTGGAACCATCCAATAGGACTCGACTGTCGTACAGAAGGTAACCTTCAGTTTTGGAGCAGTTCACAAATCCCATCGTAGGCAAAACTTTCTGGCCTCATGAAGCCCCCACACCCTTCAGGAAGAGGCCATGCTCGACAAGAACTCTAGCCTGAGGCACGTCTCATAGTTGACATGACCTCAGTGCAGGAGATCTCGATTCAGCCTCTGCAGAGTGGGCCTGCCATGCCCTCGGTCCCAAACCTCACGCTAGCTTGTGTTTTCAGACTTCCTTCCTCACACTCCTGGCAAACAAGCCCTCCGGACTAGGAACTCCGGAACCAAAACCCAGCGCAGTGTCTGCCCAACGGAAGAAAAACGTTTCCCTGTGGGGCTCTCCAGAAAACCCAGATGAGGATCAACCTGCTCGGGCCTCGACAGTACCCGAACTGGATAGGCTGCTCTGGGCACTCATGCTCTGCCTGACACAGCCTGAAGCCAGACGTCCAGACAGACAAGGAGACAGCTGGCCGCACACCCAGCACTTCGGACACGCCATGGTCTTATGCCGTCACCTCATCCTAACCTTTGTTTTCAGATATCTGAACCTAGACATTATATCAATTCTCCACACAGCTGAGTATAGCAAGCACAAAACAGAACCCCTCCTTCCCCATGGCAGTCAAGCTTGCTCTTGGCATGGAGTCACACCTTCAGGGTGGGAGAAACCTTCATGGCCCCTGATGCCACGCCCAAACTTGAGTGCTACTTGGGCACAAATTCACACTGTGACCCTCAGCATGAGCCCCATGTCAAAGAAAGGCCTGTCAGGGCCTGGATCAAGAGCCCACATATGGGGCTTGCAAAGCCCCTATGCACCCAATCCTCACCACGGTTTGTATTTTCCAGTTGCCCCGCCCGTACCTGGAGCTCTGCTCTGGAATCCCTTTCTTGGAGAGACCCATGAGCCAGACAACACGACTCCACCCTTCCCACAAAATGACCCCAATCTCTTGGGAGCTGGGACAAATCCCCAGAGAGGGATACTCGTCCACAGTACCTGAGGCCACCGCTCCAATCCACGGCTATCCCGGACACAACATCCAGAGACAAAAGCCTGAAGGAACGCCTCCCACTCGCCCTTGTTTCAGAGGCCCAGGAGCTCCCTCTCGGGCTGTACATCCGGCCTGCCATACCCTAGGCGCCACTCCTAAGCTGAGTTTGTGTATTCAGACTTCTGTGCCCACAGCCTGGACCCACACAACATCCAGGCTAGGGCCTCTGGACCAAACAGCGAAAGATTGTGCCTGCCCTCTCCAAGGAAAGTGTGCCCAATCCATTGACCACAACCCTACAGGTTAGGGAAAAGCTCCAAGGTCCCTGAGGCCATCAATAGTATAGGCCACCCTGAACTAAAAGGGGCTCTGTGACACCAGCGGAGCAACTATCTCCACTTAGACTCTCAGACAGTGTCCCCAGAGACAGAAGGTTGAAATGGACAGGCCCCCAGGCCCTAATCTGAACCTTAGCTTTGGTTTCCATGTTTCCGTTCTCAGAGGACTGTTTTCGTAGACCAGCACATGGGGCTTTTCTGAGGCACCAAACCAAACCTCTCTCATCTCCACATGGGCAGCTTTCTTACTGGGATGTATCAAACACTTCAGGTAGGAGAGTTCCGCAGGGCCACTGAACAACCAGCACATTCCAAGGCCTCCATGGACCCAAACGCACATTATGACGCATCCTCAGGAGAGGCCATTTCAACTCAGCCCCCTGGGTCGCGTGTTCCAGAGGCAGCAGATCAAACATATCTTGTCGCTAATAGCCAATGGGAATGCGAGGCATGCTGTACAGGGATCCATCCTTCAAACCCTGCTCTCCAGTCCTTCCATATGGTATGTCCTGGAGCCATGCAACAGGACTCGAATGTCCCGCAGAAGCAAACCTTGTGGTTTGGGGCAACCTCCAAACTCAGCGTGGGAAAACTTCCTTGGCCTCATGAGGCCCCCACTTCATGAAGGTGCCATCATGGACACATACTCCAGCCTCAGCCAACGTCTGATCCTCAGCCTTACTTCAGATGCAGGAGATTTTGATTCAGCCTCTGCAGAGTGGGCCTGCTCTGCCCTTGGCTCCAATCTCACACTAGCTTGTGTTTTCAGACTTCCGTCCTCACACTCCTGGCCCACAAACCCTCCTTACTGGGAATTCTGGGGCCACAATGAAGCACTGTGCCTGCCTCCCAGGAGAAAAACATTGTCTATGGCGCTGCCCAGAAACCACAAATGAGGATCAAACTGCTTGGCCCTCGGCAACACCCCAATTGCATAGGCTACCTTAAACAGTGATGCTCTGTCGCAAATAGCCTGAGCCCAGACCTTCCAACAGACACAGACACAGCTGGCTGCACACCCAGCACATTGGACCCGCCACTGCCTTAGGCCACCATCCATTCCCAACCTGGGTTTTCAGTCATCGGAACCTAGACCTTATCTCCAATCCCTGCACAGGGGGGAACCTGATGCACAAGTCAGGACCCGTCCTACCCCATGGCAAGAAACCTTGCTGCTGGCAGTGAGTCAAACCTTCAGTGTAGGAGAAAACGGCATGGCCCATGAGGCCACGCCGAAGCGTGAGGGCCGCCTTGGGCACAAACACACATTGTGAACCTCAGCGTGAGTACCTTATTCAAGTAACGCCTCTCAGTGACTGGACCAAGAGCCCGCATATCTGGCTTGCCATGCCCATAGGCACCCAGGACTAACTAGATGGTGTGTATTCCAGTTGAGGGAACCCACTGCTGTGCTCTAGAGTCCCTCTCCTGGGGGGTCCCCTGTGGCAGAAAACAGTACTCTTCATTCCCACAGAATGAACACAAACACTTGGGAGCTTGGACAATCCCCCGAGAGGAAGGCTCATCCTCGGCCTCTGAGACAACCCATACCCTGACCGGACACTGTAAACGCAACACCCAGAGACAAAATCCTGAGTGACTGCCTCCCACATGCCCTACTTTGATTTCCAGAGGATCTCCCCTCACGGAATGGAGATCAGGCCTGCCATTACATTGGCCCCTAGCTGAGCCAAGTTTGCTTTTTCAGACATCTGTCCCCACAGCCCTGGCAAACACAGCCTCTAGGCTGGGTCCTCTGGAGCCATACCACAGGACCGTGCCTGCTCTCTCCTGGGAAACTGTGTCCATTCCTTTGGCCACACACCTCCAGAATATGAGAAACCTCAAGGCCTCCGAGGACATCCCACTACTGGGAGCCTCACTGGACTCACAGGGGCATTCGGACACAAGCTGAGCAGCTACATCCATGAATGCATGCACACAGATGTCAACAGAGATAGAAGGTTGAGCCGGACAGGCCTTTAGGCCGTAGTCTCAACTCTTGCTTTGGTTTCCAGGTGTCACTCCTCAGAGGCTTTGGTTCGAAGAACAGGGTATGGGGCTTTCCTGAGGCACGGAACAGAACTCCTCTCGTCTCCACATGGGAAGTTTCCTTGTGGGAGCCGTGTCAAACACCTCATGTTGGAGAATCCTGCAGAGTCCCTGAGCCACCTCCACATTCCAAGCTCTCCCAGGCCACCAAGCCACAGTAGGACTCATCTTCAGGAGAGTCCATTTCAACTCTCCCCTCTGGGTAGCTCACCCAGGAGCCCGCAGATTGAGCCTGCCTTGTCCTGATTAAAGAGTGTGAATATGAGGTGGCGTTCCCAGGTATCCATTCTTAGACACCTGCTCTCGAGTCTTTCCATATGGGGCCTCTTGGTACCATCCAATAGGACTCGACTGTCGTACAGAAGGTAACCTTCAGTTTTGGAGCAGTTCACAAATCCCATCGTAGGCAAAACTTTCTGGCCTCATGAAGCCCCCACACCCTTCAGGAAGAGGCCATGCTGGACAAGAACTCTAGCCTGAGGCACGTCTCATAGTTGACATGACCTCAGGGCAGGAGATCTCGATTCAGCCTCTGCAGAGTGGGCCTGCCGTGCCCTCGGTCCCAAACCTCACGCTAGCTTGTGTTTTCAGACTTCCTTCCTCACACTCCTGGCAAACAAGCCCTCCGGACTAGGAACTCCAGAACCAAAACCCAGCCCAGTGTCTGCCCAACGGAAGAAAAACGTTTCCCTGTGGGGCTCTCCAGAAAACCCAGATGAGGATCAACCTGCTCGGGCCTCGACGGTACCGGAACTGGATAGGCTGCTCTGGGCACTCATGCTCTGCCTGACACAGCCTGAAGCCAGACGTCCAGACAGACAAGGAGACAGCTGGCCGCACACCCAGCACTTCGGACACGCCATGGTCTTATGCCGTCACCTCATCCTAACCTTGGTTTTCAGATATCTGAACCTAGACATTATATCAATTCTCCACACAGCTGGGTATAGCAAGCACAAAACAGATCCCCTCCTTCCCCATGGCAGTCAAGCTTGCTCTTGGCATGCAGTCACACCTTCAGGGTGGGAGAAACCTTCATGGCCCCTGATGCCACGCCTAAACTTGAGTGCTGCTTGGGCACAAATTCACACTGTGACCCTCAGCATGAGCCCCTTGTCAAAGAAAGGCCTGTCAGGGCCTGGTTCAAGAGCCCACATACGGGGCTTGCCAAGCCCCTATGCACCCAATCCTCACCACGGTTTGAATTTTCCAGTCGCCCCGCCCGTACCTGGAGCTCTGCTCTGGAATCCCTTTCTTGGAGAGACCCATGAGCCAGACAACACGACTCCACCCTTCCCACAAAATGACCCCAAACTCTTGGGAGCTGGGACAAATCCCCAGAGAGGGATACTCGTCCACAGTACCTGAGGCCACCGCTCCAATCCACGGCTATCCCGGACACAACATCCAGAGACAAAAGCCTGAAGGAACGCCTCCCACTCGCCCTTGTTTCAGAGGCCCAGGAGCTCCCTCTCGGGCTGTACATCCGGCCTGCCATACCCTAGGCGCCACTCCTAAGCTGAGTTTGTGTATTCAGACTTCTGTGCCCACAGCCTGGACCCACAAAACATCCAGGCTAGGGCCTCTGGACCAAACAGCGAAAGATTGTGCCTGCCCTCTCCAAGGAAAGTGTGCCCAATCCATTGACCACAACCCTACAGGTTAGGGAAAAGCTCCAAGGTCCCTGAGGCCATCAATAATATAGGCCACCCTGGACTAAGAGGGGCTCTCTGACACCAGCGGAGCAACTATCTTCACTTAGAATCTCAGTGTCCCCAGAGACAGAAGGTTGAAATGGTCAGGCCCCCAGGCCCTAATATGAACCTTAGCTTTGGTTTCCATGTTTCCGTTCTCAGAGGACTGTTTTCGTAGACCAGCACATAGGGCTTTTCTGAGGCACCAAACCAAACCTCTCTCATCTGCACATGGGCAGCTTTCTTACTGGGATGTATCAAACACTTCAGGTAGGAGAGTTCCGCAGGGCCACTGAAAAACCAGCACATTCCAAGGTCTCCATGCACCCAAACGCACATTATGACGCATCCTCAGGAGAGGCCATTTCAAATCAGCCCCCTGGGTCGCGTGTTCCAGAGGCAGCAGATCAAATATATCTTGTCGCTAATAGCCAATGGGAATGCGAGGCATGCTGTACAGGGATCCATCCTTCGAACCCTGCTCTCCAGTCCTTCCATATGGTATGTCCTGGAGCCATGCAACAGGACTCGAATGTCCCGCAGAAGGAAACCTTGTGGTTTGGGGCAACCTCCAAACTCAGCGTGGGAAAACTTCCTTGGCCTCATGAGGCCCCCACTTCATGAAGGTGCCATCATGGACACATACTCCAGCCTCAGCCGACGTCTGATCCTCAGCCTGACTTCAGATGCAGGAGATTTTGATTCAGCCTCTGCAGAGTGGGCCTGCTCTGCCCTAGGCTCCAAACCTCACACTAGCTTGTGTTTTCAGACTTCCGTCCTCACACTCCTGGCCCACAAACCCTCCCTACTGGGAATTCTGGGGCCACAATGAAGCACTGTGCCTGCCTCCCAGGAGAAAAACATTGTCTATGGCGCTGCCCAGAAACCCCAAATGAGGATCAAACTGCTTGGCCCTCGGCAACACCCCAATTGCATAGGCTACCTTAAACAGTGATGCTCTTTCGCAAATAGCCTGAGCCCAGACCTACCAACAGACACCAACACAGCTGGCTGCACACCCAGCACATTGGACCCGCCACTGCCTTAGGCCACCATCCATTCCCTACCTGGGTTTTCAGTCATCGGATCCTTGACCTTATCTCCAATCCCTGCACAGGGGGAACATGATGCACAAGTCAGAACCCCTCCTTCCCCATGGCAAGAAACCTTGCTGCTGGCAGTGAGTCAAACCTTCAGTGTAGGAGAAAACGGCATGGCCCATGAGGCCACGCCCAAGCGTGAGGGCCGCCTTGGGCACAAACACACATTGTGACCCTCAGCGTGAGTACCTTATTCAAGTAACGCCTCTCAGTGACTGGACCAAGAGCCCGCATATGTGGCTTGCCATGCCCATAGGCACCCAGGACTAACTAGATGGTGTGTATTCCAGTTGAGGGAACCCACTGCTGTGCTCTAGAGTCCCTCTCCTGGGGGGTCCCCTGTGGCAGAAAACAGTACTCTTCATTCCCACAGAATGAACACAAACACTTGGGAGCTTGGACAATCCCCCGAGAGGAAGGCTCTTCCTCGGCCTCTGAGACAACCCCTACCCTGACTGGACACTGTCAATGCAACACCCAGAGACAAAATCCTGAGTGACTGCCTCCCACTTGCCCTACTTTTATTTCCAGAGGATCTCCTCTCACGGACTAGAGATCAGGCCTGCCATTACATTGGCCCCTAGCTGAGCCAAGTTTGCTTTTTCAGACATCTGTCCCCACAGCCCTGGCAAACACAGCCTCTAGGCTGGGTCCTCTGGAGCCATACCACAGGACCGTGCCTGCTCTCTCCTGGGAAACTGTGTCCATTCCTTTGGCCACACACCTCCAGAATATGAGAAACGTCAAGGCCTCCGAGGACATCCCACTACTGGGAGCCTCACTGGAATCACAGGGGCATTCGGACACAAGCTGAGCAGCTACATCCATGAATGCATGCACACAGATGTCAACAGAGATAGAAGGTTGAGCCGGACAGGCCTTTAGGCCGTAGTCTCAACTCTTGCTTTGGTTTCCAGGTGTCACTCCTCAGAGGCTTTGGTTCGAAGAACAGGGTATGGGGCTTTCCTGAGGCACGGAACAGAACTCCTCTCGTCTCCACATGGGAAGTTTCCTTGTTGGAGCCGGGTCAAACACCTCATGTTGGAGAATCCTGCAGAGTCCCTGAGCCACCTCCACATTCCAAGCTCTCCCAGGCCACCAAGCCACAGTAGGACTCATCTTCAGGAGAGACCATTTCAATTTTCCCCTCTGGGTAGCTCACCCAGGAGCCCGCAGATTGAGCCTGCCTTGTCCTGACTATAGAGTTGGAATATGAGGTTGCGTTCCCAGGCATCCATGCTTAGACACCTGCTCTCGAGTCTTTCCATATGGGGCCTCTTGGAACCATCCAATAGGACTCGACTGTCGTGCAGAAGGTAACCTTCAGTTTTGGAGCAGTTCACAAATCCCATCGTAGGCAAAACTTTCTGGCCTCATGAAGCCCCCACACCCTTCAGGAAGAGGCCATGCTGGACAAGAACTCTAGCCTGAGGCACGTCTCATAGTTGACATGACCTCAGTGCAGGAGATCTCGATTCAGCCTCTGCAGAGTGGGCCTGCCGTGCCCTCGGTCCCAAACCTCACGCTAGCTTGTGTTTTCAGACTTCCTTCCTCACACTCCTGGCAAACAAGCCCTCCGGACTAGGAACTCCAGAACCAAAACCCAGCCCAGTGTCTCCCCAACGGAAGAAAAACGTTTCCCTGTGGGGCTCTCCAGAAAACCCAGATGAGGATCAACCTGCTCGGGCCTCGACGGTACCCGAACTGGATAGGCTGCTCTGGGCACTCATGCTCTGCCTGAAACAGCCTGAAGCCAGACGTCCAGACAGACAAGGAGACAGCTGGCCGCACACCCAGCACTTCGGACACGCCATGGTCTTATGCCGTCACCTCATCCTAACCTTGGTTTTCAGATATCTGAACCTAGACATTATATCAATTCTCCACACAGCTGGTTATAGCAAGCACAAAACAGAACTCCTCCTTCCCCATGGCTGTCAAGCTTGCTCTTGGCATGGAGTCACACCTTCAGGGTGGGAGAAACCTTCATGGCCCTTGATGCCACGCCCAAACTTGAGTGCTGCTTGGACACAAATTCACACTGTGACCCTCAGCATGAGCCCCATGTCAAAGAAAGGCCTGTCAGGGCCTGGACCAAGAGCCCACATATGGGGCTTGCCAAGCCCCTATGCACCCAATCCTCACCACGGTTTGAATTTTCCAGTCGCACCGCCCGTACCTGGAGCTCTGTTCTGGAATCCCTTTCTTGGAGAGACCCATGAGCCAGACAACACGACTCCACCCTTCCCACAAAATGACCCCAAACTCTTGGGAGCTGGGACAAATCCCAAGAGAGGGATACTCGTCCACAGTACCTGAGGCCACCGCTCCAATCCACGGCTATCCCGGACACAACATCCAGAGACAAAAGCCTGAAGGAACGCCTCCCACTCGCCCTTGTTTCAGAGGCCCAGGAGCTCCCTCTCGGGCTGTACATCCGGCCTGCCATACCCTAGGCGCCACTCCTAAGCTGAGTTTGTGTATTCAGACTTCTCTGCCCACAGCCTGGAACCACACAACATCCAGGTTAGGGCCTCTGGACCAATCAGCGAAAGATTGTGCCTGCCCTCTCCAAGGAAAGTGTGCCCAATCCATTGACCACAACCCTACAGTTAGGGAAAAGCTCCAAGGTCCCTGAGGCCATCAATAGTATAGGCCACACTGGACTAAGAGGGGCTCTCTGACACCAGCGGAGCAACTATCTCCACTTAGGCTCTCACACAGTGTCCCCAGAGACAGAAGGTTGAAATGGACAGGCCCCCAGGCCCTAATCTGAACCTTAGCTTTGGTTTCCATGTTTCTGTTCTCAGAGGACTGTTTTCGTAGACCAGCACATGGGGCTATTCTGAGGCACCAAAACAAACCTCTCTCATCTCCACATGGGCAGCTTTCTTACTGGGATGTATCAAACACTTCAGGTAGGAGAGTTCCGCAGGGCCACTGAACAACCAGCACATTCCATGGTCTCCATGGACCCAAACGCACATTATGACGCATCCTCAGGAGAGGCCATTTCAACTCAGCCCCCTGGGTCGCGTGTTCCAGAGGCAGCAGATCAAACATATCTTGTCGCTAATAGCCAATGGGAATGCGAGGCATGCAGTACAGGGATCCATCCTTCGAACCCTGCTCTCCAGTCCTTCCATATGGTATGTCCTGGAGCCATGCAACAGGACTCGAATGTCCCGCAGAAGGAAACCTTGTGGTTTGGGGCAACCTCCAAACTCAGCATGGGAAAACTTCCTTGGCCTCATGAGGGCCCACTTCATGAAGGTGCCATCATGGACACATACTCCAGCCTCAGCCAACGTCTGATCCTCAGCCTGACTTCAGATGCAGGAGATTTTAATTCAGCCTCTGCAGAGTGGGCCTGCTCTGCCCTTGGCTCCAATCCTCACACTAGCTTGTGTTTTCAGACTTCTGTCCTCACACTCCTGGCCCACAAACCCTCCCTACTGGGAATTTTGGGGCCACAATGAAGCACTGTGCCTGCCTCCCAGGAGAAATACATTGTCTATGGCGCTGCCCAGAAACCCCAAATGAGGATCAAACTGCTTGGCCCTCGGCAACACCCCAATTGCATAGGCTACCTTAAACAGTGATGCTCTGTCGCAAATACCCTGAGCCCAGACCTTCCAACAGACACCGACACAGCTGGCTGCACACCCAGCACATTGGACCCGCCACTGCCTTAGGCCACCATCCATTCCCAACCTGGGTTTTCAGTCATCGGAACCTAGACCTTATCTCCAATCCCTGCACAGGGGGGAACCTGATGCACAAGTCAGAACCCCTCCTTCCCCATGGCAAGAAACCTTACTGCTGGCAGTGAGTCAAACCTTCACTGTAGGAGAAAATGGCATGGCCCATGAGGCCACGCCCAAGCGTGAGGGCCGCCTTGAGCACAAACACACATTGTGACCCTCAGCGTGAGTACCTTATTCAAGTAACGCCTCTCAGTGACTGGACCAAGAGCCCGCATATGTGGCTTGCCATGCCCATAGGCACCCAGGACTAACTAGATGGTGTGTATTCCAGTTGAGGGAACCCACTGCTGTGCTCTAGAGTCCCTCTCCTGGGGGGTCCCCTGTGGCAGAAAACAGTACTCTTCATTCCCACAGAATGAACACAAACACTGGGAGCTTGGACAATCCCCCGAGAGGAAGGCTCTTCCTCGGCCTCTGAGACAACCCCTACCCTGACTGGACACTGTCAACGCAATACCCAGAGACAAAATCCTGAGTGACTGCCTCCCACTTGCCCTACTTTGATTTCCAGAGGATCTCCCCTCACGGACTAGAGATCAGGCCTTTCATTACATTGGCCCCTAGCTGAGCCAAGTTTGCTTTTTCAGACATCTGTCCCCACAGCCCTGGCAAACACAGCCTCTAGGCTGGGTCCTCTGGAGCCATACCACAGGACCGTGCCTGCTCTCTCCTGGGAAACTGTGTCCATTCCTTTGGCCACACACCTCCAGAATATGAGAAACGTCAAGGCCTCCGAGGACATCCCACTACTGGGAGCCTCACTGGAATCACAGGGGCATTCGGACACAAGCTGAGCAGCTACATCCATGAATGCATGCACACAGATGTCAACAGAGATAGAAGGTTGAGCCGGACAGGCCTTTAGGCCGTAGTCTCAACTCTTGCTTTGGTTTCCAGGTGTCACTCCTCAGAGGCTGTGGTTCGAAGAACAGGGTATGGGGCTTTCCTGAGGCACGGAACAGAACTCCTCTCGTCTCCACATGGGAAGTTTCCTTGTTGGAGCCGGGTCAAACACCTCATGTTGGAGAATCCTGCAGAGTCCCTGAGCCACCTCCACATTCCAAGCTCTCCCAGGCCACCAAGCCACAGTAGGACTCATCTTCAGGAGAGACCATTTCAATTTTCCCCTCATGGTAGCTCACCCAGGAGCCCGCAGATTGAGCCTGCCTTGTCCTGACTATAGAGTTGGAATATGAGGTTGCGTTCCCAGGCATCCATGCTTAGACACCTGCTCTCGAGTCTTTCCATATGGGGCCTCTTGGAACCATCCAATAGGACTCGACTGTCGTGCAGAAGGTAACCTTCAGTTTTGGAGCAGTTCACAAATCCCATCGTAGGCAAAACTTTCTGGCCTCATGGAGCCCCCACACCCTTCAGGAAGAGGCCATGCTGGACAAGAACTCTAGCCTGAGGCACGTCTCATAGTTGACATGACCTCAGTGCAGGAGATCTCGATTCAGCCTCTGCAGAGTGGGCCTGCCGTGCCCTCGGTCCCAAACCTCACGCTAGCTTGTGTTTTCAGACTTCCTTCCTCACACTCCTGGCAAACAAGCCCTCCGGACTAGGAACTCCAGAACCAAAACCCAGCCCAGTGTCTGCCCAACGGAAGAAAAACGTTTCCCTGTGGGGCTCTCCAGAAAACCCAGATGAGGATCAACCTGCTCGGGCTTCGACGGTACCCGAACTGGATAGGCTGCTCTGGGCACTCATGCTCTGCCTGAAACAGCCTGAAGCCAGACGTCCAGACAGACAAGGAGACAGCTGGCCGCACACCCAGCACTTCGGACACGCCATGGTCTTATGCCGTCACCTCATCCTAACCTTGGTTTTCAGATATCTGAACCTAGACATTATATCAATTCTCCACACAGCTGGGTATAGCAAGCACAAAACAGAACTCCTCCTTCCCCATGGCTGTCAAGCTTGCTCTTGGCATGGAGTCACACCTTCAGGGTGGGAGAAACCTTCATGGCCCCTGATGCCACGCCCAAACTTGAGTGCTGCTTGGACACAAATTCACACTGTGACCCTCAGCATGAGCCCCATGTCAAAGAAAGGCCTGTCAGGGCCTGGACCAAGAGCCCACATATGGAGCTTGCCAAGCCCCTATGCACCCATTCCTCACCACGGTTTGAATTTTCCAGTCGCACCGCCCGTACCTGGAGCTCTGTTCTGGAATCCCTTTCTTGGAGAGACCCATGAGCTAGACAACAACTCCACCCTTCCCACAAAATGACCCCAAACTCTTGGGAGCTGGGACAAATCCCAAGAGAGGGATACTCGTCCACAGTACCTGAGGCCACCGCTCCAATCCACGGCTATCCCGGACACAACATCCAGAGACAAAAGCCTGAAGGAACGCCTCCCACTCGCCCTTGTTTCAGAGGCCCAGGAGCTCCCTCTCGGGCTGTACATCCGGCCTGCCATACCCTAGGCGCCACTCCTAAGCTGAGTTTGTGTATTCAGACTTCTCTGCCCACAGCCTGGACCCACACAACATCCAGGCTAGGGCCTCTGGACCAAACAGCGAAAGATTGTGCCTGCCCTCTCCAAGGAAAGTGTGCCCAATCCATTGACCACAACCCTACAGTTAGGGAAAAGCTCCAAGGTCCCTGAGGCCATCAATAGTATAGGCCACACTGGACTAAGAGGGGCTCTCTGACACCAGCGGAGCAACTATCTCCACTTAGGCTCTCACACAGTGTCCCCAGAGACAGAAGGTTGAAATGGACAGGCCCCCAGGCCCTAATCTGAACCTTAGCTTTGGTTTCCATGTTTCCATTCTCAGAGGACTGTTTTCGTAGACCAGCACATGGGGCTTTTCTGAGGCACCAAAACAAACCTCTCTCATCTCTACATGGGCAGCTTTCTTACTGGGATGTATCAAACACTTCAGGTAGGAGAGTTCCGCAGGGCCACTAAACAACCAGCACATTCCATGGTCTCCATGGACCCAAACGCACATTATGACGCATCCTCAGGAGAGGCCATTTCAACTCAGCCCCCTGGGTCGCGTGTTCCAGAGGCAGCAGATCAAACATATCTTGTCGCTAATAGCCAATGGGAATGCGAGGCATGCAGTACAGGGATCCATCCTTCGAACCCTGCTCTCCAGTCCTTTCTTATGGTATGTCCTGGAGCCATGCAACAGGACTCGAATGTCCCGCAGAAGGAAACCTTGTGGTTTGGGGCAACCTCCAAACTCAGCGTGGGAAAACTTCCTTGGCCTCATGAGGGCCCACTTCATGAAGGTGCCATCATGGACACATACGCAAGCCTCAGCCTGACTGAGGTGATCCTCAGCCTGACTTCAGATGCAGGAGATTTTGATTCAGCCTCTGCAGAGTGGGCCTGCTCTGCCCTTGGCTCCAATCCTCACACTAGCTTGTGTTTTCAGACTTCTGTCCTCACACTCCTGGCCCACAAACCCTCCCTACTGGGAATTCTGGGGCCACAATGAAGCACTGTGCCTGCCTCCCAGGAGAAATACATTGTCTATGGCGCTGCCCAGAAACCCCAAATGAGGATCAAACTGCTTGGCCCTCGGCAACACCCCAATTGCATAGGCTACCTTAAACAGTGATGCTCTGTCGCAAATAGCCTGAGCCCAGACCTTCCAACAGACACCGACACAGCTGGCTGCACACCCAGCACATTGGACCCGCCACTGCCTTAGGCCACCATCCATTCCCAACCTGGGTTTTCAGTCATCGGAACCTAGACCTTATCTCCAATCCCTGCACAGGGGGGAACCTGATGCACAAGTCAGAACCCCTCCTACCCCATGGCAAGAAACCTTGCTGCTGGCAGTGAGTCAAACCTTCAGTGTAGGAGAAAACGGCATGGCCTATGAGGCCACGCCAAGCGTGAGGGCCGCCTTGGGCACAAACACACATTGTGACCCTCAGCGTGAGTACCTTATTCAAGTAACGCCTCTCAGTGACTGGACCAAGAGCCCGCATATATGGCTTGCCATGCCCATAGGCACCCAGGACTAACTAGATGGTGTGTATTCCAGTTGAGGGAACCCACTGCTGTGCTCTAGAGTCCCTCTCCTGGGGGGTCCCCTGTGGCAGAAAACAGTACTCTTCATTCCCACAGAATGAACACAAACACTTGGGAGCTTGGACAATCCCCCGAGAGGAAGGCTCTTCCTCGGCCTCTGAGACAACCCCAACCTGAACGGACACTGTAAACGCAACACCCAGAGACAAAATCCTGAGTGACTGCCTCCCACTTGCCCTACTTTGATTTCCAGAGGATCTACCCTCACGGACTAGAGATCAGGCCTGCCATTACATTGGCCCCTAGCTGAGCCAAGTTTGCTTTTTCAGACATCTGTCCCCACAGCCCTGGCAAACACAGCCTCTAGGCTGGGTCCTCTGGAGCCATACCACAGGACCGTGCCTGCTCTCTCCTGGGAAACTGTGTCCATTCCTTTGGCCACACACCTCCAGAATATGAGAAACCTCAAGGCCTCCGAGGACATCACACTACTAAGAGCCTCACTGGACTCACAGGGGCATTCGGACACAAGCTGAGCAGCTACATCCATGAATGCATGCACACAGATGTCAACAGAGATAGAAGGTTGAGCCGGACAGGCCTTTAGGCCGTAGTCTCAACTCTTGCCTTGGTTTCCAGGTGTCACTCCTCAGAGGCTTGGGTTCGAAGAACAGGGTATGGGGCTTTCCTGAGGCACGGAACAGAACTCCTCTCGTCTCCCCATGGGAAGTTTCCTTGTTGGAGCCGTGTCAAACACCTCATGTTGGAGAATCCTGCAGAGTCCCTGAGCCACCTCCACATTCCAAGGTCTCCCAGGCCACCAAGCCACAGTAGGACTCATCTTCAGGAGAGACCATTTCAACATTCCCCTCTGGGTAGCTCACCAAGGAGCCCGCAGATTGAGCCTGCCTTGTCCTGACTAAAGAGTGGGAATATGAGGTGGCATTCCCAGGCATCCATGCTTAGACACCTGCTCTCGAGTCTTTCCATATGGGGCCTCTTGGAACCATCCAATAGGACTCGACTGTCGTGCAGAAGGTAACCTTCAGTTTTGGAGCAGTTTAAAAATCCCATCGTAGGCAAAACTTTTTGGCCTCATGAAGCCCCCACACACTTCAGGAAGAGTCCATGCTGGACAAGAACTCTAGCCTGAGACACGTCTTATAGTTGACATGACCTCAGTGCAGGAGATCTCGATTCAGCCTCTGCAGAGTGGGCCTGCCGTGCCCTCGGTCCCAAACCTCACGCTACCTTGTGTTTTCAGATTTCCTTCCTCACACTCCTGGCAAACAAGCCCTCCGGACTAGGAATTCCAGAACCAAAACCCAGCCCAGTGTCTGCCCAACGGAAGAAAAACGTTTCCCTGTGGGGCTCTCCAGAAAACCCAGATGAGGATCAACCTGCTCGGGCCTCGACCGTACCCGAACTGGATAGGCTGCTCTGGGCACTCATGCTCTGCCTGACACAGCCTGAAGCCAGACGTCCAGACAGACAAGGAGACAGCTGGCCGCACACCCAGCACTTCAGACACGCCATGGTCTTATGCCGTCACCTCATCCTAACCTTGGTTTTCAGATATCTGAACCTAGACATTATATCAATTCTCCACACAGCTGGGTATAGCAAGCACAAAGCAGAACTCCTCCTTCCCCATGGCTGTCAAGCTTGCTCTTGGCATGGAGTCACACCTTCAGGGTGGGAGAAACCTTCATGGCCCCTGATGCCATGCCCAAACTTGAGTGCTGCTTGGGCACAAATTCACACTGTGACCCTCAGCATGAGCCCCATGTCAAAGAAAGGCCTGTCAGGGCCTGCCCAAGAGCCCACATATGGGGCTTGCCAAGCCCCTATGCAACCAATCCTCACCACAGTTTGAATTTTCCAGTCGCCCTGCCCGTACCTGGAGCTCTGCTCTGGAATCCCTTTCTTGGAGAGACCCATGAGCCAGACAACACGACTCCACCCTTCCCACAAAATGACCCCAAACTCTTGGGAGCTGGGACAAATCCCCAGAGAGGGATACTCGTCCACAGTACCTGAGGCCACCGCTCCAATCCACGGCTATCCTGGACACAACATCCAGAGACAAAAGCCTGAAGGAACGCCTCCCATTCGCCCTTGTTTCAGAGGCCCAGGAGCTCCCTCTCGGGCTGTACATCCGGCCTGCCATACCCTAGGCGGCACTCCTAAGCTGAGTTTGTGTATTCAGACTTCTGTGCCCACAGCCTGGACCCACACAACATCCAGGCTAGGGCCTCTGGACCAAACAGCGAAAGATTGTGCCTGCCCTCTCCAAGGAAAGCGTGCCCAATCCATTGACCACAACCCTACAGGTTAGGGAAAAGCTCCAAGGTCCCTGAAGCCATCAATAGTATAGGCGACCCTGGACTAAGAGGGGCTCTCTGACACCAGCGGAGCAACTATCTCCACTTAGACTCTCACACAGTGTCCGCAGAGACAGAAGGTTGAAATGGACAGGCCCCCAGGCCCTAATCTGAACCTTAGCTTTGGTTTCCATGTTTCCGTTCTCAGAGGACTGTTTTCGTAGACCAGCACATGGTGCTTTTCTGAGGCACCAAACCAAACATCTCTCATCTCCACATGGGCAGCTTTCTTACTGGGATGTATCAAACACTTCAGGTAGGAGAGTTCCGCAGGGCCACTGAACAACCATCACATTCCATGGTCTCCATGGACCCAAACGCACATTATGACGCATCCTCAGGAGAGGCCATTTCAACTCAGCCCCCTGGGTCCCGTGTTCCAGAAGCAGCAGATCAAACATATCTTGTCGCTAATAGCCAGTGGGAATGCGAGGCATGCTGTACAGGGATCCATCCTTCGAACCCTGCTCTCCAGTCCTTCCATATGGTATGTCCTGGAGCCATGCAACAGGACTCGAATGTCCCGCAGAAGGAAACCTTGTGGTTTGGGGCAACCTCCAAACTCCGCGTGGGAAAACTTCCTTGGCCTCATGAGGCCCCCACTTCATGAAGGTGCCATCATGGACACATACGCCAGCCTCAGCCAACGTCTGATCCTCAGCCTGACTTCAGATGCAGGAGATTTTGATTCAGCCTCTGCAGAGTGGGCCTGCTCTGCCCTTGGCTCCAATCCTCACACTAGCTTGTGTTTTCAGACTTCCGTCCTCACACTCCTGGCCCACAAACCCTCCCCACTGGGAATTCTGGGGCCACAATGAAGAACTGTGCCTGCCTCCCAGGAGAAAAACATTGTCTATGGCGCTGCCCAGAAACCCCAAATGAGGATCAAACTGCTTGGCCCTCGGCAACACCCCAATTGCATAGGCTACTTTAAACAGTGATGCTCTGTCGCAAATAGCCTGAGCCCAGACCTTCCAACAGACACCGACACAGCTGGCTGCACACCCAGCACATTGGACCCGCCACTGCCTTAGGCCACCATCCATTGCCAACCTGGGTTTTCAGTCATCGGAACCTAGACCTTATCTCCAATCCCTGCACAGGGGGGAACCTGATGCACAAGTCAGAACCCCTCCTTCCCCATGGCAAGAAACCTTGCTGCTGGCAGTGAGTCAAACCTTCAGTGTAGGAGAAAACGGCATGGCCCATGAGGCCACGCCCAAGCTTGAGGGCCGCCTTGGGCACAAACACACATTGTGACCCTCAGCGTGAGTACCTTATTCAAGTAACGCCTCTCAGTGACTGGACCAAGAGCCCGCATATGTGGCTTGCCATGCCCATAGGCACCCAGGACTAACTTGATGGTGTTTATTCCAGTTGAGGGAACCCACTGCTGTGCTCTAGAGTCCCTCTCCTGGGGGGTCCCCTGTGGCAGAAAACAGTACTCTTCATTCCCACAGAATGAACACAAACACTTGGGAGCTTGGACAATCCCCCGAGAGGAAGGCTCTTCCTCGGCCTCTGAGACAACCCCTACCCTGACCGGACACTGTAAACGCAACACCCAGAGACAAAATCCTGAGTGACTGCCTCCCACTTGCCCTACTTTGATTTCCAGAGGATCTCCCCTCACGGACTGGAGATCAGGCCTGCCATTACATTGGACCCTAGCTGAGCCAAGTTTGGTTTTTCAGACATCTGTCCCCACAGCCCTGGCAAACACAGCCTCTAGGCTGGGTCCTCTGGAGCCATACCACAGGACCATGCCTGCTCTCTCCTGGGAAACTGTGTCCATTCCTTTGGCCACACACCTCCAGAATATGAGAAACCTCAAGGCCTCCGAGGACATCCCACTACTGGGAGCCTCACTGGACGCACAGGGGCATTCGGACACAAGCTGAGCAGCTACATCCATGAATGCATGCACACAGATGTCAACAGAGATAGAAGGTTGAGCCGGACAGGCCTTTAGGCCGTACTCTCAACTCTTGCTTTGGTTTCCAGGTGTCACTCCTCAGAGGCTGTGGTTCGAAGAACAGGGTATGGGGCTTTCCTGAGGCACGGAACAGAACTCCTCTCGTCTCCACATGGGAAGTTTCCTTGTTGGAGCCGTGTCAAACACCTCATGTTGGAGAATCCTGCAGAGTCCCTGAGCCACCTCCACATTCCAAGGTCTCCCAGGCCACCAAGCCACAGTAGGACTCATCTTCAGGAGAGTCCATTTCAACTCTCCCCTCTGGGTAGCTCACCCAGGAGCCCGCAGATTGAGCCTGCCTTGTCCTGACTAAAGAGTGGGAATATGAGGTGGCGTTCCCAGGCATCCATGCTTAGACACCTGCTCTCGAGTCTTTCCATATGGGGCCTCTTGGAACCATCCAATAGGACTCGACTGTCGTGCAGAAGGTAACCTTCAGTTTTGGAGCAGTTCACAAATCCCATCGTAGGCAAAACTTTCTGGCCTCATGAAGCCCCCACACCCTTCAGGAAGAGGCCATGCTGGACAAGAACTCTAGCCTGAGGCACGTCTCATAGTTGACATGACCTCAGTGCAGGAGATCTCGATTCAGCCTCTGCAGAGTGGGCCTGCCGTGCCCTCGGTCCCAAACCTCACACTAGCTTGTGTTTTCAGACTTCCTTCCTCACACTCCTGGCAAACAAGCCCTCCGGACTAGGAACTCCAGAACCAAAACCCAGCCCAGTGTCTGCCAAACGGAAGAAAAACGTTTCCCTGTGGGGCTCTCCAGAAAACCCAGATGAGGATCAACCTGCTCGGGCCTCGACGGTACCCGAACTGGATAGGCTGCTCTGGGCACTCATGCTCTGCCTGACACAGCCTGAAGCCATACGTCCAGACAGACAAGGAGACAGCTGGCCGCACACCCAGCACTTCAGACACGCCATGGTCTTATGCCGTCACCTCATCCTAACCTTGGTTTTCAGATATCTGAACCTAGACATTATATCAATTCTCCACACAGCTGGGTATAGCAAGCACAAAGCAGAACTCCTCCTTCCCCATGGCTGTCAAGCTTGCTCTTGGCATGGAGTCACACCTTCAGGGTGGGAGAAACCTTCATGGCCCCTGATGCCACGCCCAAACTTGAGTGCTGCTTGGGCACAAATTCACACTGTGACCCTCAGCATGAGCCCCATGTCAAAGAAAGGCCTGTCAGGGCCTGGACCAAGAGCCCACATATGGGGATTGCCAAGCCCCTATGCACCCAATCCTCACCACGGTTTGAATTTTCCAGTCGCCCCGCCTGTACCTATAGCTCTGCTCTGGAATCCCTTTCTTGGAGAGACCCATGAGCCAGACAACACGACTCCACCCTTCCCACAAAATGACCCCAAACTCTTGGGAGCTGGGACAAATCCCCAGAGAGGGATACTCGTCCACAGTACCTGAGGCCACCGCTCCAATCCACGGCTATCCCGGACACAACATCCAGAGACAAAAGCCTGAAGGAACGCCTCCCACTCGCCCTTGTTTCAGAGGCCCAGGAGCTCCCTCTCGGGCTGTACATCCGGCCTGCCATACCCTAGGCGCCACTCCTAAGCTGAGTTTGTGTATTCAGACTTCTGTGCCCACAGCCTGGACCCACACAACATCCAGGCTAGGGCCTCTGGACCAAACAGCGAAAGATTGTGCCTGCCCTCTCCAAGGAAAGTGTGCCCAATCCATTGACCACAACCCTACAGGTTAGGGAAAAGCTCCAAGGTCCCTGAGGCCATCAATAGTGTAGGCCACCCTGGACTAAGAGGGGCTCTCTGACACCAGCGGAGCAACTATCTCCACTTAGACTCTCAGACAGTGTCCCCAGAGACAGAAGGTTGAAATGGACAGGCCCCCAGGCCCTAATCTGAACCTTAGCTTTGGTTTCCATGTTTCCGTTCTCAGAGGACTGTTTTCGTAGACCAGCACATGGGGCTTTTCTGAGGCACCAAACCAAACCTCTCTCATCTCCACATGGGCAGCTTTCTTACTGGGATGTATCAAACACTTCAGGTAGGAGAGTTCCGCAGGGCCACTGAATAACCAGCACATTCCATGGTCTCCATGGACCCAAACGCACATTATGACGCATCCTCAGGAGAGGCCATTTCAACTCAGCCCCCTGGGTCGCGTGTTCCAGAGGCAGCAGATCAAACATATCTTGTCGCTAATAGCCAATGGGAATGCGAGGCATGCTGTACAGGGATCCATCCTTCGAACCCTGCTCTCCAGTCCTTCCAAATGGTATGTCCTGGAGCCATGCAACAGGACTCGAATGTCCCGCTAAGGAAACCTTGTGGTTTGGGGCAACCTCCAAACTCAGCGTGGGAAAACTTCCTTGGCCTCATGAGGCCCCCACTTCACGAAGGTGCCATCATGGACACATACGCCAGCCTCAGCCAATGTCTGATCCTCAGCCTGACTTCAGATGCAGGAGATTTTGATTCAGCCTCTGCAGAGTGGGCCTGCTCTGCCCTTGGCTCCAATCCTCACACTAGCTTGTGTTTTCAGACTTCCGTCCTCACACTCCTGGCCCACAAACCCTCCCCACTGGGAATTCTGGGGCCACAATGAAGCACTGTGCCTGCCTCCCAGGAGAAAAACATTGTCTATGGCGCTGCCCAGAAACCCCAAATGAGGATCAAACTGCTTGGCCCTCGGCAACACCCGAATTGCATAGGCTACCTTAAACAGTGATGCTCTGTCGCAAATAGCCTGAGCCCAGACCTTCCAACAGACACCGACACAGCTGGCTGCACACCCAGCACATTGGACCCGCCACTGCCTTAGGCCACCATCCATTCCCAACCTGGGTTTTCAGTCATCGGAACCTAGACCTTATCTCCAATCCCTGCACAGGGGGGAACCTGATGCACAAGTCAGAAACCCTCCTAACCCATGGCAAGAAACCTTGCTGCTGGCAGTGAGTCAAACCTTCAGTGTAGGAGAAAACGGCATGGCCCATGAGGCCACGCCCAAGCGTGAGGGCCGTCTTGGGCACAAACACACATTGTGACCCTCAGCGTGAGTACCTTATTCAAGTAACGCCTCTCAGTGACTGGACCAAGAGCCCGCATATGTGGCTTGCCATGCAAATAGGCACCCAGGACTAACTTGATGGTGTGTATTCCAGTTGAGGGAACCCACTGCTGTGCTCTAGAGTCCCTCTCCTGGGGGGTCCCCTGTGGCAGAAAACAGTACTCTTCATTCCCACAGAATGAACACAAACACTTGGGAGCTTGGACAATCCCCCGAGAGGAAGGCTCTTCCTCGGCCTCTGAGACAACCCCTACCCTGACCGGACACTGTAAACGCAACACCCAGAGACAAAATCCTGAGTGACTGCCTCCCACTTGCCCTACTTTTATTTCCAGAGGATCTCCCCTCACGGACTGGAGATCAGGCCTGCCATTACATTGTCCCCTAGCTGAGCCAAGTTTGCTTTTTCAGACATCTGTCCCCACAGCCCTGGCAAACACAGCCTCTAGGCTGGGTCCTCTGGAGCCATACCACAGGACCGTGCTTGCTCTCTCCTGGGAAACTGTGTCCATTCCTTTGGCCACACACCTCCAGAATATGAGAAACCTCAAGGCCTCCGAGGACATCCCACTACTGGGAGCCTCACTGGACTCACAGGGGCATTCGGACACAAGCTGAGCAGCTACATCCATGAATGCATGCACACAGATGTCAACAGATATAGAAGGTTGAGCCGGACAGGCCTTTAGGCCGTAGTCTCAACTCTTGCCTTGGTTTCCAGGTGTCACTCCTCAGAGGCTTGGGTTCGAAGAACAGGGTATGGGGCTTTCCTGAGGCACGGAACAGAACTCCTCTCGTCTCCACATGGGAAGTTTCCTTGTTGGAGCCGTGTCTAACACCTCATGTTGGAGAATCCTGCAGAGTCCCTGAGCCACCTCCACATTCCAAGGTCTCCCAGGCCACCAAGCCACAGTAGGACTCATCTTCAGGAGAGTCCATTTCAACTCTCCCCTCTGGGTAGCTCACCCAGGAGCCCGCAGATTGAGCCTGCCTTGTCCTGACTAAAGAGTGGGAATATGAAGTGGCGTTCCCAGGCATCCATGCTTAGACACCTGCTCTCGAGTCTTTCCATATGGGGCCTCTTGGAACCATCCAATAGGACTCGACTGTCGTGCAGAAGGTAACCTTCAGTTTTGGAGCAGTTCACAAATCCCATCGTAGGCAAAACTTTTTGGCCTCATGGAGCCCCCACACCCTTCAGGAAGAGGCCATGCTGGACAAAAACTCTAGCCTGAGGCACGTCTCATAGTTGACATGACCTCAGTGCAGGAGATCTCGATTCAGCCTCTGCAGAGTGGGCCTGCCGTGCCCTCGGTCCCAAACCTCACGCTAGCTTGTGTTTTCAGACTTCCTTCCTCACACTCCTGGCAAACAAGCCCTCCGGACTAGGAACTCCGGAACCAAAACCCAGCCCAGTGTCTGCCCAACGGAAGAAAAACGTTTCCCTGTGGGGCTCTCCAGAAAACCCAGATGAGGATCAACCTGCTCGGGCCTCGACGGTACCCGAACTGGATAGGCTGCCCTGGGCACTCATGCTCTGCCTGACACAGCCTGAAGCCAGACGTCCAGACAGACAAGGAGACAGCTGGCCGCACTCCCAGCACTTCAGACACGCCATGGTCTTATGCCGTCACCTCATCCTAACCTTGGTTTTCAGATATCTGAACCTAGACATTATATCAATTCTCCACACAGCCTGGTATAGCAAGCACAAAACAGAACTCCTCCTTCCCCATGGCTGTCAAGCTTGCTCTTGGCATGGAGTCACACCTTCAGGGTGGGAGAAACCTTCATGGCCCCTGATGCCACGCCCAAACTTGAGTGCTGCTTGGGCACAAATTCACACTGTGACCCTCAGCATGAGCCCCATGTCAAAGAAAGGCCTGTCAGGGCCTGGACCAAGAGCCCACATATGGGGATTGCCAAGCCCCTATGCACCCAATCCTCACCACGGTTTGAATTTTCCAGTCGCCCCGCCTGTACCTATAGCTCTGCTCTAGAATCCCTTTCTTGGAGAGACCCATGAGCCAGACAACACGACTCCACCCTTCCCACAAAATGACCCCAAACTCTTGGGAGCTGGGACAAATCCCCAGAGAGGTATACTCGTCCACAGTACCTGAGGCTACCGCTCCAATCCACGGCTATCCCGGACACAACATCCAGAGACAAAAGCCTGAAGGAACGCCTCCCACTCGCCCTTGTTTCAGAGGCCCAGGAGCTCCCTCTCGGGCTGTACATCCGGCCTGCCATACTCTAGGCTCCACTCCTAAGCTGAGTTTGTGTATTCAGACTTCTGTGCCCACAGCCTGGACCCACACAACATCCAGGCTAGGGCCTCTGGACCAAACAGCGAAAGATTGTGCCTGCCCTCCAAGGAAATTGTGCCCAATCCATTGACCACAACCCTACAGGTTAGGGATAAGCTCCAAGGTCCCTGAGGCCATCAATAGTATAGGCCACCCTGGACTAAAAGTGGCTATCTGACACCAGCGGAGCAACTATCTCCACTTAGACTCTCAGACAGTGTCCCCAGAGACAGAAGGTTGAAATGGACAGGCCCCCAGGCCCTAATCTGAACCTTAGCTTTGGTTTCCATGTTTCCGTTCTCAGAGGACTGTTTTCGTAGACCAGCACATGGGGCTTTTCTGAGGCACCAAACCAAACATCTCTCATCTCCACATGGGCAGCTTTCTTACTGGGATGTATCAAACACTTCAGGTAGGAGAGTTCCGCAGGGCCACTGAACAACCAGCACATTCCATGGTCTCCATGGACCCAAACGCACATTATGACGCATCCTCAGGAGAGGCCATTTCAACTCAGCCCCCTGGGTCGCGTGTTCCAGAGGCAGCAGATCAAACATATCTTGTCGCTAATAGCCAATGTGAATGCGAGGCATGCTGTACAGGGATCCATCCTTCGAACCCTGCTCTCCAGTCCTTCCATATGTATGTCCTGGAGCCATGCAACAGGACTCGAATGTCCCGCAGAAGGAAACCTTGTGGTTTGGGGCAACCTCCAAACTCAGCGTGGGAAAACTTCCTTGGCCTCATGAGGCCCCCACTTCATGAAGGTGCCATCATGGACACATACGCCAGGCTCAGCCAACGTCTGATCCTCAGCCTGACTTCAGATGCAGGAGATTTTGATTCAGCCTCTGCAGAGTGGGCCTGCTCTGCCCTTGGCTCCAATCCTCACACTAGCTTGTGTTTTCAGACTTCCGTCCTCACACTCCTGGCCCACAAACCCTCCCTACTGGGAATTCTGGGGCCACAATGAAGCACTGTGCCTGCCTCCCAGGAGAAAAACATTGTCTATGGCGCTGCCCAGAAACCACAAATGAGGATCAAACTGCTTGGCCCTCGGCAACACCCCAATTGCATAGGCTACCTTAAACAGTGATGCTCTGTCGCAAATAGCCTGAGCCCAGACCTTCCAACAGACACCGACACAGCTGGCTGCACACCCAGCACATTGGACCCGCCACTGCCTTAGGCCACCATCCATTGCCAACCTGGGTTTTCAGTCATCAGAACCTAGACCTTATCTCCAATCCCTGCACAGGGGGGAACCTGATGCACAAGTCAGAACCCCTCCTTCCCCATGGCAAGAAACCTTGCTGCTGGCAGTGAGTCAAACCTTCAGTGTAGGAGAAAACGGCATGGCCCATGAGGCCACGCCCAAGCTTGAGGGCCGCCTTGGGCACAAACACACATTGTGACCCTCAGCGTGAGTACCTTATTCAAGTAACGCCTCTCAGTGACTGGACCAAGAGCCCGCATATGTGGCTTGCCATGCAAATAGGCACCCAGGACTAACTTGATGGTGTGTATTCCAGTTGAGGGAACCCACTGCTGTGCTCTAGAGTCCCTCTCCTGGGGGGTCCCCTGTGGCAGAAAACAGTACTCTTCATTCCCACAGAATGAACACCAACATTGGGAGCTTGGACAATCCCCCGAGAGGAAGGCTCTTCCTCGGCCTCTGAGACAACCCCTACCCTGACCGGACACTGTAAACGCAACACCCAGAGACAAAATCCTGAGTGACTGCCTCCCACTTGCCCTACTTTTATTTCCAGAGGATCTCCCCTCACGGACTGGAGATCAGGCCTGCCATTACATTGGACCCTAGCTGAGCCAAGTTTGGTTTTTCAGACATCTGTCCCCACAGCCCTGGCAAACACAGCCTCTAGGCTGGGTCCTCTGGAGCCATACCACAGGACCGTGCCTGCTCTCTCCTGGGAAACTGTGTCCATTCCTTTGGCCACACACCTCCAGAATATGAGAAACCTCAAGGCCTCCGAGGACATCCCACTACTGGGAGCCTCACTGGACGCACAGGGGCATTCGGACACAAGCTGAGCAGCTACATCCATGAATGCATGCACACAGATGTCAACAGAGATAGAAGGTTGAGCCGGACAGGCCTTTAGGCCGTACTCTCAACTCTTGCTTTGGTTTCCAGGTGTCACTCCTCAGAGGCTGTGGTTCGAAGAACAGGGTATGGGGCTTTCCTGAGGCACGGAACAGAACTCCTCTCGTCTCCACATGGGAAGTTTCCTTGTTGGAGCCGTGTCAAACACCTCATGTTGGAGAATCCTGCAGAGTCCCTGAGCCACCTCCACATTCCAAGGTCTCCCAGGCCACCAAGCCACAGTAGGACTCATCTTCAGGAGAGTCCATTTCAACTCTCCCCTCTGGGTAGCTCACCCAGGAGCCCGCAGATTGAGCCTGCCTTGTCCTGACTAAAGAGTGGGAATATGAGGTGGCGTTCCCAGGCATCCATGCTTAGACACCTGCTCTCGAGTCTTTCCATATGGGGCCTCTTGGAACCATCCAATAGGACTCGACTGTCGTGCAGAAGGTAACCTTCAGTTTTGGAGCAGTTCACAAATCCCATCGTAGGCAAAACTTTTTGGCCTCATGGAGCCCCCACACCCTTCAGGAAGAGGCCATGCTGGACAAAAACTCTAGCCTGAGGCACGTCTCATAGTTGACATGACCTCAGTGCAGGAGATCTCGATTCAGCCTCTGCAGAGTGGGCCTGCCGTGCCCTCGGTCCCAAACCTCATGGTAGCTTGTGTTTTCAGACTTCCTTCCTCACACTCCTGGCAAACAAGCCCTCCGGACTAGGAACTCCGGAACCAAAACCCAGCCCAGTGTCTGCCCAACGGAAGAAAAACGTTTCCCTGTGGGGCTCTCAAGAAAACCCAGATGAGGATCAACCTGCTCGGGCCTCGACGGTACCCGAACTGGATAGGCTGCCCTGGGCACTCATGCTCTGCCTGACACAGCCTGAAGCCAGACGTCCAGACAGACAAGGAGACAGCTGGCCGCACTCCCAGCACTTCAGACACGCCATGGTCTTATGCCGTCACCTCATCCTAACCTTGGTTTTCAGATATCTGAACCTAGACATTATATCAATTCTCCACACAGCTGGGTATAGCAAGCACAAAACAGAACTCCTCCTTCCCCATGGCTGTCAAGCTTGCTCTTGGCATGGAGTCACACCTTCAGGGTGGGAGAAACCTTCATGGCCCCTGATGCAACGCCCAAACTTGAGTGCTGCTTGGGCACAAATTCACACTGTGACCCTCAGCATGAGCCCCATGTCAAAGAAAGGCCTGTCAGGGCCTGGACCAAGAGCCCACATATGGGGATTGCCAAGCCCCTATGCACCCAATCCTCACCACGGTTTGAATTTTCCAGTCGCCCCGCCTGTACCTATAGCTCTGCTCTAGAATCCCTTTCTTGGAGAGACCCATGAGCCAGACAACACGACTCCACCCTTCCCACAAAATGACCCCAAACTCTTGGGAGCTGGGACAAATCCCCAGAGAGGTATACTCGTCCACAGTACCTGAGGCCACCGCTCCAATCCACGGCTATCCCGGACACAACATCCAGAGACAAAAGCCTGAAGGAACGCCTCCCACTCGCCCTTGTTTCAGAGGCCCAGGAGCTCCCTCTCGGGCTGTACATCCGGCCTGCCATACTCTAGGCGCCACTCCTAAGCTGAGTTTGTGTATTCAGACTTCTGTGCCCACAGCCTGGACCCACACAACATCCAGGCTAGGGCCTCTGGACCAAACAGCGAAAGATTGTGCCTGCCCTCCAAGGAAAGTGTGCCCAATCCATTGACCACAACCCTACAGGTTAGGGATAAGCTCCAAGGTCCCTGAGGCCATCAATAGTATAGGCCACCCTGGACTAAAAGTGCCTATCTGACACCAGCGGAGCAACTATCTCCACTTAGACTCTCAGACAGTGTCCCCAGAGACAGAAGGTTGAAATGGACAGGCCCCCAGGCCCTAATCTGAACCTTAGCTTTGGTTTCCATGTTTCCGTTCTCAGAGGACTGTTTTCGTAGACCAGCACATGGGGCTTTTCTGAGGCACCAAACCAAACATCTCTCATCTCCACATGGGCAGCTTTCTTACTGGGATGTATCAAACACTTCAGGTAGGAGAGTAACGCAGGGCCACTGAACAACCAGCACATTCCATGGTCTCCATGGACCCAAACGCACATTATGACGCATCCTCAGGAGAGGCCATTTCAACTCAGCCCCCTGGGTCGCGTGTTCCAGAGGCAGCAGATCAAACATATCTTGTCGCTAATAGCCAATGTGAATGCGAGGCATGCTGTACAGGGATCCATCCTTCGAACCCTGCTCTCCAGTCCTTCCATATGGTATGTCCTGGAGCCATGCAACAGGACTCGAATGTCCCGCAGAAGGAAACCTTGTGGTTTGGGGCAACCTCCAAACTCAGCGTGGGAAAACTTCCTTGGCCTCATGAGGCCCCCACTTCACGAAGGTGCCATCATGGACACATACGCCAGCCTCAGCCAACGTCTGATCCTCAGCCTGACTTCAGATGCAGGAGATTTTGATTCAGCCTCTGCAGAGTGGGCCTGCTCTGCCCTTGGCTCCAATCCTCACACTAGCTTGTGTTTTCAGACTTCCGTCCTCACACTCCTGGCCCACAAACCCTCCCTACTGGGAATTCTGCGGCCACAATGAAGCACTGTGCCTGCCTCCCAGGAGAAAAACATTGTCTATGGCGCTGCCCAGAAACCACAAATGAGGATCAAACTGCTTGGCCCTCGGCAACACCCCAATTGCATAGGCTACCTTAAACAGTGATGCTCTGTCGCAAATAGCCTGAGCCCAGACCTTCCAACAGACACCGACACAGCTGGCTGCACACCCAGCACATTGGACCCGCCACTGCCTTAGGCCACCATCCATTGCCAACCTGGGTTTTCAGTCATCGGAACCTAGACATTATCTCCAATCCCTGCACAGGAGGGAACCTGATGCACAAGTCAGAACCCCTCCTTCCCCATGGCAAGAAACCTTGCTGCTGGCAGTGAGTCAAACCTTCAGTGTAGGAGAAAACGGCATGGCCCATGAGGCCACGCCCAAGCTTGAGGGCCGCCTTGGGCACAAACACACATTGTGACCCTCAGCGTGAGTACCTTATTCAAGTAACGCCTCTCAGTGACTGGACCAAGAGCCCGCATATGTGGCTTGCCATGCCCATAGGCACCCAGGACTAACTAGATGGTGTTTATTCCAGTTGAGGGAACCCACTGCTGTGCTCTAGAGTCCCTCTCCTGGGGGGTCCCCTGTGGCAGAAAACAGTACTCTTCATTCCCACAGAATGAACACCAACATTGGGAGCTTGGACAATCCCCCGAGAAGAAGGCTCTTCCTCGGCCTCTGAGACAACCCCTACCCTGACCAGACACTGTAAACGCAACACCCAGAGACAAAATCCTGAGTGACTGCCTCCCACTTGCCCTACTTTGATTTCCAGAGGATATCCCCTCACGGACTGGAGATCAGGCCTGCCATTACATTGGACCCTAGCTGAGCCAAGTTTGGTTTTTCAGACATCTGTCCCCACATCCCTGGCAAACACAGCCTCTAGGCTGGGTCCTCTGGAGCCATACCACAGGACCGTGCATGCTCTCTCCTGGGAAACTGTGTCCATTCCTTTGGCCACACACCTCCAGAATATGAGAAACCTCAAGGCCTCCGAGGACATCCCACTACTGGGAGCCTCACTGGACGCACAGGGGCATTCGGACACAAGCTGAGCAGCTACATCCATGAATGCATGCACACAGATGTCAACAGAGATAGAAGGTTGAGCCGGACAGGCCTTTAGGCCGTACTCTCAACTCTTGCTTTGGTTTCCAGGTGTCACTCCTCAGAGGCTGTGGTTCGAAGAACAGGGTATGGGGCTTTCCTGAGGCACGGAACAGAACTCCTCTCGTCTCCACATGGGAAGTTTCCTTGTTGGAGCCGTGTCAAACACCTCATGTTGGAGAATCCTGCAGAGTCCCTGAGCCACCTCCACATTCCAAGGTCTCCCAGGCCACCAAGCCACAGTAGGACTCATCTTCAGGAGAGTCCATTTCAACTCTCCCCTCTGGGTAGCTCACCCAGGAGCCCGCAGATTGAGCCTGCCTTGTCCTGACTAAAGAGTGGGAATATGAGGTGGCGTTCCCAGGCATCCATGCTTAGACACCTGCTCTCGAGTCTTTCCATATGGGGCCTCTTGGAACCATCCAATAGGACTCGACTGTCGTGCAGAAGGTAACCTTCAGTTTTGGAGCAGTTCACAAATCCCATCGTAGGCAAAACTTTCTGGCCTCATGAAGCCCCCACACCCTTCAGGAAGAGGCCATGCTGGACAAGAACTCTAGCCTGAGGCACGTCTCATAGTTGACATGACCTCAGTGCAGGAGATCTCGATTCAGCCTCTGCAGAGTGGGCCTGCCGTGCCCTCGTTCCCAAACCTCACGCTAGCTTGTGTTTTCAGACTTCCTTCCTCACACTCCTGGCAAACAAGCCCTCCGGACTAGGAACTCCAGAACCAAAACCCAGCCCAGTGTCTGCCAAACGGAAGAAAAACGTTTCCCTGTGGGGCTCTCCAGAAAACCCAGATGAGGATCAACCTGCTCGGGCCTCGACGGTACCCGAACTGGATAGGCTGCTCTGGGCACTCATGCTCTGCCTGACACAGCCTGAAGCCAGACATCCAGACAGACAAGGAGACAGCTGGCCGCACACCCAGCACTTCAGACACGCCATGGTCTTATGCCGTCACCTCATCCTAACCTTGGTTTTCAGATATCTGAACCTAGACATTATATCAATTCTCCACACAGCTGGGTATAGCAAGCACAAAGCAGAACTCCTCCTTCCCCATGGCTGTCAAGCTTGCTCTTGGCATGGAGTCACACCTTCAGGGTGGGAGAAAATTTCATGGCCCCTGATGCCACGCCCAAACTTGAGTGCTGCTTTGGCACAAATTCACACTGTGACCCTCAGCATGAGCCCCATGTCAAAGAAAGGCCTGTCAGGGCCTGGACCAAGAGCCCACATATGGGGCTTGCCAAGCCCCTATGCACCCAATCCTCACCACGGTTTGAATTTTCCAGTCGCCCCGCCCGTACCTGGAGCTCTGCTCTGGAATCTCTTTCTTGGAGAGACCCATGAGCCAGACAACACGACTCCACCCTTCCCACAAAATGACCCCAAACTCTTGGGAGCTGGGACAAATCCCCAGAGAGGGATACTCGTCCACAGTACCTGAGGCCACCGCTCCAATCCACGGCTATCCCGGACACAACATCCAGAGACAAAAGCCTGAAGGAACGCCTCCCACTCGCCCTTGTTTCAGAGGCCCAGGAGCTCCCTCTCGGGCTGTACATCCGGCCTGCCATACCCTAGGCGCCACTCCTAAGCTGAGTTTGTGTATTCAGACTTCTCTGCCCACAGCCTGGACCCACACAACATCCAGGCTAGGGCCTCTGGACCAAACAGCGAAAGATTGTGCCTGCCCTCTCCAAGGAAAGTGTGCCCATTCCATTGACCACAACCCTACAGGTTAGGGAAAAGCTCCAAGGTCCCTGAGGCCATCAATAGTGTAGGCCACCCTGGACTAAGAGGGGCTCTCTGACACCAGCGGAGCAACTATCTCCACTTAGACTCTCAGACAGTGTCCCCAGAGACAGAAGGTTGAAATGGACAGGCCCCCAGGCCCTAATCTGAACCTTAGCTTTGGTTTCCATGTTTCCGTTCTCAGAGGACTGTTTTCGTAGACCAGCACATGGGGCTTTTCTGAGGCACCAAACCAAACCTCTCTCATCTCCACATGGGCAGCTTTCTTACTGGGATGTATCAAACACTTCAGGTAGGAGAGTTCCGCAGGGCCACTGAATAACCAGCACATTCCATGGTCTCCATGGACCCAAACGCACATTATGACGCATCCTCAGGAGAGGCCATTTCAACTCAGCCCCCTGGGTCGCGTGTTCCAGAGGCAGCAGATCAAACATATCTTGTCGCTAATAGCCAATGGGAATGCGAGGCATGCTGTACAGGGATCCATTCTTCGAACCCTGCTCTCCAGTCCTTCCAAATGGTATGTCCTGGAGCCATGCAACAGGACTCGAATGTCCCGCAGAAGGAAACCTTGTGGTTTGGGGCAACCTCCAAACTCAGCGTGGGAAAACTTCCTTGGCCTCATGAGGCCCCCACTTCATGAAGGTGCCATCATGGACACATACTCCAGCCTCAGCCAACGTCTGATCCTCAGCCTGACTTCAGATGCAGGAGATTTTGATTCAGCCTCTGCAGAGTGGGCCTGCTCTGCCCTTGGCTCCAATCCTCACACTAGCTTGTGTTTTCAGACTTCCGTCCTCACACTCCTGGCCCACAAACCCTCCCCACTGGGAATTCTGGGGCCACAATGAAGCACTGTGCCTGCCTCCCAGGAGAAAAACATTGTCTATGGCGCTGCCCAGAAACCCCAAATGAGGATCAAACTGCTTGGCCCTCGGCAACACCCCAATTGCATAGGCTACCTTAAACAGTGATGCTCTGTCGCAAATAGCCTGAGCCCAGACCTTCTAACAGACACCGACACAGCTGGCTGCACACCCAGCACATTGGACCCGCCACTGCCTTAGGCCACCATCCATTCCCAACCTGGGTTTTCAGTCATCGGAACCTAGACCTTATCTCCAATCCCTGCACAGGGGGGAACCTGATGCACAAGTCAGAAACCCTCCTACCCCATGGCAAGAAACCTTGCTGCTGGCAGTGAGTCAAACCTTCAGTGTAGGAGAAAACGGCATGGCCCATGAGGCCACGCCCAAGCGTGAGGGCCGCCTTGGGCACAAACACACATTGTGACCCTCAGCGTGAGTACCTTATTCAAGTAACGCCTCTCAGTGACTGGACCAAGAGCCCGCATATGTGGCTTGCCATGCAAATAGGCACCCAGGACTAACTTGATGGTGTGTATTCCAGTTGAGGGAACCCACTGCTGTGCTCTAGAGTCCCTCTCCTGGGGGGTCCCCTGTGGCAGAAAACAGTACTCTTCATTCCCACAGAATGAACACCAACATTGGGAGCTTGGACAATCCCCCGAGAGGAAGGCTCTTCCTCGGCCTCTGAGACAACCCCTACCCTGACCGGACACTGTAAACGCAACACCCAGAGACAAAATCCTGAGTGACTGCCTCCCACTTGCCCTACTTTTATTTCCAGAGGATCTCCCCTCACGGACTGGAGATCAGGCCTGCCATTACATTGTCCCCTAGCTGAGCCAAGTTTGCTTTTTCAGACATCTGTCCCCACAGCCCTGGCAAACACAGCCTCTAGGCTGGGTCCTCTGGACCCATACCACAGGACCGTGCTTGCTCTCTCCTGGGAAACTGTGTCCATTCCTTTGGCCACACACCTCCAGAATATGAGAAACCTCAAGGCCTCCGAGGACATCCCACTACTGGGAGCCTCACTGGACTCACAGGGGCATTCGGACACAAGCTGAGCAGCTACATCCATGAATGCATGCACACAGATGTCAACAGATATAGAAGGTTGAGCCGGACAGGCCTTTAGGCCGTAGTCTCAACTCTTGCTTTGGTTTCCAGGTGTCACTCCTCAGAGGCTGTGGTTCGAAGAACAGGGTATGGGGCTTTCCTGAGGCACGGAACAGAACTCCTCTCGTCTCCACATGGGAAGTTTCCTTGTTGGATCCGTGTCTAACACCTCATGTTGGAGAATCCTGCAGAGTCCCTGAGCCACCTCCACATTCCAAGCTCTCCCAGGCCACCAAGCCACAGTAGGACTCATCTTCAGGAGAGTCCATTTCAACTCTCCCCTCTGGGTAGCTCACCCAGGAGCCCGCAGATTGAGCCTGCCTTGTCCTGACTAAAGAGTGGGAATATGAGGTGGCGTTCCCAGGCATCCATGCTTAGACACCTGCTCTCGAGTCTTTCCATATGGGGCCTCTTGGAACCATCCAATAGGACTCGACTGTCGTGCAGAAGGTAACCTTCAGTTTTGGAGCAGTTCACAAATCCCATCGTAGGCAAAACTTTTTGGCCTCATGGAGCCCCCACACCCTTCAGGAAGAGGCCATGCTGGACAAAAACTCTAGCCTGAGGCACGTCTCATAGTTGACATGACCTCAGTGCAGGAGATCTCGATTCAGCCTCTGCAGAGTGGGCCTGCCATGCCCTCGGTCCCAAACCTCACGCTAGCTTGTGTTTTCAGACTTCCTTCCTCACACTCCTGGCAAACAAGCCCTCCGGACTAGGAACTCCGGAACCAAAACCCAGCCCAGTGTCTGCCCAACGGAAGAAAAACGTTTCCCTGTGGGGCTCTCAAGAAAACCCAGATGAGGATCAACCTGCTCGGGCCTCGACGGTACCCGAACTGGATAGGCTGCCCTGGGCACTCATGCTCTGCCTGACACAGCCTGAAGCCAGACGTCCAGACAGACAAGGAGACAGCTGGCCGCACTCCCAGCACTTCAGACACGCCATGGTCTTATGCCGTCACCTCATCCTAACCTTGGTTATCAGATATCTGAACCTAGACATTATATCAATTCTCCACACAGCTGGGTATAGCAAGCACAAAACAGAACTCCTCCTTCCCCATGGCTGTCAAGCTTGCTCTTGGCATGGAGTCACACCTTCAGGGTGGGAGAAACCTTCATGGCCCCTGATGCCACGCCCAAACTTGAGTGCTGCTTGGGCACAAATTCACACTGTGACCCTCAGCATGAGCCCCATGTCAAAGAAAGGCCTGTCAGGGCCTGGACCAAGAGCCCACATATGGGGATTGCCAAGCCCCTATGCACCCAATCCTCACCACGGTTTGAATTTTCCAGTCGCCCCGCCTGTACCTATAGCTCTGCTCTAGAATCCCTTTCTTGGAGAGACCCATGAGCCAGACAACACGACTCCACCCTTCCCACAAAATGACCCCAAACTCTTGGGAGCTGGGACAAATCCCCAGAGAGGGATACTCGTCCACAGTACCTGAGGCCACCGCTCCAATCCACGGCTATCCCGGACACAACATCCAGAGACAAAAGCCTGAAGGAACGCCTCCCACTTGCCCTTGTTTCACAGGCCCAGGAGCTCCCTCTCGGGCTGTACATCCGGCCTGCCATACTCTAGGCGCCACTCCTAAGCTGAGTTTGTGTATTCAGACTTCTGTGCCCACAGCCTGGACCCACACAACATCCAGGCTAGGGCCTCTGGACCAAACAGCGAACGATTGTGCGTGCCCTCCAAGGAAAGTGTGCCCAATCCATTGACCACAACCCTACAGGTTAGGGATAAGCTCCAAGGTCCCTGAGGCCATCAATAGTATAGGCCACCCTGGACTAAAAGGGGCTATCTGACACCAGCGGAGCAACTATCTCCACTTAGACTCTCAGACAGTGTCCCCAGAGACAGAAGGTTGAAATGGACAGGCCCCCAGGCCCTAATCTGAACCTTAGCTTTGGTTTCCATGTTTCCGTTCTCAGAGGACTGTTTTCGTAGACCAGCACATGGGGCTTTTCTGAGGCACCAAACCAAACATCTCTCATCTCCACATGGGCAGCTTTCTTACTGGGATGTATCAAACACTTCAGGTAGGAGAGTTCCGCAGGGCCACTGAACAACAGCACATTCCATGGTCTCCATGGACCCAAACGCACATTATGACGCATCCTCAGGAGAGGCCATTTCAACTCAGCCCCCTGGGTCGCGTGTTCCAGAGGCAGCAGATCAAACATATCTTGTCGCTAATAGCCAATGGGAATGCGAGGCATGCTGTACAGGGATCCATCCTTCGAACCCTGCTCTCCAGTCCTTCCATATGGTATGTCCTGGAGCCATGCAACAGGACTCGAATGTCCCGCAGAAGGAAACCTTGTGGTTTGGGGCAACCTCCAAACTCAGCGTGGGAAAACTTCCTTGGCCTCATGAGGCCCCCACTTCAGGAAGGTGCCATCATGGACACATACGCCAGCCTCAGCCAACGTCTGATCCTCAGCCTGACTTCAGATGCAGGAGATTTTGATTCAGCCTCTGCAGAGTGGGCCTGCTCTGCCCTTGGCTCCAATCCTCACACTAGCTTGTGTTTTCAGACTTCCGTCCTCACACTCCTGGCCCACAAACCCTCCCTACTGGGAATTCTGGGGCCACAATGAAGCACTGTGCCTGCCTCCCAGGAGAAAAACATTGTCTATGGCGCTGCCCAGAAACCACAAATGAGGATCAAACTGCTTGGCCCTCGGCAACACCCCAATTGCATAGGCTACCTTAAACAGTGATGCTCTGTCGCAAATAGCCTGAGCCCAGACCTTCCAACAGACACCGACACAGCTGGCTGCACACCCAGCACATTGGACCCGCCACTGCCTTAGACATCCATCCATTCCCAACCTGGGTTTTCAGTCATCGGAACCTAGACCTTATCTCCAATCCCTGCACAGGGGGGAACCTGATGCACAAGTCAGAACCCCTCCTACCCCATGGCAAGAAACCTTGCTGCTGGCAGTGAGTCAAACCTTCAGTGTAGGAGAAAACGGCATGGCCCATGAGGCCACGCCCAAGCTTGAGGGCCGCCTTGGGCACAAACACACATTGTGACCCTCAGCGTGAGTACCTTATTCAAGTAACGCCTCTCAGTGACTGGACCAAGAGCCCACATATGTGGCTTGCCATGCCCATAGGCACCCAGGACTAAGTAGATGGTGTGTATTCCAGTTGAGGGAACCCACTGCTGTGCTCTAGAGTCCCTCTCCTATGGGGTACCCTGTGGCAGAAAACAGTACTCTTCATTCCCACAGAATGAACACAAACACTTGGGAGCTTGGACAATCCCCCGAGAGGAAGGCTCTTCCTCGGCCTCTGAGACAACCCCTACCCTGACCGGACACTGTAAACGCAACACCCAGAGACAAAATCCTGAGTGACTGCCTCCCACTTGCCCTACTTTGAATTCCAGAGGATCTCCCCTAACGGAATGGAGATCAGGCCTGCCATTACATTGGCCCCTAGCTGAGCCAAGTTTGCTTTTTCAGACATCTGTCCCCACTGCCCTGGCAAACACAGCCTCTAGGCTGGGTCCTCTGGAGCCATACCACAGGACCATGCCTGCTCTCTCCTGGGAAACTGTGTCCATTCCTTTGGCCACACACCTCCAGAATATGAGAAAACTCAAGGCCTCCGAGGACATCCCACTACTGGGAGCCTCACTGGACTCACAGGGGCATTCGGACACAAGCTGAGCAGCTACATCCATGAATGCATGCACACAGATGTCAACAGAGATAGAAGGTTGAGCCGGACAGGCCTTTAGGCCGTAGTCTCAACTCTTGCTTTGGTTTCCAGGTGTCACTCCTCAGAGGCTGTGGTTCGAAGAACAGGGTATGGGGCTTTCCTGAGGCACGGAACAGAACTCCTCTGGTCTCCACATGGGAAGTTTCCTTGTTGGAGCCGTGCCAAACACCTCATGTTGGAGAATCCTGCAGAGTCCCTGAGCCACCTCCACATTCCAAGCTCTCCCAGGCCACCAAGCCACAGTAGGACTCATCTTCAGGAGAGTCCATTTCAACTCTCCCCTCTGGGTAGCTCACCCAGGAGCCCGCAGATTGAGCCTGCCTTGTCCTGACTAAAGAGTGGGAATATGAGGTGGCGTTCCCAGGCATCCATGCTTAGACACCTGCTCTCGAGTCTTTCCATATGGGGCCTCTTGGAACCATCCAATAGGACTCGACTGTCGTGCAGAAGGTAACCTTCAGTTTTGGAGCAGTTCACAAATCCCATCGTAGGCAAAACTTTCTGGTCTCATGGAGCCCCCACACCCTTCAGGAAGAGGCCATGCTGGACAAGAACTCTAGCCTGAGGCACGTCTCATAGTTGACATGACCTCAGTGCAGGAGATCTCGATTCAGCCTCTGCAGAGTGGGCCTGCCGTGCCCTCGGTCCCAAACCTCACGCTAGCTTGTGTTTTCAGACTTCCTTCCTCACACTCCTGGCAAACAAGCCCTCCGGACTAGGAACTCCGGAACCAAAACCCAGCCCAGTGTCTGCCCAACGGAAGAAAAACGTTTCCCTGTGGGGCTCTCCAGAAAACCCAGATGAGGATCAACCTGCTCGGGCCTCGACGGTACCCGAACTGGATAGGCTGCTCTGGGCACTCATGCTCTGCCTGACACAGCCTGAAGCCAGACGTCCAGACAGACAAGGAGACAGCTGGCCGCACACCCAGCACTTCAGACACGCCATGGTCTTATACCGTCACCTCATCCTAACCTTGGTTTTCAGATATCTGAACCTAGACATTATATCAATTCTCCACACAGCTGGGTATAGCAAGCACAAAGCAGAACTCCTCCTTCCCCATGGCTGGCAAGCTTGCTCTTGGCATGGAGTCACACCTTCAGGGTGGGAGAAACCTTCATGGCCCCTGATGCCACACCCAAACTTGAGTGCTGCTTGGGCACAAATTCACACTGTGACCCTCAGCATGAGCCCCATGTCAAAGAAAGGCCTGTCAGGACCTGGAACAAGAGCCCACATATGGGGCTTGCCAAGCCCCTATGCACCCAATCCTCACCACGATTTGATTTTCCAGTCGCCCCGCCCGTACCTGGAGCTCTGCTCTGGAATCCCTTTCTTGGAGAGACCCATGAGCCAGACAACACGACTCCACCCTTCCCACAAAATTTTCCCAAACTCTTGGGAGCTGGGACAAATCCCCAGAGAGGGATACTCGTCCACAGTACCTGAGGCCACCGCTCCAATCCACGGCTATCCCGGACACAACATCCAGAGACAAAAGCCTGAAGGAACGCCTCCCACTCGCCCTTGTTTCAGAGGCCCAGGAGCTCCCTCTCAAGCTGTACATCCGGCCTGCCATACTCTAGGCGCCACTCCTAAGCTGAGTTTGTGTATTCAGACTTCTGTGCCCACAGCCTGGACCCACACAACATCCAGGCTAGGGCCTCTGGACCAAACAGCGAAAGATTGTGCCTGCCCTCTCCAAGGAAAGTGTGACCAATCCATTGACCACAACCCTACAGGTTAGGGAAAAGCTCCAAGGTCCCTGAGGCCATCAATAGTATAGGCCACCCTGGACTAAGAGGGGCTCTCTGACACCAGCAGAGCAACTATCTCCACTTAGACTCTCAGACTGTGTCCCCAGAGACAGAAGGTTGAAATGGACAGGCCCCCAGGCCCTAATCTGAACCTTAGCTTTGGTTTCCATGTTTCCGTTCTCAGAGGACTGTTTTCGTAGACCAGCACATGGGGCTTTTCTGAGGCACCAAACCAAACCTCTCTCATCTCCACATGGGCAGCTTTCTTACTGGGATGTATCAAACACTTCAGGTAGGAGAGTTCCGCAGGACCACTAACAACCAGCACATTCCAAGGTCTCCATGGACCCAAACGCACATTATGACGCATCTTCAGGAGAGGCCATTTCAACTCAGCCCCCTGGGTCGCGTGTTCCAGAGGCAGCAGATCAAACATATCTTGTCGCTAATAGCCAATGTGAATGCGAGGCATGCTGTACAGGGATCCATCCTTCGAACCCTGCTCTCCAGTCCTTCCATATGGTATGTCCTGGAGCCATGCACCAACACGAATGTCCCGCAGAAGGAAACCTTGTGGTTTGGGGCAACCTCCAAACTCAGCGTGTGAAAACTTCCTTGGCCTCATGAGGCCCCCACTTCATGAAGGTGCCATCATGGACACATACGACAGCCTCAGCCAACGTCTGATCCTCAGCCTGACTTCAGATGCAGGAGATTTTGATTCAGCCTCTGCAGAGTGGGCCTGCTCTGCCCTTGGATCCAATCCTCACAATAGCTTGTGTTTTCTGACTTCCGTCCTCACACTCCTGGCCCACAAACCCTCCCTACTGGGAATTCTGGGGCCACAATAAAGCACTGTCCCTGCCTCCCAGGAGAAAAACCTTGTCTATGGCGCTGCCCAGAAACCCCAAATGAGGATCAAACTGCTTGGCTTTCGGCAACGCCCCAATTGCATAGGCTACCTTAAACAGTGATGCTCTGTCGCAAATAGCCTGAGCCCAGACCTTCCAACAAACACCGACACAGCTGGCTGCACACCCCGCACATTGGACCCGCCACTGCCTTAGGCCGCCATCCATTCCCAACCTGGGTTTTCAGTCATCGGAACCTAGACCTTATCTCCAATCCCTGCACAGGGGGGAACCTGATGCACAAGACAGAACCCCTCCTTCCCCATGGCAAGAAACCTTGCTGCTGGCAGTGAGTCAAACCTTCAGTGTAGGAGAAAACGGCATGGCCCATGAGGCCACGCCCAAGCGTGAGGGTCGCCTTGGGCACAAACACACATTGTGACCCTCAGCGTGAGTACCTTATTCAAGTAACGCCTCTCAGTGACTGGACCAAGAGCCCGCATATGTGGCTTGCCATGCAAATAGGCACCAAGGACTAACTAGATGGTGTTTATTCCTGTTGAGGGAACCCACTGCTGTGCTCTAGAGTCCCTCTCCTGGGGGGTCCCCTGTGGCAGAAAACAGTACTCTTCATTCCCACAGAATGAACACCAACACTTGGGAGCTTGGACAATCCCCCGAGAGGAAGGCTCTTCCTCGGCCTCTGAGACAACCCCTACCCTGACCGGACACTGTAAACGCAACACCCAGAGACAAAATCCTGAGTGACTGCCTCCCACTTGCCCTACATTGATTTCCAGAGGATCTCCCCTCACGGAATGGAGATCAGGCCTGCCATTACATTGGCCCCTAGCTGAGCCAAGTTTGCTTTTTCAGACATCTGTCCCCACAGCCCTGGCAAACACAGCCTCTAGGCTGGGTCCTCTGGAGCCATACCACAGGACCGTGCCTGCTCTCTCCTGGGAAACTGTGTCCATTACTTTGGCCACACACCTCCAGAATATGAGAAAACTCAAGGCCTCCGAGGACATCCCACTACTGGGAGCCTCACTGGACTCACAGGGGCATTCGGACACAAGCTGAGCAGCTACATCCATGAATGCATGCACACAGATGTCAACAGAGATAGAAGGTTGAGCCAGACAGGCCTTTAGGCCGTAGTCTCAACTCTTGCTTTGGTTTCCAGGTGTCACTCCTCAGAGGCTTTGGTTCGAAGAACAGGGTATGGGGCTTTCCTGAGGCACTGAACAGAACTCTCGTCTCCACATGGGAAGTTTCCTTGTTGGAGCCGTGTCTAACACCTCATGTTGGAGAATCCTGCAGAGTCCCTGAGCCACCTCCACATTCCAAGGTCTCCCAGGCCACCAAGCCACAGTAGGACTCATCTTCAGGAGAGTCCATTTCAACTCTCCCCTCTGGGTAGCTCACCCAGGAGCCCGCAGATTGAGCCTGCATTGTCCTGACTAAAGAGTGGGAATATGAGGTGGCGTTCCCAGGCATCCATGCTTAGACACCTGCTCTCGAGTCTTTCCATATGGGGCCTCTTGGAACCATCCAATAGGACTCGACTGTCGTGCAGAAGGTAACCTTCAGTTTTGGAGCAGTTCACAAATCCCATCGTAGCCAAAACTTTCTGGCCTCATGAAGCCCCCACACCCTTCAGAAAGAGGCCATGGTGGACAAGAACTCTAGCCTGAGGCACGTCTCATAGTTGACATGACCTCAGTGCAGGAGATCTCGATTCAGCCTCTGCAGAGTGGGCCTGCCGTGCCCTCGGTCCCAAACCTCACGCTAGCTTGTGTTTTCAGACTTCCTTCCTCACACTCCTGGCAAACAAGCCCTCCGGACTAGGAACTCCAGAACCAAAACCCAGCCCAGTGTCTGCCCAACGGAAGAAAAACGTTTCCCTGTGGGGCTCTCCAGAAAACCCAGATGAGGATCAACCTGCTCGAGCCTCGATGGTACCCGAACTGGATAGGCTGCTCTGGGCACTCATGCTCTGCCTGACACAACCTGAAGCCAGACGTCTAGACAGACAAGGAGACAGCTGGCCGCACACCCAGCACTTCGGACACGCCATGGCCTCATGCCGTCACCTCTTCCTAACCTTGGTTTTCAGATATCTGAACCTAGACATTATATCAATTCTCCACACAGCTGGGTATCGCAAGCACAAAACAGAACTCCTCCTTCCCCATGGCTGTCAAGCTTGCTCTTGGCATGGAGTCACACGTTCAAGGTGGGAGAAACCTTCATGGCCCCTGATACCACGCCCAAACTTGAGTGCTGCTTGGGCACAAATTCACACTGTGACCCTCAGCATGAGTCCCATGTCAAAGAAAGGCCTGTCAGGGCCTGGACCAAGAGCCCGCATATGGGGCTTGCCAAGCCACTATGCACCCAATCCTCACCAGGGTTTGAGTTTTCCAGTTGCCCCGCCTGCACCTGGGGCTCTGTTCTTGAATCCCTTTCTTGGAGAGACCCATGAGCCAGACAACACGACTCCAACCTTCCCACAAAATGACCCCAAACTCTTGGGAGCTGGGACAAATCCCAAGAGACGGATACCCCTCCACAGTCCTTAAGGCCACCGCGCCAATCCACGGCTATCCCGGACACAACATCCAGAGACAAAAGCCTGAAGGAATGCCTCCCACTCGCCCTTGTTTCAGAGGCCCCGGAGCTCCCTCTCGGGCTGTACATCAGGCCTGCCATACCCTAGGCGCCACTCTTAAGCTCAGTTTGTGTTTTCAGACTTCTGTGCCCACAGCCTGGACACACACAACCTCCAGGCGAGGGCCTCTGGAGCCACAGCGAAAGATTGTGCCTGCCCTCTCCAAGGAAAGTGTGCCCAATCCATTGACCACAACCCTAGAGATTAGGGAAAAGCTCCAAGCCCCTGAGGCCATCAATAGTGGAGGCCACCCTGGACTAAGAGGGGCTCTCTGACACCAGCAGAGCAACTATCTCCACTTAGACTCTCAGACAGAGTCCCCAGAGACAGAAGGTTTAAATGGACAGGCCCCCAGGCCCTAATATGAACCTTAGCTTTGGTTTCCATGTGTCCGTCCTCAGAGGACTGTTTTCGTAGACCAGCACACGGGGCTTTTCTGAGGCACCAAACCAAACCTCTCTCGTCTCCACATGGGGAGCTTTCTTATTGGGGATGTATCAAACCCTTCAGGTAGGAGAGTTCCGCAGGGCCACTGAACAACCAGCACATTCCAAGGTCTCCATGGACCCCAAACGCACATTATGATGCATCCTCAGGAGAGGCCATTTCAACTCAGCCCCCTGGGTCGCGTGCCCCAGAGGCAGCAGATCAAACATATCTTGTTGCTTATGGCCAAGGGGAATGCGAGGCATGCTGTACAGTGATCCATCCTTCGAACCCTGCTCTCCAGTCCTTCAGTATGGTATGTCCTTGAGCCATGCAACCGGACTCGAATGTCCCGCAGAAGGAAATCTTGTGGTTTGGGGCAACCTCCAAACTCAGCGTGGGAAAACTTCCTTGGCCTCATGAGGCCCCCTTCATGAACGCGCCATCATGGACACATACTCCAGTCTCAGCCAACGTCTGATCCTCAGCCTGACTTCAGATGCAGGAGATTTTGATTCAGCCTCTGCAGAGTGGGCCTGCTCTGCCCTTGGCTCCAATCCTCACACTAGCTTGTGTTTTCAGACTTCCGTCCTCACACTCCTGGCCCACAAACCCTCCCTACTGGGAATTCTGGGGCCACAATGAAGCACTGTGCCTGCCTCCCAGGAGAAAAACATTGTCTATGGCACTGCCCAGAAACCCCAAATGAGGATCAAACTGCTTGGCCCTCGGCAACACCCCAATTGCATAGGCTACCTTAAACAGTGATGCTCTGTCGCAAAAGCCTGAGCCCTGACCTTCCAACAGACACCGACACAGCTGGCTGCACACCCAGCACATTGGACCCGCCACTGCCTTCGGACACCATCCATTGCCAACCTGGGTTTTCAGTCATCGGAACCTAGACCTTATCTCCAATCCCTGCACAGGGGGGAACCTGATGCATAAGTCAGAACCCCTCCTTCCCCATGGCAAGAAACCTTGCTGCTGGCCGTGAGTCAAACCTTCAGTGTAGGAGAAAACGGCAAACCTGCCGGGCCTCATGAAGCCCCCCATATCCTTCAGGGAGAGGCCATCATGGTCAAAAACTCTAGCTTGAAGCACGTCTCATAGTAGACATGACCGCAATGCAGGAGATCTTGATTCAGCCTCTGCAGAGTGGCCTGCCGTGCCCTCGGTCCCAAACCTCACGCTAGCTTGTGTTTTCAGACTTCCTTCCTCACACTCCTGGCAAACAATCCCTCCAGAGTAGGAATTGCAGAACCACAAGCCTGCTCAGTTACTGCCCACCGGTAGAAAACATTTCCTTGTGGGGCTTTCCATAAAACCCAGATGAGGATCAACCTGCTCTTGCCTCGACGGCACTCAGATTTGATAGGCTGCTCTGGGCACTAATGCTCTGCCTTTCACAGCCTGATGCCAGACGTCCAGACAGGCAAGGAGACAGCTGGACACACACCTAGCACTTCTGACACGCCATGGTCTTATGCCGTTATCTCTTCCTAACCTTGGTTTTCTGATATCTAAACCCAGATATTATATCAATTCCCCACACAGTTGGGCATTTGAAGCACAAATCAGAACTCCTTTTTCCCCATGGCTGTAAGGCTTGCTCTTGGCATGGAGTCACACCTTCAGGGTGGGAGAAACCTTCATTTCCCCTGAAACCACGCCCAAACTTGAGTGCTGCCCTGGGCACAAATTCACTCTGTGACCCTCAGCATGAGCCCAATATCAAAGAAAGTCCTGTCAGGGCCTTGACCAAGAGCCCTCATATGGGGTGTGCCAAGCCCCTATACACCCAATCCTCACCAGTGTTTGAGTTTTCCAGTATCCCCCCTGTTCCTGGGGCTCTGCTCTGGAATCACTTTCTTGGAGAGACACATGAGCCAGACAACAGGACTCCACCCTTCCCACAAAATGACCCCAAACTCCTGTTAGCTGGGACAAATCCCCAGAGAGGTTACTCGTCCACAGTCACTGAGGCCACCCCATACAATCCACGGCTATCCTGGACGCATCCAGAGACAAAAGCCTGAAGGAATCTCGCCCTTGATTCACAAGCCAAGGAGCTCACTCTTTATCTGTACATCCGGCCTGCCATACCTCGGCGCCACTCATAAGCTGAGTTTTTGTTTTCAGACTTATGTGCCCACAGCCTGGACCCACACACCCTCCAGGCTAGGGCATCTGGAGCCACAGTGAAAGATTGTGCCTGCCATCTCCAAGGAAAGTGTGCCCAATCCATTGACCACAACCCTACAGGTTAGGGAAAAGTTCCAAGGCCCCTGAGGCCATCCTGATAGTGTAGGCTGCCCTGGACTAAAAGGGGCACTCTGACACCAGCTGAGCCATTATCACCACTTAGACTTTCAGACAGTGTCCCCAGAGACAGAAGATTGAAATGGACAGGCCCTTAGGCCCTATTATGAACCTTAGCTTTAGTTTTCATGTGTCTGTCCTCAGAGGACTGGTTTCTTATACCAGCATATTAGGTTTTTCTGAGGCTCCAAACCAAACCTCTCTCGTCTCCACATGGAGTGCTTTCTTACTGGATCTGTATCAAACCCTTCTGGTCGGAGAATTCCGCAGGGCCACAGTACAACCATCACATTCCAAGGTCTCCATGGACAGAAACCCACATTATGACGCATCCTCAGGAGAGGCCATTTCAACTCAGCCCACTGGTTAGCTTGCCCCAGAGCCAGCAGAACAAACATATCTTGTCGTTAATGGCCAAAGGGAATGCGAGGCATGTTGTTCAGGGATCCATCCTTTGAACCCTCCTCTTCAGTCGTTCCGTATGGTATGTACTGGAGCCATTCAACAGGACTCGACTGTCTTGCAGAAGGAAACCTTGTGGTTTGTGGCAACCTCCAAACTCAGCGTGGGAAAACTTCGTCAACCTCATGAGGCACCTGCTTCATGAAGGTGCCATCAAGGGCATAATCCAACCTCAGCCAATGTCTGATCCTCAGCCTGACTTCAGATGCATGAGATATCCTTTCAGCCTTTGCAGAGTGGGCCTGCTCCCCACCTCACCCTATGTTTTGTTTTCAGACTCTACCCTAGCACTCCTGGCCCAAAAGCCCTCATGATTGGGAATTCTGGTTCCAGAACGAAGCACTCTGCCTGCCCCCCAAAGAAAAACATTGTCTATGGCATTGCTCATAAACCCCAAATGAAAATCAACCTGCTCAGCCCTCGGCAACACCCCAATTGCATAGGCTACCCTAAACACTATGCTCTGTCTTACATAGCCTGAGCCCAGACCTTGTGAGAGACATTGAGACAGTTGGCTTCACACCCAGCACATCGAACCTGCCATGGGTTAGGCCATTTCATACCTTCCCATTGACCTGGGTGTCTTCCTGGAGGTATATTCTGAGGCTGTGTCAGACTATGCATTTTTTCTGGAGCTTCCTATGGAATTGGGGTGGTATTAGGGGCCTTGCAATTTTCTCTTAATCTGGTGGGTTGGGAAACTGAGACAGGCTGACATTCCTTGGGAGAGCTGGCTCAGTGCTGTTGTGTGTTCCTGGAGGCCCCATCCTGGAGGGCATATGGGTCAGGACTCTGGGTCCAAAGTCTTCAGACACAAACTCGGGTAAGAGTTAAGCTCGAGGTGATGGCAGACCCAATCTGCAGACCCTGAGCGAAGCATCTCCAGATATGAAATTCGGACGGCTGTGAGGCAGGAGCACAGTCTTTTCTGTCTGACTTGTTTGTCTATGATGGCCACGAAATGAAGGGGTGGCCTCATGGGTCCATGTGAGATTCTACCTCTCTGGGAATTCTGCTCGGCACCCAAGAGTTTGGTGTATTTCCGGGGGATGGGAGGAGCGCAGTTTTATGAGTCAGGGATCCCGTCCAAACAGCCATTCCAGAGATGGATCCTGGGTTCTGGAGCCTGGATCACCGCAACAAGGCTTAGGATTTGGGCCTAGGGTCCTGCTCTATGTTTTCCTGGTACAGCTCCCGAGTGTTCTTGTTGGAAATGGGTCTCATTCTGAGGGTCACAATGCCTGTTTTTGCCCAGATGCCCATGCTGAGTGAGTGTGACCTCATGGGCTATGCACTTGGCTCCCACTCTGAGGGTTGGACTGCCATCTCAACATTCAGTTTTCCTGCCATGGGGAAGGAGGTGTACTTTTTTATGCTTCAGGTTCCCCCATGGGCAGGAACTTGAGCTAAGTTCTGGGACAGGTGCCTAAATACCCAGTTCACTTTGAGATGAGGTCCTCGGGCCAAGGCAGGACCCACCTGCAGAAAATGAGGCCTGCTTTCTGGGTGGCTGTCAGGAGCTCGGGCTCGAGCTGTGTCAGACAGAACATTCGTGGAGAGTTCGGCCTATGATATTGGGGTGCTTTTGAGAGCTGTGCAACTGGATCCTCATGGGGGATTTTTGCACAGACCCTTTCTTCACTTCTTCTATCTGGTGAGCAGGCATATGGCTGCATTACGGCTCCAGAATATCCAAGTTGGAGGGTTTGCAGGCGAGGAGTGTGAGGACAGAAGTATGAAAACATAAGCTACGGTTACGCTCAGTGCCGAGCACATGTCTATTCCAATGTACAGCAGTTGTTTCGAGATCTTCAGCACCTGGGCGAGGGGAAGATGTCTGCTCACGCTGGAGTTTGTATCCATGATGGCCAACAAATGGTGGGGAGGCCTCAAGAATTCTTGGAGATTTTTCCAAGCTGGAGCTTGTGAGCTGCTCCAAACATCAAGGTGTCCTACTAAGGGACAGCAGAAGTCTTCTTACAGGGCTCCAGGGTCCCCCATATGGAAGATTCGATAGCAATGCTCTCTGAATGGAGGCCTGGGAAGCCAATCTCTTGTTACCATTGCAGCTGAGGAACAGGGTAAGCTTGAACCAATGACACTGATTCCAAGTTCCAAGTGATTTGCGTTGATGGAAGTTCTCAGTCTAACAGGTTCCAATGCTGCTTGATGTCCAGGGAGACCTTAGAATGTGGTGGCGGCTCTCTGACCATTGAGGATTCTCTATCCTTAGGATTAGACCCAGTACCCAGGAGCCAGGTTTCCTTCTTGGGACAGGAGGTGTGCTCTTGTATGGCTCACGGACCACAGGTTGGACCATATGCTTGAATTTCCAGAACAGCCCTCTAGGGAGAGAGACCTCAAAACATAAGCTAGGGTTCTGATGAGGTTTTAGGGCCATGGAAGTTTCAATCTTCGGACTAAGTGCCATTGGCCTGCATGTCATCCTGGAGGTAGGTGCTGAGGCTGTGTCAGGCTGTGCACTTTTTCCAGAGTGGCCTATGATATTGGGGTGCAGTCAGGGGCCTTGCAGTTTTCTCCTAATCTGGACATTTTGGGAAACTGAGATGGGCAGGGTTTCCTCAGGAGAGCAGGGCCAGTGATGTCATGTGTTTCTCGAGGCCCCATCCTGGAGGTCATGTGTGTCAGGACTTTGGGACCAAAGACTTTAGACACAACCTCGGATAAGAGATAGGAGTGAGGTGTTGGCAGTCCGAATCTGAAGACCCTGAGGGAAGCTCCTCGGGATTTGAAATTCAGGTGGCTGGGAGGGAGGGGCACAGGCTTTTCTGTCTGGATTTTGTGTCTAGGATGGCCACTAAATGGAGGGGTGACCTCATGTGTCCATGGGATATTCTTCCACTCTGGTGATTCTGCTTGGCACCCAAGAGTTTGATTTCTTTCTGGGGAAGAGGAAAAGACTGTATTCCATCTCTGGGATCCTGTACAAACAGGGATTCCAGAGATGGTTTCTGGGTCCAGACACTGGGAAAACTTAACCAAAGCTTCGATTTGGGTTCCTGGTCCAGATCCCAAGGGGGATCTTTGGAAAGGGGTCTCACTCTGAGGGTCACAATGCCTGTTTGTGCCCAGCTGCCCATCCTGTGTAGGCGTGGTCTCATGGACCATGCACCTGGTTCCCACTCAGGGTTGTACAGCCATCTCAACATTCAGTTTTCTGGCCATGGGGAAGGAGGAGCACTCTTTTGTGCTTCCGAGTCCCCTATGGGCAGGAATTTGAGCTAAGTCTGGGACAGGTACCTGAATATTCAGGTTGCTTCAAGATGATGGCCTCGGGCCACGGTTGGACCCACCTGGAGGATATGGGGCCCACTATCTGGGTGGCTGACAGGAGGTCGGGGATCAGGCGGTGTCAGACAGACAATTTATGCAGAGGTCGGTCTATTATATTGGGGTGACATTGAGGGCCGTGCAGGAGGATCCTCATGTGGGTTTCTGCGAAGACCCATAGGGCACTTCTTCTTTCTGGTGGGCAGGCAGAAAGCTGCACTGTGGCTTCAGAATTCCCAATATGGAGGGCTTGTAGGCGAGGAGTGTGAAGACAGAAGTCTGAAAACACAAGCCACGGATAAGCTCAGTGCCGACCACAGGACCATTCCATTGTGCAGTGGTTGTTTCAAGATTTCCAGCACCTGAGTATGGGCGAGGGTCAGATGTCTGCTCACGCTGGGTTTGCATCCATGATGGTCAACGAATTGTGGGGTGGCCTCAAGAATTCTTGGAGATTTTCCCAAGCAGGACCTTGTGAGCTGCTCCAAACAGCAAGGTGTCCTACTGTGGGACAGGGGAAGTCCGCTTACAAGGCTCCAGGGTCCCCCATATAGAAAGATTCGACAGCAGAGGTCTCTGAATGGGGGCCTGGGAAGTCTTCCTTGCATGACCATTGCAGCTGAGGAACATTGCAGGCTTGATCTGCTGGTTTTTGTTCAAATTTCCAAGTGATCTAAGTTGACGGATGTTCTCAGTCTAATGAGTCACAATGCTGCTTGGTGTCCAGGGAGACCTTAGAATGTGGTGGTGAGGGTGCCTGGGTGGCTCAATGGGCTAAGCCGCTGCCTTCGGCTCAGGTCATGATCTCAGGGTCCTGGGATTGAGTCCCGCATCAGGCTCTCTGCTCAGCAGGGAGCCTGCTTCTTCCTCTCTCTCTCTCTGCCTTCCTCTATGCCTACTTGTGATCTCTCTCTGTCAAATAAATAAATAAAATCTATATAAAAAAAAGAATGTGGTTGTGGGTCTGTGGCCATGCAGGATTCTCCTACCTGAGGGTTAGACCCAGTTCCCAGGAGCCAGGTTCCCTTCTCAGGACAGGAGGGGTTCTCTTGTATGCCTCAGGGACCACATGTCAGATCATATGTTGGATTTCAAGACCAGGCCTCTGGGCACAGAGGCCTGAATATCTAGGCTAGGGTTCTTATGAGGTTGTAGGGGCATGTCATCCTCAACCTTCGGACTTAGGGACTTTGACCTGTGAGTCTTCCTGGAGGTAGATGCTCAGGCTGTGTCAGACTGTGCATTTTTTCCAGAGTGGCCTATGAAATTGGGGTGGGCTCAGGGGCCTTGCAGGCTTTTCCTAATCTGGAGGGTTTGTGCAACTGAGACGGCAGAATTTCATCCAGAGATCAGGCCCAGTGATGTAGTGTGGTTCTGTCAGCCCCATCCTGCAGGGAATGTGGTTAAGGGCTCTGGGACCAAAGTCTTCAGACACAAAATTGTGTATCAATTAGGAGGGAGGTGATGGAAGCCCCGATCTGCAGACGCTGAGGGCAGCTCCTCAGGATTTGAAATTCGTGTGGCTGGGAGGCAGGAGCAAAGGCTTTTCTGTCTGGATTGTGTCTAGGATGGCCTTGGAATGGTGGTGTGTCCTCATGTGTCCATGGAATATTCTACCTCTCTGGGGATTCTGCCCAGCACCCAAGAGTTTGGTGTCTCACTGCGAAGGAGAGAGCGTGGTTTACTGTTTCACGGTTCCCGTCAACACAGGGATTCCAGAGATGGGTTATAGGTCCCTGTGCCTGGATAACCCTACAAAGGCTTAGTATTTGGGCCTAGAGGCTTGACTGCCTGGCTCTGTGGGGCTTTGGTTCAGCTCCCATGGAGACTTGTTGGAAATGGGTCTCAGGGTAAGGGTCACAATGCCTGTTTGTGCCCAGATGCCCATCCTGAGTGGGCATTGGCTCTTGTTCCATGCACCTGGATCCCAATATGAGGGTTGGACCACCATATCAACATTTAATTTTCCTTCTATGAGGAAGGAGGAGTACTCTTTTGTGCTTCAGATTCCCCCATGCACAGTAATTTGAGCTATGTTCTGGGACTGGTACGTGAATAACCAGGTTGGTTTGAGATGAAGGACTCAGGTCAAGGCAGGTCACACCTGCCAGATATGGGTCCCGCTATCTAGGTGGCTACCAGGAGGTCGGGGCTCGAGCTGTGTCAGACAAAGCATTAGTTCACAAGGTGGCCTATGATATTGTGGTGCTATAGAGGGCTGTGCTGGTGGAACCTTATATGGAGTTTCACGCAGACCCATAGGGCACCTCTTTTTTCTGGTGGGCAGGCAGAAGGCTGCATTGTGGCTCCCAAATTCCCAATATGGGGGACTTGAAGGCGAGGAGTGTGAGAACAGAAGGCAGAAAACACAATCTATGCTTAATCTCAGTGCCGAGAACATGGCCGTTCCAATGTGCAGTGGTTTTTTTCGAGATCTCCAGCATCTGAGTACAGGCGAGGGTCAGATGTCTGCTCATGATAGAGTTTGTATCTATCGTGGCCAACAAATGAAATATCCAGCACCTGAGTAAAGGTGGATTTCAGACGTTTACGCACACTGGAGTTTGTGTCTCTGATGACCGAATGGAGGAGTGGCATCAAGAGGCTGATGCATGTGAGATGCTCCAAACAGCAAGGTTGTTTTTTCTACTGGACAGTTAGAGTCTGGTATGTTTTCTGCAGGGCCCCCCATGTGAAAAGTATGGGTAGCAGAGCCCTTCCACATGGATGCCTGGAAAGCACACCTCCATTGACCAATGCAGCTGAGGAACATGCAGGTTCTTTACGGTGCTTCTGGGGCGAAGCACCAAGGACTTGAGTTGACATGGAATCTCTTGAAGATGGGTTACAATGCTGGTTTTTTTTTACCAGGTAGATCTTAGAATGTGTTGGTGGCTAAGGTGCCTGCAGGATTCTCCTACCCTGAGGGTTTAACACAGGTCGAAGAGCACGGTTACCTTCTGGGGACAGGAGATGTAGTGTTTTGTGGCTCAGGGACCACATGCCGTATCATAAGTTCCTATTCAAGAACAGGCCTCTGAAGACAGATGCCCGACAACCTAATCTAGGGTTCCAATGAGTCCCAGGGGCATGAGAGGTTCAATCTTCAGACTTAGGACAGTTGACTTGGGTTTCTGCCAGGATGTAGGTGATCAGGGAGTTTCAGACTGTGCACTTATGTCCAGAGTAACCTCCAATATTGGGGTGGCCACAGGGGCCTTGAATGTTTCAACCAACTCTGGAGGGTTTGGTTAACTGACATGCACAATTTCCATGGGGATGGCAAGCACAGTCCTGTGGTGTGGCTCCAGAGACTCCACCCTGGAGGGCATGTGAGCCATGGTTCTGGGAGGGAAGTCTGCAAACACAAACTTGGGTTAGGTTTAGTGGCTAGGTTATCGCAGGGCAATGTGTAGACCTGGAAGGCTACTCGTCAGGAACAGTAACTGGAATGACCCGAAGGCGGAAGCACAGGCTTTTATATCTGGATTGTGTGTCTAGGGTGACGTCAGAATGTAGCTGTGGCCTCATGGGTCCATGGGAGATTTTTCCTCTAAGGATACAGGCGGCTCCCAATATTTTGATGACTTTTTGGTATGGAAGACTGCTATTTTCGATCTTAGGTGTGCCCCAAAACAGGGATTCCAGAGATGGGCTCTGGGTCTAGGCGCCTGGAAAATCCCACCAAGGGTTGGGATTTGGGCTTATGGGCAGACCAGGCCTGCAATGCAGGATCTTGGTGGTGCAACTGAGAGGGCTTGTTTGGAAACATGCTCAGGCTGAGCATTAAAATTCCTGTTTGTGCCCAGGGTGGCCCTCAGGAGTGGGCGTGGTCCCATTGTCCATTTTCTGGCTCCCACACTGAGGGATGGACACACATTCCAATGGCCAGGTTTCCAGCCATGGGGAAGGAGGAAATATCTATTGTGCTTCATGTTCCCCCATAGGCAGGGATTACAGCAAAGGTCTGGGGACAGATGCCTGAATACCAAGGATGCATAGAGATGACAGATTTGGGCCATGGCCGTTCTCACATGCTGGATATGGGCCCCGCTCTCTGGGTGGCTGACACGAGATCTGCGCTCAGGCTGTGTCAGACACAGCACTAGTGGCCAGAGAAGTCTATATATTGGGGTTCTCTCCAGGGCCGAGTAAATTGATCCTCATGTAGGGTTTCTGGCGAGACTCACGAAGCACTTCTTTCTGTGGGGCAGGCAGAATGCTGCCTTATGGATCCAGAATTCCCTATCAAGAGGGTTTGGGGACAAATAGGGTGAGAATGCAATTGTAAACACCAGCTATGCTTAAATTGAGTGCCAAGCGGAAGTCAGTTTCAATGTGCAGCAGCTTATACGAGATATCCAGCACCTGAGTAAGGGCAGATGTCAGATATTTGCTCACACTGGAGTTTGTGTCTAGGATGACGACTAATGGAGGGGTGGCTTCAGGAGGCAATGGAGGATTACCCACGCTTAAGATTGTGAGATGCTCCAAACAACAAGGTTTCCTTCTAATGGACAGGAGGAGTCTGTTTTTTTTTTCCTGCAGGGTCCCTCAAGTGGAAGTTTGCGTAGCAGAACCCTCCCGCATGGATGACTGGAAAGCACACGTCCAATGACCATTGCAGCTGAGGAACATGACAGGTTCGTTTTGGTGGTTCTGGTGCCAAGTACCAAGGCCTTGAGTTGACTTGGAATCTCTTACAGATGTGTCCCAAAACTGGTTTGGTACAAGGGAGGTCTTAGAATGTATTGGTGCTATGGGCCACGCTGAGGGTTTGGCACAGGTCGATGTGCACAGTTTCCATCTTGGGAGAGGAGATGTTCTGTTTTGTGGCTCAGAGTACATATGTTGTATCCTGACTTGGTATTCAAGAACAGGCCTCTGAGGATTGATGCTGGCAACCTAATCTAGAGATCCAATGATGTCCTTGGTGCCCATCAGGTTCAATTTTCTTACTAAGGACCATTGATATGGTTGTCTGACTGGATGTAGGTGATCAGGGTGTTTCAGACTGTGCATTTGCATCCAGAGCCACTTCCACTATTGGGGTGGGCTCAGGGGCCTTGCAGGTTTCTCCTAACTTGGAGGCTTTGGGGAACTGTGATGGGCACAGTTTCCTTGGGGATGGCAGGCCCAGTCCTGGGGTAAGGCTTCAGAGACCACCTCCTTGAGGATATGAGAGCCATGGTTTTGGGAGGGAAGTCTGCAAACACAAATTTGGGTCAGGGATAGTGGCAAGGTGATCGCAGGTCCAATGCATAGACCTAGAATTCATCACGTCAGGAACTGTAATTAGGGTGACTGAAAGCTGGTAGCACAGGCTTTTCTATCTGGATTGTGTGTCCAGGATGGGCTCTGAATGTAGACGTGGTCTCATGGTTCAATGGGAGACTTTTCCTCTCTAAGGATCCTGGTGGATCTCCATAGATTGGTGGTTTTTCAGAGAAGAAAAGAGTGCTCTTTTCCATCTTAGGGGTGCTCCAAAACAGGGAAGAATGCTGTTTTCCAACTTAGGCTTATGCCAAAACAGGGATTCCAGAGACGGGCTCTGGGTCTGGGTGCCCGGATATCCCACCAAGTGTTAGGATTTGGGCCTAGGGGCATTCCAGGCCTGCAATGCAGGATGCTAATGGTGTAACAGAGAGGGCTTCTTTGAAAGCATGCTCAGGCTGAGGGTCATCATGCCTCTTTGTGCCCAGGGGGGCCCTCAGGAGAGGGCGTAGTCTCATTGGCCATATAGCTGGATCCCACTTTGAGGGTTGGACACCCATTGCAACAGCCAGGCTTCCTGCAATGGAAAGAGGAGTTCTCTATTGTGCTTCAGGTTCCCCCATTGGCAGGGTTACAGGAAAGGTCTGTGGAAAGTTGCCTTAATACCAAGGATGTGTACAGATGACAGGCTAAGAATTCCCAGGTAACAAAACAGCATTGTTACCCATATTCATGACATTCCATGTAGAAATAAGCCCTTAGAACTTCGCCCCAGAGCCACCAGAATGAACTTGCCATGTTCCTAAGCTGCAATGGTCAGTGGAGGTGTGGTTTCCAGGCAACCATACGGGGGTGCTCTGCTACACAAACTTTGCAATTGGCGGGGACCCTTGAGACAAAAAAACAGAATGCCCCTGTCCGGTAGAAGGAAACCTTCTGTTTGGAGCATCTCACAAGCCCCAGCTTGGGAAATCCTCCATTTCCTCATGAAGCCACCACTCAATTTGTCAGTCATCATAGACACAATCTCCAGCATGAGCAAACATCTGACATCCGCCCTTACTCAGGTGCTGGATTTCAATTCGATCGCTGCACACTGGAATTGCCTTTAGTTTGACTGAATTAAGCCATAGCTTGGGTTTACAATTCCATCCTCAGCCTACTGGTCCACAAGCCCTATTGTGAGGGAATTCTGGAGCTACAACACAATATTCTGCCTTCCCCATAGAAAGAAAAAGGGCCTGGAGAGTCTGCCCAGAAACTCCATATGATGGTCAATCTTCTCGGTGCTAGACGGAACCCTGATTCATAGGCTGCCCTGGGCACTAGTGCTGTGTCTGACATAGCCGGAGCCAGGACCTAGTGTCAGCCACTGAGAGATCAGGGCCCATATACAGCATGTGAGACCAGCTATGGCCCAAGTCTGTCTTCTCTTCTATTCTTGGTATTCAGGCATCTGTACCCACACCTTTGCTGAAATCCTTGCCATTGGGGGAACCTGTAGCACAATAGAGATCTCCTCCTTCCCCATGGAAGGTATTCTGACAGTTGGGATAGTTGCTCAACCCTCAAAGTGGAAGGCAGCTCCATGGCCAAGGAGACCATGTGCACTCATGATGGCTTCCCCGGGCACAAGCAGGCATTGTGACCTCAGCCTGAGCATGCTTTCAACCAAACGCTCTCAATTGCATCTCTGGGACCCCGAATTGCAGGCCTAGTACACACCTAGGCCCAAATCCTAACCCTGGTGGGATTTTACAGGGGCCCAGACACAGAGCCCATCTCTGGAATCCCTATTTTGGGGGACCCTTAAGATGGAAAACAGCACTCTTCCCTTCCCCGAGATAGTCACCAAACTCTTGGTAGCCACCAGGATCCTTGAGTGGAAAAATCTGCCATAGACCCATGAGAACACACCTGCATTCCGAGGCCATCCTGGACATACAATCCAGATACATATCATGTGCTATCACCTTTGAGTCATCGGATTTACAGTTCCTGACGAGCTGCCTTCCAGGTCTATGCATTGGGCCTGCAATCACCTTGCCATTAACCTAAACTGAGTTTGTGTTTGCAGACTTCCTTCCTAAAACCATGGCTCACATGACCTCCAGGTTCTGGCATCTGAAGCCACACCACAAGACTGTGCATGAGATGCTCAAGGAAACTGTGCCCATCACTTTTGCCCGATACCTTTAGATTAGGAGAAACCTGCAAGGCCCCTGAGCGCAGCCAAATAATGGAGGCCACTCTGGGCACAAATGCACAGTCTGAGACACCCTGATCACCTCCATACAGGCAGACACCCAAGTCAATGCTCCTGAGTCAGAAGATTGAACCTGACATGCCCCGAGGACTTCATTGGCACACTAGATTAGGTTTACAGGTATCTGTCATCAGAGGCCTGCTCTGGAATATCAACTTATGATAAAATATATAGTCCCTGAGCCACAGAACAGAATATGTCCTCCCCAAAAAGGAAGCCATGCTCCTGGAATTGTGTCATACCCTTAGGGTATTTGGATCCTGAATGGCCCCTTAGCAACCAGCACATTCTATGATATTCCTGGTAACAAACCATCATTGTGCCCCATCTTCATGAGACTCCATGTCAACTCAAGGTTTCGATATATTGCCCCAGAGCCACCGGAATGCACCTTCCATGTTCCTCAGGTGCAATGGTCAATAGAGGGGTGATTTCCAGGCATCCCTGTGGGTTCTCTGCTACAAAACTTTCCACATGGAGAAACCAGAGAAAACAAACCAGACTTCTCCTGTCCGGTAGAAAGAAACTTTGCTATTTGGAGCATCTCACAAGCCCCAGCATGGGAAATCCTCCATGGCCTCTTGACGCCACCCTTCCATTTGTGGGTAATCACAGACACAAACTCCAGTGTGAGCAAACATCTGACATCCACCCTTACTCAGGTGCTGGATATTCAAAACGGCAGCTGCACACTGGAACTGCCTTTTGCTTTTCACTGAACTTAACCATAGCTTTGTATTACTATTCTATCCTCACCACACTGGTCCACAATATCTCTTGATAGGGAATTCTGGAGCCACAACGCAGTATTCTGCCTTCCACATAGAAAGAAGAAGGACCTGTTGAGTCTGCCCAGAAACCTCACATGAGGATCAATCTACTCAGACCACGAGGCAACCCTGATTAATAGATTTCCCTGACCACTAGTGCTGTGTCTGACAGAGTCTAAGCCCCGACCTCGTGTCAGCCACCCAGAGTTGAGGGCCCATATTTAGCATGAGAGATCGGCCATGGCCCTGGGCCATCATCTGTACCCATCCTTGGTATCCAGTCATCTGTCCCCCAAACTTTGCTGGAATTCCTGCCAATGGCGAACCTGAAACACAATAGAGAACACCTCCTTCCCCATGGCAGGAATATTGGTTGTCCAACCCTCAGCGTGGGAGCCAGCTGCATGGCCAAGGAGACCATGCCCAATCCTGAGGGCCGACATGGGCACAGGCAGGCATGGTGATCCTCAGCCTGAGCATGTTTTCAAACAAACACTCTCAGTTGCTCCTCCAGTACCAGCATTGCAGGCCTGGTATACCCCTAGGCCCAAATCCTAACCCTTGGTGGGATTTTCCAGGTGCCCAGACCCAGAGTCTGTCTCAGAATCCCTGTTTGGGGCACCATTAAGATGGAAAACAGCACTCTTCCCTTCCCTGAGAAAGGCACCAAACTATTGGGAGCCGCCAGGATCCTTAGAGAGAAAAAATCTCCCATGGACCCATGAAAACAAACCTGCATTCCGAGGCCATCCTGTCCACACAATCCAGAGAGAAAAGTCTTTGCTACCGCCTTCGAGTCATCCTATTTACATTTCCTGACGAGCTGACCTCCATGTCTATGCATTGGGCCTATGATCATCTCGACACTAACCCTAACCCCAGTTTGTGTTTGCCGACTTCTCTCCCAAAACCATGGCTTACATGCCCACCAGGATGTGGTCCCTCAAGCCACATCACAGGAAAGTTCCTGCCTTCCCCAAGAAAACTGTGCCCATCAGGTTGTCCAAACCCTCCAGATTAGGAGAAACCTGCCAGGCCCCTGAACCCACCCCAATATTGGAGGTTGCTCTGGATGCAAACGTGCAGTCTGAAACACCCTGAGCACCTCCATCGAGGCAGAAAGCCAAGTCAATGGTTCTGAGTCAGATGATTGAACCTGACATGCCCCTAGGACTTCACTGGAACCCTAGATTGGGTCTTCAGACATCTGTTCTCAGAGTCCTGTTCTGGAATACCAAGTTATGATACAACATGTGGTCCCTGATTCCCACAACAGAACATCTCCTGTCTCCAGAAGGAAAATGTGCTCTTGGATCTATGTCCAACTTTCAGGGTAGATGGATCCTGCATGACCCATTAGCCCCAGCACCTTCTATGATCTCCCTGGTAACAAACCAGCATTGTGACCCAACTTCCTGAGACTTGATGCCAACTCAAGGTGTTGGTACTTTGCCCAAGAGCCATGAAACGAATCTGCCATGTTCCTCAGGTACAAAGGTCAATGGACGTGTGCTTTCTAGGCATCCAAGAGGTAGTTCTCTGCTACACAAAAATTCCACATAGGGAACCCTAGAGCAAACAAATAAGACTGCTCCTGTCAGGTTGAAGGAAACCTTGGTTGTTTGGAGCATCTCACAAGCCCCAGCCTGGGAAGTCCTCCACATTCTCTTGATGCCAACCCTCCATTTGTTAGTCATCATAGACACAAATTCCAGCATGAGCAAACATCTGACATCTGCTCTTACTCAGGTGCTGGATATTCGAATCAGTCACGCACACTGGAAATACCTTTCACTTGACACTGTATTCTTGCATAGTTTGGGTTTACAATTCCATCCTCACCCTACTGGACTGCAAGTCCTCTTGAGAGGGAATTAGGGAGACAAAACGCAACATTCTGCCTTCCCCATAGAAAGAAGAAGGGCCTGGTGAGTCTGCCCAGAAACTCCCCATGAAGATCAATCTACTTGGCCCTCGAGGGAACCCCGATTTATACTTTGCGCTGGCCACTAGCACTGTGTCTGAGAGAGCCTGAGCCCCAAACTCGTGCCAGCCACCCAGAGTGTGGGGCCCTTATCCAGCATGTGGGACTGGCCATGGCCCAGTCATCTCTACCCATCCTTGGTATTCCGGCAACTATCCCAGACCTTTGCTGGAATCCCTACCAGTGGGGGAACCTGAAGCACAATTGATAACTCCTCCTTCCCCATGGCAGGAAGCCTGGCTGTTGCTATGGGTGCCCAACCCTCAGAATTAGAACCAGGTGCATGGCCAATGAGACAACGCCCAATCATAAGGGCCGCCTGGGCCAAAGCAGGCATTGTGTCCCTCAACTTTAGCATGCATTCAAACAAATGCTCTCAGTTGTTTCTGCAGGGTCCCGCATCGCAGGCCTGGTATGCCCTTAGGACCAAATCCTAACACTTCGTGGGATTTTCCATGCCAACATAACCAGAGCCCGTCTCTGGAATCTCTGTTTTGAAGCACCCCTATGATGGAAAACAGCACTCTTCCCTCCCCTGAGAAAACTATTAGGAGCTGCCAGGATGCGTAGAGAGGAAAAATCTCCCAGGGCTCCATAAGACCACACCTTCATTCCGAGGCCATCCTGGACACACAATCCAGATACAAGAGACTGTGCTACCACCTTCGAATCACCTGGTTTACAGTTCCAGACGAGCTGCCCTACAGACCTATGCATTGGGCCTGTGATCACCTCGCCATTAACCCTACCCCAAGTTTGTGTTTGCAGACTTCTTTCCCAAAACCATGGCTCACATGCCCTCTATGATGGGTCTCTGTAGCCACACCACAGGAAAGATCCTGCTATCCCCAATGAAACTGTGTCCATCACAGTTGCCCAAACCCTCCAGATTAGGAGAGACCTGCAAGTCCCCTGAGCCCAGTCCAATATTGGAGACCACTCTGGACACAAATGCACAGTGTGCAACACCCTGATCACCTCCATCCAGGAAGACACCCAAGTCAATGGTCCTGAGTCAGAAGATTGGTCCCTGAACCCCACAATAGAATATCTCCTGTCCCCAGATGGAATTCGTGCTCTTCAACTTGTGTCAAGGGTCGGGGTATATGAATTATGCACAGCCCCTTAGCCCCCAGCACATTCTAAGATCTCTCTGGTAACAAACAAACAGCATTGTGATCCATCTTCATGAGATTCCATGTCACTTCAAGTCCTTGGTAATTCGCCCCAGAGCCACCAGAATGAACCTGCCATGTTCCTCACCTGATATGGTCAGTGGAGGTGTGCTTTCCAGGCATCCATGTGGGAGTGCTCTTCTACTTATTCTTTCCACATGTGGGACCCTGGAGCAAACAAACCAGACTGCCACTGACCAGTAGAAGGGAACCCTCTGTTTGGAGCATCTCAGAAGCACCAGCAGGAGAAATCCTTCATGGCCCTTGACACAACCCCTTCATTTGTCAGTCATCATAGACAAAAACTCCAGCATGAGAAAACATCTGAAATCTGCCGTTATTTAGATTCTGCATTTTCTTTTCCACCACTGCACACTGGAACTGCGTTTCACTTGACACTGAATTTAACAATAGATTGGGTTTAGAATTCCATCCTCAGCCTCCTAGTCTGCAAGCCCTCTAGAGAGGGAATTTGGAGCCACAAGGCAACATTCTGCATTCCCACTAGAAAGAAATAGGGCCTGGTGAATCTTCCCAGAAACTCCACATGAGGATCAATCTACTTGGCACTCGATGGAACCTTGATTTATAGGCTGTCCTGGGCACTAGTACTAGTACTAGTACTAGTACTAGTACTGTGTCTGACAGAGCCTGAGCCAAGACGTAGTTTCAGGCACCCAGAGATATGAGCCCATATCCAGCATGTGAGATTGGCCAGGGCCCAAGTCCATCATCTCTACCCATCCTTGGTATTCAGGCACCTGTCCCCAGACCTTTTATGTAATCCCTACCAATGGGGTAACCTAAAGCACAATAGAGAACTCCTCCTTCCCCATGGTAGGAATCCTGGCTGTTGATATGGGTGTCCAAACCTCAAAGTGGGAGCCAGCTGCATGGCCAAGGAGACAATGCCCACTCATGAGGGCTGCCCTGGGCACAAAAGGTCATTGTAACCCTCAGCTTGATCAAGCCTTCAAAAAAATGCTCTTAGTTGCACCTCCAGGATCCTGCATTGCAGGCCTGATATGCCCTTAAGCCCAAATCCTAACACATCGTGGGATGTTCCATGTGCACATACCCAGAGCCCGTCACTGGAATCCCTGTTTTGAGGCACCCCTAAGATGGAAAACAGCACTCTTCACTTCCCTGAGAAAGCCACCAAACTAATGGGATCCCCCAGGATCCTTGAGAAGAAGAATCTCCCATGGTCCCATGAGTCCACACCTGTATTCCGAGGCCAGCGTGGATATGCTATCCAGATAAAAGAGACTGTGCTACTGGCTTCGAGTCACCTGATTTACAGTTCCTGACGTGCTGCCCTCCAGATCTTTGAATTGGGGCTGTGAACACCTCTCCATTAACCTTATCCCGAGTTTGTGTTTGCAGATCTCTCTCTAAAAACCATTGCTCACATGTCCTCCAGGATGGGGCCCCTAGAGTCACACCACAAGACTGTGCTTGCCATCCCCAAGGAAACTGGGCCCATCACAGTTGCCCAAACCCTCCTGATTAGGAGAAACCTGGAAGGCTCCTGAGCACATCCCAATATTGGAGGCTGCTCTGGATGCAAATGCACAGTCTGACACACCCTGATCACCTCCATCCAGGCAGACACCCAAATCAATGGTCCTGAGTCAGATAATTGAACCTGACATGGCCCTAGGACCTCATTGGAAGAGGGATTAACTTTTCAGACACCTGTCCTCAGAGGCCTCTTCTGGAATACCAACTTATGATACAAATTATGGCCCCTGAGCCCCAGGGTGGGAAATCCTCCATGGCCTCTTGACGCCACCTCTCCATTTGTTGGTCATCATAGACACAAACTCCAGCCTGAGCAAACATCTGACATCCGCCCATATTCAGGCGCTGATATTGGAATCAGCTGCTGCACACTGGAACTGCCTTTCGCTTTGCAATGAATTTAAGCCTAGCTTCAGACTACAATTTCATCCTCACCCTACTGGTCTGCCATATCTCTTGATAGGGAATTCTGGAGCCACAACGCAACATTCTGCCTTCTTCATAGATAGAAGGACCTGGTGAGTCTGCCCATAAACTGCACATGAAGATCAATATACTCAGCCCAGGAGGGAACCCCTATTTATAGTTTGCCCTAGCCACTAGTGCTGTGTCTGACAGAGCCTGAGCCCCTACCTCGTGTCAGCAACCCAGAGGGTGGGGCCCACATTAACCATGTGAGACCGGCCATGGCCCAGGGCTGTCATTACTACCCATCCTTGGTATTCAGGCATCTGTCCCCTAGATCTTAGCTGGAATCCCTACCAATGGGGGGACCTGAAGCACAATAGAGAATTCATCCTTCGCCATGGCAGGAATCCTGGCTTTTGGATGGGTGTCCAACCCTAGGAATGGGAACTGGCTGCATGGCTGAGTAGACATCGCCCAATCCTGATGGCCTCCGGGGCACAAGCAGGCATTGGGACCCTCAGCTTGACCATACTTTCAAACAAACGCTCTCAGTTGCACCTCCAGGATCCCGCATTGCAGGCCTGGTATGGCCCTAGGCCTAAATATTAACCCTTGGTGGGATTTTCCAAGCACTTAGACCCAGAGCTCATCTCTGGAATGCCTGTTTTGGGGCACGCCTAAGCTGGAAAACAGTACTCATCCCTTCCCGGAGAAATCCAACAAACTATTGAGAACCGCCAGGATCCTTGAGAGGAGAAATCTCCCATGGACCCTTGAGACAACACCTGCAATAAAGGCCATTCTGGAAATTAAATCCAGATACAATTACCTGTGCTACCACCTTTGAGTTACGTGATTTACAGTTCCAGACTTGCTGCCCTCCTGGTCTATGGATTGGGACTATGATCACCTTGCCACTAACCCTAACCTATGTTTGTGTTTGCAGACTTCTCTCTCAAAATCATGGCGCACATGTCCTCCAGGATGGGGTCTCTGGAGTCACACCACAGGACAGTTCCTGCAATCCCCAAGGAAACTGCCCATCACAGTTGTCCAAAAACCCCATATAAGGAGAAACCTGCAAGGAACCTGAGCCAACCCTAGTATTGGATGCCACTCTGGACACAAATGCACAGTCTGAAACACCCTCATCACCTGCATCCAGTCAGACACCAGAGTCAATGATCCTGAGTCAGAAGATTGAATGACATTCCCCTAGGGCCTCATTCAAACCCTTTATTAGGTTTTCAGGCTTCTGTCCTCAGAGACCTGTTCTGGATTACCAATTTATGATACAACATATGGCCGCTGAGCCCCACAACAGAATATCTCCTGCCCCCAGAAGCAATCCGGGCTCTGGGCCTGTGTCAAATCCTCAGGCTAGATGAATCCTGCATGGCCCATTAACCACCAGCACATTCTACGACCTCCCTGGTAACAAACCAACATTTTGACCCATCTTCATGAGGTTCCATGTCCAATCCAGTCTTTATTTCTTCGCCTCAAAGCCACCAGATGCCATGTTCCTTCGCTGTCATGGTCAATGAAGGTGTGCTTTCCAGTCACCCATGTGGGAGATCTATGTTATCCGATCTTTCAACATGGGGAACCATGGAGGAAACAAATCAGACTGCCCCTGTCTGGTAGAAGGAAACCTTGCTGTTTGGAGCATCTCAAAAACACCAGATTGGGAAATCCTCCATAACCTCTTGACGCCACCCCTCCATTTTTGTGTCATCATAGACACAAACTCCAGCATGAGCAAATATCTGACATCCACCCTCACTCAAGTGCTGAATATTGGATTCAAACATTGCACACTGGAAATTCCTTTTGCTAGATACAGAATGTAACCATAGCTTAGGTTTACAATTCCATCCTCAGCCTCCTGGTCCACAAGCCCTCTTGATAGTGAATTCTAGAGCCACAAAGCAGCATTCTGCCTTCCCCTTACAAACAAGAAGGGCCTGGTGAGTCTGCCCAGAAACCATACATGAGGATCAATCTGCTCGGCACTTGAGGGAACCCCAATTTATAGGCTGCCCTGGGCATTAGTGCTGTGTCTGACAGAGCCTGAGCCAAGACCTAGTGTCATCCACCCAGTGATCGGGGCCCATATCCACGATTTGATACTGGCCATGGCCCATGTCCATCATCTTTACCCATCCTTGGTATTCAGGCCTCTGTCCCCAGACCTTTGCTGGAATCCCCGCTAATGGGGGAACCTGAAGCACTATAGAGAACTCCTCTTTCCCCATGGCAGGATTCTGGCTATTGGGATGGTTTTCCAACCCTCAAAGTGGGAGCCAGCTGCATGGCCAATGTGACCACGCCCACTCATGAGGGCCACCTGGGCATAAGCAAGTATTGTGACCCTCAGCCTGAGAATGATTTCAAACAAGCCCTCTCAGTTGCACCTCCAGGATCCTGCATGCAGGCCTGGTAAGCCACTAGGCCCAAATCCTAACACTTGGTGGGATTTTCCAGGGGACCAAACCCAGAGTCGGTCTCTGGAATCCATATTTTGGGGCACCCCTAACATGAAAAAAAGCACTCTTCCCTTCCCCGAAAAAGCCACCAACTATTGGGAGCCACCAGGATCCTTAGAGAGGAAAAATCTCCCATGGACCCATGAGGCCACAACTGCATTCTGAGGCCATCCTGCACACAATACAGAGAAAAAAGCCTGTGATTCTGCCTTTGAGTCACCCGATTAACAGTTCCTGAAGAGCTGCCATCCATGTCTATGCATTGGGCCTGTGATAACCTTGCCACTAACCCTAACCCAAGTTTGTGTTTTCAGACTTCCCTCCCAAAACCATGGCTCACATGCCCTCCAGTTTGTGATAACTGGAGCCACACCACGGGATTGTACCTGTCTTCCCAAAGGAAACTGTGATTGTCACTATTAAACAAACACTCTAGATTAGGAGAAACCTGCAAGGCCCCTAAGCCCAGCCCAATATTGGAGGCCACTCTGGACGCAAATGCACAGTCTGACACACCATATCACCTACATCCAGGCTGATATCCAAGTCAATGGTCCTCAGACAGAAGATTGAACCTGACATGCTCCTAGGATTCACTGGAACACTAGAATAGGTTTTCAGGTATCTGTACTCAGAAGGCTGTTCTGAATATCAATGTATGATACAATATGGTCACTGAGCCACACAAAAGAACATCTCCTGTCCTTAGAAGAAAGCTGTGCTCTGGACCTGTGTCAAACACTCTGGGTAGATGAATCCTTCAAGGCCCCCTGGCAACCAGCACATTCTATGATCTCCCTGACAACATACCAGCATTGTGACCCATCTTCATGAGACTCCATGACAACTCTAGCCCTTGGTACTTCGGCCCAGAGCCACCAGAATGAAACTGCCATGTTCCTCTGCTGCCATGGTCAATGTAGGTGTACTTTCCAGGCATCCAGTGGGAGTGCTCTGATACCAAATTTCCACATGGGGAACCCTGGAGGAAACAAACCAGACTCCCCTGTACGGTAAAAGGAATCTTTGCTGTATGGAGTATCTCAAGCCTGAGGGTGGGTAATCCTCCATGGCCTCTTGAGGCCACCCATCCATTTGTTGGTCATCATAGACACTAACTCCAGCGTGAGCAATCAACTGACATCTGCACTTACTCAAGTGCTGGATATTTGAATCAGCTGCTACACACTGGAATTGCCTTATGCTTGGCACTGAATTTAAAAGTAGCTTGGCGGGACGCCTGGGTGGCTCAGTTGGTTAAACAGCTGCCTTCGGCTCAGGTCATGATCCCAGCGTCCTGGGATCGAGTCCCACATCAGGCTCCTTGCTCCGCAGGGAGCCTGCTTCTCCGTCTGACTCTGCCTTCCACTCTGTCTGCCTGTGCTTGCTCTTGCGCGCTCTCTGACAAATAAATAAAATCTTAAAAAAAAAAAAAGTAGCTTGGGTTTGCAATTCCATCCTCACCCTGGTGTTCAGTAAGCTCTCTTGATAGGGAATTCTGAAGCCACAACACAGCATTCTGCCCTCCCCATAGCAAGAAAAAACAGCCTGGAGAGACTGCCCAGAAACCCTACATGAGGATAAATCTACTCGACCCTCGAGTGAACCCCATTTATAGGTTTACCTGGCCACTAGCGCTGAGTCTGACAGAACCTCGTCTCTGACCTCGTGTCAGGACCCAGAGACTGGGCTCCAACTCCAGAATGTGAGACCAGCCATGTCCCAGGGCTGTCATCTCTACCCATTCTTGATTCAGGCATCTGTCCCCAGACATTTGCTGAAATCCCTGCCAATGGGGGAACCAGAAGCACAATAGGGAAATCCTCCTTCCCCATGGCAGGAATGATGGCTCTTGGGATGGGTTTCCAGACCTCAGAGTGGTAGCCAGCTGAATGGCCAATGATAACCCGCCCACTCATGAGGGCCGCCCTGGACACAAGCAGGCATTGTGACCCCCAACATGAGCATGCTTTCAAACAAACACTCTCAGTTGCATTCCAGAATCCAAATTTGCAGGCCTGATATGCCCCTAAGCACAAATCCTAACACCTGGTGGGATTTTTCAGGGGCCCAGAAACACAGCCTGTCTCTGGAATCCCTGTTTTGGGACACCCCTAAGATGGAAAATAGCACTCTCCCCTTCGCCAAGAAAGCCACCATAGTATAGGGAGCCGCTAGGATCCTTCAGAGGAAAAATCTCCCATGGATCCATGAGACCACACCTGTATTCCGAGGCCATCCTGGACACAAAAGCCAGATACACAAGCCTGTGCTACCACCTTCAAGGCAACTAATTTATAGTTCCAGACGAGCTGCCCTCCAGGTCTATGCATTGGGCCTGCGATCACCTCACCGCTAACCTTAACCCGAGTTTGTGCTTACAGACTTCTATCCCGAAACCATGGCTCATATTTCCTCCAGGATGGGGTCTCTGGAGCCACACCAAAGGACTGTGCCTGCCATCCCCAAGGAAAATGTGTCCGTCACATTTGCCTAAAACTTCGAGATAAGGAGAAACCTGCAAGGCCCCTGAGCCCACCCCAATACTGGAGGCCCCTCTGGACACAAATGTGCAGTCTGAAATACGCTGATCACCTGAATCCAGGCAGATACCCAAGTCAGTGTTTCTCAGTCAGAAGATTGAACCTGACATGCTCCTATGACCTCATTGTAACCCCTGATTAGGTTTTCAGGCATCTGTAATCAGAGAACTGTTCTGGAGTACCAACTTAAGATACAACATATGGTCCCTGATCCCCACAACAGAACATCTCCTTTCTCTAGATGGAAGCCGTGCTCTTGGAACTGTGTCTAACCCTCAGGGTAGATGAATCCTACTTGGCCCGTAGCCACCAGCAGATTCTAAGATCTACTGGTAACAAGCCAGCATTGTGAGCCATCTTCATGAGATTCCATGTCAACTACAGGCCTTGGTACTTCACCCCAGAGCCTTCAGAAAGAACCTGTCATGTTCCTCAGCTGCAATGTTCAGTGGAAGTGTGCTTTCCAGGCATCCATGTGGGAGTGCTCTGCTACCCAAACTTTCCACATGGGGGACTCTCGAGCAAACAAATCTGACTGCCCTGTCCTGTAGAAGGAAACCTGGCTGTTTGGAGCATCTCACAAGCTCAAGTGTGGGAAATCCTCTATGACCTCTTTTCAACTCCTCTCCATTTGTCGGTCATTATAGACACAAACTCCAGCTTGAGCAAACATCTGACGTCTGCGCTTACTCAGGTGCTGGATATTCGAATCAGCCGCTGCACACTGGAAATGCCATTCGCTTGTCACTGAATTTATTCATAGCTTGGGTTTACAATTCCATCCTCACCCTACTGGTCCACAAGCCCTCATGATAGGGAATTCTGCAGCCACAACACAGCATTCTGCCTTCCCAATAGAAAGAAGAAGGGCCTGGTGAGTCTGCCCAGAAACTCCACATTATGATCAATCTACTTGTCCCTTGAGGGAACCCTGAATTATAGACAGCCCTGACCCCTAGTGTTGTGTCTGACAGAGCCTAAGCCCCGACCTCGTGTCAGCCACCTAGAAGGCGGGGCCCATATCCCGCATGTTAGACTGGCCATGGAACAGAGCCGTCATCTTTACCCATCCTTGGTATTCAGGCATGTGTCCCCAGACCTTTCCTGGAATCCCTACCAATGAGGGAACCTGAATCACAATAGAGAAATCCTCATTGCCCATGGCAGGATTCCTGTAAGTTCGGAAGGGTGTCCAACACTCAGAGTGTTAGCCTACTGAATGGCCATTGAGACCACCCCCATTCCTGAGGGCCACCCTATGCAAAAGCTTGCATAGTGACCCTCAGCCTGAGCATGCTTTCAAACAAACGCTCTCAGTTGTATCTCCAGGACTTGCATTGGAGGCCTGGTAAGCCCCTATGCCCAAATCATAACCCTTGGTGGGTATTTCCAGGTGCCCAGAGCCAGAGCACTTCTCTGCAATCCCTGTTATGGGACACCCTTAATATGGAAAACAGAACTCTTTCCTCTCTGAGAAAGCCACCACATTATAAGGAGCCGCCAGGATACTTGAGAGGAAATATCACCCATGGACACCTGAGACCACACCTGCATTCTTAGTCCATCGTGGATACACAATCCAGATAAAAAAGCCTGTGCTACCTCCTTTGAGGCATGCGATTTACATTTCACACGGAGCTTCCCTCCAGGAGTATGCATTGGGCCTACAATCACTTCGCCACTAAACCTAACCCGCATTTGTGTTTGCAGACTTCCCTCCCAAAACCATGGCTCTCATGCCCTCCAGCATGGGGTCTTTGGAGCCACACCACAGGACTGTGCCCACCATTGCCAAGGAAACTGTGCCCATCAAATTGCCCTATCTTTCCAGATTAGGAGAAACCTGCAAGGCCCCTGAGCCCACCCCAATACTGGTTGCCACTCTGTACACAAATGCACAGTCAGGAACACCCTGATCACCTACATCTAGGCAGACTTTGAAGTCAATGATACTGAGTCAGAGGATTGAACCTGACATTCCGTTAGGATTTTATTGGAACCCTAGATTAAATTTTCAGGCATCTATCCTCAGAGGCCTGTTCTGCAATACCAAATTATGATACATTTGGTCCGTTAGCCCCACATCAGAACATCTCTGGTCCGAGAAGGAAACCGTGCCCTTTGACCAGTGTCAAACCCTCAGGGTAGATGAATCCTACATGGTCCCTTAGCCACCAGCACACTGTAAGGTCTCCATGGTAACAAACCTGCATTATGACCCATCTTCATGAGACTTCATGTCAACTCCAGGCCTTGGTAATTCGCCCAAGAGCCACCAGAACGAATTGGCCATGTTTCTCAGCTGCAATTTTAATGGAGGTGTGCTTTTCAGGCATCCACGTGGGAGTGCTCTGCTACCCAAACTTTCCACATGGGGGACCCTGGAGCAAATAAACCAGACTCCCCCTGTGTGGTAGAAGGAAACTTTGCTGTTTGAAGCATCTCACAAGCCCCAGCATGTGAAATCCTCCATGGCCTCTTGACGCCACCCCTCCATTCATCGGTCATCATAGACACAAACTCCAGCATGAGGAAATGTCTGACTTTCACCTTTACTCAGGTGCTGGATATCTGGAATCAGACACTGCACAATGGAACTGCCTTTTGCTTGGCACTGAATTGAACCTTAGCTTGAGTTTACAATTCCATCCTCACCCTACTGGTCCCCAAGCCCGCTTGATAGGGAATTCTGGGGCCACAACGCAGCTTTTTGCCTTCCCCTTAGAAAGAAGAAGGGCATGGTGATTCTGCCCAGAAACTCTGCATGAGGATCAATCTGCTCAGCCCTTGAGGGATCCCTGATTCATACTCAGCCCTGACCACTAGTTCTGTTTCTGACAGAGCCTGAGTGCTCAATTCATGTCAGCTACTCAGAGAGTCAGGCATGTGAGACTGGCCATGTCTCAGGTCCCTCATCTCTACCCATCCTTGGTATTCAGGCATCTGTCCCCAGACATTTGCTAGAATACCTGCTAATGGGGGAACCTGAGGCACAATAGAGAATTCTTCCTTTTCCATGGCAGGAATCCTGGTAGTTGGGATGGGTGTCCTACATTAAAGTGGTAGCCAGCTGCATGGCCAAGGAGACAACTCCCACTCATAAGGGCTGCCCTAATCACATCAGGCATTGTGACACTCAGACTAGCATGCTTTCAAACAAACGCTCTCAGTTGTACCTCCAAGTCACACATTGTAGGCCTGGTACTCCCCTAGGCCCAAATCCTAATCCTGGTGGGATTTTCCAAGCACCCAGACTCACAGCCCTTCTCTGGAATCCCTTTTTGGGGAACATCTAAGATTGAAAACAGCACTCCTCCATTCAAACGAGAAAGCCACCATACTATTGGTAGCTTCCAGGATCCATAGAGAGGAAAATACTCTCATGGAAACATTAGAACACACCTGCATTCCAAGGCTATCATGGACACACAATCCAGATACAAAAGCCAGTGCTAGTGCCTTCGAGGTACGTGATTTACAGTTCCTGACGATCTGCCCTCCAGGTCTATGCATTGGGCCTACGATCACCTCGCAACTCAACCTAATCCGAGTTTGTGATTGCAGACTTCTCTCCCAAAACCATGGCTTACATGCCCTCCACGATGGAGTCTCTGGAGCCACACCACAGGACTGTGCCTGCCACCCCCAAGGAAACCGTGCCCACAAATTTGCCTAAACCTTCAAGATTAGGAGAAACCTGCAAGGCCCCAGAGCCCACCCCAATATTGGAGGCCACTCTGTACACAAAGGCACAGTCAGAAACACCCTGGTTGCCTACATATAGGCAGACACCGAAGTCAATGGTCCTGAGTCTGATGTTTCAACCTGAAATTCCCCTTGGACTTAATTGGAACCCTAGATGAAGTTTTTAGGCATCTGTCCTCAGAGGCCTGTTCTGGAATACCAACTTATGATACAACATTTGGTCCGTGAGCCCCACAACAGAACATCTCCGATACCCAGAAAGAAACCGTGTTCTTCGACCGGTGTCAAACCATCAGGATAGACTAATCATACATGGCCCCTTAGCCACCAGCACATAGTAAGATTTCCGTGGTAACAAAACTGCATTGTGACCCAACTTCATTAGAATCCAGGCCTTGGTACTTTGCCCTAGAGCAACCAGAAAGAACCTGCCATGTTCCTTAGGTGCAATGGTTAATGTAGGTGTGCTTTCCAGTATCCACATGCGAGTACTATGCTACCCAAACTTTGCACATGGGGGAACCTGGTGTAAACAAACCAGACCTCCCCTGTCCAGTAGAAGGAAACCTTATGTTTGGATCAACTCACAGGCCTCAGCGTGTAAACTGCTCCATGGCCTCTTGATGCCACCACTCCATTGGTCGGTCATCATAGACACAAACTCCAGTCTAAGCAAACATCTGACATGCACCCTTATCCCAGTGCTGGATGTCTTGAATAAACCACTGCACATTGGAACTGCCTTCCACTTGGCACTGAATTGAACCATAGCTTGTGTTTACAATTCCATCCTCACCTGACTGGTCCCTAAGCCCTCTTGATAGGGAAATCTGGGGCTACAACGCAGCATTCTGCCTTCCCCATCGAATGAAGAAATGCCTGGTGAGTCTGCCCTGAAAACCCACATGAGGATCAATCAGGTCGGCCCTCGAGTCAACACCGATTTATAGGCTGCCATGGCCACTAGTGCCTTGTCTGACAGAGCCTGAGCTCGACTGAGTTTCAGCCACTAGAGAGCAGGCCCCATATCTAGCATTTGGGATTGCCATGGCCCAAGTATGTCATCTCTACCCATCCTTGATATCCAGGCACCTGTCCCCAGACCTTGGCAGGGATCCCTGCCAATTAGGGAACTTGAAGCACAATAGAGAACTCTTCTTTCCCCATGGCAATAAACCTGGCTTTTGGGATGGGTGTTCTACCCTCAAAGGGGGAGCCAGTTACAACATCAATGACACCACACACACTCCTGAGGACTACCCTTGGCACAAACAGGCATTGTGACCCTCACCCTGAGCATGCTTTCAAAAAATCCCTCTCAGATTCACCACAATGATCCCTCATTTCAGGCCTGGTATGCCTGTAGGTTCAAATCATAAAACTTGGTGGGATTTTCGAGTTGCCCAGACCCAGAGACCATCTCTGGAATTTTTGTTTTGGTGCACCCTTCAGATGGAAAACAGCACTCATCCCTTCCCCAAAAATGTCACCAAATTATGAGGAGCCACCAGGATCCATAGAGAGGCAATGTCTCCCATGGACCCATGAGAACACACCTGCATTCCGAGGCCATCCTGGACACACAATCCGGAGAGAAAAGCCTGTGCTACTGCCTTCCAATCACCCTAATTACAGTTCCAGATGAGCTGCTCTCAAGGTATATGCATTGGGCCTGTGATCACCTCGCCACTCACCCTAATTCGAATTTGTGTTTGCAGACTTATCTACCAAAACCATGGCACACATGCCCTCCAGGATGGGGTCTCTGGATCCACACTGCAGGACTGTCCCTGCCATCCACAAGGAAACTGTTTACATCACAGTTGCCCAAACTGTCTAGATTAGGAGAAACCTACAAGGCCTCTGGGCCTACCCCAATTTCGGCGGCCGCACTGAACACAAATGCACAGTCTGAAATACCCTGATCTCCTACATCCAGGAACACAGCCAAGTCAATGGTCCTGAGTCAGAATAATGAACCTAACATGCCCCTAGGACGTCATTGGAACCATTGATTCGGTTTTCAGACATGTGTCCTCAGAGGCCTGTTCTAGAATGCGAACTTATGATACAACATGTGGCTGGGCCACACAACAGAACATCTCCTGTCCCCAGAAGGAAACCGTGCCCTACAATCTGTGCAAAATCCCAGAGTAGTAGATTCCTGCACAACTACTAAGCCACCAGCACATTCTAAGATCTACCTGGTAACAAACCAGCTGTGTGGCACATCTGCAAGAGATTCCATGTCAAATCAAGGACTTGGTACTTTGCTACAGAGACACCAGAATAAAGCTGCCATGTTCTTCAGTTGCAATGGTCAATGAAGTTGAACATTCCAGGCATCCATGCGGTAGAGCTCTGCTACCCAAACTTTCCACATGGGGGACCCTGGAGCAAATAAACCACACTCCACCTGTCCAGTAGAATGAAACCTTGCTATTTGGAGCAGCTCATGAGTCTCAACGTGAAAATCCCTCCATGGCTTCTTGACGCCACCCCTCCATTTGTCAGTCATCATAGACACAAACTCCAGTGTGAGCAAATATCCGACGTCCTCCCTTACTAAGGTGCTGGATATCTCGAATAAGCTGCTGGACACAGGAACTGCCTTCCGCTTGGCAGTGAATTGAACTGTAGCTTGTGTTTACAATTCCTTCCTCACCCGACTGGTCCCCAAGCCTTCTTGATAGCAAATTATGGAGACACAACGCAGCATTCTGCCTTCCCCATCGAATGAAGAAATGCCTGGTGAGTCTGCCCTGAAAACCCACATGAGGATCAATCAGGTCGGCCCTCGAGTCAACACCGATTTATAGGCTGCCATGGCCACTAGTGCCGTGTCTGACAGAGCCTGAGCTCGACTGAGTTTCAGCCACTAAAGAGCAGGCCCCATATCTAGCATTTGGGATTGCCATGGCCCAAGTATGTCATCTCTACCCATCCTTGATATCCAGGCACCTGTCCCCAGACCTTGGCAGGGATCCCTGCCAATTAGGGAACTTGAAGCACAATAGAGAACTCTTCTTTCCCCATGGCAATAAACCTGGCTTTTGGGATGGGTGTTCTACCCTCAAAGGGGGAGCCAGTTACAACATCAATGACACCACACACACTCCTGAGGACTACCCTTGGCACAAACAGGCATTGTGACCCTCACCCTGAGCATGCTTTCAAAAAATCCCTCTCAGATTCACCACAATGATCCCTCATTTCAGGCCTGGTATGCCTGTAGGTTCAAATCATAAAACTTGGTGGGATTTTCGAGGTGCCCAGACCCAGAGACCATCTCTGGAATTTTTGTTTTGGTGCACCCTTCAGATGGAAAACAGCACTCATCCCTTCCCCAAAAATGTCACCAAATTATGAGGAGCCACCAGGATCCATAGAGAGGCAATGTCTCCCATGGACCCATGAGAACACTCCTGCATTCCGAGGCCATCCTGGACACACAATCCGGAGAGAAAAGCCTGTGCTACTGCCTTCCATTCACCCTAATTACAGTTCCAGATGAGCTGCTCTCAAGGTATATGCATTGGGCCTGTGATCACCTCGCCACTCACCCTAATTCGAATTTGTGTTTGCAGACTTATCTACCAAAACCATGGCACACATGCCCTCCAGGATGGGGTCTCTGGATCCACACTGCAGGACTGTCCCTGCCATCCACAAGGAAACTGTTTACATCACAGTTGCCCAAACTGTCTAGATTAGGAGAAACCTACAAGGCCTCTGGGCCTACCCCAATTTCGGCGGCCGCACTGAACACAAATGCACAGTCTGAAATACCCTGATCTCCTACATCCAGGAACACAGCCAAGTCAATGGTCCTGAGTCAGAATAATGAACCTAACATGCCCCTAGGACGTCATTGGAACCATTGATTCGGTTTTCAGACATGTGTCCTCAGAGGCCTGTTCTAGAATGCGAACTTATGATACAACATGTGGCTGGGCCACACAACAGAACATCTCCTGTCCCCAGAAGGAAACCGTGCCCTACAATCTGTGCAAAATCCCAGAGTAGTAGATTCCTGCACAACTACTAAGCCACCAGCACATTCTAAGATCTACCTGGTAACAAACCAGCTGTGTGGCACATCTGCAAGAGATTCCATGTCAAATCAAGGACTTGGTACTTTGCTACAGAGACACCAGAATAAAGCTGCCATGTTCTTCAGTTGCAATGGTCAATGAAGTTGAACATTCCAGGCATCCATGCGGTAGAGCTCTGCTACCCAAACTTTCCACATGGGGGACCCTGGAGCAAATAAACCACACTCCACCTGTCCAGTAGAATGAAACCTTGCTATTTGGAGCAGCTCATGAGTCTCAACGTGAAAATCCCTCCATGGCTTCTTGACGCCACCCCTCCATTTGTCAGTCATCATAGACACAAACTCCAGTGTGAGCAAATATCCGACGTCCTCCCTTACTAAGGTGCTGGATATCTCGAATAAGCTGCTGGACACAGGAACTGCCTTCCGCTTGGCAGTGAATTGAACTGTAGCTTGTGTTTACAATTCCTTCCTCACCCGACTGGTCCCCAAGCCTTCTTGATAGCAAATTATGGAGACACAACACAGCATTCTGCCTTCCCGATAGAAACAAGTGCCTGGTGAGTCTGGCCAGAAACCCCACATGAGGATCAATCTGCTCGGCCCTATATCGGAGGGACCCTGATTTATAGGTTGCCCTGGCCACTAGTGCTGTGTCTGACAGAGCCTGAGCCCAGACCTAGTGTCAGTCACCAGAGTTTGAGCCCCACATCTAGTATTTGGGAATGCCATGGCTCAAGTATTTCATCTCTACCCATCCTTGGTATTCAGGCACCTGTCCCCAGACCTTTGCTGGAATCCCTGATAATGGGGCATCCTGAAGCACAATAGAGAACTCCTCCTTCTTCATATCAGGAAACTTGGCTGTTAGGATGGGTGTTCAACCCTGAAAGGGGGAGTCATTTACAATTCCAGTGAGACCACACAAACTCCTCAGGGATGCCCTGGAGGCAAACAGGCCTTGTGACCCTCAGCCTGAGCATGCTTTCAAACAATCCTTCTCTGTTGCACCACCATGAACCCGCATTGCAGGCCTAATATGCCCCTAAGCCCAAATCCTAGCACTTGTTGTGATGTCCCAGATGCCATGAACCAGAGCCCGTCTCTGGAATCCCTGTTTTGGGGCACCCATAAGGTGGAAAACATCACTCTCCCCTTCCCCGAAAAAGCCACCAAACTATGGAGAGCCACCAGGATCCATAGAGAGGAAAAGACTCCCATGGACCCATGAGACCACACCTGCATTCCAAGGCCATCCTGGACACACAATCCAGAGAGAAAAGCCTGTGCTACTGCCTTCCAGTCTCCCTAATTATAGTTCATGACGAGCTTCCCTCCAGGTCTACGCATTGGGCCTGTGATCACCTCGCCACTCACCCTAATTTGTATTTGTGTTTGCAGACTTCTCTCCCAAAACCATGGCTCACATGCCCACCAGAATGTGATGTCTGGAGCCACACCACAGAACTCTGGCTGCCAACCCCAAGGACACTGTGCATATCAGATTTGCCCAAACCTTCCAGATTAGGAGAAACCTGTGTGGCCCCTGAGCCCACACCAATATTGCCGGCCACTCGGGATGGAAATGCGCAGTCTGAAACACCCTTATCACCTACATCCAGGGAAATAGCCAAGTCAATGATCGTGAGATAGACGATTGAACCTAAAATGCCAGCAGGCTCTCAATGGAACCCCATTAGGTTTTCAGGCATCTGTCCTCAGGGGCCTGTTCTGAAATACCAATCTATGACACATCATGTGGTCTCTGAGCCACACGACAGAACATCCCCTGTCCCCAGAAGAATACCATGCTCTTCGACCTGTGCCAAACCTTCAGGGTAGGAGAATCCTGCATGGCACCTTAGCAACCAGCACATTCTAAGTTCTCCCTGGTAACAAACAAGCATTGTGACCCATCTGCAAGAGATCCCATGTCAACTCAAGGCCTTGGCACTTTGTCCCAGAGCCACCAGAACGAATCTGCCATGTTCCTCAGCTGCAGTTGTCAATGGAGGTGTGCTTTCCTGGCATCCATGCCGGAGAGCTCTTCTTCACAAACTTTCCACATGGGGAAACCTAGAGTAAACAAACCAGACTTCACCTACTCTGTACAAAGAAATGTTACTTTTTGCAGCAGTTCACAGGCCTCAGCATGTGAACTCCTCCATGGCCTCTTTATACCACCCCTCCACTTGTCGGTTATCATAGACAAAAACTCTAGTGTGAGCAAGCATCTGACATCCACCCTTATTCCAGTGCTGGATGTCTCGAGTAAACTGCTACAAATTGGAACTGCCTTCTGCTTGGCACTGAATTGAACCATAGCTTTTGTTTACAATTCCACCCAAAACTGACTGGTCCCCAAGCTCTCGTGATTGGGAAATCTGGAGCCACAACACAGCATTCTGCCTTCCCTATTGAATGAACAAATGCCTGGGAATCTTCCCAAGAATCTCCACATGAGGATCAATCTGCTCCGCCCTCGAATCTACTCTGATATAAAGGCTGCAATGGCCACTAGCGCTGTGTCTGACAGAGCCTGAGCCCCGACCGAGTTTTAGGCCTCATATCTAGCATTTGGGATTGCTATGGCCCAAGTACGTCATCTCCACCCATCCTTGGTATTCAGGCACCTATCTCGAGACCTTGCTGGAAACCCTGACAATGGGGCAACCTGAAGCACAGAGGAACCTGACGGAAGAGAACTCATCCTTCCTCATGGCAGGACATTTGGCTGTTGGGTTGGGTGTCCAACTCTCTAAGAGGGAGCCAGATATATGACCAATGAGACCACTCCCACTCCTGAGGGCCGCCATGGGAGCAAACAGGCATTGTGAGACTCAGCCTGAGCAAGCTTTCAAACAATCCCTCTCAGTTGCACCATCATGATCCCGCATTGCAGGCCTCATACACCCCTAGGTGCAAATCCTAACCCTTGGTGGGAAGTCCCAGATGCCCAGAAAAAGAGCCTGTATCTGGAATCCCTGTTTTGGGGCACCCATAAGATGGAAAACAACACTCTTCCCTTCCCCAAAAAAGCCACCAAACTATGAGCTGCACAGATCCATAGAGAGGAAAAGTTTCCCATGGACCCATGAGACTATACCTGCATTCCGAGGCCATCCTGGACACACAATATAGAGAGAATAGCCTGTGCTACTGCCTTCCAGTCACCCTAATTACAACTCCTGACAAGCTGCACTCCAGGTCTACTCATTGGGCCTGTGATCACCTTTCCACTAACCATAACCCACATTTGTGTTTGCAGACTTCTCTCCCAAAACCATGGCTCATATGCCCTCCAGGACAGGGTCTCTGGATCCACAACACATGACTAGGCCTGCCATCCCCAAGGAAACTGTGCCCGTCAAACCTGCCCAAACCTTCCAGTTTAGGAGAAACACGCAAGAGCCCTGAGCCCGACCCAATATTGTCGGCAGCACTGGACACAAATGCCAGTCTGAAACGCCCTGATCACCTACATCCAAGCAGACAGCCATTTCAATGTTCCTGGGTCAGAAGATTGTACCTGACATGCTCCTAGGACGTCATTGGAACTCTAGATTAGGTTTTCAGGCATCTGTCCTCAGGGTCCTGTTCTGAAATACCAACTTAGGATACAACATGTGGTCCCTGAGCCACACAATAGAATATCTCCTGTCCCCAGTAGGAAACCATGCCCTTCGACCTGTGCCAAACCCTCAAGATTGGAGAATCCTGCACAGCACCTTAGACACCAGCACAAACTCTAGTTTGTGCGTTGACCCATACCACAAGCTTTCCATCTGCTGGACAGTCGAGTCCTGTTGAATGGCTCCAGGATGTCCCATACGGAAAGACTGGAGAGCAGGATTCGAAGGATGGATGCCTGTACAGCATACCTCACATTCCCATTGGCTCTTTGTGACAAGACATGTTTGAACTACTGGCTCTGGGGCGAGCTAACTAGTGGGCTGAATTGAAATGGACTCTCCTGCAGATGGGTCATAATGTGGGTTTGTGTGCATGGAGACCTTGGAATATGTTGGCAGCTCAGGGGCCATGAAGTATTCGCCTAACCGAAGGGTGTAATATTGCTCCAATTAAAAAGAGATCCCTATGTGGAGATGAGACAGGTTCTCTTTGGTGCCTCAGAAAAGCCCCAGATACTGGTCTTCAAACCAGTTCTCTGAGTAGAGACACCTGGAAACCAAAGCTAGGGTTCAGATTAGAGCCTAGATGCCTGTCCGTTTCAATCTTCTGTCTCTGGGGACACTGTCTGAGTATCTAAGTGGAGATAGTTGCTCAGCTGGTGTCAGAGTGCCCCTCTTAGTCCATGGCCGAGGCATGGCCTTGGAGACCTTATTGGATTCTCCTAATCTCTAGGGTTGTGGCCAATGGATTGGGTACAGTTTTCTTGGAGAGGACTGGCACAGTCCTTCAGTGTGTCTCCATAGGCCCTAGCCTGGAGGGTGTGTGGGTCCAGGCTGTGGGCACAGAAGTATGAAAACACAAACTCGGCTTGGGTGCGGAGCCGAGAGCATTGCAGGATGGACCCACAGACCGTGAGAGGAGATCCTCAGCTTATGAAAGAAGGGCAAATGGGAGGCAGTCACGCAAGCTTTTGTCTTTGGATGTTTTGTCTCCCATAGCCGTGGAATGTAGGGGTGACCTCAGGGACTATGGAAGAGTCACCCTCTCTGAGGAGTTGGTCCAGCTCTTAAGATTTTGGGGACATTTTGTGGGAAGGGTGGAGTCCTGCTGTCTGGCTCAGGTGTTCTTCCAGGAGAGGGACTCCAGATCACAGTCCTGGGTTCGAGCAAATGGAATACTCGAGCTCTTGTGAAGATTGGGATCATAGGGGCTTGGCAAGCCCCATATGCGGGCTCTTAGTCCAGGCCCTGAGAGACCTTACTTCGACATGGGGCCCATGCTGATGGTCCCAATGCGAGTTTGTACCCAAGGAGGCACTCAAGTTTAGACTTGGCCTCAGGGGCCATGAAGGTTTCTCCTACACTGAAGGTATGACTCCATGCCAACAGCAAGCTTTCCAGCCATGGGGAAGGAGAAGATCTGATTTGTGCTTCAGTTACCCACGTTTGCCAGGATTTGATATAATATCTAGGGTCAGATGTCTGAAAACCCAGGTTGGGAAGAGATGACAGCATAAGGCCATGGCCTGTCTGATGTGCTTAGTGTGCAGCCAGCTGTTTCCTTGTCTGTCGGGACGTCAGGCTGTGTCAGACAGAGCAATACTGACCAGGGTAGCTTTTCCAGTTAGGGTGCGGTCGAGGCCAGAGCAGATTGGTTCTCATTTGTGGTTTCTGGAGAGCCCCATAGGGAAACGTTTTTCTTCTGGTGGGCAGGCAGAAAACTGTGTTGTGGTTCTGGAATTCCCAGTCTGGAGGGCTTGTTTGCCAGGAGTGTGAAGAGGGAAGTCTGAAAACACAAGCTAGCGTTAGGTTTGGGGCCGAGGGCATGGCAGGCCCACTCTGCAGAGACTGAATCAAGATCTCCTGCATCTGAGGTCAGGGCGAGTATCAGACGTTGCCTCAGGTTGGAGTTTGTGTCCATTATGGTCCCTTCCTGAAGGGGTGGGGGCGTCATGAGGCCAGGGAGGTTTCCCAACGCTGGGAGTTATGAGCTGCCCCAAACATCAAGGTTTCCTCTGTAAGACAGTTGAGTACTATGAGATGGTTCTAGGATGACCCCTACAGAAAGACTCGAGAGAAGGGGTCTAAGCATGAATGTCTGCAAATGCCACCTCACATTCCCACTGGCTGCTTGGGGCAAGGCAGGCTCAATCTGCAGGCTCTTGGGCGGGTTTCTCAGAGGGCTGAGTTGAAATGGACTCTCCTGAGGATGAGTCATACTGTGGGTTGGTGGCCATGGAGACCTTGGAATGTGGCGGTGGCTCAGGGACTCTGCAGGTTTCTCCAAACCGAAGGGTTTGACACAGCTCCAACAATGAAGCTTCCCATGTGTAGACGATAGTTGTTCTGTTTGGTGTCTCAGGAAAGCCCCAGATGCTGGTCTTCAATCCCAGGCCTCTGAGGAGTGACACCTGGAAACCAAAGCAAGAGTTCAGATTAGGGCCCAGGGGCCTGTCTGGTTCAATCTACTGTCTCTGCCGACATCTGTCTGTGTTTCTGCATGGAGGTAGTTGCTCAGCTAGTGTCAGGATGCCTTTGTCCAGAGAGGCTTATAGTAGTGGGATGTCCTCGGGGGCCTTGAGGTTTCTCCTATTCTGTGGGGTTATGGGCAATGGAATGGGCATAGTCTCCTTGGAGAGAGCAGGAGAGTCCTGTGGTGTGGCTCCAGAGGCCCCAGCCTGGCGGCTGTGTGGGCCAGGGCTGTGGGGACAGACATCCAAAAACACAAACTCGGCTGAGGTTTGGGGCTGAGGTTATGGCAGGAGTGATCTACAGTCCGTGAGGGGAGCTCATTGTGATAAGAAAGTAAGGCGAGTGAGAGGCGGTCGTTCAAGCTTATGTCTCTGGATGTTGTATTCATGATGGTCATTTAATGTAAGCATGGTCTCATGGGCCATGGAAGTCTCCCTCTCTGGTGATTTGTCCGGCTCCCAAGAGATTGGGGTCATTTTGTGGGAAGGGAGGAGTCCTGTTTTCTGCCTCATGTGTTCCCACAATAGAGGGATTCTAGAGCAGAGCACTGGGTACATACAACTGGAATACCCACCCTCTGGTTAGGCCTGGGGTCCTATGGGCATGGCAAGCCCATATGCAGATTCTTGGTCCAGCCACTGAGAGACGTTACTTGAATAGTGGACTCATGCTGAGGGTCACAATGTGTGTTTGTGCCCAAGGTGGTCCTCAATATTGGGCGGGACCTCATTGTGCTTGCAGGTTTCTCCTACACTGAACCTTGGACATGCCAACCTCAGGGTTTCTTGCCATGGGGAAGGAGGAGTTTTGATTTCTGCATCACGTTCACCTCTGGGCACTAATTGGAGATAAGGTCTAGGTTCTGAATCCTGAAAACCGAGGTTTGGAAGAGATGACGACCTAAGGCCATGGCGGGTCCGATGTGTTCAGTTTGGGGTCAGCTTTCTAGGTTTCGTTCAGGAGGTCTGCACTCAGGCTGTGCCAGACAGGGCATTCGTGCCCAGATACGCTGTATAATTGGGGTACAGTTGAGTGGCATGCAGAAGATAATTATTTGGGGTTTCTCAGTAGCCCCATAGGGCAAAGTCTTTCTTCTGGAGGGCAGGCAGAGTGCTGCATTCTGGCTCCGGAACTGCCAAACTGGAGTCCTTGGGGCCAAGAATGCAAGGATGTAAGTCTGAGAACTGAAGCTTTGCTTTGGTTTCAGGGCGAGGACATGGCAGGCACACTCTGCAGAGCTGAATTGAGATTTCATGCATCTGAGGTCAGGGCGAGGTTCATATGTTGGCTCAGGTTGGAGTTCCTGTCCATGATGGCCCCTTCATGAAGAGGGGTCATCACACCGCCATTGGTGTTTTCCCATGATGGCAGTAGTGAGATGCTCCAAACCACAAGGATTTTCTGCGGGTCAGTTGAAACCTGTTGGATGGCTCCAGGGCATCCCATATGGAACAATTGCAGAGCAGGGTTCTAAGGATGGATGCCTGGGCATCCGGCCTTGCATTCCAATTGTCTCCTAGCGAAACGGCACGTTTGATTGCTGCCTATGATGTAGCAGCCGAGGGGGCTGAGTTGAAATGCATTCTCCTGAGGATCGGTCATAATGTGGGATTGTGTCCATGGAGACCTTGGAATGGGGCAGTGGCACCAGGGCTCTGAAGGATGCTCCTAACCAGAGGTTTTGACACAGCTCCAAGAAGCATTTTTCCCATGGGGAAACAAGATTTGTTCTCATTGGTGCTTCAGTAACCCCCAATATGCTGGTATTGGAAACCAGAACTCTGAGGAGAGATGCCTGGAAACCAAGGCAATGGATCTGATTAGGGCCTGGGGCCTGTCTGGTTTAATCTTCTTCTCTCGGTTCATCTGTCTATGGGATTGAGTGGAGGTAGTTCCTCAGCTGGTGTCAGATTGCCCCTATTTGTCCTGGGCAGTCTACACTATTGGGATGGCCACTTTGACTTTGGAGGTTTCTCCTAATTTGCAAGTTTGTGGCCAATGAAATGGGCAGAATTCCTTTGGGGAGGGAAGGCACAATCCTGAGGTGTGGCTCTAGGGGCTCAAGCATGGAGGGTGTGTGGGTCAGAGCTGTGGGGACAGAAGTCTGAAAACAGAAACTCGTCTTAGGTTTGGGGACATAGGTATGGGAGGCCCGATCTACAGACCTTGAGCAGAACTCTTCAGGATATGAACAAAGAGTGAGTGTGAGGCACTTGCTCAGGCTTTTGACTCTGGATTTTGTGTCACTGATGGCCGTGGAATGTAGGGGCGTCCTCATGGACCATGGGTGAGAGTTCCTCTATGGGGATTTGGATGATCCCAATATTTTGGGGTCATTCCGTGGGATGGGAGGAGTCCATTCTGTTTTTTTTTTTTTTTTTTTTTTTTACCTCAGGTGTGCCACTAAAGAGGGATTCCAGAGCAGAACCCTGGGAAGGGGCGACTGGACAACCCGAACTCTGTATAAGATTGGGGGCCTAAGGGCATGGCAATCCCCATATGGGGTACCTTGGTCCAGCCACTGAGAGGTCTTACTTGAGTACAGTGCTCACACTGAGGGTCACAATGCATGTTTGTGCCCAATGTAGGCATCAAGCATGGGCGGGGACTCATGGGCCATGCTTGATTCTCCTACACTGAACTTTGGACAACATACGAACCACAAGGTTTCTTTCCATGGGGAAGGATGAATTCTGATTTCTGCATCATGTTCACCCCTGGGCAGTGACTGGAGATAAGATCTAAGTTCTGAATCCAGAAAATCGAGGTTGGGATGATATGATAACCTAAGGTCATGGAGGGTTCGATGTGCTCAGTGTGCGGTCAGCTTTCTGGGTGTTGTTCAGGAGGTATGGATTCAGGCTGTGTCAGACAGTGCATTAGTGCCCAGGTTAGACTGTATAATTTGGGTACAGTTGAGTTCCATGTAGGTTCATCCTCATTTATTGTGTCAGGGAAGCTCACTGGGGCAGGCAGAGTGCAGCATTGTGGGTCCAGAATTGCCAAACTTAAGGGCGTCGGGACCAGGAGTGTGAGGACGTAAGTCTGAGATCATAAGCTAGACTTAAGTTTCAGGGCGAGGGCACGGCAGGCACCCTCTGCAGATCCGAATCAAAATCTCATTCATCTGAAGTCAGGACGAGGATCAGACTTAGGCGCAGGTTGGAGTTTCTGTCCATGATGGCCCCTTCATCAAAGGGGTGGAATCTCGAGGCCATGGAGGTTTTCCCACGTTGGGAGTTGTGGGATGCTCCAAACTGCAAGGATTCCTTCTGCGGGAAAATTGAGAACTGTTGGATGGCTCCAGGACATCCCATATGGAATGACTCCAGAGCCGGGTTCTAAGGATGGATGCCTGAGCAGACTGCCTCTTACACCAATTGTCTCCCTGCCACAAGACAGGTACGATCTGATGGCTATGCAGGAGCAATCGTGGGAGCTGAGTTGAAATGGACTCTCCTGAAGATGGGTCTTAATGTGTGTTTGTGTCCATGAGGACGTTGGAATGGGGTGGTGGCCCCAGGGCTCTAAAGGATTCTAACCGGAGATTTTGAAACAACTCGAAAGAGCAAGTTTTCCATGTGGAGACAAGATTTGTTCTAATTGGTGCCTCAGGAAACCCACATATGCTGGTATTAGAACCAGGCTTCTGAGGAGAGATACATAGAAACCACAGCAATGCATCCAATTAGGTCCTAGGAGCCTCTCTGGTTCAATCTTCTTCTCTGTCGACATCTGTCTATTTTATGAAATGGAGGTAGTTGCTCAGCTGGTGTCAGACCGCTCCTGTTTGTCCGGGCGGCCTACACTATAGGGATGGCCTCGGGGACTTTGGAGGTTTCTCCTAAATTGTATGATTATGGACAATGGCATGGGCAGAATTCCTGTGGAGTGGGCAGGCACAGACCTGATGTGTGGCTCCAAGGGCCCAGCCTTGAGGGTGTGTGGGCAAGGACTGTGGGGACAGATGTCTTAAAACACAAACTCAGCTTAGGTTTGGGGACGTAGGTATGGCAGGCCCGATTTACAGACTATGAGGAGAACTTTTTGGGATCTGAATAAAGGGTGAAAGTGTGACACTTGTCAGGCTTTTGCCCCTGGATTTTGTGTCAATGATGGCCGTGGAATGTCGAGGAGTCCTCATGGGCCATGGAAGAGTGTTTCTCTCTGTGGATTTGGCCAGATCCCAATTGTTTTGGGTTAATCTGTGGGATTCAGTTTTGTTAACTAAGGTGTCCCACCAAAAGAGGGATTCCAGAGCAGAGCCCTGGACAACAAGAAATCTAACTAAAAATACGGGCCTAGGGGCATGGCAAGCCCAATATGCCTTCTAATGGTCCAGCCACTGAGAGGCCTTCATTGAGGACAGAACTCATGCTGAGGGTCACAATGCGTGTTTATGCCCTCGTGGTACTCAAGCATGGGTGGGGACTCATGGTGCATGCTTGTTTCTCCTACACTGAATGATAGTCAACATGTCAACCACATGAGTTCTTGGCATGGGGAAGTATTAATTCTGATTTCTGCATGTCATTCACCCCTGGGTAGTGATTGGACATAAGGTCCAGGTTGTGAAGTCTGAAAACCGAGGTTGGGAAGAGATGACGACCTAAGGCCATGTCGGGTCCGATATGCTCAGCGTGGAGCCAGCTGTCTGGGTGTTGGTCGGTAGGTCCAAGCTTGGGCTGTGTCAGACAGGGCCTTAGTGCCCAGGGTAGATTGTATAATTGGGGTACAACTGAGTGCCGTGCAGGTTGATCTTTATTTGGCATTTCTGGGTAGCCCCAAGGGCAATGTTTTTCTTCTGGAGGACAGGCAGAGTGCTGCATTGTTGCTCCGGAATTTCCAAAGTGGATGCCTTGTGGACGGGGAGTGTGAGGACGGAAGTCTGAGAACACATGTTAGGCGTAGGTTCTGGGCGAGGGCACGGCAGGCACCCTCTGCAGATCTGAATCGGGATATCATGAATCTGAAGTCAGGGCGAGGTTCAAACCTTGGCTTAGGTTTGAATTTCTGTCCATTCTGGCCACTTTATGAAGGGGACAGCATCTCCAGTCCATGGAGGTTTACCCACGATGGGAGTTGTGAGATGCTCCAAACAACAAGGATTCCTTCTGATCAACAATTGAGACCTTTTGTATCACTCCAGTACATACCATACAGAATGACACCAGAGCAGGGATCTTAGGATGGATGCATGGGAAGCCCACCTCACATTGCAGTTGTCTCCTAGCAAATAGACAGGTTTGATATGCTGGCTCTGTCAGAGCAACCAAGGGGGCTGAGTTGAAATGGACTCTCCTGAGGATGGATGCTAATGTGGGTTTGTGTCCATGGAGACCTTGGAATGGGGCGTTGGTGCATGGGCCCTGAAGGATTCTCCTAACCGGAGGTTTTGAGACATCTCCAAAGGACAAGTTTCCCATGTGGAGACAAGATTTGTTCTGATTGGTGCATCAGGAAACCCCCATATACTGTTATTGGAATATAGGCCTCTGAAGAGAGATAACTGGAAACCAAAGCAATGGCTCCGTTTAGAGCCTAGGGGCCTGTCCGGTTGAATCTTCTTCTCTGTGTACATCCATCTAAGGTATTAGTGGAGTTAGATGCTCAGCTGGTGTCAGATGGCCCTTGTTTGTCCCAGGCGGCCTACACTATTGTGAAGGCCTTGGGGACTTTGGAGGTTTCTCCTAATTTTATGATTATGGACAATGGAATGGGCAGAATTCCCGTGGAGAGGGAAGGCACAGTTTTTATGTGGCTCCAGGGGCCCCAGCCTGCAGGGTGTGTGCACCAGGACTGTGGAAACAGAAGTCTAAAACACAAACTCAGTTTAGGTTTAGGGACGTAGGTATGGCAGGCCCGATCTACAGACCGTGAGGAGAATTCTTCCAGATATGAAGAAAGAGAGATTGTGAGGCACTTGTTCAGGCTTTTGTTTCTGGATTTTGTGTCAACGATGGGCGTGGAATGTCCGGGAGGCCTCATGGGCCATGGACGAGTCTTCCGCTCTGTGGATTTGGCCCGATTCCAATTGTTTTGGGTCAAACTGTGGGATGGGAGGAGTCCTTTCAGTTTTGTTACCTCAGGTGTCCCACCAAAAGAGGGATTCCAAAGCCGAGCCCTGGGGAGGGGAGACTGGACAACCAGAAATCTGGTTAAAAATTGGGGCCTAGGGGCATGACAAGCCCAATATGCTGTCTTTTGGTCCAGCCACTGAGAGGCCTTACTTGAGAACTGGGCTCACGTTGAGGGTCAGAATGCATGTTTGTGAACGACTTGGTCCTCAAGCATCTGCAGGGCCTCATGGGCCACACTGGTTTCAACTACATTTTACGTTGGACAACAGGCCAACCACAAGGTTTCTTGCCATGGGGAAGGAGTTCTGATTCCTGCATCATGTTCAACCCTGGGTGGTGACTGGAGATAAGGTTTAGGTTCTGAAGCCTGAAAACCGAGGTTGGAAAGAGATGATGACCTAAGGCCATGGCGGGTCTGATGTGCTCAGTGTGTGGCTAGCTGGGTGGGTGCGAGCAAGGAGGTTCAGTCTCAGGCTGTGCCAGAAAGGGCAGTAGTGCCCAGGGCAGCCTGTATAATTGGGGTCCAGTCAAGTGGCATGCAGGTTGATCCTCATTTGGGGAATCTGGGTAGACCCAGAGGGCAATGTTTTTCTTCCGGAAAGCAGGCAGAGTGCTGCCTTGTAGTTCTGGAATTGCCAAACTGGAGGGCTTGTGGGCCAGGAATGTGAGGATGGAAGTTGAGAACACAAATTAGACTTACGTTTCTGGGCAAGGGCACGGCAGACACACTCTGCAGAGATGAATCAAGATGTCCTGCATCTGAAGTCAGGGCGAGGATCAGACGATCGCTCAGGTTGGAGCTTCTGTCCCTGATGGCCCCTTTATGAAGCACAGGGGGCGAAATCACGAGGCCATGGAGGTTTGCCCACGATGGGAGTTGTGAGATGCTCCAAACAGTAAAGATTCTTCTGCGGGACTATTGAGACCTGTTGGTTGGCTCCAGGACTTCCCATACAGCATAATTCTGAGAATGGTTCTAAGTATGGATGTCTGGGAAGCCTGCCTCTTATTCCAATCATCTCCTAGCGACAAGACGGGTTAGATGTGCTGGATCAGGGGGAGCAACTGAGGGGGCTGAGTTGAAATGGACTCTCCTGTGGATGGGTCCTAATGTGGGTGTGTCTCCATGGAGACCTTGGAATGAGGCGCTGGCACCGGGAACCTGAAATGTCCTTCTAACCAGAGGCTTTGAGAGAGCTCCAACATGCAAGTTTCCCATGTGTAGACGAGATTTGTTCTGATGGGTGCCTCAGGAGAAGCCCTCAGCTGGTATTGGAAACCAGGCTTTTGAGGAGACATGCCTGTAAACCAAAGCTATGGATCCCATTATGGCCTGGGGTCCTGTCTGGTCAATCTTCTTCTCTGGGGACATCCATCTGTGGTATGAGTGGAGGTAGATGCTCAGCTGGTGTCAGACGGCCCTTTTTTGTCCCGGACAACCTACACCATTGGTATGGCCTCAGGGAATTTGGAGGTTTCTCCTAATTTGTACGGTTTTGGATAATGGAATGGGCAGAATTCCCATGGATTGGTTAGGCACAGTCCTAATGTGTGGTTCCAGGGGCCCAGCCTGGAGGGTGTGTGGCCCAGGACTTTGAGGACAGAACTCAAAAAACACAAACTCAGCTTAGGTTTGGGAACGTAGGTATGGCACGGCCGAACTACAAATCATGAGAAGAACTCTTCAGGATATGAAGAAAGAGCGAGTCTGAGGCGCTTGGTTAGGCTTTTGTCTCTGGATTTTGTATCAGCGATGGCCGTGGAATGTCGGGGAGGCCTCATGGGCCATGGACGAATCTTCCTCTCTGTGGATTTGGCCCTATCCCAATTCTTTTTCGTGAATCTGCGGGATGGGAGGACTCCTTTAAGGTTTGTTACCTGAGGTGTCCCACCAAAAGAGGAATTCCAAAGCAGAGCCCTGGGCAAGAGTGAAGGGACAACCCGAAATATGGTTAAAAATTAGGGTCTAGGGGCATGGCAAGCCCAATATGCTGTTTCTTCATGCAGCCACTGAGAGGCCTTGCCTGAGGACCGGGCTCAGGCTGAGGGTCACAATGTGTGTTTGAGACCAATGTGGCCCTCAAGCATGGGCTGGGTCTCATGTGCCACACTGGTTTCAACTACACTGAAAGTTGGACAACATGCCACCACGAGGTTTCATGCCAAGGGAACGAGTTCGGATTTCTGCAACATTTTCAAACCTGGGCAGTGATTGGAGATAAGGTCAAGGTTCTGAAGCCTGAAAACCGAGGTTGGGTAGAGATGACGACCTAAGGCCATGGCGGGTCCGATGTGCTCAGTGTGCGGCCAGCTGTCTGGGTGGGGCCAGGAGTTCCAGGCTCAGGCTGTGTCAGAATGGGCAATTGTGCCCACTTCAGCCTATATATTTGGTGTACAGCAAAATGGCGTGCAGGTTGATCCTCATTTGGGGTTTCTGGGTAGCCCCAGAGGGCAATGTTCTTCTTCCAGGGAGCAGGCAGAGTGCCGCATTGTACTTCTGGATTGCCAAACTGGAGGGCTAGTGGGCCAGTAATCTGAGGACTGAAGTCTGAGAACACAAGCTAGGCTTAGTTTTTATGGGTGAGGACATGGCAGGCACAATCTACAGACCTGAATCGAGATCTCGTGCATCTGAAGTCAGGGTGAGGATCAGACGATCTTCAGGTTGGACTTTCTGTCCCTGATGGCCCCTTCATGAAGGGGGGGAATCACGAGGCCATGGGGGTTTTCGCACGATGGGAGTTGTGAGAAGCACCAAACTACAAAGATTCTTCTCCAGGACAATTGAGACCTGATAGTTGGCGCCAGTCCAAGGATTCCAAGCATGGTTCTGAGGATGGATGGCTAGGTACCACACCTGGCATTCCAATTTTCTCCTAGCTACAAGAAAGGTTAGATCTGCTGGATCTGGGGGAGCAACTGAGGAGGCTGAGTTGAAATTGACTCTCCTGTGGATGTGTCCTAATATGTTTTTGTGTCTATGGAGACCTTGGAATGAAGCGGTGGCACTGGGTCCCTTATGGGTTCTTCTAAACAGAGACTTTGACACAGCTCCACCGTGCAAGTTTCCCATATGTAGATGAGATTTGTTCTGATGTGTGAGTCAAGAAACAGCCATATGCTGGTATTGAAATCCAGGCCTCTGAGGAGACATGCCTGGAAACCATAGCAATGGATCCGATTAGTGCCTAGTGGTCTGTTCATTCCTTTTTTCCTCTGGGGACATCAGTCTATGGGTCTGAGTGCAGGTAGGTGCTCTGATGTGCTCAGATTGCTCCTGTTTGTCCTGGGAAGCCACCACTATTGGGATGGCCTCAGGAACTTTGGAGGTTTATCCTATTAGTATGATTTTGGCCATTGGAATGGGTACACACAATTCCCTTGGAGAGGGCAAGTACAGTCCTCAGGTTTGGCTCCAAGGGCCTGAGCCTTTGGGGTGTGTAGGCCATGGCTGTTTGGACAGTTGTCTGAAAACACAACCTCGGCTTATGTTTCGGGTCATAGGTATGGCAGGACTGATCTACAGAACATGAGAAGAACTCTTCGGGATATGAAAAAAGGGCGAGTGTGAGGCTCTTGCTCAAGTTTATCTCTGGATATCATGTGACTCATGGTCGTGAAATTTCCGGGTGACTTCATGGGAAATGGACGAGTCTTACTCTTTAGAAGGTTGGCCTCATCCAAAGAGTTTGGTGTGTTTATGCCCTGGTCGCACTTGAGAATGGGCTGGGCCTCAGGGTGAATGCTGGTTTCTCCTACACTGAACGTTGGACAACATGCCAACCACAAGGTTTCTTGCCATGGGTAAGGAGGAGTTCTGATTTCTACATACCATCACCCCTGGGCAGTGATTGGAGAAAAGGTAGGTTCTGAAGCCTGAAAACTGAGGTATGGAAGAGATGATGTCCGAGGGCCATGGCTGGTCTGTTGTGCTCAGTGTGTGGTCAGCTGTCTGTGTGTTAGTCAGGAGGTCCGGGCTCAGGTGTGTCAGACCGTGCATTAGTGCACAGCTTAGAGTATATAATTTACGTACAGTCAAGTGGCGTGTAGGTTTATCCTCATATGATGTGCCTGGGCAGCTCATGAGGCAATATTTTTTTTCTAGAGGGCAGGCAGAGTGCTGCACAGTGGGTTCGGAATTGCCAAACTTGAGGTCTTCTGGGCCAGGAGTGTGAGGACGGAAGTCTGAGAACACAAGCTAGACTTGGGTTTCAGGTCGAGGGCACGGCAGGTACCTCGGCAGATCTGAACCAATATCTCATGCATCTGAATTCAGGGCGAGGATCAGACATTGGCTCTGGTTGGAGTTTCTGTACATGACGGCCCATTCATGAAGGGAGTGGAATCTCTAGTCCATGGAGGTTTCCCCACGTTGGGAGTTGTGAGATGGCCCTTCAAAGATTCCTTCTGCGGGACAATTGAGACCTGTTGGACAGCTCCAGGACAACACATATGGAATGACTCGAGAGCACCATTCGAGGATGAATGCCTGGGAAGCCCGCCTCGCATTCCAATTTTCTTCTAGCAACAAGACAGTATAGATCTGATGGCTCAGCAGGTGTTACCGGGGTGGCTGAGTTGAAATGGACTTTCCGGAGGATGGGTCCTAATGTTTGTTTGTGTCCCTGAGGGCCTTGGAATGGGGCGGTGGCACCGGCACCCTGAAGTATTCTCCTAAGCCTTTGACATAGCTCCCATGCACAAGTTTCCTTGTGGAGACGAGATTTGTTCTGATGGGTGCCTCAGGAGAAGCCCTATGCTGGTATTGGAATCCAGGCTTTTGAGGAGACATGCCTGTAAACCAAAGCTATGGATCCCATTATGTCCTAGGGTCCTGCCTGGTTCAATCTTCTTCTCTGGGGACATCCATCTATGGTATGAGTGGAGGTTGATGCTCAGCTGGTGTCAGACGGCCCTTGTTTGTCCGGAACAACCTACACCATTGGGATGGCCTCAGGGACTATGGAGGGTTCTCCTAATTTGAACGGTTTGAGACAATGGCATGGGCAGAATTCCCATGGATTGGGTAGGCACAGTACTAATGTGTGGCTCCAGGGGCTCAGTCTGGAGGGTATGTGGCCCAGGAATTTGAGGACAGAAAACAAAAAACACAAACTCATCTTAGGTTTGGGAACGTAGGTATGGCAAGCCCGACCTACAAACCAGGAGAGGAACTCTTCAGGATATGAAGAAAGAGCGAGTCTGAGGCGCTTGCTCAGGCTTTTGTCTCTGGATTTTGTATCAGCGATGGCCGAGGAATGTCGGGGAGGCCTCCTGGGCCATGGACGAATCTTCCTCTCTGTGGATCTGGTCCGATCCCAATTCTTTTTCGTGAATCTGTGGGATGGGAGGACTCCTTTAAGGTTTGTTACCTGAGGTGTCCCACCAAAAGAGGAATTCCAAAGCAGAGCCCTGGGCAAGAGTGAAGGGACAACCCGAACTATGGTTAAAAATTGGGGTCTAGGGGCATGGCAAGCCCAATATGCTGTTTCTTCATGCAGCCACTGAGAGGCCTTGCCTGAGGACCGGGCTCAGGCTGAGGGTCACAATGTGTGTTTGAGACCAATGTAGCCCTCAAGCATGGGCTGGGTCTCATGTGCCACACTGGTTTCAACTACACTGAACGTTGGACACCATGCCAACCACGAGGTTTCTTGCCAAGGGAACGAGTTCTGATTTCTGCAACATTTTCAAACCTGGGCAGTGATTAGAGATAAGATCTAGGTACTGAAGCCTGAAAACCGAGGTTGGGAAGAGATGACGAACTAAGGCCATGGCGGTTCCAATGTGCCTAGTGTGCGGCCAGCTGTCTGGGTGGGGCCAGGAGGTCCAGCTCAGGCTGTGTCAGAGAAGGCAATGATGCCCAGATCAGCCTATATATTTGGTGTACAGCCAAATGGCGTGCAGGTTGATCTTCATTTGGGGTTTCTAGGTAGCCCCAGAGGGCAATGTTTCTCTTGGAGGGCCCACAGAGTGCTGCATTGTACTTCCGGATTGCCAAACTGGAGGGCTTGTGGGCCGGTAGTCTGAGGACGGAACTCTGAGAACACAAGCTAGGCTTAGGTTTTATGGTGAGGACATGGCAGGCACAATCTACAGACCTGAATCGAGATCTCGTGCACCTGAAGTCAGGTTGAGCATCAGACGATGCCTCAGGTTTGACTTTCTGTCCCTGATGGCCCCTTCATAAAGGGGGGGAATCACGAGGCCGTGGGGGTTTTCCCACCATGGGAGTTGTGAGAAGCTCCAAACTGCAAAGATTCTACTGTGGGACAATTGAGACCAGTTGGTTGGCTCCAGGCCAACGATTCTGAGCAGGGTTCTAAGGATGGATGGCTGGGTAGCCACCTCGCATTCTCCTAGCTACAAGATAGGCTAGATCTGTTGGATCTCGGGGAGCAACCGAGGAGGCTGAGTTTAAATGGACTCTCCTGTGGATGGGTCCTAATATGTTTTTGTGTCTATGAAGAATGTGGCATTAAACGGTGGCACTAGGGCCCTGAAGGCTTCTCCTAAACAGAGGTTTGACACAGCTCCACCATGCAAGTTTCCCATGTGTAGAGGAGATTTGTTCTGATGGGTGAGTCAAGAAACAGCCATATTCTGGTATTGAAATCCAGGCCTCTGAGGAGAGATGCCTGGAAACCAAAGCAATGAATCCGATTAGTGCCTAGGGGCCTGTTGGTTTCTTTTTACCTCGGGCGACATCTATCTATGGGTCAGAGTGCAGGTAGGTGCTCAGATGAACTCAGATTGCCCGTGTTTGTCCTTGGAAGCCAACACTATGGGATGGCCTCAGGGAATTTAAAGGTTTATACTTTTAGTTTCGTTGTCGCCATTGGAATGGGCTCACACAATTCCCTTGCGAGGGCAAGAACAGTCCTTAGGTTTGGCTTCAGGGGCCTGAGCCTATAGGGTGTGTAAGCCAGGGCTGTTTGGACAGTTGTCTGAAAACACAAACTCGACTTCTGTTTCGGGTCATAGGTAGGGCAGGACTGATCTACAGACCATGAGGAGAACATTTCGGTATATGAAAAAAAAGCGAGTGTGAGGCTATTGCTCATGTTTTTGTCTCTGCATATCATGTCACTCATGGTCGTGAAATTTCCGGGTGACTTCATGGGAAATGGACGAGTCTTACTCTCTGATGGTTTGGCCCCTTCCAAAGAGGTTGGGGTCATTCTGTGGGATGGAAGAAGTCGTTTTTTTTGTTGTTGTTGCTTTGTTTTGTTTCATTTTTTAACCTCCGTTGTCCCACCAAATGAGGAATTCCAGAGTAGAGCTCTGGGGAGGGGTGACTGGACAACCAGAAATCTGGTTAAAAATTGGGGCCTAGGGCTATGTCAAGCCCATTATGACATCTAGTGATCCAGGCTCTGAGAGGAATTACTAGAGGACAGGACTCACACTGAGGGTCACAATGCATATTTATGCCCTCGTCGCACTCAAGAATAGGCGGGCCTCAGGGTGAATGCTAGTTTCTCCTACAATGAACGTTGGACAACATGCCAACCACAAGGTTTCTTGCCATGTGTAAGGAGAAGTTCTGATTTCTGCATCACACTCACCCCTGGGCAGTGATTGGAGATAAAGTCTAGTTTCTGAGGCCTGAAAACTGAGGTAGGGAAGAGATGATGACCTAAGGCCATGGCGGTTCTGATGTGCTCAGTGTGCGGTCAGCTGTCTGGGTGTTGGTCAGGAAGTCCGGGCTCAGGTTGTGTCAGATAGTGCATTAGTGCCCAGGTTAGACTATATAATTCGGGCAAAGTCGAGTACTGTGTAGGTTTATCTTCATATAAGGTGCCTTGGCAGCTCTTTAGGCAATATTTTTTTTCCAGAAAGCAGGCCATGTGCTGCATTGTGGGACCGGATTTACCAATCATGAGGGCTTTGAAGCCAGGAGAGTGAGGTCGGAATTCTGAGAACAAAAGCTATACTTGAACTCAGGGCAAGGGCACGGCAGGTACCCCTGAGAATCTGAACCAATATCTCATCCATTTCAAGTCAGGGAGAGAATTAGACTTTGGCTTAGGTTGGAGTTTCTGTGCCTGACGGCCCCTTCATGAAGGTAGCGGGAATCTCGTGTCCATGGAGTTTTTCCCACGTGGGAGTTGTGGGTTGCCCCCTTCAAGAATTCCTTCTGCGGGACAATTGAGACCTTTGGGCAGCTCCAGGACATCCCATATGGAATGACTCCAGAGCACCGTTCGAGGGAGGATGCCTGGGAAGCCAGCCTCGCATTCCAATTGTCTCCTAGCAACAAGCCAGTTTAGATCTGATGGCTCTGCGGGAGCAACCGGGGTGGCTGACTTGATATGGACTTTCCTGAGGATGGGTCCTAATGTGTGTTTGTGTCCATGGGGCCTTGGAATGGGGCCGTGGCACCAGGACCCTGAAGTATTCTCCTAAGCTTTTGACATAGCTCGATGCACATGTTTCCTTGTGGAGACGAGATTTGTTCTGATTGCTGCCTCAGGAAAACCCCTATGCTGGTATTGGAATCCAGGCTTTTGAGGAGACATGCCTGTAACCAAAGCAATGGATCCGATATGGCCAGGGTCCTGTCTGGTTCAATCTTCTTCTCTGCAGACATCCATCTATGGTATGAGTGGAGGTTGATGCTCAGCTGCTATCAGACCGCGCTTGTTTGTCACGGGCGACCTGCACTATTGGGATGGCCTCAGGGATTTGGAGGGTTCTCCTAATTTTACGGTTTTGGACAATGGAATGGGCAGAGTTCCTATGGATTGGGTAGGCACAGTCCTTATGTGTGGCTCCAGGGACCGCAGCGTGGAGGGTGTGTGGCCCAGGACTTTGAGGACAGAAGTCTGAAAACATAAACTCAGCTTAGGTTTGGAGACATAGGTATGGCAGGCCCGATCTATAAACCATGAGAAGAACACTTCAGGATATGAGGAAAGAGCGAGTCTGAGGTGCTTGTTCAGTCTTTTGTCTCTAGATTCGGTATCAGCGATGGCCGTGGATTGTCTGGGAAACCTCATGGGCCATTGACGAATCTTCCTCTCTGTGGAATTGGCCCGATCCCAATTCTTTTTCGTCAATCTGTGGAATGGGAGGTCTCCTTTCAGGTTGGTTACCTTAGGTGTCCCGCCAAAAGAGGAATTCCAAAGAAGAGCCCTGTGGAAAAGCGAAGGGACAACCCGAACTATGGGTAAAATTTGGGGCCTAGGGGCATGGCAAGCCCAATATGCTATCTCTTCATCCAGCCACTGAGAGGCCTTACCTGAGGACTGGGATCAGGCTGAGGGTCACAATGTGTGTTTCTGACCAATGTGGCCCATAAACATGGGCGGGGCCTCATGGGCCACACTGGTTTCAACTACACTGAACATTGGAAAACATGCCAACCACATGGTTTCTAGCCACGGTGAAGGAGTTGTGATTTCTGCATCACTTACAAGCCTGGGCAGTGATTGGAGATAAGGTCTAGGTTCTGAAACTTGAGAATCGAGGTTGGGAAGAGATGACGACCTAAGGACATGGCTCGTCCGGCGTGCTCAGTGTTCGACCAGCTTTCTGGGTGGGGCCAGGAAGTCCAGGCTCAGGCTGTGTAGAAAGGGCAATAGTGCCCAGGTCAGCCTATATATTTGGGGTACAGTCGAATGGCGTGCAGGTTGATCCTCATTTGGAGTTTCTGGGTAGCCCCACAGGGCAATGTTTTTCTTCCTGAAGGCTGGAAGAGTGCTGCATTATAGTTCTGGTTTGCAAACTGGAGGCTTGTGGGCCAGTAGTCTGAAGACGGAAATCTGAGAACACAAGCTAGGCTTAGGTTTCTGGGTGAGGACAAGGCAGGAACAATCTACAGACCTGAATCGAGATCTCGTGCTTCTGAAGTCAGGGCGAGGATCAGAAGATCGCTCAGGTTGGTGTTTCTGTCCCTGATGGCCCCTTCATGAAGGGGCGGGGGGGTCAAGAGGCCGTAGGGGTTTTCCCACGATGTTAGTTGTGAGAAGCTCCAAACTGCAAAGATTCTTGTGCAGGACAATTGAGACATGTTGGTTGGCTCCAGGCCAACGATTCCGAGCAGGGTTCTAAGGATGGATGCCTGGGTAGCCCACCTTGCATTCCAATTGTGTCCTAGCAACAAGACAGGTTATATCTGCTGGATCTGGGCGAGCAATCTGGATCTGAGTTGAAATGGACTCTCCTGTGGATGGATCCTAATATGTTTTTGTGTCTCTGGAGACCTTGGAATGAAGCGGTGGCACTGGGGTCCTGAAGGGTTTTTTCAAACAGAGGCTTTGACACAGCTCCAACGTGCAAGTTTCCCATATGCAGATGAGATTTTTTATGACGGATGAGTCAGGAAACAGCCATATGCTGGTATTGAAATCCAGGCCTCTGAGGAGAGATGACTGGATACCACAACAATGAATCCGAATAGTGCCTAGGGGCCTGTTCGTACCTTTTTACCTCTGGGAACATCAGTCTATGCGTCTGAGTGCATGTAGGTTCTCAGATGGGCTCAGATTGCCCGAGTTTGTCCTGGGAAGCCACCACTATTGGGATGGCCTCAGGGAGTTTGCAGGTTTATCCTATTAGTAGGGTTGTGGCCATTGGAATGGGAACATACAATTCCCTTGGAGAGGGCAAGTACAGTCCTCAGGTTTGGCTCCAGGGGCCTGAGCCTGTAGGGTGTGTAGGCAGAGCTGTTTGGACAGTCGTCTGAAAACACAAACGCGGCTTATGTTTCAGGTCATAGGTATGGCAGGATTGATCTACAGACCATGAGGAGAACTCTTCGGGATATGAATAAGGGGCGAGTGTGAGGCTCGTGCTCAAGTTTTTGTCTCTGGATATCGTGACACTCATGGTCGTGAAATTCCCTGGTGACTTCATGGGAAATGGACGAGTCTTACACTCTGGGGGTTTGGCCCCGTCCAAAGAGTTTGGGGTCATTCTGTGGGATGGAAGAAGTCCGTTTTGTTGTTGTTGTTGATTTGCCATGTTTTGTTTTTTAACCTCAGGTGTCCCACCAAATGAGGGATTCCAGAGTAGAGCCCTGGGGAGGGCCGAACAGACAACCAGAAATCTGGTTAAAAATTGTGGCCTAGGGACATGTCAAGCCCATTATGACATCTAATGGTCGAGCCACTGAGAGGACTTACTAGAGGACAGGACTCACGCTGAGGGTCACAATGCGTGTTTATGCCCACTTCGCAAACAAGAATGGGCAGGGCCTCATGGTGAATCCTGGTTTCTCCTACACTGAACGTTGGACAACATGCCAACCACAAGGTTTCTTGCCATGGGTAAGGAAGAGTTCTGATTTCTGCATCACAGGCACCCCTGGGCAGTGATTGGAGATAAGGTCTAGGTACTGAAGCCTAAAAACTGAGGTAGGGAAGAGATGATGACCTAAGGCCATGTCGGTTCTGATGTGCTCAGTGTGCGGTCAGCTGTCTGGGTGTTGGTCAGGAGGTCCGAGCTCAGGTTGTGTCAGACAGTGCATTAGTGCCCAGGTTAGACTATATAATTTGGGTACAGTCGAGTGCCATGTAGATTTATCCTCATATAAGTTGTCTGGGTAGCTCATTAGGCAAAATTTGTTTTCTAGAGGGCAGGCAGTGTGCTTCATTGTCAGTCCGGAATTGCTAAACTTGAGGGCTTCGTGTAGAGGAGTGTGAGGACGGAAGTCTGAGAACACAAGCTAGACTTGGGTTTCAGGGCGAGGACACGGCAGGTACCACTGTAGATCTGAACCAATATCTCATGCATCTGAAGTCAGGGCGAGGATCAGACGTTGGCTCAGGTTGGAGTTTCTGTGCATGACGGACCCTTCATGAAGGGAGCGGAATCTCAAGGCCATGGAGTTTTTCCCACGTTGGGAGTTGTGGGATGCCCCCATCAAGGATTCCTTCTGCGGGACAATTGAGACCTGTTGGGCAGCTTCAGGACATCCCATATGGAATGACTCCAGGGCACTGTTCGAGGATGGATGCCTGGGAAGCCGGCCTCGCATTCCAAATGTCTCCCAGCAACAAGACAGTTTAGATCTGATGGTTCTGCGGGAGCAACCGGGGTGGCTGACTTGAAATGGACTTTCCTGAGGATGGGTCCTAATGTGTGTTTGTGTCCATGAGGGCCTTAAAAAGGGGCGGTGGCACCGGGACCCTGAAGTATTCTCCTAAGCTTTTGACATAGCTCGATGCACAAGGTTCCTTGTGGAGACGAGATTTGTTTTGATGGGTGCCTCAGGAAAACTTCTATGCTGGTATTGGAATCCAGGCTTTTGAGGAGACATGCCTGTAATCCAAAGCAATGTATCCGATTATGGCCTAGGGTCCTGTCTGGTTCAATCTTCTTCTCAGGGGACATCCATCTATGGTATGAGTGGAGGTAGATGCTCAGCAGGTATCAGACCGCCCTTGTTTGTCCCAGGCGACCTGCACTATTGGGATGGCCTCAGGGATTTGGAGGGTTCTCCAAATTTTACTGTTTTGGACAATGGCATCGGCAGAATTCCCATGGATTGGGTTGGCACAGTCCTAATGTGTGACTCCAGGGGCACCAGCCTGGAGGGTGTGTGGCCCAGGACTTTGAGGACAGAAGTCTGAAAACACAAACTCAGCTTAGGTTTGGGGACGTAGGTATGGCAGGCCCGATCTATAAACCATGAGAAGAACTCTTCCGGATATGAAGAGAGAGCGAGTCTGAGGCGCTTGCTCAGGCTTTTGTCTCTGGATTTTGTATCAGAGATGGCCGTGGAATGTCGGGGAGGCCTCATGGGCCATGGACGAATTTTCCTCTCTGTGGATTTGGCCCGATCCCAATTGTTTTTCGTCAATCTGTGGAATGGGAGGACTCCTTTCAGGTTTGTTACCTCAGGTGTCCCGCCAAAAGAGTAATTCCAAAGAAGAGCCCTGGGGAAAAGTGAAGGGAGAACCCGAACTATTGGTAAAATTTGGGGCCTAGGGGCATGGCAAGCACAATATGCTGTCTCTTCATCCAGCCACTGAGAGGCCTTACCTGAGGCCTGGGATCAGGCTGAGGGACACAATGTGTGTTTGTGACCAATGTGGCCCATAAACATGGGCGGGGCCTCATGGGCCACACTGGTTTCAACTACACTGAACATTGGAAAACATGCCAACCACTACGTTTCTTGCCAAGGCGAAGGAGAAGTTCTGATTCTTGCATCACGTTTACTCCTGAACAGTGAGTGGAGATAAGGTCTAGGTTCTGAAGGTGAAAACTGAGGTTGGGTAGAGATGATGGCCTAAAGCCATTGTGGGTGTGATATGCTCTGTGTATGGCCAGCTGTCTGGGTGTTGGACTGGAGGTCTGCCCTCAGGCTGTGTCAGACAGGGCTTTAGTGCACAGGCTAGAATGTATAATTGGGGTATGGTCGAGTGGCATGCAAGTTGTTACTCATTTGGCGTTTCTGGTTAGCCCTATAGGGCAACATTTTTCTTCTGGAGGGCAGGCAGAGTGCTGCATTGTGTCTCCAGAATTGCCAAACTGGAGGGGTGTGGCCAGGATTGTGAGGAAGGAAGACTGAAAACACAAGCTAGCACGAGTTTTGGGGCCAAGAGCATGGCAGGCCCACTCTGCAGAGGCTGAATCGAGATCTCCTGCAGGTGAGGTCAGGGCGAGTATCAGATGTTGCCTCAAGCTGCAGTTTGTGTCCATGACGGCCCTTACATGAAGGGGGTGGGGGCGTCATGAGGCCAGGGAGGTTTCCCTACGCTGGGAGTTGTGAGCTGCTCCAAACTTCAAAGTTTCCTTCTTCAGGACAGTCGAGTACTATTGGTTGGTCCCTTGATGCCCCATACAGAAAGACTAGAGAGCAGGGGCCTAAGCATGGATGCCGAGAAACGCCAACTCCCCTTCCCATTGCCTGGTCGAGACAAGGCACGCTCAATCTGCGGGCTCTTGGGTGAGCTACCCAGAAGGCTGAGTTTAAATGGACTCTGCTGAGGATGAGTCATAATGTGGGTTGGTGGCCATGGAGACCTTGGAATGTGGCAGTAGCTAAGGGACTCTGCAGGATTCTCCAACCCGAAGGGCTTGACACAACTCCAACAAGGAAGCTTCCCATGTGGAGATGAGGGGTCTTCTGTCTGGTGCCTCAGGAAAGCCGCGTATGCTGGTCTTCGAACCCAGGCCTCTGAGGAGTGATACCTGGACACCAAAGCAAGAGTTCATATTAGGGCCTAGGGGCCTGTCTGGTTCAATCTTCTGTCTCTGCGGATATCTGTCTGTGTTTCTGCATGGAGGTAGTAGTTGCTCAGCTTGTGTCATAATGCCCCTATTTGTCCAGTGCGGCTTGCGGTAGTGGGATGTCCTTGGGGACCTTGAGGTTTCTACTATTTTGTAGAATTGTGCCCAATGGAATGGGCAGTTTCTTAGGAGAGAGCAGGCACAGTTCTGTGGTGTGGCTCCAGAGACCCCAGCCTGGAGGCTGTGTGGGCCATGGCTGTGCAGACAGACATCCAAAAACCCTAACTCAGCTCAGGTTTGGGGCCCAGGTTACGGCAGGCCTGATCTACAGTCCATGAGGGGAGCTCCTCTAAATATGAAAGAAGGGTGAGTGGGAGGCAGTAGCTCAGGCTTTTGTCTCTGGATGTTTTGTCCACAATGGCCGTTTAATGTAGGAGTTGCCTCATGGGTCATAGAAGTCTCCCTCTCTGGTAGTTTGTCCAGCCCCCAAGAGTTTGGGGTCATTCTGTGGGAAGGGAAGTGTCCTGTTTTCTGCTTCATGTGTCCCCCCAGTAGAGGGATTCTAGAGCATAGCAGTGGGTACTGACAACTGGAATACTCGCCCTCTGGTTAAGCCTGGGGGCCTATGGATATGACAAGCCCCATATGCAGGATCTTGGTCCAGCCACTGAGAGGCGTTACTTTAATACGGGACTCACGCTGCAGGTCACAATGCATGTCTGTGCCCTAGGCGGCCCTCAAGCACTGGCGTGGCCTTTCGGACAATGCAGGTTTTCCCACATTGAACGTTGGACAACATGCCAACCACAAGGTTTCTGGCCATGAGGAAGGAGGAATTCTAATTTCTGCATCACGTTCACCCCTGGGCAGTGATTGGAGATAAGGTCTAGGTTCTGAAGCCTGAAAACCGAGGTTGGGAAGAGATGACGACCTACAGCCATAACGGGTCCTATGTGTCCAGGTTGGGGCCAGCTGTCTGGGTGTCGTTTGGGATGTCTTGTCTCAGGCTGTGCCAGACAGGGCATTAGTATACAGGGTGGGCTGTATAATTGCTTTACAATCGAGTGGCATGCATTAGAAAATCATTTGGGGTTTCTTATTAGCAGCAGAGGGCAAAGTTTTTCTTCTGGAGGGCAGGCAGAGTGCTGCATTGTGGCTTCGGAATTCCCAAACTGGAGGGCTTGTGGGCCAGGAGAGTGAGGACGGATGTCTGAGAACACAAGCGAGGCTTAGGTTTCGGGCAAGGACATGGCAGGCACACTCTGCAGAGCTGAATTGAGATCTCATGCGTCTGAAGTCAGGTCGAGGTTCAGACTTTGGCTCAGGTTTGAGTTTCTGTCCATGTTGGCCCCTTCAGGAAGGGGGGGCATTATGAGGCCATGGGGGTTTTCCCACTATTGGAGTTGTGAGATGCTCCAAACCGCAAGGATTCCTTCTGTGGGACAATTAAGATTAGTTGGATGGCTCCAGGACGTCTTATAAGGTATTTTTCCAGAACAGGGTTCTAAGTATGGATGCCTGGGCAGCCAGCCTCACATTCCAATTGTCTCCTAGCAACAAGAAACGTTTGATCTGCAGGCTTGGGGTAGCACAGAGGGGGCTGAGTTGATATGGACTTTCCTGAGGATGGTCTTAATGTTGGTTTGAGTCCATGGAGACCTTGGTATGGGGCAGTGGCACCAGGGCCCTGAAGGATTCTCCTAACCAGAGGTTATGACAAAGCTCCAATGAGCAAGTTTCCATGGGGAGACGAGATTTGTTCTTATTGGTGCCTCAGGAAACCACCATATGCTGGTATTGGAAACGAGGCTTCTGAGGAGAGATGCCTGGAAACCAAAGCAATGGATCTGATTAGGGCCTAGGGGCCTGTTCGGTTCAATATTCTTCTCTGGGGACATCTGTTGTCTGAGTGGAGGTAGTTGCTCAGCTGGTTTGAGATCACCCCTGTTTGTCCTGGGCGGCCTACACTATTGGGATGGTCTCGGTGACTTTGGAGGTTTTTCCTAATTTGCAAGGTTGTGGCCAATGGAATGGGAAGAATTCCCTTGAAAGGGAAGCACAGTCCTGAGGTGTGGCTCCAGGGACCCAAGTGTGGAGCGTGTGTGGTCCAGGGCTATTTGGACAAAAGTCTGAAAACACAAACTCCACTTAGGTTGTGGAATGTAGGTATGGCCGGCCCGATCTATAGACCGTGAGGAGACCTCTTCGGGATATGAACAAAGGGCGAATGTGAGGTGCTTGCTCATGCTTTTTTTTTTTTTTTTTTCTGGAAATGTGTCACCGATTGCCATGGAATGTCAGGGTGTCCTCATGGGCCATCGATGAAGCTCCCTTTCTGGGGATTTGACCCGATCCCAAGAGATTGGGGTCATTCTGTGGGAAGGGAGGAGGCCGTTCTGGTTTTTTTTTTTTTTTTTTTTTTTTTTAACCTCAGGTGGACCACCAAAAGAGGGATTCCAGAGCAGAGTCGTGGGTGGGGGCAACTGGACAACCAGATCTCTGGTTAACATTGGGACCTAAGAACATGGCAAGCCCCATTGTGGGCTCTTGGTCCAGACACTGAGAGGCCTTCCTTGAGGATAGGTCTCACACTGAGTTTCACAATGTGTTTTTGTGCCCAAGGAGCCCCTCAAGTCAGGGCGTGGCCTAATGTACCATGCTGGTTTCTCCTACACTGAACGTTGAACAGTATGGGAACCACAAGTTTTCTGGCAATGGGGAAGATGGAGTTCTAATTTCTGCAACACTTTCACTCCTGGACTGTGATTGGATTTAAGGTCTAGGTTCTGAAGCCTGAAAACTGAGGTTGGGAAGAGATGAAGCCCTAAGGCCATGGTGTGTCTGATGTGCTCAGTGTTCGGCCAGCTGTTGAGTGTGGGTTGGGAGGTGCAGGCTCAGGCTGTGGCAGACAGGGAATTAGTGCCCAGGCTAGACTGCATCATTGGGGTGCAGTCGAGTTTCGTGCAGGATGGTACTCATTTGTGGTTACTGGGTAGCCCCAGAGGGCAACGTTTTTCTTCTGGAGGGAAGACACAGTGCCACATAGTGACTCCAAAATTCCCAAACTGGAAGGCTTGTGGGCCAGGAGTGTGAGGAAAAAATTCTGAGAACACAAGCCAGACTTAGATTTCGGGGTGAGGGGACGGCAGGCACCCTCTGCAGAGATGATTCGAGATCCCGTATACCTGAAGACAGAGCTAGGATCAGACGTTTTCTTAGGTCGGAATTTCTGTCCATGACGGCCCCTTAATGAAGGGGAGGGTGTCACGAGGACTTGGATGTTTTCCCATTATGGGAATTGTGAGATGCTCCAAACCACAATGATTCCTTCAGTGGGACAGTCGAGACATGTTGAATGGCTCCAGGACATCCCATAAGGAAGTTATCCAGAGCAGGGTTCTAAGGATGGATGCCTGGGCAGCCTGCCTCCCATTCCAGGTGTCTCATAGAGCCAAGGCAAGTTTGATCTGCTGGATCTAGGGGAGCAACCGAGGCGGGTGTTTTGAAATGGGTGAGTTGAGGATGGGTCATAATGTGCATTTGTGTCCATGTAGACCTTGGAATGGGGTGCTTGATCCGGGGCCTTGAGGGATGTTCATAACCGGAGGTTTTGATGGAGCTCTAAAGAGTATATTTCCTATGTAGAGAAGAGAATTGTTTTGATGAGTGCCTAAGGAATCTCCCATATGCTGGTATTGGAAACCAGGCCTCTGAGGAGAGATGACTGGAATCAAAATCAATGGATCTGATTAGGGCCTCAGTGCCCGTCCAGTTCAATCTTATTCTATGGGGATATCTGTCTCTGGGTCTGAGTGGAGGTGGTTTCCTAACTTGTGAAAGATCATCCCTGTGTGTCCTGGGCAGCCAACACAATTCGGATGGCCTGCGGGAGTTTGGAGGATTCTCCTAATCTATAGGGTTGTGGCCAATGGAAATGGCAGAATTCCCCTGGAGAGGGAAGCCAAAGTCCTGAGGTGTGGCTCCAGGGGCCCCAGCTTGGATGGTGTGTGGGCCATGCCTGTGGGGACAGAAGTCTGAAAACACAACTCAGCTTAGGTTTGGGGATGTATGTATGAAGGCTCGATCTACAGACCGTGAGAATTTTCCGGGCTATGAACAAAGGGCGAGTATGTGGCGCTTGCTCAGGCTTTTGTCTCTGAATTTTGTGTCAACGGTGGCCATGGAATTTCGGGATGTCCTCAAGGGCCATGGACAATTCTTTCTCTGGTGATATGGCCTGATCCCAAGTGGTTGGGATCATTCTGTGGATTGGAAGAGTCCGTTCTGTATATATATATATATATATATATATATATATATATATATATATATATATATATTTTTTTTTTTTTTACCTCAGGTGTCCCACCAAAGAGGGATTCTGAGTAGAGCCCTGAGTAGGGGTGACTAGACATCTCGAACTCTTGTTGATATTGGGGGACTGGGGCTTGGCAAGCCCCATATGTGGGCTGTTGTTCCAGTCACTAAGAAGCTTTACATGAGGATAGGGCTCACGCTGAGGGTCTCAATGTGTGTTTGTGCAAATTGTGGCCCTCAGGGATAGGTGGGGCCTCATAGTCCATGCTGCTTTCTCCTACAATGAACATTGGACAACTTGCTAACCACTAGGTTTCTTGCCAAGGCGAAGGAGAAGTTCTGATTCTTGCATCACGTTCACTCCTGAGCAGTGAGTGGAGATAAGGTTTAGGTTCTGAAGGTGAAAACTGAGGTTGGGTAGAGATGATGGACTAAAGCCATTGTGGGTGTGATATGCTCTGTGTACGGCAAGCTGTTTGGGTGTTGGACTGGAGGTCTGCCCTCAGGTTGTGTGAGACAGGGCTTTAGTGCCCAGGCTAGACTGTATAATTGGGGTATGGTCGAGTGGCATGCAGGTTGTTACTCATTTGGCGTTTCTGGTTAGCCCTATAGGGCAACATTTTTCTTCTGGAGGGCAGGCAGAGTGCTGCATTGTGTCTCCAGAATTGCCAAACTGGAGGGGTGTGGCCAGGATTGTGAGGAAGGAAGACTGAAAACACAAGCTAGCACGAGTTTTGGGGCCAAGAGCATGGCAGGCCCACTCTGCAGAGGCTGAATCGAGATCTCCTGCAGGTGAGGTCAGGGCGATTATCAGATGTTGCCTCAAGCTGGAGTTTGTGTCCATGACGGCCCCTTCCTGAAGGGAGTGGGAGCGACATGAGGCCAGGGAGGTTTCCCTACGCTGGGAGTTGTGAGCTGCTCCAAACTTCAAAGTTTCCTTCTTCAGGACAGTCGAGTACTATTGGATGGTTCCAGGATGCCCCATACAGAAACACTCGATAGCAGGGGCCTAAGTATGGATGCCGAGAAACGCCAACTCCCCTTCCCATTGCCTGGTCGAGACAAGGCACGCTCAATCTGCGGGCTCTTGGGTGAGCTACCCAGAAGGCTGAGTTTAAATGGACTCTCCTGAGGATGAGTCATAATGTGGGTTGGTGGCCATGGAGACCTTGGAATGTGGCAGTAGCTAAGGGACTCTGCAGGATTCTCCAACCCGAAGGGCTTGACACAACTCCAACAAGGAAGCTTCCCATGTGGAGATGAGGGGTCTTCTGTCTGGTGCCTCAGGAAAGCCGCGTATGCTGGTCTTCGAACCCAGGCCTCTGAGGAGTGATACCTGGACACCAAAGCAAGAGTTCATAATAGGGCCTAGGGGCCTGTCTGGTTCAATCTTCTGTCTCTGCGGATATCTGTCTGTGTTTCTGCATGGAGGTAGTAGTTGCTCAGCTTGTGTCATAATGCCCCTATTGGTCCAGTGCGGCTTGCGGTAGTGGGATGTCCTTGGGGACCTTGAGGTTTCTACTATTTTGTAGAATTGTGCCCAATGGAATGGGCAGTTTCTTAGGAGAGAGCAGGCACAGTTCTGTGGTGTGGCTCCAGAGACCCCAGCCTGGAGGCTGTGTGGGCCATGGCTGTGCAGACAGACATCCAAAAACCCTAACTCAGCTCAGGTTTGGGGCCCAGGTTACGGCAGGCCTGATCTACAGTCCATGAGGGGAGCTCCTCTAAATATGAAAGAAGGGTGAGTGGGAGGCAGTAGCTCAGGCTTTTGTCTCTGGATGTTTTGTCCACAATGGCCGTTTAATGTAGGAGTTGCCTCATGGGTCATAGAAGTCTCCCTCTCTGGTAGTTTGTCCAGACCCCAAGAGTTTGGGGTCATTCTGTGGGAAGGGAAGTGTCCTGTTTTCTGCTTCATGTGTCCCCCCAGTAGAGGGATTCTAGAGCATAGCAGTGGGTACTGACAACTGGAATACTCGCCCTCTGGTTAAGCCTGGGGGCCTATGGATATGACAAGCCCCATATGCAGGATCTTGGTCCAGCCACTGAGAGGCGTTACTTTAATACGGGACTCACGCTGCAGGTCACAATGCATGTCTGTGCCCTAGGCGGCCCTCAAGCACTGGCGTGGCCTTTCGGACAATGCAGGTTTTCCCACATTGAACGTTGGACAACATGCCAACCACAAGGTTTCTGGCCATGAGGAAGGAGGAATTCTAATTTCTGCATCACGTTCACCCCTGGGCAGTGATTGGAGATAAGGTCTAGGTTCTGAAGCCTGAAAACCGAGGTTGGGAAGAGATGACGACCTACAGCCATAACGGGTCCTATGTGTCCAGGTTGGGGCCAGCTGTCTGGGTGTCGTTTGGGATGTCTTGTCTCAGGCTGTGCCAGACAGGGCATTAGTATACAGGGTGGGCTGTATAATTGCTTTACAATCGAGTGGCATGCATTAGAAAATCATTTGGGGTTTCTTATTAGCAGCAGAGGGCAAAGTTTTTCTTCTGGAGGGCAGGCAGAGTGCTGCATTGTGGCTTCGGAATTCCCAAACTGGAGGGCTTGTGGGCCAGGAGAGTGAGGACGGATGTCTGAGAACACAAGCGAGGCTTAGGTTTCGGGCAAGGACATGGCAGGCACACTCTGCAGAGCTGAATTGAGATCTCATGCGTCTGAAGTCAGGTCGAGGTTCAGACTTTGGCTCAGGTTTGAGTTTCTGTCCATGTTGGCCCCTTCAGGAAGGGGGGGCATTATGAGGCCATGGGGGTTTTCCCACTATTGGAGTTGTGAGATGCTCCAAACCGCAAGGATTCCTTCTGTGGGACAATTAAGATTAGTTGGATGGCTCCAGGACGTCTTATAAGGTATTTTTCCAGAACAGGGTTCTAAGTATGGATGCCTGGGCAGCCAGCCTCACATTCCAATTGTCTCCTAGCAACAAGAAACGTTTGATCTGCAGGCTTGGGGTAGCACAGAGGGGGCTGAGTTGATATGGACTTTCCTGAGGATGGTCTTAATGTTGGTTTGAGTCCATGGAGACCTTGGTATGGGGCAGTGGCACCAGGGCCCTGAAGGATTCTCCTAACCAGAGGTTATGACAAAGCTCCAATGAGCAAGTTTCCATGGGGAGACGAGATTTGTTCTTATTGGTGCCTCAGGAAACCACCATATGCTGGTATTGGAAACGAGGCCTCTGAGGAGAGATGCCTGGAAACCAAAGCAATGGATCTGATTAGGGCCTAGGGGCCTGTTCGGTTCAATATTCTTCTCTGGGGACATCTGTTGTCTGAGTGGAGGTAGTTGCTCAGCTGGTTTGAGATCACCCCTGTTTGTCCTGGGCAGCCTACACTATTGGGATGGTCTCGGTGACTTTGGAGGTTTTTCCTAATTTGCAAGGTTGTGGCCAATGGAATGGGAAGAATTCCCTTGAAAGGGAAGCACAGTCCTGAGGTGTGGCTCCAGGGACCCAAGTGTGGAGCGTGTGTGGTCCAGGGCTATTTGGACAAAAGTCTGAAAACACAAACTCCACTTAGGTTGTGGAATGTAGGTATGGCCGGCCCGATCTATAGACCGTGAGGAGACCTCTTCGGGATATGAACAAAGGGCGAATGTGAGGTGCTTGCTCATGCTTTTTTTATTTTTTTTTTCTGGAAATGTGTCACCGATTGCCATGGAATGTCAGGGTGTCCTCATGGGCCATCGATGAAGCTCCCTTTCTGGGGATTTGACCCGATCCCAAGAGATTGGGGTCATTCTGTGGGAAGGGAGGAGGCCGTTCTGGTTTTTTTTTTTTTTTTTTTTTTTTTTTAACCTCAGGTGGACCACCAAAAGAGGGATTCCAGAGCAGAGTCGTGGGTGGGGGCAACTGGACAACCAGATCTCTGGTTAACATTGGGACCTAAGAACATGGCAAGCCCCATTGTGGGCTCTTGGTCCAGACACTGAGAGGCCTTCCTTGAGGATAGGTCTCACACTGAGTTTCACAATGTGTTTTTGTGCCCAAGGAGCCCCTCAAGTCAGGGCGTGGCCTAATGTACCATGCTGGTTTCTCCTACACTGAACGTTGAACAGTATGGGAACCACAAGTTTTCTGGCAATGGGGAAGATGGAGTTCTAATTTCTGCAACACTTTCACTCCTGGACTGTGATTGGATTTAAGGTCTAGGTTCTGAAGCCTGAAAACTGAGGTTGGGAAGAGATGAAGCCCTAAGGCCTTGGTGTGTCTGATGTGCTCAGTGTTCGGCCAGCTGTTGAGTGTGGGTTGGGAGGTGCAGGCTCAGGCTGTGGCAGACAGGGAATTAGTGCCCAGGCTAGACTTCATCATTGAGGTGCAGTCGAGTTTCGTGCAGGATGGTACTCATTTGTGGTTACTGGGTAGCCCCAGAGGGCAACGTTTTTCTTCTGGAGGGAAGACACAGTGCCACATAGTGACTCCAAAATTCCCAAACTGGAAGGCTTGTGGGCCAGGAGTGTGAGGAAAAAATTCTGAGAACACAAGCCAGACTTAGATTTCGGGGTGAGGGGACGGCAGGCACCCTCTGCAGAGATGATTCGAGATCCCGTATACCTGAAGACAGAGCTAGGATCAGACGTTTTCTTAGGTCGGAATACCTGTCCATGACGGCCCCTTAATGAAGGGGAGGGTGTCACGAGGACTTGGAGGTTTTCCCATTATGGGAATTGTGAGATGCTCCAAACCACAATGATTCCTTCTGTGGGACAGTCGAGACATGTTGAATGGCTCCAGGACATCCCATAAGGAAGTTATCCAGAGCAGGGTTCTAAGGATGGATGCCTGGGCAGCCTGCCTCCCATTCCAGGTGTCTCATAGAGCCAAGGCAAGTTTGATCTGCTGGATCTAGGGGAGCAACCGAGGCGGGTGTTTTGAAATGGGTGAGTTGAGGATGGGTCATAATGTGCATTTGTGTCCATGTAGACCTTGGAATGGGGTGCTTGATCCGGGGCCTTGAGGGATGTTCATAACCGGAGGTTTTGATGGAGCTCTAAAGAGTATATTTCCTATGTAGAGAAGAGAATTGTTTTGATGAGTGCCTAAGGAATCTCCCATATGCTGGTATTGGAAACCAGGCCTCTGAGGAGAGATGACTGGAATCAAAATCAATGGATCTGATTAGGGCCTCAGTGCCCATCCAGTTCAATCTTATTCTATGGGGATATCTGTCTCTGGGTCTGAGTGGAGGTGGTTTCCTAACTTGTGAATGATCATCCCTGTGTGTCCTGGGTAGCCAACACAATTCGGATGGCCTGCGGGAGTTTGGAGGATTCTCCTAATCTATAGGGTTGTGGCCAATGGAAATGGCAGAATTCCCCTGGAGAGGGAAGCCAAAGTCCTGAGGTGTGGCTCCAGGGGCCCCAGCTTGGATGGTGTGTGGGCCATGCCTGTGGGGACAGAAGTCTGAAAACACAACTCAGCTTAGGTTTGGGGATGTATGTATGAAGGCTCGATCTACAGACCTTGAGAATTTTCCGGGCTATGAACAAAGGGCGAGTATGTGGCGCTTGCTCAGGCTTTTGTCTCTGAATTTTGTGTCAACGGTGGCCATGGAATTTCGGGATGTCCTCAAGGGCCATGGACAATTCTTTCTCTGGTGATATGGCCTGATCCCAAGTGGTTGGGATCATTCTGTGGATTGGAAGAGTCCGTTCTGTATGTATATATATATATATATATATATATATATATATATATATATTTTTTTTTTTTTTACCTCAGGTGTCCCACCAAAGAGGGATTCTGAGTAGAGTCCTGAGTAGGGGTGACTAGACATCTCGAACTCTTGTTGATATTGGGGGACTGGGGCTTGGCAAGCCCCATATGTGGGCTGTTGTTCCAGTCACTAAGAGGCTTTACATGAGGATAGGGCTCACGCTGAGGGTCTCAATGTGTGTTTGTGCAAATTGTGGCCCTCAGGGATAGGTGGGGCCTCATAGTCCATGCTGCTTTCTCCTACAATGAACATTGGACAACATGCTAACCACTAGGTTTCTTGCCAAGGCGAAGGAGAAGTTCTGATTCTTGCATCACGTTCACTCCTGAGCAGTGAGTGGAGATAAGGTCTAGGTTCTGAAGGTGAAAACTGAGGTTGGGTAGAGATGATGGACTAAAGCCATTGTGGGTGTGATATGCTCTGTGTACGGAAAGCTGTTTGGGTGTTGGACTGGAGGTCTGCCCTCAGGTTGTGTGAGACAGGGCTTTAGTGCCCAGGCTAGACTGTATAATTGGGGTATGGTCGAGTGGCATGCAGGTTGTTACTCATTTGGCGTTTCTGGTTAGCCCTATAGGGCAACATTTTTCTTCTGGAGGGCAGGCAGAGTGCTGCATTGTGTCTCCAGAATTGCCAAACTGGAGGGGTGTGGCCAGGATTGTGAGGAAGGAAGACTGAAAACACAAGCTAGCACGAGTTTTGGGGCCAAGAGCATGGCAGGCCCACTCTGCAGAGGCTGAATCGAGATCTCCTGCAGGTGAGGTCAGGGCGATTATCAGATGTTGCCTCAAGCTGGAGTTTGTGTCCATGACTGCCCCTTCCTGAAGGGAGTGGGAGCGACATGAGGCCAGGGAGGTTTCCCTACGCTGGGAGTTGTGAGCTGCTCCAAACTTCAAAGTTTCCTTCTTCAGGACAGTCGAGTACTATTGGATGGTTCCAGGATGCCCCATACAGAAACACTCGATAGCAGGGGCCTAAGCATGGATGCCGAGAAACGCCAACTCCCCTTCCCATTGCCTGGTCGAGACAAGGCACGCTCAATCTGCGGGCTCTTGGGTGAGCTAACCAGAAGGCTGAGTTTAAATGGACTCTGCTGAGGATGAGTCATAATGTGGGTTGGTGGCCATGGAGACCTTGGAATGTGGCAGTAGCTAAGGGACTCTGCAGGATTCTCCAACCCGAAGGGCTTGACACAACTCCAACAAGGAAGCTTCCCATGTGGAGATGAGGGGTCTTCTGTCTGGTGCCTCAGGAAAGCCGCGTATGCTGGTCTTCGAACCCAGGCCTCTGAGGAGTGATACCTGGACACCAAAGCAAGAGTTCATAATAGGGCCTAGTGGCCTGTCTGGTTCAATCTTCTGTCTCTGCGGATATCTGTCTGTGTTTCTGCATGGAGGTAGTAGTTGCTCAGCTTGTGTCATAATGCCCCTATTTGTCCAGTGCGGCTTGTGGTAGTGGGATGTCCTTGGGGAACTTGAGGTTTCTACTATTTTGTAGAATTGTGGCCAATGGAATGGGCAGTTTCTTAGGAGAGAGCAGGCACAGTTCTGTGGTGTGGCTCCAGAGACCCCAGCCTGGAGGCTGTGTGGGCCATGGCTGTGCAGACAGACATCCAAAAACCCTAACTCAGCTCAGGTTTGGGGCCCAGGTTACGGCAGGCCTGATCTACAGTCCATGAGGGAACTCCTCTAAATATGAAAGAAGGGTGAGAGGGAGGCAGTCGCTAAGGCTTTTGTCTCTGGATGTTTTGTCCACAATGGCCGTTTAATGTAGGAGTTGCCTCATGGGTCGTAGAAGTCTCCCTCTCTGGTAGGTTGTCCAGCCCCCAAGAGTTTGGGGTCATTCTGTGGGAAGGGAAGTGTCCTGTTTTCTGCTTCATGTGTCCCCCCAGTAGAGGGATTCTAGAGCATAGCAGTGGGTACTGACAACTGGAATACTCGCCCTCTGGTTAAGCCTGGGGGCCTATGGATATGACAAGCCCCATATGCAGGATCTTGGTCCAGCCACTGAGAGGCGTTACTTTAATACGGGACTCACGCTGCAGGTCACAATGCATGTCTGTGCCCTAGGCGGCCCTCAAGCACTGGCGTGGCCTTTCGGACAATGCAGGTTTTCCCACATTGAACGTTGGACAACATGCCAACCACAAGGTTTCTGGCCATGGGGAAGGAGGAATTCTAATTTCTGCATCACGTTCACCCCTGGGCAGTGATTGGAGATAAGGTCTAGGTTCTGAAGCCTGAAAACCGAGGTTGGGAAGAGATGACGACCTACAGCCATAACGGGTCCTATGTGTCCAGGTTGGGGCCAGCTGTCTGGGTGTCGTTTGGGATGTCTTGTCTCAGGCTGTGCCAGACAGGGCATTAGTATACAGGGTGGGCTGTATAATTGCTTTACAATCGAGTGGCATGCATTAGAAAATCATTTGGGGTTTCTTATTAGCAGCAGAGGGCAAGTTTTTCTTCTGGAGGGCAGGCAGAGTGCTGCATTGTGGCTTCGGAATTCCCAAACTGGAGGGCTTGTGGGCCAGGAGAGTGAGGACGGATGTCTGAGAACACAAGCTAGGCTTAGGTTTCGGGCAAGGACATGGCAGGCACACTCTGCAGAGCTGAATTGAGATCTCATGCGTCTGAAGTCAGGTCGAGGTTCAGACTTTGGCTCAGGTTTGAGTTTCTGTCCATGTTGGCCCCTTCAGGAAGGGGGGGCATTATGAGGCCATGGGGGTTTTCCCACTATTGGAGTTGTGAGATGCTCCAAACCGCAAGGATTCCTTCTGTGGGACAATTAAGATTAGTTGGATGGCTCCAGGACGTCTTATAAGGTATTTTTCCAGAACAGGGTTCTAAGTATGGATGCCTGGGCAGCCAGCCTCACATTCCAATTGTCTCCTAGCAACAAGAAACGTTTGATCTGCTGGCTTGGGGCTGAGTTGATATGGACTTTCCTGAGGATGGTCTTAATGTTGGTTTGAGTCCATGGAGACCTTGGTATGGGGCAGTGGCACCAGGGCCCTGAAGGATTCTCCTAACCAGAGGTTATGACAAAGCTCCAATGAGCAAGTTTCCATGGGGAGACGAGATTTGTTCTTATTGGTGCCTCAGGAAACCACCATATGCTGGTATTGGAAACGAGGCCTCTGAGGAGAGATGCCTGGAAACCAAAGCAATGGATCTGATTAGGGCCTAGGGGCCTGTCCGGTTCAATATTCTTCTCTGGGGACATCTGTTGTCTGAGTGGAGGTAGTTGCTCAGCTGGTTTGAGATCACCCCTGTTTGTCCTGGGCAGCCTACACTATTGGGATGGCCTCGGTGACTTTGGAGGTTTTTCCTAATTTGCAAGGTTGTGGCCAATGGAATGGGAAGAATTCCCTTGAAAGGGAAGCACAGTCTTGAAGTGTGGCTCCAGGGACCCAAGTGTGGAGCGTGTGTGGTCCAGGGCTATTTGGACAAAAGTCTGAAAACACAAACTCCACTTAGGTTGTGGGATGTAGGTATGGCCGGCCCGATCTATAGACCGTGAGGAGACCTCTTCGGGATATGAACAAAGGGCGAATGTGAGGTGCTTGCTCATGCTTTTTTTTTTTTTTTCTGGAAATGTGTCACCGATTGCCATGGAAGGTCAGGGTGTCCTCATGGGCCATCGATGAGGCTCCCTTTCTGGGGATTTGACCCGATCCCAAGAGTTTGGGGTCATTCTGTGGGAAGGAAGGAGGCCTTTGCGTTTTTTTTTTTTGTTGTTTATTTTTTTTGTTTTCTGATTTTTGTTTTTTTTTTAACCTCCGGTGGACCACCAAAAGAGGGATTCCAGAGCAGAGTCGTGAGTGGGGGCAACTGGACAACCAGACCTCTGGTTAACATTGGGACCTCAGAACATGGCAAGCCCTATATGTGGGCTCTTGTTCCATACACTGAGAGGCCTTCCTTGAGGATAGGTCTCACACTGAGTTTCACAATGTGTTTTTGTGCTCAAGGAGCCCCTCAAGTCAGGGCGTGGCCTAATGTACCATGCTGGTTTCTCCTACACTGAACGTTGCACAGTATGGGTACCACAAGTTTTCTGGTAATGGGGAAGATGGAGTTCTAATTTCTGCAACACTTTCACTCCTGGAATGTGATTGGATTTAAGGTCTAGGTTCTGAAGCCTGAAAACTGAGGTTGGGAAGAGATGAAGCCCTAAGGCCATGGTGTGTCTGATGTGCTCAGTGTTCGGCCAGCTGTTGAGTGTGGGTTGGGAGATGCAGGCTCAGGCTGTGGCAGACAGGGAATTAGTGCCCAGGCTAGACTGTATCATTGGGGTGCAGTCGAGTTTTGTGCAGGATGGTACTCCTTTGTGGTTACTGGGTAGCCCCAGAGGGCAACGTTTTTCTTCTGGAGGGAAGACACAGTGCCACATAGTGACTCCAAAATTCCCAAACTGGAAGGCTTGTGGGCCAGGAGTGTGAGGAAAAATTTCTGAGAACACAAGCCAGACTTAGATTTCGGGGTGAGGGGACGGCAGGCACCCTCTGCAGAGATGATTCGAGATCCCGTATACCTGAAGACAGAGCTAGGATCAGACGTTTTCTTAGGTCGGAAATCTGTCCATGACGGCCCATTCATGAAGGGGAGGGTGTCACGAGGACATGGAGGTGTTCCCACAATGGGAATTGTGAGATGCTCCGAACCACAATGATTCCTTCTGTGGGACAGTCGAGACATGTTGAATGGCTCCAGGACATCCCATAAGGAAGTTATCCAGAGCAGGGTTCTAAGGATGGATGCGTGGGCAGCCTGCCTCCCATTCCAGGTGTCTCATAGAGCCAAGGCAAGTTCGATCTACTGGATCTAGGGGAACAACCGAGGCGGGTGTTTTGAAATGGGCGAGTTGAGGATGGGTCATAATGTGCATTTGTGTGCATGTAGACCTTGGAATGGGGTGCTTGATCCGGGGCCTTGAGGGATGTTCATAACCGGAGGTTTTGATAGAGCTCTAAAGAGTATATTTCCTATGTAGAGAAGAGAATTGTTTTGATGAGTGCCTAAGGAATCTCCCATATGCTGGTATTGGAAACCAGTCCTCTGAGGAGAGATGACTGGAATCAAAAGCAATGGATCTGATTAGGGCCTAAGTGCCCGTCCAGTTCAATCTTATTCTATGGGGATATCTGTCTCTGGGTCTGAGTGGAGGTGGTTTCCTAACTTGTGAAAGATCATCCCTGTTTGTCCTGGGCAGCCAACACAATTCAGATGGCCTGTGGGAGTTTGGAGGATTCTCCTAATCTATAGGGTTGTGGCCAATGGAAATGGCAGAATTCCCCTGGAGAGGGAAGCCACAGTCCTGAGGTGTGGCTCCAGGGGCCCCAGCTTGTATGGTGTGTGGGCCAGGATTGTGGGGACAGGAGTCTGAAAACACAAACTCAGCTTAGGTTTGGGGATGTATGTATGAAGGCTCGATCAACAGACCGTGAGAATTTTCCGGGCTATGAACAAAGGGCGAGTATGTGGCGCTTGCTCAGGGTTTTGTCTCTGGATTTTGTGTCAATGGTGGCCGTGGAATGTCGGGGTGTCCTCAAGGGCCATGGACAATTCTTTCTCTGGTCATTTGGCCTGATCCCAAGGGGTTGGGATTATTCTGTGGATGCGAAGAGTCCTTTCTGTATTTTTTTTTTTTACCTCAGGTGTCCCACCAAAGAGGGATTCCAGAGTAGAGCCCTGAGTAGGGGTGACTAGACATCTCGAACTCTGTTTGAGATTGGGGGAATAGGGGCTTGGGAAGCCCCATATGTGGGCTGTTGTTCCAGTCACTAAGAGGCTTTACATGAGGATAGGGCTCACGCTGAGGGTCACAATGTTTGTTTGTGCAAATTGTGGCCCTCAGGGACAGGTGGGGCCTCATAGTCCATGCTGCTTTCTCCTACAATGAACATTGGACAATATGCCAACCACTTGGTTTCTTGCCAAGGCGAAGGAGAAGTTCTGATTCTTGCATCACGTTCACTCCTGAGCAGTGAGTGGAGATAAGTTCTAGGTTCTGAAGGTGAAAACTGAGGTTGGGTAGAGATGATGGCCTAAAGCCATTGTGGGTGTGATATGCTCTGTGTATGGCCAGCTGTCTGGGTGTTGCACCTGAGGTCTGCCCTCAGGCTGTGTCAGACAGGGCTTTAGTGCACAGGCTAGACTATAATTGGGGTATGGTCGAGTGGCATGCAGGTTGTTACTCATTTGGCGTTTCTGGTTAGCCCTATAGGGCAACATTTTTCTTCTGGAGGGCAGGCAGAGTGCTGCATTGTGTCTCCAGAATTGCCAAACTGGAGGGGTGTGGCCAGGATTGTGAGGAAGGAAGTCTGAAAACACAAGCTAGCACGAGTTTTGGGGCCAAGAGCATGGCAGGCCCACTCTGCAGAGGCTGAATCGAGATCTCCTGCAGGTGAGGTCAGGGCTATTATCAGATGTTGCCTCAAGCTGGAGTTTGTGTCCATGATGGCCCCTTCCTGAAGGGGGTGGGGGCGTCATGATGCCAGGGAGGTTTCCCTACGCTGGGAGTTGTGAGCTGCTCCAAACTTCAAAGTTTCCTTCTTCAGGACAGTCGAGTACTATTGGATGGTTCCAGGATGCCCCATACAGAAACACTCGAGAGCAGGGGCCTAAGCATGGATGCCGAGAAACGCCAACTCACCTTCCCATTGCCTGGTCGAGACAAGGCACGCTCAATCTGCGGGCTCTTGGGTGAGCTATCCAGAAGGCTGAGTTTAAATGGACTCTCCTGAGGATGAGTCATAATGTGGGTTGGTGGCCATGGAGACCTTGGAATGTGGCAGTAGCTAAGGGACTCTGCAGGATTCTCCAACCCGAAGGGCTTGACACAACTCCAACAAGGAAGCTTCCCATGTGGAGATGAGAGGTCTTCAGTCTGGTGCCTCAGGAAAGCCCCGTATGCTGGTCTTCGAACCCAGGCCTCTGAGGATTGATACCTGGACACCAAAGCAAGAGTTCATAATAGGGCCTAGGGGCCTGTCTGGTTCAATCTTCTGTCTCTGCGGATATCTGTCTGTGTGTCTACATGGAGGTAGTAGTTGCTCAGCTTGTGTCATAATGCCCCTATTTGTCCAGTGCGCTTGCGGTAGTGGGATGTCCTTGGAGACCTTCAGGTTTCTACTACTTTGTAGAGTTGTGGCCAATGGAATGGGCAGTTTCTTAGGAGAGAGCAGGCACAGTTCTGTGGTGTGGCTCCAGAGACCCCAGCCTAGAGGCTGTGTGAGCCATGGCTGTGCAGACAGACATTCAAAAACCCTAACTCAGCTCAGGTTTGGGGCCGAGGTTACGGCAGGCCTTATCTACAGTCCATGAGGGGAGCTCCTCTGGATATGAAAGAAGGGTGAGAGGGAGGCAGTCGCTCAGGCTTTTGTCTCTGGATGTTTTGTCCACAATGGCCGTTTAATGTAGGAGTTGCCTCATGGGTCGTAGAAGTCTCCCTCTCTGGTAGTTTGTCCAGCCCCCAACAGTTTGGGGTCATTCTGTGGGAAGGGAAGTGTCCTGTTTTCTGCTTCATGTGTCCCCCCAGTAGAGGGATTCTAGAGCATAGCAGTGGGTACTGACAACTGGAATACTCGCCCTCTGGTTAAGCCTGGGGGCCTATGGATATGACAAGCCCCATATGCAGGATCTTGGTCCAGCCACTGAGAGGTGTTACTTTAATACGGGACTCACGCTGCAGGTCACAATGCATGTCTGTGCCCTAGGCGGCCCTCAAGCACTGGCGTGGCCTTTCGGACAATGCAGGTTTTCCCACATTGAACGTTGGACAACATGCCAACCACAAGGTTTCTGGCCATGGGGAAGGAGGAATTCTAATTTCTGCATCACGTTCACCCCTGGGCAGTGATTGGAGATAAGGTCTAGGTTCTGAAGCCTGAAAACCGAGGTTGGGAAGAGATGACGACCTACAGCCATAGCGGGTCCTATGTGTCCTGGTTGGGGCCAGCTGTCTGGGTGTCGTTTGGGATGTCTTGTCTCAGGCTGTGCCAGACAGGGCATTAGTATACAGGGTGGGCTGTATAATTGCTTTACAATCGAGTGGCATGCATTAGAAAATCATTGGGCGTTTCTTATTAGCAGCATAGGGCAAAGTTTTTCTTCTGGAGGGCAGGCAGAGTGCTGCATTGTGGCTTCGGAATTCCCAAACTGGAAGGCGTGTGGGCCAGGAGAGTGAGGACGGAAGTCTGAGAACACAAGCTAGGCTTAGGTTTCGGGGCAAGGACATGGCAGGCACACTCTGCAGAGCTGAATTGAGATCTCATGCGTCTGAAGTCAGGTCGAGGTTCAGACTTTGGCACAGGTTTGAGTTTCTGTCCATGTTGGCCCCTTCAGGAAGGGGGGGCATTATGAGGCCATGGGGGTTTTCCCACTATTGGAGTTGTGAGATGCTCCAAACCGCAAGGATTCCTTCTGTGGGACAATTAAGATTTGTTGGAAGGCTCCAGGACGTCTTATAAGGTATTTTTCCAGAACAGGGTTCTAAGTATGGATGCCTGGGCAGCCAGCCTCACATTCCAATTGTCTCCTAGCAACAAGAAACGTTTGATCTGCTGGCTTGGGGTAGCAACAGAGGGGGCTGAGTTGATATGGACTTTCCTGAGGATGGTCTTAATGTTGGTTTGAGTCCATGGAGACCTTGGTATGGGGCAGTGGCACCAGGGCCCTGAAGGATTCTCCTAACCAGAGGTTATGACAAAGCTCCAATGAGCAAGTTTCCATGGGGAGACGAGATTTGTTCTTATTGGTGCCTCAGGAAACCACCATATGCTGGTATTGGAAACGAGGCCTCTGAGGAGAGATGCCTGGAAACCAAAGCAATGGATCTGATTAGGGCCTAGGGGCCTGTCCGGTTCAATATTCTTCTCTGGGGACATCTGTTGTCTGAGTGGAGGTAGTTGCTCAGCTGGTTTGAGATCACCCCTGTTTGTCCTGGGCAGCCTATACTATTGGGATGGCCTCGGTGACTTTGGAGGTTTTTCCTAATTTGCAAGGTTGTGGCCAATGGAATGGGAAGAATTCCCTTGAAAGGGAAGCACAGTCCTGAGGTGTGGCTCCAGGGACCCAAGTGTGGAGCGTGTTTGGTCCAGGGCTATTTGGACAAAAGTCTGAAAACACAAATTCCTCTTAGGTTGGGGGATGTAGGTATGGCCGGCCCGATCTATAGACCGTGAGAAGACCTCTTCGGGATATGAACAAAGGGCGAATGTGATGTGCATGCTCAAGCTTTTTTTTTTTTTTTTTCTGGAAATGTGTCACCGATTGCCATGGAATGTCGGGGTGTCCTCATGGGCCATCGATGAGGCTCCCTTTCTGGGGTTTTGACCCGATCCCAAGAGTTTGGGGTCATTCTGTGGGAAGGGAGGAGGCCTTTTTTTTGTTTTTTATTTTTTTTTGTTTTTTGTTTTTTGTTTTTTTACCTCAGGTGGACCACCAAAAGAGGGATTCCAGAGCAGAGTGGTGGGGGGCGCAACTGCACAACCAGAACTCTGGTTAACATTGGGACCTCAGAACATGGCAAGCCCTATATGTGGGCTCTTGGTCCAGACACTGAGAGGCCTTCCTTGAGGATAGGTCTCACACTGAGTTTTACAATGTGTTTTTGTGCCCAAGGAGCCCCTCAAGTCAGGGCGTGGCCTAATGTACCATGCTGGTTTCTCCTACACTGAACATTGCACAGTACGGGAACCACAAGTTTTCTGGCAATGGGGAAGATGGAGTTCTAATTTCTGCAACACTTTCAGTCCTGGACTGTGTTTGGATTAAGGTCTAGGTTCTGAAGCCTGAAAACTGAGGTTGGGAAGAGATGAAGCCCTAAGGCCATGGTGTGTCTGATGTGCTCAGTGTTCGGCCAGCTGTTGAGTGTGATTGGGAGGTGCAGGCTCAGGCTGTGGCAGACAGGGAATTAGTGCCCAGGCTAGACTGTATCATTGGGTGCAGTCGAGTTTCGTGCAGGATAGTACTCATTTGTGGTTACTGGGTAGCCCCAGAGGACAACGTTTTTCTTCTGGAGGGAAGACACAGTGCCACATAGTGGCTCCAGAATTCCCAAACTGGAAGGCTTGTGGGCCAGGAGTGTGAGGAAAAAATTCTGAGAACACAAGCCAGACTTAGATTTCGGGGTGAGGGGACGGCAGGCACCCTCTGCAGAGATGATTCGAGATCCCGTATACCTGAAGACAGAGCTAGGATCAGACGTTTTCTTAGGTCGGAATTTCTGTCCATGACGGCCCCTTAATGAAGGGGAGGGTGTCACGAGGACATGGAGGTTTTCCCACGATGGGAATTGTGAGATGCTCCAACCCACAATGATTCCTTCTGTGGGACAGTCGAGACATGTTGGATGGCTCCAGGACATCTCATAAGGAAGTTATCCAGAGCAGGGTTCTAAGGATGGATGCGTGGGCAGCCTGCCTCCCATTCCAGGTGTCTCATAGAGCCAAGGCAAGTTCGATCTGCTGGATCTAGGGGAGCAACCGAGGCGGGTGTTTTGAAATGGGTGAGTTGAGGATGGGTCATAATGTGCATTTGTGTCCATGTAGACCTTGGAATGGGGTGCTTGATCCGGGGCCTTGAGGGATGTTCATAACCGGAGGTTTTGATGGAGCTCTAAAGAGTATGTTTCCTATGTAGAGAAGAGAATTGTTTTGATGAGTGCCTAAGTAATCTCCCATATGCTGGTATTGGAAACAAGGCCTCTGAGGAGAGATGACTGGAATCAAAAGCAATGGATCTGATTAGGGCCTAAGTGCCCGTCCAGTTCAATCTTATTCTATGGGGATATCTGTCTCTGGGTCTGAGTGGAGGTGGTTTCCTAACTTGTGAAAGATCATCCCTGTTTGTCCTGGGCAGCCAACACAAATCGGATGGCCTGGGGGAATTTGGAGGATTCTCCTAATCTATAGGGTTGTGGCCAATGGAAATGGCAGGATTCCCCTGAAGAGTGAAGCCACAGTCCTGTGGTGTGGCTCCAGGGGCCCAGCTTGGATGGTGTGTGGGCCAGGATTGTGGGGACAGGAGTCTGAAAACACAAACTCAGCTTAGGTTTGGGGATGTATGTATGAAGGCTCGATCAACAGACCGTGAGAATTTTCCGGGCTATGAACAAAGGGCGAGTATGTGGCGCTTGCTCAGGGTTTTGTCTCTGGATTTTGTGTCAATGGTGGCCGTGGAATGTCGGGGTGTCCTCAAGGGCCATGGACAATTCTTTCTCTGGTCATTTGGCCTGATCCCAAGGGGTTGGGATTATTCTGTGGATGCGAAGAGTCCTTTCTGTATTTTTTTTTTTTACCTCAGGTGTCCCACCAAAGAGGGATTCCAGAGTAGAGCCCTGAGTAGGGGTGACTAGACATCTCGAACTCTGTTTGAGATTGGGGGAATAGGGGCTTGGGAAGCCCCATATGTGGGCTGTTGTTCCAGTCACTAAGAGGCTTTACATGAGGATAGGGCTCACGCTGAGGGTCACAATGTTTGTTTGTGCAAATTGTGGCCCTCAGGGACAGGTGGGGCCTCATAGTCCATGCTGCTTTCTCCTACAATGAACATTGGACAATATGCCAACCACTTGGTTTCTTGCCAAGGCGAAGGAGAAGTTCTGATTCTTGCATCACGTTCACTCCTGAGCAGTGAGTGGAGATAAGTTCTAGGTTCTGAAGGTGAAAACTGAGGTTGGGTAGAGATGATGGCCTAAAGCCATTGTGGGTGTGATATGCTCTGTGTATGGCCAGCTGTCTGGGTGTTGCACCTGAGGTCTGCCCTCAGGCTGTGTCAGACAGGGCTTTAGTGCACAGGCTAGACTATAATTGGGGTATGGTCGAGTGGCATGCAGGTTGTTACTCATTTGGCGTTTCTGGTTAGCCCTATAGGGCAACATTTTTCTTCTGGAGGGCAGGCAGAGTGCTGCATTGTGTCTCCAGAATTGCCAAACTGGAGGGGTGTGGCCAGGATTGTGAGGAAGGAAGTCTGAAAACACAAGCTAGCACGAGTTTTGGGGCCAAGAGCATGGCAGGCCCACTCTGCAGAGGCTGAATCGAGATCTCCTGCAGGTGAGGTCAGGGCTATTATCAGATGTTGCCTCAAGCTGGAGTTTGTGTCCATGATGGCCCCTTCCTGAAGGGGGTGGGGGCGTCATGATGCCAGGGAGGTTTCCCTACGCTGGGAGTTGTGAGCTGCTCCAAACTTCAAAGTTTCCTTCTTCAGGACAGTCGAGTACTATTGGATGGTTCCAGGATGCCCCATACAGAAACACTCGAGAGCAGGGGCCTAAGCATGGATGCCGAGAAACGCCAACTCACCTTCCCATTGCCTGGTCGAGACAAGGCACGCTCAATCTGCGGGCTCTTGGGTGAGCTATCCAGAAGGCTGAGTTTAAATGGACTCTCCTGAGGATGAGTCATAATGTGGGTTGGTGGCCATGGAGACCTTGGAATGTGGCAGTAGCTAAGGGACTCTGCAGGATTCTCCAACCCGAAGGGCTTGACACAACTCCAACAAGGAAGCTTCCCATGTGGAGATGAGAGGTCTTCAGTCTGGTGCCTCAGGAAAGCCCCGTATGCTGGTCTTCGAACCCAGGCCTCTGAGGATTGATACCTGGACACCAAAGCAAGAGTTCATAATAGGGCCTAGGGGCCTGTCTGGTTCAATCTTCTGTCTCTGCGGATATCTGTCTGTGTGTCTACATGGAGGTAGTAGTTGCTCAGCTTGTGTCATAATGCCCCTATTTGTCCAGTGCGCTTGCGGTAGTGGGATGTCCTTGGAGACCTTCAGGTTTCTACTACTTTGTAGAGTTGTGGCCAATGGAATGGGCAGTTTCTTAGGAGAGAGCAGGCACAGTTCTGTGGTGTGGCTCCAGAGACCCCAGCCTAGAGGCTGTGTGAGCCATGGCTGTGCAGACAGACATTCAAAAACCCTAACTCAGCTCAGGTTTGGGGCCGAGGTTACGGCAGGCCTTATCTACAGTCCATGAGGGGAGCTCCTCTGGATATGAAAGAAGGGTGAGAGGGAGGCAGTCGCTCAGGCTTTTGTCTCTGGATGTTTTGTCCACAATGGCCGTTTAATGTAGGAGTTGCCTCATGGGTCGTAGAAGTCTCCCTCTCTGGTAGTTTGTCCAGCCCCCAACAGTTTGGGGTCATTCTGTGGGAAGGGAAGTGTCCTGTTTTCTGCTTCATGTGTCCCCCCAGTAGAGGGATTCTAGAGCATAGCAGTGGGTACTGACAACTGGAATACTCGCCCTCTGGTTAAGCCTGGGGGCCTATGGATATGACAAGCCCCATATGCAGGATCTTGGTCCAGCCACTGAGAGGTGTTACTTTAATACGGGACTCACGCTGCAGGTCACAATGCATGTCTGTGCCCTAGGCGGCCCTCAAGCACTGGCGTGGCCTTTCGGACAATGCAGGTTTTCCCACATTGAACGTTGGACAACATGCCAACCACAAGGTTTCTGGCCATGGGGAAGGAGGAATTCTAATTTCTGCATCACGTTCACCCCTGGGCAGTGATTGGAGATAAGGTCTAGGTTCTGAAGCCTGAAAACCGAGGTTGGGAAGAGATGACGACCTACAGCCATAGCGGGTCCTATGTGTCCTGGTTGGGGCCAGCTGTCTGGGTGTCGTTTGGGATGTCTTGTCTCAGGCTGTGCCAGACAGGGCATTAGTATACAGGGTGGGCTGTATAATTGCTTTACAATCGAGTGGCATGCATTAGAAAATCATTGGGCGTTTCTTATTAGCAGCATAGGGCAAAGTTTTTCTTCTGGAGGGCAGGCAGAGTGCTGCATTGTGGCTTCGGAATTCCCAAACTGGAAGGCGTGTGGGCCAGGAGAGTGAGGACGGAAGTCTGAGAACACAAGCTAGGCTTAGGTTTCGGGGCAAGGACATGGCAGGCACACTCTGCAGAGCTGAATTGAGATCTCATGCGTCTGAAGTCAGGTCGAGGTTCAGACTTTGGCACAGGTTTGAGTTTCTGTCCATGTTGGCCCCTTCAGGAAGGGGGGGCATTATGAGGCCATGGGGGTTTTCCCACTATTGGAGTTGTGAGATGCTCCAAACCGCAAGGATTCCTTCTGTGGGACAATTAAGATTTGTTGGAAGGCTCCAGGACGTCTTATAAGGTATTTTTCCAGAACAGGGTTCTAAGTATGGATGCCTGGGCAGCCAGCCTCACATTCCAATTGTCTCCTAGCAACAAGAAACGTTTGATCTGCTGGCTTGGGGTAGCAACAGAGGGGGCTGAGTTGATATGGACTTTCCTGAGGATGGTCTTAATGTTGGTTTGAGTCCATGGAGACCTTGGTATGGGGCAGTGGCACCAGGGCCCTGAAGGATTCTCCTAACCAGAGGTTATGACAAAGCTCCAATGAGCAAGTTTCCATGGGGAGACGAGATTTGTTCTTATTGGTGCCTCAGGAAACCACCATATGCTGGTATTGGAAACGAGGCCTCTGAGGAGAGATGCCTGGAAACCAAAGCAATGGATCTGATTAGGGCCTAGGGGCCTGTCCGGTTCAATATTCTTCTCTGGGGACATCTGTTGTCTGAGTGGAGGTAGTTGCTCAGCTGGTTTGAGATCACCCCTGTTTGTCCTGGGCAGCCTATACTATTGGGATGGCCTCGGTGACTTTGGAGGTTTTTCCTAATTTGCAAGGTTGTGGCCAATGGAATGGGAAGAATTCCCTTGAAAGGGAAGCACAGTCCTGAGGTGTGGCTCCAGGGACCCAAGTGTGGAGCGTGTTTGGTCCAGGGCTATTTGGACAAAAGTCTGAAAACACAAATTCCTCTTAGGTTGGGGGATGTAGGTATGGCCGGCCCGATCTATAGACCGTGAGAAGACCTCTTCGGGATATGAACAAAGGGCGAATGTGATGTGCATGCTCAAGCTTTTTTTTTTTTTTTTTCTGGAAATGTGTCACCGATTGCCATGGAATGTCGGGGTGTCCTCATGGGCCATCGATGAGGCTCCCTTTCTGGGGTTTTGACCCGATCCCAAGAGTTTGGGGTCATTCTGTGGGAAGGGAGGAGGCCTTTTTTTTGTTTTTTATTTTTTTTTGTTTTTTGTTTTTTGTTTTTTTACCTCAGGTGGACCACCAAAAGAGGGATTCCAGAGCAGAGTGGTGGGGGGCGCAACTGCACAACCAGAACTCTGGTTAACATTGGGACCTCAGAACATGGCAAGCCCTATATGTGGGCTCTTGGTCCAGACACTGAGAGGCCTTCCTTGAGGATAGGTCTCACACTGAGTTTTACAATGTGTTTTTGTGCCCAAGGAGCCCCTCAAGTCAGGGCGTGGCCTAATGTACCATGCTGGTTTCTCCTACACTGAACATTGCACAGTACGGGAACCACAAGTTTTCTGGCAATGGGGAAGATGGAGTTCTAATTTCTGCAACACTTTCAGTCCTGGACTGTGTTTGGATTAAGGTCTAGGTTCTGAAGCCTGAAAACTGAGGTTGGGAAGAGATGAAGCCCTAAGGCCATGGTGTGTCTGATGTGCTCAGTGTTCGGCCAGCTGTTGAGTGTGATTGGGAGGTGCAGGCTCAGGCTGTGGCAGACAGGGAATTAGTGCCCAGGCTAGACTGTATCATTGGGTGCAGTCGAGTTTCGTGCAGGATAGTACTCATTTGTGGTTACTGGGTAGCCCCAGAGGACAACGTTTTTCTTCTGGAGGGAAGACACAGTGCCACATAGTGGCTCCAGAATTCCCAAACTGGAAGGCTTGTGGGCCAGGAGTGTGAGGAAAAAATTCTGAGAACACAAGCCAGACTTAGATTTCGGGGTGAGGGGACGGCAGGCACCCTCTGCAGAGATGATTCGAGATCCCGTATACCTGAAGACAGAGCTAGGATCAGACGTTTTCTTAGGTCGGAATTTCTGTCCATGACGGCCCCTTAATGAAGGGGAGGGTGTCACGAGGACATGGAGGTTTTCCCACGATGGGAATTGTGAGATGCTCCAACCCACAATGATTCCTTCTGTGGGACAGTCGAGACATGTTGGATGGCTCCAGGACATCTCATAAGGAAGTTATCCAGAGCAGGGTTCTAAGGATGGATGCGTGGGCAGCCTGCCTCCCATTCCAGGTGTCTCATAGAGCCAAGGCAAGTTCGATCTGCTGGATCTAGGGGAGCAACCGAGGCGGGTGTTTTGAAATGGGTGAGTTGAGGATGGGTCATAATGTGCATTTGTGTCCATGTAGACCTTGGAATGGGGTGCTTGATCCGGGGCCTTGAGGGATGTTCATAACCGGAGGTTTTGATGGAGCTCTAAAGAGTATGTTTCCTATGTAGAGAAGAGAATTGTTTTGATGAGTGCCTAAGTAATCTCCCATATGCTGGTATTGGAAACAAGGCCTCTGAGGAGAGATGACTGGAATCAAAAGCAATGGATCTGATTAGGGCCTAAGTGCCCGTCCAGTTCAATCTTATTCTATGGGGATATCTGTCTCTGGGTCTGAGTGGAGGTGGTTTCCTAACTTGTGAAAGATCATCCCTGTTTGTCCTGGGCAGCCAACACAAATCGGATGGCCTGGGGGAATTTGGAGGATTCTCCTAATCTATAGGGTTGTGGCCAATGGAAATGGCAGGATTCCCCTGAAGAGTGAAGCCACAGTCCTGTGGTGTGGCTCCGGGGCCCAGCTTGGATGGTGTGTGGGCCAGGACTGTGGGGACAGAAGTCTGAAAACACAAACTCAGCTTAGGTTTGGCGATGTATGTATGAAGGCTCGATCTACAGACCGTGAGAATTTTCCGGGCTATGAACAAAGGGCGAGTATGTGGCGCTTGCTCAGGGTTTTGTCTCTGGATTTTGTGTCAATGGTGGCCGTGGAATGTCTGGGTGTCCTCAAGGGCCATGGACAATTCTTTCTCTGGTGATTTGGCCTGATCCCAAGGGGTTGGGATCATTCTGTGGATGGGAAGAGTCCTTTATGTATTTTTTTTTTACCTCAGTTGTCCCACCAAGGAGGGATTCCAGAGTAGAGACCTGAGTAGGTGTGACTAGAAATCTCGAACTCTGGTTGAGATTGGGGGACTAGGGGCTTTGCAAGCCCCATATGTGGGCTGTTGTTCCAGTCACTAAGAGGCTTTACATGAGGATAGGGCTCACGCTGAGGGTCACAATGTGTGTTTGTGCAAATTGTGGCCCTCAGGGATAGGTGGGGCCTCATAGTCCATGCTGCTTTCTCCTACAATGAACATTGGACAACATGCCAACCACTAGGTTTCTTGCCAAGGCGAAGGAGAAGTTCTGATTCATGCATCACGTTCACTCCTGAGCAGTGAGTGGAGATAAGGTCTAGGTTCTGAAGGTGAAAACTGAGGTTTGGTAGAGATGATGGCCTAAAGCCATTGTGGGTGTGATATGCTCTGTGTACTGCCAGCTGTCTGGGTGTTGGACTGGAGGTCTGCCCTCAGGCTGTGTCAGACAGGACTTTAGTGCACAGGCTAGACTATAATTGGGGTATGGTCGAGTGGCATGCATGTTGTTACTCATTTGGCGTTTCTGGTTAGCCCTATAGGGCAACATTTTTCTTCTGGAGGGCAGGCAGAGTGCTGCATTGTGTCTCCAGAATTGCCAAACTGGAGGGGTGTGGCCAGGATTGTGAGGAAGGAAGTCTGAAAACACAAGCTAGCACGAGTTTTGGGGCCAAGAGCATGGCAGGCCCACTCTGCAGAGGCTGAATCGAGATCTCCTGCAGGTGAGGTCAGGGCGATTATCAGATGTTGCCTCAAGCTGGAGTTTGTGTCCATGACGGCCCCTTCCTGAAGGGGGTGGGGGCGTCATGAGGCCAGGGAGGTTTCCCTACGCTGGGAGTTGTGAGCTGCTCCAAACTTCAAAGTTTCCTTCTTCAGGACAGTCGAGTACTATTGGATGGTTCCAGGATGCCCCATACAGAAACACTCGAGAGCAGGGGCCTAAGCATGGATGCCGAGAAACGCCAACTCACCTTCCCATTGCCTGGTCGAGACAAGGCAAGCTCAATCTGCGGGCTCTTGGGTGAGCTACCCAGAAGGCTGAGTTTAAATGGACTCTCCTGAGGATGAGTCATAATGTGGGTTGGTGGCCATGGAGACCTTGGAATGTGGCAGTAGCTAAGGGCTTCTGCAAGATTCTCCAACCCGAAGGGCTTGACACAACTCCAACAAGGAAGCTTCCCATGTGGAGATGAGAGGTCTTCAGTCTGGTGCCTCATGAAAGCCCCGTATGCTGGTCTTCGAACCCAGGCCTCTGAGGATTGATACCTGGACACCAAAGCAAGAGTTCATAATAGGGCCTAGGGGCCTGTCTGGTTCAATCTTCTGTCTCTGCGGATATCTGTCTGTGTGTCTACATGGAGGTAGTAGTTGCTCAGCTTGTGTCATAATGCCCCTATTTGTCCAGTGCGCTTGCGGTAGTGGGATGTCCTTGGAGACCTTGAGGTTTCTACTATTTTGTAGAGTTGTGGCCAATGGAATGGGCAGTTTCTTAGGAGAGAGCAGGCACAGTTCTGTGGTGTGGCTCCAGAGACCCCAGCCTGGAGGCTGTGTGAGCCATGGCTGTGCAGACAGACATCCAAAAACCCTAACTCAGCTCAGGTTTGGGGCCGAGGTTAAGGCAGGCCTGATCTACAGTCCATGAGGGGAGCTCCTCTGGATATGAAAGAAGGGTGAGAGGGAGGCAGTCGCTCAGGCTTTTGTCTCTGGATGTTTTGTCCACAATGGCCGTTTAATGTAGGAGTTGCCTCATGGGTCGTAGAAGTCTCCCTCTTTGGTAGTTTGTCCAGCCCCCAAGAGTTTGGGGTCATTCTGTGGGAAGGGAAGTGTCCTGTTTTCTGCTTCATGTGTCCCCCCAGTAGAGGGATTCTAGAGCATAGCAGTGGGTACTGACAACTGGAATACTCGCCCTCTGGTTAAGCCTGGGGGCCTATGGATATGAAAAGCCCCATATGCAGGATCTTGTTCCAGCCACTGAGAGGCGTTACTTTAATACGGGACTCACGCTGCAGGTCACAATGCATGTCTGTGCCCTAGGCGGCCCTCAAGCACTGGCGTGGCCTTTCGGACAATGCAGGTTTTCCCACATTGAACGTTGGACAACATGCCAACCACAAGGTTTCTGGCCATGGGGAAGGAGGAATTCTAATTTCTGCATCACGTTCACCCCTGGGCAGTGACTGGAGATAAGGTCTAGGTTCTGAAGCCTGAAAACCGAGGTTGGGAAGAGATGACGACCTACAGCCATAGCGGGTCCTATGTGTCCAGGTTGGGGCCAGCTGTCTGGATGTCGTTTGGGATGTCTTGTCTCAGGCTGTGCCAGACAGGGCATTAGTATACTGGGTGGGCTGTATAATTGCTTTACAATCGAGTGGCATGCATTAGAAAATCATTTGGTGTTTCTTATTAGCAGCATAGGGCAAAGTTTTTCTTCTGGAGGGCAGGCAGAGTGCTGCATTGTGGCTTCGGAATTCCAAAACTGGAGGGCTTGTGGGCCAGGAGAGTGAGGACGGAAGTCTGAGAACACAAGCTAGGCTTAGGTTTCGGGGCAAGGACATGGCAGGCACACTCTGCAGAGCTGAATTGAGATCTCATGCGTCTGAAGTCAGGTTGAGGTTCAGACTTTTGCTCAGGTTTGAGTTTCTGTCCATGTTGGCCCCTTCAGGAAGGGGGGGCATTATGAGGCCATGGCGGTTTTCCCACTATTGGAGTTGTGAGGTGCTCCAAACCGCAAGGATTCCTTCTGTGGGACAATTAAGATTTGTTGGATGGCTCCAGGACGTCTTATAAGGTATTTTTCCAGAACAGGGTTCTAAGTATGGATGCCTGGGCAGCCAGCCTCACATTCCAATTGTCTCCTAGCAACAAGAAACGTTTGATCTGCTGGCTTGGGGTAGCAACAGAGGGGGCTGAGTTGATATGGACTTTCCTGAGGATGGTCTTAATGTTGGTTTGAGTCCATGGAGACCTTGGTATGGGGCAGTGGCACCAGGGCCCTGAAGGATTCTCCTAACCAGAGGTTATGACAAAGCTCCAATGAGCAAGTTTCCATGGGGAGACGAGATTTGTTCTTATTGGTGCCTCAGGAAACCACCATATGCTGGTATTGGAAACGAGGCCTCTGAGGAGAGATGCCTGGAAACCAAAGCAATGGATCTGATTAGGGCCTAGGGGCCTGTCCGGTTCAATATTCTTCTCTGGGGACATCTGTTGTCTGAGTGGAGGTAGTTGCTCAGCTGGTTTGAGATCACCCCTGTTTGTCCTGGGCAGCCTACACTATTGGGATGGCCTCGGTGACTTTGGAGGTTTTTCCAAATTTGCAAGGTTGTGGCCAATGGAATGGGAAGAATTCCCTTGAAAGGGAAGCACAGTCCTGAGGTGTGGCTCCAGGGACCCAAGTGTGGAGCGTGTGTGGTCCAGGGCTATTTGGACAAAAGTCTGAAAACACAAACTCCTCTTAGGTTGGGGGATGTAGGTATGGCCGGCCCGATCTATTACCGTGAGGAGACCTCTTCGGGATATGAACAAAGGGCGAATGTGATGTGCATGCTCAAGCTTTTTTTTTTTTTTTTTCTGGAAATGTGTCACCGATTGCCATGGAATGTCGGGGTGTCCTCATGGGACATCGATGAGGCTCCCTTTCTGGGGTTTTGACCCGATCCCAAGAGTTTGGGGTCATTCTGTGGGAAGGGAGGAGGCCTTTTTTTATTTTTTATTTTTTTTTGTTTTTGTTTTTTGTTTTTTTACCTCAGGTGGACCACCAAAAGAGGGATTCCAGAGCAGAGTGGTGGGGGGCGCAACTGCACAACCAGAACTCTGGTTAACATTGGGACCTAAGAACATGGCAAGCCCTATATGTGGGCTCTTGGTCCAGACACTGAGAGGCCTTCCTTGAGAATAGGTCTCACACTGAGTTTTACAATGTGTTTTTGTGCCCAAGGAGCCCCTCAAGTCAGGGCGTGGCCTAATGTACCATGCTGGTTTCTCCTACACTGAACATTGCACAGTATGGGAACCACAAGTTTTCTGGCAATGGGGAAGATGGAGTTCTAATTTCTGCAACACTTTCACTCCTGGACTGTGATTGGATTTAAGGTCTAGGTTCTGAAGCCTGAAAACTGAGGTTGGGAAGAGATGAAGCCCTAAGGCCATGGTGTGTCTGATGTGCTCAGTGTTCGGCCAGCTGTTGAGTGTGGGTTGGGTGGTGCAGGCTCAGGCTGTGGCAGACAGGGAATTAGTGCCCAGGCTAGACTGTATCATTGGGTGCAGTCGAGTTTCGTGCAGGATAGTAGTCATTTGTGGTTACTGGGTAGCCCCAGAGGACAACGTTTTTCTTCTGGAGGGAAGACACAGTGCCACATAGTGGCTCCAGAGTTACCAAACTGGAAGGCTTGTGGGCCAGGAGTGTGAGGAAAAAATTTTGAGAACACAAGCCAGACTTAGATTTCGGGGTGAGGGGACGGCAGGCACCCTCTGCAGAGATGATTCGAGATCCCGTATACCTGAAGACAGAGCTAGGATCAGACGTTTTCTTAGGTCGGAATTTCTGTCCATGACGGCCCCTTAATGAAGGGGAGGGTGTCATGAGGACATGGAGGTTTTCCCACGATGGGAATTGTGAGATGCTCCAACCCACAATGATTCCTTCTGTGGGACAGTCGAGACATTTTGGATGGCTCCAGGACATCTCATAAGGAAGTTATCCAGAGCAGGGTTCTAAGGATGGATGCATGGGCAGCCTGCCTCCCATTCCAGGTGTCTCATAGAGCCAAGGCAAGTTCGATCTGCTGGATCTAGGGGAGCAACCGAGGCGGGTGTTTTGAAATGGGTGAGTTGAGGATGGGTCATAATGTGCATTTGTGTCCATGTAGACCTTGGAATGGGGTGCTTGATCCGGGGCATTGAGGGATGTTCATAACCGGAGGTTTTGATGGAGCTCTAAAGAGTATGTTTCCTATCTAGAGAAGAGAATTGTTTTGATGAGTGCCTAAGGAATCTCCCATATGCTGGTATTGGAAACCAGGCCTCTGAGGAGCGATGACTTGAATCAAAAGCAATGGATCTGATTAGGGCCTAAGTGCCCGTCCAGTTCAATCTTATTCTATGGGGATATCTGTCTCTGGGTCTGAGTGGAGGTGGTTTCCTAACTTGTGAAAGATCAACCCTGTTTGTCCTGGGCAGCCAACACAATTCGGATGGCATGGGGGAGTTTGGAGGATTCTCCTAATCTATAGGGTTGTGGCCAATGGAAATGGCAGAATTCCCCTGGAGAGTGAAGCCACAGTCCTGTGGTGTGGCTCCAGGGGCCCAGCTTGGATGGTGTGTGGGCCAGGACTGTGGCGACAGAAGTCTGAAAACACAAACTCAGCTTAGGTTTGGCGATGTATGTATGAAGGCTCGATCTACAGACCGTGAGAATTTTCCGGGCTATGAACAAAGGGCGAGTATGTGGCGCTTGCTCAGGGTTTTGTCTCTGGATTTTGTGTCAATGGTGGCCGTGGAATGTCGGGGTGTCCTCAAGGGCCATGGACAATTCTTTCTCTGGTGATTTGGCCTGATCCCAAGGGGTTGGGATCATTCTTTGGATGGGAAGAGTCCTTTATGTATTTTTTTTTTACCTCAGTTGTCCCACCAAAGAGGGATTCCAGAGTAGAGACCTGAGTAGGTGTGACAAGAGATCTCGAACTCTGGTTGAGATTGGGGGACTAGGGGCTTGGCAAGCCCCAAATGTGGGCTGTTGTTCCAGTCACTAAGAGGCTTTACATGAGGATAGGGCTCACGCTGAGGGTCACAATGTGTGTTTGTGCAAATTGTGGCCCTCAGGGATAGGTGGGGCCTCATAGTCCATGCTGTTTTCTCCTACAATGAACATTGGACAACATGCCAACCACTAGGTTTCTTGCCAAGGCGAAGGAGAAGTTCTGATTCTTGCATCACGTCCACTCCTGAGCAGTGAGTGGAGATAAGTTCTAGGTTCTGAAGGTGAAAACTGAGGTTGGGTAGAGATGATGGCCTAAAGCCATTGTGGGTGTGATATGCTCTGTGTATGGCCAGCTGTCTGGGTGTTGGACTGGAGGTCTGCCCTCAGGCTGTGTCAGACAGGGCTTTAGTGCACAGGCTAGACTATAATTGAGGTATGGTCGAGTGGCATGCATGTTGTTACTCATTTGGTGTTTCTGGTTAGCCCTATAGGGCAACATTTTTCTTCTGGAGGGCAGGCAGAGTGCTGCATTATGTCTCCAGAATTGCCAAACTGGAGGGGTGTGGCCAGAATTGTGAGGAAGGAAGTCTGAAAACACAAGCTAGCACGAGTTTTGGGGCCAAGAGCATGGCAGGCCCACTCTGCAGAGGCTGAATCGAGATCTCCTGCAGGTGAGGTCAGGGTGATTATCAGATGTTGCCTCAAGCTGGAGTTTGTGTCCATGACGGCCCCTTCCTGAAGGGGGTGGGGGCGTCATGAGGCCAGGGAGGTTTCCCTACGCTGGGAGTTGTGAGCTGCTCCAAACTTCAAAGTTTCCTTCTTCAGGACAGTCGAGTACTATTGGATGGTTCCAGGATGCCCCATACAGAAACACTCGAGAGCAGGGGCCTAAGCATGGATGCCGAGAAACGCCAACTCACCTTCCCATTGCCTGGTCGAGACAAGGCACGCTCAATCTGCGGGCTCTTGGGTGAGCTACCCAGAAGGCTGAGTTTAAATGGACTCTCCTGAGGATGAGTCATAATGTGGGTTGGTGGCCATGGAGACCTTGGAATGTGGCAGTAGCTAAGGGACTCTGCAGGATTCTCCAACCCGAAGGGCTTGACACAACTCCAACAAGGAAGCTTCCCATGTGGAGATGAGAGGTCTTCAGTCTGGTGCCTCAGGAAAGCCCCGTATGCTGGTCTTCGAACCCAGGCCTCTGAGGATTGATACCTGGACACCAAAGCAAGAGTTCATAATAGGGCCTAGGGGCCTGTCTGGTTCAATCTTCTGTCTCTGCGGATATCGGTCTGTGTGTCTACATGGAGGTAGTAGTTGCTCAGCTTGTGTCATAATGCCCCTATTTGTCCAGTGCGCTTGCGGTAGTGGGATGTCCTTGGAGACCTTGAGGTTTCTACTATTTTGTAGAGTTGTGGCCAATGGAATGGGCAGTTTCTTAGGAGAGAGCAGGCACAGTTCTGTGGTGTGGCTCCAGAGACCCCAGCCTGGAGGCTGTGTGAGCCATGGCTGTGCAGACAGACATCCAAAAACCCTAACTCAGCTCAGGTTTGGGGCCGAGGTTACGGCAGGCCTGATCTACAGTCCATGAGGGGAGCTCCTCTGGATATGAAAGAAGGGTGAGAGGGAGGCAGTCGCTCAGGCTTTTGTCTCTGGATGTTTTGTCCACAATGGCCGTTTAATGTAGGAGTTTCCTCATGGGTCGTAGAAGTCTCCCTCTCTGGTAGTTTGTCCAGCCCCCAAGAGTTTGGGGTCATTCTGTGGGAAGGGAAGTGTCATGTTTTCTGCTTCATGTATCCCCCCAGTAGAGGGATTCTAGAGCATAGCAGTGGGTACTGACAACTGGAATACTCGCCCTCTGGTTAAGCCTGGGGGCCTATGGATATGACAAGCCCCATATGCAGGATCTTGGTCCAGCCACTGAGAGGCGTTACTTTAATACGGGACTCACGCTGCAGGTCACAATGCATGTCTGAGCCCTAGGCGGCCCTCAAGCACTGGCGTGGCCTTTCGGACAATGCAGGTTTTCCCACATTGAACATTGGACAACATGCCAACCACAAGGTTTCTGGCCATGGGGAAGGAGGAATTCTAATTTCTGCATCACGTTCACCCCTGGGCAGTGATTGGAGATAAGGTCTAGGTTCTGAAGCCTGAAAACCGAGGTTGGGAAGAGATGACGACCTACAGCCATAGCAGGTCCTATGTGTCCAGGTTGGGGCCAGCTGTCTGGGTGTCGTTTGGGATGTCTTGTCTCAGGCTGTGCCAGACAGGGCATTAGTATACAGGGTGGGCTGTATAATTGCTTTACAATCGAGTGGCATGCATTAGAAAATCATTTGGGGTTTCTTATTAGCAGCATAGAGCAAAGTTTCTCTTCTGGAGGGCAGGCAGAGTGCTGCATTGTGGCTTCGGAATTCCAAAACTGGAGGGCTTGTGGGCCAGGAGAGTGAGGACGGAAGTCTGAGAACACAAGCTGGGCTTAGGTTTCGGGGCAAGGACATGGCAGGCACACTCTGCAGAGCTGAATTGAGATCTCATGCGTCTGAAGTCAGGTCGAGGTTTAGACTTTGGCACAGGTTTGAGTTTCTGTCCATGTTGGCCCCTTCAGGAAGGGGGGGCATTATGAGGCCATGGGGGTTTTCCCACTATTGGAGTTGTGAGATGCTCCAAACCGCAAGGATTCCTTCTGTGGGACAATTAAGATTTGTTGGATGGCTCCAGGACGTCTTATAAGGTATTTTTCCAGAACAGGGTTCTAAGTATGGATGCCTGGGCAGCCAGCCTCACATTCCAATTGTCTCCTAGCAACAAGAAACGTTTGATCTGCTGGCTTGGGGTAGCAACAGAGGGGGCTGAGTTGAAATGGACATTCCTGAGGATGGTCTTAATGTTGGTTTGAGTCCATGGAGACCTTGGTATGGGGCAGTGGCACCAGGGCCCTGAAGGATTCTCCTAACCAGAGGTTATGACAAAGCTCCAATGAGCAAGTTTCCATGGGGAGACGAGATTTGTTCTTATTGGTGCCTCAGGAAACTACCATATGCTGGTTTGGAAACGAGGCCTCTGAGGAGAGATGCCTGGAAACCAAAGCAATGGAACTGATTAGGGCCTAGGGGCCTGTCCGGTTCCATATTCTTCTCTGGGGACATCTGTTGTCTGAGTGGAGGTAGTTGCTCAGCTGGTTTGAGATCACCCCTGTTTGTCCTGGGCAGCCTACACTATTGGGATGGCCTCGGTGACTTTGGAGGTTTTTCCTAATTTGCAATGTTGTGGCCAATGGAATGGGAAGAATTCCCTTGAAAGGGAAGCACAGTCCTGAGGTGTGGCTCCAAGGACCCAAGTGTGGAGCGTGTGTGGTCCAGGGCTATTTGGACAAAAGTCAGAAAACACAAACTCCTCTTAGGTTGGGGGATGTAGGTATGGCCGGCCCGATCTATAGACCGTGAGGAGACCTCTTCGGGATATGAACAAAGGGCGAATGTGATGTGCATGCTCAAGCTTTTTTTTTTTTTTTTCTGGAAATGTGTCACCAATTGCCATGGAATGTCGGGGTGTCCTCATGGGCCATCGATGAGGCTCCCTTTCTGGGGTTTTGACCCGATCCCAAGAGTTTGGGGTCATTCTGTGGGAAGGGAGGAGGCCTTTTTTTTGTTTTTTATTTTTTTTTGTTTTTGTTTTTTGTTTTTTTACCTCAGGTGGACCACCAAAAGAGGGATTCCAGAGCAGGGTGGTGGGGGGCGCAACTGCACAACCAGAACTCTGGTTAACATTGGGACCTAAGAACATGGCAAGCCCTATATGTGGGCTCTTGGTCCAGACACTGAGAGGCCTTCCTTGAGGATAGGTCTCACACTGAGTTTTACAATGTGTTTTTGTGCCCAAGGAGCCCCTCAAGTCAAGGCGTGGCCCAATGTACCATGCTGGATTCTCCTACACTGAACATTGCACAGTATGGGAACCACAAGTTTTCTGGCAATGGGGAAGATGGAGTTCTAATTTCTGCAACACTTTCACTCCTGGACTGTGATTGGATTTAAGGTCTAGGTTCTGAAGCCTGAAAACTGAGGTTGGGAAGAGATGAAGACCTAAGGCCATGGTGTGTCTGATGTGCTCAGTGTTCGGCCAGCTGTTGAGTGTGGGTTGGGAGGTGCAGGCTCAGGCTGTGGCAGACAGGGAATTAGTGCCCAGGCTAGACTGTATCATTGGGTGCAGTCGAGTTTCGTGCAGGATAGTACTCATTTGTGGTTACTGGGTAGCCCCAGAGGACAACGTTTTTCTTCTGGAGGGAAGACACAGTGCCACATAGTGGCTCCAGAATTCCCAAACTGGAAGGCTTGTGGGCCAGGAGTGTGAGGAAAAAATTCTGAGAACACAAGCCAGACTCAGATTTCGGGTTGAGGGGACGGCAGGCACCCTCTGCAGAGATGATTCGAGATCCCGTATACCTGAAGACAGAGCTAGGATCAGACGTTTTCTTAGGTCGGAATTTCTGTCCATGACGGCCCCTTAATGAAGGGGAGGGTGTCACGAGGACATGGAGGTTTTCCCACGATGGGAATTGTGAGATGCTCCAAACCACAATGATTCTTTCTGTGGGACAGTCGAGACATGTTGGATGGCTCCAGGACATCTCATAAGGAAGTTATCCAGAGCAGGGTTCTAAGGATGGATGCGTGGGGAGCCTGCCTCCCATTCCAGGTGTCTCATAGAGCCAAGGCAAGTTCGATCTGCTGGATCTAGGGGAGCAACCGAGGCGGGTGTTTTGAAGTGGGTGAGTTGAGGATGGGTCATAATGTGCATTTGTGTCCATGTAGACCTTGGAATGGGGTGCTTGATCCGGGGCCTTGAGGGATGTTCATAACCGGAGGTTTTGATGGAGCTCTAAAGAGTATGTTTCCTATCTAGAGAAGAGAATTGTTTTGATGAGTGCCTAAGTAATCTCCCATTTGCTGGTATTGGAAACCAGGCCTCTGAGGAGAGATGACTGGAATCAAAAGCAATGGATCTGATTAGGGACTAAGTGCCCGTCCAGTTCAATCTTATTCTATGGGGATATCTGTCTCTGGGTCTGAGTGGAGGTGGTTTCCTAACTTGTGAAAGATCATCCCTGTTTGTCCTGGGCAGCCAACACAATTCGGATGGCCTGGGGGAATTTGGAGGATTCTCCTAATCTATAGGGTTGTGGCCAATGGAAATGGCAGAATTCCCCTGGAGAGTGAAGCCACAGTCCTGTGGTGTGGCTCCAGGGGCCCAGCTTGGATGGTGTGTGGGCCAGGACTGTGGGGACAGAAGTCTGAAAACACAAACTCAGCTTAGGTTTGGCGATGTATGTATGAAGGCTCGATCTACAGACCGTGAGAATTTTCCGGGCTATGAACAAAGGGCGAGTATGTGGCGCTTGCTCAGGGTTTTGTCTCTGGATTTTGTGTCAATGGTGGCCGTGGAATGTCGGGTGTCCTCAAGGGCCATGGACAATTCTTTCTCTGGTGATTTGGCCTGATCCCAAGGGGTTGGGATCATTCTTTGGATGGGAAGAGTCCTTTATGTATTTTTTTTTTACCTCAGTTGTCCCACCAAAGAGGGATTCCAGAGTAGAGACCTGAGTAGGTGTGACTAGAAATCTCGAACTCTGGTTGAGATTGGGGGACTAGGGGCTTGGCAAGCCCCATATGTGGGCTGTTGTTCCAGTCACTAAGAGGCTTTACTTGAGGATAGGGCTCACGCTGAGGGTCACAATGTGTGTTTGTGCAAATTGTGGCCCTCAGGGATAGGTGGGGCCTCATAGTCCATGCTGCTTTCTCCTACAATGAACATTGGACAACATGCCAACCACTAGGTTTCTTGCCAAGGCGAAGGAGAAGTTCTGATTCTTGCATCACGTTCACTCCTGAGCAGTGAGTGGAGATAAGGTCTAGGTTCTGAAGGTGAAAACTGAGGTTGGGTAGAGATGATGGCCTAAAGCCATTGTGGGTGTGATATGCTCTGTGTATGGCCAGCTGTCTGGGTGTTGGACTGGAGGTCTGCCCTCAGGCTGTGTCAGACAGGGCTTTAGTGCACAGGCTAGACTATAATTGGGGTATGGTCGAGTGGCATGCATGTTGTTACTCATTTGGCGTTTCTGGTTAGCCCTATAGGGCAACATTTTTCTTCTGGAGGGCAGGCAGAGTGCTGCATTGTGTCTCCAGAATTGCCAAACTGGAGGGGTGTGGCCAGGATTGTGAGGAAGGAAGTCTGAAAACACAAGCTAGCACGAGTTTTGGGGCCAAGAGCATGGCAGGCCCACTCTGCAGAGGCTGAATCGAGATCTCCTGCAGGTGAGGTCAGGGCGATTATCAGATGTTGCCTCAAGCTGGAGTTTGTTTCCATGACGGCCCCTTCCTGAAGGGGGTGGCGGCGTCATGAGGCCAGGGATGTTTCCCTACGCTGGGAGTTGTGAGCTGCTCCAAACTTCAAAGTTTCCTTCTTCAGGACAGTCGAGTACTATTGGATGGTTCCAGGATGCCCCATACAGAAACACTCGAGAGCAGGGGCCTAAGCATGGATGCCGAGAAACGCCAACTCACCTTCCCATTGCCTGGTCGAGACAAGGCACGCTCAATCTGCGGGCTCTTGGGTGAGCTACCCAGAAGGCTGAGTTTAAATGGACTCTCCTGAGGATGAGTCATAATGTGGGTTGGTGGCTATGGAGACCTTGGAATGTGGCAGTAGCTAAGGGACTCTGCAGGATTCTCCAACCCGAAGGGCTTGACACAACGCCAACAAGGAAGCTTCCCATGTGGAGATGAGAGGTCTTCTGTCTGGTGCCTCAGGAAAGCCCCGTATGCTGGTCTTCGAACCCAGGCCTCTGAGGAGTGATAACTTGACACCAAAGCAAGAGTTCATAATAGGGCCTAGGGGCCTGTCTGGTTCAATCTTCTGTCTCTGCGGATATCTGTCTGTGTGTCTACATGGAGGTAGTAGTTGCTCAGCTTGTGTCATAATGCCCCTATTTGTCCAGTGCGGCTTGCGGTAGTGGGATGTCCTTGGGGACCTTGAGGTTTCTACTATTTTGTAGAGTTGTGGCCAATGGAATGGGCAGATTCTTAGGAGAGAGCAGGCACAGTTCTGTGGTGTGGCTCCAGAGACCCCAGCCTGGAGGCTGTGTGGGCCATGGCTGTGCAGGCAGACATCCAAAAACCCTAACTCAGCTCAGGTTTGGGGCCGAGGTTACGTCAGGCCTGATCTACAGACCATGAGGGGAGATCCTCTGGATATGAAAGAAGGGTGAGAGGGAGGCAGTCGCTCAGGCTTTTGTCTCTGGATGTTTTGTCCACAATGGCCGTTTAATGTAGGAGTTTCCTCATGGGTCGTAGAAGTCTCCCTCTCTGGTAGTTTGTCCAGCCCCCAAGAGTTAGGGGTCATTCTGTGGGAAGGGAAGTGTCCTGTTTTCTGCTTCATGTGTCCCCCCAGTAGAGGGATTCTAGAGCACAGCAGTGGGTACTGACAACTGGAATACTCGCCCTCTGGTTAAGCCTGGGGGCCTATGGATATGACAAGCCCCATATGCAGGATCTTGGTCCAGCCACTGAGAGGCGTTACTTTAATACGGGACTCACGCTGCAGGTCACAATGCATGTCTGTGCCCTAGGCGGCCCTCAAGCACTGGCGTGGCCTTTCGGACAATGTAGGTTTTCCCACATAGAACGTTGGACAACATGCCAACCACAAGGTTTCTGGCCATGGGGAAGGAGGAATTCTAATTTCTGCATCACGTTCACCCCTGGGCTGTGATTGGAGATAAGGTCTAGGTTCTGAAGCCTGAAAACCGAGGTTGGGAAGAGATGACGACCTACAGCCATAGCAGGTCCTATGTGTCCAGGTTGGGGCCAGCTGTCTTGGTGTAGTTTGGGAAGTCTTGTCTCAGGCTGTGCCAGACAGGGCATTAGTATACAGGGTGGGCTGTATAATTGCTTTACAATCGAGTGGCATGCATTAGAAAATCATTTGGCGTTTCTTATTAGCAGCATAGGGCAAAGTTTTTCTTCTGGAGGGCAGGCAGAGTGCTGCATTGTGGCTTCGGAATTCCCAAACTGGAGGGCTTGTGGGCCAGGAGAGTGAGGACGGAAGTCTGAGAACACAAGCTAGGCTTAGGTTTCGGGGCAAGGACATGGCAGGCACACTCTGCAGAGCTGAATTGAGATCTCATGCGTCTGAAGTCAGGTCGAGGTTCAGACTTTGGCTCAGGTTTGAGTTTCTGTCCATGTTGGCCCCTTCAGGAAGGGGGGGCATTATGAGGCCATGGGGGTTTTCCCACTATTGGAGTTGTGAGATGCTCCAAACCGCAAGGATTCCTTCTGTGGGACAATTAAGATTTGTTGGATGGCTCCAGGACGTCTTATAAAGTATTTTTCCAGAACAGGGTTCTAAGTATGGATGCCTGGGCAGCCAGCCTCACATTCCAATTGTCTCCTAGCAACAAGCAACGTTTGATCTGCTGTCTTGGGGTAGCAACAGAGGGGGCTGAGTTGAAATGGACTTTCCTGAGAATGGTCTTAACGTTGGTTTGAGTCCATGGAGACCTTGGTATGGGGCAGTGGCACCAGGGCCCTGAAGGATTCTCCTAACCAGAGGTTATGACAAAGCTCCAATGAGCAAGTTTTCCATGGGGATACGAGATTTGTTTTTAATGGTGCCTCAGGAAACCACCATATGCTGGTATTGGAAGCGAGGCCTCTGAGGAGAGATGCCTGGAAACCAAAGCAATGGATCTGATTAGGGCCTAGGGGCCTGTCCGGTTCAATATTCTTCTCTGGGGACATCTGTTGTCTGAGTGGAGGTAGTTGCTCAGCTGGTTTGAGATCACCCCTGTTTGTCCTGGGCAGCCTACACTATTGGGATGGCCTCGGTGACTTTGGAGGTTTTTCCTCATTTGCAAGGTTGTGGCCAATGGAATGGGAAGAATTCCCTTGAAAGGGAAGTACAGTCCTGAGGTGTGGCTCCAAGGACCCAAGTGTGGAGCGTGTGTGGTCCAGGGCTATTTGGACAAAAGTCTGTAAACACAAACTCCACTTAGGTTGGGGGATGTAGGTATGGCCGGCCCGATCTATAGACCGTGAGGAGAACTCTTCGGCATATGAACAAAGGGCGAATGTGAGGTGCTTGCTCAAGCTTTTTTTTTTTTTTTTCTGGAAATGTGTCACCGATTGCCATGGAATGTCGGGGTGTCTTCATGGGCCATTGATGAGGCTCCCTTTCTGGGGATTTGACCTGATCCCAAGAGTTTGGGGTCATTCTGTGGGAAGGGAAGAGGCCTTTCTGGTTTTTTTTGTTTATTTTTTTTTGTTTTTGTTTTTGTTTTGTTTTTTTTTTTACCTCAGGTGGACCACCAAATGAGGGATTCCAGAGCAGAGTCGTGGGTTGGGGCAACTGGACAACCAGACCTCTGGTTAACATTGGGACCTAAGAACATGGCAAGCCCCATATTTGGGCTCTTGGTCCAGACACTGAGAGGCTTTCCTTGAGGATAGGTCTCACACTGAGTTTCACAATGTGTTTTTGTGCCCAAGGTGCCCCTCAAGTCAAGGCGTGGCCTAATGTACCATGCTGGTTTCTCCTACACTGAACATTGCACAATATGGCAACCACAAGTTTTCTGGCCATGGGGAAGATGGAGTTCTAATTTTGCAACACTTTCACTCCTGGACTGTGATTGGATTTAAGGTCTAGGTTCTGAAGCCTGAAAACTGAGGTTGGGAAGAGATGAAGACCTAAGGCCATGGTGTGTCTGATGTGCTCAGTTTTTGGCCAGCTGTTGAGTGTGGGTTGGGAGGTGCAGGCTCAGGCTGTGGCAGACAGGGAATTAGTGCCCAGGCTAGACTGTATCATTGGGGTGCAGTCGAGTTTCGTGCAGGATGGTACTCATTTGTGGTTACTGGGTAGCCCCAGAGGGCATAGTTTTTTTTCTGGAGGGAAGACACAGTGCCACATAGTGGCTCCAGAATTCCCAAACTGGAAGGCTTGTGGGCCAGGAGTGTGAGGAAAAAATTCTGAGAACACAAGCCAGACTTAGATTTCGGGGTGAGGGGACGGCAGGCACCCTCTGCAGAGATGATTCGAGATCCTATATACCTGAAGACAGAGCTAGGATCAGACGTTGGCTTAGGTCGAAGTCTCTGTCCATGACGGCCCCTTCATGAAGGGGAGGGTGTCACGAGGACATGGAGGTTTTCCCACGATGGGAATTGTGAGATGCTCCAAACCGCAATGATTCCTTCTGTGGGACAGTCGAGACCTGTTGGATGGCTCCAGGACATCCCATAAGGAAGTTATCCAGAGCAGGGTTCTAAGGATGGATGCCTGGGCAGCCTGCCTCCCATTCCGGGTGTCTAATAGAGCCAAGGCAAATTCGATCTGCTGGATCTACGGGAGCATCCGAGGCGGGTGTGTTGAAATGGGTGAGTTGAGGATGGGTCATAATGTGCATTTGTGTCCATGTAGACTTTGGAATGGGGTGCTTGAACCGGGGCCTTGAGGGATGTTCATAACAGGAGGTTTTGATGGAGCTCTAAAGAGTATGTTTCCTATGTAGAGAGGAGAATTGTTTTGATGAGTGCCTAAGGAATCTCCCATATGCTGGTATTGGAAACCAGGCCTCTGAGGAGAGATGACTGGAATCAAAAGCAATGGATCTGATTAGGGCCTAAGTGCCTGTCCAGTTCAATTATATTCTATGGGGATATCTGTCTCTGGGTCTGAGTGGAGGTAGTTTCCTAACTTGTGAAAGATCATCCCAGTGTGTCCTGGGCAGCCAACACTATTCGGATGGCCTCGGGGAGTTCGGAGGATTCTCCTAATCTATTGGGTTGTGGACAATGGAAATGGCAGAATTCCCTTGGAGAGGGAAGCCACAGTCCTGAGGTGTGGCTCCAGGGGCCCCAGCTTGGATGGTGTGTGGGCCAGGCCTGTGGGGACAGAAGTCTGAAAACACAAACTCAGCTTAGGTTTGGGGATGTATGTATGAAGGCTCGCTCTACAGAACGTGAGAATTTTTTGGGCTATGAACAAAGGGCGAGTATGTGGCGATTGCTCAGGCTTTTGTCTCTGGATTTTGTGTCAACGGTGGCCGTGGAATGTCGGGATGTCCTCAAGGGCCATGGACAATTCTTTCTCTGGTGATATGGCCTGATCCCAAGTGGTTGGGATCATTCTGTGGATTGGAAGAGTCCTTTCTGTATATATATATATATATATATATATATATATATATATATATATATATATATTTTTTTTTTTTTACCTCAGGTGTCCCACCAAAGAGGGATTCCAGAGTAGAGCCCTGAGTAGGGGTGACTAGTCATCTCGAACTCTGGTTGAGATTGGGGGACTAGGGGCTTGGCAAGCCCCATATGTGGCCGTCAGGGATAGGTGGGACCTCATAGTCCATGCTGCTTTCTCCTACAATGAACATTGGACAACATGCCAACCACAAGGTTTCTTGCCATGGCGAAGGAGAAGTTCTGATTCTTGCATCACGTTCACTCCTGAGCAGTGAGTGTAGATAAGGTCTAGGTTCTGAAGGTGAAAATTGAGGTTGGGTAGAGATGATGGCCTAAAGCCATTGAGGGTATGATATGCTAAGTGTACGGCCAGTGTCCTGGTGTTGGACTGGAGGTCTGCCCTCAGGCTGTGTCAGACAGGGCTTTAGTGCACAGGCTAGACTGTATAATTGGGGTATGGTCGAGTGGCATGCAGGTTGTTACTCATTTGGCGTTTCTGGTTAGCCCTATAGGGCAACATTTTTCTTCTGGAGACCAGGCAGAGTGCTGCATTGTGTCTCCAGAATTTCCAAACTGGAGGGGTGTGGCCAGGATTCTGAGGACGGAAGTCTGAGAACACAAGATAGGCTTAGGTTTCAAGGCGAGGGCCCAGCAGGCACACTCTCAAGTTCTGAATCGAGATCTCATGCTTCTGAATTCAGGGCGAGGATCAGACTTTGGCTTAGGATGGAGTTTCTGTCCATGATGGCCCATTTATGAAGGTGTGGGTCATCATGAGGAAATGGAGGTTTTCTCACAGTGTTATTGTGTGATGCTTCAAACCACAAGGATTCATTCTGCGAGACAGTCAAGACAGGTTGGTTGGATTCAAGACATCCCATAAAGAAGTTCTCCAGAGCAGGGTTCTAAGGATGGATGCCTGGGCGGCCCGCCTCCCATTCTAACTATCTCCTAGTGACAAGGAAGGTTTGATCTGCTGGCTCTGGGTGAGCAGCCGAGTGGGCTGATTTGAAATGGACTCTCCTGATAATGGTTCATAATGTAAGTTTGTGTCCTTGGAGACCTTGGGATTGGGCCATGGTGCCAGCGCCCTGAAGGATCCTCCTAACCTGAGGTATTGACACAGCTCCAAAGAGCAAGTTTCCCATGTGGAGATGAGATCTGTTCTGATTGTTTCCTTAGGAAACCCCCATATTCTGATATTGGAAACCAGGCCTCTGAGGAGAGATACCTAGAAACCAAAGCAATGCATCAGAAGTTGGCTCAGGTTGGAGTTTCTGTCCATGATGGCCCCTTTATAAAGGGGAGCCTCTCATGAGGCCATGTAGGTTTTCCCACGATAGGAGTTGTGAGATGCTCCAATCTGCAAGGATTCCTTCTGTGGGACAGTCAAGACCTGTTGGAAGGCTCCAGGACATCCCATATGGAACAGCGCCAGAGCAGGATTCCAAGGATGGATGCCTAGAGAGTCTGCTTTGCATTCCAGTTGTCTCCTAGCGACAAGGCAGGTTTGATATTCTGCCTCTGGGGGAGAAATCGACGGGGCTGAGTTGAAATGTACTCTCCTGCCAAATGGTCATAATGCGGGTATGTGTCCATGGAGACCTTGGAATAGGACTGTTGCTCCGGCTACCTGAAGGTTTCTCCTAACTGGAGGCTTTTACAGAGCTCCAAAGGATAAGTTTCCCATGTGAAGACAAGATTTGTTCTGATTGGTATCTCTGGAATCCCCCATATGCTGGTATTGGAAAACAGGCCTCTGAGGAGAGATGCTTAGAAAAAAAAGCAATGGAACCAATTACATTCTAGGGGCCAGTCCAGTTTAATCTTCTTCTCTTGGGTTATCTGTCTACGGGTGAGTTGACGTCGTTGCTCAGCTTGTGAGAGATCGCCCCTCTTTGTCCTGGGTGGCCTACACTATTGGAATAGCCTCTGGGAATTTGGAGGTTTCTCCTTATCTGTAGGGTTGTGGCCAATGGAATGGGAAGAATTTCCTTGGAGAGGGCAGGCACAGTCCTGAGGTGTGGCTCCAGGGGCCTCAGTCTGGAGGGTGTGTGGGACAGGGATGTCAAATAGAAGTCTAAAAACACAAACTCGGCTTAGGTTTGGGGACGTAGGTATGGCAGGCCCAATCTACAGACTATGAGGAGAATTTTTTGGGCTATGACCTAAGGGTGAGTGTGAATGCTTGCTGAAGCTTATGTCTCTGGATTTTGTGTCAATAGTGGCCGTGGAATGTCGGGCTGGCCTCATGGGCCATGGACGAGTCTTTCTCTCTGGACCCCAATCACTTGGGATGGCCCAATCCCAAGTGATTGGGGTCATTCTGTGAGTGGGAGGAGTCATTTCTGTGTTTATTTACCTCAAATGTCCCACCAAAGAGGGATTCCAGAGCAGAGCCCTGAGTAGGGGTGACTAGATGTCTCTACCTCTGGTTAAGATTGGGTGACTTGGGGCATGGCAGGCCCCATATGCAGGCTCATGGTCCAGCCACTGAGAGGCTTTACTTGGGGACAGGGCTCAAACTGAGGGTCCCAATGTGTGTTTGAGCCCACCGCAGCTCTTAAGCATAGGCAGGGCCTCAGGGACCCTACACTACCCTCAGGGGCCCTACTACTACCCCTGTAGGCCCTACAGGGGTCCTACACTGAACGTTGGACAAGATGCCAACCACAAGATTCTGGCGAGAGGGAAGGAGGAGTTCTGATTTCTGCATCACGTTCACCCATGGGAAGTGAGTAGAGATAAGGTCTAGGATTCTGTAGCCTGAAAACCGAAGTTGGAAAGAGATGGCGACCTAAGGCCATGGCGGTTCAGATGTTCTCAGTGTACTGCAAGCTGTCTGGGTGTCGGTTGGGAATTCAGGCCTCAGGTTCTGTCAGACAGGGCATTAGTGCACAGGCTAGACTATATAATTGGTGTACAGTTGAGTGACGTGCAGGTTTATCCTCATTGGAGGTTTCTGGGTAGACCCATAGGGCAATATTTTTCTTCTAGAGGGCAGGCAGAGTGCAGCACTGTGTCATCGGAAATCCCAAAATAGAGGGCGTGTGGTCCAGGAGAGTGAGGATGGAAGTCGGAGAACACTAGCTACGCTTAGGTTTTGGGGTGAGGGCACAGCAGGTACACTCTGAAGAGCTGAATCAAGATCTCGTGCATCTGAAGTCAAGGCGAAGATCAGCTGTTGGCTCAGGTTGGAGTTTCTTTCCATGATCTGCCTTCATGAAGATTGGGGGCATCATGTGACCTTGGAAGCTTTCCATGATATGAGTTGTTAGGTGGTGCATGCACAAGGACTCCTGTGGGACAGTCGAGACCTGTTGGATGGCTCAAGGATGTCCCATAAGGAATGACGCAAGAGCAGGGTTCTAAGGATGGATGCCTGAAGAGCCCAACTTGCATGTCAATTGTCTCCTAGCGACAAGGCAGGTTCAATCTGCTGGCTCTGGAGTAGCAACCGAGGGGGTTTAGTTGAAATGGACTCTCCTGAGGATGGGTCATAATTTGGGATTGTGTCCATGGAGATATTCAAATGGGGCAGTGGCTCCAGTGACCTGAAGTTTCCTCCTAACTGAAGGTTATGACACAGCTCCATAGAGCAAGATTCCCATGTGGAGACGAGATTTTTTCTGATAGGTAGCTCTGGAAACCCCCTTATGCTGGTATTGGAATCCAGGCCTCTGAGGAGAGATGCCTGAAAACAAAAGCAATGGATCCAATTAGGGCCTAGGTGCCTGTCTTGTTCAATATTCTTTTCTATGGATATCTGTCTAAGGTTCTGATTGGAGGTAGTGGCTCAGCTTGTGCCAGAGGGTCCCTGTATGTCCAGGACATCAGAGATTTTGGATGATTCTCCTAATCTGTCAGGTTGTGCCACATGAATGAGCAGAATTCCCTTGGAGAGGGCAGGCACAGTCCTGAGGTGTGGCTCCATGGGGCCCAGCCTTTAGAATGTGTGGGTGAGGACAATGGAGACAGAAGTCTGAAAACACAAACTAGGCTTAGGTTTGGGGACATAGGTATGGCAGGCCCGATCTACAGACCTTGAGAATTTTGGGGGCTCTGAACAAAGGGCAAGTGTGTGGCGCTTTTTCAGGTTTTTGTCTCCGGATTTTGTGTCAATGGTGGCCGTGGAATGTCAGGCTGGCCTCATCGACCATGGACGAGTATTTCTCTCTGTGGAATTGGCCAGATTCCAAGTGTTTGGGGTCATTCTTTGGATGGTAGGAGTCCTTACTTTTTTTTTTCTTTATCTTGGTTTTTTTTTTTTTTCCTTATGTGTCCCACCAAAGAGGGATTCCAGAAAAGAGCTCTGAATAAGGTTGACTAGACTTCTCAAGCTCTGGCTAGGATTGGGGGAGTAGGGGCATGGCAAGTCCCATATGCAGGCTCTTGGTCCAGCCCCGGAGAGGCTTTCCTTGAGGCCAGGGTTCATGCTTAGGGTCCTAATGTGTGTTTGTGCCCATCGCAGCCCTCAAGCATGTCTGAGGCCTCATGGGCCATGCTGGGTTCTCATATACTGAACGTTGGACAACATGCCAACCACAAGGTTTCTGGTCATGGGGAAGGTGAAGTTCTGATTTCTGCATCACGAACATCACTTAGTTGTGAGTGGAGATAATGTCTAGGTTCTGAAGCCTGAAGACCAAGGTTGGGAAGAGATGATGACCGAAGGCCATGGCATGTTCGATGTGTTCAGTGTGAGGCCAGGTGTCTGGGTGTCGGTCACGAGGTCTGGGGTCAGGCTGTGTCAGACAGGGCATTAGTGCCCAGGCTAGACTGTATAATTGGGGTACAGTCTAGAGAATTGCAGGTTGATCCTCATTTGATGCTTCTGGGTAGACCCCTAGGGCAAAGTTTCTCTTCTGGAGGGCAGGCAGAGTGCTGCATTTTGTCTCCAGAATTCCCAAAGTGGAAGGCTTGTGGGCCAGGAGTGTGAGGACGGAAGTCTGAGAACGTGAGCTGGCTTAGGTTTTGGGGCGAGGGCAAGGCAGGCACACTCTGCAGAGCTGAATTGAGATCTCATGCATCTGAAGTCAGGGCGAGGATCAGACGGGAGTTTCTGTCCATGATGTCCTCTACCTGAAGGTGGAGGCATCACGAGGCCATGGAGGTTTTCCCACGGTGCGAGTGTGTGATGCTGCAAACCACAAGGATTCCTTCTGCAGGACAGTTGAGACCTGTTGAATGGATCAAGGACACCCCATTAGGAATTTCTCCAGAGCAGAGTTCTAACATGGATACCTGGGCAACGGACTCGCATTCCAATTGTCTCCTAGTGACAAAGCAGGTTTGATCTGCTGGCACTGGGTGAGCAACCGCCAGGTTTGAGTTGAAATGGACTCTCCTGAGGATGGGTCATAATGTGGGATTGTGTCCATTGAGACATTGGAATGGGGCGGTGGCTCCAGTGACGTGAAATTTTCTCCTAACTGGAGGTTTTGACACAGTTCCATATAGCATGATTCCCATGTGGCATGCGATTTGTTCTGATTGGTAGCTCCAGAAACCCCCATGTGCTGGTATTGGAATCCAGGCCTCTGAGGAGAGATACGTGAAAACAAAAGCAATGGATCCGTTTAGGGCCTAGGTGCCTGTCCTGTTCAATCTTCTTTTCTATGGATATCTATCTACAGGTCTGATTGGAGGTAGTGGCTCAGCTTGTGGCAGATGGTCCCTGTTTGTCCCGGACATCCTACAATATTGGGGTGGCCTCGGGGACTTCGGATGTTTCTCCTAATCTGTCAGGTTGTGCCAAAGGAATGAGCAGAATTCCCTTGGAGAGGGCAGGCACAGTCCTGAGGTGTGGCTCCATGGGGCCAAGCCTTGAGGGTGTGTGGGCCAGGACAATGGAGACAGAAGTCTGAAAACACAAACGTGGCTTAGTTTGGGGGACATAGGTATGGCAGGCCCGATCTACAGACCGTGAGAATTTTTCAGGCTTTGAACAAAGGGCGAGTGTGTGGCGCTTTTTCAGGCTTTTGTCTCCGGATTTGGTGTCAATGGTGGCCGTGGAATGTCAGGATGGCCTCATCAGCCATGGACGAGTATTTCTCTCTGTGAATTTGGCCCAATTCCAAGTGTTTGCGGTCATTCTTTGGACAGTAGGAGTCCTTTCTCTATTTTTTTTTTTAACCTCATGTGTCCCACCAAGGAGGGATTCTAGAGAAGAGATCTGAGTAGGGGTGTCTAGACTTCTCAAGCACTGGTTAAGGCTTGGGGAGTAGGGGCATGGTAATCTCCATATGTGGGCTCTTGGTCCATCCCCGGAGAGGCTTTACTTGAGGCCAGGGATCATGCTTAGGATCCTAATGTGTGTTTGTGCCCATCACAGCCCTCAAGCATGTCTGGGGCCTCATGGGCCATGCTGGTTTCTCCTACACTGCACGTTGGTCAACATGCCAACCACAGGGTTTCTGGTCATGGGGAAGGAGGAGTTCTGATTTCTGCATCACGTACACGGCATGGCAGTGAGTAGAGATAAGGTCTAGATTCTGAAGCCTGAAAACCGAGGTTGGTAAGAGATGACAACCTAAGGCCATGGTGGGTCCAATGCACTTAGTGTGCGGCCAGATGTCTGTGTCCATCATGAGGTCTGGGCTCAGGCTGTGTCAGGCAGGGCATTAGTCCCCAGGCTAGACTGTATAATTGGGGTACAGTCGAGTGATGTGAAGGTTGGTCCTCATTTGGGGGTTCTGGTTGGCCCCATAGGGCAAAGATTTTCTTCTGCAGGGCAGGCAGAGTGCTGCATTCTGGCTCCAGAATTGCCAACTTCAGGGCTTGTGGGCCAGGTGTTTTAGGACAGAAGTCTGAGAACACAAGTTCAGCTTTGAATTCGCAGCGGTGACATGGCAGGCACACTCTACAGACCTGAAATGAGATATCGTGCATCTGAAGTCAGGGCGAGGATCAGATGTTGGCTTAGGTTGGAGTTTCTGTACATGATGTCCCCTTCATGAAGGTGGGGGGGGCATCAGGAAACCATGGAAGATTTCCAACTTTGTGAGTGTGTGATGCTCCAAACCACAAGGATTCCGTCAGCGGGACAGTCACGACTTTTTGGATGGATCAAGGACGTCCCATAAGAAATGCTCCAAAGCACAGTTCTAATGATGGATGCCTGGGCAGTCCAACTTGCATTCCAGTTGTGTCCTAGTGAAAAGGAGGATTTGATCTGCTGTCACTGGGGGAACAACCGAGGGGGCTGAATTGAAATGGAATCTCATGAGGATCAGTCGATGTGGATTTGTGTCCATGGATCCCTTGGAATGGGGCAGTGGCTCTGTTGCCCTGAAGAATTCTCCTAACCTGAGGTTTTGATGCAGCTCCAAAGAGCAAGTTTCCCATGTAGAGACGAGATTTGTTCTGAAACCCCCACAACCTGGTATTGGAAACCAAGCATCTGGGGAACAATGCCTGGAATCCAAAGCAATGGATCTGATTACGGTCTAGGGGCCTGTCTTTTTCAATATTCTCCTCTGAGTGTCTCTGCCTAAGATTCAGAATGGAGGTCACTGCTCAGCTTGTGTCAGATCACCCATGTTTGTTGGGGGAGGCCAACACTATTGGACTGGTCTTGGGAATTGGAGTTTCTCCTAATCTGTAAGGTTGTGGCAAATGAAACGGGCAGAGTTCCCTTGGAGAGCACTGGCACAGTCCTTAGGTGTGACACCACCTTTCTGGGTGTCATCCAGGAGGTCCAGGCTCAGGCTGTGTCAGACAGGGCATTAGTGCCAAGCTTAGACTGTATAATTGGAGTAAAGTTGAGTGGCATGCAGGTTGATCCTCATTTGGCGTTTCTGGGTAGCCCCAGGGGCAACGTTTTTCTTCTGGAGGGAAGGAAGAGTGCTGCATTGTGGCGACGGAATTCTCACACTGGAGGGCTTGTGGGCCAGAATTGTGAGGAAGGAAGTGTGAGAACACAAGCTAGGCTTAGGTTTTGGGTCAAGATCATGGCAGACACACTCTGTAGAGCTAAATCTAAATCTCATGCATCTGAAGTCAGGGTGAGGATCAGACGTAGGCTCAGGTTGAAGTTTCTGTTCAGGATGGCCCCTTCATGAATGTGGGGGGTATCATGGGGCTATGGAGACTTTCCCACGATTGGCATTGTAAGTTGCTCCAATCGGCAAGGATTCCTTCTACGGGACAGTCGAGACCGGTCAGATTGCTCCAGGACGTCCCATGCGGAACCACGGCAGTGCAGGGTTCTAAGGATGGATTCCTGGAGTGCCCGCCTCACATTCCTATTGTCTCCTAGTGACAAGGCAGGTTCGATCTGCTTCTTTTGGGGAGCAACCAAAGGGGATGTGTTGAAATGGACTCTCCTGCGGATGGGTCATAATGTGGGTTTGTGTCCATGGAGACCTTGGAATGGGGTGTTGGCTGCTGGGACCTGAAGGTTTCCCTTAACTGGAGGTTGTGACACAGCTCCAAAATGCATGTTTCCCATGTGGAAATGAGATTTGTTCAGACTGGTACCTCCAGAAGAACACATATGCTGGTATTGGAAACCAGGCCTCTGAGGAGAGATGCCTGGAATCAAAAGCAATGGATCTGATTAGGTCCTAGGTGCCTGTCCGGTTCAATCTTCTTCTCTGGGGTTATCTGTCTATGGGTCTGAGTTGAGGTAGTTGCTCATCTTGGGACAGATCACCCTGTTTGCCCTGAGTGGCCAACACTATTGGGATGGCCTCAGGGACGTTGGAGTGTTCTCCTAATCTTTAGGGTTGTGGCCAATGGAATGGGCAGAATTTGCTTGGAGAAGGCAGGCACAGTCCTGAGGCATGGCTCCAGGGGCCCCAGCCTGGAGGATGTGTGGGCCAGGACAGTGGGGACAGAAATCTGAAAACCCAAACTCAGCTTAGGTTTGGGGACATAGGTATGACAGGCTTGATCTATAGACCGTGAGGAGAATTTTTCAGGCTATGAACAAAGGGCAAGTGTGAGGCATATCTCCAGGCTTTTGTCTCTAGATTTTGTGTCAATGGTGGCCATGGAATGACGGGATGGGCTCTTTGGCCATGGATGATTCTTTCTCTTTTAAGATTTGGTCAGATCCCAAGTTTTGGGGCTCATTCAGGGGATGGAGGAGACCCTTCGATATTTTCTTCCTCAGGGGTTCCAGAGCAGAGACCTGAATAGGGGTGACTAGACCTCTCAACCTCTCATTAATATTGGGGGACTTGGGATGGCAATGCGGGTTCTTGGTCCAGCCCCTGAAAGGCTTTACTTGAGGACAGGGCTCACACTGAGGGTCCCAATTTGTTTGTGCCCATTGCGGTTCTCAAGCATGGGCGGGGACTCATGGGCTACACTGGATTCTCCTACACTGAACGTTGGAAAACATGCCAACCACAAGGTTTCTTGCCTTGAGGAAGAAGGAGTTTCATTTCTGCATCACGTTCACCCCTGGGTAGTGAGTATATATAAGGTCTAGGTTCTGAAGCCTGAAAACCAAGGTTGGGAAGAGATGATGACCTAAAGCCATGGCGGGTCTGATGTGCTCAGTGTACAGCCAGCTGTCTGGGTGTCGGTTGGGAATTCAGACCTCAGGCTGTGCAAGACAGGGCATTAACGCCGAAGCGAAACTGTATAATTGGGGTAGAGTCAAGTGGCATGCAGGTTGATCCTCATTTGGTGTTTCTGGTTAGCCCCATAGGACAACGTTTCTCTTCTGGAGGGCAGTCAGAGTGCTGCATTGTGTCTCTCCAGAATTCCCTAACTGGAGGGCTGGTGGGCTCGGAGTGTGAGGACGAAGTCTGAGAACAATAGCTAGGTTTTGCTTCGGGGCGGGGTTTCGGCAGGCACACTCTGCAGAGTTGAATCAAGATTTCGTGCATCTGAAGTCAGGGCGAGGATTAGACGTTGGCTCAGGTTGGAGTTTCTGTCCAAGATGGCTCTTTCATGAAGGAGACGGTGCACCACGAGGCCACAGAGCTTTTCCCATGATGGGAGTTGTGAGGTGCTCCAAAGCGCAAGGATTCCTTCTGCAGGACAGCTGTGACCTGTTGGATGGCTCCAGGACGTCCCATATGGAATTACTTCAGAGTAGTTTTCTACAGATGGATGCCTAGCCAGCCCGCCTCACATTCCAATTGTCTCCTAGTGACAAGATAGGTTCGATCTGCTGGCTCTAGGGGAGCACCCAAGGGCACTGAGTTGAAATAGACTCTCCTGCAGATGGGTCCTAATGTGGGATTGTGTCCATGGAGACCTTGGAATGAGGTGGTGGCACCGGGGCCCTGATGGATTTTCCTAGCCGGAGGTTTTGACACAGCTTGAAAGAGCACGTTTCCCATGTGGAGAAGACATTTGTTCTGACTGATGACTCAGGAAACCCCCATATGTTGGTATTGAAAACCAGGCCTCTGAGGTTCTGACATAGCTCCACGAGCAAGTTTCCAATGTGCAGACAAGACTTGCTCTGAAGGGGCCTCTGGAAACCCCATAGGCTGGTATTGGAAACCAGGCCTCTGAGAAGAGATGCCTGGAAACCAAAGCAATGGATCTGATTAGGGCCTAGGGGCCTGTCCAGTTCAATGTTCTTCTCTGGGGACATCTGTCTCCGAGTTGGTGTGGAGCTAGTTGCTCAGCTAGTGTCAGATCACCCCTATTTGTTCCAAGCGGCCTACAATATTGGTATGGTCCCAGGGACATTGGAGATTTCTCCTGATTTATATGGTTGTGGCCAATGGAATATGAAGAATTCCCTTTGAAAGGGAAGGAACAATCCTGAGGTGTGGTTCCAGGGACCCTAGCATGGAGGGTGTGTGTTTTCAGACAACTGTCCAAACAGCCCAGGCCTACACAACCTACAGGCTCAGGCCCCTGGAGCCAAACCTGAGGACTGTACTTGCCCTCTCCAAGGGAATTGTGTGTGCCCATTCCAATGGCCACAACCCTTCTAATAGGATAAACATCCAAAGTCCCTGATCCATCTCAATAGTGGTGACTTCCCAGGAAAAACAGGGGCAATCTGAGCCAAACTGAGCACCTACCTGCACTCAGACCCATAGACGGATGTCCCCAGAGGTAAAAAGGAAAGAACAGGCCCCTAGGCACTAATCAGATCCATTGCTTTGGTTTCCAGGCATCTCTCCTCAGAGGCCTGGATTTCAAAAGCAGCATATAGCTGTTTCGTGACTCACCCATCAGAAAACATCTCATCTACACATGGGAAACTTGCACGTTGGAGCTGTGTCAAAGCCTCTGTTTAGGAGAACCCTTTAGGGCCCCAGTGCCTCCGCTTCATTCCAAGGTCTCCATAGACACAAAAGCACATTAGGACCCATCCCCAGGGGTGTCCATTTCAACTCAGCGTCCTCGGTTGATCCCCACAGATCCAGGAGATCTAACCTGTCTTGTTGCTAGGAGATAATTGGAATGCGAGGTGGGCTACCCAGCCACCCATCCTTAGAACCCTGCTCAGAATCATTGGCCTGGAGCCAAACGACAGGTCTCAAATGTCCTGCAGAAGACTCTCTGCAATTTGGAGCTTCTCACAACTCCCATCGTGGGAAAACCCCCATGGCCTCATGATGCCCCCCCATTCATGAAGGGGCCATCAGGGACAGAAACTACAACCTGATCGATCGTCTGATCCTCGCCCTGACTTCAGATGCACGAGATCTAGATTCAGGTCTGTAGATTGTGCCTGCCATGGCCTCACCCAGAAACCTAAGCCTAGCTTGTGTTCTCAAACTTTTGTCTTCAGACTACTGGCCCACAAGCCCTCCAGTTTGGCAATCCAGAACTACAATGCAGCACTCTGCCGGCCCTCCAGAAGAAAAACATTGTCCTCTGGGGCAACCCAGTAACCCCAAATGAGGATCAACCTGCACCGACCTTGGCTGTACCCCAAATACATAGGCTGACCAGGGCACTAATGCCCTTTCTGGTACAGCCTGAGCCTGGACCCCCTGGCCCCTACCAGACAGCTGGCCGCACACTGAGCACATCGAGCCGCCATGGCCTTAGGTCGTCATCTCTTCCCACCTTCGGTTTTCAGGTTTCAGAACCTAGACCTTATCTCCAATCACTGCCCAGGGTTGAAGGTGATGCAGAAATCAGAACTCCTTCCCCATGGCAAGAAACCTTGTGGTTGGCATGGTATCCAACGTTCAGTGTAGTTGAAACCAGTGTGGCCCATGAGGCCCCGCCCATGCTCGCGGGCCACATTGGTCACAAACAAACATTGTGACGCTCAGGCTGAGCCCAGTCCTCAAGTAAGGCCACTCAGTGGCTGGATGAAGAGATATCATATTGGGCTTGCCATGCCCCTAGGCCCCAATTTTTAACCATAGTTCGGGTTGTCCCTTCAGTCTTCCCCACGGCTTGGCTTTGGAATTCCTCTTTTGGTGGGACACCTGAGGTAACAAAACTGAAAGGAGACCTCCCATCCCACAGATTGACGAAAAGCAATTGTGAATCGGGCCAAATCCTCAGAGAGGAAGATTCGTCCATGGCCCATGAGGCCTCCCCGACATTCCACGGCCATCGCTGATACAAAATCCAGAGACAAAAGCCTGAGCAAGCGCCTCAGACTCGCACTTTCTTCATATCCTGAAGAGTTCTTCTCATGGTTTGTAGATCGGGCTGCCATACCTACGTCCCCAAACCTAAGCTGAGTTTGTGTTTTCAGACTTCTGTCCTCAAAGTCTTGGGCCCCACACCCTCCAGGCTGGGCCTCTGGAGCCACACATTAGGACTGTGCCTACCAATCCATGGGAATTCTGCCCATTCCATGGTCCAAAATCGTACAAATTAGGAGAAACCTCCAAAGTCCCTGAGGCCATCCCAATAGTATAGGTCGCCCGGAACAAACAAGGGCTGTCTGACACCAGCTGATAATCGACCTCCACTCATACCATAGATGGATGTCCCCAGAGAAGAAGATTGAACCAGACAGGACCCTAGGCCATAATAGGATCCATTGCTTTGGGTTACAGGCATGTGTCCTCAAAAGCCTGATTCCAATACGAGCATAGGGGTTTTCCTGAGGCACCCATCAAAACTCATCTCGTCTCCACCTGGAAACCTGTGCATGGGAGCCATGTCCAAAGCTTAGGAGAGTACTTCAGAGTCCCAGTGCCACCGCCCCATTCCAAGGCCCTCATGGACACAAAAACACATTAGGACCCATCCTCAGGAAAGTCCATTTCAACTCAGCCACCCCGGTTGCTCCCGCAGAGCCATCAGATCTAAACTGTCTTGTTGCTAGGAGACAATTGGAATGCGAGGCGGGCTTCCCAGGCATCCATCCGCGAACGGTGCTCTGGAGTCATTCCATATGGGATGTCCTAGAGCTGTCCAACAGGTCTCAATTGTCCCGCAGAAGGAATCCATGAAGGGGGCATCCCACAACTCCCAACGTGGGAAAACCTCAATGGCCTCGAGATTCCGCTCCCTTCATGAAGTGGCCGTCATGCTCAGAAACTCCAACCTGAGCCAACGTCTGATCCTCGCCCTGACTTCAGATGCATGAGACATTGGTTCAGATCTGCAGGGGGTACCTGCCGTGCCCTCGCCCTGAAACCCAAGTCTAGCTTGTCTTCTCAGATTTCCGTTTTCACACCCCTGGCCCCGAAGCCCTCAAGTTTGGCAATTCCGGACCCACAATGGAGCACTCTGCCTGCCCTCTAGAAAAAAAATTATTGCCTCGTGAGCTGCCCAGACCCCTTAAATGAGGGTAAACCTACACAGCACTCGAATTTACCCAAATTATATAGTCTAACCTGGGCACTAATGCACTGTCGAACACAACCTGAGCCCGGACTTCCTGACCAACACCCAGAAAGCTGACCGCACACTGAGCACATAAAACCCGCCATGGCCTTAGGTCATCATCTCTTCCCTACCTCAGTTTTCAGGCTTCAGAACCGAGACCTTATCTCCAATCACTGCCCAGGGGTGAGTGTGATGCAGAAATCAGAACTCCTCCTTACCCATGGCAAGAACCCTGTGGTTGGCACATTGTCCAACGTTCAGTGTAGGAGAAACCAGCATTCACCCTGAGGCCCCGCCCATTCTTGAGTGCGACGAGGGCATACACACGCATTGTGACCCTCAGCATGAGTCCTGTCCTCTAGTAAGTCCTCTCAGTTGCTGGACCATTAGATGTCATAATGGGCTTGACATATCCCTAGGCCCCAATTTTTAACCAAATTTCTGATAGTACAGTTGCCCCTCCCCAGGGCTCTACTCTGGAATCCCTCATTTGGTGGGACACCTGAGGATAAAAAAGAAAAAAACAGCAATAAAAAAAAAACGGACTTATTCCAGCCCACAGAATGTCCCCAAACTCTTTGGACGGGGCCAAACCACCAGAGAGTAAGACTCGTCCATTTCCCATGAAGTCACCCAGAAATTCCACGACCATGAATGACCCGATATCCAGAGACAAAAACTTGAGCAGGAGCCTCACACTCGCCCTTCTTTCAAATCCCGAAGAGTTCTCCTCATGGTCTCTAGATCAGTCCTGCCATACCTATGACCCGAAACATAAGCCGAGTTTGTGTTTTCAGAGAACTGACCAAACAGCCCTGTCCTACACAACCTACAGGCTCAGGCCCCTGGAGCCAAACCTGAGGACTGTACTTGCCCTCTTCAAGGGAATTGTCTGTGCCCATTCCAATGGCCACAAACCTTCTAATAGGATAAACCTACAAAGTCCCTTATCCATCTCAATAGTGGTGGCGTCCCAGGAAAAACAGGGGCAATCTGAGCCCAACTGAGCACCTACCTGCACTCAGACCCATAGACAGATGTCCCCAGAGGTAAAAAGAAAAGAACAGGCCCCTAGGCACTAATCAGATCCATTGCTTTGGTTTCCAGGCATCTCTCCTCAGAGGCCTGGATTTCAAAAGCAGCATATAGCTGTTTCTTGACTCACCCATCAGAAAACATCTCATCTACACATGGGAAACTTGCACGTTGGAGCTGTGTCAAAGCCTCTGTTTTGGAGAACCCTTTAGGGCCCCAGTGCCACCGCTTCATTCCAAGGTCTCCATAGACACAAAAGCACGTTAGGACCCATCCCCAGGGGTGTCCATTTCAACTCAGCGTCCTCGGTTGCTCCCCACAGATCCAGGAGATCTAACCTGTCTTGTTGCTAGGAGACAATTGGAATGCGAGGTGGGCTACCCAGCCATCCCTCCTTAGAACCCTTTCAGAATGATTGGCTTGGAGCCAAACAACAGGTCTCAATTGTCCTGCAGAAGACTCTCTGCAGTTTGGAGCTTCTCACAACTCCCATCGTTGGAAAGCCCCCATGGCCTCGTGATGACCCCCGTTCATGAAGGGGCCATCAGGGACAGAAACTCCAACCTGAGCGATCGTCTGATCCTCGCCCTGACTTCAGATGCACGAGATCTCGATTCAGGTCTGTAGACTGTGCCTGCCATGGCCTCACCCAGAAACCTAAGCCTAGCTTGTTTTCTCAGACTTTTGTCGTCAGACTACTGGCCCACAAGCCCTACAGTTTGGCAATCCAGAACTACAATGCAGCACTCTGCCGGCCCTCCAGAAGAAGAACATTGTCCTCTGGGGCTACACAGTCATCCCAAATGAGGATCAACAAGCACCGACCTTGACTGTACCCCAAATACATAGGCTGACCAGGGCATTAATGCCCTTTCTGACACAGCCTGATCCTGGAACCCCTGGCCCCTCCCAGACAGCTGTCCGCACACTCAGCACATCGAGCCGCCATGGCCTTAGGTCGTCATCTATTCCCAACCTCAGTTTTCAGGATTCAGAACCTAGACCTTATCTCCAATCACTGCCCAGGGTTGAAGGTGATGCAGAAATCAGAACTCCTTCCCCATGGCAAGAAACCTTGTGCTTGGCATGTTGTCCAACGTTTAGTGTAGTTGAAACCAGTGTGGCCCATGAGGCCCCGCCCATGCTCACAGGCCACATTGTTCACAAACACACATTGTGACCCTCAGGCTGAGCCCAGTCCTCAAGTAAGGCCACTCAGTGGCTGGATGAAGAGATAGCATATTGGGCTTGCCATGCCCGTAGGCCCCAATTTTTAACCATAGTTCGGGTTGTCCCTTCAGTCTTCCCCACGGCTTTGCTTTGGAATTCCTCTTTTGGTGGGACACCTGAGGTAACAAACCTGAAAGGAGACCTCCCATCCCACAGATTGACGAAAAGCAATTGGGAATCGGGCCAAATCCTCAGAGAGGAAGATTCGTCCATGGCCCATGAGGCCTCCCCGACATTCCACGGCAGTTGCTGATACAAAATCCAGAGACAAAAGCCTGAGCAAACGCATCAGACTCGCACTTTCTTCATATCCTGAAGAGTTCTTCTCATGGTTTGTAGAATGGGCCTGCCATACCTACGTCCCCAAACCTAAGGTGAGTTTGTGTTTTCAGACTTCTGTCCTCAAAGTCTTGGGCCACACACGCACCAGGCTGGGCGCCTGGAGCCACACATTAGGACTGTGCCTACCAATCCATGGGAATTCTGCCCATTCCATGGTCCAAAATCGTACAAATTAGGAGAAACCTCCAAATTCCCTGAGGCCATCCCAATAGTGTAGGTCGCCCAGAAGAAACAAGGGCTGTCTGACACCAGCTGATAATCGACCTCCACTCATACCATAGATGGATGTTCCCAGAGAAAAAGATTGAACCAGACAGGACCCAGGGCCACAATAGGATCCATTGCTTTCTTTACAGGCATGTCTCCTCAAAAGCCTGATTCCAATTCGAGCATAGGGGTTTTCCTGAGGCACCCATCAGAACTCATCTCGTCTCCACAAGGAAACCTGTGCATGGGAGCTATGTCCAAATCTTAGGAGAGTACTTCAGGATTCCCGGTGCCACCGCCCCATTCCAAGGCCCTCATGGACATAAAAACCCATTAGGACACATCCTCAGGAAAGTCCATTTCAACTCAGCCACCCTGGTTGCTCCCGCAGAGCCATCAGATCTAATCTGTCTTGTTGCTAGGAGACAATTGGAATGCGAGGCGGGCTTCCCAGGCATCCATCCTCGAAGGGTGCTCTGGAGTCATTCCGTATGGGATGTCCTGGAGCTGTCTAACAGGTCTCAATAGTTCCGCAGAAGGAATCCTTGAAGGGGGCATCCCACAACTCCCAACGTGGGAAAACCTCAATGGCCTCGAGATTCCGCTCCCTTCATGAAGTGGCCGTCATGCACAGAAACTTCAACCTGAGCCAACGTCTGATCCCCGCCTGACTTCAGATGCATGAGATATTGGTTCAGATCTGAAGGGGGTACCTGCCATGCCCTCGCCCTGAAAGCCAAGTCTAACTTGTCTTCTCAGACTTCCGTCCTCACACCCCTGGCCCCGAAGCCCTCAAGTTTGGCAATTCCGGACCCACAGTGCAGCACTCTGCCTGCCCTGTAGAAAAAAATTATTGCTTCATGAGCTGCCCAGGCACCTTAAATGAGAATAAACCTACACAGCACTCGACTTTACCCAAATTATATAGTCTAACGTGGGCACTAAACCACTGTCGGACACAACCTGAGCCCGGACCTCAGACCAACCCCCAGAAAGCTGACAGCACATTGAGCACATAAGACCCGCCATGGCCTTAGGTCATCATCTCTTCCCTACTTCAGTTTTCAGGCTTCAGAACCGAGACCTTATCGCCAATCACTGCCCAGGTTTGAGTGTGATGCAGAAATCAGAACTCCTCCTTACCCATGGCAAGAAACCTTGTGGTTGGCACATTGTCCAACGTTCAGAGTAGAAGAAACCAGCATTCACCCGAGGCCCCGCCCATTCTTGAGTGCGACGGGGTCATAAACACGCATTGTGACCCTCAGCATGAGTCCTGTCCTCTAGTAAGTCCTCTCAGTGGCTGGACTATTAGATGTCATATTGGGCTTGACATGTCCCTAAGCCCTAATTTTTAACCAGATTTCTGATTGTCCAGTCGCCCCTCCCCAGGGCTCTACTCTGGAATCCCTCATTTGTTGGGACACCTGAGGTTAAAAAAGCAAACAACAACAACAACAAAACGGACGTCTTCCATCCCACAGAATGACCCCAAACTCTTTGGACGGGGACAAACCACCAGAGAGTAAGACTCATCCATTTCCCATGAAGTCACCCAGAGATTTATCCACCGTGAGTGACACGATATCCAGAGACAAAAACTTGAGCAAGAGCCTCACACTCGCTCTTTTTCAAATCCCGAAGAGTTCTCCTCATGGTCTCTGGATCAGTCCTGCCATAACTATGACCGGAAACATAAGCCGAGGTTGTGTTTTCAGACAACTGTCCAAACAGCCCTGGCCTACACAACCTACAGGATCAGGCCCCTGGAGCCAAGCCTGAGGACTGTACTTGCCCTCTGTAAGGGAAATGTGTTTGCCATTTCCAATGGCCACAACCCTTCTAATAGAATAAACACCCAATACCTGATCCATCTCACTAGGGCTGGCTTCCCAGGAAAAACAGGGTCAATCTGAGCCCATCTGTGCACCTACCTGCACTCAGACCCATAGACAGATGTCCCCAGAGGTAAAAAAAAAAAAAAAGAACAGACCCCTAGGCACTAATCAGATCCATTGCTTTGGTTTCCAGGGTCTCTCCTCAGACGCCTGGATTTCAAAACCAGCAATGGCTTTTTCTTGATGCACCCATCAGAAAAAATCTCATCTACACATGGGAAACTAGCACGTTGGAGCTCTGTCAAAGCCTCGGTTTTGGAGAACCCGTCAGGGCCGCAGTGCCACCGCTTCATTGCAAGGTCTCGGTACACACAAAAGCACGCTAGGACCCAACCCCAGGAGAGTCCATTTCAACTCATCCTCCTCGGTTGCTCCCCCAGATCCAGCAGATCTAACCTGTCTTGTTGCTAGGAGACAATTGGAATGCGAGGTGGTCTAACCAGCGATCCATCCTTAGAACCCTTCTCAGAATCATTGGCCTGGAGCCAAACAACAGGTCTCAATTGTCCTGCAGAAGACACTTTGCAGTTTGGAGCTTCTCACAAATCCCATCGTGGGACAACCCCCATGGCCTTGTGATGCTCCCCCTTCATGAAGGGGCCATAAGGGACAGAAACTCCAACCTGAGCGATCGTCTGATCCTCGCCATGACTTCAGATGCACGAGATCTCGATTCCGGTCTGTAGATTCTGCGTGCCATGTCCTCAACCAGAAACCTAAGCCGAGCTTGTGTTCTCAGACTTCTGTCCTCAGACTACTGGCCCACAAGCCCTCCAGTTTGGCAATCCAGAACTACAATGCAGCACTCTGCCTGCCCTCTAGAAGAAAAACATTGTCCTCTGGGGCTACCCAGTAACCCCAAGAGGATCAACCTGCACCTACCTTGGCTGTACCCCGAACATATAGGCTGACCAGGGCACTAATGCCCTTTCTGACACAGCCTGAGCCTGGACTTCCTGGCCCCAACCAGACAGCTTGCCACACACTGAGCACATCGAGCCGCCATGGCCTTAGGTTGTCATCTCTTCCCAACCTCGGTTTTCACGCTTTAGATTCTAGACCTTATCTCCAATCACTGCCCAGGGTTGATCCTGATGCAGAAATCAGAACTCCTTCCCCATGGCAAGAAACCTTGTGTTTGGCATATTGTCCAACTTTCAGTGTAGTTGAATCCAGTGTTGCCCATGAGGCCCCTCCATGCTCGCAGGCTACATTGGTCACAAACACACATTGTGACCCTCAGCCTGACCAAAGTCCTCAAGTAAGGCCTCTTAGTGGCTGGATGAAGAGATAGCATATTGGGCTTGCCATGCCCCTAGGCCCCAATTTTTAACCATAGTTCAGGTGGTCCCTTCAGTCTTCCCCACGGCTTGGCTTTGGAATTCCTCTTTTCGTGGGACACCTGAGGTAACAAAACTGAAAGGATGCTTCCCATCCCATAGATTGACGAAAAATAATTGGGAATCGGGTGAAATCATCATAGAGGTAGATTCGTCCATGGCCCATGAGGCATCCCCGACATTCCACGGAGATCGCTGATACAAATTCCAGAGACAAATGCCTGAGCAAGCGCCTCAGACTCACTCTATATTCAAATCTTCATGAGTTCTTCTCATGGTTTGTAGATTGGGCCTGCCATACCGATGTCCCCAAAGCTGAGTTTGAGTATCGGAATCACAATCAGAACTCTGCCTTCCACATGGCTGTAATGCTTGTTCTTCGCATGGAGTCACACCTTCACGTGGGGAACCCTTCATGGCCCCTGATGCCACGCCCAAATATGAGTGCTGCTTGGGCACAAATTCACACTGTGACCCTAGCATGAGCCCCATGACAAAGAAAGGCATGTCAGGTTCGGGACGAAGATCCTGCATATAGTCCTTGCCATGCCCATAGTCACCCAGGACTAACTAGATGGTGTGTATTCCAGTTGAGGGAACCCACTGCTGTGCTCTAGAGTCCCTCTCCTGGGAGGTCCTTTGTGGCAGAAAACAGTACTCTTCACTTCCCACAGAATGAACCCAAACACTTGGGAGCTTGGACAATCCCCCGAGAGGAAGGCTCTTCCTCGGACCCTGAGGCAACCCCTACCCTGACCGGACATTGTGAGCGCAACACCCAGAGACAAAAGCCTGAGCGACTGCCTCCCACTTGCCCTCCTTTGATATCCAGAGGATCTCCCCTCACGGACTGGAGATCAGGCCTGCCATTACCTGGGCCCCTACCTGAGCCAAGTTTGCTCTTTCAGACATCAGTCCCCACAGCCCTGGCAAACATAGCCTCTAGGCTGGGTCCTCTGGAGCCATACCACAGGACCGTGCCTGCTCTCTCCTGGGAAACTGTGTCCATTCCTTTGGCCACACACCTCCAGAATATGAGAAAACTCAAGGCCCCCGAGGACTTCCCACTACTGGGAGCCTCACTGGACACACAGGGGCATTCGGACACAAGCTGAGCAGCTACCTCCACGAAGGCATGCACACAGATGTCAACAGAGATAGAAGGTTGAGCCGGACAGGCACTTAGGCCCTAATCTCAACTCTTGCTTTGGTTTCCAGGTGTCACTCTTCAGACTCTTTGGTTCGAAGAACAGGATATGGGGCTTTCGTGAGGCACTGAACAGAACTCCTCTCATCTCCACATGGGAAGATTCCTTGTTGGAGCTGTGTCAAACACCTCAGTTTGGAAAACCCTGCAGAGTCCCTGAGCCACCTCCACATTCCAAGGTCTCCCAGGCCACCAAGCCACAGTAGGACTCATCTTCAGGAGAGTCCATTTCAACTCTTCCCTCTAGGTAGCTCACCCAGGAGCCTGCAGATTGAGCCTGACTTGTCCTGACTAAACAGTGGGAATATGAGGTGGCGTTCCCAGGCATCCATGCTTAGACACCTGCTCTCGAGTCTTTCCGTATGGGGCCTCCTGGAACCATCCAATAGGACTCGACTGTCGTGAAGAAGGAAATCTTGAGGTTTGGAGTAGTTCACAAATCCCATCGTAGGCAAATCTCCCTGGCTTCATAAAGCCCCCACAACCTTCAGGAAGAGGCCATGCTGGACAAAAACTCTAGCCTGAGGCACGTCTCATAGTTGACATGACCTCAGTGCAGGAGATCACGATTCAGCCTCTGCAGAGTGGGCCTGCCGTGCCCTCGGTCCCAAACCTCACGCTAGCTTGTGTTTTCAGACTTCCTTCCTCACATTCCTGGCAAACAAGCCCTCCGGACGAGGAACTCCAGAACCACAACCCAGCCCAGTGTCTGCCCAACGGAAGAAAAACGTTTCCCTGTGGGGCTCTCCAGAAAACCCAGATGAGGATCAACCTGCTCGGGCCTCGACGGTACCCGAACTGGATAGGCTGCTCTGGGCATTCATGCTCTGTCTGACACTGCCTGAAGCCAGACATCCAGACAGAGAAGGAGACAGCTGGCGGCACACCCAGCACTTCGGACACGCCATGGTCTTATGCCGTCACCTCTTCCTAACCTTGGTTTTCAGATATCTGAACCTAGACATCATATCAATTCTCCACACAGCTGGGTATCGCAAGCACAAAACAGAAGTCCTGCTTCCCCATGGCTGTAAAGCTTGCTCTTGGCATGGAGTCACACCTTCAGGGTGGGAGAAACCTTCATGGCCCCTGATGCCACGCCCAAACGTGAGTGCTGATTGGGAACAAATTCACACTGTGACCCTCACCATGAGCCCCATGTCAAAGAAAGGCCTGTCAGGGCCTGGACCAAGAGCCCACATATGGGGCTTGCCAAGCCCCTATGCACCCAATCCTCACCAGGGTTTGAGTTTTCCAGTCGCCATGCCCGTACCTGGGGCTCTGCTCTGGAATCCCTTTCTTGGAGAGACCCATGAGCCAGACAACACGACTCCAACCTTCCCACAAAATGACCCCAATTTTGGGAGCTAGGACAAATCCCCAGAGAGGGATAGTCGTCCACAGTCCCTGAGGCCACCCCTCAAATCCACGGCTATCCCAGACACAACATCCAGAGACAAAAGCCTGTTGGAACGCCTCCCACTCGCCCTTGTTTCAGAGGCCCAGGAGCTCCCTCTCGGGCTGTACCTCCGGCCAGCCATACCCTAGGCGCCAATCATAAGCTGAGTTTGTGTATTCAGACTTCTGTGCCCACAGCCTGGACCCACACACCTCCAGGCGTAGGCCTCTAGGGACACAGCGAAAGATTGTGCCTGCCCTCTCCAAGGAAAGTGTGCCCAATCCATTGACCACAACACTACAGGTTAGGGAAAAGCTCCAAGGCCCCTGAGGCCATCAATAGTGTAGGCCCCCCTGGACTAAGAGGGGCTCTCTGACACCAGCGGAGCAACTATCTCCACTTAGACTCTCAGACAGTGTCCCCAGAGACAGAAGGTTGAAATGGACAGGCCCCCAGGCCCTAATCTGAACCTTAGCTTTGGTTTCCATGTTTCCGTTCTCAGAGGACTGTTTTCGTAGACCAGCACATGGGTCTTTTCTGAGGCACCAAACCAAACCTCTCTCATCTCCACATGGGCAGCTTTCTTACTGGGATGTATCAAACACTTCAGGTAGGAGAGTTCCGCAGGGACACTGAACAACGAGCACATTCCAAGGTCTCCATGGACCCAAAAGCACATTATGACGCATCCTCAGGAGAGGCCATTTCAACTCAGCCCCCTGGGTCGCGTGGTCCAGAGGCAGCAGATCAAACATATCTTGTCGCTAATAGCCAATGGGAATGCGAGGCATGCTGTACAGGGATCCATCCTTCGAACCCTGCTCTCCAGTCCTTCCATATGGTATGTCCTGGAGCCATGCAACAGGACTCGAATGTCCCGCAGAAGGAAACCTTGTGGTTTGGGGCAACCTCCAAACTCAGCGTGGGAAAACTTCCTTGGCCTCATGAGGCCTTGAGGCCCCCACTTCATGAAGGTGCCATCATGGACACATATTCCAGCCTCAGCCAACGTCTGATCCTCAGCCTGACTTCAGATGCAGGAGATTTTGATTCAGCCTCTGCAGAGTGGGCCTGCTTTGCCCTTGGTTCCAATCCTCACACTAGCTTGTGTTTTCAGACTTCCGTCCTCACACTCCTGGCCCACAAACCCTCCCTACTGGGAATTCTGGGGCCACAATGAAGCACTGTGCCTGCCTCCCAGGAGAAAAACATTGTCTATGGCGCTGCCCAGAAACCCCAAATGAGGATCAAACTGCTTGGCCCTCGGCAACACCCCAATTGCATAGGCTACCTTAAACAGTGATGCTCTGTCGCAAATAGCCTGAGCCCAGACCTTCCAACGGACAACGACACAGCTTGCTGCACACCTAGCACATTGGACCCGCCACTGCTTTAGGCCACCATCCATTCCCAACCTGGGTTATCAGTCATCGGAACCTAGACCTTATCTCCAATCCCTGCACAGGGGGGAACCTGCTGCACAAGTCAGAACCCCTCCTTCCCCATGGCAAGAAACCTTGCTGCTGGCAGTGAGTCAAACCTTCAGTGTAGGAGAAAACGGCATGGCCCCTGAGGCCACGCCCAAGCGTGAGGGCCGCCTTGGGCACAAACACACATTGTGACCCTCAGCGTGAGTACCTTATTCAAGTAACGCCTCTCAGTGACTGGACCCAGGGCCCGCATATGTGGCTTGCCATGCCCATAGGCACCCAGGACTAACTAGATGGTGTGTATTCCAGTTGAGGGAACCCACTGCTGTGCTCTAGAGTCCCTCTCCTGGGGGGTCCCCTGTGGCAGAAAACAGTACTCTTTATTCCCACAGAATGAACACAAACACTTGGGAGCTTGGACAATCCCCCGAGAGGAAGGCTCTTCCTCGGCCTCTGAGACAACCCCTACCCTGACCAGACATTGTAAACACAACACCCAGAGACAAAATACTGAGTGACTGCCTCCCACTTGCCCTACTGTGATTTCCAGAGGATCTCCCCTCACGGACTAGAGATCAGGCCTGCCATTACATTGGCCCCTAGCTGAGCCAAGTTTGCTTTTTCAGACATCTGTCCCCACAGCCCTGGCAAACACAGCCTCTAGGCTGGGTCCTCTGGAGCCATACCAAAGGACCGTTCCTGCTCTCCCCTGGGAAACTGTGTCCATTCCTTTGGCCACACACCTCCAGAATATGAGAAACCTCAAGGACTCCGAGGACATCCCACTACTGGGAGCCTCACTGGACTCACAGGGGCATTCGGACACAAGCTGAGCAGCTACATCCATGAATGCATGCACACAGATGTCAACAGAGATAGAAGGTTGAGGCGGACATGTCTTTAGGCCGTAGTCTCAACTCTTGCTTTGGTTTCCAGGTGTCACTCCTCAGAGGCTTGGGTTAGAAGAACAGGGTATGGGGCTTTCCTGAGGCACGGAACAGAACTCCTCTCGTCTCCACATGGGAAGTTTCCTTGTTGGAGCTGTGTCAAACACCTCATGTTGGAGAATCCTGCAGAGTCCCTGAGCCACCTCCACATTCCAAGGTCTCCCAGGCCACCAAGCCACAGTAGGACTCATCTTCAGGAGAGACCATTTCAACTCTCCCCTCTGGGTAGCTCACCCAGGAGCCCGCAGATTGAGCCTGCCTTGTCCTGACTAAAGAGTGGGAATATGAGGTGGCGTTCCCAAGCATCCATTCTTAGACACCTGCTCTCGAGTCTTTCCATATGGGGCCTCTTGGAACCATCCAATAGGACTCGACTGTCGTGCAGAAGGTAACCTTCAGTTTTGGAGCAGTTCACAAATCCCATCGTAGGCAAAACTTTCTGGCCTCATGAAGCCCCCACACCCTTCAGGAAGAGGCCATGCTGGACAAGAACTCTAGCCTGAGGCACGTCTCATAGTTGACATGACCTCAGTGCAGGAGATCTCGATTCAGCCTCTGCAGAGTGGGCCTGCCGTGCCCTCGGTCCCAAACCTCACGCTAGCTTGTGTTTTCAGACTTCCTTCCTCACACTCCTGGCAAACAAGCCCTCCGGACGAGGAACTCCAGAACCACAACCCAGCCCAGTGTCTGCCCAACGGAAGAAAAACGTTTCCCTGTGGGGCTCTCCAGAAAACCCAGATGAGCATCAACCTGCTCGGGCCTCGACGGTACCCGAACTGGATAGGCTGCTCTGGGCACTCATGCTCTGTCTGACACTGCCTGAAGCCAGACATCCAGACAGAGAAGGAGACAGCTGGCGGCACACCCAGCACTTCGGACACGCCATGGTCTTATGCCGTCACCTCTTCCTAACCTTGGTTTTCAGATATCTGAACCTAGACATCATATCAATTCTCCACACAGCTGGGTATCGCAAGCACAAAACAGAAGTCCTGCTTCCCCATGGCTGTAAAGCTTGCTCTTGGCATGGAGTCACACCTTCAGGGTGGGAGAAACCTTCATGGCCCCTGATGCCACGCCCAAACGTGAGTGCTGATTGGGAACAAATTCACCCTGTGACCCTCACCATGAGCCCCATGTCAAAGAAAGGCCTGTCAGGGCCTGGACCAAGAGCCCACATATGGGGCTTGCCAAGCCCCTATGCACCCAATCCTCACCAGGGTTTGAGTTTTCCAGTCGCCATGCCCGTACCTGGGGCTCTGCTCTGGAATCCCTTTCTTGGAGAGACCCATGAGCCAGACAACACGACTCCAACCTTCCCACAAAATGACCCCAATTTTGGGAGCTAGGACAAATCCCCAGAGAGGGATAGTCGTCCACAGTCCCTGAGGCCACCCCTCAAATCCACGGCTATCCCAGACACAACATCCAGAGACAAAAGCCTGTTGGAACGCCTCCCACTCGCCCTTGTTTCAGAGGCCCAGGAGCTCCCTCTCGGGCTGTACCTCCGGCCAGCCATACCCTAGGCGCCAATCATAAGCTGAGTTTGTGTATTCAGACTTCTGTGCCCACAGCCTGGACCCACACACCTCCAGGCGTAGGCCTCTAGGGACACAGCGAAAGATTGTGCCTGCCCTCTCCAAGGAAAGTGTGCCCAATCCATTGACCACAACACTACAGGTTAGGGAAAAGCTCCAAGGCCCCTGAGGCCATCAATAGTGTAGGCCCCCCTGGACTAAGAGGGGCTCTCTGACACCAGCGGAGCAACTATCTCCACTTAGACTCTCAGACAGTGTCCCCAGAGACAGAAGGTTGAAATGGACAGGCCCCCAGGCCCTAATCTGAACCTTAGCTTTGGTTTCCATGTTTCCGTTCTCAGAGGACTGTTTTCGTAGACCAGCACATGGGTCTTTTCTGAGGCACCAAACCAAACCTCTCTCATCTCCACATGGGCAGCTTTCTTACTGGGATGTATCAAACACTTCAGGTAGGAGATTTCCACAGGGCCACTGAACAACGAGCACATTCCAAGGTCTCCATGGACCCAAAAGCACATTATGACGCATCCTCAGGAGAGGCCATTTCAACTCAGCCCCCTGGGTCGCGTGGTCCAGAGGCAGCAGATCAAACATATCTTGTCGCTAATAGCCAATGGGAATGCGAGGCATGCTGTACAGGGATCCATCCTTCGAACCCTGCTCTCCAGTCCTTCCATATGGTATGTCCTGGAGCCATGCAACAGGACTCGAATGTCCCGCAGAAGGAAACCTTGTGGTTTGGGGCAACCTCCAAACTCAGCGTGGGAAAACTTCCTTGGCCTCATGAGGCCTTGAGGCCCCCACTTCATGAAGGTGCCATCATGGACACATATTCCAGCCTCAGCCAACGTCTGATCCTCAGCCTGACTTCAGATGCAGGAGATTTTGATTCAGCCTCTGCAGAGTGGGCCTGCTCTGCCCTTGGTTCCAATCCTCACACTAGCTTGTGTTTTCAGACTTCCGTCCTCACACTCCTGGCCCACAAACCCTCCCTACTGGGAATTCTGGGGCCACAATGAAGCACTGTGCCTGCCTCCCAGGAGAAAAACATTGTCTATGGCGCTGCCCAGAAACCCCAAATGAGGATCAAACTGCTTGGCCCTCGGCAACACCCCAATTGCATAGGCTACCTTAAACAGTGATGCTCTGTCGCAAATAGCCTGAGCCCAGACCTTCCAACGGACAACGACACAGCTTGCTGCACACCTAGCACATTGGACCCGCCACTGCCTTAGGCCACCATCCATTCCCAACCTGGGTTTTCAGTCATCGGAACCTAGACCTTATCTCCAATTCCTGCACAGGGGGGAACCTGCTGCACAAGTCAGAACCCCTCCTTCCCCATGGCAAGAAACCTTGCTGCTGGCAGTGAGTCAAACCTTCAGTGTAGGAGAAAACGGCATGGCCCATGAGGCCACGCCCAAGCGTGAGGGCCGCCTTGGGCACAAACACACATTGTGACCCTCAGCGTGAGTACCTTATTCAAGTAACGCCTCTCAGTGACTGGACCCAGAGCCCGCATATGTGGCTTGCCATGCCCATAGGCACCCAGGACTAACTAGATGGTGTGTATTCCAGTTGAGGGAACCCACTGCTGTGCTCTAGAGTCCCTCTCCTGGGGGGTCCCCTGTGGCAGAAAACAGTACTCTTTATTCCCACAGAATGAACACAAACACTTGGGAGCTTGGACAATCCCCCGAGAGGAAGGCTCTTCCTCGGCCTCTGAGACAACCCCTACCCTGACCAGACACTGTAAACACAACACCCAGAGACAAAATACTGAGTGACTGCCTCCCACTTGCCCTACTGTGATTTCCAGAGGATCTCCCCTCACGGACTAGAGATCAGGCCTGCCATTACATTGGCCCCTAGCTGAGCCAAGTTTGCTTTTTCAGACATCTGTCCCCACAGCCCTGGCAAACACAGCCTCTAGGCTGGGTCCTCTGGAGCCATACCAAAGGACCGTTCCTGCTCTCTCCTGGGAAACTGTGTCCATTCCTTTGGCCACACACCTCCAGAATATGAGAAACCTCAAGGACTCCGAGGACATCCCACTACTGGGAGCCTCACTGGACTCACAGGGGCATTCGGACAAAGCTGAGCAGCTACATCCATGAATGCATGCACACAGATGTCAACAGAGATAGAAGGTTGAGCCGGACATGTCTTTAGGCCGTAGTCTCAACTCTTGCTTTGGTTTCCAGGTGTCACTCCTCAGAGGCTTGGGTTAGAAGAACAGGGTATGGGGCTTTCCTGAGGCACGGAACAGAACTCCTCTCGTCTCCACATGGGAAGTTTCCTTGTTGGAGCCGTGTCAAACACCTCATGTTGGAGAATCCTGCAGAGTCCCTGAGCCACCTCCACATTCCAAGGTCTCCCAGGCCACCAAGCCACAGTAGGACTCATCTTCAGGAGAGACCATTTCAACTCTCCCTTCTGGGTAGCTCACCCAGGAGCCCGCAGATTGAGCCTGCCTTGTCCTGACTAAAGAGTGGGAATATGAGGTGGCGTTCCCAGGCATCCATGCTTAGACACCTGCTCTCGAGTCTTTCCATATGGGGCCTCTTGGAACCATCCAATAGGACTCGACTGTCGTGCAGAAGGTAACCTTCAGTTTTGGAGCAGTTCACAAATCCCATCGTAGGCAAAACTTTCTGGCCTCATGAAGCCCCCACACCCTTCAGGAAGAGGCCATGCTGGACAAGAACTCTAGCCTGAGGCACGTCTCATAGTTGACATGACCTCAGTGCAGGAGATCTCGATTCAGCCTCTGCAGAGTGGGCCTGCCGTGCCCTCGGTCCCAAACCTCACTCGAGCTTGTGTTTTCAGACTTCCTTCCTCACACTCCTGGCAAACAAGCCCTCCGGACGAGGAACTCCAGAACCACAACCCAGCCCAGTGTCTGCCCAACGGAAGAAAAACGTTTCCCTGTGGGGCTCTCCAGAAAACCCAGATGAGCATCAACCTGCTCGGGCCTCGACGGTACCCGAACTGGATAGGCTGCTCTGGGCACTCATGCTCTGTCTGACACTGCCTGAAGCCAGACATCCAGACAGAGAAGGAGACAGCTGGCGGCACACCCAGCACTTCGGACACGCCATGGTCTTATGCCGTCACCTCATCCTAACCTTGGTTTTCAGATATCTGAACCTAGACATCATATCAATTCTCCACACAGCTGGGTATCGCAAGCACAAAACAGAAGTCCTGCTTCCCCATGGCTGTAAAGCTTGCTCTTGGCATGGAGTCACACCTTCAGGGTGGGAGAAACCTTCATGGCCCCTGATGCCACGCCCAAACGTGAGTGCTGATTGGGAACAAATTCACCCTGTGACCCTCACCATGAGCCCCATGTCAAAGAAAGGCCTGTCAGGGCCTGGACCAAGAGCCCACATATGGGGCTTGCCAAGCCCCTATGCACCCAATCCTCACCAGGGTTTGAGTTTTCCAGTCGCCATGCCCGTACCTGGGGCTCTGCTCTGGAATCCCTTTCTTGGAGAGACCCATGAGCCAGACAACACGACTCCAACCTTCCCACAAAATGACCCCAATTTTGGGAGCTAGGACAAATCCCCAGAGAGGGATAGTCGTCCACAGTCCCTGAGGCCACCCCTCAAATCCACGGCTATCCCAGACACAACATCCAGAGACAAAAGCCTGTTGGAACGCCTCCCACTCGCCCTTGTTTCAGAGGCCCAGGAGCTCCCTCTCGGGCTGTACCTCCGGCCAGCCATACCCTAGGCGCCAATCATAAGCTGAGTTTGTGTATTCAGACTTCTGTGCCCACAGCCTGGACCCACACACCTCCAGGCGTAGGCCTCTAGGGACACAGCGAAAGATTGTGCCTGCCCTCTCCAAGGAAAGTGTGCCCAATCCATTGACCACAACACTACAGGTTAGGGAAAAGCTCCAAGGCCCCTGAGGCCATCAATAGTGTAGGCCCCCCTGGACTAAGAGGGGCTCTCTGACACCAGCGGAGCAACTATCTCCACTTAGACTCTCAGACAGTGTCCCCAGAGACAGAAGGTTGAAATGGACAGGCCCCAAGGCCCTAATCTGAACCTTAGCTTTGGTTTCCATGTTTCCGTTCTCAGAGGACTGTTTTCGTAGACCAGCACATGGGTCTTTTCTGAGGCACCAAACCAAACCTCTCTCATCTCCACATGGGCAGCTTTCTTACTGGGATGTATCAAACACTTCAGGTAGGAGATTTCCGCAGGGCCACTGAACAACGAGCACATTCCAAGGTCTCCATGGACCCAAAAGCACATTATGACGCATCCTCAGGAGAGGCCATTTCAACTCAGCCACCTGGGTCGCGTGTTCCAGAGGCAGCAGATCAAACATATCTTGTCGCTAATAGCCAATGTGAATGCGAGGCATGCTGTACAGGGATCCATCCTTCGAACCCTGCTCTCCAGTCCTTCCATATGGTATGTCCTGGAGCCATGCAACAGGACTCGAATGTCCCGCAGAAGGAAACCTTGTGGTTTGGGGCAACCTCCAAACTCAGCGTGGGAAAACTTCCTTGGCCTCATGAGGCCTTGAGGCCCCCACTTCATGAAGGTGCCATCATGGACACATATTCCAGCCTCAGCCAACGTCTGATCCTCAGCCTGACTTCAGATGCAGGAGATTTTGATTCAGCCTCTGCAGAGTGGGCCTGCTCTGCCCTTGGTTCCAATCCTCACACTAGCTTGTGTTTTCAGACTTCCGTCCTCACACTCCTGGCCCACAAACCCTCCCTACTGGGAATTCTGGGGCCACAATGAAGCACTGTGCCTGCCTCCCAGGAGAAAAACCTTGTCTATGGCGCTGCCCAGAAACCCCAAATGAGGATCAAACTGCTTGGCCCTCGGCAACACCCCAATTGCATAGGCTACCTTAAACAGTGATGCTCTGTCGCAAATAGCCTGAGCCCAGACCTTCCAACGGACAACGACACAGCTTGCTGCACACCTAGCACATTGGACCCGCCACTGCCTTAGGCCACCATCCATTCCCAACCTGGGTTTTCAGTCATCGGAACCTAGACCTTATCTCCAATCCCTGCACAGGGGGGAACCTGCTGCACAAGTCAGAACCCCTCCTTCCCCATGGCAAGAAACCTTGCTGCTGGCAGTGAGTCAAACCTTCAGTGTAGGAGAAAACAGCATGGCCCATGAGGCCACGCCCAAGCGTGAGGGCCGCCTTGGGCACAAACACACATTGTGACCCTCAGCGTGAGTACCTTATTCAAGTAACGCCTCTCAGTGACTGGACCCAGAGCCCGCATATGTGGCTTGCCATGCCCATAGGCACCCAGGACTAACTAGATGGTGTGTATTCCAGTTGAGGGAACCCACTGCTGTGCTCTAGAGTCCCTCTCCTGGGGGGTCCCCTGTGGCAGAAAACAGTACTCTTTATTCCCAAAGAATGAACACAAACACTTGGGAGCTTGGACAATCCCCCGAGAGGAAGGCTATTCCTCGGCCTCTGAGACAACCCCAACCCTGACCAGACACTGTAAACACAACACCCAGAGACAAAATACTGAGTGACTGCATCCCACTTGCCCTACTGTGATTTCCAGAGGATCTCCCCTCACGGACTAGAGATCAGGCCTGCCATTACATTGGCCCCTAGCTGAGCCAAGTTTGCTTTTTCAGACATCTGTCCCCACAGCCCTGGCAAACACAGCCTCTAGGCTGGGTCCTCTGGAGCCATACCAAAGGACCGTTCCTGCTCTCTCCTGGGAAACTGTGTCCATTCCTTTGGCCACACACCTCCAGAATATGAGAAACCTCAAGGCCTCCGAGGACATCCCACTACTGGGAGCCTCACTGGACTCACAGGGGCATTCGGACACAAGCTGAGCAGCTACATCCATGAATGCATGCACACAGATGTCAACAGAGATAGAAGGTTGAGGCGGACATGTCTTTGGGCCGTAGTCTCAACTCTTGCTTTGGTTTCCAGGTGTCACTCCTCAGAGGCTTGGGTTCGAAGAACAGGGTATGGGGCTTTCCTGAGGCACGGAACAGAACTCCTCTCGTCTCCACATGGGAAGTTTCCTTGTTGGAGCCGTGTCAAACACCTCATGTTGGAGAATCCTGCAGAGTCCCTGAGCCACCTCCACATTCCAAGGTCTCCCAGGCCACCAAGCCACAGTAGGACTCATCTTCAGGAGAGACCATTTCAACTCTCCCCTCTGGGTAGCTCACCCAGGAGCCCGCAGATTGAGCCTGCCTTGTCCTGACTAAAGAGTGGGAATATGAGGTGGCGTTCCCAGGCATCCATGCTTAGACACCTGCTCTCGAGTCTTTCCATATGGGGCCTCTTGGAACCATCCAATAGGACTCGACTGTCGTGCAGAAGGTAACCTTCAGTTTTGGAGCAGTTCACAAATCCCATCGTAGGCAAAACTTTCTGGCCTCATGAAGCCCCCACACCCTTCAGGAAGAGGCCATGCTGGACAAGAACTCTAGCCTGAGGCACGTCTCATAGTTGACATGACCTCAGTGCAGGAGATCTCGATTCAGCCTCTGCAGAGTGGGCCTGCCGTGCCCTCGGTCCCAAACATCACGCTAGCTTGTGTTTTCCGAATTCGTTCCTCACACTCCTGGCAAACAAGCTCTCCGGACTAGGAACTCCGGAACCAAAACCCAGCCCAGTGTCTGCCCAACGGAAGAAAAACGTTTCCCTGTGGGGCTCTCCAGAAAACCCAGATGAGGATCAACCTGCTCGGGCCTCGACGGTACCCGAACTGGATAGGCTGCTCTGGGCACTCATGCTCTGTCTGACACTGCCTGAAGCCAGACGTCCAGACAGACAAGGAGACAGCTGGCCGCACACCCAGAACTTCGGACACGCCATGGTCTTATGCCGTCACCTCATCCTAACCTTGGTTTTCAGATATCTGAACCTAGACATTATATCAATTCTCCACACAGCTGGGTATAGCAAGCACAAAACAGAAGTCCTGCTTCCCCATGGCTGTCAAGCTTGCTTTTGGCATGGAGTCACACCTTCAGGGTGGGAGAACCTTCATGGCCCCTGATGCAACGCCCAAACTTGAGTGCTGTTTGGGCACAAATTCATACTGTGACCCTCAGCATGACGCCAATGTCAAAGAAAGGCCTGTCAGGGCCTGGACCAAGAGCCCACATATGGGGCTTGCCAAGCCCCTATGAACCCAATCCTCACCACGGTTTGAATTTTCCAGTCGCCCCGCCCGTACCTGGAGCTCTGCTCTGGAATCCCTTTCTTGGAGAGACCCATGAGCCAGACAACACGACTCCACCCTTCCCACAAAATGACCCCAAACTCTTGGGAGCTGGGACAAATCCCCAGAGAGGGATACTCGTCCACAGTACCTGAGGCCACCGCTCCAATCCACGGCTATCCCGGACACAACATCCAGAGACAAAAGCCTGAAGGAACGCCTCCCACTCGCCCTTGTTTCAGAGGCCCAGGAGCTCCCTCTCGGGCTGTACATCCGACCTGCCATACCCTAGGCGCCACTCATAAGCTGAGTTTGTGTATTTAGACTTCTGTGCCCACAGCCTGGACCCACACAACATCCAGGCTAGGGCCTCTGGACCAAACAGCGAAAGATTGTGCCTGCCCTCTCCAAGGAAAGTGTGCCCAATCCATTGACCACAACCCTACATGTTAGGGAAAAGCTCCAAGGTCCCTGAGGCCATCAATAGTATAGGCCACCCTGGACAAAGAGGGGCTCTCTGACACCAGCGGAGCAACTATCTCCACTTAACTCTCAGACAGTGTCCCCAGAGACAGAAGGTTGAAATGGACAGGCCCCCAGGCCCTAATCTGAACCTTAGCTTTGGTTTCCATGTTTCCGTTCTCAGAGGACTGTTTTCGTAGACCAGCACATGGGGCTTTTCTGAGGCACCAAACCAAACATCTCTCATCTCCACATGGGCAGCTTTCTTACTGGGATGTATCAAATACTTCAGGTAGGAGAGTTCCACAGGGCCACTGAACAACCAGCACATTCCAAGGTCTCCATGGACCCAAACGCACATTATGACGCATCCTCAGGAGAGGCCATTTCAACTCAGCCCCCTGGGTCGCGTGTTCCAGAGGCAGCAGATCAAACATATCTTGTCGCTAATAGCCAATGGGAATGCGAGACATGCAGTACAAGGATCCATCCTTCGATCCCTGCTCTCCAGTCCTTCCATATGGTATGTCCTGGAGCCATGCAACAGGACTCGAATGTCCCGCAGAAGGAAACCTTGTGGTTTGGGGCAACCTCCAAACTCAGCGTGGGAAAACTTCCTTGGCCTCATGAGGCCCCCACTTCATGAAGGTGCCATCATGGACACATACTCCAGCCTCAGCCAACGTCTGATCCTCAGCCTGACTTCAGATGCAGGAGATTTTGATTCAGCCTCTGCAGAGTGGGCCTGCTCTGCCCTTGGTTCCAATCCTCACACTAGCTTGTGTTTTCAGACTTCCGTCCTCACACTCCTGGCCCACAAACCCTCCCTACTGGGAATTCTGGGGCCACAATGAAGCACTGTGCCTGCCTCCCAGGAGAAAAACATTGTCTATGGCGCTGCCCAGAAACCACAAATGAGGATCAAACTGCTTGGCCCTCGGCAACACCCCAATTGCATAGGCTACCTTAAACAGTGATGCTCTGTCGCAAATAGCCTGAGCCCAGACCTTCCAACAGACACCGACACAGCTGGCTGCACACCCAGCACATTGGACCCATCATTGCCTTAGGCCACCATCCATTCCCAACCTGGGTTTTCAGTCATCGGAACCTAGACCTTATCTCCAATCCCTGCACAGGGGGGAACCTGATGCACAAGTCAGAACCCCTACTTCCCCATAGCAAGAAACCTTGCTGCTGGCAGTGAGTCAAACCTTCAGTGTAGAAGAAAACGGCATGGCCCATGAGGTCACGCCCAAGCGTGAGGGCCGCCTTGGTCACAAACTCACATAATGACCCTCAGCGTGAGTACCTTATTCAAGTAACGCCTCTCAGTGACTGGACCCAGAGCCCGCATATGTGGCTTGCCATGCCCATAGGCACCCAGGACTAACTAGATGTTGTGTATTCCAGTTGAGGGAACCCACTGCTGTGCTCTAGAGTCCCTCTCCTGGGGGGTCCCCTGTGGCAGAAAACAGTACTCTTCATTCCCACAGAATGAACACAAACACTTGGGAACTTGGACAATCCCCCGAGAGGAAGGCTCTTCCTCGGCCTCTGAGACCACCCCTACCCTGACCGGACACTGTAAACGCAACACCCAGAGTCAAAATCCTGAGTGACTGCCTCCCACTTGCCCTACTTTGATTTCCAGAGGATCTCCCCTCACGGACTAGAGATCAGGCCTGCCATTACATTGGCCCCTAGCTGAGCCAAGTTTGCTTTTTCAGACATCTGTCCCCACAGCCCTGGCAAACACAGCCTCTAGGCTGGGTCCTCTGGAGCCATACCACAGGACCGTGCCTGCTCTTTCCTGGAAAACTGTGTCCATTCCTTAACCACACACCTCCAGAATATGAGAAACCTCAAGGCATCCGAGGACATCCCACTACTGGGAGCCTCACTGGACTCACAGGGGCATTCGGACACAAGCTGAGCAGCTACATCCATGAATGCATGCACACAGATGTCAACAGAGATAGAAGGTTGAGCCGGACAGGCCTTTAGGCCGTAGTCTCAACTCTTGCTTTGGTTTCCAGGTGTCACTCCTCAGAGGCTTTGGTTCGAGGAACAGGGTATGGGGCTTTCCTGAGGCACGGAATAGAACTCCTCTCGTCTCCACATGGGAAGTTTCCTTGTTGGAGCCGTGTCAAACACCTCATGTTGGAGAATCCTGCAGAGTCCCTGAGCCACCTCCACATTCCAAGGTCTCCCAGGCCACCAAGCCACAGTAGGACTCATCTTCAGGAGAAACCATTTCAACTCTCCCCTCTGGGTAGCTCACCCAGGAGCCCGCAGATTGAGCCTGCCTTGTCCTGACTAAAGAGTGGGAATATGAGGTGGCGTTCCCAGGCATCCATGCTTAGACACCTGCTCTCGAGTCTTTCCATATGGGGCCTCTTGGAACCATCCAATAGGACTCGACTGTCGTGCAGAAGGTAACCTTCAGTTTTGGAGCAGTTCACAAATCCCATCGTAGGCAAAACTTTCTGGCCTCATGAAGCCCCCACACCCTTCAGGAAGAGGCCATGCTGGACAAAAACTCTAGCCTGAGGCACGTCTCATAGTTGACATGACCTCAGTGCAGGAGATCTCGATTCAGCCTCTGCAGAGTGGGCCTGCCGTGCCCTTGGTCCCAAACCTCACGCTAGCTTGTGTTTTCTGACTTCCTTCCTCACACTCCTGGCAAACAAGCCCTCCGGACTAGTAACTCCGGAACCAAAACCCAGCCCAGTGTCTGCCCGACGGAAGAAAAACGTTTCCCTGTGGGGCTCTCCAGAACCCCGAGATGAGCATCAACCTGCTCGGGCCTCGAAGGTACCGAACTGGATAGGCTGCTCTGGACACTCATGCTCTGCCTGATACAGCCTGAAGCCAGACGTCCAGACAGACAATGTGACAGCTGGCCGCACACCCATCACTACGGACACGCCATGGTCTTATGCCGTCACCTCATCCTAACCTTGGTTTTCAGATATCTGAACCTAGACATTATATCAATTCTCCACACAGCTGGGTATAGCAAGCACAAAACAGAACTCCTCCTTCCCCATGGCTGTCAAGCTTGCTCTTGGCATGGAGTCACACCTTCAGGGTGGGAGAAACCTTCATGGCCCCTGATGCCACGCCCAAACTTGAGTGCTGCTTGGGCACAAATTCACACTGTGACCCTCAGCATGAGCCCCATGTCAAAGAAAGGCCTGTCAGGGCCTTGACAAAGAGCCCACATATGGGGCTTGCCAAGCCCCTATGCATCCAATCCTCACCACGGTTTGAATTTCCCAGTCGCCCCGCCCGTACCTGGAGCTCTGCTCTGGAATCCCTTTCTTGGTGAGACCCATGAGCCAGACAACACGACGCCACCCTTCCCACAAAATGACCCCAAACTCTTGGGAGCTGGGACAAATCCCTAGAGAGGGATACTCGACCACAGTACCTGAGGCCACCGCTCCAATCCACGGCTATCCCGGACACAACATCCAGAGACAAAAGCCTGAAGGAACGCCTCCCACTCGCCCTTGTTTCAGAGGCCCAGGAGCTCCCTCTCGGGCTGTACATCCAGCCTGCCATACCCTAGGCGCCACTCATAAGCTGAGTTTGTGTATTCAGTCTTCTGTGCCCACAGCCTGGACCCACACAACATCCAGGCTAGGGCCTCTGGACCAAACAGCGAAAGATTGTGCCTGCCCTCTCCAAGGTAAGTGTGCCCAATCCATTGACCACAACCCTACATGTTAGGGAAAAGCTCCAAGGTCCCTGAGGCCATCAATAGTATAGGCCACCCTGGACTAAGAGGGGCTCTCTGACACCAGCGGAGCAACTATCTCCACTTAGACTCTCAGACAGTGTCCCCAGAGACAGAAGGTTGAAATGGACAGGCCCCCAACCCTAATCTGAACCTTAGCTTTGGTTTCCATGTTTCCGTTCTCAGAGGACTGTTTTCGTAGACCAGCACATGGGGCTTTTCTGAGGCACCAAACCAAACCTCTCTCATCTCCACATGGGCAGCTTTCTTACTGGGATGTATCTAAAACTTCAGGTAGGAGAGTTCCGCAGGGCCACTGAACAACCAGCACATTCCAAGGTCTCCATGGACCCAAACGCACATTATGACGCATCCTCAGGAGAGGCCATTTCAACTCAGCCCCCTGGGTCGCGTGTTCCAGAGGCAGCAGATCAAACATATCTTGTCGCTAATAGCCAATGGGAATGCGAGGCATGCTGTACAGGGATCCATCCTTCGAACCCTGCTCTCCAGTCCTTCCATATGGTATGTCCTGGAGCCATGCAACAGGACTCGAATGTCCCGCAGAAGGAAACCTTGTGGTTTGGGGCAACCTCCAAACTCAGCGTGGGAAAACTTCCTTGGCCTCATGAGGCCCCCACTTCATGAAGGTGCCATCATGGACACATACTCCAGCCTCAGCCAACGTCTGATCCTCAGGCTGACTTCAGATGCAGGAGATTTTGATTCAGCCTCTGCAGAGTGGGCCTGCTCTGCCCTTGGCTCCAATCCTCACACTAGCTTGTGTTTTCAGACTTCCGTCCTCACACTCCTGGCCCACAAACCCTCCCTCCTGGGAATTCTGGGGCCACAATGAAGCACTGTGCCTGCCTCCCAGGAGAAAAACCTTGTCTATGGCGCTGCCCAGAAACCCCAAATGAGGATCAAACTGCTTGGCCCTCGGCAACACCCCAATTGCATAGGCTACCTTAAACAGTGATGCTCTGAGGCAAATAGCCTGAGCCCAGACCTTCCAACGGACACCGACACAGCTGGCTGCACACCCAGCACATTCGACCCGCCACTGCCTTAGGCCACCATCCATTCCCAACTTGGGTTTTTAGTCATCGGAACCTAGACCTTATCTCCAATCCCTGCACAGGGGGGAACCTGATGCACAAGTCAGAACCCCTTCTTCCCCATGGCAAGAAACCTTGCTGCTGGCAGTGAGTCAAACCTTCAGTGTAGGAGAAAACGGCATGGCATATGAGGCCACGCCCACGCGTGAGGGCCGCCTTGGGCACAAACACACATTGTGACCCTCAGCGTGAGTACCTTATTCAAATAACGCCACTCAGTGACTGGACCAAGAGCCCGCATATGTGGCTTGCCATGCCCATAGGCACCCAGGACTAACTAGATGGTGTGTATTCCAGTTGAGGGAACCCACTGCTGTGCTCTAGAGTCCCTCTCCTGGGGGGTCCCCTGTGTCAGAAAACAGTACTCTTCATTCCCACAGAATGAACACAAACACTTGGGAGCTTGGACAATCCCCCGAGAGGAAGGCTCTTCCTCGGCCTCTGAGACCACCCCTACCCTGACCGGACACTGTAAACGCAACACCCAGAGACAAAATCCTGAGTGACTGCCTCCCACTTGCCCTACTTTGATTTCCAGAGGATCTCCCCTCACGGACTAGAGATCAGGCCTGCCATTACATTGGCCCCTAGCTGAGCCAAGTTTGCTTTTTCAGACATCTGTCCCCACAGCCCTGGCAAACACAACCTCTAGGCTTGGTCCTCTGGAGCCATACCACAGGACCGTGCCTGCTCTCTCCTGGGAAACTGTGTCCATTCCTTTGGCCACACCCCTCCAGAATATGAGAAACCTCAAGGCCTCCGAGGACATCCCACTACTGGGAGCCTCACTGGACTCACAGGGGCATTCGGACACAAGCTGAGCAGCTACATCCATGAATGCATGCACACAGATGTCAACAGAGATAGAAGGTTGAGCCGGACAGGCCTTTAGGCCGTAGTCTCAACTCTTGCTTTGGTTTCCAGGTGTCACTCCTCAGAGGCTTTGGTTCGAAGAACAGGGTATGGGGCTTTCCTGAGGCACGGAACAGAACTCCTCTCGTCTCCACATGGGAAGTTTCCTTGTTGGAGCCGTGTCAAACACCTCATGTTGGAGAATCCTGCAGAGTCCCTGAGCCACCTCCACATTCCAAGGTCTCCCAGGCCACCAAGCTACAGTAGGACTCATCTTCAGGAGAGTCCATTTCAACTCTCCCCTCTGGGTAGCTCACCCAGGAGCCCTTTCCATATGGGGCCTCTTGGAACCATCCAATAGGACTCGACTGTCGTGCAGAAGGTAACCTTCAGTTTTGGAGCAGTTCACAAATCCCATCGTAGGCAAAACTTTCTGGCCTCATGATGCCCCCACACCCTTCAGGAAGAGGCCATGCTGGACAAGAACTCTAGCCTGAGGCACGTCTCATAGTGGACATGACCTCAGTGCAGGAGATCTCGATTCAGCCTCTGCAGAGTGGGCCTGCCGTGCCCTCGGACCCAAACCTCACGCTAGCTTGTGTTTTCAGACTTCCTTCCTCACACTCCTGGCAAACAAGCCCTCCGGACTAGGAACTCCAGAACCAAAACCCAGCCCAGTGTCTGCCCAACGGAAGAAAAACGCTTCCCTGTGGGGCTCTCCAGAAAACCCAGATGAGGATCAACCTGCTCGGGCCTCGACGGTACCCGAACTGGATAGGCTGCTCTGGGCACTCATGCTCTGCCTGACACTGCCTGAAGCCAGACGTCCAGACAGACAAGGAGACAGCTGGCCGCACACCCAGCACTTCGGACACGCCATGGTCTTATGCCGTCACCTCATCCTAACCTTGGTTTTCAGATATCTGAACCTAGACATTATATCAATTCTCCACACAGCTGGGTATAGCAAGCACAAAGCAGAACTCCTCCTTCCCCATGGCTGTCAAGCTTGCTGTTGGCATGCAGTCACACCTTCAGGGTGGGAGAAACCTTCATGGCCCCTGATGCCACGCCCAAACTTGAGTGCTGCTTGGGCACAAATTCACACTGTGACCCTCAGCATGAGCCCCATGTCAAAGAAAGGCCTGTCAGGGCCTGGACCAAGAGCCCACATATGGGGCTTGCCAAGCCCCTATGCACCCAATCCTCACCACGGTTTGAATTTTCCAGTCGCCCCGCCCGTACCTGGAGCTCTGCTCTGGAATCCCTTTCTTGGAGAGACCCGTGAGCCAGACAACACGACTCCACCCTTCCCACAAATTGACCCCAAACTCTTGGGAGCTGGGACAAATCCCCAGAGAGGGATACTCGTCCACAGGACCTGAGGCCACCGCTCCAATCCACGGCTATCCCGGACACAACATCCAGAGACAAAAGCCTGAAGGAACGCCTCCCACTCGCCCTTGTTTCAGAGGCCCAGGAGCTCCCTCTCGGGCTGTACATCCGGCCGGCCATACCCTAGGCGCCACTCATAAGCTGAGTTTGTGTATTCAGACTTCTGTGCCCACAGCCTACACCCACACAACATCCAGGCTAGGGCCTCTGGACCAAACAGCGAAAGATTGTGCCTGCCCTCTCCAAGGTAAGTGTGCCCAATCCATTGACCACAACCCTACATGTTAGGGAAAAGCTCCAAGGTCCCTGAGGCCATCAATAGTATAGGCCACCCTGGACTAAGAGGGGCTCTCTGACACCAGCGGAGCAACTATCTCCACTTAGACTCTCAGACAGTGTCCCCAGAGACAGAAGGTTGAAATGGACAGGCCCCCAACCCTAATCTGAACCTTAGCTTTGGTTTCCATGTTTCCGTTCTCAGAGGACTGTTTTCGTAGACCAGCACATGGGGCTTTTCTGAGGCACCAAACCAAACATCTCTCATCTCCACATGGGCAGCTTTCTTACTGGGATGTATCAAACACTTCAGGTAGGAGAGTTCCGCAGGGCCACTGAACAACCAGCACATTCCAAGGTCTCCATGGACCCAAACGCACATTATGACGCATCCTCAGGAGAGGCCATTTCAAGTCAGCCCCCTGGGTCGCGTGTTCCAGAGGCAGCAGAGCAAACATATCTTGTCGCTAATAGCCAATGGGAATGCGAGGCATGCTGTACAGGGATCCATCCTTCGAACCCTGCTCTCCAGTCCTTCCATATGGTATGTCCTGGAGCCATGCAACAGGACTCGAATGTCCCGCAGAAGGAAACCTTGTGGTTTGGGGCAACCTCCAAACTCAGCGTGGGAAAACTTCCTTGGCCTCATGAGGCCCCCACTTCATGAAGGTGCCATCATGGACACATAGTCCAGCCTCAGCCAACGTCTGATCCTCAGCCTGACTTCAGATGCAGGAGATTTTGATTCAGCCTCTGCAGAGTGGGCCTGCTCTTCCATTGGCTCCAATCCTCACACTAGCTTGTGTTTTCAGACTTCCGTCCTCACACTCCTGGCCCACAAGCCCTCCCTAGTGGGAATTCTGGGGCCACAATGAAGCACTGTGCGTGCCTCCCAGGAGAAAAACATTGTCTATGGCGCTGCCCAGAAACCCCAAATGAGGATCAATCTGCTTGGCCCTCGGCAACACCCCAATTGCATAGGCTACCTTAAACAGTGATGCTCTGTCGCAAATAGCCTGAGCCCAGACCTTCCAACAGACACCGACACAGCTGGCTGCACACCCAGCACATTGGACCCGCCACTGCCTTAGGCCACCATCCATTCCCAACCTGGGTTTTCAGTCATCGGAACCTAGACCTTATCTCCAATCCCTGCACAGGGGGGAACCTGATGCACAAGTCAGAACCTCTCCCCCTTAGGAAGAACCCTTCCCCATAGCAAGAAACCTTGCTGCTGGCAGTGAGTCAAAACTTCAGTGTAGGAAAAAACGGCATGGCCCATGAGGCCACGCCCAAGCGTGAGGGCCGCCTTGGGCACAAACACACATTGTGACCCTCATCGTGAGTACCTTATTCAAGTAACGCCTCTCAGTGACTGGACCAAGAGCCCGCATATGTGGCTTGCCATGCCCATAGGCACCCAGGACTAACTAGATGGTGTGTATTCCAGTTGAGGGAACCCACTGCTGTGCTCTAGAGTCCCTCTCCTGGGGGGTCCCCTGTGGAAGAAAACAGTACTCTTCATTCCCACAGAATGAACACAAACACTTGGGAGCTTGGACAATCCCCCGAGAGGAAGGCTCTTCCTCGGCCTCTGAGACAACACCTACCCTGACCAAACACTGTAAAAGCAACACCCAGAGACAAAATACTGAGTGACTGCCTCCCACTTGCCCTACTTTGATTTCCAGAGGATCTCCCCTCACGGACTAGAGATCAGGTCTGCCATTACATTGGCCCCTAGCTGAGCCAAGTTTGCTTTTTCAGACATCTGTCCCCACAGCCCTGGCAAACACAGCCTCTAGGCTGGGTCCTCTGGAGCCATACCACAGGACCGTGCCTGCTCTCTCCTGGGAAACTGTGTCCATTCCTTTGGCCACACACCTCCAGAATATGAGAAACCTCAAGGCCTCCGAGGACATCCCACTACTGGGATCCTCACTGGACTCACAGGGGCATTCGGACAAAGCTGAGCAGCTACATCCATGAATGCATGCACACAGATGTCAACAGAGATAGAAGGTTGAGCCGGACAGGCCTTTAGGCCGTAGTCTCAACTCTTGCTTTGGTTTCCAGGTGTCACTCCTCAGAGGCTTTGGTTCGAAGAACAGGGTATGGGGCTTTCCTGAGGCACGGAACACAACTCCTCTCGTCTCCACATGGGAAGTTGCCTTGTTGGAGCCGTGTCAAACACCTCATGTTGGAGAATCCTGCAGAGTCCCTGAGCCACCTCCACATTCCAAGGTCTCCCAGGCCACCAAGCCACAGTTGGACTCATCTTCAGGAGAGTCCATTTCAACTCTCCCCTCTGGGTAGCTCACCCAGGAGCCCGCAGATTGAGCCTGCCTTGTCCTGACTAAAGAGTGGGAATATGAGGTGGCGTTCCCAGGCATCCATGCTTAGACACCTGCTCTCGAGTCTTTCCATATGGGGCCTCTTGGAACCATCCAATAGGACTCGACTTTCGTGCAGAAGGTAACCTTCAGTTTTGGAGCAGTTCACAAATCCCATCGTAGGCAAAACTTTCTGGCCTCATGAAGCCCCCACACCCTTCAGGAAGAGGCCATGCTGGACAAGAACTCTAGCCTGAGGCACGTCTCATAGTTGACATGACCTCAGTGCAGGAGATCTCGAATCAGCCTCTGCAGAGTGGGCCTGCCGTGCCCTCGGTCCCAAACCTCACGCTAGCTTGTGTTTTCAGACTTCCTTCCTCACACTCCTGGCAAACAAGCCCTCCGGACTAGGAACTCCAGAACCAAAACCCAGCCCAGTGTCTGCCCAACGGAAGAAAAACGTTTCCCTGTGGGGCTCTCCAGAAAACCCAGATGAGGATCAACATGCTCGAGCCTCGACCGTACCCGAACTGGATAAGCTGCTCTGGGCACTCATGCTCTGTGTGACACAGCCTGAAGCCAGACGTCCAGACAGACAAGGAGACAGCTGGCCGCACACCCAGCACTTCGGACACGCCATGGCCTTATGCCGTCACCTCATCCTATCCTTGGTTTTCAGATATCTGAACCTAGACATTATATCAATTCTCCACACAGCTGGGTATAGCAAGCACAAAACAGAACTCCTCCTTCCCCATGGCTGTCAAGCTTGCTCTTGGCATGGAGTCACACCTTCAGGGTGGGAGAAACCTTCATGGCCCCTGATGCCACGCCCAAACTTGAGTGCTGCTTGGGCACAAATTCACACTGTGACCCTCAGCATGAGCCCCATGTCAAAGAAAGGCCTGTCAGGGCCTAGAGCAAGAGCCTCCATATGGGGTTGCCAAGCCCCTATGCACCCAATCCTCACCAGAGTTTGAGTTTTCCAGTCGCCCCGCCTGCACCTGGGGCTCTGCTCTTGAATCCCTTTCTTGGAGAGACCCATGAGCCAGACAACATGACTCCACCCTTCCCACAAAATGACCCCAAACTCTTGAAAGCTGGGACAAATCCCAAGAGAGGGATACCCCTCCACAATCCCTAAGGCCACCGATCCAATCCACGGCTATCCCGGACACAACATCCAGAGACAAAAGCCTGAAGGAATGCCTCCCACTCGCCCTTGTTTCAGAGGCCCCGGAGCTCCCTCTCGGGCTGTACATCCGGCCGGCCATACCCTAGGCGCCACTCTTAAGCTGAGTTTGTGTATTCAGACTTCTGTGCCCACAGCCTGGACACACACAACCTCCAGGCGAGGGCCTCTGGAGCCACAGCGAAAAATTGTGCCTGCCCTCTCCAAGGAAAGTGTGCCCAATCCATTGACCACAACCCTAGAGGTTAGGGAAAAGCTCCAAGCCCCTGAGGCCATCAACAGTGGAGGCCACCCTGGACTAAGAGGGGCTCTCTGACACCAGCGGAGCAACTATCTCCACTTAGACTCTCAGACAGAGTCCCCAGAGACAGAAGGTTGAAATGGACAGGCCCCCAGACCCTAATCTGAACCTTAGCTTTGGTTTCCATGTGTCCGTCCTCAGAGGACTGTTTTCGTAGACCAGCACACGGGGCTTTTCTGAGGCACCAAACCAAACCTCTCTCGTCTCCACATGGGCAGCTTTCTTACTGGGGATGTATCAAACCCTTCAGGTAGGAGAGCTCCGCAGGGCCACTGAACAACCAGCACATTCCAAGGTCTCCATGGACCCCAAACGCACATTATGACGCATCCTCAGGAGAGGCTTTTTCAACACAGCCCCCTGGGTAGCGTGCCCCAGAGGCAGCAGATCAAACATATCTTGTTGCTTATGGCCAAGGGGAATGTGAGGCATGCTGTACAGAAATCCATCCTTCGAACTCTGCTCTCCAGTACTTCCGTATGGTATGTCCTGGAGCCATGTAACAGGACTCGAATGTCCCGCAGAAGGAAATCTTGTGGTTTGGGGCAACCTCCAAACTCAGCGTGGGAAAACTTCCTTGGCCTCATGAGGCCCCTGCTTCATGAAGGTGCCATCATGGACACATACTCCAGTCTCAGCCAACGTCTGATCCTCAGCCTGACTTCAGATGCAGGAGATTTTGATTCAGCCTCTGCAGAGTGGGCCTGCTCTGCCCTTGGCTCCAATCCTCACACTAGCTTGTGTTTTCAGACTTCCGTCCTCACACTCCTGGCCCACAAACCCTCCCTACTGGGAATTCTGGGGCCACAATGAAGCACTCTGCCTGCCTCCCAGGAGAAAAACATTGTCTATGGTGCTGCACAGAAACCCCAAATGAGGATCAAACTGCTTGGCCCTCGGCAACAACCCAATTGCATAGGCTACCTTAAACACTGATGCTCTGTCGCAAATAGCCTGAGCCCAGACCTTCCAACAGACACCGACACAGCTGGCTGCACACCCAGCACATTGGACCCGCCACTGCCTTAGGCCACCATCCATTCCCAACCTGGGTTTTTAATCATCGGAACCTAGACCTTATCTCCAATCACTGCACAGGGGGGAACCTGATGCATAAGTCAGAACCCCTCCTTCCCCATGGCAAGAAACCTTGCTGCTGGGTGTGAGTCAAACCTTCAGAGTAGGAGAAAACGGCAAACCTGCCGGGCCTCATGAAGCCCCCCATATCCTTCAGGGAGAGGCCATCATGGTCAAAAACTCTAGCTTGAAGCACGTCTCATAGTAGACATGACTGCAATGCAGGAGATCTTGATTCAGCCTCTGCAGAGTGGCCTGCCGTGCCCTCGGTTCCAAACCTCACGCTAGCTTGTGTTTTCAGACTTCCTTCCTCACACTCCTGGCAAACTATCATTCCAGAGTAGGAATTGCAGAAACACAAGCTTGCCCAGTTACTGCCCACCGGTAGAAAACGTTTCCTTGTGGGGCTTTCCATAAAACCCAGATGAGGATCAACCTGCTCTTGCCTGGACGGCACTCAGATTTGATAGGCTGCTCTGGGCACTAATGCTCTGCCTTTCACAGCCTGATGCCAGACGTCCAGACAGGCAAGGAGACAGCTGGCCACACACCTAGCACTTCTGACACGCCATGGTCTTATGCCGTTTTCTCTTCCTAACCTTGGTTTTCCGATATCTAAACCCAGATATTATATCAATTCCCCACACAGTTGGGCATCTGAAGCACAAATCAGAACTCCTTCTTCCCCATGGCTGTAAGGCTTGCTCTTGGCATGGAGTCACACCTTCAGGGTGGGAGAAACCTTCATTTCCCCTGAAACCACGCCCAAACTTGAGTGCTGCCTTGGGCAGAAATTCACTCTGTGACCCTCAGCATGAGGCCAATATCAAAGAAAGGCCTGTCAGGGCCTTGACCAAGAGCCCTCCTATGGGGCGTGCCAAGCCCCTATACACCCAATCCTCACCAGTGTTTGAGTTCTCCAGTCTCCCCCCTGTTCCTGGGGCTCTGCTCTGGAATCACTTTCTTGGAGAGACACATGAGCCAGACAACAGGACTCCACCCTTCCCACAAAATGACCCCGAACTCCTGTTAGCTGGGACAAATCCCCAGAGAGGTTACTCGTCCACAGTCACTGAGGCCACCCCCTACAATCCACGGCTATCCTGGACGCATCCAGAGACAAAAGCCTGAAGGAATCTCGCCCTTGATTCACAAGCCAAGGTGCTCACTCTTTATCTGTACATCCGGCCTGCCATACCCTTGGCGCCACTCATAAGCTGAGTTTTTGTTTTCAGACTTATGTGCCCACAGCCTGGACCCACACACCCTCCAGGCTAGGGCATCTGGAGCCACAGTGAAAGATTGTGCCTGCCATCTCCAAGGAAAGTGTGCCCAATCAATTGACCACAAGGTTAGGGAAAAGTTCCAAGGCCCCTGAGGCCATCCTGATAGTGTAGGCTGCCCTGGACTAAAAGGGGCACTCTGACACCAGCTCTGCCATTATCACCACTTAGACTTTCAGACAGTGTCCCCAGAGACAGAAGATTGAAATGGACAGGCCCTTAGGCCCTAATATGAACCTTAGCTTTAGTTTTCATGTGTCTGTCCTCAGAGGACTGGTTTCTTATACCAGCATATTAGGTTTTTCTGAGGCTCCAAACCAAACCTCTCTCGTCTCCACATGGAGTGCTTTCTTACTGGATCTGTATCAAACCCTTCTGGTCGGAGAATTCCGCAGGGCCACAGTACAACCATCACATTCCAAGGTCTCCATGGACAGAAACCCACATTATGACGCATCCTCAGGAGAGGCCATTTCAACTCAGCCCACTGGTTAGCTTGCCCCAGAGCCAGCAGAACAAACATATCTTGTCGTTAATGGCCAAAGGGAATGCGAGGCATGTTGTTCAGGGATCCATCCTTTGAACCCTCCTCTTCAGTCCTTCCGTATGGTATGTACTGGAGCCATTCAACAGGACTCGACTGTCTCGCAGAAGGAAACCTTGTGGTTTGTGGCAACCTCCAAACTCAGCGTGGGAAAACTTCGTTGGCCTCATGAGGCACCTGCTTCATGAAGGTGCCATCAAGGGCACAATCCAACCTCAGCCAATGTCTGATCCTCAGCCTGACTTCAGATGCATGAGATATCCTTTCAGCCTTTGCAGAGTGGGCCTGCTCCCCACCTCACCCTATGTTTTGTTTTCAGACTCTACCCTAGCACTCCTGGCCCAAAAGCCCTCATGATTGGGAATTCTGGTTCCAGAACGAAGCACTCTGCCTACCCCCCAAAGAAAAACATTGTCTATGGCATTGCTCAGAAACCCCAAATGAAAATCAACCTGCTCAGCCCTCGGCAACACCCCAATTGCATAGGCTACCCTAAACACTATGCTCTGTCTTACATAGCCTGAGCCCAGACCTTGTGAGAGACATTGAGACAGTTGGCTTCACACCCAGCACATCGAACCTGCCATGGGTTAGGCCATTTCATCCCTTCCCATTGACCTGGGTGTCTTCCTGGAGGTATATTCTGAGGCTGTGTCAGACTATGCATTTTTTCTGGAGCTTCCTATGGAATTGGGGTGGTATTAGGGGCCTTGCAATTTTCTCTTAATCTGGTGGGTTGGGAAACTGAGACAGGCTGACATTCCTTGGGAGAGCTGGCCCAGTGCTGTTGTGTGTTCCTGGAGGCCCCATCCTGGAGGGCATATGAGTCAGGACTCTGGGTCCAAAGTCTTCAGACACAAACTCAGGTAAGAGTTAAGCTCGAGGTGATGGCAGACCCAATCTGCAGACCCTGAGCGAAGCATCTCCAGATATGAAATTCGGACGGCTGTGAGGCAGGAGCACAGTCTTTTCTGTCTGACTTGTTTGTCTATGATGGCCACGAAATGGAGGGGTGGCCTCATGGGTCCATGTGAGATTCTACCTCTCTGGGAATTCTGCTCGGCACCCAAGAGTTTGGTGTATTTCTGGGGGATGGGAGGAGCGCAGTTTTATGAGTCAGGGATCCCGTCCAAACAGCCATTCCAGAGATGGGTCCTGGGTTCTGGAGCCTGGATCACCGCAACAAGGCTTAGGATTTGGGCCTAGGGTCCTGCTCTATGTTTTCCTGGTACAGCTCCCGAGTGTTCTTGTTGGAAATGGGTCTCATTCTGAGGGTCACAATGCCTGTTTTTGCCCAGATGCCCATGCTGAGTGGGTGTGACCTCATGGGCTATGCACTTGGCTCCCACTCTGAGGGTTGGACTGCCATCTCAACATTCAGTTTTCCTGCCATGGGGAAGGAGGTGTACTTTTTTATGCTTCAGGTTCCCCCATGGGCAGGAATTTGAGCTAAGATCTGGGACAGGTGCCTGAATACCCAGTTCACTTTGAGATGAGGTCCTCGGGCCAAGGCAGGACCCACCTGCAGAAAATGAGGCCTGCTTTCTGGGTGGCTGTCAGGAGCTCGGGCTCGAGCTGTGTCAGACAGAACATTCGTGGAGAGTTCGGCCTATGATATTGGGGTGCTTTTGAGAGCTGTGCAACTGGATCCTCATGGGGGATTTTTGCACAGACCCTTTCTTCACTTCTTCTATCTGGTGAGCAGGCAGATGGCTGCATTACGGCTCCAGAATATCCAAGTTGGAGGGTTTGCAGGCGAGGAGTGTGAGGACAGAAGTATGAAAACATAAGCTACGGTTACGCTCAGTGCCGAGCACATGTCTATTCCAATGTACAGCAGTTGTTTCGAGATCTTCAGCACCTGGGCGAGGGGAAGATGTCTGCTCACGCTGGAGTTTGTATCCATGATGGCCAACAAATGGTGGGGAGGCCTCAAGAATTCTTGGAGGTTTTTCCAAGCTGGAGCTTGTGAGCTGCTCCAAACATCAAGGTGTCCTACTAAGGGACAGCAGAAGTCTTCTTACAGGGCTCCAGGGTCCCCCATATGGAAGATTCGATAGCAATGCTCTCTGATTGGAGGCCTGGGAAGCCAATCTCTTGTTACCATTGCAGCTGAGGAACAGGGCAAGCTTGAACCAATGACACTTATTCCAAGTTCCAAGTGATTTGCGTTGATGGAAGTTCTCAGTCTAACAGGTTCCAATGCTGCTTGATGTCCAGGGAGACCTTAGAATGTGGTGGCGGCTCTCTGACCATTGAGGATTCTCTATCCTTAGGATTAGACCCAGTACCCAGGAGCCAGGTTTCCTTCTTGGGACAGGAGGTGTGCTCTTGTATGGCTCACGGACCACAGGTTGGACCATATGCTTGAATTTCCAGAACAGCCCTCTAGGGAGAGAGACCTCAAAACATAAGCTAGGGTTCTGATGAGGTTTTAGGGCCATGGAAGTTTCAATCTTCGGACTAAGTGGCATTGGCCTGCATGTCATCCTGGAGGTAGGTGCTGAGGCTGTGTCAGGCTGTGCACTTTTTCCAGAGTGGCCTATGATATTGGGGTGCAGTCAGGGGCCTTGCAGTTTTCTCCTAATCTGGACATTTTGGGAAACTGAGATGGGCAGGGTTTCCTCAGGAGAGCAGGGCCAGTGATGTCATGTGTTTCTCGAGGCCCCATCCTGGAGGTCATGTGTGTCAGGACTTTGGGACCAAAGACTTTAGACACAACCTCGGATAAGAGATAGGAGTGAGGTGTTGGCAGTCCGAATCTGAAGACCCTGAGGGAAGCTCCTCGGGATTTGAAATTCAGGTGGCTGGGAGGGAGGGGCACAGGCTTTTCTGTCTGGATTTTGTGTCTAGGATGGCCACTAAATGGAGGGGTGACCTCATGTGTCCATGGGATATTCATCCACTCTGGTGATTCTGCTTGGCACCCAAGAGTTTGATTTCTTTCTGGGGAAGAGGAAAAGACTGTATTCCATCTCTGGGATCCTGTCCAAACAGGGATTCCAGAGATGGTTTCTGGGTCCAGACACTGGGAAAACTTAACCAAAGCTTCGATTTGGGATCCTGGTCCAGATCCCAAGGGGGATCTTTGGAAAGGGGTCTCATTCTGAGGGTCACAATGCCTGTTTGTGCCCAGCTGCCCATCCTGTGTAGGCGTGGTCTCATGGACCATGCACCTGGTTCCCACTCAGGGTTGTACAGCCATCTCAAAATTCAGTTTTCTGGCCATGGGGAAGGAGGAGCACTCTTTTGTGCTTCCGAGTCCCCTATGGTCAGGAATTTGAGCTAAGTCTGGGACAGGTACCTGAATATCCAGGTTGCTTCAAGATGATGGCCTCAGGCCAAGGTTGGACCCACCTGGAGGATATGGGGCCCACTATCTGGGTGGCTGACAGGAGGTCTGGGATCAGGCGCTGTCAGACAGACAATTTATGCAGAGGTCGGTCTATTATATTGGGGTGCCATTGAGGGCCGTGCAGGAGGATCCTCATGTGGGTTTCTGCGAAGACCCATAGGGCACTTCTTCTTTGTGGTGGGCAGGCAGAAAGCTGCACTGTGGCTTCAGAATTCCCAATATGGAGGGCTTGTAGGCGAGGAGTGTGAAGACAGAAGTCTGAAAACACAAGCCAGGGATAAGCTCAGTGCCGACCACAGGACCATTCCATTGTGCAGTGGTTGTTTTGAGATTTCCAGCACCTGAGTATGGGCGAGGGTCAGATGTCTGCTCACGCTGGGTTTGCATCCATGATGGTCAACGAATTGTGGGGTGGCCTCAAGAATTCTTGGAGATTTTCCCAAGCAGGACCTTGTGAGCTGCTCCAAACAGCAAGGTGTCCTACTGTGGGACAGGGGAAGTCCGCTTACAAGGCTCCAGGGTCCCCCATATAGAAAGATTCGACAGCAGAGGTCTCTGAATGGGGGCCTGGGAAGTCTTCCTTGCATGACCATTGCAGCTGAGGAACATTGCAGGCTTGATCTGCTGGTTTTTGTTCAAATTTCCAAGTGATCTAAGTTGACGGATGTTCTCAGTCTAATGAGTCACAATGCTGCTTGGTGTCCAGGGAGACCTTAGAATGTGGTGGTGAGGGTGCCTGGGTGGCTCAATGGGTTATCCGCTGCCTTCGGCTCAGGTCATGATCTCAGGGTCCTGGGATTGAGTCCCGCATCGGGCTCTCTGCTCAGCAGGGAGCCTGCTTCTTCCTCTCTCTCTCTCTCTGCCTTCCTCTATGCCTACTTGTGATCTCTCTCTGTCAAATAAATAAATAAAATCTATATAAAAAAAAAGAATGTGGTTGTGGATCTGTGGCCATGCAGGATTCTCCTACCTGAGGGTTAGACCCAGTTCCCAGGAGCCAGGTTCCCTTCTCGGGACAGGAGGGGTTCTCTTGTATGGCTCAGGGACCACATGTCGGATCATATGTTGGATTTCAAGACCAGGCCTCTGGGCACAGAGGCCTGAATATCTAGGCTAGGGTTCTTATGAGGTTGTAGGGGCATGTCATCCTCAACCTTCGGACTTAGGGACTTTGACCTGTGAGTCTTCCTGGAGGTAGATGCTCAGGCTGTGTCAGACTGTGCATTTTTTCCAGAGTGGCCTATGAAATTGGGGTGGGCTCAGGGGCCTTGCAGGCTTTTCCTAATCTGGAGGGTTTGTGCAACTGAGACGGCAGAATTTCATCCAGAGATCAGGCCCAGTGATGTAGTGTGGTTCTGTCAGCCCCATCCTGCAGGGAATGTGGTTAAGGGCTCTGGGACCAAAGTCTTCAGACACAAAATTGTGTATCAATTAGGAGGGAGGTGATGGCAGCCCCGATCTGCAGACGCTGAGGGCAGCTCCTCAGGATTTGAAATTCGTGTGGCTGGGAGGCAGGAGCAAAGGCTTTTCTGTCTGGATTGTGTCTAGGATGGCCTTGAAATGGTGGGGTGTCCTCATGTGTCCATGGAATATTCTACCTCTCTGGGGATTCTGCCCAGCACCCAAGAGTTTGGTGTCTCACTGCGAAGGAGAGAGCGTGGTTTACAGTTTCACGGTTCCCGTCAACACAGGGATTCCAGAGATGAGTTATAGGTCCCTGTGCCTGGATAACCCTACAAAGGCTTAGTATTTGGGCCTAGAGGCTTGACTGCCTGGCTCTGTGGGGCTTTGGTTCAGCTCCCATGGAGACTTGTTGGAAATGGGTCTCAGGGTAAGGGTCACAATGCCTGTTTGTGCCCAGATGCCCATCCTGAGTGGGCATTGGCTCTTGTTCCATGCACCTGGATCCCAATATGAGGGTTGGACCACCATATCAACATTTAATTTTCCTTCTATGAGGAAGGAGGAGTACTCTTTTGTGCTTCAGATTCCCCCATGCACAGTAATTTGAGCTATGTTCTGGGACTGGTACGTGAATAACCAGGTTGGTTTGAGATGAAGGACTCAGGTCAAGGCAGGTCACACCTGCCAGATATGGGTCCCGCTATCTAGGTGGCTACCAGGAGGTCGGGGCTCGAGCTGTGTCAGACAAAGCATTAGTTCACAAGGTGGCCTATGATATTGTGGTGCTATAGAGGGCTGTGCTGGTGGAACCTTATATGGAGTTTCACGCAGACCCATAGGGCACCTCTTTTTTCTGGTGGGCAGGCAGAAGGCTGCATTGTGGCTCCCAAATTCCCAATATGGGGGACTTGAAGGCGAGGAGTGTGAGAACAGAAGGCAGAAAACACAATCTATGCTTAATCTCAGTGCCGAGAACATGGCCGTTCCAATGTGCAGTGGTTTTTTTCGAGATCTCCAGCATCTGAGTACAGGCGAGGGTCAGATGTCTGCTCATGATAGAGTTTGTATCTATCGTGGCCAACAAATGAAATATCCAGCACCTGAGTAAAGGTGGATTTCAGATGTTTACGCACACTGGAGTTTGTGTCTCTGATGACCGAATGGAGGAGTGGCATCAAGAGGCTGATGCATGTGAGATGCTCCAAACAGCAAGGTTGTTTTTTCTACTGGACAGTTAGAGTCTGGTATGTTTTCTGCAGGGCCCCCCATGTGAAAAGTATGGGTAGCAGAGCCCTTCCACATGGATGCCTGGAAAGCACACCTCCATTGACCAATGCAGCTGAGGAACATGCAGGTTCTTTACGGTGCTTCTGGGGCGAAGCACCAAGGTCTTGAGTTGACATGGAATCTCTTGAAGATGGGTTACAATGCTGTTTTTTTTTTTACCAGGTAGATCTTAGAATGTGTTGGTGGCTAAGGTGCCTGCAGGATTCTCCTACCCTGAGGGTTTAACACAGGTCGAAGAGCACGGTTACCTTCTGGGGACAGGAGATGTAGTGTTTTGTGGCTCAGGGACCACATGTCGTATCATAAGTTCCTATTCAAGAACAGGCCTCTGAAGACAGATGCCCGACAACCTAATCTCGGGTTCCAATGAGTCCCAGGGGCATGAGACGTTCAATCTTCAGACTTAGGACAGTTAACTTGGGTGTCTGCCAGAATGTAGGTGATCAGGGAGTTTCAGACTGTGCACTTATGTCCAGAGTAACCTCCAATATTGGGGTGGCCACAGGGGCCTTGAATGTTTCAACCAACTCTGGAGGGTTTGGTTAACTGACATGCACAATTTCCATGGGGATGGCAAGCACAGTCCTGTGGTGTGGCTCCAGAGACTCCACCCTGGAGGGCATGTGAGCCATGGTTCTGGGAGGGAAGTCTGCAAACACAAACTTGGGTTAGGTTTAGTGGCTAGGTTATCGCAGGGCAATGTGTAGACCTGGAAGGCTACTCGTCAGGAACAGTAACTGGAATGACCCGAAGGCGGAAGCACAGGCTTTTATATCTGGATTGTGTGTCTAGGGTGACGTCAGAATGTAGCTGTGGCCTCATGGGTCCATGGGAGATTTTTCCTCTAAGGATACAGGCGGCTCCCAATATTTTGATGACTTTTTGGTATGGGAAGACTGCTATTTTCGATCTTAGGTGTGCCCCAAAACAGAGATTCCAGAGATGGGCTCTGGGTCTAGGCGCCTGGAAAATCCCACCAAGGGTTGGGATTTGGGCTTATGGGCAGACCAGGCCTGCAATGCAGGATCTTGGTGGTGCAACTGAGAGGGCTTGTTTGGAAACATGCTCAGGCTGAGCATTAAAATTCCTGTTTGTGCCCAGGGTGGCCCTCAGGAGTGGGCGTGGTCCCATTGTCCATTTTCTGGCTCCCACACTGAGGGATGGACACACATTCCAATGGCCAGGTTTCCAGCCATGGGAAAGGAGGAAATATCTATTGTGCTTCATGTTCCCCCATAGGCAGGGATTACAGCAAAGGTCTGGGGACAGATGCCTGAATACCAAGGATGCTTAGAGATGACAGATTTGGGCCATGGCCGTTCTCACATGCTGGATATGGGCCCCGCTCTCTGGGTGGCTGACACGAGGTCTGGGCTCAGGCTGTGTCAGACACAGCACTAGTGGCCAGAGAAGTCTATATATTGGGGTTCTCTCCAGGGCCGAGTAAATTGATCCTCATGTAGGGTTTCTGGCGAGACTCACGAAGCACTTCTTTCTGTGGGGCAGGCAGAATGCTGCCTTATGGATCCAGAATTCCCTATCAAGAGGGTTTGGGGACAAATAGGGTGAGAATGCCATTGTAAACACCAGCTATGCTTAAATTGAGTGCCAAGCGGAAGTCAGATCAATGTGCAGCAGCTTATACGAGATATCCAGCACCTGAGTAAGGGCAGATGTCAGATATTTGCTCACACTGGAGTTTGTGTCTAGGATGACGACTAATGGAGGGGTGGCTTCAGGAGGCAATGGAGGATTACCCACGCTTAATATTGTGAGATGCTCCAAACAACAAGGTTTCCTTCTAATGGACAGGAGGAGTCTGTTTTTTTTTCCTCCAGGGTCCCTCAAGTGGAAGTTTGCGTAGCAGAGCCCTCCCGCATGGATGACTGGAAAGCACACGTCCAATGTCCATTGCAGCTGAGGAACATGACAGGTTCGTTTTGGTGGTTCTGGTGCCAAGTACCAAGGCCTTGAGTTGACTTGGAATCTCTTACAGATGTATCCCAAAACTGGTTTGTTACAAGGGAGGTCTTAGAATGTATTGGTGGCTATGGGCCACGCTGAGGGTTTGGCACAGGTCGATGTGCACAGTTTCCATCTTGGGAGAGGAGATGTTCTGTTTTGTGGCTCAGGGTACATATGTTGTATCCTGACTTGGTATTCAAGAAAAGGCCTCTGAGGATTGATGCTGGCAACCTAATCTAGAGATCCAATGATGTCCTTGGTGCCCATCAGGTTCAATTTTCTTACTAAGGACCATTGATATGGTTGTCTGACTGGATGTAGGTGATCAGGGTGTTTCAGACTGTGCATTTGCATCCAGAGCCACTTCCACTATTGGGGTGGGCTCAGGGGCCTTGCAGGTTTCTCCTAACTTGGAGGCTTTGGGGAACTGTGATGGGCACAGTTTCCTTGGGGATGGCAGGCCCAGTCCTGGGGTAAGGCTTCAGAGACCACCTCCTTGAGGATATGAGAGCCATGGTTTTGGGAGGGAAGTCTGCAAACACAAATTTGGGTCAGGGATAGTGGCAAGGTGATCGCAGGTCCAATGCATAGACCTAGAAGGCATCACGTCAGGAACTGTAATTAGGGTGACTGAAAGCTGGTAGCACAGGCTTTTCTATCTGGATTGTGTGTCCAGGATGGGCTCTGAATGTAGACGTGGTCTCATTGTTCAATGGGAGACTTTTCCTCTCTAAGGATCCTGGTGGATCCCCATAGATTGGTGGTTTTTCAGAGAAGAAAAGAGTGCTCTTTTCCATCTTAGGGGTGCTCCAAAACAGGGAAGAATGCTGTTTTCCAACTTAGGCTTATGCCAAAACAGGGATTCCAGAGACGGGCTCTGGGTCTGGGTGCCCGGATATCCCACCAAGTGTTAGGATTTGGGCCTAGGGGCATTCCAGGCCTGCAATGCAGGATCCTAATGGTGTAACAGAGAGGGCTTGTTTGAAAGCATGCTCAGGCTGAGGGTCATCATGCCTCTTTGTGCCCAGGGGGGCCCTCATGAGAGGGCGTAGTCTCATTGGCCATATAGCTGGATCCCACTTTGAGGGTTGGACACCCATTGCAACAGCCAGGCTTCCTGCAATGGAAAGAGGAGTTCTCTATTGTGCTTCAGGTTCCCCCATTGGCAGGGTTACAGGAAAGGTCTGTGGAAAGTTGCCTTAATACCAAGGATGTGTACAGATGACAGGCTAAGAATTCCCAGGTAACAAAACAGCATTGTTACCCATATTCATGACATTCCATGTAGAAATAAGCCCTTAGTACTTCGCCCCAGAAGTTCACCAGAATGAACTTGCCATGTTCCTAAGCTGCAATGGTCAGTGGAGGTGTGGTTTCCAGGCAACCATACGGGGGTGCTCTGCTACACAAACTTTGCAATTGGCGGGGACCCTTGAGACAAAAAAACAGAATGCCCCTGTCCGGTAGAAGGAAACCTTCTGTTTGGAGCATCTCACAAGCCCCAGCGTGGGAAATCCTCCATTTCCTCTTGAAGCCACCACTCCATTTGTCAGTCATCATAGACACAAACTCCAGCATGAGCAAACATCTGACATCCGCCCTTACTCAGTTGCTGGACTTCAATTCGATCGCTGCACACTGGAACTGCCTTTAGTTTGACTGAATTAAGCCATAGCTTGGGTTTACAATTCCATCCTCAGCCTACTGGTCCACAAGCCCTATTGTGAGGGAATTCTGGAGCTACAACACAATATTCTGCCTTCCCCATAGAAAGAAAAAGGGCCTGGAGAGTCTGCCCAGAAAATCCATATGATGGTCAATCTTCTCGGTGCTAGACGGAACCCTGATTCATAGGCTGCCCTGGGCACTAGTGCTGTGTCTGACATAGCCGGAGCCAGGACCTAGTGTCAGCCACTGAGAGATCAGGGCCCATATACAGCATGTGAGACCAGCTATGGCCCAAGTCTGTCTTCTCTTCTATTCTTGGTATTCAGGCATCTGTACCCACACCTTTGCTGAAATCCTTGCCATTGGGGAAACCTGTAGCACAATAGAGAACTCCTCCTTCCCCATGGAAGGTATTCTGACAGTTGGGATAGTTGCTCAACCCTCAAAGTGGAAGGCAGCTCCATGGCCAAGGAGACCATGTGCACTCATGATGGCTTCCCCGGGCACAAGCAGGCATTGTGACCTCAGCCTGAGCCTGCTTTCAACCAAACGCTCTCAATTGCATCTCTGGGACCCCGAATTGCAGGCCTAGTACACACCTAGGCCCAAATCCTAACCCTGGTGGGATTTTACAGGGGCCCAGACACAGAGCCCATCTCTGGAATCCCTATTTTGGGGGACCCTTAAGATGGAAAACAGCACTCTTCCCTTCCCCGAGATAGTCACCAAACTCTTGGTAGCCACCAGGATCCTTGAGTGGAAAAATCTGCCATAGACCCATGAGAACACACCTGCATTCCGAGGCCATCCTGGACATACAATCCAGATACATATCATGTGCTATCACCTTTGAGTCATCGGATTTACAGTTCCTGACGAGCTGCCTTCCAGGTCTATGCATTGGGCCTGCAATCACCTTGCCATTAACCTAAACTGAGTTTGTGTTTGCAGACTTCCTTCCTAAAACCATGGCTCACATGACCTCCAGGTTCTGGCATCTGAAGCCACACCACAAGACTGTGCATGAGATCCTCAAGGAAACTGTGCCCATCACTTTTGCCCGATACCTTTAGATTAGGAGAAACCTGCAAGGCCCCTGAGCGCAGCCAAATAATGGAGGCCGCTCTGGGCACAAATGCACAGTCTGAGACACCCTGATCCCCTCCATACAGGCAGACACCCAAGTCAATGCTCCTGAGTCAGAAGATTGAACCTGACATGCCCCGAGGACTTCATTGGCACACTAGATTAGGTTTACAGGTATCTGTCATCAGAGGCCTGCTCTGGAATATCAACTTATGATAAAATATATAGTCCCTGAGCCACAGAACAGAATATGTCCTCCCCAAAAAGGAAGCCATGCTCCTGGAATTGTGTCATACCCTTAGGATATTTGGATCCTGAATGGCCCCTTAGCAACCAGCACATTCTATGATATTCCTGGTAACAAACCATCATTGTGCCCCATCTTCATGAGACTCCATGTCAACTCAAGGTCTCGATATATTGCCCCAGAGCCACCAGAATGCACCTGCCATGTTCCTCTGGTGCAATGGTCAATAGAGGGGTGATTTCCAGGCATCCCTGTGGGGTTCTCTGCTTCAAAACTTTCCACATGGAGAAACCAGAGAAAACAAACCAGACTTCTCCTGTCCGGTAGAAAGAAACTTTGCTATTTGGAGCATCTCACAAGCCCCAGCATGGGAAATCCTCCATGGCCTCTTGACGCCACCCTTCCATTTGTGGGTAATCACAGACACAAACTCCAGTGTGAGCAAACATCTGACATCCACCCTTACTCAGGTGCTGGATATTCGAAACGGCAGCTGCACACTGGAACTGCCTTTTGCTTTTCACTGAACTTAACCATAGCTTTGTATTACTATTCTATCCTCACCACACTGGTCCACAATATCTCTTGATAGGGAATTCTGGAGCCACAACGCAGTATTCTGCCTTCCACATAGAAAGAAGAAGGACCTGTTGAGTCTGCCCAGAAACCTCACATGAGGATCAATCTACTCAGACCACGAGGCAACCCTGATTAATAGATTTCCCTGACCACTAGTGCTGTGTCTGACAGAGTCTAAGCCCCGACCTCGTGTCAGCCACCCAGAGTTGAGGGCCCATATTTAGCATGAGAGATCGGCCATGGCCCTGGGCCATCATCTGTACCCATCCTTGGTATCCAGTCATCTGTCCCCCAAACTTTGCTGGAATTCCTGCCAATGGCGAACCTGAAACACAATAGAGAACACCTCCTTCCCCATGGCAGGAATATTGGTTGTCCAACCCTCAGCGTGGGAGCCAGCTGCATGGCCAAGGAGACCATGCCCACTCCTGAGGGCCAACATGGGCACAGGCAGGCATGGTGATCCTCAGCCTGAGCATGTTTTCCAACAAACACTCTCAGTTGCTCCTCCAGTACCAGCATTGCAGGCCTGGTATGCACCTAGGCCCAAATCCTAACCCTTGGTGGGATTTTCCAAGTGCCCAGACCCAGAGTCCGTCTCAGAATCCCTGTTTGGGGCACCACTAAGATGGAAAACAGCACTCTTCCCTTCCCTGAGAAAGGCACCAAACTATTGGGAGCCGCCAGGATCCTTAGAGAGAAAAAATCTCCCATGGACCCATGAAAACAAACCTGCATTCCGAGGCCATCCTGTCCACAAAATCCAGAGAGAAAAGTCTTTGCTACCGCCTTCGAGTCATCCTATTTACATTTCCTGACGAGCTGCCCTCCATGTCTATGCATTGGGCCTGTGATCATCTCGACACTAACCCTAACCCCAGTTTGTGTTTGCCGACTTCTCTCCCAAAACCATGGCTTACATGCCCACCAGGATGTGGTCCCTCAAGCCACATCACAGGAAAGTTCCTGCCATCCCCAAGAAAACTGTGCCCATCAGGTTGTCCAAACCCTCCAGATTAGGAGAAACCTGCCAGGCCCCTGAACCCACCCCAATATTGGCGGTTGCTCTGGATGCAAACGTGCAGTCTGAACCACCCTGAGCACCTCCATCGAGGCAGAAAGCCAAGTCAATGGTTCTGAGTCAGATGATTGAACCTGACATGCCCCTAGGACTTCACTGGAACCCTAGATTGGGTCTTCAGACATCTGTTCTCAGAGTCCTGTTCTGGAATACCAAGTTATGATACAACATGTGGTCCCTGATTCCCACAACAGAACATCTCCTGTCTCCAGAAGGAAAATGTGCTCTTGGATCTATGTCCAACTTTCAGGGTAGATGGATCCTGCATGACCCATTAGCCCCAGCACCTTCTATGATCTCCCTGGTAACAAACCAGCATTGTGACCCAACTTCCTGAGACTTGATGCCAACTCAAGGTGTTGGTACTTTGCCCAAGAGCCATGAAACGAATCTGCCATGTTCCTCAGGTACAAAGGTCAATGGACGTGTGCTTTCTAGGCATCCAAGAGGTAGTTCTCTGCTACACAAAAATTCCACATAGGGAACCCTAGAGCAAACAAATAAGACTGCTCCTGTCAGGTTGAAGGAAACCTTGGTTGTTTGGAGCATCTCACAAGCCCCAGCCTGGGAAGTCCTCCACATTCTCTTGATGCCAACCCTCCATTTGTTAGTCATCATAGACACAAATTCCAGCATGAGCAAACATCTGACATCTGCTCTTACTCAGGTGCTGGATATTCGAATCAGTCACGCACACTGGAAATACCTTTCACTTGACACTGTATTCTTGCATAGTTTGGGTTTACAATTCCATCCTCACCCTACTGGACTGCAAGTCCTCTTGAGAGGGAATTAGGGAGACAAAACGCAACATTCTGCCTTCCCCATAGAAAGAAGAAGGGCCTGGTGAGTCTGCCCAGAAACTCCCCATGAAGATCAATCTACTTGGCCCTCGAGGGAACCCCGATTTATACTTTGCGCTGGCCACTAGCGCTGTGTCTGAGAGAGCCTGAGCCCCAACCTCGTGCCAGCCACCCAGAGTGTGGGGCCCTTATCCAGCATGTGGGACTGGCCATGGCCCAGTCATCTCTACCCATCCTTGGTATTCCGGCAACTATCCCAGATCTTTGCTGGAATCCCTACCAGTGGGGGAACCTGAAGCACAATTGAGAACTCCTCCTTCCCTATGGCAGGAAGCCTGGCTGTTGCTATGGGTGCCCAACCCTCAGAATTAGAACCAGGTGCATGGCCAATGAGACAACGCCCAATCATAAGGGCCGCCTGGGCCAAAGCAGGCATTGTGTCCCTCAACCTTAGCATGCATTCAAACAAATGCTCTCAGTTGTTTCTGCAGGGTCCCGCATCGCAGGCCTGGTATGCCCTTAGGACCAAATCCTAACACTTCGTGGGATTTTCCATGCCAACATAACCAGAGCCCGTCTCTGGAATCTCTGTTTTGAAGCACCCCTATGATGGAAAACAGCACTCTTCCCTCCCCTGAGAAAACTATTAGGAGCTGCCAGGATGCGTAGAGAGGAAAAATCTCCCAGGGCTCCATAAGACCACACCTTCATTCCGAGGCCATCCGGGACACACAATCCAGATACAAGGGACTGTGCTACCACCTTCGAATCACCTGGTTTACAGTTCCAGACGAGCTGCCCTACAGACCTACGCATTGGGCCTGTGATCACCTCGCCATTAACCCTACCCCAAGTTTTTGTTTGCAGACTTCTTTCCCAAAACCATGGCTCACATGCCCTCTATGATGGGTCTCTGTAGCCACACCACAGGAAAGATCCTGCTATCCCCAATGAAACTGTGTCCATCACAGTTGCCCAAACCCTCCAGATTAGGAGAGACCTGCAAGTCCCCTAAGCCCAGTCCAATATTGGAGGCCACTCTGGACACAAATGCACAGTGTGCAACACCCTGATCACCTCCATCCAGGAAGACACCCAAGTCAATGGTCCTGAGTCAGAAGATTGGTCCCTGAACACCACAATAGAATATCTCCTGTCCCCAGATGGAATTCGTGCTCTTCAACTTGTGTCAAGGGTCGGGGTATATGAATTATGCACAGCCCCTTAGCCCCCAGCACATTCTAAGATCTCTCTGGTAACAAACAAACAGCATTGTGATCCATCTTCATGAGATTCCATGTCACTTCAAGTCCTTGGTAATTCGCCCCAGAGCCACCAGAATGAACCTGCCATGTTCCTCACCTGATATGGTCAGTGGAGGTGTGCTTTCCAGGCATCCATGTGGGAGTGCTCTTCTACTTATTCTTTCCACATGTGGGACCCTGGAGCAAACAAACCAGACTGCCACTGACCAGTAGAAGGGAACCCTCTGTTTGGAGCATCTCAGAAGCACCAGCAGGAGAAATCCTCCATGGCCCTTGACACAACCCCTCCATTTGTCAGTCATCATAGACAAAAACTCCAGCATGAGAAAACATCTGAAATCTGCCGTTATTTAGATTCTGCATTTTCTTTTCCACCACTGCACACTGGAACTGCGTTTCACTTGACACTGAATTTAACAATAGCTTGGGTTTAGAATTCAATCCTCAGCCTCCTGGTCTGCAAGCCCTCTAGAGAGGGAATTTGGAGCCACAAGGCAACATTCTGCATTCCCACTAGAAAGAAATAGGGCCTGGTGAATCTTCCCAGAAACTCCACATGAGGATCATTCTACTTGGCACTCGATGGAACCTTGATTTATAGGCTGTCCTGGGCACTAGTACTAGTACTAGTACTAGTACTGTGTCTGACAGAGCCTGAGCCAAGACCTAGTTTCAGGCACCCAGAGATATGAGCCCATATCCAGCATGTGAGATTGGCCAGGGCCCAAGTCCATCATCTCTACCCATCCTTGGTATTCAGGCACCTGTCCCCAGACCTTTTATGTAATCCCTACCAATGGGGTAACCTAAAGCACAATAGAGAACTCCTCCTTCCCCATGGTAGGAATCCTGGCTGTTGATATGGGTGTCCAAACCTCAAAGTGGGAGCCAGCTGCATGGCCAAGGAGACAATGCCCACTCATGAGGGCTGCCCTGGGCACAAGTAGCCATTGTAACCCTCAGCTTGATCAAGCCTTCAAAAAAATGCTCTTAGTTGCACCTCCAGGATCCTGCATTGCAGGCCTGATATGCCCTTAAGCCCAAATCCTAACACATCGTGGGATGTTCCATGTGCACATACCCAGAGCCCGTCACTGGAATCCCTGTTTTGAGGCACCCCTAAGATGGAAAACAGCACTCTTCACTTCCGTGAGAAAGCCACCAAACTAATGGGATCCCCCAGGATCCTTGAGAAGAAGAATCTCCCATGGTCCCATGAGTCCACACCTGTATTCCGAGGCCAGCGTGGATATGCTATCCAGATACAAGAGACTGTGCTACTGGCTTTGAGTCACCTGATTTACAGTTCCTGACGTGCTTCCCTCCAGATCTTTGAATTGGGGCTGTGAACACCTCTCCATTAACCTTATCCCGAGTTTGTGTTTGCAGATCTCTCTCTAAAAACCATTGCTCACATGTCCTCCAGGATGGGGCCCCTAGAGTCACACCACAAGACTGTGCTTGCCATCCCCAAGGAAACTGGGCCCATCACAGTTGCCCAAACCCTCCTGATTAGGAGAAACCTGGAAGGCTCCTGAGCACATCCCAATATTGGAGGCTGCTCTGGATGCAAATGCACAGTCTGAAACACCCTGATCACCTCCATCCAGGCAGACACCCAAATCAATGGTCCTGAGTCAGATAATTGAACCTGACATGGCCCTAGGACCTCATTGGAAGAGGGATTAACTTTTCAGGCACTTGTCCTCAGAGGCCTCTTCTGGAATACCAACTTATGATACAAATTATGGCCCCTGAGCCCCAGGGTGGGAAATCCTCCATGGCCTCTTGACGCCACCTCTCCATTTGTTGGTCATCATAGACACAAACTCCAGCCTGAGCAAACATCTGACATCCGCCCATATTCAGGCGCTGATATTGGAATCAGCTGCTGCACACTGGAACTGCCTTTTGCTTTGCAATGAATTTAAGCCTAGCTTCAGACTACAATTTCATCCTCACCCTACTGGTCTGCCATATCTCTTGATAGGGAATTCTGGAGCCACAACGCAACATTCTGCCTTCTTCATAGATAGAAGGACCTGGTGAGTCTGCCCATAAACTGCACATGAAGATCAATATACTCAGCCCAGGAGGGAACCCCTATTTATAGTTTGCCCTAGCCACTAGTGCTGTGTCTGACAGAGCCTGAGCCCCTACCTCGTGTCAGCAACCCAGAGGGTGGGGCCCACATTAACCATGTGAGACCGGCCATGGCCCAGGGCTGTCATTACTACCCATCCTTGGTATTCAGGCATCTGTCCCCTAGATCTTAGCTGGAATCCCTACCAATGGGGGGACCTGAAGCACAATAGAGAATTCATCCTTCGCCATGGCAGGAATCCTGGCTTTTGGATGGGTGTCCAACCCTAGGAATGGGAACTGGCTGCATGGCTGAGTAGACATCGCTCAATCCTGATGGCCTCCGGGGCACAAGCAGGCATTGGGACCCTCAGCTTGACCATACTTTCAAACAAACGCTCTCAGTTGCACCTCCAGGATCCCGCATTGCAGGCCAGGTATGGCCCTAGGCCTAAATATTAACCCTTGGTGGGATTTTCCAAGCACTTAGACCCAGAGCTCATCTCTGGAATGCCTGTTTTGGGGCACGCCTAAGCTGGAAAACAGTACTCATCCCTTCCCGGAGAAATCCAACAAACTATTGAGAACCGCCAGGATCCTTGAGAGGAGAAATCTCCCATGGACCCTTGAGACAACACCTGCAATAAAGGCCATTCTGGAAATTAAATCCAGATACAATTCCCTGTGCTACCACCTTTGAGTTACGTGATTTACAGTTCCAGACTTGCTGCCCTCCTGGTCTATGGATTGGGACTATGATCACCTTGCCACTAACCCTAACCTAAGTTTGTGTTTGCAGACTTCTCTCTCAAAATCATGGCGCACATGTCCTCCAGGATGGGGTCTCTGGAGTCACACCACAGGACAGTTCCTGCAATCCCCAAGGAAACTGCCCATCACAGTTGTCCAAAAACCCCATATAAGGAGAAACCTGCAAGGAACCTGAGCCAACCCTAGTATTGGATGCCACTCTGGACACAAATGCACAGTCTGAAACACCCTCATCACCTGCATCCAGTCAGACACCAGAGTCAATGATCCTGAGTCAGAAGATTGAATGACATTCCCCTAGGGCCTCATTCAAACCCTTTATTAGGTTTTCAGGCTTCTGTCCTCAGAGACCTGTTCTGGATTACCAATTTATGATACAACATATGGCCGCTGAGCCCCACAACAGAATATCTCCTGCCCCCAGAAGCAATCCGGGCTCTTGGGCCTGTGTCAAATCCTCAGGCTAGATGAATCCTGCATGGCCCATTAACCACCAGCACATTCTAAGATCTCCCTGGTAACAAACCAACATTTTGACCCATCTTCATGAGGTTCCATGTCCAATCCAGTCTTTATTTCTTCGCCTCAAAGCCACCAGATGCCATGTTCCTTCGCTGTCATGGTCAATGAAGGTGTGCTTTCCAGTCACCCATGTGGGAGATCTATGTTATCCGATCTTTCGACATGGGGAACCATGGAGGAAACAAATCAGACTGCCCCTGTCTGGTAGAAGGAAACCTTGCTGTTTGGAGCATCTCAAAAACACCAGATTGGGAAATCCTCCATAACCTCTTGACGCCACCCCTCCATTTTTGTGTCATCATAGACACAAACTCCAGCATGAGCAAATATCTGACATCCACCCTCACTCAAGTGCTGAATATTGGATTCAAACATTGCACACTGGAAATTCCTTTTGCTTGATACAGAATGTAACCATAGCTTAGGTTTACAATTCCATCCTCAGCCTCCTGGTCCACAAGCCCTCTTTATAGTGAATTCTAGAGCCACAAAGCAGCATTCTGCCTTCCCCTTACAAACAAGAAGGGCCTGGTGAGTCTGCCCAGAAACCATACATGAGGATCAATCTGCTCGGCACTTGAGGGAACCCCAATTTATAGGCTGCCCTGGGCACTAGTGCTGTGTCTGACAGAGCCTGAGCCAAGACCTAGTGTCAGCCACCCAGTGATCGGGGCCCATATCCACGATTTGATACTGGCCATGGCCCATGTCCATCATCTTTACCCATCCTTGGTATTCAGGCCTCTGTCCCCAGACCTTTGCTGGAATCCCCGCTAATGGGGGAACCTGAAGCACTATAGAGAACTCCTCTTTCCCCATGGCAGGATTCTGGCTGTTGGGATGGTTTTCCAACCCTCAAAGTGGGAGCCAGCTGCATGGCCAATGTGACCACGCCCACTCATGAGGGCCACCTGGGCATAAGCAAGTATTGTGACCCTCAGCCTGAGAATGATTTCAAACAAGCCCTCTCAGTTGCACCTCCAGGATCCTGCATGCAGGCCTGGTAAGCCACTAGGCCCAAATCCTAACACTTGGTGGGATTTTCCAGGGGACCAAAGCCAGAGTCGGTCTCTGGAATCCATATTTTGGGGCACCCCTAACATGAAAAAAAGCACTCTTCCCTTCCCCGAAAAAGCCACCAACTATTGGGAGCCACCAGGATCCTTAGAGAGGAAAAATCTCCCATGGACCCATGAGGCCACAACTGCATTCTGAGGCCATCCTGCACACAATACAGAGAAAAAAGCCCGTGATTCTGCCTTTGAGTCACCCGATTAACAGTTCCTGAAGAGCTGCCATCCATGTCTATGCATTGGGCCAGTGATAACCTTGCCACTAACCCTAACCCAAGTTTGTGTTTTCAGACTTCCCTCCCAAAACCATGGCTCACATGCCCTCCAGTTTGTGATAACTGGAGCCACACCACGGGATTGTACCTGTCTTCCCAAAGGAAACTGTGATTGTCACTATTAAACAAACACTCTAGATTAGGAGAAACCTGCAAGGCCCCTAAGCCCAGCCCAATATTGGAGGCCACTCTGGACGCAAATGCACAGTCTGACACACCATATCACCTACATCCAGGCTGATATCCAAGTCAATGGTCCTCAGACAGAAGATTGAACCTGACATGCTCCTAGGATTCACTGGAACACTAGAATAGGTTTTCAGGTATCTGTACTCAGAAGGCTGTTCTGAATATCAATGTATGATACAATATGGTCACTGAGCCACACAAAAGAACATCTCCTGTCCTTAGAAGAAAGCTGTGCTCTGGACCTGTGTCAAACACTCTGGGTAGATGAATCCTTCAAGGCCCCCTGGCAACCAGCACATTCTATGATCTCCCTGACAACATACCAGCATTGTGACCCATCTTCATGAGACTCCATGACAACTCCAGCCCTTGGTACTTCGGCCCAGAGCCACCAGAATGAAACTGCCATGTTCCTCTGCTGCCATGGTCAATGTAGGTGTACTTTCCAGGCATCCAGCGGGAGTGCTCTGATACCAACTTTCCACATGGGGAACCCTGGAGGAAACAAACCAGACTCCCCTGTACGGTAAAAGGGATCTTTGCTGTATGGAGTATCTCAAGCCTGAGGGTGGGTAATCCTCCATGGCCTCTTGAGGCCACCCATCCATTTGTTGGTCATCATAGACACTAACTCCAGCGTGAGCAATCAACTGACATCTGCACTTACTCAAGTGCTGGATATTTGAATCAGCTGCTACACACTGGAATTGCCTTATGCTTGGCACTGAATTTAAAAGTAGCTTGGCGGGACGCCTGGGTGGCTCAGTTGGTTAAACAGCTGCCTTCGGCTCGGGTCATGATCCCAGCGTCCTGGGATCGAGTCCCACATCAGGCTCCTTGCTCCGCAGGGAGCCTGCTTCTCCGTCTGACTCTGCCTTCCACTCTGTCTGCCTGTGCTTGCTCTCGCTCGCTCTCTGACAAATAAATAAAATCTTGAAAAAAAAAAAGTAGCTTGGGTTTGCAATTCCATCCTCACCCTGGTGTTCAGTAAGCTCTCTTGATAGGGAATTCTGACGCCACAACACAGCATTCTGCCTTCCCCATAGCAAGAAAAAACAGCCTGGAGAGACTGCCCAGAAACCCTACATGAGGATAAATCTACTCGACCCTCGAGTGAACCCCATTTATAGGTTTACCTGGCCACTAGCGCTGAGTCTGACAGAACCTCGTCTCTGACCTCGTGTCAGGACCCAGAGACTGGGCTCCAACTCCAGAATGTGAGACCAGCCATGTCCCAGGGCTGTCATCTCTACCCATTCTTGATTCAGGCATCTGTCCCCAGACATTTGCTGAAATCCCTGCCAATGGGGGAACCAGAAGCACAATAGGGAAATCCTCCTTCCCCATGGCAGGAATGATGGCTCTTGGGATGGGTTTCCAGACCTCAGAGTGGTAGCCAGCTGAATGGCCAATGATAACCCGCCCACTCATGAGGGCCGCCCTGGACACAAGCAGGCATTGTGACCCCCAACATGAGCATGCTTTCAAACAAACACTCTCAGTTGCATTCCAGAATCCAAATTTGCAGGCCTGATATGCCCCTAAGCACAAATCCTAACACCTGGTGGGATTTTTCAGGGGCCCAGAAACACAGCCTTTCTCTGGAATCCCTGTTTTGGGACACCCCTAAGATGGAAAATAGCACTCTCCCCTTCGCCAAGAAAGCCACCATAGTATAGGGAGCCGCTAGGATCCTTGAGAGGAAAAATCTCCCATGGATCCATGAGACCACACCTGTATTCCGAGGCCATCCTGGACACAAAAGCCAGATACACAAGCCTGTGCTACCACCTTCAAGGCAACTAATTTATAGTTCCAGACGAGCTGCCCTCCAGGTCTATGCATTGGGCCTGCGATCACCTCACCGCTAACCTTAACCCGAGTTTGTGCTTACAGACTTCTATCCCGAAACCATGGCTCATATTTCCTCCAGGATGGGGTCTCTGGAGCCACACCAAAGGACTGTGCCTGCCATCCCCAAGGAAAATGTGTCCGTCACATTTGCCTAAAACTTCGAGATAAGGAGAAACCTGCAAGGCCCCTGAGCCCACCCCAATACTGGAGGCCCCTCTGGACACAAATGTGCAGTCTGAAATACGCTGATCACCTGAATCCAGGCAGATACCCAAGTCAGTGTTTCTCAGTCAGAAGATTGAACCTGACATGCTCCTATGACCTCATTGTAACCCCTGATTAGGTTTTCAGGCATCTGTAATCAGAGACCTGTTCTGGAGTACCAACTTAAGATACAACATATGGTCCCTGATCCCCACAATAGAACATCTCCTTTCTCTAGATGGAAGCCGTGCTCTTGAAACTGTGTCAAACCCTCAGGGTAGATGAATCCTACTTGGCCCGTAGCCACCAGCAGATTCTAAGATCTCACTGGTAACAAGCCAGCATTGTGAGCCATCTTCATGAGATTCCATGTCAACTACAGGCCTTGGTACTTCACCCCAGAGCCTTCAGAAAGAACCTGTCATGTTCCTCAGCTGCAATGTTCAGTGGAAGTGTGCTTTCCAGGCATCCATGTGGGAGTGCTCTGCTACCCAAACTTTCCACATGGGGGACTCTCGAGCAAACAAATCTGACTGCCCTGTCCTGTAGAAGGAAACCTGGCTGTTTGGAGCATCTCACAAGCTCAAGTGTGGGAAATCCTCTATGACCTCTTTTCAACTCCTCTCCATTTGTCGGTCATTATAGACACAAACTCCAGCTTGAGCAAACATCTGACGTCTGCGCTTACTCAGGTGCTGGATATTCGAATCAGCCGCTGCACACTGGAAATGCCATTCGCTTGTCACTGAATTTATTCATAGCTTGGGTTTACAATTCCATCCTCACCCTACTGGTCCACACGCCCTCATGATAGGGAATTCTGCAGCCACAACACAGCATTCTGCCTTCCCAATAGAAAGAAGAAGGGCCTGGTGAGTCTGCCCAGAAACTCCACATTATGATCAATCTACTTGTCCCTTGAGGGAACCCTGAATTATAGACAGCCCTGGCCCCTAGTGTTGTGTCTGACAGAGCCTAAGCCCCGACCTCGTGTCAGCCACCTAGAAGGCGGGGCCCATATCCCGCATGTTAGACTGGCCACGGAACAGAGCCGTCATCTTTACCCATCCTTGGTATTCAGGCATGTGTCCCCAGACCTTTCCTGGAATCCCTACCAATGAGGGAACCTGAATCACAATAGAGAAATCCTCATTCCCCATGGCAGGATTCCTGTAAGTTCGGAAGGGTGTCCAACACTCAGAGTGTTAGCCTACTGAATGGCCATTGAGACCACCCCCATTCCTGAGGGCCACCCTATGCAAAAGCTTGCATAGTGACCCTCAGCCTGAGCATGCTTTCAAACAAACGCTCTCAGTTGTATCTCCAGGACTTGCATTGGAGGCCTGGTAAGCCCCTATGCCCAAATCATAACCCTTGGTGGGTATTTCCAGGTGCCCAGTGCCAGAGCACTCCTCTGCAATCCCTGTTATGGGACAACCTTAATATGGAAAACAGAACTCTTTCCTCTCTGAGAAAGCCACCACATTATAAGGAGCCGCCAGGATACTTGAGGAAATATCACCCATGGACACCTGAGACCACACCTGCATTCTTAGTCCATCGTGGATACACAATCCAGATAAAAAAGCCTTCAGAGGCCCAGGAGCTCCCTCTCGGGCTGTACATCCGGCCTGCCATACCCTAGGCGCCACTCATAAGCTGAGTTTGTGTATTCAGACTTCTGTGCCCACAGCCTGGACCCACACAACATCCAGGCTAGGGCCTCTGGACCAAACAGCGAAAGATTGTGCCTGCCCTCTCCAAGGAAAGTGTGCCCAATCCATTGACCACAACCCTACAGGTTAGGGAAAAGCTCCAAGGTCCCTGAGGCCATCAATAGTATAGGCCACCCTGGACTAAGAGGGGCTCTCTGACACCAGCGGAGCAACTATCTCCACTTAGACTCTCAGACAGTGTCCCCAGAGACAGAAGGTTGAAATGGACAGGCCCCCAGGCCCTAATCTGAACCTTAGCTTTGGTTTCCATGTTTCCGTTCTCAGAGGACTGTTTTCGTAGACCAGCACATGGGGCTTTTCTGAGGCACCAAACCAAACATCTCTCATCTCCACATGGGCAGCTTTCTTACTGGGATGTATCAAACACTTCAGGTAGGAGAGTTCCGCAGGGCCACCGAACAACCAGCACATTCCAAGGTCTCCATGGACCCAAACGCACATTATGATGCATCCTCTGGAGAGGCCATTTCAACTCAGCCCCCTGGGTCGCGTGTTCCAGAGGCAGCAGATCAAACATATCTTGTCGCTAATAGCCAATGGGAATGCGAGGCATGCTGTACAGGGATCCATCCTTCGAACCCTGCTCTCCAGTCCTTCCATATGGTATGTCCTGGAGCCATGCAACAGGACTCGAATGTCCCGCAGAAGGAAACCTTGTGGTTTGGGGCAACCTCCAAACTCAGCGTGGGAAAACTTCCTTGGCCTCATGAGGCCCCCACTTCATGAAGGTGCCATCATGGACACATACTCCAGCCTCAGCCAACGTCTGATCCTCAGCCTGACTTCAGAAGCAGGAGATTTTGATTCAGCCTCTGCAGAGTGGGCCTGCTCTGCCCTTGGCTCCAATCCTCACACTAGCTTGTGTTTTCAGACTTCCGTCCTCACACTCCTGGCCCACAAACCCTCCCTCCTGGGAATTCTGGGGCCACAATGAAGCACTGTGCCTGCCTCCCAGGAGAAAAACATTGTCTATGGCGCTGCCCAGAAACCACAAATGAGGATCAAACTGCTTGGCCCTCGGCAACACCCCAATTGCATAGGCTACCTTAAACAGTGATGCTCTGTCGCAAATAGCCTGAGCCCAGGCCTTCCAACAGACACCGAAACAGCTGGCGGCACACCCAGCACATTGGACCCGCCACTGCCTTAGGCCACCATCCATTCCCAACCTGGGTTTTCAGTCATCGGAACCCAGACCTTATCTCCAATCCCTGCACAGGGGGGAACCTGATGCACAAGTCAGAACCCCTCCTTCCCCCTGGCAAGAAACCTTGCTGCTGGCAGTGAGTCAAACCTTCAGTGTAGGAGAAAACGGCATGGCCCATGAGGCCACGCCCAAGCGTGAGGGCCGCCTTGGGCACAAACACACATTGTGACCCTCAGCGTGAGTACCTTTTTCAAGTAACGCCTCTCAGTGACTGGACCAAGAGCCCGCATATGTGGCTTGCCATGCCCATAGGCACCCAGGACTAACTAGATGGTGTGTATTCCAGTTGAGGGAACCCACTGCTGTGCTCTAGAGTCCCTCTCCTGGGGGGGTCCCCTGTGGCAGAAAACAGTACTCTTCATTCCCACAGAATGAACACAAACACTTGGGAGCTTGGACAATCCCCCGAGAGGAAGGTTCTTCCTCGGCCTCTGAGACAACCCCTACCCTGACCGGACAGTGTAAACGCAACACCCAGAGACAAAATCCTGAGTGACTGCCTCCCACTTGCCCTACTTTGATTTCCAGAGGATCTCCCCTCACGGACTAGAGATCAGGCCTGCCATTACATTGGCCCCTAGCTGAGCCAAGTTTGCTTTTTCAGACATCTGTCCCCACAGCCCTGGCAAACACAGCCTCTAGGCTGGGTCCTCTGGAGCCATACCACAGGACCGTGCCTGCTCTCTCCTGGGAAACTGTGTCCATTCCTTTGGCCACACACCTCCAGAATATGAGAAACCTCAAGGCCTCCGAGGACATCCCACTACTGGGAGCCTCACTGGACTCACAGGGGCATTCGGACACAAGCTGAGCAGCTACATCCATGAATGCATGCACACAGATGTCAACAGAGATAGAAGGTTGAGCCGGACAGGCCTTTAGGCCGTAGTCTCAACTCTTGCTTTGGTTTCCAGGTGTCACTCCTCAGAGGCTTTGGTTCGAAGAACAGGGTATGGGGCTTTCCTGAGGCACGGAACAGAACTCCTCTTGTCTCCACATGGGAAGTTTCCTTGTTGGAGCCGTGTCAAACACCTCATGTTGGAGAATCCTTCAGAGTCCCTGAGCCACCTCCACATTCCAAAGTCTCCCAGGCCACCAAGCCACAGTAGGACTCATCTTCAGGAGAGACCATTTCAACTCTCCCCTCTGGGTAGCTCACCCAGGAGCCCGCAGATTGAGCCTGCCTTGTCCTGACTAAAGAGTGGGAATATGAGGTGGCGTTCCCAGGCATCCATGCTTAGACACCTGCTCTCGAGACTTTCCATATGGGGCCTCTTGGAACCATCCAAGAGGACTCGACTGTCGTGCAGAAGGTAACCTTCAGTTTTGGAGCAGTTCACAAATCCCATCGTAGCCAAAACTTTCTGGCCTCATGAAGCCCCCACACCCTTCAGGAAGAGGCCATGCTGGAAAAGAACTCTAGCCTGAGGCACGTCTCATAGTTGACATGACCTCAGTGCAGGAGATCTCGATTCAGCCTCTGCAGAGTGGGCCTGCCGTGCCCTCGGTCCCAAACCTCACGCTTGCTTGTGTTTTCAGACTTCCTTCCTCACACTCCTGGCAAACAAGCCCTCCGGACTAGGAACTCCAGAACCAAAACCCAGCCCAGTGTCTGCCCAACGGAAGAAAAATGTTTCCCTGTGGGGCTCTCCAGAAAACCCAGATGAAGATCAACCTGCTCGGGCCTCGACGGTACCCGAACTGGATAGGCTGCTCTGGGCACTCATGCTCTGCCTGACACAGCCTGAAGCCAGACGTCCAGACAGACAAGGAGACAGCTGGCCGCACACCCAGCACTTCGGACACGCCATGGTCTTATGCCGTCACCTCATCCTAACCTTGGTTTTCAGATATCTGAACCTAGACATTATATCAATTCTCCACACAGCTGGGTATAGCAAGCACAAAACAGAACTCCTCCTTCCCCATGGCTGTCAAGCTTGCTCTTGGCATGGAGTCACACCTTCAGGGTGGGAGAAACCTTCATGGCCCCTGATGCCACGCCCAAACTTGAGTGCTGCTTGGGCACAAATTCACACTGTGACCCTCAGCATGAGCCCCATGTCAAAGAAAGGCCTGTCAGGGCCTGGACCAAGAGCCCACATATGGGGCTTACCAAGCCCCTATGCACCCAATCCTCACCACGGTTTGAATTTTCCAGTCGCTCCGCCCGTACCTGGAGCTCTGCTCTGGAATCCCTTTCTTGGAGAGACCCATGAGCCAGACAACACGACTCCACCCTTCCCACAAAATGACCCCAAACTCTTGGGAGCTGGGACAAATCCACAGAGAGGCATACTCGTCCACAGTACCTGAGGCCACCGCTCCAATCCACGGCTCTCCCGGACACAACATCCAGAGACAAAAGCCTGAAGGAACGCCTCCCACTCGCCCTTGTTTCAGAGGCCCAGGAGCTCCCTCTCGGGCTGTACATCCGGCCGGCCATACCCTAGGCGCCACTCATAAGCTGAGTTTGTGTATTCAGACTTCTGTGCCCACAGCCTGGACCCACACAACATCCAGGCTAGGGCTTCTGGACCAAACAGCGAAAGATTGTGCCTGCCCTCTCCAAGGAAAGTGTGCCCAATCCATTGACCACAACCCTACAGGTTAGGGAAAAGCTCCAAGGTCCCTGAGGCCATCAATAGTATAGGCCACCCTGGACTAAGAGGGGCTCTCTGACACCAGCGGAGCAACTATCTCCACTTAACTCTCAGACAGTGTCCCCAGAGACAGAAGGTTGAAATGGACAGGCCCCCAGGCCCTAATCTGAACCTTAGCTTTGGTTTCCATGTTTCCGTTCTCAGAGGACTGTTTTCGTAGACCAGCACATGGGGCTTTTCTGAGGCACCAAACCAAACATCTCTCATCTCCACATGGGCAGCTTTCTTACTGGGATGTATCAAACACTTCAGGTAGGAGAGTTCCGCAGGGCCACCGAACAACCAGCACATTCCAAGGTCTCCATGGACCCAAACGCACATTATGACGCATCCTCAGGAGAGGCCATTTCAACTCAGCCCCCTGGGTCGCGTGTTCCAGAGGCAGCAGATCAAACATATCTTGTCGCTAATAGCCAATGGGAATGCGAGGCATGCTGTACAGGGATCCATCCTTCGAACCCTGCTCTCCAGTCCTTCCATATGGTATGTCCTGGAGCCATGCAACAGGACTCGAATGTCCCGCAGAAGGAAACCTTGTGGTTTGGGGCAACCTCCAAACTCAGCGTGGGAAAACTTCCTTGGCCTCATGAGGCCCCCACTTCATGAAGGTGCCATCATGGACACATACTCCAGCGTCAGCCAACGTCTGATCCTCAGCCTGACTTCAGATGCAGGAGATTTTGATTCAGCCTCTGCAGAGTGGGCCTGCTCTGCCCTTGGCTCCAATCCTCACACTAGCTTGTGTTTTCAGACTTCCGTCCTCACACTCCTGGCCCACAAACCCTCCCTCCTGGGAATTCTGGGGCCACAATGAAGCACTGTGCCTGCCTCCCAGGAGAAAAACATTGTCTATGGCGCTGCCCAGAAACCACAAATGAGGATCAAACTGCTTGGCCCTCGGCAACACCCCAATTGCATAGGCTACCTTAAACAGTGATGCTCTGTCGCAAATAGCCTGAGCCCAGACCTTCCAACAGACACCGAAACAGCTGGCGGCACACCCAGCACATTGGACCCGCCACTGCCTTAGGCCACCATCCATTCCCAACCTGGGTTTTCAGTCATCGGAACCTAGACCTTATCTCCAATCCCTGCACAGGGGGGAACCTGATGCACAAGTCAGAACCCCTCCTTCCCCCTGGCAAGAAACCTTGCTGCTGGCAGTGAGTCAAACGTTCAGTGTAGGAGAAAACGGCATGGCCCATGAGGCCACGCCCAAGCGTGAGGGCCGCCTTGGGCACAAACACACATTGTGACCCTCAGCGTGAGTACCTTTTTCAAGTAACGCCTCTCAGTGACTGGACCAAGAGCCCGCATATGTGGCTTGCCATGCCCATAGGCACCCAGGACTAACTAGATGGTGTGTATTCCAGTTGAGGGAACCCACTGCTGTGCTCTAGAGTCCCTCTCCTGGGGGGGTCCCCTGTGGCAGAAAACAGTACTCTTCATTCCCACAGAATGAACACAAACACTTGGGAGCTTGGACAATCCCCCGAGAGGAAGGTTCTTCCTCGGCCTCTGAGACAACCCCTACCCTGACCGGACAGTGTAAACGCAACACCCAGAGACAAAATCCTGAGTGACTGCCTCCCACTTGCCCTACTTTGATTTCCAGAGGATCTCCCCTCACGGACTAGAGATCAGGCCTGCCATTACATTGGCCCCTAGCTGAGCCAAGTTTGCTTTTTCAGACATCTGTCCCCACAGCCCTGGCAAACACAGCCTCTAGGCTGGGTCCTCTGGAGCCATACCACAGGACCGTGCCTGCTCTCTCCTGGGAAACTGTGTCCATTCCTTTGGCCACACACCTCCAGAATATGAGAAACCTCAAGGCCTCCGAGGACATCCCACTACTGGGAGCCTCACTGGACTCACAGGGGCATTCGGACACAAGCTGAGCAGCTACATCCATGAATGCATGCACACAGATGTCAACAGAGATAGAAGGTTGAGCCGGACAGGCCTTTAGGCTGTAGTCTCAACTCTTGCTTTGGTTTCCAGGTGTCACTCCTCAGAGGCTGTGGTTCGAAGAACAGGGTATGGGGCTTTCCTGAGGCACGGAACAGAACTCCTCTCGTCTCCACATGGGAAGTTTCTTTGTTGGAGCCGTGTCAATCACCTCATGTTGGAGAATCCTGCAGAGTCCCTGAGCCACCTCCACATTCCAAGGTCTCCCAGGCCACCAAGCCACAGTAGGACTCATCTTCAGAAGAGTCCATTTCAACTCTCCCCTCCGGGTAGCTCACCCAAGAGCCCGCAGATTGAGCCTGCCTTGTCCTGACTAAAGAGTGGGAATATGAGGTGGCGTTCCCAGGCATCCATGCTTAGACACCTGCTCTCGAGTCTTTCCATATGGGGCCTCTTGGAACCATCCAATAGGACTCGACTGTCGTGCAGAAGGTAACCTTCAGTTTTGGAGCAGTTCACAAATCCCATCGTAGCCAAAACTTTCTGGCCTCATGAAGCCCCCACACCCTTCAGGAAGAGGCCATGCTGGACAAGAACTCTAGCCTGAGGCACGTCTCATAGTTGACATGACCTCAGTGCAGGAGATCTCGATTCAGCCTCTGCAGAGTGGGCCTGCCGTGCCCTCCGTCCCAAACCTCACGCTAGCTTGTGTTTTCAGACTTCCTTCCTCACACTCCTGGCAAACAAGCCCTCCGGACTAGGAACTCCAGAACCAAAACCCAGCCCAGTGTCTGCCCAACGGAAGAAAAACGTTTCCCTGTGGGGCTCTCCAGAAAACCCAGATGAGGATCAACCTGCTCGGGCCTCGACGGTACCCGAACTGGATAGGCTGCTCTGGGCACTCATGCTCTGCCTGACACAGCCTGAAGCCAGACGTCCAGACAGACAAGGAGACAGCTGGCCGCACACCCAGCACTTCGGACACGCCATGGTCTTATGCCGTCACCTCATCCTATCCTTGGTTTTCAGATATCGGAACCTAGACATTATATCAATTCTCCACACAGCTGGGTATAGCAAGCACAAAACAGAACTCCTCCTTCCCCATGGCTGTCAAGCTTGCTCTTGGCATGCAGTCACACGTTCAGGGTGGGAGAAACCTTCATGGCCACTGATGCCACGCCCAAACTTGAGTGCTTCTTGGGCACAAATTCACACTGTGACCCTCAGCATGAGCCCCATGTCAAAGAAAGGCCTGTCAGGGCCTGGACCAAGAGCCCACATATGGGGCTTGCCAAGCCCCTATGCACCCAATCCTCACCACGGTTTGAATTTTCCAGTCGCCCCGCCCGTACCTGGAGCTCTGTTCTGGAATCCCTTTCTTGGAGAGACCCATGAGCCAGACAACACGACTCCACCCTTCCCACAAAATGACCCCAAACTCTTGGGAGCTGGGACAAATCCCAAGAGAGGGATACTCGTCCACAGTACCTGAGGCCACCGCTCCAATCCACGGCTATCCCGGACACAACATCCAGAGACAAAAGCCTGAAGGAACGCCTCCCACTCGCCCTTGTTTCAGAGGCCCAGGAGCTCCCTCTCGGGCTGTACATCCGGCCTGCCATACCCTAGGCGCCACTCATAAGCTGAGTTTGTGTATTCAGACTTCTGTGCCCACAGCCTGGACCCACACAACATCCAGGCTAGGGCTTCTGGACCAAACAGCGAAAGATTGTGCCTGCCCTCTCCAAGGAAAGTGTGCCCAATCCATTGACCACAACCCTACAGGTTAGGGAAAAGCTCCAAGGTCCCTGAGGCCATCAATAGTATAGGCCACCCTGGACTAAGAGGGGCTCTCTGACACCAGCGGAGCAACTATCTACACTTAGACTCTCAGACAGTGTCCCCAGAGACAGAAGGTTGAAATGGACAGGCCCCCAGGCCCTAATCTGAACCTTAGCTTTGGTTTCCATGTTTCCGTTCTCAGAGGACTGTTTTCGTAGACCAGCACATGGGGCTTTTCTGAGGCACCAAACCAAACATCTCTCATCTCCACATGGGCAGCTTTCTTACTGGGATGTATCAAACACTTCAGGTAGGAGAGTTCCGCAGGGCCACCGAACAACCAGCACATTCCAAGGTCTCCATGGACCCAAACGCACATTATGACGCATCCTCAGGAGAGGCCATTTCAACTCAGCCCCCTGGGTCGCGTGTTCCAGAGGCAGCAGATCAAACATATCTTGTCGCTAATAGCCAATGGGAATGCGAGGCATGCTGTACAGGGATCCATCCTTCGAACCCTGCTCTCCAGTCCTTCCATATGGTATGTCCTGGAGCCATGCAACAGGACTCGAATGTCCCGCAGAAGGAAACCTTGTGGTTTGGGGCAACCTCCAAACTCAGCGTGGGAAAACTTCCTTGGCCTCATGAGGCCCCCACTTCATGAAGGTGCCATCATGGACACATACTCCAGCGTCAGCCAACGTCTGATCCTCAGCCTGACTTCAGATGCAGGAGATTTTGATTCAGCCTCTGCAGAGTGGGCCTGCTCTGCCCTTGGCTCCAATCCTCACACTAGCTTGTGTTTTCAGACTTCCGTCCTCACACTCCTGGCCCACAAACCCTCCCTCCTGGGAATTCTGGGGCCACAATGAAGCACTGTGCCTGCCTCCCAGGAGAAAAACATTGTCTATGGCGCTGCCCAGAAACCACAAATGAGGATCAAACTGCTTGGCCCTCGGCAACACCCCAATTGCATAGGCTACCTTAAACAGTGATGCTCTGTCGCAAATAGCCTGAGCCCAGACCTTCCAACAGACACCGAAACAGCTGGCGGCACACCCAGCACATTGGACCCGCCACTGCCTTAGGCCACCATCCATTCCCAACCTGGGTTTTCAGTCATCGGAACCTAGACCTTATCTCCAATCCCTGCACAGGGGGGAACCTGATGCACAAGTCAGAACCCCTCCTTCCCCCTGGCAAGAAACCTTGCTGCTGGCAGTGAGTCAAACCTTCAGTGTAGGAGAAAACGGCATGGCCCATGAGGCCACGCCCAAGCGTGAGGGCCGCCTTGGGCACAAACACACATTGTGACCCTCAGCGTGAGTACCTTTTTCAAGTAACGCCTCTCAGTGACTGGACCAAGAGCCCGCATATGTGGCTTGCCATGCCCATAGGCACCCAGGACTAACTAGATGGTGTGTATTCCAGTTGAGGGAACCCACTGTGTGCTCTAGAGTCCCTCTCCTGGGGGGGTCCCCTGTGGCAGAAAACATTACTCTTCATTCCCACAGAATGAACACAAACACTTGGGAGCTTGGACAATCCCCCGAGAGGAAGGCTCTTCCTCGGCCTCTGAGATAACCCCTACCCTGACCGGACACTGTAAACGCAACACCCAGAGACAAAATCCTGAGTGACTGCCTCCCACTTGCCCTACTTTGATTTCCAGAGGATCTCCCCTCACGGACTAGAGATCAGGCCTGCCATTACATTGGCCCCTAGCTGAGCCAAGTTTGCTTTTTCAGACATCTGTCCCCACAGCCCTGGCAAACACAGCCTCTAGGCTGGGTCCTCTGGAGCCATACCACAGGACCGTGCCTGCTCTCTCCTGGGAAACTGTGTCCATTCCTTTGGCCACACACCTCCAGAATATGAGAAACCTCAAGGCCTCCGAGGACATCCCACTACTGGGAGCCTCACTGGACTCACAGGGGCATTCGGACACAAGCTGAGCAGCTACATCCATGAATGCATGCACACAGATGTCAACAGAGATAGAAGGTTGAGCCGGACAGGCCTTTAGGCCGTAGTCTCAACTCTTGCTTTGGTTTCCAGGTGTCACTCCTCAGAGGCTGTGGTTCGAAGAACAGGGTATGGGGCTTTCCTGAGGCACGGAACAGAACTCCTCTCGTCTCCACATGGGAAGTTTCTTTGTTGGAGCCGTGTCAATCACCTCATGTTGGAGAATCCTGCAGAGTCCCTGAGCCACCTCCACATTCCAAGGTCTCCCAGGCCACCAAGCCACAGTAGGACTCATCTTCAGAAGAGTCCATTTCAACTCTCCCCTCCGGGTAGCTCACCCAAGAGCCCGCAGATTGAGCCTGCCTTGTCCTGACTAAAGAGTGGGAATATGAGGTGGCGTTCCCAGGCATCCATGCTTAGACACCTGCTCTCGAGTCTTTCCATATGGGGCCTCTTGGAACCATCCAATAGGACTCGACTGTCGTGCAGAAGGTAACCTTCAGTTTTGGAGCAGTTCACAAATCCCATCGTAGCCAAAACTTTCTGGCCTCATGAAGCCCCCACACCCTTCAGGAAGAGGCCATGCTGGACAAGAACTCTAGCCTGAGGCACGTCTCATAGTTGACATGACCTCAGTGCAGGAGATCTCGATTCAGCCTCTGCAGAGTGGGCCTGCCGTGCCCTCCGTCCCAAACCTCACGCTAGCTTGTGTTTTCAGACTTCCTTCCTCACACTCCTGGCAAACAAGCCCTCCGGACTAGGAACTCCAGAACCAAAACCCAGCCCAGTGTCTGCCCAACGGAAGAAAAACGTTTCCCTGTGGGGCTCTCCAGAAAACCCAGATGAGGATCAACCTGCTCGGGCCTCGACGGTACCCGAACTGGATAGGCTGCTCTGGGCACTCATGCTCTGCCTGACACAGCCTGAAGCCAGACGTCCAGACAGACAAGGAGACAGCTGGCCGCACACCCAGCACTTCGGACACGCCATGGTCTTATGCCGTCACCTCATCCTAACCTTGGTTTTCAGATATCTGAACCTAGACATTATATCAATTCTCCACACAGCTGGGTATAGCAAGCACAAAACAGAACTCCTCCTTCCCCATGGCTGTCAAGCTTGCTCTTGGCATGGAGTCACACCTTCAGGGTGGGAGAAACCTTCATGGCCCCTGATGCCACGCCCAAACTTGAGTGCTGCTTAGGCACAAATTCACACTGTGACCCTCTGCATGAGCCCCATGTCAAAGAAAGGCCTGTCAGGGCCTGGGCCATGAGCCCACATATGGGGCTTGCCAAGCCCCTATGCACCCAATCCTCACCACGGTTTGAATTTTCCAGTCGCCCCGCCCGTACCTGGAGCTCTGCTCTGGAATCCTTTTCTTGGAGAGACCCATGAGCCAGACAACACGACTCCACCCTTCCCACAAAATGACCCCAAACTCTTGGGAGCTGGGACAAATCCCCAGAGAGGGATACTCGTCCACAGTACCTGAGTCCACCGCTCCAATCCACGGCTATCCCAGACACAACATCCAGAGACAAAAGCCTGAAGGAACGCCTCCCACTCGCCCTTGTTTCAGAGGCCCAGGAGCTCCCTCTCGGGCTGTACATCCGGCCTGCCATACCCTAGGCGCCACTCATAAGCTGAGTTTGTGTATTCAGACTTCTGTGCCCACAGCCTGGACCCACACAACATCCAGGCTAGGGCCTCTGGAACAAACAGCGAAAGATTGTGCCTGCCCTCTCCAAGGAAAGCGTGCCCAATCCATTGACCACAACCCTACAGGTTAGGGAAAAGCTCCAAGGTCCCTGAGGCCATCAATAGTATAGGCCACCCTGGACTAAGAGGGGCTCTCTGACACCAGCGGAGCAACTATCTCCACTTAGACTCTCAGACAGTGTCCCTAGAGACAGAAGGTTGAAATGGACAGGCCCCCAGGCCCTAATCTGAACCTTAGCTTTGGTTTCCATGTTTCCGTTCTCAGAGGACTGTTTTCGTAGACCAGCACATGGGGCTTTTCTGAGGCACCAAACCAAACCTCTCTCATCTCCACATGGGCAGCTTTCTTACTGGGATGTATCAAACACTTCAGGTAGGAGAGTTCCGCAGGGCCACAGTACAACCGGCCACCCCCTACAATCCACGGCTATCCTGGACGCATCCAGAGACAAAAGCCTGAAGGAATCTCTCCTTTGATTCACAAGCCAAGGAGCTCACTCCTTATCTGTACATCCGGCCTGCCATACCCTTGGCACCACTCATAAGCTGAGTTTTTGTTTTCAGACTTATGTGCCCACAGCCTGGACCCACACACCCTCCAGGCTAGGGCATCTGGAGCCACAGTGAAAGATTGTGCCTGCCATCTCCAAGGAAAGTGTGCCCAATCCATTGACCACCACCCTACAGGTTAGGGAAAAGTTCCAAGGCCCCTGAGGCCATACTGATAGTGTAGGCTGCCCTGGACTAAAAGGGGCACTCTGACACCAGCTCTGCCATTATCACCACTTAGACTTTCAGACAGTGTCCCCAGAGACAGAAGATTGAAATGGACAGGACCTTAGGCCCTAATATGAACCTTAGCTTTAGTTTTCATGTGTCTGTCCTCAGAGGACTGGTTTCTTATACCAGCATATTAGGTTTTTCTGAGGCTCCAAACCAAACCTCTCTCGTCTCCACATGGAGTGCTTTCTTACTGGATCTGTATCAAACCCTTCTGGTCGGAGAATTCCGCAGGGCCACAGTACAACCATCACATTCCAAGGTCTCCATGGACAGAAACCCACATTATGACGCATCCTCAGGAGAGGCCATTTCAACTCAGCCCACTGGTTAGCTTGCCCCAGAGCCAGCAGAACAAACATATCTTGTCGTTAATGGCCAAAGGGAATGCGAGGCATGTTGTTCAGGGATCCATCCTTTGAACCCTCCTCTTCAGTCCTTCCGTATGGTATGTACTGGAGCCATTCAACAGGACTCGACTGTCTCGCAGAAGGAAACCTTGTGGTTTGTGGCAACCTCCAAACTCAGCGTGGGAAAACTTCGTTGGCCTCATGAGGCACCTGCTTCATGAAGGTGCCATCAAGGGCACAATCCAACCTCAGCCAATGTCTGATCCTCAGCCTGACTTCAGATGCATGAGATATCCTTTCAGCCTTTGCAGAGTGGGCCTGCTTCCCACCTCACCCTATGTTTTGTTTTCAGACTCTACCCTAGCACTCCTGGCCCAAAAGCCCTCATGATTGGGAATTCTGGTTCCAGAACGAAGCACTCTGCCTACCCCCCAAAGAAAAACATTGTCTATGGCATTGCTCAGAAACCACAAATGAAAATCAACCTGCTCAGCCCTCGGCAACACCCCAATTGCATAGGCTACCCTAAACACTATGCTCTGTCTTACATAGCCTGAGCCCAGACCTTGTGAGAGACATTGAGACAGTTGGCTTCACACCCAGCACATCGAACCTGCCATGGGTTAGGCCATTTCATCCCTTCCCATTGACCTGGGTGTCTTCCTGGAGGTATATTCTGAGGCTGTGTCAGACTATGCATTTTTTCTGGAGCTTCCTATGGAATTGGGGTGGTATTAGGGGCCTTGCAATTTTCTCTTAATCTGGTGGGTTGGGAAACTGAGACAGGCTGACATTCCTTGGGAGAGCTGGCCCAGTGCTGTTGTGTGTTCCTGGAGGCCCCATCCTGGAGGGCATATGGGTCAGGACTCTGGGTCCAAAGTCTTCAGACACAAACTCGGGTAAGAGTTAAGCTCGAGGTGATGGCAGACCCAATCTGCAGACCCTGAGTGAAGCATCTCCAGATATGAAATTCGGACGGCTGTGAGGCAGGAGCACAGTCTTTTCTGTCTGACTTGTTTGTCTATGATGGCCACGAAATGGAGGGGTGGCCTCATGGGTCCATGTGAGATTCTACCTCTCTGGGAATTCTGCTCGGCACCCAAGAGTTTGGTGTATTTCTGGGGGATGGGAGGAGCGCAGTTTTATGAGTCAGGGATCCCGTCCAAACAGCCATTCCAGAGATGGGTCCTGGGTTCTGGAGCCTGGATCACCGCAACAAGGCTTAGGATTTGGGCCTAGGGTCCTGCTCTATGTTTTCCTGGTACAGCTCCCGAGTGTTCTTGTTGGAAATGGGTCTCATTCTGAGGGTCACAATGCCTGTTTTTGCCCAGATGCCCATGCTGAGTGGGTGTGACCTCATGGGCTATGCACTTGGCTCCCACTCTGAGGGTTGGACTGCCATCTCAACATTCAGTTTTCCTGCCATGGGGAAGGAGGTGTACTTTTTTATGCTTCAGGTTCCCCCATGGGCAGGAATTTGAGCTAAGATCTGGGACAGGTGCCTGAATACCCAGTTCACTTTGAGATGAGGTCCTCGGGCCAAGGCAGGACCCACCTGCAGAAAATGAGGCCTGCTTTCTGGGTGGCTGTCAGGAGCTCGGGCTCGAGCTGTGTCAGACAGAACATTCGTGGAGAGTTCGGCCTATGATATTGGGGTGCTTTTGAGAGCTGTGCAACTGGATCCTCATGGGGGATTTTTGCACAGACCCTTTCTTCACTTCTTCTATCTGGTGAGCAGGCAGATGGCTGCATTACGGCTCCAGAATATCCAAGTTGGAGGGTTTGCAGGCGAGGAGTGTGAGGACAGAAGTATGAAAACATAAGCTACGGTTACGCTCAGTGCCGAGCACATGTCTATTCCAATGTACAGCAGTTGTTTCGAGATCTTCAGCACCTGGGCGAGGGGAAGATGTCTGCTCACGCTGGAGTTTGTATCCATGATGGCCAACAAATGGTGGGGAGGCCTCAAGAATTCTTGGAGGTTTTTCCAAGCTGGAGCTTGTGAGCTGCTCCAAACATCAAGGTGTCCTACTAAGGGACAGCAGAAGTCTTCTTACAGGGCTCCAGGGTCCCCCATATGGAAGATTCGATAGCAATGCTCTCTGATTGGAGGCCTGGGAAGCCAATCTCTTGTTACCATTGCAGCTGAGGAACAGGGCAAGCTTGAACCAATGACACTTATTCCAAGTTCCAAGTGATTTGCGTTGATGGAAGTTCTCAGTCTAACAGGTTCCAATGCTGCTTGATGTCCAGGGAGACCTTAGAATGTGGTGGCGGCTCTCTGACCATTGAGGATTCTCTATCCTTAGGATTAGACCCAGTACCCAGGAGCCAGGTTTCCTTCTTGGGACAGGAGGTGTGCTCTTGTATGGCTCACGGACCACAGGTTGGACCATATGCTTGAATTTCCAGAACAGCCCTCTAGGGAGAGAGACCTCAAAACATAAGCTAGGGTTCTGATGAGGTTTTAGGGCCATGGAAGTTTCAATCTTCGGACTAAGTGGCATTGGCCTGCATGTCATCCTGGAGGTAGGTGCTGAGGCTGTGTCAGGCTGTGCACTTTTTCCAGAGTGGCCTATGATATTGGGGTGCAGTCAGGGGCCTTGCAGTTTTCTCCTAATCTGGACATTTTGGGAAACTGAGATGGGCAGGGTTTCCTCAGGAGAGCAGGGCCAGTGATGTCATGTGTTTCTCGAGGCCCCATCCTGGAGGTCATGTGTGTCAGGACTTTGGGACCAAAGACTTTAGACACAACCTCGGATAAGAGATAGGAGTGAGGTGTTGGCAGTCCGAATCTGAAGACCCTGAGGGAAGCTCCTCGGGATTTGAAATTCAGGTGGCTGGGAGGGAGGGGCACAGGCTTTTCTGTCTGGATTTTGTGTCTAGGATGGCCACTAAATGGAGGGGTGACCTCATGTGTCCATGGGATATTCATCCACTCTGGTGATTCTGCTTGGCACCCAAGAGTTTGATTTCTTTCTGGGGAAGAGGAAAAGACTGTATTCCATCTCTGGGATCCTGTCCAAACAGGGATTCCAGAGATGGTTTCTGGGTCCAGACACTGGGAAAACTTAACCAAAGCTTCGATTTGGGATCCTGGTCCAGATCCCAAGGGGGATCTTTGGAAAGGGGTCTCATTCTGAGGGTCACAATGCCTGTTTGTGCCCAGCTGCCCATCCTGTGTAGGCGTGGTCTCATGGACCATGCACCTGGTTCCCACTCAGGGTTGTACAGCCATCTCAAAATTCAGTTTTCTGGCCATGGGGAAGGAGGAGCACTCTTTTGTGCTTCCGAGTCCCCTATGGTCAGGAATTTGAGCTAAGTCTGGGACAGGTACCTGAATATCCAGGTTGCTTCAAGATGATGGCCTCAGGCCAAGGTTGGACCCACCTGGAGGATATGGGGCCCACTATCTGGGTGGCTGACAGGAGGTCTGGGATCAGGCGCTGTCAGACAGACAATTTATGCAGAGGTCGGTCTATTATATTGGGGTGCCATTGAGGGCCGTGCAGGAGGATCCTCATGTGGGTTTCTGCGAAGACCCATAGGGCACTTCTTCTTTGTGGTGGGCAGGCAGAAAGCTGCACTGTGGCTTCAGAATTCCCAATATGGAGGGCTTGTAGGCGAGGAGTGTGAAGACAGAAGTCTGAAAACACAAGCCAGGGATAAGCTCAGTGCCGACCACAGGACCATTCCATTGTGCAGTGGTTGTTTTGAGATTTCCAGCACCTGAGTATGGGCGAGGGTCAGATGTCTGCTCACGCTGGGTTTGCATCCATGATGGTCAACGAATTGTGGGGTGGCCTCAAGAATTCTTGGAGATTTTCCCAAGCAGGACCTTGTGAGCTGCTCCAAACAGCAAGGTGTCCTACTGTGGGACAGGGGAAGTCCGCTTACAAGGCTCCAGGGTCCCCCATATAGAAAGATTCGACAGCAGAGGTCTCTGAATGGGGGCCTGGGAAGTCTTCCTTGCATGACCATTGCAGCTGAGGAACATTGCAGGCTTGATCTGCTGGTTTTTGTTCAAATTTCCAAGTGATCTAAGTTGACGGATGTTCTCAGTCTAATGAGTCACAATGCTGCTTGGTGTCCAGGGAGACCTTAGAATGTGGTGGTGAGGGTGCCTGGGTGGCTCAATGGGTTATCCGCTGCCTTCGGCTCAGGTCATGATCTCAGGGTCCTGGGATTGAGTCCCGCATCGGGCTCTCTGCTCAGCAGGGAGCCTGCTTCTTCCTCTCTCTCTCTCTCTGCCTTCCTCTATGCCTACTTGTGATCTCTCTCTGTCAAATAAATAAATAAAATCTATATAAAAAAAAAGAATGTGGTTGTGGATCTGTGGCCATGCAGGATTCTCCTACCTGAGGGTTAGACCCAGTTCCCAGGAGCCAGGTTCCCTTCTCGGGACAGGAGGGGTTCTCTTGTATGGCTCAGGGACCACATGTCGGATCATATGTTGGATTTCAAGACCAGGCCTCTGGGCACAGAGGCCTGAATATCTAGGCTAGGGTTCTTATGAGGTTGTAGGGGCATGTCATCCTCAACCTTCGGACTTAGGGACTTTGACCTGTGAGTCTTCCTGGAGGTAGATGCTCAGGCTGTGTCAGACTGTGCATTTTTTCCAGAGTGGCCTATGAAATTGGGGTGGGCTCAGGGGCCTTGCAGGCTTTTCCTAATCTGGAGGGTTTGTGCAACTGAGACGGCAGAATTTCATCCAGAGATCAGGCCCAGTGATGTAGTGTGGTTCTGTCAGCCCCATCCTGCAGGGAATGTGGTTAAGGGCTCTGGGACCAAAGTCTTCAGACACAAAATTGTGTATCAATTAGGAGGGAGGTGATGGCAGCCCCGATCTGCAGACGCTGAGGGCAGCTCCTCAGGATTTGAAATTCGTGTGGCTGGGAGGCAGGAGCAAAGGCTTTTCTGTCTGGATTGTGTCTAGGATGGCCTTGAAATGGTGGGGTGTCCTCATGTGTCCATGGAATATTCTACCTCTCTGGGGATTCTGCCCAGCACCCAAGAGTTTGGTGTCTCACTGCGAAGGAGAGAGCGTGGTTTACAGTTTCACGGTTCCCGTCAACACAGGGATTCCAGAGATGAGTTATAGGTCCCTGTGCCTGGATAACCCTACAAAGGCTTAGTATTTGGGCCTAGAGGCTTGACTGCCTGGCTCTGTGGGGCTTTGGTTCAGCTCCCATGGAGACTTGTTGGAAATGGGTCTCAGGGTAAGGGTCACAATGCCTGTTTGTGCCCAGATGCCCATCCTGAGTGGGCATTGGCTCTTGTTCCATGCACCTGGATCCCAATATGAGGGTTGGACCACCATATCAACATTTAATTTTCCTTCTATGAGGAAGGAGGAGTACTCTTTTGTGCTTCAGATTCCCCCATGCACAGTAATTTGAGCTATGTTCTGGGACTGGTACGTGAATAACCAGGTTGGTTTGAGATGAAGGACTCAGGTCAAGGCAGGTCACACCTGCCAGATATGGGTCCCGCTATCTAGGTGGCTACCAGGAGGTCGGGGCTCGAGCTGTGTCAGACAAAGCATTAGTTCACAAGGTGGCCTATGATATTGTGGTGCTATAGAGGGCTGTGCTGGTGGAACCTTATATGGAGTTTCACGCAGACCCATAGGGCACCTCTTTTTTCTGGTGGGCAGGCAGAAGGCTGCATTGTGGCTCCCAAATTCCCAATATGGGGGACTTGAAGGCGAGGAGTGTGAGAACAGAAGGCAGAAAACACAATCTATGCTTAATCTCAGTGCCGAGAACATGGCCGTTCCAATGTGCAGTGGTTTTTTTCGAGATCTCCAGCATCTGAGTACAGGCGAGGGTCAGATGTCTGCTCATGATAGAGTTTGTATCTATCGTGGCCAACAAATGAAATATCCAGCACCTGAGTAAAGGTGGATTTCAGATGTTTACGCACACTGGAGTTTGTGTCTCTGATGACCGAATGGAGGAGTGGCATCAAGAGGCTGATGCATGTGAGATGCTCCAAACAGCAAGGTTGTTTTTTCTACTGGACAGTTAGAGTCTGGTATGTTTTCTGCAGGGCCCCCCATGTGAAAAGTATGGGTAGCAGAGCCCTTCCACATGGATGCCTGGAAAGCACACCTCCATTGACCAATGCAGCTGAGGAACATGCAGGTTCTTTACGGTGCTTCTGGGGCGAAGCACCAAGGTCTTGAGTTGACATGGAATCTCTTGAAGATGGGTTACAATGCTGTTTTTTTTTTTACCAGGTAGATCTTAGAATGTGTTGGTGGCTAAGGTGCCTGCAGGATTCTCCTACCCTGAGGGTTTAACACAGGTCGAAGAGCACGGTTACCTTCTGGGGACAGGAGATGTAGTGTTTTGTGGCTCAGGGACCACATGTCGTATCATAAGTTCCTATTCAAGAACAGGCCTCTGAAGACAGATGCCCGACAACCTAATCTCGGGTTCCAATGAGTCCCAGGGGCATGAGACGTTCAATCTTCAGACTTAGGACAGTTAACTTGGGTGTCTGCCAGAATGTAGGTGATCAGGGAGTTTCAGACTGTGCACTTATGTCCAGAGTAACCTCCAATATTGGGGTGGCCACAGGGGCCTTGAATGTTTCAACCAACTCTGGAGGGTTTGGTTAACTGACATGCACAATTTCCATGGGGATGGCAAGCACAGTCCTGTGGTGTGGCTCCAGAGACTCCACCCTGGAGGGCATGTGAGCCATGGTTCTGGGAGGGAAGTCTGCAAACACAAACTTGGGTTAGGTTTAGTGGCTAGGTTATCGCAGGGCAATGTGTAGACCTGGAAGGCTACTCGTCAGGAACAGTAACTGGAATGACCCGAAGGCGGAAGCACAGGCTTTTATATCTGGATTGTGTGTCTAGGGTGACGTCAGAATGTAGCTGTGGCCTCATGGGTCCATGGGAGATTTTTCCTCTAAGGATACAGGCGGCTCCCAATATTTTGATGACTTTTTGGTATGGGAAGACTGCTATTTTCGATCTTAGGTGTGCCCCAAAACAGAGATTCCAGAGATGGGCTCTGGGTCTAGGCGCCTGGAAAATCCCACCAAGGGTTGGGATTTGGGCTTATGGGCAGACCAGGCCTGCAATGCAGGATCTTGGTGGTGCAACTGAGAGGGCTTGTTTGGAAACATGCTCAGGCTGAGCATTAAAATTCCTGTTTGTGCCCAGGGTGGCCCTCAGGAGTGGGCGTGGTCCCATTGTCCATTTTCTGGCTCCCACACTGAGGGATGGACACACATTCCAATGGCCAGGTTTCCAGCCATGGGAAAGGAGGAAATATCTATTGTGCTTCATGTTCCCCCATAGGCAGGGATTACAGCAAAGGTCTGGGGACAGATGCCTGAATACCAAGGATGCTTAGAGATGACAGATTTGGGCCATGGCCGTTCTCACATGCTGGATATGGGCCCCGCTCTCTGGGTGGCTGACACGAGGTCTGGGCTCAGGCTGTGTCAGACACAGCACTAGTGGCCAGAGAAGTCTATATATTGGGGTTCTCTCCAGGGCCGAGTAAATTGATCCTCATGTAGGGTTTCTGGCGAGACTCACGAAGCACTTCTTTCTGTGGGGCAGGCAGAATGCTGCCTTATGGATCCAGAATTCCCTATCAAGAGGGTTTGGGGACAAATAGGGTGAGAATGCCATTGTAAACACCAGCTATGCTTAAATTGAGTGCCAAGCGGAAGTCAGATCAATGTGCAGCAGCTTATACGAGATATCCAGCACCTGAGTAAGGGCAGATGTCAGATATTTGCTCACACTGGAGTTTGTGTCTAGGATGACGACTAATGGAGGGGTGGCTTCAGGAGGCAATGGAGGATTACCCACGCTTAATATTGTGAGATGCTCCAAACAACAAGGTTTCCTTCTAATGGACAGGAGGAGTCTGTTTTTTTTTCCTCCAGGGTCCCTCAAGTGGAAGTTTGCGTAGCAGAGCCCTCCCGCATGGATGACTGGAAAGCACACGTCCAATGTCCATTGCAGCTGAGGAACATGACAGGTTCGTTTTGGTGGTTCTGGTGCCAAGTACCAAGGCCTTGAGTTGACTTGGAATCTCTTACAGATGTATCCCAAAACTGGTTTGTTACAAGGGAGGTCTTAGAATGTATTGGTGGCTATGGGCCACGCTGAGGGTTTGGCACAGGTCGATGTGCACAGTTTCCATCTTGGGAGAGGAGATGTTCTGTTTTGTGGCTCAGGGTACATATGTTGTATCCTGACTTGGTATTCAAGAAAAGGCCTCTGAGGATTGATGCTGGCAACCTAATCTAGAGATCCAATGATGTCCTTGGTGCCCATCAGGTTCAATTTTCTTACTAAGGACCATTGATATGGTTGTCTGACTGGATGTAGGTGATCAGGGTGTTTCAGACTGTGCATTTGCATCCAGAGCCACTTCCACTATTGGGGTGGGCTCAGGGGCCTTGCAGGTTTCTCCTAACTTGGAGGCTTTGGGGAACTGTGATGGGCACAGTTTCCTTGGGGATGGCAGGCCCAGTCCTGGGGTAAGGCTTCAGAGACCACCTCCTTGAGGATATGAGAGCCATGGTTTTGGGAGGGAAGTCTGCAAACACAAATTTGGGTCAGGGATAGTGGCAAGGTGATCGCAGGTCCAATGCATAGACCTAGAAGGCATCACGTCAGGAACTGTAATTAGGGTGACTGAAAGCTGGTAGCACAGGCTTTTCTATCTGGATTGTGTGTCCAGGATGGGCTCTGAATGTAGACGTGGTCTCATTGTTCAATGGGAGACTTTTCCTCTCTAAGGATCCTGGTGGATCCCCATAGATTGGTGGTTTTTCAGAGAAGAAAAGAGTGCTCTTTTCCATCTTAGGGGTGCTCCAAAACAGGGAAGAATGCTGTTTTCCAACTTAGGCTTATGCCAAAACAGGGATTCCAGAGACGGGCTCTGGGTCTGGGTGCCCGGATATCCCACCAAGTGTTAGGATTTGGGCCTAGGGGCATTCCAGGCCTGCAATGCAGGATCCTAATGGTGTAACAGAGAGGGCTTGTTTGAAAGCATGCTCAGGCTGAGGGTCATCATGCCTCTTTGTGCCCAGGGGGGCCCTCATGAGAGGGCGTAGTCTCATTGGCCATATAGCTGGATCCCACTTTGAGGGTTGGACACCCATTGCAACAGCCAGGCTTCCTGCAATGGAAAGAGGAGTTCTCTATTGTGCTTCAGGTTCCCCCATTGGCAGGGTTACAGGAAAGGTCTGTGGAAAGTTGCCTTAATACCAAGGATGTGTACAGATGACAGGCTAAGAATTCCCAGGTAACAAAACAGCATTGTTACCCATATTCATGACATTCCATGTAGAAATAAGCCCTTAGTACTTCGCCCCAGAAGTTCACCAGAATGAACTTGCCATGTTCCTAAGCTGCAATGGTCAGTGGAGGTGTGGTTTCCAGGCAACCATACGGGGGTGCTCTGCTACACAAACTTTGCAATTGGCGGGGACCCTTGAGACAAAAAAACAGAATGCCCCTGTCCGGTAGAAGGAAACCTTCTGTTTGGAGCATCTCACAAGCCCCAGCGTGGGAAATCCTCCATTTCCTCTTGAAGCCACCACTCCATTTGTCAGTCATCATAGACACAAACTCCAGCATGAGCAAACATCTGACATCCGCCCTTACTCAGTTGCTGGACTTCAATTCGATCGCTGCACACTGGAACTGCCTTTAGTTTGACTGAATTAAGCCATAGCTTGGGTTTACAATTCCATCCTCAGCCTACTGGTCCACAAGCCCTATTGTGAGGGAATTCTGGAGCTACAACACAATATTCTGCCTTCCCCATAGAAAGAAAAAGGGCCTGGAGAGTCTGCCCAGAAAATCCATATGATGGTCAATCTTCTCGGTGCTAGACGGAACCCTGATTCATAGGCTGCCCTGGGCACTAGTGCTGTGTCTGACATAGCCGGAGCCAGGACCTAGTGTCAGCCACTGAGAGATCAGGGCCCATATACAGCATGTGAGACCAGCTATGGCCCAAGTCTGTCTTCTCTTCTATTCTTGGTATTCAGGCATCTGTACCCACACCTTTGCTGAAATCCTTGCCATTGGGGAAACCTGTAGCACAATAGAGAACTCCTCCTTCCCCATGGAAGGTATTCTGACAGTTGGGATAGTTGCTCAACCCTCAAAGTGGAAGGCAGCTCCATGGCCAAGGAGACCATGTGCACTCATGATGGCTTCCCCGGGCACAAGCAGGCATTGTGACCTCAGCCTGAGCCTGCTTTCAACCAAACGCTCTCAATTGCATCTCTGGGACCCCGAATTGCAGGCCTAGTACACACCTAGGCCCAAATCCTAACCCTGGTGGGATTTTACAGGGGCCCAGACACAGAGCCCATCTCTGGAATCCCTATTTTGGGGGACCCTTAAGATGGAAAACAGCACTCTTCCCTTCCCCGAGATAGTCACCAAACTCTTGGTAGCCACCAGGATCCTTGAGTGGAAAAATCTGCCATAGACCCATGAGAACACACCTGCATTCCGAGGCCATCCTGGACATACAATCCAGATACATATCATGTGCTATCACCTTTGAGTCATCGGATTTACAGTTCCTGACGAGCTGCCTTCCAGGTCTATGCATTGGGCCTGCAATCACCTTGCCATTAACCTAAACTGAGTTTGTGTTTGCAGACTTCCTTCCTAAAACCATGGCTCACATGACCTCCAGGTTCTGGCATCTGAAGCCACACCACAAGACTGTGCATGAGATCCTCAAGGAAACTGTGCCCATCACTTTTGCCCGATACCTTTAGATTAGGAGAAACCTGCAAGGCCCCTGAGCGCAGCCAAATAATGGAGGCCGCTCTGGGCACAAATGCACAGTCTGAGACACCCTGATCCCCTCCATACAGGCAGACACCCAAGTCAATGCTCCTGAGTCAGAAGATTGAACCTGACATGCCCCGAGGACTTCATTGGCACACTAGATTAGGTTTACAGGTATCTGTCATCAGAGGCCTGCTCTGGAATATCAACTTATGATAAAATATATAGTCCCTGAGCCACAGAACAGAATATGTCCTCCCCAAAAAGGAAGCCATGCTCCTGGAATTGTGTCATACCCTTAGGATATTTGGATCCTGAATGGCCCCTTAGCAACCAGCACATTCTATGATATTCCTGGTAACAAACCATCATTGTGCCCCATCTTCATGAGACTCCATGTCAACTCAAGGTCTCGATATATTGCCCCAGAGCCACCAGAATGCACCTGCCATGTTCCTCTGGTGCAATGGTCAATAGAGGGGTGATTTCCAGGCATCCCTGTGGGGTTCTCTGCTTCAAAACTTTCCACATGGAGAAACCAGAGAAAACAAACCAGACTTCTCCTGTCCGGTAGAAAGAAACTTTGCTATTTGGAGCATCTCACAAGCCCCAGCATGGGAAATCCTCCATGGCCTCTTGACGCCACCCTTCCATTTGTGGGTAATCACAGACACAAACTCCAGTGTGAGCAAACATCTGACATCCACCCTTACTCAGGTGCTGGATATTCGAAACGGCAGCTGCACACTGGAACTGCCTTTTGCTTTTCACTGAACTTAACCATAGCTTTGTATTACTATTCTATCCTCACCACACTGGTCCACAATATCTCTTGATAGGGAATTCTGGAGCCACAACGCAGTATTCTGCCTTCCACATAGAAAGAAGAAGGACCTGTTGAGTCTGCCCAGAAACCTCACATGAGGATCAATCTACTCAGACCACGAGGCAACCCTGATTAATAGATTTCCCTGACCACTAGTGCTGTGTCTGACAGAGTCTAAGCCCCGACCTCGTGTCAGCCACCCAGAGTTGAGGGCCCATATTTAGCATGAGAGATCGGCCATGGCCCTGGGCCATCATCTGTACCCATCCTTGGTATCCAGTCATCTGTCCCCCAAACTTTGCTGGAATTCCTGCCAATGGCGAACCTGAAACACAATAGAGAACACCTCCTTCCCCATGGCAGGAATATTGGTTGTCCAACCCTCAGCGTGGGAGCCAGCTGCATGGCCAAGGAGACCATGCCCACTCCTGAGGGCCAACATGGGCACAGGCAGGCATGGTGATCCTCAGCCTGAGCATGTTTTCCAACAAACACTCTCAGTTGCTCCTCCAGTACCAGCATTGCAGGCCTGGTATGCACCTAGGCCCAAATCCTAACCCTTGGTGGGATTTTCCAAGTGCCCAGACCCAGAGTCCGTCTCAGAATCCCTGTTTGGGGCACCACTAAGATGGAAAACAGCACTCTTCCCTTCCCTGAGAAAGGCACCAAACTATTGGGAGCCGCCAGGATCCTTAGAGAGAAAAAATCTCCCATGGACCCATGAAAACAAACCTGCATTCCGAGGCCATCCTGTCCACAAAATCCAGAGAGAAAAGTCTTTGCTACCGCCTTCGAGTCATCCTATTTACATTTCCTGACGAGCTGCCCTCCATGTCTATGCATTGGGCCTGTGATCATCTCGACACTAACCCTAACCCCAGTTTGTGTTTGCCGACTTCTCTCCCAAAACCATGGCTTACATGCCCACCAGGATGTGGTCCCTCAAGCCACATCACAGGAAAGTTCCTGCCATCCCCAAGAAAACTGTGCCCATCAGGTTGTCCAAACCCTCCAGATTAGGAGAAACCTGCCAGGCCCCTGAACCCACCCCAATATTGGCGGTTGCTCTGGATGCAAACGTGCAGTCTGAACCACCCTGAGCACCTCCATCGAGGCAGAAAGCCAAGTCAATGGTTCTGAGTCAGATGATTGAACCTGACATGCCCCTAGGACTTCACTGGAACCCTAGATTGGGTCTTCAGACATCTGTTCTCAGAGTCCTGTTCTGGAATACCAAGTTATGATACAACATGTGGTCCCTGATTCCCACAACAGAACATCTCCTGTCTCCAGAAGGAAAATGTGCTCTTGGATCTATGTCCAACTTTCAGGGTAGATGGATCCTGCATGACCCATTAGCCCCAGCACCTTCTATGATCTCCCTGGTAACAAACCAGCATTGTGACCCAACTTCCTGAGACTTGATGCCAACTCAAGGTGTTGGTACTTTGCCCAAGAGCCATGAAACGAATCTGCCATGTTCCTCAGGTACAAAGGTCAATGGACGTGTGCTTTCTAGGCATCCAAGAGGTAGTTCTCTGCTACACAAAAATTCCACATAGGGAACCCTAGAGCAAACAAATAAGACTGCTCCTGTCAGGTTGAAGGAAACCTTGGTTGTTTGGAGCATCTCACAAGCCCCAGCCTGGGAAGTCCTCCACATTCTCTTGATGCCAACCCTCCATTTGTTAGTCATCATAGACACAAATTCCAGCATGAGCAAACATCTGACATCTGCTCTTACTCAGGTGCTGGATATTCGAATCAGTCACGCACACTGGAAATACCTTTCACTTGACACTGTATTCTTGCATAGTTTGGGTTTACAATTCCATCCTCACCCTACTGGACTGCAAGTCCTCTTGAGAGGGAATTAGGGAGACAAAACGCAACATTCTGCCTTCCCCATAGAAAGAAGAAGGGCCTGGTGAGTCTGCCCAGAAACTCCCCATGAAGATCAATCTACTTGGCCCTCGAGGGAACCCCGATTTATACTTTGCGCTGGCCACTAGCGCTGTGTCTGAGAGAGCCTGAGCCCCAACCTCGTGCCAGCCACCCAGAGTGTGGGGCCCTTATCCAGCATGTGGGACTGGCCATGGCCCAGTCATCTCTACCCATCCTTGGTATTCCGGCAACTATCCCAGATCTTTGCTGGAATCCCTACCAGTGGGGGAACCTGAAGCACAATTGAGAACTCCTCCTTCCCTATGGCAGGAAGCCTGGCTGTTGCTATGGGTGCCCAACCCTCAGAATTAGAACCAGGTGCATGGCCAATGAGACAACGCCCAATCATAAGGGCCGCCTGGGCCAAAGCAGGCATTGTGTCCCTCAACCTTAGCATGCATTCAAACAAATGCTCTCAGTTGTTTCTGCAGGGTCCCGCATCGCAGGCCTGGTATGCCCTTAGGACCAAATCCTAACACTTCGTGGGATTTTCCATGCCAACATAACCAGAGCCCGTCTCTGGAATCTCTGTTTTGAAGCACCCCTATGATGGAAAACAGCACTCTTCCCTCCCCTGAGAAAACTATTAGGAGCTGCCAGGATGCGTAGAGAGGAAAAATCTCCCAGGGCTCCATAAGACCACACCTTCATTCCGAGGCCATCCGGGACACACAATCCAGATACAAGGGACTGTGCTACCACCTTCGAATCACCTGGTTTACAGTTCCAGACGAGCTGCCCTACAGACCTACGCATTGGGCCTGTGATCACCTCGCCATTAACCCTACCCCAAGTTTTTGTTTGCAGACTTCTTTCCCAAAACCATGGCTCACATGCCCTCTATGATGGGTCTCTGTAGCCACACCACAGGAAAGATCCTGCTATCCCCAATGAAACTGTGTCCATCACAGTTGCCCAAACCCTCCAGATTAGGAGAGACCTGCAAGTCCCCTAAGCCCAGTCCAATATTGGAGGCCACTCTGGACACAAATGCACAGTGTGCAACACCCTGATCACCTCCATCCAGGAAGACACCCAAGTCAATGGTCCTGAGTCAGAAGATTGGTCCCTGAACACCACAATAGAATATCTCCTGTCCCCAGATGGAATTCGTGCTCTTCAACTTGTGTCAAGGGTCGGGGTATATGAATTATGCACAGCCCCTTAGCCCCCAGCACATTCTAAGATCTCTCTGGTAACAAACAAACAGCATTGTGATCCATCTTCATGAGATTCCATGTCACTTCAAGTCCTTGGTAATTCGCCCCAGAGCCACCAGAATGAACCTGCCATGTTCCTCACCTGATATGGTCAGTGGAGGTGTGCTTTCCAGGCATCCATGTGGGAGTGCTCTTCTACTTATTCTTTCCACATGTGGGACCCTGGAGCAAACAAACCAGACTGCCACTGACCAGTAGAAGGGAACCCTCTGTTTGGAGCATCTCAGAAGCACCAGCAGGAGAAATCCTCCATGGCCCTTGACACAACCCCTCCATTTGTCAGTCATCATAGACAAAAACTCCAGCATGAGAAAACATCTGAAATCTGCCGTTATTTAGATTCTGCATTTTCTTTTCCACCACTGCACACTGGAACTGCGTTTCACTTGACACTGAATTTAACAATAGCTTGGGTTTAGAATTCAATCCTCAGCCTCCTGGTCTGCAAGCCCTCTAGAGAGGGAATTTGGAGCCACAAGGCAACATTCTGCATTCCCACTAGAAAGAAATAGGGCCTGGTGAATCTTCCCAGAAACTCCACATGAGGATCATTCTACTTGGCACTCGATGGAACCTTGATTTATAGGCTGTCCTGGGCACTAGTACTAGTACTAGTACTAGTACTGTGTCTGACAGAGCCTGAGCCAAGACCTAGTTTCAGGCACCCAGAGATATGAGCCCATATCCAGCATGTGAGATTGGCCAGGGCCCAAGTCCATCATCTCTACCCATCCTTGGTATTCAGGCACCTGTCCCCAGACCTTTTATGTAATCCCTACCAATGGGGTAACCTAAAGCACAATAGAGAACTCCTCCTTCCCCATGGTAGGAATCCTGGCTGTTGATATGGGTGTCCAAACCTCAAAGTGGGAGCCAGCTGCATGGCCAAGGAGACAATGCCCACTCATGAGGGCTGCCCTGGGCACAAGTAGCCATTGTAACCCTCAGCTTGATCAAGCCTTCAAAAAAATGCTCTTAGTTGCACCTCCAGGATCCTGCATTGCAGGCCTGATATGCCCTTAAGCCCAAATCCTAACACATCGTGGGATGTTCCATGTGCACATACCCAGAGCCCGTCACTGGAATCCCTGTTTTGAGGCACCCCTAAGATGGAAAACAGCACTCTTCACTTCCGTGAGAAAGCCACCAAACTAATGGGATCCCCCAGGATCCTTGAGAAGAAGAATCTCCCATGGTCCCATGAGTCCACACCTGTATTCCGAGGCCAGCGTGGATATGCTATCCAGATACAAGAGACTGTGCTACTGGCTTTGAGTCACCTGATTTACAGTTCCTGACGTGCTTCCCTCCAGATCTTTGAATTGGGGCTGTGAACACCTCTCCATTAACCTTATCCCGAGTTTGTGTTTGCAGATCTCTCTCTAAAAACCATTGCTCACATGTCCTCCAGGATGGGGCCCCTAGAGTCACACCACAAGACTGTGCTTGCCATCCCCAAGGAAACTGGGCCCATCACAGTTGCCCAAACCCTCCTGATTAGGAGAAACCTGGAAGGCTCCTGAGCACATCCCAATATTGGAGGCTGCTCTGGATGCAAATGCACAGTCTGAAACACCCTGATCACCTCCATCCAGGCAGACACCCAAATCAATGGTCCTGAGTCAGATAATTGAACCTGACATGGCCCTAGGACCTCATTGGAAGAGGGATTAACTTTTCAGGCACTTGTCCTCAGAGGCCTCTTCTGGAATACCAACTTATGATACAAATTATGGCCCCTGAGCCCCAGGGTGGGAAATCCTCCATGGCCTCTTGACGCCACCTCTCCATTTGTTGGTCATCATAGACACAAACTCCAGCCTGAGCAAACATCTGACATCCGCCCATATTCAGGCGCTGATATTGGAATCAGCTGCTGCACACTGGAACTGCCTTTTGCTTTGCAATGAATTTAAGCCTAGCTTCAGACTACAATTTCATCCTCACCCTACTGGTCTGCCATATCTCTTGATAGGGAATTCTGGAGCCACAACGCAACATTCTGCCTTCTTCATAGATAGAAGGACCTGGTGAGTCTGCCCATAAACTGCACATGAAGATCAATATACTCAGCCCAGGAGGGAACCCCTATTTATAGTTTGCCCTAGCCACTAGTGCTGTGTCTGACAGAGCCTGAGCCCCTACCTCGTGTCAGCAACCCAGAGGGTGGGGCCCACATTAACCATGTGAGACCGGCCATGGCCCAGGGCTGTCATTACTACCCATCCTTGGTATTCAGGCATCTGTCCCCTAGATCTTAGCTGGAATCCCTACCAATGGGGGGACCTGAAGCACAATAGAGAATTCATCCTTCGCCATGGCAGGAATCCTGGCTTTTGGATGGGTGTCCAACCCTAGGAATGGGAACTGGCTGCATGGCTGAGTAGACATCGCTCAATCCTGATGGCCTCCGGGGCACAAGCAGGCATTGGGACCCTCAGCTTGACCATACTTTCAAACAAACGCTCTCAGTTGCACCTCCAGGATCCCGCATTGCAGGCCAGGTATGGCCCTAGGCCTAAATATTAACCCTTGGTGGGATTTTCCAAGCACTTAGACCCAGAGCTCATCTCTGGAATGCCTGTTTTGGGGCACGCCTAAGCTGGAAAACAGTACTCATCCCTTCCCGGAGAAATCCAACAAACTATTGAGAACCGCCAGGATCCTTGAGAGGAGAAATCTCCCATGGACCCTTGAGACAACACCTGCAATAAAGGCCATTCTGGAAATTAAATCCAGATACAATTCCCTGTGCTACCACCTTTGAGTTACGTGATTTACAGTTCCAGACTTGCTGCCCTCCTGGTCTATGGATTGGGACTATGATCACCTTGCCACTAACCCTAACCTAAGTTTGTGTTTGCAGACTTCTCTCTCAAAATCATGGCGCACATGTCCTCCAGGATGGGGTCTCTGGAGTCACACCACAGGACAGTTCCTGCAATCCCCAAGGAAACTGCCCATCACAGTTGTCCAAAAACCCCATATAAGGAGAAACCTGCAAGGAACCTGAGCCAACCCTAGTATTGGATGCCACTCTGGACACAAATGCACAGTCTGAAACACCCTCATCACCTGCATCCAGTCAGACACCAGAGTCAATGATCCTGAGTCAGAAGATTGAATGACATTCCCCTAGGGCCTCATTCAAACCCTTTATTAGGTTTTCAGGCTTCTGTCCTCAGAGACCTGTTCTGGATTACCAATTTATGATACAACATATGGCCGCTGAGCCCCACAACAGAATATCTCCTGCCCCCAGAAGCAATCCGGGCTCTTGGGCCTGTGTCAAATCCTCAGGCTAGATGAATCCTGCATGGCCCATTAACCACCAGCACATTCTAAGATCTCCCTGGTAACAAACCAACATTTTGACCCATCTTCATGAGGTTCCATGTCCAATCCAGTCTTTATTTCTTCGCCTCAAAGCCACCAGATGCCATGTTCCTTCGCTGTCATGGTCAATGAAGGTGTGCTTTCCAGTCACCCATGTGGGAGATCTATGTTATCCGATCTTTCGACATGGGGAACCATGGAGGAAACAAATCAGACTGCCCCTGTCTGGTAGAAGGAAACCTTGCTGTTTGGAGCATCTCAAAAACACCAGATTGGGAAATCCTCCATAACCTCTTGACGCCACCCCTCCATTTTTGTGTCATCATAGACACAAACTCCAGCATGAGCAAATATCTGACATCCACCCTCACTCAAGTGCTGAATATTGGATTCAAACATTGCACACTGGAAATTCCTTTTGCTTGATACAGAATGTAACCATAGCTTAGGTTTACAATTCCATCCTCAGCCTCCTGGTCCACAAGCCCTCTTTATAGTGAATTCTAGAGCCACAAAGCAGCATTCTGCCTTCCCCTTACAAACAAGAAGGGCCTGGTGAGTCTGCCCAGAAACCATACATGAGGATCAATCTGCTCGGCACTTGAGGGAACCCCAATTTATAGGCTGCCCTGGGCACTAGTGCTGTGTCTGACAGAGCCTGAGCCAAGACCTAGTGTCAGCCACCCAGTGATCGGGGCCCATATCCACGATTTGATACTGGCCATGGCCCATGTCCATCATCTTTACCCATCCTTGGTATTCAGGCCTCTGTCCCCAGACCTTTGCTGGAATCCCCGCTAATGGGGGAACCTGAAGCACTATAGAGAACTCCTCTTTCCCCATGGCAGGATTCTGGCTGTTGGGATGGTTTTCCAACCCTCAAAGTGGGAGCCAGCTGCATGGCCAATGTGACCACGCCCACTCATGAGGGCCACCTGGGCATAAGCAAGTATTGTGACCCTCAGCCTGAGAATGATTTCAAACAAGCCCTCTCAGTTGCACCTCCAGGATCCTGCATGCAGGCCTGGTAAGCCACTAGGCCCAAATCCTAACACTTGGTGGGATTTTCCAGGGGACCAAAGCCAGAGTCGGTCTCTGGAATCCATATTTTGGGGCACCCCTAACATGAAAAAAAGCACTCTTCCCTTCCCCGAAAAAGCCACCAACTATTGGGAGCCACCAGGATCCTTAGAGAGGAAAAATCTCCCATGGACCCATGAGGCCACAACTGCATTCTGAGGCCATCCTGCACACAATACAGAGAAAAAAGCCCGTGATTCTGCCTTTGAGTCACCCGATTAACAGTTCCTGAAGAGCTGCCATCCATGTCTATGCATTGGGCCTGTGATAACCTTGCCACTAACCCTAACCCAAGTTTGTGTTTTCAGACTTCCCTCCCAAAACCATGGCTCACATGCCCTCCAGTTTGTGATAACTGGAGCCACACCACGGGATTGTACCTGTCTTCCCAAAGGAAACTGTGATTGTCACTATTAAACAAACACTCTAGATTAGGAGAAACCTGCAAGGCCCCTAAGCCCAGCCCAATATTGGAGGCCACTCTGGACGCAAATGCACAGTCTGACACACCATATCACCTACATCCAGGCTGATATCCAAGTCAATGGTCCTCAGACAGAAGATTGAACCTGACATGCTCCTAGGATTCACTGGAACACTAGAATAGGTTTTCAGGTATCTGTACTCAGAAGGCTGTTCTGAATATCAATGTATGATACAATATGGTCACTGAGCCACACAAAAGAACATCTCCTGTCCTTAGAAGAAAGCTGTGCTCTGGACCTGTGTCAAACACTCTGGGTAGATGAATCCTTCAAGGCCCCCTGGCAACCAGCACATTCTATGATCTCCCTGACAACATACCAGCATTGTGACCCATCTTCATGAGACTCCATGACAACTCCAGCCCTTGGTACTTCGGCCCAGAGCCACCAGAATGAAACTGCCATGTTCCTCTGCTGCCATGGTCAATGTAGGTGTACTTTCCAGGCATCCAGCGGGAGTGCTCTGATACCAACTTTCCACATGGGGAACCCTGGAGGAAACAAACCAGACTCCCCTGTACGGTAAAAGGGATCTTTGCTGTATGGAGTATCTCAAGCCTGAGGGTGGGTAATCCTCCATGGCCTCTTGAGGCCACCCATCCATTTGTTGGTCATCATAGACACTAACTCCAGCGTGAGCAATCAACTGACATCTGCACTTACTCAAGTGCTGGATATTTGAATCAGCTGCTACACACTGGAATTGCCTTATGCTTGGCACTGAATTTAAAAGTAGCTTGGCGGGACGCCTGGGTGGCTCAGTTGGTTAAACAGCTGCCTTCGGCTCGGGTCATGATCCCAGCGTCCTGGGATCGAGTCCCACATCAGGCTCCTTGCTCCGCAGGGAGCCTGCTTCTCCGTCTGACTCTGCCTTCCACTCTGTCTGCCTGTGCTTGCTCTCGCTCGCTCTCTGACAAATAAATAAAATCTTGAAAAAAAAAAAGTAGCTTGGGTTTGCAATTCCATCCTCACCCTGGTGTTCAGTAAGCTCTCTTGATAGGGAATTCTGACGCCACAACACAGCATTCTGCCTTCCCCATAGCAAGAAAAAACAGCCTGGAGAGACTGCCCAGAAACCCTACATGAGGATAAATCTACTCGACCCTCGAGTGAACCCCATTTATAGGTTTACCTGGCCACTAGCGCTGAGTCTGACAGAACCTCGTCTCTGACCTCGTGTCAGGACCCAGAGACTGGGCTCCAACTCCAGAATGTGAGACCAGCCATGTCCCAGGGCTGTCATCTCTACCCATTCTTGATTCAGGCATCTGTCCCCAGACATTTGCTGAAATCCCTGCCAATGGGGGAACCAGAAGCACAATAGGGAAATCCTCCTTCCCCATGGCAGGAATGATGGCTCTTGGGATGGGTTTCCAGACCTCAGAGTGGTAGCCAGCTGAATGGCCAATGATAACCCGCCCACTCATGAGGGCCGCCCTGGACACAAGCAGGCATTGTGACCCCCAACATGAGCATGCTTTCAAACAAACACTCTCAGTTGCATTCCAGAATCCAAATTTGCAGGCCTGATATGCCCCTAAGCACAAATCCTAACACCTGGTGGGATTTTTCAGGGGCCCAGAAACACAGCCTTTCTCTGGAATCCCTGTTTTGGGACACCCCTAAGATGGAAAATAGCACTCTCCCCTTCGCCAAGAAAGCCACCATAGTATAGGGAGCCGCTAGGATCCTTGAGAGGAAAAATCTCCCATGGATCCATGAGACCACACCTGTATTCCGAGGCCATCCTGGACACAAAAGCCAGATACACAAGCCTGTGCTACCACCTTCAAGGCAACTAATTTATAGTTCCAGACGAGCTGCCCTCCAGGTCTATGCATTGGGCCTGCGATCACCTCACCGCTAACCTTAACCCGAGTTTGTGCTTACAGACTTCTATCCCGAAACCATGGCTCATATTTCCTCCAGGATGGGGTCTCTGGAGCCACACCAAAGGACTGTGCCTGCCATCCCCAAGGAAAATGTGTCCGTCACATTTGCCTAAAACTTCGAGATAAGGAGAAACCTGCAAGGCCCCTGAGCCCACCCCAATACTGGAGGCCCCTCTGGACACAAATGTGCAGTCTGAAATACGCTGATCACCTGAATCCAGGCAGATACCCAAGTCAGTGTTTCTCAGTCAGAAGATTGAACCTGACATGCTCCTATGACCTCATTGTAACCCCTGATTAGGTTTTCAGGCATCTGTAATCAGAGACCTGTTCTGGAGTACCAACTTAAGATACAACATATGGTCCCTGATCCCCACAATAGAACATCTCCTTTCTCTAGATGGAAGCCGTGCTCTTGAAACTGTGTCAAACCCTCAGGGTAGATGAATCCTACTTGGCCCGTAGCCACCAGCAGATTCTAAGATCTCACTGGTAACAAGCCAGCATTGTGAGTCATCTTCATGAGATTCCATGTCAACTACAGGTTTTGGTACTTCACCCCAGAGCCTTCAGAAAGAACCTATCATGTTCCTCAGCTGCAATGTTCAGTGGAAGTGTGCTTTCCAGGCATCCATGTGGGAGTGCTCTGCTACCCAAACTTTCCACATGGGGGACTCTCGAGCAAACAAATCTGACTGCCCTGTCCTGTAGAAGGAAACCTGGCTGTTTGGAGCATCTCACAAGCTCAAGTGTGGGAAATCTTCTATGACCTCTTTTCAACTCCTCTCCATTTGTCGGTCATTATAGACACAAACTCCAGCTTGAGCAAACATCTGACGTCTGCGCTTACTCAGGTGCTGGATATTCGAATCAGCCGCTGCACACTGGAAATGCCATTCGCTTGTCACTGAATTTATTCATAGCTTGGGTTTACAATTCCATCCTCACCCTACTGGTCCACAAGCCCTCATGATAGGGAATTCTGCAGCCACAACACAGCATTCTGCCTTCCCTATAGAAAGAAGAAGGGCCTGGTGAGTCTGCCCAGAAACTCCACATTATGATCAATCTACTTGTCCCTTGAGGGAACCCTGAATTATAGACAGCCCTGGCCCCTAGTGTTGTGTCTGACAGAGCCTAAGCCCCGACCTCGTGTCAGCCACCTAGAAGGCGGGGCCCATATCCCGCATGTTAGACTGGCCACGGAACAGAGCCGTCATCTTTACCCATCCTTGGTATTCAGGCATGTGTCCCCAGACCTTTCCTGGAATCCCTACCAATGAGGGAACCTGAATCACAATAGAGAAATCCTCATTCCCCATGGCAGGATTCCTGTAAGTTCGGAAGGGTGTCCAACACTCAGAGTGTTAGCCTACTGAATGGCCATTGAGACCACCCCCATTCCTGAGGGCCACCCTATGCAAAAGCTTGCATAGTGACCCTCAGCCTGAGCATGCTTTCAAACAAACGCTCTCAGTTGTATCTCCAGGACTTGCATTGGAGGCCTGGTAAGCCCCTATGCCCAAATCATAACCCTTGGTGGGTATTTCCAGGTGCCCAGAGCCAGAGCACTTCTCTGCAATCCCTGTTATGGGACACCCTGAATATGGAAAACAGAACTCTTTCCTCTCTGAGAAAGCCACCACATTATAAGGAGCCGCCAGGATACTTGAGAGGAAATATCACCCATGGACACCTGAGACCACACCTGCATTCTTAGTCCATCGTGGATACACAATCCAGATAAAAAAGCCTGTGCTACCTCCTTTGAGGCATGCGATTTACATTTCACACGGAGCTTCCCTCCAGGAGTATGCATTGGGCCTACAATCACTTCGCCACTAAACCTAACCCGCATTTGTGTTTGCAGACTTCCCTCCCAAAACCATGGCTCTCATGCCCTCCAGCATGGGGTCTTTGGAGCCACACCACAGGACTGTGCCCACCATTGCCAAGGAAACTGTGCCCATCAAATTGCCCTATCTTTCCAGATTAGGAGAAACCTGCAAGGCCCCTGAGCCCACCCCAATACTGGTTGCCACTCTGTACACAAATGCACAGTCTGGAACACCCTGATCACCTACATCTAGGCAGACTTTGAAGTCAATGATACTGAGTCAGAGGATTGAACCTGACATTCCGTTAGGATTTTATTGGAACCCTAGATTAAATTTTCAGGCATCTATCCTCAGAGGCCTGTTCTGCAATATCAAATTATGATACATTTGGTCCGTTAGCCCCACATCAGAACATCTCTGGTCCGAGAAGGAAACCGTGCCCTTTGACCAGTGTCAAACCCTCAGGGTAGATGAATCCTACATGGTCCCTTAGCCACCAGCACACTGTAATGTCTCCATGGTAACAAACCTGCATTATGACCCATCTTCATGAGACTTCATGTCAACTCCAGGCCTTGGTAATTCGCCCAAGAGCCACCAGAACGAATTGGCCATGTTTCTCAGCTGCAATTTTAATGGAGGTGTGCTTTGCAGGCATCCACGTGGGAGTGCTCTGCTACCCAAACTTTCCACATGGGGGACCCTGGAGCAAATAAACCAGTCTCCCCCTGTGTGGTAGAAGGAAACTTTGCTGTTTGAAGCATCTCACAAGCCCCAGCATGTGAAATCCTCCATGGCCTCTTGACGCCACCCCTCCATTCATCGGTCATCATAGACATAAACTCCAGCATGAGGAAATGTCTGACTTTCACCTTTACTCAGGTGCTGGATATCTGGAATCAGACACTGCACAATGGAACTGCCTTTTGCTTGGCACTGAATTGAACCTTAGCTTGAGTTTACAATTCCATCCTCACCCTACTGGTCCCCAAGCCCGCTTGATAGGGAATTCTGGGGCCACAACACAGCTTTTTGCCTTCCCCTTAGAAAGAAGAAGGGCATGGTGATTCTGCCCAGAAACTCTGCATGAGGATCAATCTGCTCAGCCCTTGAGGGACCCCTGATTCATACTCAGCCCTGACCACTAGTTCTGTTTCTGACAGAGCCTGAGTGCTCAATTCATGTCAGCTACTCAGAGAGTCAGGCATGTGAGACTGGCCATGTCTCAGGTCCCTCATCTCTACCCATCCTTGGTATTCAGGCATCTGTCCCCAGACATTTGCTAGAATACCTGCTAATGGGGGAACCTGAGGCACAATAGAGAATTCTTCCTTTTCCATGGCAGGAATCCTGGTAGTTGGGATGGGTGTCCTACATTAAAGTGGTAGCCAGCTGCATGGCCAAGGAGACAACTCCCACTCATAAGGGCTGCCCTAATCACATCAGGCATTGTGACACTCAGACTAGCATGCTTTCAAACAAACGCTCTCAGTTGTACCTCCAAGTCACACATTGTAGGCCTGGTACTCCCCTAGGCCCAAATCCTAATCCTGGTGGGATTTTCCAAGCACCCAGACTCACAGCCCTTCTCTGGAATCCCTTTTTGGGGAACATCTAAGATTGAAAACAGCACTCTTCCATTCAAACGAGAAAGCCACCATACTATTGGGAGCTTCCAGGATCCATAGAGAGGAAAATACTCTCATGGAAACATTAGAACACACCTGCATTCCAAGGCTATCATGGACACACAATCCAGATACAAAAGCCAGTGCTAGTGCCTTCGAGGTACGTGATTTACAGTTCCTGACAATCTGCCCTCCAGGTCTATGCATTGGGCCTACGATCACCTCGCAACTCAACCTAATCCGAGTTTGTGATTGCAGACTTCTCTCCCAAAACCATGGCTTACATGCCCTCCACGATGGAGTCTCTGGAGCCACACCACAGGACTGTGCCTGCCACCCCCAAGGAAACCGTGCCCACAAATTTGCCTAAACCTTCAAGATTAGGAGAAACCTGCAAGGCCCCAGAGCCCACCCCAATATTGGAGGCCACTCTGTACACAAAGGCACAGTCAGAAACACCCTGGTTGCCTACATATAGGCAGACACCGAAGTCAATGGTCCTGAGTCTGATGTTTCAACCTGAAATTCCCCTTGGACTTAATTGGAACCCTAGATGAAGTTTTTAGGCATCTGTCCTCAGAGGCCTGTTCTGGAATACCAACTTATGATACAACATTTGGTCCGTGAGCCCCACAACAGAACATCTCCGATACCCAGAAAGAAACCGTGTTCTTCGACCGGTGTCAAACCATCAGGATAGACTAATCATACATGGCCCCTTAGCCACCAGCACATAGTAAGATTTCCGTGGTAACAAAACTGCATTGTGACCCAACTTCATTAGAATCCAGGCCTTGGTACTTTGCCCTAGAGCAACCAGAAAGAACCTGCCATGTTCCTTAGGTGCAATGGTTAATGTAGGTGTGCTTTCCAGTATCCACATGCGAGTACTATGCTACCCAAACTTTGCACATGGGGGAACCTGGTGTAAACAAACCAGACCTCCCCTGTCCAGTAGAAGGAAACCTTATGTTTGGATCAACTCACAGGCCTCAGCGTGTAAACTGCTCCATGGCCTCTTGATGCCACCACTCCATTGGTCGGTCATCATAGACACAAACTCCAGTCTAAGCAAACATCTGACATGCACCCTTATCCCAGTGCTGGATGTCTTGAATAAACCACTGCACATTGGAACTGCCTTCCACTTGGCACTGAATTGAACCATAGCTTGTGTTTACAATTCCATCCTCACCTGACTGGTCCCTAAGCCCTCTTGATAGGGAAATCTGGGGCTACAACGCAGCATTCTGCCTTCCCCATCGAATGAAGAAATGCCTGGTGAGTCTGCCCTGAAAACCCACATGAGGATCAATCAGGTCGGCCCTCGAGTCAACACCGATTTATAGGCTGCCATGGCCACTAGTGCCTTGTCTGACAGAGCCTGAGCTCGACTGAGTTTCAGCCACTAGAGAGCAGGCCCCATATCTAGCATTTGGGATTGCCATGGCCCAAGTATGTCATCTCTACCCATCCTTGATATCCAGGCACCTGTCCCCAGACCTTGGCAGGGATCCCTGCCAATTAGGGAACTTGAAGCACAATAGAGAACTCTTCTTTCCCCATGGCAATAAACCTGGCTTTTGGGATGGGTGTTCTACCCTCAAAGGGGGAGCCAGTTACAACATCAATGACACCACACACACTCCTGAGGACTACCCTTGGCACAAACAGGCATTGTGACCCTCACCCTGAGCATGCTTTCAAAAAATCCCTCTCAGATTCACCACAATGATCCCTCATTTCAGGCCTGGTATGCCTGTAGGTTCAAATCATAAAACTTGGTGGGATTTTCGAGTTGCCCAGACCCAGAGACCATCTCTGGAATTTTTGTTTTGGTGCACCCTTCAGATGGAAAACAGCACTCATCCCTTCCCCAAAAATGTCACCAAATTATGAGGAGCCACCAGGATCCATAGAGAGGCAATGTCTCCCATGGACCCATGAGAACACACCTGCATTCCGAGGCCATCCTGGACACACAATCCGGAGAGAAAAGCCTGTGCTACTGCCTTCCATTCACCCTAATTACAGTTCCAGATGAGCTGCTCTCAAGGTATATGCATTGGGCCTGTGATCACCTCGCCACTCACCCTAATTCGAATTTGTGTTTGCAGACTTATCTACCAAAACCATGGCACACATGCCCTCCAGGATGGGGTCTCCGGATCCACACTGCAGGACTGTCCCTGCCATCCACAAGGAAACTGTTTCCATCACAGTTGCCCAAACTCTCTAGATTAGGAGAAACCTACAAGGCCTCTGGGCCTACCCCAATTTCGGCGGCCGCTCTGAACACAAATGCACAGTCTGAAATACCCTGATCTCCTACATCCAGGAACACAGCCAAGTCAATGGTCCTGAGTCAGAATAATGAACCTAACATGCCCCTAGGACGTCATTGGAACCATTGATTCGGTTTTCAGACATGTGTCCTCAGAGGCCTGTTCTAGAATGCGAACTTATGATACAACATGTGTTGGCTGGGCCACACAACAGAACATCTCCTGTCCCCAGAAGGAAACCGTGCCCTACAATCTGTGCAAAATCCCAGAGTAGTAGATTCCTGCACAACTACTAAGCCACCAGCACATTCTAAGATCTACCTGGTAACAAACCAGCTGTGTGGCACATCTGCAAGAGATTCCATGTCAAATCAAGGACTTGGTACTTTGCTACAGAGACACCAGAATTAAGCTGCCATGTTCTTCAGTTGCAATGGTCAATGAAGTTGAACATTCCAGGCATCCATGCGGTAGAGCTCTGCTACCCAAACTTTCCACATGGGGGACCCTGGAGCAAATAAACCACACTCCACCTGTCCAGTAGAATGAAACCTTGCTATTTGGAGCAGCTCATGAGTCTCAACGTGAAAATCCCTACATGGCTTCTTGACGCCACCCCTCCATTTGTCAGTCATCATAGACACAAACTCCAGTGTGAGCAAATATCTGACGTCCTCCCTTACTAAGGTGCTGGATATCTCGAAAAAGCTGCTGGTCACAGGAACAGCCTTCCGCTTGGCAGTGAATTGAACTGTAGCTTGTGTTTACAATTCCTTCCTCACCCGACTGGTCCCCAAGCCTTCTTGATAGCGAATTATGGAGACACAACACAGCATTCTGCCTTCCCGATAGAAACAAGTGCCTGGTGAGTCTGGCCAGAAACCCCACATGAGGATCAATCTGCTCGGCCCTATATCGGAGGGACCCTGATTTATAGGTTGCCCTGGCCACTAGTGCTGTGTCTGACAGAGCCTGAGCCCAGACCTAGTGTCAGTCACCAGAGTTTGAGCCCCACATCTAGTATTTGGGAATGCCATGGCTCAAGTATTTCATCTCTACCCATCCTTGGTATTCAGGCACCTGTCCCCAGACCTTTGCTGGAATCCCTGATAATGGGGCATCCTGAAGCACAATAGAGAACTCCTCCTTCTTCATATCAGGAAACTTGGCTGTTAGGATGGGTGTTCAACCCTGAAAGGGGGAGTCATTTACAAGTCCAGTGAGACCACACAAACTCCTCAGGGATGCCCTGGAGGCAAACAGGCCTTGTGACCCTCAGCCTGAGCATGCTTTCAAACAATCCTTCTCTGTTGCACCACCATGAACCCGCATTGCAGGCCTAATATGCCCCTAAGCCCAAATCCTAGCACTTGTTGTGATGTGCCAGATGCCATGAACCAGAGCCCGTCTCTGGAATCCCTGTTTTGGGGCACCCATAAGGTGGAAAACATCACTCTCCCCTTCCCCGAAAAAGCCACCAAACTATGGAGAGCCACCAGGATCCATAGAGAGGAAAAGACTCCCATGGACCCATGAGACCACACCTGCATTCCAAGGCCATCCTGGACACACAATCCAGAGAGAGAAGCCTGTGCTACTGCCTTCCAGTCTCCCTCATTATAGTTCATGAGGAGCTTCCCTCCAGGTCTACGCATTGGGCCTGTGATCACCTCGCCACTCACCCTAATTTGTATTTGTGTTTGCAGACTTCTCTCCCAAAACCATGGCTCACATGCCCACCAGAATGTGATCTCTGGAGCCACACCACAGAACTCTGGCTGCCAACCCCAAGGACACTGTGCATATCAGATTTGCCCAAACCTTCCAGATTAGGAGAAACCTGTGTGGCCCCTGAGCCCACACCAATATTGCCGGCCACTCGGGATGGAAATGCGCAGTCTGAAACACCCTTATCACCTACATCCAGGGAAATAGCCAAGTCAATGATCGTGAGATAGACGATTGAACCTAAAATGCCAGCAGGCTCTCAATGGAACCCCATTAGGTTTTCAGGCATCTGTCCTCAGGGGCCTGTTCTGAAATACCAATCTATGACACATCATGTGGTCTCTGAGCCACACGACAGAACATCCCCTGTCCCCAGAAGAATACCATGCTCTTCGACCTGTGCCAAACCCTCAGGGTAGGAGAATCCTGCATGGCACCTTAGCAACCAGCACATTCTAAGTTCTCCCTGGTAACAAACAAGCATTGTGACCCATCTGCAAGAGATCCCATGTCAACTCAAGGCCTTGGCACTTTGTCCCAGAGCCACCAGAACGAATCTGCCATGTTCCTCAGCTGCAATTGTCAATGGAGGTGTGCTTTCCTGGCATCCATGCCGGAGAGCTCTTCTTCACAAACTTTCCACATGGGGAAACCTAGAGTAAACAAACCAGACTTCACCTACTCTGTACAAAGAAATGCTACTTTTTGCAGCAGTTCACAGGCCTCAGCATGTGAACTCCTCCATGGCCTCTTTATACCACCCCTCCACTTGTCGGTCATCATAGACAAAAACTCTAGTGTGAGCAAGCATCTGACATCCACCCTTATTCCAGTGCTGGATGTCTCGAGTAAACTGCTACAAATTGGAACTGCCTTCTGCTTGGCACTGAATTGAACCATAGCTTTTGTTTACAATTCCACCCAAAACTGACTGGTCCCCAAGCTCTCGTGATTGGGAAATCTGGAGCCACAACACAGCATTCTGCCTTCCCTATTGAATGAACAAATGCCTGGGAATCTTCCCAAGAAACTCCACATGAGGATCAATCTGCTCCGCCCTCGAATCTACTCTGATATAAAGGCTGCCATGGCCACTAGCGCTGTGTCTGACAGAGCCTGAGCCCCGACCGAGTTTTAGGCCTCATATCTAGCATTTGGGATTGCTATGGCCCAAGTACGTCATCTCCACCCATCCTTGGTATTCAGGCACCTATCTCGAGACCTTGCTGGAAACCCTGCCAATGGGGCAACCTGAAGCACAGAGGAACCTGACGGAAGAGAACTCATCCTTCCTCATGGCAGGACATTTGGCTGTTGGGTTGGGTGTCCAACTCTCTAAGCGGGAGCCAGATATATGACCAATGAGACCACTCCCACTCCTGAGGGCCGCCATGGGAGCAAACAGGCATTGTGATACTCAGCCTAAGCAAGCTTTCAAACAATCCCTCTCAGTTGCACCATCATGATCCCGCATTGCAAGCCTCATACACCCCTAGGTGCAAATCCTAACCCTTGGTGGGAAGTCCCAGATGCCCAGAAAAAGAGCCTGTATCTGGAATCCCTGTTTTGGGGCACCCATAAGATGGAAAACAACACTCTTCCCTTCCCCAAAAAAGCCACCAAACTATGAGCTGCACAGATCCATAGAGAGGAAAAGTTTCCCATGGACCCATGAGACTATACCTGCATTCCGAGGCCATCCTGGACACACAATATAGAGAGAAAAGCCTGTGCTACTGCCTTCCAGTCACCCTAATTACAACTCCTGACTAGCTGCACTCCAGGTCTACTCATTGGGCCTGTGATCACCTTTCCACTAACCATAACCCACATTTGTGTTTGCAGACTTCTCTCCCAAAACCATGGCTCATATGCCCTCCAGGACAGGGTCTCTGGATCCACAACACATGACTAGGCCTGCCATCCCCAAGGAAACTGTGCCCGTCAAACCTGCCCAAACCTTCCAGTTTAGGAGAAACATGCAAGAGCCCTGAGCCCAACCCAATATTGTCGGCAGCACTGGACACAAATGCCAGTCTGAAACGCCTTGATCACCTACATCCAAGCAGACAGCCATTTCAATGTTCCTGGGTCAGAAGATTGTACCTGACATGCTCCTAGGACGTCATTGGAACACTAGATTAGGTTTTCAGGCATCTGTCCTCAGGGTCCTGTTCTGAAATACCAACTTAGGATACAACATGTGGTCCCTGAGCCACACAATAGAATATCTCCTGTCCCCAGTAGGAAACCATGCCCTTCGACCTGTGCCAAACCCTCAAGATTGGAGAATCCTGCACAGCACCTTAGACACCAGCACAAACTCTAGTTTGTGCGTTGACCCATACCACAAGCTTTCCATCTGCTGGACAGTCGAGTCCTGTTGAATGGCTCCAGGATGTCCCATACGGAAAGACTGGAGAGCAGGATTCGAAGGATGGATGCCTGTACAGCATACCTCACATTCCCATTGGCTCTTTGTGACAAGACATGTTTGAACTACTGGCTCTGGGGCGAGCTAACTAGGGGGCTGAATTGAAATGGACTCTCCTGCGGATGGGTCATAATGTGGGTTTGTGTGCATGGAGAACTTGGAATATGTTGGCAGCTCAGGGGCCATGAAGTATTCGCCTAACCGAAGGGTGTAATATTGCTCCAATTAAAAAGAGATCCCTATGTGGAGATGAGACAGGTTCTCTTTGGTGCCTCAGAAAAGCCCCAGATACTGGTCTTCAAACCAGTTCTCTGTGTAGAGACACCTGGAAACCAAAGCTAGGGTTCAGATTAGAGCCTAGATGCCTGTCCATTTCAATCTTCTGTCTCTGGGGACACTGTCTGAGTATCTAAGTGGAGATAGTTGCTCAGCTGGTGTCAGAGTGCCCCTCTTAGTCCATGGCCGAGGCATGGCCTTGGAGACCTTATTGGATTCTCCTAATCTCTAGGGTTGTGGCCAATGGATTGGGTACAGTTTTCTTGGAGAGGACTGGCACAGTCCTTCAGTGTGTCTCCATAGGCCCTAGCCTGGAGGGTGTGTGGGTCCGGGCTTTGGGCACAGAAGTCTGAAAACACAAACTCGGCTTGGGTGCAGAGCCGAGAGCATTGCAGGATGGACCCACAGACCGTGAGAGGAGATCCTCAGCTTATGAAAGAAGGGCAAATGGGAGGCAGTCACGCAAGATTTTGTCTTTGGATGTTTTGTCTCCCATAGCCGTGGAATGTAGGGGTGACCTCAGGGGCTATGGAAGAGTCTCCCTCTCTGAGGAGTTGGTCCAGCTCTTAAGATTTTGGGGACATTTTGTGGGAAGGGTGGAGTCCTGCTGTCTGGCTCAGGTGTTCTTCCAGGAGAGGGACTCCAGATCACAGTCCTGGGTTCGAGCAAATGGAATACTCGAGCTCTTGTGAAGATTGGGATCATAGGGGCTTGGCAAGCCCCATATGCGGGCTCTTAGTCCAGGCCCTGAGAGACCTTACTTCGACATGGGGCCCATGCTGATGGTCCCAATGCGAGTTTGTACCCAAGGAGGCACTCAAGTTTAGGCTTGGCCTCAGGGGCCATGAAGGTTTCTCCTACACTGAAGGTATGACTCCATGCCAACAGCAAGCTTTCCAGCCATGGGGAAGGAGAAGATCTGATTTGTGCTTCAGTTACCCACGTTTGCCAGGATTTGATATAATATCTAGGGTCAGATGTCTGAAAACCCAGGTTGGGAAGAGATGACAGCATAAGGCCATGGCCTGTCTGATGTGCTTAGTGTGCAGCCAGCTGTTTCCTTGTCTGTCGGGATGTCAGGCTGTGTCAGACAGAGCATTACTGACCAGGGTAGCTTTTCCAGTTAGGGTGCGGTCGAGGCCAGAGCAGGTTGGTTCTCATTTGTGGTTTCTGGAGAGCCCCATAGGGCAACGTTTTTCTTCTGGTGGGCAGGCAGAAAACTGTGTTGTGGTTCTGGAATTCCCAATCTGGAGGGCTTGTTTGCCAGGAGTGTGAAGAGGGAAGTCTGAAAACACAAGCTAGCATTAGGTTTGGGGCATGGCAGGCCCACTCTGCAGAGACTGAATCAAGATCTCCTGCATCTGAGGTCAGGGCGAGTATCAGACGTTGCCTCACGTTGGAGTTTGTGTCCATTATGGCCCCTTCCTGAAGGGGGTGGGGGCGTCATGAGGCCAGGGAGGTTTCCCAACGCTGGGAGTTATGAGCTGCCCCAAACATCAAGGTTTCCTCTGTAGGACAGTCGAGTACTATGAGATGGTTCTAGGATGACCCCTACAGAAAGACTCGAGAGAAGGGGTCTAAGCATGAATGTCTGCAAATGCCACCTCACATTCCCACTGGCTGCTTGGGGCAAGGCAGGCTCAATCTGCAGGCTCTTGGGCGGGTTTCTCAGAGGGCTGAGTTGAAATGGACTCTCCTGAGGATGAGTCATACTGTGCTTTGGTGGCCATGGAGACCTTGGAATGTGGCGGTGGCTCAGGGACTCTGCAGGTTTCTCCAAACCGAAGGGTTTGACACAGCTCCAACAATGAAGCTTCCCATGTGGAGACGATAGTTGTTCTGTTTGGTGTCTCAGGAAAGCCCCAGATGCTGGTCTTCAAACCCAGGCCTCTGAGGAGTGACACCTGGAAACCAAAGCAAGAGTTCAGATTAGGGCCCAGGGGCCTGTCTGGTTCAATCTACTGTCTCTGCCGACATCTGTCTGTGTTTCTGCATGGAGGTAGTTGCTCAGCTAGTGTCAGGATGCCTTTGTCCAGAGAGGCTTATAGTAGTGGGATGTCCTCGGGGGCCTTGAGGTTCTCCTATTCTGTGGGGTTATGGGCAATTGAATGGGCATAGTCTCCTTGGAGAGAGCAGGACAGTCTGTGGTGTGGCTCCAGAGGCCCCAGCCTGGCGGCTGTGTGGGCCAGGGCTGTGGGGACAGACATCCAAAATCAAACTCGGCTGAGGTTTGGGGCTGAGGTTATGGCAGGAGTGATCTACAGTCCGTGAGGGGAGCTCATTGTGATTAGAAAGTAAGGCGAGTGAGAGGCGGTCGTTCAAGCTTATGTCTCTGGATGTTGTATTCATGATGGTCATTTAATGTAAGCATGCTCTCATGGGCCATGGAAGTCTCCCTCTCTGGTGATTTGTCCGGCTCCCAAGAGATTGGGGTCATTTTGTGGGAAGGGAGGAGTCCTGTTTTCTGCCTCATGTGTTCCCACAATAGAGGGATTCTAGAGCAGAGCACTGGGTACATACAACTGGAATACCCACCCTCTGGTTAGGCCTGGGGTCCTATGGGCATGGCAAGCCCATATGCAGATTCTTGGTCCAGCCACTGAGAGACGTTACTTGAATAGTGGACTCATGCTGAGGGTCACAATGTGTGTTTGTGCCCAAGGTGGTCCTCAATATTGGGCGGGACTTCATTGAGCTTGCAGGTTTCTCCTACACTGAACCTTGGACATGCCAACCTCAGGGTTTCTTGCCATGGGGAAGGAGGAGTTTTGATTTCTGCATCACGTTCACCTCTGGGCACTAATTGGAGATAAGGTCTAGGTTCTGAAGCCTGAAAACCGAGGTTTGGAAGAGATGACGACCTAAGGCCATGGCGGGTCCGATGTGTTCAGTTTGGGGCCAGCTTTCTAGGTGTCGTTCAGGAGGTCTGCACTCAGGCTGTGCCAGACAGGGCATTCGTGCCCAGATACGCTGTATAATTGGGGTACAGTTGAGTGGCATGCAGAAGATAATTATTTGGGGTTTCTCCGTAGCCCCATAGGGCAAAGTCTTTCTTCTGGAGGGCAGGCAGAGTGCTGCATTCTGGCTCCGGAACTGCCAAACTGGAGTCCTTGGGGCCAGGAATGCAAGGATGTAAGTCTGAGAACTGAAGCTTTGCTTTGGTTTCAGGGCGAGGAAATGGCAGGCACACTCTGCAGAGCTGAATTGAGATTTCATGCATCTGAGGTCAGGGCGAGGTTCATATGTTGGCTCAGGTTGGAGTTTCTGTCCATGATGGCCCCTTCATGAAGGGGGGTCATCACACCCCCATTGGTGTTTTCCCATGATTGCAGTAGTGAGATGCTCCAAACCACAAGGATTTTCTGCGGGTCAGTTGAAACCTGTTGGATGGCTCCAGGGCATCCCATATGGAACAATTGCAGAGCAGGGTTCTAAGGATGGATGCCTGGGCATCCGGCCTTGCATTCCAATTGTCTCCTAGCGAAACGGCACGTTTGATTGCTGCCTATGATGTAGCAGCCGAGGGGGCTGAGTTGAAATGCATTCTCCTGAGGATCGGTCATAATGTGGGATTGTGTCCATGGAGACCTTGGAATGGGGCAGTGGCACCAGGGCTCTGAAGGATGCTCCTAACCAGAGGTTTTGACACAGCTCCAAGAAGCATTTTTCCCATGGGGAAACAAGATTTGTTCTCATTGGTGCTTCAGTAACCCCCAATATGCTGGTATTGGAAACCAGAACTCTGAGGAGAGATGCCTGGAAACCAAGGCAATGGATCTGATTAGGGCCTGGGGCCTGTCTGGTTTAATCTTCTTCTCTCGGTTCATCTGTCTATGGGATTGAGTGGAGGTAGTTCCTCAGCTGGTGTCAGATTGCCCCTATTTGTCCTGGGCAGTCTACACTATTGGGATGGCCACTTTGACTTTGGAGGTTTCTCCTAATTTGCAAGTTTGTGGCCAATGAAATGGGCAGAATTCCTTTGGGGAGGGAAGGCACAATCCTGAGGTGTGGCTCTAGGGGTTCAAGCATGGAGGGTGTTTGGGTCAGAGCTGTGGGGACAGAAGTCTGAAAACAGAAACTCGTCTTAGGTTTGGGGACATAGGTATGGGAGGCCCGATCTACAGACCTTGAGGAGAACTCTTCAGGATATGAACAAAGAGTGAGTGTGAGGCACTTGCTCAGGCTTTTGACTCTGGATTTTGTGTCACTGATGGCCGTGGAATGTAGGGGCGTCCTCATGGACCATGGGTGAGAGTTCCTCTATGGGGATTTGGATGATCCCAATATTTTGGGGTCATTCCGTGGGATGGGAGGAGTCCATTCTGTTTTTTTTTGTTTTGTTTTGTTTTTTTTTTTTTTTTTACCTCAGGTGTGCCACTAAAGAGGGATTCCAGAGCAGAACCCTGGGAAGGGGCGACTGGACAACCCGAACTCTGTATAAGATTGGGGGCCTAAGGGCATGGCAATCCCCATATGGGGTACCTTGGTCCAGCCACTGAGAGGTCTTACTTGAGTACAGTGCTCACACTGAGGGTCACAATGCATGTTTGTGCCCAATGTAGGCATCAAGCATGGGCGGGGACTCATGGGCCATGCTTGATTCTCCTACACTGAACTTTGGACAACATACGAACCACAAGGTTTCTTTCCATGGGGAAGGAGGAATTCTGATTTCTGCATCATGTTCACCCCTGGGCAGTGACTGGAGATAAGATCTAAGTTCTGAATCCAGAAAATCGAGGTTGGGATGAGATGATAACCTAAGGTCATGGAGGGTCCGATGTGCTCAGTGTGCGGTCAGCTTTCTGGGTGTTGTTCAGGAGGTATGGATTCAGGCTGTGTCAGACAGTGCATTAGTGCCCAGGTTAGACTGTATAATTTGGGTACAGTTGAGTTCCATGTAGGTTCATCCTCATTTATTGTGTCAGGGAATCTCACTGGGGCAGGCAGAGTGCAGCATTGTGGGTCCAGAATTGCCAAACTTAAGGGCGTCGGGACCAGGAGTGTGAGGACGTAAGTCTGAGATCATAAGCTAGACTTAAGTTTCAGGGCGAGGGCACGGCAGGCACCCTCTGCAGATCCGAATCAAAATCTCATTCATCTGAAGTCAGGACGAGGATCAGACTTAGGCGCAGGTTGGAGTTTCTGTCCATGATGGCCCCTTCATCAAAGGGGTGGAATCTCGAGGCCATGGAGGTTTTCCCACGTTGGGAGTTGTGGGATGCTCCAAACTGCAAGGATTCCTTCTGCGGGAAAATTGAGAACTGTTGGATGGCTCCAGGACATCCCATATGGAATGACTCCAGAGCCGGGTTCTAAGGATGGATGCCTGAGCAGACTGCCTCTTACACCAATTGTCTCCCTGCCACAAGACAGGTACGATCTGATGGCTATGCAGGAGCAATCGTGGGAGCTGAGTTGAAATGGACTCTCCTGAAGATGGGTCTTAATGTGTGTTTGTGTCCATGAGGACGTTGGAATGGGGTGGTGGCCCCAGGGCTCTAAAGGATTCTAACCGGAGATTTTGAAACAACTCGAAAGAGCAAGTTTTCCATGTGGAGACAAGATTTGTTCTAATTGGTGCCTCAGGAAACCCACATATGCTGGTATTAGAACCAGGCTTCTGAGGAGAGATACATAGAAACCACAGCAATGCATCCAATTAGGTCCTAGGAGCCTCTCTGGTTCAATCTTCTTCTGTGTCGACATCTGTCTATTTTATGAAATGGAGGTAGTTGCTCAGCTGGTGTCAGACCGCGCCTGTTTGTCCGGGCGGCCTACACTATAGGGATGGCCTCGGGGACTTTGGAGGTTTCTCCTAAATTGTATGATTATGGACAATGGCATGGGCAGAATTCCTGTGGAGTGGGCAGGCACAGACCTGATGTGTGGCTCCAAGAGCCCAGCCTTGAGGGTGTGTGGGCAAGGACTGTGGGGACAGATGTCTTAAAACACAAACTCAGCTTAGGTTTGGGGACGTAGGTATGGCAGGCCCGATTTACAGACTATGAGGAGAACTTTTTGGGATCTGAATAAAGGGTGAAAGTGTGACACTTGTCAGGCTTTTGCCCCTGGATTTTGTGTCAATGATGGCCGTGGAATGTCGAGGAGTCCTCATGGGCCATGGAAGAGTGTTTCTCTCTGTGGATTTGGCCAGATCCCAATTGTTTTGGGTTAATCTGTGGGATTCAGTTTTGTTAACTAAGGTGTCCCACCAAAAGAGGGATTCCAGAGCAGAGCCCTGGACAAAAAGAAATCTAACTAAAAATACGGGCCTAGGGGCATGGCAAGCCCAATATGCCTTCTAATGGTCCAGCCACTGAGAGGCCTTCATTGAGGACAGAACTCATGCTGAGGGTCACAATGCGTGTTTATGCCCTCGTGGTACTCAAGCATGGGTGGGGACTCATGGTGCATGCTTGTTTCTCCTACACTGAATGATAGTCAACATGTCAACCACATGAGTTCTTGCCATGGGGAAGTATTAATTCTGATTTCTGCATGTCATTCACTCCTGGGTAGTGATTGGACATAAGGTCCAGGTTGTGAAGTCTGAAAACCGAGGTTGGGAAGAGATGACAACCTAAGGCCATGTCGGGTCCGATATGCTCAGCGTGGAGCCAGCTGTCTGGGTGTTGGTCGGGAGGTCCAAGCTTGGGCTGTGTCAGACAGGGCCTTAGTGCCCAGGGTAGATTGTATAATTGGGGTACAACTGAGTGCCGTGCAGGTTGATCTTTATTTGAAATTTCTGGGTAGCCCCAAGGGCAATGTTTTTCTTCTGGAGGACAGGCAGAGTGCTGCATTGTGGCTCTGGAATGTCCAAAGTGGATGCCTTGTGGACGGGGAGTGTGAGGACGGAAGTCTGAGAACACATGTTAGGCGTAGGTTCTGGGCGAGGGCACGGCAGGCACCCTCTGCAGATCTGAATCGGGATATCATGAATCTGAAGTCAGGGCGAGGTTCAAACCTAGGCTTAGGTTTGAATTTCTGTCCATTCTGGCCACTTTATGAAGGGGACAGCATCTCCAGTCCATGGAGGTTTACCCATGATGGGAGTTGTGAGATGCTCCAAACAACAAGGATTCCTTCTGATCAACAATTGAGACCTTTGTATCACTCCAGTACATACCATACAGAATGACACCAGAGCTGGGATCTTAGGATGGATGCATGGGAAGCCCGCCTCACATTGCAGTTGTCTCCTAGCAAATAGACAGGTTTGATATGCTGGCTCTGTCAGAGCAACCAAGGGGGCTGAGTTGAAATGGACTCTCCTGAGGATGGATGCTAATGTGGGTTTGTGTCCATGGAGACCTTGGAATGGGGCGTTGGTGCATGGGCCCTGAAGGATTCTCCTAACCGGAGGTTTTGAGACATCTCCAAATGACAAGTTTCCCATGTGGAGACGAGATTTGTTCTGATTGGTGCCTCAGGAAACCCCCATATACTGTTATTGGAATATAGGCCTCTGAAGAGAGATAACTGGAAACCAAAGCAATGGCTCCGTTTAGAGCCTAGGGGCCTGTCCGGTTGAATCTTCTTCTCTGTGTACATCCATCTAAGGTATAAGTGGAGTTAGATGCTCAGCTGGTGTCAGATGGCCCTTGTTTGTCCCAGGCGGCCTACACTATTGTGAAGGCCTTGGGGACTTTGGAGGTTTCTCCTAATTTTATGATTATGGACAATGGAATGGGCAGAATTCCCGTGGAGAGGGAAGGCACAGTTTTGATGTGGCTCCAGGGGCCCCAGCCTGCAGGGTGTGTGCACCAGGACTGTGGAGACAGAAGTCTAAAACACAAACTCAGTTTAGGTTTAGGGACGTAGGTATGGCAGGCCCGATCTACAGACCGTGAGGAGAATTCTTCCAGATATGAAGAAAGAGAGATTGTGAGGCACTTGTTCAGGCTTTTGTTTCTGGATTTTGTGTCAACGATGGGCGTGGAATGTCCGGGAGGCCTCATGGGCCATGGACGAGTCTTCCGCTCTGTGGATTTGGCCTGATTCCAATTGTTTTGGGTCAAACTGTGGGATGGGAGGAGTCCTTTCAGTTTTGTTACCTCAGGTGTCCCACCAAAAGAGGGATTCCAAAGCCGAGCCCTGGGGAGGGGAGACTGGACAACCAGAAATCTGGTTAAAAATTGGGGCCTAGGGGCATGACAAGCCAAATATGCTGTCTTTTGGTCCAGCCACTGAGAGGCCTTCCTTGAGAACTGGGCTCACGTTGAGGGTCAGAATGCATGTTTGTGAACGACTTGGTCCTCAAGCATCTGCAGGACCTCATGGGCCACACTGGTTTCAACTACATTTTACGTTGGACAACATGCCAACCACAAGGTTTCTTGCCATGGGGAAGGAGTTCTGATTCCTGCATCATGTTCAACCCTGGGTGGTGACTGGAGATAAGGTTTAGGTTCTGAAGCCTGAAAACCGAGGTTGGAAAGAGATGATGACCTAAGGCCATGGCGGGTCTGATGTGCTCAGTGTGTGGCTAGCTGGGTGGGTGCGAGCCAGGAGGTTCAGTCTCAGGCTGTGCCAGAAAGGGCAGTGGTGCCCAGGGCAGCCTGTATAATTGGGGTCCAGTCAAGTGGCATGCAGGTTGATCCTCATTTGGGGAATCTGGGTAGCCCCCGAGGGCAATGTTTTTCTTCCGGAAAGCAGGCAGAGTGCTGCCTTGTAGTTCTGGAATTGCCAAACTGGAGGGCTTGTGGGCCAGGAATGTGAGGATGGAAGTTGAGAACACAAATTAGACTTACGTTTCTGGGCAAGGGCACGGCAGACACACTCTGCAGAGCTGAATCAAGATGTCCTGCATCTGAAGTCAGGGCGAGGATCAGACGATCGCTCAGGTTGGAGCTTCTGTCCCTGATGGCCCCTTCATGAAGCACAGGGGGCGAAATCACGAGGCCATGGAGGTTTGCCCACGATGGGAGTTGTGAGATGCTCCAAACAGTAAAGATTCTTCTGAGGGACTATTGAGACCTGTTGGTTGGCTCCAGGACTTCCCATACAGCATAATTCTGAGAATGGTTCTAAGTATGGATGTCTGGGAAGCCTGCCTCTCATTCCAATCATCTCCTAGCGACAAGACGGGTTAGATCTGCTGGATCAGGGGGAGCAACTTAGGGGGCTGAGTTGAAATGGACTCTCCTGTGGATGGGTCCTAATGTGGGTGTGTCTCCATGGAGACCTTGGAATGAGGCACTGGCACCGGGAACCTGAAATGTCCTTCTAACCAGAGGCTTTGAGAGAGCTCCAACATGCAAGTTTCCCATGTGTAGACGAGATTTGTTCTGATGGGTGCCTCAGGAGAAGCCCTCAGCTGGTATTGGAAACCAGGCTTTTGAGGAGACATGCCTGTAAACCAAAGCTATGGATCCCATTATGGCCTGGGGTCCTGTCTGGTCAATCTTCTTCTCTGGGGACATCCATCTATGGTATGAGTGGAGGTAGATGCTCAGCTGGTGTCAGACGGCCCTTTTTTGTCCCGGACAACCTACACCATTGGTATGGCCTCAGGGAATTTGGAGGTTTCTCCTAATTTGTATGGTTTTGGATAATGGAATGGGCAGAATTCCCATGGATTGGTTAGGCACAGTCCTAATGTGTGGTTCCAGGGGCCCAGCCTGGAGGGTGTGTGGCCCAGGACTTTGAGGACAGAACTCAAAAAACACAAACTCAGCTTAGGTTTGGGAACGTAGGTATGGCACGGCCGAACTACAAATCATGAGAAGAACTCTTCAGGATATGAAGAAAGAGCGAGTCTGAGGCGCTTGGTTAGGCTTTTGTCTCTGGATTTTGTATCAGCGATGGCCGTTGAATGTCGGGGAGGCCTCCTGGGCCATGGACGAATCTTCCTCTCTGTGGATTTGGCCCTATCCCAATTCTTTTTTGTGAATCTGTGGGATGGGAGGACTCCTTTAAGGTTTGTTACCTGAGGTGTCCCACCAAAAGAGGAATTCCAAAGCAGAGCCCTGGGCAAGAGTGAAGGGACAACCCGAAATATGGTTAAAAATTAGGGTCTAGGGGCATGGCAAGCCCAATATGCTGTTTCTCCATGCAGCCACTGAGAGGCCTTGCCTGAGGACCGGGCTCAGGCTGAGGGTCACAATGTGTGTTTGAGACCAATGTGGCCCTCAAGCATGGGCTGGGTCTCATGTGCCACACTGGTTTCAACTACACTGAAAGTTGGACAACATGCCAACCACGAGGTTTCATGCCAAGGGAACGAGTTCGGATTTCTGCAACATTTTCAAACCTGTGCAGTGATTGGAGATAAGGTCAAGGTTCTGAAGCCTGAAAACTGAGGTTGGGTAGAGATGACGACCTATGGCCATGGCGGGTCCGATGTGCTCAGTGTGCGGCCAGCTGTCTGGGTGGGGCCAGGAGTTCCAGGCTCAGGCTGTGTCAGAATGGGCAATTGTGCCCACTTCAGCCTATATATTTGGTGTACAGCCAAATGGCGTGCAGGTTGATCCTCATTTGGGGTTTCTGGGTAGCCCCAGAGGGCAATGTTCTTCTTCCAGGGAGCAGGCAGAGTGCCGCATTGTACTTCTGGATTGCCAAACTGGAGGGCTTGTGGGCCAGTAGTCTGAGGACTGAAGTCTGAGAACACAAGCTAGGCTTAGTTTTTATGGGTGAGGACATGGCAGGCACAATCTACAGACCTGAATCGAGATCTCGTGCATCTGAAGTCAGGGTGAGGATCAGACGATCTTCAGGTTGGACTTTCTGTCCCTGTTGGCCCCTTCATGAAGGGGGGGAATCACGAGGCCATGGGGGGTTTCGCACGATGGGAGTTGTGAGAAGCTCCAAACTACAAAGATTCTTCTCCAGGACAATTGAGACCTGTTAGTTGGCGCCAGGCCAAGGATTCCAAGCATGGTTCTGAGGATGGATGGCTAGGTACCACACCTGGCATTCCAATTTTCTCCTAGCTACAAGAAAGGTTAGATCTGCTGGATCTGGGGGAGCAACTGAGGAGGCTGAGTTGAAATTGACTCTCCTGTGGATGTGTCCTAATATGTTTTTGTGTCTATGGAGACCTTGGAATGAAGCGGTGGCACTGGGTCCCTGATGGGTTCTTCTAAACAGAGACTTTGACACAGCTCCACCGTGCAAGTTTCCCATATGTAGATGAGATTTGTTCTGATGGGTGAGTCAAGAAACAGCCATATGCTGGTATTGAAATCCAGGCCTCTGAGGAGACATGCCTGGAAACCATAGCAATGGATCCGATTAGTGCCTAGTGGTCTGTTCATTCCTTTTTTTCTCTGGGGACATCAGTCTATGGGTCTGAGTGCAGGTAGGTGCTCTGATGTGCTCAGATTGCTCCTGTTTGTCCTGGGAAGCCACCACTATTGGGATGGCCTCAGGAACTTTGGAGGTTTATCCTATTAGTAGGATTGTGGCCATTGGAATGGGTACACACAATTCCCTTGGAGAGGGCAAGTACAGTCCTCAGGTTTGGCTCCAAGGGCCTGAGCCTTTGGGGTGTGTAGGCCAGGGCTGTTTGGACAGTTGTCTGAAAACACAACCTCGGCTTATGTTTCGGGTCATAGGTATGGCAGGACTGATCTACAGAACATGAGAAGAACTCTTCGGGATATGAAAAAAGGGCGAGTGTGAGGCTCTTGCTCAAGTTTATCTCTGGATATCGTGTGACTCATGGTCGTGAAATTTCCGGGTGACTTCATGGGAAATGGACGAGTCTTACTCTTTAGAAGGTTGGCCTCGTCCAAAGAGTTTGGTGTGTTTATGCCCTCGTCGCACTTGAGAATGGGCTGGGCCTCAGGGTGAATGCTGGTTTCTCCTACACTGAACGTTGGACAACATGCCAACCACAAGGTTTCTTGCCATGGGTAAGGAGGAGTTCTGATTTCTACATACCATCACCCCTGGGCAGTGATTGGAGAAAAGGTAGGTTCTGAAGCCTGAAAACTGAGGTATGGAAGAGATGATGTCCGAGGGCCATGGCTGGTCTGTTGTGCTCAGTGTGTGGTCAGCTGTCTGTGTGTTAGTCAGGAGGTCCGGGCTCAGGTGTGTCAGACCGTGCATTAGTGCACAGCTTAGAGTATATAATTTACGTACAGTCAAGTGGCGTGTAGGTTTATCCTCATATGATGTGCCTGGGCAGCTCATGAGGCAATATTTTTTTTCTAGAGGGCAGGCAGAGTGCTGCACAGTGGGTTCGGAATTGCCAAACTTGAGGTCTTCTGGGCCAGGAGTGTGAGGACGGAAGTCTGAGAACACAAGCTAGACTTGGATTTCAGGTCGAGGGCACGGCAGGTACCTCGGCAGATCTGAACCAATATCTCATGCATCTGAATTCAGAGCGAGGATCAGACATTGGCTCTGGTTGGAGTTTCTGTACATGACGGCCCATTCATGAAGGGAGTGGAATCTCTAGTCCATGGAGGTTTCCCCACGTTGGGAGTTGTGAGATGGCCCTTCAAAGATTCCTTCTGCGGGACAATTGAGACCTGTTGGACAGCTCCAGGACATCACATATGGAATGACTCGAGAGCACCATTCGAGGATGAATGCCTGGGAAGCCCGCCTCGCATTCCAATTTTCTTCTAGCAACAAGACAGTATAGATCTGATGGAATTTTCTTCTAGCAACAAGACAGTATAGATCTGATGGCTCAGCAGGTGTTACCGGGGTGGCTGAGTTGAAATGGACTTTCCGGAGGATGGGTCCTAATGTTTGTTTGTGTCCCTGAGGGCCTTGGAATGGGGCGGTGGCACCGGCACCCTGAAGTATTCTCCTAAGCCTTTGACATAGCTCCCATGCACAAGTTTCCTTGTGGAGACGAGATTTGTTCTGATGGATGCCTCAGGAGAAGCCCTATGCTGGTATTGGAATCCAGGCTTTTGAGGAGACATGCCTGTAAACCAAAGCTATCGATCCCATTATGTCCTAGGGTCCTGCCTGGTTCAATCTTCTTCTCTGGGGACATCCATCTATGGTATGAGTGGAGGTTGATGCTCAGCTGGTGTCAGACGGCCCTTGTTTGTCCGGGACAACCTACACCATTGAGATGGCCTCAGGGACTATGGAGGGTTCTCCTAATTTGAACGGTTTGAGACAATGGCATGGGCAGAATTCCCATGGATTGGGTAGGCACAGTACTAATGTGTGGCTCCAGGGGCTCAGTCTGGAGGGTATGTGGCCCAGGAATTTGAGGACAGAAAACAAAAAACACAAACTCATCTTAGGTTTGGGAACGTAGGTATGGCAAGCCCGACCTACAAACCAGGAGAAGAACTCTTCAGGATATGAAGAAAGAGCGAGTCTGAGGCACTTGCTCAGGCTTTTGTCTCTGGATTTTGTATCAGCGATGGCCGAGGATTGTCGGGGAGGCCTCCTGGGCCATGGACGAATCTTCCTCTCTGTGGATCTGGTCCGATCCCAATTCTTTTTCGTGAATCTGTAGGATGGGAGGACTCCTTTAAGGTTTGTTACCTGAGGTGTCCCACCAAAAGAGGAATTCCAAAGCAGAGCCCTGGGCAAGAGTGAAGGGACAACCCGAACTATGGTTAAAAATTGGGGTCTAGGGGCATGGCAAGCCCAATATGCTGTTTCTTCATGCAGCCACTGAGAGGCCTTGCCTGAGGACCGGGCTCAGGCTGAGGGTCACAATGTGTGTTTGAGACCAATGTAGCCCTCAAGCATGGGCTGGGTCTCATGTGCCACACTGGTTTCAACTACACTGAACGTTGGACACCATGCCAACCACGAGGTTTCTTGCCAAAGGAACGAGTTCTGATTTCTGCAACATTTTCAAACCTGGGCAGTGATTAGAGATAAGGTCTAGGTACTGAAGCCTGAAAACCGAGGTTGGGAAGAGATGACGAACTAAGGCCATGGCGGTTCCAATGTGCCTAGTGTGCGGCCAGCTGTCTGGGTGGGGCCAGGAGGTCCAGCTCAGGCTGTGTCAGAGAAGGCAATGATGCCCAGGTCAGCCTATATATTTGGTGTACAGCCAAATGGCGTGCAGGTTGATCTTCATTTGGGGTTTCTAGGTAGCCCCAGAGGGCAATGTTTCTCTTGGAGGGCCCACAGAGTGCTGCATTGTACTTCCGGATTGCCAAACTGGAGGGCTTGTGGGCCGGTAGTCTGAGGACGGAACTCTGAGAACACAAGCTAGGCTTAGGTTTTATGGTGAGGACATGGCAGGCACAATCTACAGACCTGAATCGAGATCTCATGCACCTGAAGTCAGGTTGAGCATCAGACGATGCCTCAGGTTTGACTTTCTGTCCCTGATGGCCCCTTCATAAAGGGGGGGAATCTCGAGGCCGTGGGGGTTTTCCCACCATGGGAGTTGTGAGAAGCTCCAAACTGCAAAGATTCTACTGTGGGACAATTGAGACCAGTTGGTTGGCTCCAGGCCAACGATTCTGAGCAGGGTTCTAAGGATGGATGGCTGGGTAGCCCACCTCGCATTCCAATATTCTCCTAGCTACAAGATAGGCTAGATCTGTTGGATCTCGGGGAGCAACCGAGGAGGCTGAGTTTAAATGGACTCTCCTGTGGATGGGTCCTAATATGTTTTTGTGTCTATGGAGACTGTGGCATTAAGCGGTGGCACCAGGGCCCTGAAGGCTTCTCCTAAACAGAGGTTTGACACAGGTCCACCATGCAAGTTTCCCATGTGTAGAGGAGATTTGTTCTGATGGGTGAGTCAAGAAACAGCCATATTCTGGTATTGAAATCCAGGCCTCTGAGGAGAGATGCCTGGAAACCAAAGCAATGAATCCGATTAGTGCCTAGGGGCCTGTTGGTTTCTTTTTACCTCGGGCGACATCTATCTATGGGTCAGAGTGCAGGTAGGTGCTCAGATGAACTCAGATTGCCCGTGTTTTTCCTTTGAAGCCAACACTATGGGATGGCCTCAGGGAATTTAAAGGTTTATACTTTTAGTTGCGTTGTCGCCATTGGAATGGGCTCACACAATTCCCTTGCGAGGGCAAGAACAGTCCTCAGGTTTGGCTTCAGGGGCCTGAGCCTATAGGGTGTGTAAGCCAGGGCTGTTTGGACAGTTGTATGAAAACACAAACTCGACTTCTGTTTCGGGTCATAGGTAGGGCAGGACTGATCTACAGACCATGAGGAGAACATTTCGGTATATGAAAAAAAAGCGAGTGTGAGGCTATTGCTCATGTTTTTGTCTCTGCATATCATGTCACTCATGGTCGTGAAATTTCCGGGTGACTTCATGGGAAATGGACGAGTCTTACTCTCTGATGGTTTGGCCCCTTCCAAAGAGGTTGGGGTCATTCTGTGGGATGGAAGAAGTCGTTTTTTTTGTTGTTGTTGCTTTGTTTTGTTTCATTTTTTAACCTCCGTTGTCCCACCAAATGAGGAATTCCAGAGTAGAGCTCTGGGGAGGGGTGACTGGACAACCAGAAATCTGGTTAAAAATTGGGGCCTAGGGCTATGTCAAGCCCATTATGACATCTAGTGATCCAGGCTCTGAGAGGAATTACTAGAGGACAGGACTCACACTGAGGGTCACAATGCATATTTATGCCCTCGTCCCACTCAAGAATAGGCGGGCCTCAGGGTGAATGCTAGTTTCTCCTACAATGAACGTTGGACAACATGCCAACCACAAGGTTTCTTGCCATGTGTAAGGAGAAGTTCTGATTTCTGCATCACACTCACCCCTGGGCAGTGATTGGAGATAAAGTCTAGTTTCTGAGGCCTGAAAACTGAGGTAGGGAAGAGATGATGACCTAAGGCCATGGCAGGTCTGATGTGCTCAGTGTGCGGTCAGCTGTCTGGGTGTTGGTCAGGAATTCCGGGCTCAGGTTGTGTCAGACAGTGCATTAGTGCCCAGGTTAGACTATATAATTCGGGCAAAGTCGAGTACCGTGTAGGTTTATCTTCATATAAGGTGCCTTGGCAGCTCTTTAGGCAATATTTTTTTTCCAGAAAGCAGGCCATGTGCTGCATTGTGGGACCGGATTTACCAATCATGAGGGCTTTGAGGCCAGGAGAGTGAGGTCGGAATTCTGAGAACAAAAGCTATACTTGGGCTCAGGGCAAGGGCACGGCAGGTACCCCCTGCAGATCTGAACCAATATCTCATCCATTTCAAGTCAGGGAGAGAATTAGACTTTGGCTTAGTTTGGAGTGTCTGTGCCTGACGGCCCCTTCATGAAGGGAGCGGGAATCTCGTGTCCATGGAGTTTTTCCCACGTGGGAGTTGTGGGTTGCCCCCTTCAAGAATTCCTTCTGCGGGACAATTGAGACCTTTGGGCAGCTCCAGGACATCCCATATGGAATGACTCCAGAGCACCGTTCGAGGGAGGATGCCTGGGAAGCCAGCCTCGCATTCCAATTGTCTCCTAGCAACAAGCCAGTTTAGATCTGATGGCTCTGCGGGAGCAACCGGGGTGGCTGACTTGATATGGACTTTCCTGAGGATGAGTCCTAATGTGTGTTTGTGTCCATGGGGCCTTGGAATGGGGCCGTGGCACCAGGACCCTGAAGTATTCTCCTAAGCTTTTGACATAGCTCGATGCACATGTTTCCTTGTGGAGACGAGATTTGTTCTGATTGCTGCCTCAGGAAAACCCCTATGCTGGTATTGGAATCCAGGCTTTTGAGGAGACATGCCTGTAACCAAAGCAATGGATCCGATATGGCCAGGGTCCTGTCTGGTTCAATCTTCTTCTCTGCAGACATCCATCTATGGTATGAGTGGAGGTTGATGCTCAGCTGCTATCAGACCGCTTGTCACGGGAGACCTGCACTATTGGGATGGCCTCAGGGATTTGGAGGGTTCTCCTAATTTTACGGTTTTGGACAATGGAATGGGCAGAGTTCCCATGGATTGGGTAGGCACAGTCCTTATGTGTGGCTCCAGGGACCGCAGCCTGGAGGGTGTGTGGCCCAGGACTTTGAGGACAGAAGTCTGAAAACATAAACTCAGCTTAGGTTTGGAGACGTAGGTATGGCAGGCCCGATCTATAAACCATGAGAAGAACTCTTCAGGATATGAAGAAAGAGCGAGTCTGAGGTGCTTGTTCAGTCTTTTGTCTCTAGATTCGGTATCAGCGATGGCCGTGGATTGTCTGGGAAACCTCATGGGCCATGGACGAATCATCCTCTCTGTGGAATTGGACCGATCCCAATTCCTTTTCGTCAATCTGTCGAATGGGAGGTCTCCTTTCAGGTTGGTTACCTTAGGTGTCCCGCCAAAAGAGGAATTCCAAAGAAGAGCCCTGGGGAAAAGCGAAGGGACAACCCGAATTATGGGTAAAATTTGGGGCCTAGGGGCATGGCAAGCCCAATATGCTGTCTCTTCATCCAGCCACTGAGAGGCCTTACCTGAGGACTGGGATCAGGCTGAGGGTCACAATGTGTGTTTGTGACCAATGTGGCCCATAAACATGGGCGGGGCCTCATGGGCCACACTGGTTTCAACTACACTGAACATTGGAAAACATGCCAACCACATGGTTTCTAGCCACGGGGAAGGAGTTGTGATTTCTGCATCACTTACAAGCCTGGGCAGTGATTGGAGATAAGGTCTAGGTTCTGAGACTTGACAACCGAGGTTGGGAAGAGATGACGACCTAAGGACATGGCTCGTCCGGCGTGCTCAGTGTTCGACCAGCTTTCTGGGTGGGGCCAGGAAGTCCAGGCTCAGGCTGTGTCAGAAAGGGCAATAGTGCCTAGGTCATCCTATATATTTGGGGTACAATCGAATGGCATGCAGGTTGATCCTCATTTGGAGTTTCTGGGTAGCCCCACAGGGCTATGTTTTTCTTCCTGAAGGCTGGCAGAGTGCTGCATTATAGTTCTGGTTTGCAAACTGGAGGGCTTGTCGGCCAGTAGTCTGAAGACGGAAATCTGATAACACAAGCTAGGCTTAGGTTTCTGGGTGAGGACAAGGCAGGAACAATCTACAGACCTGAATCGAGATCTCGTGCTTCTGAAGTCAGGGTGAGGATCAGAAGATCGCTCAGGTTGGTGTTTCTGTCCCTAATGGCCCCTTCATGAAGGGGCGGGGTCTCGAGTTCGTGGGGGTTTTCCCACGATGTTAGTTGTGAGAAGGTCCAAACTGCAAAGATTCTTGTGCAGGACAATTGAGACATGTTGGTTGGCTCCAGGGCAACGATTCCGAGCAGGGTTCTAAGGATGGATGGCTGGGTAGCCCACCTTGCATTCCAATTGTGTCCTAGCAACAAGACAGGTTATATCTGCTGGATCTGGGCGAGCAATCTGTATCTGGGTTGAAATGGACTCTCCTGTGGATGGATCCTAATATGTTTTTGTGTCTATGGAGACCTTGGAATGAAGGGGTGGCACTGGGGTCCTGAAGGGTTTTTTCAAACAGAGGCTTTGACACAGCTCCAACGTGCAAGTTTCCCATATGTAGATGAGATTTGTTCTGACGGATGAGTCAGGAAACAGCCATATGCTGGTATTGAAATCCAGGCCTCTGAGGAGAGATAACTGGATACCACAGCTATGGATCCGAATAGGGCCTAGGGGCCTGTTCGTACATTTTTACCTCTGGGGACATCAGTCTATGCGTCTGAGAGCATGTAGGTGCTCAGATGGGCTCAGATTGCCCCTGTTTGTCCTGGGAAGCCACCACTATTGGGATGGCCTCAGGGAGTTTGCAGGTTTATCCTATTAGTAGGTTGTGGCCATTGGAATGGGCACATACAATTCCCTTGTAGAGGGCAAGTACAATCCTCAGGTTTGGCTCCAGGGGCCTGAGCCTGTAGGGTGTGTAGGCAGAGCTGTTTGGACAGTCTGAAAACACAAACGCGGCTTATGTTTCAGGTCATAGGTATGGCAGGATTGATCTACAGACCATGAGGAGAACTCTTCGGGATATGAATAAGGGGCGAGTGTGAGGCTCGTGCTCAAGTTTTTGTCTCTGGATATCGTGTCACTCATGGTCGTGAAATTTCCTGGTGACTTCATGGGAAATGGACGAGTCTTACACTCTGGGGGTTTGGCCCCGTCCAAGGAGTTTTGGGTCATTCTGGGGATGGAAGAAGTCCGTTTTGTTGTTGTTGTTGATTTGCCTTGTTTTGTTTTTTAACCTCAGGTGTCCCACCAAATGGGGGATTCCAGAGTAGAGCCCTGGGGAGGGCCGACCGGACAACAAGAAATGTGGTTAAAAATTGTGGCCTAGGGACATGTCAAGCCCATTATGACATCTAATGGTCGAGCCACTGAGAGGACTTACTAGAGCACAGGACTCACGCTGAGGGTCACAATGCGTGTTTATGCCCACTTCGCAAACAAGAAGGGGCAGGGCCTCATGGTGAATCCTGGTTTCTCGTACACTGAACGTTGGACAACATGCCAACCACAAGGTTTCTTGCCATGGGTAAGGAAGAGTTCTGATTTCTGCATCACAGGCACCACTGGGCAGTGATTGGAGATAAGGTCTAGGTTCTGAAGCCTAAAAACTGAGGTAGGGAAGAGATGATGACCTAAGGCCATGGCGGGTCTGATGTGCTCAGTGTGCGGTCAGCTGTCTGGGTGTTGGTCAGGAGATCCGGGCTCAGGTTGTGTCAGAGAGTGCAATAGTGCCCAGTTTAGACTATATACTTTGGGTACAGTCGAGTGCCATGAAGATTTATCCTCATATAAGTTGTCTGGGCAGCTCATTAGGCAAAATTTGTTTTCTAGAGGGCAGGCAGAGTGCTTAATTGTCGGTCCGGAATTTTAAACTTGAGGGATTCGTGTCCAGGAGTGTGAGGACGGAAGTCTGAGAACACAAGCTAGACTTGGGTTTCAGGGCGAGGACACGGCAGGTACCACTGTAGATCTGAACCTATATCTCATGCATCTGAAGTCAGGGCGAGGATCATACGTTGGCTCAGGTTGGAGTTTCTGTGCATGACGGACCCTTCATGAAGGGAGCGGAATCTCAAGGCCATGGAGTTTTTCCCACGTTGGGAGTTGTGGGATGCCCACTTCAAGGATTCCTTCTGCGGGACAATTGAGACTTGTTGGGCAGCTTCAGGACATCCCATATGGAATGACTCCAGGGCACTGTTCGAGGATGGATGCCTGGGAAGCCGGCCTCGCATTCCAATTGTCTCCCAGCAACAAGACAGTTTAGATCTGATGGCTCTGCGGGAGAAACCGGGGTGGCTGACTTGAAATGGACTTTCCTGAGGATGGGTCCTAATGTGTGTTTGTGTCCATGAGGGCCTTAAAATGGGGCGGTGGCACCGAGACCATGAAGTATTCTCCTAAGCTTTTGACATAGCTCGATGCACAAGGTTCCTTGTGGAGACGAGATTTGTTTTGATGGGTGCCTCAGGAAAACCTCTATGCTGGTATTGGAATCCAGGCTTTTGAGGAGACATGCCTGTAATCCAAAGCAATGTATCCGATTATGGCCTAGGGTCCTGTCTGGTTCAATCTTCTTCTCAGGGGACATCCATCTATGGTATGAGTGGAGGTAGATGCTCAGCTGGTATCAGACCGCCCTTGTTTGTCCCGGGCGACCTGCACTATTGGGATGGCCTCAGCGATTTGTAGGGTTCTCCAAATTTTACTGTTTTGGACAATGGCATCGGCAGAATTCCCATGGATTGGGTAGGCACAGTCCTACTGTGTGACTCCAGGGGCCCCAGCCTGGAGGGTGTGTGGCCCAGGACTTTGAGGACAGAAGTCTGAAAACACAAACTCAGCTTAGGTTTGGGGACGTAGGTATGGCAGGCCTGATCTATAAACCATGAGAAGAACTCTTCCGGATATGAAGAAAGAGTGAGTCTGAGGGGCTTGCTCAGGCTTTTGTCTCTGGATTTTGTATCAGAGATGGCCGTGGAATGTTGGGGAGGCCTCATGGGCCATGGACGAATCTTCCTCTCTGTGGATTTGGCCCGATCCCAATTGTTTTTCGTCAATCTGTGGAATGGGAGGACTCCTTTCAGGTTTGTTACCTCAGGTGTCCCGCCAAAAGAGGAATTCCAAAGAAGAGCCCTGGGGAAAAGTGGAGGGAGAACCCGAACTATGGGTAAAATTTGGGGCCTAGGGGCATGGCATGCCCAATATGCTATCTCTTCATCCAGCCACTGAGAGGCCTTATTGAGGACTGGGATCAGGGTGAGGGTCACAATGTATGGTTTTGACCAATGTGGCCCGCAAACATGAGCGGGGCCTCATGGGCCACCCTGGTTTCAACTACACTGAACGTTGGACAACATGCCAACCACATGGTTTCTTGCCACGGGGAAGGAGTTGTGATTTCTGCATCACTTTCAAGCCTGGGCAGTGATTGGAGATAAGGTCTAGGTTCTGAAACTTGACAACCGAGGTTGGGAAGAGATGACGACCTAAGACCATGGCGGGTCCGATGTGCTCAGTGAGCGGCCAGCTTTCTGTGTGGGGCCAGGTAATCCAGGCTCAGGCTGTGTCAAAAAGGGCAATAGTGCCCAGGTCAGCCTATATATTTGGGGTACAGTCGTATGGCGTGCAGGTTGATCCTCTTTTAAAGTTTCTGGGTAGCCCCAGAGGGCAATGTTTTTCTTCCTGAGGGCAGGAAGAGTGCTGCATTATAGTTCTGGTTTTCAAACTGGAGGCTTGTGGGCCAGTAGTCTGAGGAAGGAAATCTGAGAACAAGCTAGGCTTAGGTTTCTGGGTGAGGACAAGGCAGGAACAATCTACAGACCTGAATCGAGATCTCGTGCTTATGATGTCAGGGCGAGGATCAGAAGATCGCTCAGGTTGGAGTTTCTGTCCCTGATGGCCCTTCATGAAGGGGTGGGGGGGGTCATGAGGCCGTGGGGGTTTTCCCACGATGTTAGTTGTGAGAAGCTCCAAACTGCAAAGATTCTTCTTCAGGACAATTGAGACCTGTTGGTTGGCTCCAGGGCAACGATTCCGAGCAGGGTTCTAAGGATGGATGGCTGGGTAGCCCACCTCGCATTCCAATTGTGTCCTAGCAACAAGACAGGTTAGATCTGCTGGATCTGGGGGAGCAACCCAGGAGGCTGAGTTGAAATAAACTCTCCTGTGGATGGGTCCTAATGTCTTTTTGTGTCTATGGAGACCTTGGAACGTAGCGGTGGCACTGGGGTCCTGAAGGGTTTTTCCAAACAGAGGCTTTGACACAGCTCCAACGTGCAAGTTTCCCATATGTAGATGAGATGTTTTCTGATGGGTGAGTCAAGAAACAGCCATACGCTGGTATTGAAATCCAGGCCTCTGAGGAGAGATAACTGGATACCACAGCAATGGATCCGAATAGTGCCTAGGGGCCTGTTCGTTCCTTTTTACCTCTGGGGACATCAGTCTATGCGTCTGAGTGCAGGTAGGTGCTCAGATGAGCTCAGATTGCCCCTGTTTGTCCTGGGAAGCCACCACTATTGGGACGGCCTCAGGCAGTTTGGAGGTTTATCCTATTAGTAGGTTGTGGCCATTGGAATGGGCACATACAATTCCCTTGGAGAGGGCAAGTACAGTCCTCAGGTTTGGCTCCAGGGGCCTGAGCCTGTAGGGTGTGTAGGCAGAGCTGTTTGGACAGTTGTCTGAAAACACAAACGCGGCTTATGTTTCGGGTAATAGGTATGGCAGTATTGATCTACAGACCATGAGCAGAACTCTTTGGGATATGAAAAAAGGGCGAGTGTCAGGCTCTTGCTCAAGTTTTGTCTCTGGATATCGTGTCACTCATGGTCATGAAATTTCCGGTTGACTTCATGGGAAATGGACGAGTCTTACTCTCTGGTGGTTTGTCCCCATCGCAAGATTTTGGGGTCATTCTGTGGGATGGAAGAAGTCCGTTTTGTTGTTGTTGTGATTTGCCTTGTTTTGTTTTTTAACCTCAGGTGTCCCACCAAATGAGGTATTCCAGAGTAGAGCCCTGGGGAGGGCCGACTGGACAACCAGAAATCTGGTTACAAATTTGGGCCTAGGGACATGTCAAGCCCATTATGACATCTAATGGTCGAGCGACTGAGAGGACTTACTAGAGGACAGGACTCACACTGAGGGTCACAATGCGTGTTTATGCCCACTTCGCAAACAAGAATGGGCGGGGCCTCATGGTGAATCCTGTTTTCTCCTACACTGAACGTTGGACAGCCTGCCAATGACAAGATTTCTTGCCATGGGTAAGGAAGAGTTCTGATTTCTGCATCACAGTCACCCTTGGGCAGTGATTGGAGGTAAGGTCTAGATTCTGAAGCCTGAAAACAGAGGTAGGGAAGAGATGATAACCTAAGGCCATGGCGGGTCTGATGTGCTCAGTGTGCGGTCAGCTGTCTGGGTGTTGGTCAGGAGGTCCGGGCTCAGGTTGTGTCAGACAGTGCATTAGTGCCCCCGTAGACTATATAATTTGGGTAAAGTCGAGTGCCATGTAGATTTATCCTCATATAAGTTGTCTGGGCAGCTCATTAGGCAAAATTTGTTTTCTAGAGGGCAGGCAGAGTGCTTCATTGTCGGTCCGGAATTGCCAAACTTGAGGGCTTCGTGTCCAGGAGCGTGAGGACGGAAGTCTGAGAACACAAGCTGGACTTGTGTATCAGGGCGAGGACACGGCAGGGACCACTGTAGATCTGAACCAATATCTCATGCATCTGAAGTCAGGGCGAGGATCAGACGTTGTCTCACGTTGGAGTTTATGTGCATGACGGCCCCTTCATGAAGAGAGCGAAATCTCGAGGCCATGTAGGTTTTCCCACGTTGGGTGTTGTGGGATGCCCCCTTCAAGGATACCTTCTGCGGGACAATTGAGACCTGTTGGGCAGCTTCAGGACATCCCATATGGAATGACTCCAGGGCACCATTCGAGAATGGATGACTGGGAAGCAGGCCTCGCATTCCAATTTTCTCCTAGCAACAAGAGAGTTTAGATCTGATGGCTCTGCGTGAGCAACAGGAGTGACTGACTTGAAATGGACTTTCCTGAGGATGGGTCCTAATGTGTGTTTGTGTCCATGAGGGCCTTAAAATGGGGCGTTGGCACCGGGACCCTGAAGTATTCTCCTAAGCTTTTGACATAGCTCGATGCACAAGGTTCCTTGTGGAGACGAGATTTGTTTTGATGGGTGCCTCAGGAAAACCCCTATGCTGGTATTGGAATCCAGGCTTTTGAGGAGACATGCCTGTAAACCAAAGCAATGTATCCGATTATGGCCTAGGGTCCTGTCTGGTTCAATCTGCTTCTCAGGGGACATCCATCTATGGTATGAGTAGAGGTAGATGCTCAGCTGGTATCAGACCGCCCTTGTTTGTCCCGGGCGACCTGCACTATTGGGATGGCCTCAGGGATTTGGAGGGTTCTCCTAATTTTACGGTTTTGGACCATGGAATGGGCAGAATTCCCATGGATTGGGTAGACACAGTCCTAATGTGTGACACCTGGGGCCCCAGCCTGGAAGGTGTGTGGCCCAGGACTTTGGGGACAGAAGTCTGAAAACACAAACTCAGCTTAGCTTTGGGGAGGTAGGTATGGCAGGCCCGATCTATAAACCATGAGAAGAACTCTTCCGGATATAAAGAAAGAGCGAGTCTGAGGCACTTGCTCAGGCTTTTGTCTCTGGATTTTGTATCAGAGATGGCCGTGGAATGTCCGGGAAGCCTCATGGGCCATGGACGAATCTTTCTCTCTGGGGATTTGGTCCGATCCCAATTGCTTTTCATCAATCTGTGGAATGGGAGGACTCCTTTCAGGTTTGTTACCTCAGGTGTCCCGCCAAAAGAGGAATTCCAAAGATGAGCCCTGGGGAAAAGTGAAGGGAGAACCCGAACTATGGGTAAAATTTGGGGCCTAGGGGCATGGCAAGCCGAATATGCTGACTCTTCATCCATCCACTGAGAGGCCTTACCTGAGGGCTGGGATCAGGATGAGGGACACAATGTGTGTTTGTGACCAATGTGGCCCATAAACATGGGCGGGGCATCATGGGCCACACTGGTTTCAACTACACTGAACGTTGGAAAAACATGCCAACCACTATGTTTCATGCCAAGGCGAAGGAGAAGTTCTGATTCTTGTATCACGTTCACTCCTGAGCAGTGAGTGGAGATAAGGTCTAGGTTATGAAGGTGAAAACTGAGGTTGTGTAGAGTTGATGGCCTAAAGCCATTGTGGGTGTGATATGCTCTGTTTATGGCCAGCTGTCTGGGTGTTGGACTGGAGGTCTGCCCTAAGGCTGTTTCAGACAGGGCTTTAGTGCACAGGCTAGACTGTATAATTGGGGTATGGTCGAGTGGCATGCAGGTTGTTACTCATTTGGCGTTTCTGGTTAGGCCTATAGGGCAACATTTTTCTTCTGGAGGGCAGGCAGAGTGCTGCATTGTGTCTCCAGAATTGCCAAACTGGAGGGGTGTGGCCAGGATTGTGAGGAAGGAAGTCTGAAAACACAAGCTAGCACGAGTTTTGGGGCCAAGAGCATGGCAGGCCCACTCTGCAGAGGCTGAATCGAGATCTCCTGCAGGTGAGGTCAGGGCGAGTATCAGATGTTGCCTCAAGCTGGAGTTTGTGTCCATGACGGCCCCTTCCTGAAGGGGGTGGGGGCGTCATGAGGCCAGGGAGGTTTCCCTACGCTGGGAGTTGTGAGCTGCTCCAAACTTCAAAGTTTCCTTCTTCAGGACAGTCGAGTACTATTGGATGGTTCCAGGATGCCCCATACAGAAAGACTCGAGAGCAGGGCCCTAAGCATGGATGCCGAGAAACGCCAACTCACCTTCCCATTGCCTGGTCGAGACAAGGCACGCTCAATCTGCGGGCTTTTGGGTGAGCTACCCAGAAGGCTGAGTTTAAATGGACTCTCCTGAGGATGAGTCATAATGTGGGTTGGTGGCCAAGGAGACCTTGGAATGTGGCAGTAGCTAAGGGACTCTGCAGGATTCTGCAACCCGAAGGGCTTGACACAACTCCAACAAGGAAGCTTCCCATGTGGAGATGAGAGGTCTTCTGTCTGGTGCCTCAGGAAAGCCCCGTCTGCTGGTCTTCGAACCCAGGCCTCTGAGGAGTGATACCTGGACACCAAAGCAAGAGTTCATAATAGGGCCTAGGGGCCTGTCTGGTTCAATCTTCTGTCTCTGCGGATATCTGTCTGTGTGTCTGCATGGAGGTAGTAGTTGCTCATCTTGTGTCATAATGCCAGTATTTGTCAGGTGCGGCTTGTGGTAGTGGGATGTCCTTGGGGACCTTGAGGTTTCTACTATTTTGTAGAGTTGTGGCCAATGGAATGGGCAGTTTCTTAGGAGAGAGCAGGCACAGTTCTGTGGTGTGGCTCCAGAGACCCCAGCCTGGAGGCTGTGTGGGCCATGGCTGTGCAGACAGACATCCAAAAACCCTATCTCAGCTCAGGTTTGGGGCCGAGGTTACGGCAGGCCTGATCTACAGTCCATGAGGGGAGCTCCTCTGGATATGAAAGAAGGGTGAGAGGGAGGCAGTCGCTCAGGCTTTTGTCTCTGGATGTTTTGTCCACAATGGCCGTTTAATGTAGGAGTTGCCTCATGGGTCGTAGAAGTCTCCCTCTCTGGTAGTTTGTCCAGCCCCCAAGAGTTTGGGGTCATTCTGTGGGAAGGGAAGTGTCCTGTTTTCTGCTTCATGTGTCCCCCCAGTAGAGGGATTCTAGAGCATAGCAGTGGGTACTGACAACTGGAATACTCGCCCTCTGGTTAAGCCTGGGGGCCTATGGATATGACAAGCCCCATATGCAGGATCTTGGTCCAGCCACTGAAAGGCGTTACTTTAATACGTGACTCACGCTGCAGGTCACAATGCATGTCTGTGCCCTAGGCGGCCCTCAAGCACTGGCGTGGCCTTTCGGACAATGCAGGTTTTCCCACATTGAACGTTGGACAACATGCCAACCACAAGGTTTCTGGCCATGGGGAAGGAGGAATTCTAATTTCTGCATCACGTTCACCCCTGGGCAGTGATTGGAGATAAGGTCTAGGTTCTGAAGCCTGAAAACCGAGGTTGGGAAGAGATGACGACCTACAGCCATAGCGGGTCCTATGTGTCCAGGTTGGGGCCAGCTGTCTGGGTATCGTTTGGGATGTCTTGTCTCAGGCTGTGCCAGACAGGGCATTAGTATACAGGGTAGGCTGTATAATTGCTTTACAATCAAGTGGCATGCATTAGAAAATCATTTGGGGTTTCTTATTAGCAGCATAGGGCAAAGTTTTTCTTCTGGAGGGCAGGCAGAGTGCTGCATTGTGGCATCGGAATTCCCAAACTGGAGGGCTTGTGGGCCAGGAGAGTGATGACGGCAGTCTGAGAACACAAGCTAGGCTTAGGTTTCGGGGCAAGGACATGGCAGGCACACTCTGCAGAGCTGAATTGACATCTCATGCCTCTGAAGTCAGGTCGAGGATCAGACATTGGCTCAGGTGTGAGTTTCTGTCCATGTTGGCCCCTTCAGGAAGGGGGGACATTATGAGCCCATGGGGGTTTTCCCACTATTGGAGTTGTGAGATGCTCCAAACCGCAAGGATTCCTTCTGTGGGACAATTACGATTTGTTGGATGGCTCCAGGACGTCTTATAAGGTATTTTTCCAGAACAGGGTTCTAAGTATGAATGCCTGGGCAGCCAGCCTCACATTCCAATTCTCTCCTAGCAACAAGAAACGTTTGATCTGCTGGCTTGGGGTAGCAACAGAGGGGGCTGAGTTGAAATGGACTTTCCTGAGGATGGTCTTAATGTTTGTTTGAGTCCATGGAGACCTTGGTATGGGGTAGTGGCACCAGGGCCCTGAAGGATTCTCCTAACCAGAGGTTATGACAAAGCTCCAATGAGCAAGTTTTCCATGGGGAGACGAGATTTGTTCTTATTGGTGCCTCAGGAAACCACCATATGCTGGTATTGGAAAGGAGGCCTCTGAGGAGAGATGCCTGAAAACCAAAGCAATGGAGCTGATTAGGGCCTAGGGGCCTGTCCGGTTCAATATTCTTCTCTGGGGACATCTGTTGTCTGAGTGGAGGTAGTTGCTCAGCTGGTTTGAGATCACCCCTGTTTGTCCTGGGCGGCCTACACTATTAAGATGGCCTCGGTGACTTTGGAGGTTTTTCCTCATTTGCAAGGTTGTGGCCAATGGAATGGGAAGAATTCCCTTGAAAGGGAAGCACAGTCCTGAGGTGTGGCTCCAGGGTCCCAACTGTGGAGCGTGTTTGGTCCAGGGCTATTTGGACAAAAGTCTGAAAACACAAACTCCACTTAGGTTGGTGGATGTAGGTATGGCCGACCCGATCTATAGACCGTGAGGAGAACTCTTCGGGATATGGACAAAGGGCGAATGTGAGGTGCTGGCTCATGCTTTTTTTTTTTTTTTTCTGGAATTGTGTCACCGATTGCCATGGAATGTCTGGGTGTCCTCATGGGTCATTGATGAGGCTCCTTTTCTGGGGATTTGACCCGATCCCAAGAGTTTGGGGTCATTCTGTGGGAAGGGAGGAGGCCTTTCTTGTTTTTTTCTTTATTTTTTTAGTATTATTATTTTTTTTTACCTAAGGTGGACCACTAAAAGAGGGATCCAAGAGCAGAGTCCTGGCGAGGAGCGACTGGACAACCAGACCTCTGGTTAACATTGGGACCTAAGAACATGGCAAGCCCCATATGTGGACTCTTGGTCCAGACACTGAGAGGCCTTCCTTGAGGATAGGTCTCACACTGAGTTTCACAATGTGTTTTTGTGCCCAAGGAGCCCCTCAAGTCAGGGCGTGGCCTAATGTACCATGCTGGTTTCTCCTACACTGAACGTTGCACAATATGGCAACCACAAGTTTTCTGGCCATGGGGAAGAAGGAGTTCTAATTTTGCAACACTTTCACTCCTGGACTGTGATTGGATTTAAGGTCTAGGTTCTGAAGCCTGAAAACTGAGGTTGGGAAGAGATGAAGACCTAAGGCCATGGTGTGGCTGATGTGCTCAGTGTTCGGCCAGCTGTTGAGTGTGGGTTGGGAGGTGCAGGCTCAGGCTGTGGCAGACAGGGAATTAGTGCCCAGGCTAGACTGTATCATTGGGGTGCAGTCGAGTTTCGTGCAGGATGGTACTCATTTGTGGTTACTGGGTAGCCCCAGAGGGCAACGTTTTTCTTCTGGAGGGAAGACACAGTGCCACATAGTGGCTCCAGAATTCCCAAACTGGAAGACTTGTGGGCCAGGAGTGTGAGAAAAAAATTCTGAGAACACAAGCCAGACTTAGATTTCGGGGTGAGGGGACGGCAGGCACCCTCTGCAGAGATGATTCGAGATCCCGTATGCCTGAAGACAGAGCTAGGATCAGACGTTGTCTTACGTCGGAGTTTCTGTCCATGACGGCCCCTTCATGAAGGGGACGGTGTCACGAGGACATGGAGGTTTTCCCACGATGGGAATTGTGAGATGCTCCAAACCGCAATGATTCCTTCTGTAGGACAGTCGAGACCTGTTGGATGGCTCCAGGACATCCCATAAGGAAGTTATCCAGAGCAGGGTTCTTAGGATGGATGCCTGGGCAGCCTGCCTCCCATTCCAGGTGTCTCATAGCGCCAAGGCAAGTTCGATCTGCTGGATCTAGGGGAGCAACCGAGGCGGGTGTGTTGAAATGGGTGAGTTGAGGATGGGTCATAATGTGCATTTGTGTCCATGGAGACCTTGGAATGGGGTGCTTGATCCGGGGCCTTGTGGGACGTTCATAACCGGAGGTTTTGATGGGCTCTAAAGAGTACGTTTCCTATGTAGAGAAGGGAATTGTTTTGATGAGTGACTAAGGAATCTCCCATATGCTGGTATGGGAAACCAGGCCTCTGAGGAGAGATGACTGGAAACAAAAGCAATCGAGATGATTAGGGCCTAGGTGCCTGTCCGGTTCAATCTCTTTCCTGAGGATACGTGTCTAAGGATCTGAGGGGATGTAGTTGCTCAGCTTGTGTCAGATCGCACCTGTTTGTCCTGGGCAGCCTATAATATTGGGATGGCTTCCGGACTTTGGAGTTTCTCCTAATATATAGGTTTGTGGCCAATGGAATGGGCAGAAATCCCCTGGAGAGGGCAGGCACAGTTCTGAGTTTGGCTCTAGGGGCCCAGCCTTGAGGCTGTGTGGGCCAGGCCTGTGGGGACAAAAGTCTGAAAACACAAACTCCGCTTAGGATTCGGGACATAGGTATGGCACGCCCAATCTACAGACTGTGATAACACTTAGGGATATGAAAAAGGGTGAGTTTGAGGTGCTTGCTCAGGTTTTGTCTCTGGATTTGTGTCAAAAATGTGGGTGGAATGCTGGCGTGGCCTCATGGGTTGTGGATGGCTTTCCTTCTCTGAGGATTTGACCCGATCCCAAGAGTTTGGGTACATTCTGTGGGATGGGAGGAGTCTTTTCTGTTTTTTATTTTATTTTATTTTATATTTTATTTTATGTACCTCAAGTGTCCCAATAAAAGAGGGATTCCAGAGCAGAGTCCTTGGGAGGGACAACTGGATATCCCCACCTCTGTTTAAGTTTGGGGGCATAGGGGCATGGCAAGTCCAATAGGCGGGCTCTTGATTCAGACACTGAGAGGCCTTCCTTGAGGACAGGGCTCATGCTGAGGTTCACAATGCCTATTTGTGCCCAACAAGGCCCTCAAGCATGGGAAGTGCCTCATTGGCCACGCTAGATTATTCTACACTGAACGTTGGAGAATATGCCAACCACAAGGTTTCCAGCCATGGCGAAGGAAGAGTTGTGATTTCTGCATCACGTTCACCCCTGGACAGTGTTTGGAGTTTAGGTCTAGGTTCTGAAACCCGAAAACTGAGGTTGGAAGAGATGAAGACCTAAGGACCTGATGGGTCCAATGAGCTCAGTGTGCGGCCAGCTGTTGAGCGTAGGTCTGGAGGTGTGGGCTCATGCTGTGTCAGACAAGGCATTAGACAGGGTAGACTGCATATTTGGGGTGCAGTCGAGTGGCGTTCAGTTGATCCTTATTCGGGTTTCTAGGTAGCTCCATAAGGCAACGTTTTTCTTCTGGAGGGCAGGCAGTGTGCTGCATTATGGCCCCAGTATTGCCAATCTGTAGGGCTTTTGGGGCAGGGGTGTGAGGACGGTAGTCTGAGAACACAAGCTAGGCTTAGTTTTGGGGGTGAGTGCACAGAAGGCACACTCTGCAGAGCTGAATCAAGATCTCATGCACCTGAAGTCAGGGCGAATATCAGACGTTTGCTCAGGTTGGAGTTTCTGTCCATGATGGCCCCTTTATAAAGTGGAGCGTCTCAAGAGGCCATGTAGATTTTCCCACAATGGGAGTTGTGAGATGCTCCAGACTGCAAAGATTCCTTCTGTGGGACACTTGAGACCTGTTGGATGGCTCTAGGATGTCCCATGTGGAACGACTCCAGAGTAGGGTTCTAAGGATGGATGCCTGGGCAGCCCGCCTCCCATTCTAGTTGTATCCTAGCAACAAGGCAGGTTTGATCTGCAGGCCCTGGGGGAGAAACCAAGGGGGTTGAGTTGACATGGACTCTCCCGACGATAGATCATAATGTGGGTTTAAGTCCATGGAGACCTTGGAATGGGGCGCTTGATCCGGGGCCCTGAAAGATTCTCCTAAACAGAGGTTTTTATAGAGCTCCAAAGAGTACATTTCCTATGTGGAGATGAGATTTTTCTGATGAGTGCCTCAGTAATCCCCCGTATTCTGGTATTGGAAACCAGGCCTCTGAGGAGAGATGCCTGGAAACAAAAGCAATGGATCCGATTAGAGCCTAAGTGCCTGTCCAGTTCAATCTTATTCTATGGGGATATCTGTCTCTGGGTCTGAGTGGAGGTAGTTTCCTAACTTGTGAAAGATCATCCCTGTTTGTCCTGGGCAGCCAACACTATTGGGATGGCCTCGGGGAGTTTGGGGGATTCTCCTAATCTATAGGGTTGTGGCCAATGGAAATGGCAGAATTCCAGTGGAGAGGGAAGCCACAGTCCTGAGGTGTGTCTCCAGGGGCCCCAGCTTGGATGGTATGTGGGCCAGGACTGTGGGGACAGAAGTCTGAAATCACAAACTCAGCTTAGGTTTGGTATGTATGAAGGCTCGATCTACAGACAGTAAGAATTTCCCGGACTATGAAGAAAGGGCGAGTATGTGGCGCTTGCTCAAGCTTTTGTCTCTGGATTTTGTGTCAACGGTGGCCGTGGAATGTCGGGGTGTCCTCACGGGCAATGGACAATTCTTTCTCTGGTGATTTGGCCTGATCCCAAGGGGTTGGGATCATTCTGTGGATGGGAAGAGTCCTTTCTGTATTTTTTTTTTTTTACCTCAGGTGTTCCACCAAAGAGGGATTCCAGAGTAGAGCCCTGAGTAGGGGTGACTAGACATCTCGAACTCTGGTTGAGATTGGGGGACTAGGGGCTTGGCAAGCCCCATATGTGGGCTGTTGTTCCAGTGACTAAGAGGCTTTACATGAGGATAGGGCTCACGCTGAGGGTCACAATGTGTGTTTGTGCACATTGTGGCCCTCAGGGATAGGTGGGGCCTCATAGTCCATGCTGCTTTCTCCTACAATGAACATTGGACAACATGCCAACCACTAGGTTTCTTGCCAAGGCGAAGGAGAAGTTCTGATTCTTGCATCACGTTCACTCCTGAGCAGTGAGTGGAGATAAGGTCTAGGTTCTGAAGGTGAAAACTGATTTGGGTAGAGATGATGGCCTAAAGCCATTGTGGGTGTGATATGCTCTGTGTACGGCCAGCTGTCTGGGTGTTGAACTGGAGGTCTGCCCTCAGGCTGTGTCAGACAGGGCTTTAGTGCACAGGCTAGACTTATAATTGGGGTATGGTCGAGTGGCATGCAGGTTGTTACTCATTTGGCGTTTCCGGTTAGCCCTATAGGGCAACATTTTTCTTCTGGAGGGCAGGCAGAGTGCTGCATTGTGTCTCCAGAATTGCCAAACTGGAGGGGTGTGGCCAGGATTATGAGAAAGGAAGTCTGAAAACACAAGCTAGCACGAGTTTTGGGGCCAAGAGCATGGCAGGCCCACTCTGCAGAGGCTGAATCGAGATCTCCTGCAGGTGAGGTCAGGGCGAGTATCAGATGTTGCCTCAAGCTGGAGTTTGTGTCCATGACGGCCCCTTCCTGAAGGGGGTGGGGGCGTCATGAGGCCAGGGAGGTTTCCCTACGCTGGGAGTTGTGAGCTGCTCCAAACTTCAAAGATTCCTTCTTCAGGACAGTCGAGTACTATTGGATGGTTCCAGGATGCCCCATACAGAAAGACTCGAGAGCAGGGGCCTAAGCATCGATGCCGAGAAACGCCAAATCACCTTCCCATTGCCTGGTCGAGACAAGGCACGCTCAATCTGCGCGCTCTTGGGTGAGCTACCCAGAAGGCTGAGTTTAAATGGACTCTCCTGAGGATGAGTCATAATGTGGGTTGGTGGCCATGGAGACCTTGGAATTTGGCAGTAGCTAAGGGACTCTGCAGGATTCTCCATCCCGAAGGGCTTGACACAACTCCAACAAGGAAGCTTCCCATGTGGAGATGAGAGGTCTTCTGTCTGGTGCCTCAGGAAAGCCCCGTATGCTGGTCTTCGAACCCAGGCCTCTGAGGAGTGATACCTGGACACCAAAGCAAGAGTTCATAATAGGGCCTAGGGGCCTGTCTGGTTCAATCTTCTGTCTCTGCGGATATCTGTCTGTGTGTCTGCATGGAGGTAGTAGTTGCTCAGCTTGTGTCATAATGCCCCTATTTGTCCAGTGTGGCTTGCAGTAGTGGGATGTCCTTGGGGACCTTGAGGTTTCTACTATTTTGTAGAGTTGTGGCCAATGGAATGGGCAGTTTCTTAGGAGAGAGCAGGCACAGTTCTGTGGTGTGGCTCCAGAGACCCCAGCCTGGAGGCTGTGTGGGCCATGGCTGTGCAGACAGACATCCAAAAACCCTAACTCAGCTCAGGTTTGGGGCCGAGGTTACGGCAGGCCTGATCTACAGTCCATGAGGGGAGCTCCTCTGGATATGAAAGAAGGGTGAGAGGGAGGCAGTCGCTCAGGTTTTTGTCTCTGGGTGTTTTGTCCACAATGGCCGTTTAATGTAGGAGTTGCCTCATGGGTCGTAGAAGTCTCCCTCTCTGGTAGTTTGTCCAGCCCCCAAGTGTTTGGGGTCATTCTGTGGGAAGGGAAGTGTCCTGTTTTCTGCCTCATGTGTCCCCCCAGTAGAGGGATTCTTGAGCATAGCAGTGGGTACTGACAATTGGAATACTCGCCCTCTGGTTAAGCCTGGGGGCCTATGGATATGACAAGCCCCATATGCAGGATCTTGGTCCAGCCACTGAGAGGCGTTACTTTAATACGGGACTCACGCTGCAGGTCACAATGCATGTCTGTGCCCTAGGTGGCCCTCAAGCACTGGCGTGGCCTTTGGGACAATGCAGGTTTTCCCACATTGAACGCTGGACAACATGCCAACCACAAGGTTTCTGGCCATGGGGAAGGAGGAATTCTAATTTCTGCATCACGTTCACCCCTGGGCAGTGATTGGAGATAAGGTCTAGGTTCTGAAGCCTGAAAACCAAGGTTGAAAAGAGATGACGACCTACAGCCATAGCGGGTCCTATGTGTCCATGTTGGGGCCAGCTGTCTGGGTGTCATTTGGGATGTCTTGTCTCAGGTTGTGCCAGACAGGGCATTAGAATACAGGGTGGGCTGTATAATTGCTTTACAATCGAGTGGCATGCATTAGAAAATCATTTGGGGTTTCTTATTAGCAGCATAGGGCAAAGTTTTTCTTCTGGAGGGCAGGCAGAGTGCTGCATTGTGGCTTCGGAATTCCCAATCTGGAGGGCTTGTGGGCCAGGAGAGTGAGGACGGAAGTCTGAGAACACAAGCTAGGCTTAGGTTTCGGGGCAAGGACATGGCAGGCACACTCTGCAGAGCTGTATTGAGATCTCATGCGTCTGAAGTCAGGTCGAGGTTCAGACTTTGGCTCAGTTTTGAGTTTCTGTCCATGTGGGCCCCTTCAGGAAGGGGGGGAATTATGAGGCCGTGGGGGTTTTCCCACTATTGGAGTTGTGAGATGCTCCAAACTGCAAGGATTCCTTCTGTGGGACAATTAAGATTTGTTGGATGGCTCCAGGACGTCTTATAAGGTATTTTTCCAGAACAGGGTCCTAAGTATGGATGCCTGGGCAGCCAGCCTCACATTCCAATTGTCTCCTAGCAACAAGAAACGTTTGATCTGCTGGCTTGGGGTAGCAACAGAGGGGGCTGAGTTGAAATGGACTTTCCTGAGGATGGTCTTAATGTTGGTTTGAGTCCATGGAGACCTTGGTATGGGGCAGTGGCACCAGGGCCCTGAAGGATTCTCCTAACCAGAGGTTATGACAAAGCTCCAATGAGCAAGATTTCCATGGGGAGACGAGATTTGTTATTAATGGTGCCTCAGGAAACCACCATATGCTGGTATTGGAAACGAGGCCTCTGAGGAGAGATGCCTGGAAACCAAAGCAATGGATCTGATTAGGGCCTAGGGGCCTGTCCGGTTCAATATTCTTTTCTGGGGACATCTGTTGTCTGAGTGGAGGTAGTTGCTCAGCTGGTTTGAGATCACCCCTGTTTGTCCTGGGCGGCCTACACCATTGGGATGGCCTCGGTGACTTTGGAGGTTTTTCCTCATTTGCAAGGTTGTGGCCAATGGAATGGGAAGAATTCCCTTGAAAGGGAAGCACAGTCCTGAGGTGCGGCTCCAGGGACCCAAGTGTGGAGCGTGTGTGGTCCAGGGCTATTTGGACAAAAGGCTGAAAACACAAACTTCACTTAGGTTGGGGGATGTAGGTATGGCCGGCCCGATCTATAGACCGTGAGGAGAACTCTTCGGGATATGAAAAAGGGCGAATGTGAGGTGCTTGCTCATGCTTTTTTTTTTTTTTCTGGAAATCTGTCATCGATTGCCATGGAATGTCGGGGTGTCCTCATGGGCCATCGATGAGGCTCCCTTTCTGGGGATTTGACCTGATACCAAGAGTTTGGGGTCATTCTGTAGGAAGGGAGGAGGCCTTTCTGGTTTTTTTGTTTATTTTTTGTTTATTTATTTATTTTTTTTACCTCAGGTGGACCACCAAAATAGGGATTCCAGAGCAGAGACGTGGGTTGGGGCAACGGGACAACCAGACCTCTGGTTAACATTGGGACCTAAGAACATGGCAAGCCCCATATGTGGGCTCTTGGTCCAGACACTGAGAGGCCTTCCTTGAGGATAGGTCTCACACTGAGTTTCACAATGTGTTTTTGTGCCCAAGGAGCCCCTCAAATCAGGGCGTGGCCTAATGTACCATGCTGGTTTCTCCTACACTGAACGTTGCACAATATGGCAACCACAAGTTTTCTGGCCATGGGGAAGATGGAGTTCTAATTTCTGCAACACTTTCACTCCTGGACTGTGATTGGATTTAAGGTCTAGGTTCTGAAGCCTGAAATCTGAGGTTGGGAAGAGATGAAGACCTAAGGCCATGGTGTGGCTGATGTGCTCAGTGTTCGGCCAGCTGTTGAGTGTGGGTTGGGAGGTGCAGGCTCAGGCTGTGGCAGACAGGGAATTAGTGCCCAGGCTAGACTGTATCATTGGGGTGCAGTCGAGTTTCGTGCAGGATGGTACTCATTTGTGGTTACTGGGTAGCCCCAGAGGGCAACGTTTTTCTTCTGGAGGGAAGACACAGTGCCACATAGTGGCTCCAGAATTCCCAAACTGGAAGACTTGTGGGCCAGGAGTGTGAGGAAAAAATTCTGAGAACACAAGCCAGACTTAGATTTCGGGGTGAGGGGACGGCAGGCACCCTCTGCAGAGATGATTCGAGATCCCGTATGCCTGAAGACAGAGCTAGGATCAGACGTTGTCTTACGTCGGAGTTTCTGTCCATGACGGCCCCTTCATGAAGGGGACGGTGTCACGAGGACATGGAGGTTTTCCCACGATGGGAATTGTGAGATGCTCCAAACCGCAATGATTCCTTCTGTGGGACAGTCGAGACCTGTTGGATGGCTCCAGGACATCCCATAAGGAAGTTATCCAGAGCAGGGTTCTAAGGATGGATGTCTGGGCAGCCTGCCTCCCATTCCAGGTGTCTCATAGCGCCAAGGCAAGTTCGATCTGCTGGATCTAGGGGAGCAACCGAGGCGGGTGTGTTGAAATGGGTGAGTTGAGGATGGGTCATAATGTGCATTTGTGTCCATGTAGACCTTGGAATGGGGTGCTTGAACCGGGGCCTTGAGGGATGTTCATAACCGGAGGTTTTGATGGAGCTCTAAAGAGTATGTTTCCTATGTAGAGAAGAGAATTGTTTTGATGAGTGACTAAGGAATCTCCCATATGCTGGTATTGGAAACCAGGCCTCTGAGGAGAGATGACTGGAATCAAAAGCAATGGATCTGATTAGGGCCTAAGTGCCTGTCCAGTTCAATCTTATTCTATGGGGATATCTGTGTCTGGGTCTGAGTGGAGGTAGTTTCCTAACTTGTGAGAGATCATCCCTGTGTGTCCTGGGCAGCCAACATTATTCGGATGGCCTGGGGGAGTTTGGAGGATTCTCGTAATCTATTGGGTTGTGGCCAATGGAAATAGCAGAATTCCCCTGGAGAGGGAAGCCACAGTCCTGAGGTGTGGCTCCAGGGGCCCCAGCTTGAATGGTGTGTTGGCCAGGCCTGTGGGGAAAGAAGTCTGAAAACACAAACTCAGCTTAGTTTTGGGGATGTATGTATGAAGGCTCGATCTACAGACCGTGAGAATTTTCCGGGCTATGAACAAAGGGCGAGTATGTGGCGCTTGCTCAGGCTTTTGTCTCTGGATTTTGTGTCAACGGTGGCCGCGGAATGTCGGAGTGTCCTCAAGGGCCATGGACAATTCTTTCTCTGGTGATTTGGCCTGATCCCAAGTAGTTAGGATCATTCTGTGGATGGGAAGAGTCCTTTATGTATTTTTTTTTTTTTTACCTCAGTTCTCCCACCAAAGAGGGATTCCAGAGTAAAGCCCTGAGTAGGTGTGACTAGACATCTCGAACTCTGGTTGAGATTGGGGGACTAGGGGCTTGGCAAGCCCCATATGTGGGCTGTTGTTCCAGTCACTAAGAGGCTTTACATGAGGATAGGGCTCACGCTGAGGGTCACAATGTGTGTTTGTGCAAATTGTGGCCCTCAGGGATAGGTGGGGCCTCATAGTCCATGCTGCTTTCTCCTACAATGAACATTGGACAACATGCCAACCACTAGGTTTCTTGCCAAGGCGAAGGAGAAGTTCTGATTCTTGCATCACGTTCACTCCTGAGCAGTGAGTGGAGATAAGGTCTAGGTTCTGAAGGTGAAAACTGATTTGGGTAGAGATGATGGCCTAAAGCCATTGTGGGTGTGATATGCTCTGTGTACGGCCAGCTGTCTGGGTGTTGGACTGGAGGTCTGCCCTCAGGCTGTGCCAGAGAGGGCTTTAGTGCACAGGCTAGACTGTAAAATTGGGGTGTGGTCGAGTGGCATGCAGGTTGTTACTCATTTGGCGTTTCCGGTTAGCCCTATAGGGCAACATTTTTCTTCTGGAGGGCAGGCAGAGTGCTGCATTGTGTCTCCAGAATTGCCAAACTGGAGGGGTGTGGCCAGGATTGTGAGGAAGGAAGTCTGAAAACACAAGCTAGCACGAGTTTTGGGGCCAAGAGCATGGCAGGCCCACTCTGCAGAGGCTGAATCGAGATCTCCTGCAGGTGAGGTCAGGGCAATTATCAGATGTTGCCTCAAGCTGGAGTTTGTGTCCATGACGGCCCCTTCCTGAAGGGGGTGGGGGCGTCATGAGGCCAGGCAGGTTTCCCTACTCTGGGAGTTGTGAGCTGCTCCAAACTTCAAAGTTTCCTTCTTCAGGACAGTCGAGTACTATTGGATGGTTCCAGGATTCCCCATACAGAAAGACTCGAGTGCAGGGGCCTAAGCATGGATGCCGAGACACGCCAACTCACCTTTCCATTGCCTGGTCGAGACAAGGCACGCTCAATCTGCGCGCTCTTGGGTGAGATACCCAGAAGGCTGAGTTTAAATGGACTCTCCTGAGGATGAGTCTTAATGTGGGTTGGTGGCCATGGAGACCTTGGAATTTGGCAGTAGCTAAGGGACTCTGCAGGATTCTCCAACCCGAAGGGCTTGACACAACTCCAACAAGGAAGCTTCCCATGTGGAGATGAGAGGTCTACTGTCTGGTGCCTCAGGAAAGCCCCGTATGCTGGTCTTCGAACCCAGGCCTCTGAGGAGTGATACCTGGACACCAAAGCAAGAGTTCATAATAGGGCCTAGGGGCCTGTCTGGTTCAATCTTCTGTCTCTGCGGATATCTGTCTGTGTGTCTGCATGGAGGTAGTAGTTGCTCAGCTTGTGTCATAATGCCCCTATTTGTCCAGTGCGGCTTGCGGTAGTGGGATGTCCTTGGGGACCTTGAGGTTTCTACTATTTTGTAGAGTTGTGGCCAATGGAATGGGCAGTTTCTTAGGAGAGAGCAGGCACAGTTCTGTGGTGTGGCTCCAGAGACCCCAGCCTGGAGGCTGTGTGGGCCATGGCTGTGCAGACAGACATCCAAAAACCCTAACTCAGCTCAGGTTTGGGGCCGAGGTTACGGCAGGCCTGATCTACAGTCCATGAGGGGAGCTCCTCTGGATATGAAAGAAGGGTGAGAGGGAGGCAGTCGCTCAGGCTTTTGTCTCTGGATGTTTTGTCCACAATGGCCGTTTAATGTAGGAGTTGCCTCATGGGTCGTAGAAGTCTCCCTCTCTGGTAGTTTGTCCAGCCCCCAAGAGTTTGGGGTCATTCTGTGGGAAGGGAAGTGTCCTGTTTTCTGCTTCATGTGTCCCCCCAGTAGAGGGATTCTAGAGCATAGCAGTGGGTACTGACAACTGGAATACTCGCCCTCTGGTTAAGCCTGGGGGCCTATGGATATGACAAGCCCCATATGCAGGATCTTGGTCCAGCCACTGAAAGGCGTTACCTTAACACGGGACTCAAGCTGCAGGTCACAATGCATGTCTATGCCCTAGGTGGCCCTCAAGCACTGGCGTGGCCTTTGGGACAATGCAGGTTTTCCCACATTGAACGCTGGACAACATGCCAACCACAAGGTTTCTGGCCATGGGGAAGGAGGAATTCTAATTTCTGCATCACGTTCACCCCTGGGCAGTGATTGGAGATAAGGTCTAGGTTCTGAAGCCTGAAAACCGAGGTTGGGAAGAGATGACGACCTACAGCCATAGCGGGTCCAATGTGTCCATGTTGGGGCCAGCTGTCTGGGTGTCGTTTGGGATGTCTTGTCTCAGGCTGTGCCAGACAGGGCATTAGAATACAGGGTGGGCTGTATAATTGCTTTACCATCGAGTGGCATGCATTAGAAAATCATTTGGGGTTTCTTATTAGCAGCATAGGGCAAAGTTTTTCTTCTGGAGGGCAGGCAGAGTGCTGCATTGTGGCTTTGGAATTCCCAAACTGGAGGGCTTGTGGGCCAGGAGAGTGAGGACGGAAGCTGAGAACACAAGCTAGGCTTATTTTTCGGGGCAAGGACATGGCAGGCACACTCTGCAGAGCTGAATTGAGATCTCATGCATCTGAAGTCAGTCGGGGTTCAGATTTACCTCAGGGTTGAGTTTCTGTCCATGTTGGCCCCTTCAAGAAGAGGGGGGATTATGAGGCCATGGGGGTTTTCCCACTATTGGAGTTGTGAGATGCTCCAAAACGCAAGGATTCCTTCTGTGGGACAATTAAGATTTGTTGGATGGCTCCAGGACGTCTTATAAGGTATTTTTCCAGAACAGCGTTCTAAGTATGGATGCCTGGGCAGCCAGCCTCACATTCCAATTGTCTCCTAGCAACAAGAAACGTTTGATCTGCTGGCTTGGGGTAGCAACAGAGGGGGCTGAGTTGAAATGGACTTTCCTGAGGATGGTCTTAATGTTGGTTTGAGTCCATGGAGACCTTGGTATGGGGCAGTGGCACCAGGGCCCTGAAGGATTCTCCTAACCAGAGGTTATGACAAAGCTCCAATGAGCAAGATTTCCATGGGGAGACGAGATTTGTTCTTATTGGTGCCTCAGGAAACCACCATATGCTGGTATTGGAAACGAGGCCTCTGAGGAGAGATGCCTGGAAACCAAAGCAATGGATCTGATTAGGGCCTAGGGTCCTGTCCGGTTCAATATTTTTCTCTGGGAACATCTCTTGTCTGAGTGCAGGTAGTTGCTCAGCTGGTTTGAGATCACCCCTGTTTGTCCTGGGCAGCCTACACTATTGGGATGGCCTCGGTGACTTTGGAGGTTTTTCCTAATTTGCAAGGTTGTGGCCAATGGAATGGGAAGAATTCCCTTGAAAGGGAAGCACAGTCCTGAGGTGTGGCTCCAGGGACCCAAGTGTGGAGCGTGTTTGGTCCAGGGCTATTTGGACAAAAGTCTGAAAACACAAACTCCACTTAGGTTGGGGGATGTATGTATGGCCGGCCCGATCTATAGACCGTGAGGAGAACTCTTCGGGATATGAACAAAGGGCGAATGTGAGGAGCTTGCTCATGCTTTTTTTTTTTTTTTTTTGTTTTTCTGGAAATGTGTCACCAATTGCCATGAAATGTCGGGGTGTCCTCATGGGCCATCGATGAGGCTCCCTTTCTGGGGATTTAACCCGATCCCAAGGGTTTGGGGTCATTCTGTTGGAAGGGAGGAGGCCTTTCTGTTTTTTTTGTTTATTTATTTTTGTTTATTTGTTTTTTTTTTTTTTTTACCTCAGGTGGACCACCAAATGAGGGATTCCAGAGCAGAGTCGTGGGTGGGGGCAACTGGACAACCAGAACTTGGTTAACATTGGGACCTAAGAACATGGCAAGCCCCATATGTGGGCTCTTGGTCCAGACACTGAGAGGCTTTCCTTGAGGATAGGTCTCACACTGAGTTTCACAATGTGTTTTTGAGCCCAAGGAGCCCCTCAAGGTAGGGCGTGGCCTAATGTACCATGCTGGTTTCTCCTACACTGAACATTGCACAATATGGCAACCACAAGTTTTCTGGCCATGGGGAAGAAGGAGTTCTAATTTCTGCACACTTTCACTCCTGGACTATGATTGGATTTAAGGTCTAGGTTCTGAAGCCTGAAAACCGAGTTTGGGAAGAGATGACGACCTACAGCCATAGCGGGTCCTATGTGTCCAGGTTGGGGCCAGCTGTCTGGGTGTCGTTTGGGATGTCTTGTCTCAGGCTGTGCCAGACAGGGCATTAGTATACAGGGTAGGCTGTATAATTGCTTTACCATCGAGTGACATGCATTAGAAAATCATTTGGGGTTTCTTATTAGCAGCATAGGGCAAAGTTTTTCTTCTGGAGGGCAGGCAGAGTGCTGCATTGTGGCTTCGGAATTCCCAAACTGGAGGGCTTGTGGGCCAGGAGAGTGAGGACTGAAGCTGAGAACACAAGCTGGGCTTAGGTTTCGGGGCAAGGGCATGGCAGGCACACTCTGCAGAGCTGAATTGAGATCTCATGCGTCTGAAGTTAGGTCGAGGATCAGAAATTGGCTCAGGTTTGCGTTTCTTTCCATTTTGGCCCCTTCAAGAAGAGGGGCGATTATGAGGCCATGGGGGTTTTGCCACTATTGGAGTTGTGAGATGCTCCAAACCGCAAGGTTTCCTTCTGTGGGACAATTAAGATTTGTTGGATGGCTCCAGGACGTCCTATAAGGTATTTTTCCAGAACAGGGTTCTACGTATGGATGCCTGGGCAGCAGCCTCACATTCCAATTGTCTCCTAGCAACAAGAAACGTTTGATCTGCTGGCTTGGGGTAGCAACAGAGGGGGCTGAGTTGAATGGACTTTCCTGAAGATGGCCTTAATGTTGGTTTGAGTCCATGGAGACCTTGGTATGGGGCAGTGGCACCAGGGCCCTGAAGGATTCTCCTAACCAGAGGTTATGACAAAGCTCCAATGAGCAAGTTTTCCATGGGGAGACGAGATTTGTTCTTATTGGTGCCTCAGGAAACCACCATATGCTGGTATTGGAAACGAGGCCTCTGAGGAGAGATGCCTGGAAACCAAAGCAATGGATTTGATTAGGGCCTACAGGCCTGTCCGGTTCAATATTTTTTCTGGGGACATCTCTTGTCTGAGTGGAGGTAGTTGCTCAGCTGGTTTGAGATCACCCCTGTTTGTCCTGGTCGGCCTAAACTATTGGGATGGCCTCGGTGACTTTGGAGGTTTTTCCTTTTTTGCAAGGTTGTGGCCAATGGAATGGGAAGAATTCCCTTGAAAGGGAAGCACAGTCCTGAGGTGTGGCTCCAGGGACCCAAGTGTGGAGCGTGTGTGGTCCAGGGCTATTTGGACAAAAGTCTGAAAACACAAACTCCACTTAGGTTGGGGGATGTAGGTATGGCCGGCCCGATCTATAGACCGTGAGGAGACCTCTTCGGGATATGAACAAAGGGCGAATGTGATGTGCATGCTCATGCTTTTTTTTTTTTTCTGGAAATGTGTCACCGATTGCCATGGAATGTCGGGGGATCCTCATGGGCCATCGATGAGGCTCCCTTTCTGGGGATTTGACCCGATCCCAAGAGTTTGTGGTCATTCTGTCAGAAGGGAGGAGGTCTTTCTGTTTTTTGTTTTTTTGTTGTTTTTTTTTTTTTTTTTTTTTTTTTTTTAGCTCAGGTGGACCACCAAAAGAGGCATTCCAGAGCAGAGTCCTGGGGAGGGGCGACTGGACAACCAGACCTCTGGTTAACATTGGGACCTAAGAACATGGCAAGCCCCATATTTGGGCTCTTGGTCTAGACACTGAGAGGCCTTCCTTGAGGATAGGTCTCACACTGAGTTTCACAATGTGTTTTTGTGCCCAAGGAGCCCCTCAAATCAGGGCGTGGCCTAATGTACCATGCTGGTTTCTCCTACACTGAACGTTGCACAATATGGCAACCACAAGTTTTCTGGCCATGGGGAAGAAGGAGTTCTAATTTCTGCAACAATTTCACTCCTGGACTGTGATTGGATTTAAGGTCTAGGTTCTGAAGCCTGACATCTGAGGTTGGGAAGAGATGAAGCCCTAAGGCCATGGTGTGTCTGATGTGCTAGTGTTCGGCCAGCTGTTGAGTGTGGGTTGGGAGGTGCAGGCTCAGGCTGTGGCAGTCAGCGAATTAGTGTCCAGGCTAGACTGTATCATTGGGGTGCAGTCGAGTTTCGTGCAGGATGGTACTCATTTGTGGTTACTGGGTAGCCCCAGAGGGCAACGTTTTTCTTCTGGAGGGAAGACACAGTGTCACATACTGGCTCCAGAATTCCCAAACTGGAAAGCTTGTGGGCCAGGAGTGTGAGGAAAAAATACTGAGAACACAAGCCAGACTTAGATTTCGGGGTGAAGGGACGGCAGGCACCCTCTGCAGAGATTATTCGAGATCCCGTATACCTGAAGACAGAGCTAGGATCAGACGTTGGCTTAGGTCGGAGTTTCTGTCCATGACGGCCCCTTCATGAATGGGAGGGTGTCACGAGGACATGGAGGTTTTCCCACGATTTGAATTGTGAGATGCTCCAAACCGCAATGATTCCATCTGTGGGACAGGTGAGACCGGTGGATGGCTCCAGGACATCCCATAAGGAAGTTATCCAGAGCAGGGTTCTAAGGATGGATGCCTGGGCAGCCTGCCTCCCATTCCAGGTGTCTTATAGATCAAAGGCAAGTTCGATCTGCCTGATTTGGTGGAGCAACCAATCAGGTGTGTTGAAATGGGTGAGTTGAGGATGGGTCATAATGTGCATTTGTGTCCATGGAGACCTTGGAATGGGGTCTTGATCCGGGTCCTTGAGGGATGTTCATAACCGGAGGTTTTGATGGAGCTCTAAAGAGTATGTTTCCTATGTAGAGAAGAGAATTGTTTTGATGAGTGCCTAAGGAATCTCCCATATGCTGGTATTGGAAAACAGGCCTCTGAGGAGAGATGACTGGAAACAAAAGCAATGGATATGATTAGAGCCTAGGTGCCTGTCCGGTTCAATCTCTTTGCTGGGGATACGTGTCTAAGTATCTGAGGTGAGGTAGTTGCTCAGATTGTGTCAGATCGCCCCTGTTTGTCCTGGGCGACCTATAATATTGGAATGGCCTCGGGACTTTGGAGTTTCTCCTAATCTATAGGGTTGTGGCCAATGGAATGGGCAGAAATCCCCTGGAGAGGGCAGGCAAAGTTCTGAGTTTGGCTCTAGGGGCCCAACCTTGAGGGTGTGTGGGCCAGGCCTGTGGAGCAAAAATCTGAAAACACAAACTCCGCTTAGGATTGGGGACATAGTTATGGCACGCCCAATCTACAGACCGTGATAACACTTCAGGATATGAAAAAGTGTGAGTTTGAGGTGCTTGCTCAGATTTTGTCTCTGGATTTGTGTCAACAATGTGGGTGGAATGCTGGCGTGGCCTCATGGGTTGTGGACGGTTTTCCTTCTCTGAGGATTTGACCCAATCCCAATAGTTTGTGTATGTTCTGTGGGATGGGAGGAGTCCTTTCTTTTTTTTTATTTTATTTTATTTTATTTTTTGTACCTCATGTGTCCCAATAAAGGAGGGATTCCAGAGCAGAGTCCTCGGGAGGGACAACTGGACAACCCCACCTCTGTTTTAGTTTGGGGGCCTAGGGGCATGGCAAGTCCAATATGTGGGCTCTTGATTCATACACTGAGAGGCCTTCCTTGAGGACAGGGCTCATGCTGAGGGTCACAATGCCTATTTGTGCCAACAAGGCCCTCAAGCATGGGAAGGGCCTCATGGGCCACGCTGGATTCTCCGACACTGAACGTTGGAGAATATGCCAACCACAAGGTTTCTGGCCATGGCGAAGGAAGAGTTGTGACTTCTGCATCACGTTCACCCCTGGACAGTGTTTGGAGTTTAGGTCTAGGTTCTGAAACCCGAAAACCGAGGTTGGGAAGAGATGAAGACCTAAGGACCTGTTGGGTCCAATGAGCTCAGTGTGCGGCCAGCTGTTGAGCGTAGGTCTGGAGGTGTGGGCTCATGCTGTGTCAGACAAGGCATTAGACAGGGTAGACTGAATATTTGGGGTGCAGTCGAGTGGCGTTCAATTGATCCTCATTCGGGTCTCTAGGTAGTTTCATAAGACAACGTTTTTTCTCTGGGAGGGCAGGCAGAGTGCTGCATTGTGGCCCCAGTATTGCCAAACTGTAGGGCTTTTGGGCCAGGGGTGTGAGGACTGTAATCTGAGAACACAAGCTAGGCTTAGTTTTTGGGGTGAGGGCACAGAAGGCACACTCTGCAGAGCTGAATCATGATCTCATGCACCTGAAGTCAGGGCGAATATCAGACGTTTGCTCAGGTTGGAGTTTCTGTCCATGATGGCCCCTTTATAAAGTGGAGCGTCTCAAGAGGCCATGTAGATTTTCCCACAATGGGAGTTCTGAGATGCTCCAGACTGCAAAGATTCCTTCTGTGGGACACTTGAGACCTGTTGGATGGCTCTAGGATGTCCCATATGGAATGACTCCAGAGTAGGGTTCTAAGGATTGATGCCTAGGCAGCCCACCTCCCATTCTAGTTGTCTCCTAGCGACAAGGCAGGTTTGATCTGCAGGCCCTGGGGGAGAAACCAAGGGGGTTGAGTTGACATGGACTCTCCCGAGGATAGATCATAATGTGGGTTTAAGTCCATGGAGACCTTGGAATGGGGCGCTTGATCCGGGGCCCTGAAAGATTCTCCTAAACAGAGGTTTTTATAGAGCTCCAAAGAGTACATTTCCTATGTGGAGACGAGATTTTTCTGATGAGTGCCTCAGTAATCACCCTATGCTGGTATTGGAAACCAGGCCTCTGAGGAGAGATGCCTGGAAACAAAAGCAATGGATCTGATTAGGGCCTAAGTGCCTGTCCAGTTCAATCTTATTCTATGGGGATATCTGTCTCTGGGTCTGAGTGGAGGTAGTTTCCTAAATTGTGAAAGATCATCCCTGTTTGTCCTGGGCAGCCAACACTATTCGGATGGCCTCGGGGAGCTTGGAGGTTTCTCCTAATCTATAAGGTTGTGGCCAATGGAAATGGCAGAATTCCCCTGGAGAGGGAAGCCACAGTCCGGAGGTGTGGCTCCAGGGGCCCCAGCTTGGATGGTGTGTGGGCCAGGACTGTGGGGACAGAAGTCTGAAAACACAAACTCAGCTTAGGTTTGGGGATGTATGTATGAAGGCTCGATCTACAGAACGTGAGAATTTTCCGGGCTATGAACAAAGGGCGAGTATGTGGCGCTTGCTCAGGCTTGTCTCTGGATTTTGTGTCAACGGTGGCCGTGGAATGTCGGGGTGTCCTCAAGGGCCATGGACAATTCTTTCTCTGGTGATTTGGCCTGATCCCAAGGGGTTGGGATCATTCTGTGGATGGGAAAAGTCCTTTCTGTATTTTTTTTTTTTTACCTCAGGTGTCCCACCAAAGAGGGATTCCAGAGCAGAGCCCTGAGTCGGGTCACTAGACATCTCGAACTCTGGTTGAGATTGGGTGACTAGGGGCTTGGCAAGCCCCATATGTGGGCTGTTGTTCCAGTCACTAAGAGGCTTCACATGAGAATAGGGCTCACGCTGAGGGTCACAATATGTGTTTGTGCAAATTGTGGCCCTCAGGGATAGGTGGGACCTCATAGTCCATGCTGCTTTCTCCTACAATGAACGTTGGACAACATGCCAACCACAAGGTTTCTTGCTACGGCGAAGGAGAAGTTCTGATTCTTGCATCACGTTCACTCCTGGGCAGTGAGTGTAGATAAGGTCTAGGTTATGAAGGTGAAAATTGAGGTTGGGTAGAGATGATGGCCTAAAGCCATTGTGGGTATGATATGCTCAGTGTACGGCCAGCTGTCCTGGTGTTGGACTGGAGGTCTGCCCTCAGGCTGTGTCAGACAGGGCTTTAGTGCACAGGCTAGACTGTATAATTGGGGTATGGTCGAGTGGCATGCAGGTTGTTACTCATTTGGCGTTTCTGGTTAGCCCTATAGGGCAACATTTTTCTTCTGGAGGCCAGGCAGAGTGCTACATTGTGTCTCCAGAATTTCCAAACTGGAGGGGTGTGGCCAGGATTCTGAGGACGGAAGTCTGAGAACACAAGATAGGCTTAGGTTTCAAGACGAGGGCCCAGCAGGCACACTCTCAAGTGCTGAATCGAGATCTCATGCTTCTGAATTCAGGGCGAGGATCAGACTTTGGCTTAGGATGGAGTTTCTGTCCATGATGGCCCATTTATGAAGGTGTGGGGCATCATAAGGAAATGGAGGTTTTCTCACAGTGTTATTGTGTGATGCTTCAAACCACAAGGATTCATTCTGCGAGACAGTCAAGACAGGTTGTTTGGATTCAAGACGTCCCATAAAGAAGTTCTCCAGAGCAGGGTTCTAAGGATGGATGCCTGGGCAGCCCGCCTCCCATTCTAACTGTCTCCTAGTGACAAGGAAGGTTTGATCTGCTGGCTCTGGGTGAGCAGCCGAGTGGGCTGATTTGAAATGGACTCTCCTGAGAATGTTTCATAATGTAAGTTTGTGTCCTTGGAGACCTTGGGATTGGGCCATGGTGCCAGCGCCCTGAAGGATCCTCCTAACCTGAGGTATTGACACAGCTCCAAAGAGCAAGTTTCCCATGTGGAGATGAGATCTGTTCTGATTGTTTCCTTAGGAAACCCCCATATTCTGATATTGGAAACCAGGCCTCTGAGGAGAGATACCTAGAAACCAAAGCAATGCATCAGAAGTTGGCTCAGGTTGGAGTTTCTGTCTATGATGGCCCCTTTATAAAGGGGAGCATCTCATGAGGCCATGTAGGTTTTCCCATGATAGGAGTTGTGAGATGCTCCAATCTGCAAGGATTCCTTCTGTGGGACAGTCAAGACCTGTTGGAAGGCTCCAGGACATCCCATATGGAACGGCGCCAGAGCAGGATTCCATGGATGGATGCCTAGAGAGTCTGCTTTGCATTCCAGTTGTCTCCTAGCGACAAGGCAGGTTTGATATTCTGCCTCTGGGGGAGTAATCGACGGGGCTGAGTTGAAATGTACTCTCCTGCCAAATGGTCATAATGCGGGTATGTGTCCATGGAGACCTTGGAATAGGGCGGTTGCTCCGGCTACCTGAAGGTTTCTCCTAACTGGAGGCTTTTACAGAGCTCCAAAGGATAAGTTTCCCATGTGAAGACAAGATTTGTTCTGATTGGTATCTCTGGAATCCCCCATATGCTGGTATTGGAAAACAGGCCTCTGAGGAGAGATGCTTAGAAAAAAAAGCAATGGAACCAATTACATTCTAGGGGCCAGTCCAGTTTAATCTTCTTCTCTTGGGTTATCTGTCTACGGGTGAGTTGACGTCGTTCCTCAGCTTGTGAGAGATCGCCCCACTTTGTCCTGGGTGGCCTACACTATTGGAATGGCCTCTGGGACTTTGGAGGTTTCTCCTTATCTGTAGGGTTGTGGCCAATGGAATGGGAAGAATTTCCTTGGAGAGGGCAGGCACAGTCCTGAGGTGTGGCTCCAGGGGCCTCAGTCTGGAGGGTGTGTGGGACAGGGATGTCAGGATAGAAGTCTGAAAACACAAACTCGGCTTAGGTTTGGGGACGTAGGTATGGCAGGACCAATCTACAGACTATGAGGAGAATTTTTTGGGCTATGACCTAAGGGTGAGTGTGAACGCTTGCTGAAGCTTATGTCTCTGGATTTTGTGTCAATAGTGGCCGTGGAATGTCGGGCTGGCCTCAAGGGTCATGGACGAGTCTTTCTCTCTGGACCCCAATCACTTGGGATGGCCCAATCCCAAGTGATTGGGGTCATTCTGTGAGTGGGAGGAGTCCTTTCTGTGTTTATTTACCTCAAATGTCCCACCAAAGAGGGATTCCAGAGCAGAGCCCTGAGTAGGGGTGACTAGATGTCTCTACCTCTGGTTAAGATTGGGTGACTTGGGGCATGGCAGGCCCCATATGCGGGCTCATGGTCCAGCCACTGAGAGGCTTTACTTGAGGACAAGGCTCAAACTGAGGGTCCCAATGTGTGTTTGAGTCCACCGCAGCTCTTAAGCATATGCAGGGCCTCAGGGACCCTACACTACCCTCAGGGGCCCTACTACTACCCCTGTAGGCCCTACAGGGGTCCTACACTGAACGTTGGACAAGATGCCAACCACAAGATTCTGGCGAGAGGGAAGGAGGAGTTCTGATTTCTGCATCACGTTCACCCATGGGAAGTGAGTAGAGATAAGGTCTAGGATTCTGTAGCCTGAAAACCGAAGTTGGAAAGAGATGGCGACCTAAGGCCATGGCGGTTCAGATGTTCTCAGTGTACTGCAAGCTGTCTGGGTGTCGGTTGGGAATTCAGGCCTCAGGTTCTGTCAGAAAGGGCATTAGTGCACAGGCTAGACTATATAATTGGTGTACAGTTGAGTGACGTGCAGGTTTATCCTCATTGGAGGTTTCTGGGTAGACCCATAGGGCAATATTTTTCTTCTAGAGGGCAGGCAGAGTGCAGCACTGTGTCATCGGAAATCCCAAAATAGAGGGCGTGTGGTCCAGGAGAGTGAGGACGGAAGTCGGAGAACACTAGCTATGCTTAGGTTTTGGGGTGAGGGCACAGCAGGTACACTCTGAAGAGCTGAATCAAGATCTCGTGCATCTGAAGTCAAGGCGAAGATCAGCTGTTGGCTCAGTTTGGAGTTTCTTTCCATGATCTGCCTTCATGAAGATTGGGGGCATCATGTGACCTTGGAAGCTTTCCATGATATGAGTTGTTAGGTGGTCCATGCACAAGGACTCCTGTGGGACAGTCGAGACCTGTTGGATGGCTCAAGGATGTCCCATAAGGAACGACGCAAGAGCAGGGTTCTAAGGATGGATGCCTGAAGAGCCCAACTCGCATTTCAATTGTCTCCTAGCGACAAGGCAGGTTCAATCTGCTGGCTCTGGAGTAGCAACCGAGGGGGTTTAGTTGAAATGGACTCTCCTGAGGATGGGTCATAATTTGGGATTGTGTCCATGGAGATATTCAAATGGGGCAGTGGCTCCAGTGACCTGAAGTTTTCTCCTAACTGGAGGTTATGACACAGCTCCATAGAGCAAGATTCCCATGTGGAGACGAGATTTTTTCTGATAGGTAGCTCTGGAAACCCCCTTATGCTGGTATTGGAATCCAGGCCTCTGAGGAGAGATGCCTGAAAACAAAAGCAATGGATCCAATTAGGGCCTAGGTGCCTGTCTTGTTCAATATTCTTTTCTATGGATATCTGTCTAAGGTTCTGATTGGAGGTAGTGGCTCAGCTTGTGCCAGAGGGTCCCTGTATGTCCAGGACATCCTACACTATTGGGATGGCCTCAGAGATTTTGGATGATTCTCCTAATCTGTCAGGTTGTGCCACATGAATGAGCAGAATTCCCTTGGAGAGGGCAGGCACAGTCCTGAGGTGTGGCTCCATGGGGCCCAGCCTTTAGAATGTGTGGGTGAGGACAATGGAGACAGACGTCTGAAAACACAAACTAGGCTTAGGTTTGGGGACATAGGTATGGCAGGCCCGATCTACAGACCTTGAGAATTTTGGGGGCTCTGAACAAAGGGCAAGTGTGTGGCGCTTTTTCAGGTTTTTGTCTCCGGATTTTGTGTCAATGGTGGCCGTGGAATGTCAGGCTGGCCTCATCGACCATGGACGAGTATTTCTCTCTGTGGAATTGGCCAGATTCCAAGTGTTTGGGGTCATTCTTTGGATGGTAGGAGTCCTTACTTTTTTTTTTTTTATCTTGGTTTTTTTTTTTTTTTCCTTATGTGTCCCACCAAAGAGAGATTCCAGAAAAGAGCTCTGAATAAGGTTGACTAGACTTCTCAAGCTCTGGCTAGGATTGGGGGAGTAAGGGCATGGCAAGTCCCATATGCAGGCTCTTGGTCCAGCCCCGGAGAGGCTTTCCTTGAGGCCAGGGTTCATGCTTAGGGTCCTAATGTGTGTTTGTGCCCATCGCAGCCCTCAAGCATGTCTGAGGCCTCATGGGCCATGCTGGGTTCTCATATACTGAACGTTGGACAACATGCCAACCACAAGGTTTCTGGTCATGGGGAAGGTGAAGTTCTGATTGCTGCATCACGTACATCACTTAGTTGTGAGTGGAGATAATGTCTAGGTTCTGAAGCCTGAAGACCAAGGTTGGGAAGAGATGATGACCTAAGGCCATGGCATGTTCGATGTGTTCAGTGTGAGGCCAGGTGTCTGGGTGTCGGTCACGAGGTCTGTGGTCAGGCTGTGTCAGACAGGGCATTAGTGCCCAGGCTAGACTGTATAATTGGGGTACAGTCTAGAGAATTGCAGGTTGATCCTCATTTGATGTTTCTGGGTAGACCCCTAGGGCAAAGTCTCTCTTCTGGAGGGCAGGCAGAGTGCTGCATTTTGTCTCCAGAATTCCCAAAGTGGAAGGCTTGTGGGCCAGGAGTGTGAGGACGGAAGTCTGAGAACGTGAGCTGGCTTAGGTTTTGGGGCGAGGGCAAGGCAGGCACACTCTGCAGAGCTGAATTGAGATCTCATGCATCTGAAGTCAGGGCGAGGATCAGACGGGAGTTTCTGTCCATGATGTCCTCTACCTGAAGGTGGAGGCATCACGAGGCCATGGAGGTTTTCCCACGGTGCGAGTGTGTGATGCTGCAAACCACAAGGATTCCTTCTGCAGGACAGTTGAGACCTGTTGAATGGATCAAGGACACCCCATTAGGAATTTCTCCAGAGCAGAGTTCTAACAACGGATACCTGGGCAACGAACTCGCATTCCAATTGTCTCCTAGTGACAAAGCAGGTTTGATCTGCTGGCACTGGGTGAGCAACCACCAGGTTTGAGTTGAAATGGACTCTCCTGAGGATGGGTCATAATGTGGGATTGTGTCCATTGAGACATTGGAATGGGGCGGTGGCTCCAGTGACGTGAAATTTTCTCCTAACTGGAGGTTTTGACACAGTTCCATATAGCATGATTCCCATGTGGCATGCGATTTGTTCTGATTGGTAGCTCCAGAAACCCCCATGTGCTGGTATTGGAATCCAGGCCTCTGAGGAGAGATACGTGAAAACAAAAGCAATGGATCCGTTTAGGGCCTAGGTGCCTGTCCTGTTCAATCTTCTTTTCTATGGATATCTATCTACAGGTCTGATTGGAGGTAGTGGCTCAGCTTGTGGCAGATGGTCCCTGTTTGTCCCGGACATCCTACAATATTGGGGTGGCCTCGGGGACTTCGGATGTTTCTCCTAATCTGTCAGGTTGTGCCAAAGGAATGATCAGAATTCCCATGGAGAGGGCAGGCACAGTCCTGAGGTGTGGCTCCATGGGGCCAAGCCTTGAGGGTGTGTGGGCCAGGACAATGGAGACAGAAGTCTGAAAACACAAACTTGGCTTAGGTTTGGGGACATAGGTATGGCAGGCCCGATCTACAGACCGTGAGAATTTTTCAGGCTTTGAACAAAGGGCGAGTGTGTGGCGCTTTTTCAGGCTTTTGTCTCCGGATTTTGTGTCAATGGTGGCCGTGGAATGTCAGGATGGCCTCATCAGCCATGGACGAGTATTTCTCTCTGTGAATTTGGCCCAATTCCAAGTGTTTGCGGTCATTCTTTGGACGGTAGGAGTCCTTTCTCTATTTTTTTTTAACCTCATGTGTCCCACCAAGGAGGGATTCTAGAGAAGAGATCTGAGTAGGTGTGACTAGACTTCTCAAGAACTGGTTAAGGCTTGGGGAGTAGGGGCATGGTAATCTCCATATGTGGGCTCTTGGTCCAGCCCCGGAGAGGCTTTACTTGAGGCCAGGGATCATGCTTAGGATCCTAATGTGTGTTTGTGCGCATCGCAGCCCTCAAGCATGTCTGAGGCCTCATGGGCCATGCTGGTTTCTCCTACATTGCACGTTGGACAACATGCCAACCACAGGGTTTCTGGTCATGGGGAAGGAGGAGTTCTGATTTCTGCATCACGTACACGGCATGGCAGTGAGTAGAGATAAGGTCTAGATTCTGAAGCCTGAAAACCGAGGTTGGTAAGAGATGACAACCTAAGGCCATGGTGGGTCCGATGCACTTAGTGTGCGGCCAGATGTCTGTGTCCATCATGAGGTCTGGGCTCAGGCTTTGTCAGGCAGGGCATTAGTCCCCAGGCTAGACTGTATAATTGGGGTACAGTCGAGTGATGTGAAGGTTGGTCCTCATTTGGGGTTTCTGGTTGGCCCCATAGGGCAAAGATTTTCTTCTGGAGGGCAGGCAGAGTGCTGCATTCTGGCTCCAGAATTGCCAACTTCAGGGCTTGTGGGCCAGGTGTTTTAGGACAGAAGTCTGAGAACACAAGTTCAGGTTTGAATTCGCAGCGGTGACATGGCAGGCACACTCTACAGACCTGAAATGAGATCTCGTGCATCTGAAGTCAGGGCGAGGATCAGATGTTGGCTTAGGTTGGAGTTTCTGTACATGATGTCCCCTTCATGAAGGTGGGGGGGGGCATCAGGAAACCATGGAAGATTTCCAACTTTGTGAGTGTGTGATGCTCCAAACCACAAGGATTCCGTCAGCGGGACAGTCACGACCTTTTGGATGGATCAAGGACGTCCCATAAGAAATGCTCCAAAGCACAGTTCTAATGATGGATGCCTGGGCAGTCCAACTTGCATTCCAGTTGTGTCCTAGTGAAAAGGAGGATTTGATCTGCTGTCACTGGGGGAACAACCGAGGGGGCTGAATTGAAATGGAATCTCATGAGGATCAGTCGATGTGGATTTGTGTCCATGGATCCCTTGGAATGGGGCAGTGGCTCTGTTGCCCTGAATAATTCTCCTAACCTGAGGTTTTGATGCAGCTCCAAAGAGCAAGTTTCCCATGTAGAGACGAGATTTGTTCTGAAACCCCCACAACCTGGTATTGGAAACCAAGCATCTGGGGAACAATGACTGGAATCCAAAGCAATGGATCTGATTACGGTCTAGGGGCCTGTCCTTTTCAATATTCTCCTCTGAGTGTCTCTGTCTAAGATTCAGAATGGAGGTCACTGCTCAGCTTGTGTCAGATCACCCATGTTTGTTGGGGGAGGCCAACACTATTGGACTGGTCTTGGGAATTGGAGGTTTCTCCTCATCTGTAAGGTTGTGGCAAATGAAACGGGCAGAGTTCCCTTGGAGAGCACTGGCACAGTCCTTAGGTGTGACACCACCTTTCTGGGTGTCATCCAGGAGGTCCAGGCTCAGGCTGTGTCAGACAGGGCATTAGTGCCAAGCTTAGACTGTATAATTGGAGTAAAGTTGAGTGGCATGCAGGTTGATCCTCATTTGGCGTTTCTGGGTAGCCCCAGGGGCAACGTTTTTCTTCTGGAGGGAAGAAAGAGTGCTGCATTGTGGCGACGGAATTCTCACACTGGAGGGCTTGTGGGCCAGAATTGTGAGGAAGGAAGTGTGAGAACACAAGCTAGGCTTAGGTTTTGGGTCAAAATCATGGCAGGCACACTCTGTAGAGCTAAATCTAAATCTCATGCATCTGAAGTCAGGGCGAGGATTAGACGTAGGCTCAGGTTGAAGTTTCTGTTCTGGATGGCCCCTTCATGATGGTGGGGGGCATCATGGGGCTATGGAGACTTTCCCACGATTGGCATTGTATGTTGCTCCAATCGGCAAGGATTCCTTCTACGGGACAGTCGAGACCGGTCGGATTGCTCCAGGATGTCCCATGCGGAACCACGGCAGTGCAGGGTTCTAAGGATGGATTCCTGGAGTGCCCGCCTCACATTCCTATTGTCTCCTAGTGACAAGGCAGGTTCGATCTGCTTCTTTTGGGGAGCAACCAAAGGGGATGTGTTGAAATGGACTCGCCTGCGGATGGGTCATAATGTGGGTTTGTGTCCATGGAGACCTTGGAATGGGGTGTTGGCTGCTGGGACCTGAAGGTTTCCCTTAACTGGAGGTTGTGACACAGCTCCAAAATGCATGTTTCCCATGTGGAAATGAGATTTGTTCAAACTGGTACCTCCAGAAGAACACATATGCTGGTATTGGAAACCAGGCCTCTGAGGAGAGATGCCTGGAATCAAAAGCAATGGATCTGATTAGGTCCTAGGTGCCTGTCCGGTTCAATCTTCTTCTCTGGGGTTATCTGTCTATGGGTCTGAGTTGAAGTAGTTGCTCATCTTGGGACAGATCACCCTGTTTGCCCTGAGTGGCCAACACTATTGGGATGGCCTCAGGGACGTTGGAGTGTTCTCCTAATCTTTAGGGTTGTGGCCAATGGAATGGGCAGAATTTGCTTGGAGAAGGCAGGCACAGTCCTGAGGCATGGCTCCAGGGGCCCCAGCCTGGAGGGTGTGTGGGCCAGGACAGTGGGGACAGAAATCTGAAAACCCAAACTCAGCTTAGGTTTGGGGACGTAGGTATGACAGGCCTGATCTATAGACCGTGAGGAGAATTTTTCAGGCTATGAACAAAGGGCAAGTGTGAGGCATATATCCAGGCTTTTGTCTCTAGATTTTGTGTCAATGGTGGCCATGGAATGACGGGATGGCCTCTTTGGCCATGGATGATTCTTTCTCTTTTAAGATTTGGTTAGATCCCAAGTTTTGGGGCTCATTCAGGGGATGGAGGAGACCCTTCGATATTTTTTTCCTCAGGGGTTCCAGAGCAGAGACCTGAATAGGGGTGACTAGACCTCTCAACCTGTCATTAATATTGGGGGACTAGGGATGGCAATGCGGGTTCTTGGTCCAGCCCCTGAGAGGCTTTACTTGAGGACAGGGCTCACACAGAGGGTCCCAATGTGTTTGTGCCCATTGCGGTTCTCAAGCATGGGCGGGGACTCATGGGCTACAATGGATTCTCCTACACTGAACGTTGGAAAACATGCCAACCACAAGGTTTCTTGCCTTGAGGAAGAAGGAGTTTCATTTCTGCATCACGTTCACCCCTGGGTAGTGAGTATATATAAGGTCTAGGTTCTGAAGCCTGAAAACCAAGGTTGGGAAGAGATGATGACCTAAAGCCATGGCGGGTCTGATGTGCTCAGTGTACAGCCAGCTGTCTGGGTGTCGGTTGGGAATTCAGACCTCAGGCTGTGCAAGACAGGGCATTAACGCCGAAGCGAAACTGTATAATTGGGGTAGAGTCAAGTGGCATGCAGGTTGATCCTCATTTGGTGTTTCTAGTTAGCCCCATAGGACAACGTTTCTCTTCTGGAGGGCAGTCAGAGTGCTGCATTGTGTCTCTCCAGAATTCCCTAACTGGAGGGCTGGTGGGCTCGGAGTGTGAGGACGAAGTCTGAGAACAATAGCTAGGTTTTGCTTCGGGGCGGGGTTTCGGCAGGCACACTCTGCAGAGTTGAATCAAGATTTCGTGCATCTGAAGTCAGGGCGAGGATTAGACGTTGGCTCAGGTTGGAGTTTCTGTCCAAGATGGCTCTTTCATGAAGGGGACGGTGCACCACGAGGCCACAGAGCTTTTCCCATGATGGGAGTGGTGAGGTGCTCCAAAGCGCAAGGATTCCTTCTGCAGGACAGCTGTGACCTGTTGGATGGCTCCAGGACGTCCCATATGGAATTACTTCAGAGTAGTTTTCTACAGATGGATGCCTAGCCAGCCCGCCTCACATTCCAATTGTCTCCTAGTGACAAGATAGGTTCGATCTGCTGGCTCTAGGGGAGCACCCAAGGGCACTGAGTTGAAATAGACTCTCCTGCAGATGGGTCCTAATGTGGGATTGTGTCCATGGAGACCTTGGAATGAGGTGGTGGCACCGGGGCCCTGAAGGATTTTCCTAGCCGGAGGTTTGGACACAGCTTGAAAGAGCACGTTTCCCATGTGGAGAAGACATTTGTTCTGACTGATGACTCAGGAAACCCCCATATGGTGGTATTGAAAACCAGGCCTCTGAGGTTCTGACATAGCTCCACGAGCAAGTTTCCAATGTGCAGACAAGACTTGCTCTGAAGGGGCCTCTGGAAACCCCATAGGCTGGTATTGGAAACCAGGCCTCTGAGAAGAGATGCCTGGAAACCAAAGCAATGGATCTGATTAGGGCCTAGGGGCCTGTCCAGTTCAATGTTCTTCTCTGGGGACATCTGTCTCTGAGTCTGTGTGGAGCTAGTTGCTCAGCTAGTGTCAGATCACCCCTGTTTGTACCAAGCGGCCTACAATATTGGTATGGTCCCAGGGACATTGGAGATTTCTCCTGATTTATATGGTTGTGGCCAATGGAATATGAAGAATTCCCTTTGAGAGGGCAGGAACAATCCTGAGGTGTGGTTCCAGGGGCCCTAGCATGTGTCCTCAAAAGCCTGATACCAATACGAGCATAGGGGTTTTCCTGAGGCACCCATCAGAACTCATCTCGTCTCCACAAGGAAACCTCTGCATGGGAGCCATGTCCAAAGCTTAGGAGAGTACTTCAGAGTCCCGGTGCCACCGCCCCATTCCAAGGCCCTCATGGACACAAAAACACATTAGGACCCATCCTCAGGAAAGTCCATTTCAACTCAACCACCCCGGTTGCTCCCGCAGTGCCATCAGATCTATACTGTCTTGTTGCTAGGAGACAATTGGAATGCGAGGCGGGCTTCCCAGGCATCCATCCGCGAACGGTGCTCTGGAGTCATTCCATATGGGATGTCCTGGAGCTGTCCAACAGGTCCCAATTGTCCCACAGAAGGAATCCTTGAAGGGGGCATCTAACAACTCCCAACGTGGGAAAACCTCAATGGCCTCGAGATTCCGCTCCCTTTATGAAGCGGCCGTCATGCTCAGAAACTCCAACCTGAGCCAACGTCTGATGCTCGCCCTGACTTCAGATGCATGAGATATTGGTTCAGATCTGCATGGGGTACCTGCCGTGCCCTCGCCCTGAAACCCAAGTCTAGTTTGTCTTCTCAGACTTCCGTCCTCACACTCCTGGCCCCGAAGCCCTCAAGTTTGGCAATTCCGGACCCACAATGCAGCACTCTGCCTGCCCTCTAGAAAAAAAATTATTGCCTCATGAGCTGCCCAGGCACCTTAAATGAGGGTAAACCTACACAGCACTCGACTTTACCCAAATTATATAGTCTAACCTGGGCACTAATACACTGTCGAACACAACCTGAGCCCGGACCTCCTGACCAACACCCAGAAAGCTGACCGCACACTGAGCACATAAAACCCGCCATGGCTTTAGGTCATCATCTCTTCCCTACCTCAGTTTTCAGCTTCACAACCGAGACCTTATCTCCAATCACTGCCCAGGGGTGAGTGTGATGGAGAAATCAGAACTCCTCCTTACCCATGGCAAGAACCCTTGTGGTTGGCACGTTGTCCAACGTTCAGTGTAGGAGAAACCAGCATTCACCCTGAGGCCCCGCCCATTCTTGAGTGTTACGAGGGCATACACACGCATTGAGACCCTCAGCATGAGTCCTGTCCTCTAGTAAGTCCTCTCAGTGGCTGGACCATTAGATATCATAATGGGCTTGACATGTCCCTAAGCCCCAATTTTTTACCAGATTTCTGATTGTCCAGTCGCCCCTCCTCAGGGCTCTAATCTGGAATCCCTCATTTGGTGGGACACCTGAGGTTAAAAAAGAAAACAACAACAACAACAACAACAAAAAACGGACTTCTTCCAGCCCACAGAATGTCCCCAAACTCTTTGGACGGGGCCAAACCACCAGAGAGTAAGACTCGTCCATTTCCCATGAAGTCACCCAGAAATTCCACGACCATGAGTGACACGATATCCGGAGCCAATAACTTGAGCAGGAGCCTCACACTCGCCCTTCTTTCAAATCCTGAAGAGTTCTCCTCATGGTCTGTAGATCAGTCCTGCCATACCTATGACCCGAAACATAAGCCGAGTTTGTGTTTTCAGACAACTGTCCAAACAGCCCTGGCCTACACAACCTACAGGCTCAGGCCCCTGGAGCCAAACCTGAGGATTGTACTTGCCCTCTCCAAGGGAATTGTGTGTGCCCATTCCAATGGCCACAACCCTTCTAATAGGATAAACCTCCAAAGTCCCTGATCCATCTCAATAGTGGTGGCTTCCCAGGAACAACAGGGGCAATCTGAGCCCAACTGAGCACCTACCTGCACTCATTCCCATAGACAGATGTCCCCAGAGGTAAAAAGGAAAGAACAGGCCCCTAGGCACTAATCAGATCCATTGCTTTGGTTTCCAGGCATCTCTCCTCAGAGGCCTGGATTTCAAAAGCAGCATATAGCTGTTTCTTGACTCACCCATCAGAAAACACCTCATCTACACATGGGAAACTTGCACGTTGGAGCTGTGTCAAAGCTTCAGTTTAGGAGAAACCTTAAGGTCCCCAGTGCCACCGCTTCATTCTAAGGTCTCCATAGACACAAAAACACGTTAGGACCCATCCCCAGGGGTGTCCAATTCAACACAGCGTCCTCGGTTGCTCCCCACAGATCCAGGAGATCTAACCTGTTTTGTTGCTAGGAGACAATTGGAATGCGAGGTGGGCTACTCAGCCATCCATCCTTAGAACCCTGCTCAGAATCATTGGCCTGGAGCCAAACAACAGGTCTCAATTGTCCTGCAGAAGACTCTCTGCAGTTTGGAGCTTCTCACAACTACCATCGTGGGAAAACACCCATGGCCTCGTGATGACCACCCCCATTCATGAAGGGGCCATCAGACCAGAAACTCCAACCTGAGCGATCGTCTAATCCTTGCCCTGACTTCAGATGCACGAGATCTCGATTCAGGTCTGTAGATTGTGCCTGCCATATCCTCACCTCGAAACCTAAGCCTAGCTTGTGTTCTTAGACATTTGTCGTCAGACTACTGGCCCACAAGCCCTCCAGTTTGGCAATCCAGAACTACAATGCAGCACTCTGCCGGACCTCCAGAAGAAAAACATTGTCCTCTGGGGCTACCCAGTAACCACAAATGAGGATCAACCTGCACCGACCTTGGCTGTACCCCAAATACATAGGCTGACCAGGGCACTAATGCCCTTTCTGACACAGCCTGAGCCTGGACCCCCTGGCCCCTCCCAGACAGTTGGCCGCACACTGAGCACATCTAGCCGCCATGGCCTTAGGTCGTCATCTCTTCCCAAACTCGGTTTGCAGGTTTCAGAACCTAGACCTTATCTCCAAACACTGCCCAGGGTTGAAGGTGATACAGAAATCAGAACTCCTTCCCCATGGCAAGAAACCTTGTGGTTGGCATGTTGTCCAACGTTCAGTGTCGTTGAAACCAGTGTGGCCCATGAGGCCCCGCCCATGCTCACGGGCCACATTGGTCACAAACACACATTGTGACCCTCAGGCTGAGCCCAGTCCTCAAGTAAAGCCACTCAGTGGCTGGATGAAGAGATAGCATATTGGGCTTGCCATGCCCCTTGGCCCACATTTTTATCCATAGTTCGGGTTGTCCCTTCAGTCTTCCCCACGGCTTGGCTTTGGAATTCCTCTTTTGGTGGGACACCTGAGGTAACAAAATTGAAAAGAGTCCTCCCATCCCACAGATTAACGAAAAGCAATTGGGAATCGGGCCAAATACTCAGAGAGGAAGATTCGTCCATGGCCCATGAGGCCTCCCCGACATTCCACGGACATCGCTGGTACAAAATCCAGAGACAAAAGCCTGAGTAAGCGCCTCAGACTAGCCTTTCTTCATATCCTGAAGAGTTCTTCTCATGGTTGTAGATCGGGCCTGCCATATCTACGTCCCCAATCCTAAGCTGAGTTTGTGTTATCAGACTTCTGTCCTCAAAGTCTTGGGCCACACACCCTCCTGGCTGGGCACCTGGCGCCACACATTAGGACTGTGCCTACCAATCCATGGGAATTCTGCCCATTCCATGGTCCAAAATCGTACAAATTAGGAGAAACCTCCAAAGTCCCTGAGGCCATCCCAATAGTGTAGGTCGCCCGGAACAAACAAGGGCTGTCTGACACCAGCTGATAATCGACCTCCACTCAGACCATAGATAGATGTCCCCAGAAAAGAAGATTGAACCAGACAGGACCCTAGGCCATAATAGGATCCATTGCTTTGGGTTACAGGCATGTGTCCTCAAAAGCCTGATTCCAATACGGGCATAGGGGTTTTCCTGAGGCACCCATCAGAACTCATCTCGTCTCCACAAGGAAACCTCTGCATGGGAGCCATGTCCAAAGCTTAGGAGAGTACTTCAGAGTCCCGGTGCCACCGCCCCATTCCAAGGCCCTCATGGACACAAAAACACATTAGGACCCATCCTCAGGAAAGTCCATTTCAACTCAACCACCCCGGTTGCTCCCGCAGTGCCATCAGATCTATACTGTCTTGTTGCTAGGAGACAATTGGAATGCGAGGCGGGCTTCCCAGGCATCCATCCGCGAACGGTGCTCTGGAGTCATTCCATATGGGATGTCCTGGAGCTGTCCAACAGGTCCCAATTGTCCCACAGAAGGAATCCTTGAAGGGGGCATCTAACAACTCCAACGTGGGAAAACCTCAATGGCCTCGAGATTCCGCTCCCTTTATGAAGCGGCCGTCATGCTCAGAAACTCCAACCTGAGCCAACGTCTGATGCTCGCCCTGACATCAGATGCATGAGATATTGGTTCAGATCTGCAGGGGGTACCTGCCGTGCCCTCGCCCTGAAACCCAAGTCTAGCTTGTCTTCTCAGACTTCCGTCCTCACACTCCTGGCCCCGAAGCCCTCAAGTTTGGCAATTCCGGACCCACAATGCAGCACTCTGCCTGCCCTCTAGAAAAAAAATTATTGCCTCATGAGCTGCCCAGGCACCTTAAATGAGGGTAAACCTACACAGCACTCGACTTTACCCAAATTATATAGTCTAACCTGGGCACTAATACACTGTCGAACACAACCTGAGCCCGGACCTCCTGACCAACACCCAGAAAGCTGACCGCACACTGAGCACATAAAACCCGCCATGGCTTTAGGTCATCATCTCTTCCCTACCTCAGTTTTCAGCTTCACAACCGAGACCTTATCTCCAATCACTGCCCAGGGGTGAGTGTGATGGAGAAATCAGAACTCCTCCTTACCCATGGCAAGAACCCTTGTGGTTGGCACGTTGTCCAACGTTCAGTGTAGGAGAAACCAGCATTCACCCTGAGGCCCCGCCCATTCTTGAGTGTTACGAGGGCATACACACGCATTGAGACCCTCAGCATGAGTCCTGTCCTCTAGTAAGTCCTCTCAGTGGCTGGACCATTAGATGTCATAATGGGCTTGACATGTCCCTAAGCCCCAATTTTTTACCAGATTTCTGATTGTCCAGTCGCCCCTCCTCAGGGCTCTACTCTGGAATCCCTCATTTGGTGGGACACCTGAGGTTAAAAAAGAAAACAACAACAACAACAACAACAACAAAAAACCGACTTCTTCCAGCCCACAGAATGTCCCCAAACTCTTTGGACGGGGCCAAACCTCCAGAGAGTAAGACTCGTCCATTTCCCATGAAGTCACCCAGAAATTCCACGACCATGAGTGACACGATATCCAGAGCCAAAAACTTGAGCAGGAGCCTCACACTCGCCCTTCTTTCAAATCCTGAAGAGTTCTCCTCATGGTCTGTAGATCAGTCCTGCCATACCTATGACCCGAAACATAAGCCGAGTTTGTGTTTTCAGACAACTGTCCAAACAGCCCTGGCCTACACAACCTACAGGCTCAGGCCCCTGGAGCCAAACCTGAGGATTGTACTTGCCCTCTCCAAGGGAATTGTGTGTGCCCATTCCAATGGCCACAACCCTTCTAATAGGATAAACCTCCAAAGTCCCTGATCCATCTCAATAGTGGTGGCTTCCCAGGAACAACAGGGGCAATCTGAGCCCAACTGAGCACCTACCTGCACTCATTCCCATAGACAGATGTCCCCAGAGGTAAAAAGGAAAGAACAGGCCCCTAGGCACTAATCAGATCCATTGCTTTGGTTTCCAGGCATCTCTCCTCAGAGGCCTGGATTTCAAAAGCAGCATATAGCTGTTTCTTGACTCACCCATCAGAAAACACCTCATCTACACATGGGAAACTTGCACGTTGGAGCTGTGTCAAAGCTTCAGTTTAGGAGAAACCTTAAGGTCCCCAGTGCCACCGCTTCATTCTAAGGTCTCCATAGACACAAAAGCACGTTAGGACCCATCCCCAGGGGTGTCCAATTCAACTCAGCGTCCTCGGTTGCTCCCCACAGATCCAGGAGATCTAACCTGTTTTGTTGCTAGGAAACAATTGGAATGCGAGGTGGGCTACTCAGCCATCCATCCTTAGAACCCTGCTCAGAATCATTGGCCTGGAGACAAACAACAGGTCTCAATTGTCCTGCAGAAGACTCTCTGCAGTTTGGAGCTCCTCACAACTACCATCGTGGTTAAACACCCATTGCCTCGTGATGACCACCCCCATTCTTGAAGGGGCCATCAGGGACAGAAACTCCAACCTGAGCGATTGTCTAATCCTTGCCCTGAATTCAGATGCACGAGATCTCGATTCAGGTCTGTAGACTGTGCCTGCCATATCCTCACCTCGAAACCTAAGCCTAGCTTGTGTTCTTAGACATTTGTCGTCATACTACTGGCCCACAAGCCCTCCAGTTTGGCAATCCAGAACTACAATGCAGCACTCTGCCGGACCTCCAGAAGAAAAACATTGTCCTCTGGGGCTACCCAGTAACCCCAAATGAGGATCAAACTGCACCGACCTTGGCTGTACCCCAAATACATAGGCTGACCAGGGCACTAATGCCCTTTCTGACACAGCCTGAGCCTGGACCCCCTGGCCCCTCCCAGACAGTTGGCCGCACACTGAGCACATCTAGCCGCCATGGACTTAGGTCGTCATCTCTTCCCAAACTCGGTTTTCAGGTTTCAGAACCTAGACCTTATCTCCAAACACTGCCCAGGGTTGAAGGTGATACAGAAATCAGAACTCCTTCCCCATGGCAAGAAACCTTGTGGTTGGCATGTTGTCCAACGTTCAGTGTCGTTGAAACCAGTGTGGCCCATGAGGCCCCGCCCATGCTCACGGGCCACATTGGTCACAAACACACATTGTGACCCTCAGGCTGAGCCCAGTCCTCAAGTAAAGCCACTCAGTGGCTGGATGAAGAGATAGCATATTGGGCTTGCCATGCCCCTTGGCCCCAATTTTTATCCATAGTTCGGGTTGTCCCTTCAGTCTTCCCCACGGCTTGGCTTTGGAATTCCTCTTTTGGTGGGACACCTGAGGTAACAAAATTGAAATGAGTCCTCCCATCCCACAGATTAACGAAAAGCAATTGGGAATCGGGCCAAATACTCAGAGAGGAAGATTCGTCCATGGCCCATGAGGCCTCCCCGACATTCCACGGACATCGCTGGTACAAAATCCAGAGACAAAAGCCTGAGTAAGCGCCTCAGACTAGCCTTTCTTCATATCCTGAAGAGTTCTTCTCATGGTTGTAGATCGGGCCTGCCATATCTACGTCCCCAATCCTAAGCTGAGTTTGTGTTATCAGACTTCTGTCCTCAAAGTCTTGGGCCACACACCCTCCTGGCTGGGCACCTGGCGCCACACATTAGGACTGTGCCTACCAATCCATGGGAATTCTGCCCATTCCATGGTCCAAAATCGTACAAATTAGGAGAAACCTCCAAAGTCCCTGAGGCCATCCCAATAGTGTAGGTCGCCCGGAACAAACAAGGGCTGTCTGACACCAGCTGATAATCGACCTCCACTCAGACCATAGATGGATGTCCCCAGAGAAGAAGATTGAACCAGACAGGACCCTAGGCCATAATAGGATCCATTGCTTTGGGTTACAGGCATGTGTCCTCAAAAGCCTGATTCCAATACGAGCATAGGGGTTTTCCTGAGGCACCCATCAGAACTCATCTCGTCTCCACAAGGAAACCTCTGCATGGGAGCCATGTCCAAAGCTTAGGAGAGTACTTCAGAGTCCCGGTGCCACCGCCCCATTCCAAGGCCCTCATGGACACAAAAACACATTAGGACCCATCCTCAGGAAAGTCCATTTCAACTCAACCACCCCGGTTGCTCCCGCAGTGCCATCAGATCTATACTGTCTTGTTGCTAGGAGACAATTGGAATGCGAGGCGGGCTTCCCAGGCATCCATCCGCGAACGGTGCTCTGGAGTCATTCCATATGGGATGTCCTGGAGCTGTCCAACAGGTCCCAATTGTCCCACAGAAGGAATCCTTGAAGGGGGCATCTAACAACTCCCAACGTGGGAAAACCTCAATGGCCTCGAGATTCCGCTCCCTTTATGAAGCGGCCGTCATGCTCAGAAACTCCAACCTGAGCCAACGTCTGATGCTCGCCCTGACTTCAGATGCATGAGATATTGGTTCAGATCTGCATGGGGTACCTGCCGTGCCCTCGCCCTGAAACCCAAGTCTAGTTTGTCTTCTCAGACTTCCGTCCTCACACTCCTGGCCCCGAAGCCCTCAAGTTTGGCAATTCCGGACCCACAATGCAGCACTCTGCCTGCCCTCTAGAAAAAAAATTATTGCCTCATGAGCTGCCCAGGCACCTTAAATGAGGGTAAACCTACACAGCACTCGACTTTACCCAAATTATATAGTCTAACCTGGGCACTAATACACTGTCGAACACAACCTGAGCCCGGACCTCCTGACCAACACCCAGAAAGCTGACCGCACACTGAGCACATAAAACCCGCCATGGCTTTAGGTCATCATCTCTTCCCTACCTCAGTTTTCAGCTTCAGAACCGAGACCTTATCTCCAATCACTGCCCAGGGGTGAGTGTGATGGAGAAATCAGAACTCCTCCTTACCCATGGCAAGAACCCTTGTGGTTGGCACGTTGTCCAACGTTCAGTGTAGGAGAAACCAGCATTCATCCTGAGGCCCCGCCCATTCTTGAGTGTTACGAGGGCATACACACGCATTGAGACCCTCAGCATGAGTCCTGTCCTCTAGTAAGTCCTCTCAGTGGCTGGACCATTAGATGTCATAATGGGCTTGACATGTCCCTAAGCCCCAATTTTTTACCAGATTTCTGATTGTCCAGTCGCCCCTCCTCAGGGCTCTACTCTGGAATCCCTCATTTGGTGGGACACCTGAGGTTAAAAAAGAAAACAACAACAACAACAACAACAACAACAAAAAACCGACTTCTTCCAGCCCACAGAATGTCCCCAAACTCTTTGGACGGGGCCAAACCACCAGAGAGTAAGACTCGTCCATTTCCCATGAAGTCACCCAGAAATTCCACGACCATGAGTGACACGATATCCAGAGCCAAAAACTTGAGCAGGAGCCTCACACTCGCCCTTCTTTCAAATCCTGAAGAGTTCTCCTCATGGTCTGTAGATCAGTCCTGCCATACCTATGACCCGAAACATAAGCCGAGTTTGTGTTTTCAGACAACTGTCCAAACAGCCCTGGCCTACACAACCTACAGGCTCAGGCCCCTGGAGCCAAACCTGAGGATTGTACTTGCCCTCTCCAAGGGAATTGTGTGTGCCCATTCCAATGGCCACAACCCTTCTAATAGGATAAAACTCCAAAGTCCCTGATCCATCTCAATAGTGGTGGCTTCCCAGGAACAACAGGGGCAATCTGAGCCCAACTGAGCACCTACCTGCACTCATTCCCATAGACAGATGTCCCCAGAGGTAAAAAGGAAAGAACAGGCCCCTAGGCACTAATCAGATCCATTGCTTTGGTTTCCAGGCATCTCTCCTCAGAGGCCTGGATTTCAAAAGCAGCATATAGCTGTTTCTTGACTCACCCATCAGAAAACACCTCATCTACACATGGGAAACTTGCACGTTGGAGCTGTGTCAAAGCTTCAGTTTAGGAGAAACCTTAAGGTCCCCAGTGCCACCGCTTCATTCTAAGGTCTCCATAGACACAAAAGCACGTTAGGACCCATCCCCAGGGGTGTCCAATTCAACTCAGCGTCCTCGGTTGCTCCCCACAGATCCAGGAGATCTAACCTGTTTTGTTGCTAGGAAACAATTGGAATGCGAGGTGGGCTACTCAGCCATCCATCCTTAGAACCCTGCTCAGAATCATTGGCCTGGAGACAAACAACAGGTCTCAATTGTCCTGCAGAAGACTCTCTGCAGTTTGGAGCTTCTCACAACTACCATTGTGGTTAAACACCCATTGCCTCGTGATGACCACCCCCATTCTTGAAGGGGCCATCAGGGACAGAAACTCCAACCTGAGCGATCGTCTAATCCTTGCCCTGAATTCAGATGCACGAGATCTCGATTCAGGTCTGTAGACTGTGCCTGCCATATCCTCACCTCGAAACCTAAGCCTAGCTTGTGTTCTTAGACATTTGTCGTCAGACTACTGGCCCACAAGCCCTCCAGTTTGGCAATCCAGAACTACAATGCAGCACTCTGCCGGACCTCCAGAAGAAAAACATTGTCCTCTGGGGCTACCCAGTAACCCCAAATGAGGATCAAACTGCACCGACCTTGGCTGTACGCCAAATACATAGGCTGACCAGGGCACTAATGCCCTTTCTGACACAGCCTGAGCCTGGACCCCCTGGCCCCTCCCAGACAGTTGGCCGCACACTGAGCACATCTAGCCGCCATGGACTTAGGTCGTCATCTCTTCCCAAACTCGGTTTTCAGGTTTCAGAACCTAGACCTTATCTCCAAACACTGCCCAGGGTTGAAGGTGATACAGAAATCAGAACTCCTTCCCCATGGCAAGAAACCTTGTGGTTGGCATGTTGTCCAACGTTCAGTGTCGTTGAAACCAGTGTGGCCCATGAGGCCCCGCCCATGCTCACGGGCCACATTGGTCACAAACACACATTGTGACCCTCAGGCTGAGCCCAGTCCTCAAGTAAAGCCACTCAGTGGCTGGATGAAGAGATAGCATATTGGGCTTGCCATGCCCCTTGGCCCCAATTTTTATCCATAGTTCGGGTTGTCCCTTCAGTCTTCCCCACGGCTTGGCTTTGGAATTCCTCTTTTGGTGGGACACCTGAGGTAACAAAATTGAAATGAGTCCTCCCATCCCACAGATTAACGAAAAGCAATTGGGAATCGGGCCAAATACTCAGAGAGGAAGATTCGTCCATGGCCCATGAGGCCTCCCCGACATTCCACGGACATCGCTGGTACAAAATCCAGAGACAAAAGCCTGAGTAAGCGCCTCAGACTAGCCTTTCTTCATATCCTGAAGAGTTCTTCTCATGGTTGTAGATCGGGCCTGCCATATCTACGTCCCCAATCCTAAGCTGAGTTTGTGTTATCAGACTTCTGTCCTCAAAGTCTTGGGCCACACACCCTCCTGGCTGGGCACCTGGCGCCACACATTAGGACTGTGCCTACCAATCCATGGGAATTCTGCCCATTCCATGGTCCAAAATCGTACAAATTAGGAGAAACCTCCAAAGTCCCTGAGGCCATCCCAATAGTGTAGGTCGCCCGGAACAAACAAGGGCTGTCTGACACCAGCTGATAATCGACCTCCACTCAGACCATAGATGGATGTCCCCAGAGAAGAAGATTGAACCAGACAGGACCCTAGGCCATAATAGGATCCATTGCTTTGGGTTACAGGCATGTGTCCTCAAAAGCCTGATTCCAATACGAGCATAGGGGTTTTCCTGAGGCACCCATCAGAACTCATCTCGTCTCCACAAGGAAACCTCTGCATGGGAGCCATGTCCAAAGCTTAGGAGAGTACTTCAGAGTCCCGGTGCCACCGCCCCATTCCAAGGCCCTCATGGACACAAAAACACATTAGGACCCATCCTCAGGAAAGTCCATTTCAACTCAACCACCCCGGTTGCTCCCGCAGTGCCATCAGATCTATACTGTCTTGTTGCTAGGAGACAATTGGAATGCGAGGCGGGCTTCCCAGGCATCCATCCGCGAACGGTGCTCTGGAGTCATTCCATATGGGATGTCCTGGAGCTGTCCAACAGGTCCCAATTGTCCCACAGAAGGAATCCTTGAAGGGGGCATCTAACAACTCCCAACGTGGGAAAACCTCAATGGCCTCGAGATTCCGCTCCCTTTATGAAGCGGCCGTCATGCTCAGAAACTCCAACCTGAGCCAACGTCTGATGCTCGCCCTGACTTCAGATGCATGAGATATTGGTTCAGATCTGCATGGGGTACCTGCCGTGCCCTCGCCCTGAAACCCAAGTCTAGTTTGTCTTCTCAGACTTCCGTCCTCACACTCCTGGCCCCGAAGCCCTCAAGTTTGGCAATTCCGGACCCACAATGCAGCACTCTGCCTGCCCTCTAGAAAAAAAATTATTGCCTCATGAGCTGCCCAGGCACCTTAAATGAGGGTAAACCTACACAGCACTCGACTTTACCCAAATTATATAGTCTAACCTGGGCACTAATACACTGTCGAACACAACCTGAGCCCGGACCTCCTGACCAACACCCAGAAAGCTGACCGCACACTGAGCACATAAAACCCGCCATGGCTTTAGGTCATCATCTCTTCCCTACCTCAGTTTTCAGCTTCAGAACCGAGACCTTATCTCCAATCACTGCCCAGGGGTGAGTGTGATGGAGAAATCAGAACTCCTCCTTACCCATGGCAAGAACCCTTGTGGTTGGCACGTTGTCCAACGTTCAGTGTAGGAGAAACCAGCATTCACCCTGAGGCCCCGCCCATTCTTGAGTGTTACGAGGGCATACACACGCATTGAGACCCTCAGCATGAGTCCTGTCCTCTAGTAAGTCCTCTCAGTGGCTGGACCATTAGATGTCATAATGGGCTTGACATGTCCCTAAGCCCCAATTTTTTACCAGATTTCTGATTGTCCAGTCGCCCCTCCTCAGGGCTCTACTCTGGAATCCCTCATTTGGTGGGACACCTGAGGTTAAAAAAGAAAACAACAACAACAACAACAACAACAACAAAAAACCGACTTCTTCCAGCCCACAGAATGTCCCCAAACTCTTTGGACGGGGCCAAACCACCAGAGAGTAAGACTCGTCCATTTCCCATGAAGTCACCCAGAAATTCCACGACCATGAGTGACACGATATCCAGAGCCAAAAACTTGAGCAGGAGCCTCACACTCGCCCTTCTTTCAAATCCTGAAGAGTTCTCCTCATGGTCTGTAGATCAGTCCTGCCATACCTATGACCCGAAACATAAGCCGAGTTTGTGTTTTCAGACAACTGTCCAAACAGCCCTGGCCTACACAACCTACAGGCTCAGGCCCCTGGAGCCAAACCTGAGGATTGTACTTGCCCTCTCCAAGGGAATTGTGTGTGCCCATTCCAATGGCCACAACCCTTCTAATAGGATAAACCTCCAAAGTCCCTGATCCATCTCAATAGTGGTGGCTTCCCAGGAACAACAGGGGCAATCTGAGCCCAACTGAGCACCTACCTGCACTCATTCCCATAGACAGATGTCCCCAGAGGTAAAAAGGAAAGAACAGGCCCCTAGGCACTAATCAGATCCATTGCTTTGGTTTCCAGGCATCTCTCCTCAGAGGCCTGGATTTCAAAAGCAGCATATAGCTGTTTCTTGACTCACCCATCAGAAAACACCTCATCTACACATGGGAAACTTGCACGTTGGAGCTGTGTCAAAGCTTCAGTTTAGGAGAAACCTTAAGGTCCCCAGTGCCACCGCTTCATTCTAAGGTCTCCATAGACACAAAAGCACGTTAGGACCCATCCCCAGGGGTGTCCAATTCAACTCAGCGTCCTCGGTTGCTCCCCACAGATCCAGGAGATCTAACCTGTTTTGTTGCTAGGAAACAATTGGAATGCGAGGTGGGCTACTCAGCCATCCATCCTTAGAACCCTGCTCAGAATCATTGGCCTGGAGACAAACAACAGGTCTCAATTGTCCTGCAGAAGACTCTCTGCAGTTTGGAGCTCCTCACAACTACCATCGTGGTTAAACACCCATTGCCTCGTGATGACCACCCCCATTCTTGAAGGGGCCATCAGGGACAGAAACTCCAACCTGAGCGATCGTCTAATCCTTGCCCTGAATTCAGATGCACGAGATCTCGATTCAGGTCTGTAGACTGTGCCTGCCATATCCTCACCTCGAAACCTAAGCCTAGCTTGTGTTCTTAGACATTTGTCGTCAGACTACTGGCCCACAAGCCCTCCAGTTTGGCAATCCAGAACTACAATGCAGCACTCTGCCGGACCTCCAGAAGAAAAACATTGTCCTCTGGGGCTACCCAGTAACCCCAAATGAGGATCAAACTGCACCGACCTTGGCTGTACCCCAAATACATAGGCTGACCAGGGCACTAATGCCCTTTCTGACACAGCCTGAGCCTGGACCCCCTGGCCCCTCCCAGACAGTTGGCCGCACACTGAGCACATCTAGCCGCCATGGACTTAGGTCGTCATCTCTTCCCAAACTCGGTTTTCAGGTTTCAGAACCTAGACCTTATCTCCAAACACTGCCCAGGGTTGAAGGTGATACAGAAATCAGAACTCCTTCCCCATGGCAAGAAACCTTGTGGTTGGCATGTTGTCCAACGTTCAGTGTCGTTGAAACCAGTGTGGCCCATGAGGCCCCGCCCATGCTCACGGGCCACATTGGTCACAAACACACATTGTGACCCTCAGGCTGAGCCCAGTCCTCAAGTAAAGCCACTCAGTGGCTGGATGAAGAGATAGCATATTGGGCTTGCCATGCCCCTTGGCCCCAATTTTTATCCATAGTTCGGGTTGTCCCTTCAGTCTTCCCCACGGCTTGGCTTTGGAATTCCTCTTTTGGTGGGACACCTGAGGTAACAAAATTGAAATGAGTCCTCCCATCCCACAGATTAACGAAAAGCAATTGGGAATCGGGCCAAATACTCAGAGAGGAAGATTCGTCCATGGCCCATGAGGCCTCCCCGACATTCCACGGACATCGCTGGTACAAAATCCAGAGACAAAAGCCTGAGTAAGCGCCTCAGACTAGCCTTTCTTCATATCCTGAAGAGTTCTTCTCATGGTTGTAGATCGGGCCTGCCATATCTACGTCCCCAATCCTAAGCTGAGTTTGTGTTATCAGACTTCTGTCCTCAAAGTCTTGGGCCACACACCCTCCTGGCTGGGCACCTGGCGCCACACATTAGGACTGTGCCTACCAATCCATGGGAATTCTGCCCATTCCATGGTCCAAAATCGTACAAATTAGGAGAAACCTCCAAAGTCCCTGAGGCCATCCCAATAGTGTAGGTCGCCCGGAACAAACAAGGGCTGTCTGACACCAGCTGATAATCGACCTCCACTCAGACCATAGATGGATGTCCCCAGAGAAGAAGATTGAACCAGACAGGACCCTAGGCCATAATAGGATCCATTGCTTTGGGTTACAGGCATGTGTCCTCAAAAGCCTGATTCCAATACGAGCATAGGGGTTTTCCTGAGGCACCCATCAGAACTCATCTCGTCTCCACAAGGAAACCTCTGCATGGGAGCCATGTCCAAAGCTTAGGAGAGTACTTCAGAGTCCCGGTGCCACCGCCCCATTCCAAGGCCCTCATGGACACAAAAACACATTAGGACCCATCCTCAGGAAAGTCCATTTCAACTCAACCACCCCGGTTGCTCCCGCAGTGCCATCAGATCTATACTGTCTTGTTGCTAGGAGACAATTGGAATGCGAGGCGGGCTTCCCAGGCATCCATCCGCGAACGGTGCTCTGGAGTCATTCCATATGGGATGTCCTGGAGCTGTCCAACAGGTCCCAATTGTCCCACAGAAGGAATCCTTGAAGGGGGCATCTAACAACTCCCAACGTGGGAAAACCTCAATGGCCTCGAGATTCCGCTCCCTTTATGAAGCGGCCGTCATGCTCAGAAACTCCAACCTGAGCCAACGTCTGATGCTCGCCCTGACTTCAGATGCATGAGATATTGGTTCAGATCTGCATGGGGTACCTGCCGTGCCCTCGCCCTGAAACCCAAGTCTAGTTTGTCTTCTCAGACTTCCGTCCTCACACTCCTGGCCCCGAAGCCCTCAAGTTTGGCAATTCCGGACCCACAATGCAGCACTCTGCCTGCCCTCTAGAAAAAAAATTATTGCCTCATGAGCTGCCCAGGCACCTTAAATGAGGGTAAACCTACACAGCACTCGACTTTACCCAAATTATATAGTCTAACCTGGGCACTAATACACTGTCGAACACAACCTGAGCCCGGACCTCCTGACCAACACCCAGAAAGCTGACCGCACACTGAGCACATAAAACCCGCCATGGCTTTAGGTCATCATCTCTTCCCTACCTCAGTTTTCAGCTTCAGAACCGAGACCTTATCTCCAATCACTGCCCAGGGGTGAGTGTGATGGAGAAATCAGAACTCCTCCTTACCCATGGCAAGAACCCTTGTGGTTGGCACGTTGTCCAACGTTCAGTGTAGGAGAAACCAGCATTCACCCTGAGGCCCCGCCCATTCTTGAGTGTTACGAGGGCATACACACGCATTGAGACCCTCAGCATGAGTCCTGTCCTCTAGTAAGTCCTCTCAGTGGCTGGACCATTAGATGTCATAATGGGCTTGACATGTCCCTAAGCCCCAATTTTTTACCAGATTTCTGATTGTCCAGTCGCCCCTCCTCAGGGCTCTACTCTGGAATCCCTCATTTGGTGGGACACCTGAGGTTAAAAAAGAAAACAACAACAACAACAACAACAACAACAAAAAACCGACTTCTTCCAGCCCACAGAATGTCCCCAAACTCTTTGGACGGGGCCAAACCACCAGAGAGTAAGACTCGTCCATTTCCCATGAAGTCACCCAGAAATTCCACGACCATGAGTGACACGATATCCAGAGCCAAAAACTTGAGCAGGAGCCTCACACTCGCCCTTCTTTCGAATCCTGAAGAGTTCTCCTCATGGTCTGTAGATCAGTCCTGCCATACCTATGACCCGAAACATAAGCCGAGTTTGTGTTTTCAGACAACTGTCCAAACAGCCCTGGCCTACACAACCTACAGGCTCAGGCCCCTGGAGCCAAACCTGAGGATTGTACTTGCCCTCTCCAAGGGAATTGTGTGTGCCCATTCCAATGGCCACAACCCTTCTAATAGGATAAAACTCCAAAGTCCCTGATCCATCTCAATAGTGGTGGCTTCCCAGGAACAACAGGGGCAATCTGAGCCCAACTGAGCACCTACCTGCACTCATTCCCATAGACAGATGTCCCCAGAGGTAAAAAGGAAAGAACAGGCCCCTAGGCACTAATCAGATCCATTGCTTTGGTTTCCAGGCATCTCTCCTCAGAGGCCTGGATTTCAAAAGCAGCATATAGCTGTTTCTTGACTCACCCATCAGAAAACACCTCATCTACACATGGGAAACTTGCACGTTGGAGCTGTGTCAAAGCTTCAGTTTAGGAGAAACCTTAAGGTCCCCAGTGCCACCGCTTCATTCTAAGGTCTCCATAGACACAAAAGCACGTTAGGACCCATCCCCAGGGGTGTCCAATTCAACTCAGCGTCCTCGGTTGCTCCCCACAGATCCAGGAGATCTAACCTGTTTTGTTGCTAGGAAACAATTGGAATGCGAGGTGGGCTACTCAGCCATCCATCCTTAGAACCCTGCTCAGAATCATTGGCCTGGAGACAAACAACAGGTCTCAATTGTCCTGCAGAAGACTCTCTGCAGTTTGGAGCTTCTCACAACTACCATTGTGGTTAAACACCCATTGCCTCGTGATGACCACCCCCATTCTTGAAGGGGCCATCAGGGACAGAAACTCCAACCTGAGCGATCGTCTAATCCTTGCCCTGAATTCAGATGCACGAGATCTCGATTCAGGTCTGTAGACTGTGCCTGCCATATCCTCACCTCGAAACCTAAGCCTAGCTTGTGTTCTTAGACATTTGTCGTCAGACTACTGGCCCACAAGCCCTCCAGTTTGGCAATCCAGAACTACAATGCAGCACTCTGCCGGACCTCCAGAAGAAAAACATTGTCCTCTGGGGCTACCCAGTAACCTCAAATGAGGATCAAACTGCACCGACCTTGGCTGTACCCCAAATACATAGGCTGACCAGGGCACTAATGCCCTTTCTGACACAGCCTGAGCCTGGACCCCCTGGCCCCTCCCAGACAGTTGGCCGCACACTGAGCACATCTAGCCGCCATGGACTTAGGTCGTCATCTCTTCCCAAACTCGGTTTGCAGGTTTCAGAACCTAGACCTTATCTCCAAACACTGCCCAGGGTTGAAGGTGATACAGAAATCAGAACTCCTTCCCCATGGCAAGAAACCTTGTGGTTGGCATGTTGTCCAACGTTCAGTGTCGTTGAAACCAGTGTGGCCCATGAGGCCCCGCCCATGCTCACGGGCCACATTGGTCACAAACACACATTGTGACCCTCAGGCTGAGCCCAGTCCTCAAGTAAAGCCACTCAGTGGCTGGATGAAGAGATAGCATATTGGGCTTGCCATGCCCCTTGGCCCCAATTTTTATCCATAGTTCGGGTTGTCCCTTCAGTCTTCCCCACGGCTTGGCTTTGGAATTCCTCTTTTGGTGGGACACTTGAGGTAACAAAATTGAAATGAGTCCTCCCATCCCACAGATTAACGAAAAGCAATTGGGAATCGGGCCAAATACTCAGAGAGGAAGATTCGTCCATGGCCCATGAGGCCTCCCCGACATTCCACGGACATCGCTGGTACAAAATCCAGAGACAAAAGCCTGAGTAAGCGCCTCAGACTAGCCTTTCTTCATATCCTGAAGAGTTCTTCTCATGGTTGTAGATCGGGCCTGCCATATCTACGTCCCCAATCCTAAGCTGAGTTTGTGTTATCAGACTTCTGTCCTCAAAGTCTTGGGCCACACACCCTCCTGGCTGGGCACCTGGCGCCACACATTAGGACTGTGCCTACCAATCCATGGGAATTCTGCCCATTCCATGGTCCAAAATCGTACAAATTAGGAGAAACCTCCAAAGTCCCTGAGGCCATCCCAATAGTGTAGGTCGCCCGGAACAAACAAGGGCTGTCTGACACCAGCTGATAATCGACCTCCACTCAGACCATAGATGGATGTCCCCAGAGAAGAAGATTGAACCAGACAGGACCCTAGGCCATAATAGGATCCATTGCTTTGGGTTACAGGCATGTGTCCTCAAAAGCCTGATTCCAATACGAGCATAGGGGTTTTCCTGAGGCACCCATCAGAACTCATCTCGTCTCCACAAGGAAACCTCTGCATGGGAGCCATGTCCAAAGCTTAGGAGAGTACTTCAGAGTCCCGGTGCCACCGCCCCATTCCAAGGCCCTCATGGACACAAAAACACATTAGGACCCATCCTCAGGAAAGTCCATTTCAACTCAACCACCCCGGTTGCTCCCGCAGTGCCATCAGATCTATACTGTCTTGTTGCTAGGAGACAATTGGAATGCGAGGCGGGCTTCCCAGGCATCCATCCGCGAACGGTGCTCTGGAGTCATTCCATATGGGATGTCCTGGAGCTGTCCAACAGGTCCCAATTGTCCCACAGAAGGAATCCTTGAAGGGGGCATCTAACAACTCCCAACGTGGGAAAACCTCAATGGCCTCGAGATTCCGCTCCCTTTATGAAGCGGCCGTCATGCTCAGAAACTCCAACCTGAGCCAACGTCTGATGCTCGCCCTGACTTCAGATGCATGAGATATTGGTTCAGATCTGCATGGGGTACCTGCCGTGCCCTCGCCCTGAAACCCAAGTCTAGTTTGTCTTCTCAGACTTCCGTCCTCACACTCCTGGCCCCGAAGCCCTCAAGTTTGGCAATTCCGGACCCACAATGCAGCACTCTGCCTGCCCTCTAGAAAAAAAATTATTGCCTCATGAGCTGCCCAGGCACCTTAAATGAGGGTAAACCTACACAGCACTCGACTTTACCCAAATTATATAGTCTAACCTGGGCACTAATACACTGTCGAACACAACCTGAGCCCGGACCTCCTGACCAACACCCAGAAAGCTGACCGCACACTGAGCACATAAAACCCGCCATGGCTTTAGGTCATCATCTCTTCCCTACCTCAGTTTTCAGCTTCAGAACCGAGACCTTATCTCCAATCACTGCCCAGGGGTGAGTGTGATGGAGAAATCAGAACTCCTCCTTACCCATGGCAAGAACCCTTGTGGTTGGCACGTTGTCCAACGATCAGTGTAGGAGAAACCAGCATTCACCCTGAGGCCCCGCCCATTCTTGAGTGTTACGAGGGCATACACACGCATTGAGACCCTCAGCATGAGTCCTGTCCTCTAGTAAGTCCTCTCAGTGGCTGGACCATTAGATGTCATAATGGGCTTGACATGTCCCTAAGCCCCAATTTTTTACCAGATTTCTGATTGTCCAGTCGCCCCTCCTCAGGGCTCTACTCTGGAATCCCTCATTTGGTGGGACACCTGAGGTTAAAAAAGAAAACAACAACAACAACAACAACAACAACAAAAAACCGACTTCTTCCAGCCCACAGAATGTCCCCAAACTCTTTGGACGGGGCCAAACCACCAGAGAGTAAGACTCGTCCATTTCCCATGAAGTCACCCAGAAATTCCACGACCATGAGTGACACGATATCCAGAGCCAAAAACTTGAGCAGGAGCCTCACACTCGCCCTTCTTTCAAATCCTGAAGAGTTCTCCTCATGGTCTGTAGATCAGTCCTGCCATACCTATGACCCGAAACATAAGCCGAGTTTGTGTTTTCAGACAACTGTCCAAACAGCCCTGGCCTACACAACCTACAGGCTCAGGCCCCTGGAGCCAAACCTGAGGATTGTACTTGCCCTCTCCAAGGGAATTGTGTGTGCCCATTCCAATGGCCACAACCCTTCTAATAGGATAAAACTCCAAAGTCCCTGATCCATCTCAATAGTGGTGGCTTCCCAGGAACAACAGGGGCAATCTGAGCCCAACTGAGCACCTACCTGCACTCATTCCCATAGACAGATGTCCCCAGAGGTAAAAAGGAAAGAACAGGCCCCTAGGCACTAATCAGATCCATTGCTTTGGTTTCCAGGCATCTCTCCTCAGAGGCCTGGATTTCAAAAGCAGCATATAGCTGTTTCTTGACTCACCCATCAGAAAACACCTCATCTACACATGGGAAACTTGCACGTTGGAGCTGTGTCAAAGCTTCAGTTTAGGAGAAACCTTAAGGTCCCCAGTGCCACCGCTTCATTCTAAGGTCTCCATAGACACAAAAGCACGTTAGGACCCATCCCCAGGGGTGTCCAATTCAACTCAGCGTCCTCGGTTGCTCCCCACAGATCCAGGAGATCTAACCTGTTTTGTTGCTAGGAAACAATTGGAATGCGAGGTGGGCTACTCAGCCATCCATCCTTAGAACCCTGCTCAGAATCATTGGCCTGGAGACAAACAACAGGTCTCAATTGTCCTGCAGAAGACTCTCTGCAGTTTGGAGCTCCTCACAACTACCATCGTGGTTAAACACCCATTGCCTCGTGATGACCACCCCCATTCTTGAAGGGGCCATCAGGGACAGAAACTCCAACCTGAGCGATCGTCTAATCCTTGCCCTGAATTCAGATGCACGAGATCTCGATTCAGGTCTGTAGACTGTGCCTGCCATATCCTCACCTCGAAACCTAAGCCTAGCTTGTGTTCTTAGACATTTGTCGTCAGACTACTGGCCCACAAGCCCTCCAGTTTGGCAATCCAGAACTACAATGCAGCACTCTGCCGGACCTCCAGAAGAAAAACATTGTCCTCTGGGGCTACCCAGTAACCCCAAATGAGGATCAACCTGCACCGACCTTGGCTGTACCCCAAATACATAGGCTGACCAGGGCACTAATGCCCTTTCTGACACAGCCTGAGCCTGGACCCCCTGGCCCCTCCCAGACAGTTGGCCGCACACTGAGCACATCTAGCCGCCATGGACTTAGGTCGTCATCTCTTCCCAAACTCGGTTTTCAGGTTTCAGAACCTAGACCTTATCTCCAAACACTGCCCAGGGTTGAAGGTGATACAGAAATCAGAACTCCTTCCCCATGGCAAGAAACCTTGTGGTTGGCATGTTGTCCAACGTTCAGTGTCGTTGAAACCAGTGTGGCCCATGAGGCCCCGCCCATGCTCACGGGCCACATTGGTCACAAACACACATTGTGACCCTCAGGCTGAGCCCAGTCCTCAAGTAAAGCCACTCAGTGGCTGGATGAAGAGATAGCATATTGGGCTTGCCATGCCCCTTGGCCCCAATTTTTATCCATAGTTCGGGTTGTCCCTTCAGTCTTCCCCACGGCTTGGCTTTGGAATTCCTCTTTTGGTGGGACACCTGAGGTAACAAAATTGAAATGAGTCCTCCCATCCCACAGATTAACGAAAAGCAATTGGGAATCGGGCCAAATACTCAGAGAGGAAGATTCGTCCATGGCCCATGAGGCCTCCCCGACATTCCACGGACATCGCTGGTACAAAATCCAGAGACAAAAGCCTGAGTAAGCGCCTCAGACTAGCCTTTCTTCATATCCTGAAGAGTTCTTCTCATGGTTGTAGATCGGGCCTGCCATATCTACGTCCCCAATCCTAAGCTGAGTTTGTGTTATCAGACTTCTGTCCTCAAAGTCTTGGGCCACACACCCTCCTGGCTGGGCACCTGGCGCCACACATTAGGACTGTGCCTACCAATCCATGGGAATTCTGCCCATTCCATGGTCCAAAATCGTACAAATTAGGAGAAACCTCCAAAGTCCCTGAGGCCATCCCAATAGTGTAGGTCGCCCGGAACAAACAAGGGCTGTCTGACACCAGCTGATAATCGACCTCCACTCAGACCATAGATGGATGTCCCCAGAGAAGAAGATTGAACCAGACAGGACCCTAGGCCATAATAGGATCCATTGCTTTGGGTTACAGGCATGTGTCCTCAAAAGCCTGATTCCAATACGAGCATAGGGGTTTTCCTGAGGCACCCATCAGAACTCATCTCGTCTCCACAAGGAAACCTGTGCATGGGAGCCATGTCCAAAGCTTAGGAGAGTACTTCAGAGTCCCGGTGCCACCGCCCCATTCCAAGGCCCTCATGGACAGAAAAACACATTAGGACCCATCCTCAGGAAAGTCCATTTCAACTCAACCACCCCGGTTGCTCCCGCAGTGCCATCAGATCTATACTGTCTTGTTGCTAGGAGACAATTGGAATGCGAGGCGGGCTTCCCAGGCATCCATCCGCGAACGGTGCTCTGGAGTCATTCCATATGGGATGTCCTGGAGCTGTCCAACAGGTCCCAATTGTCCCACAGAAGGAATCCTTGAAGGGGGCATCTAACAACTCCCAACGTGGGAAAACCTCAATGGCCTCGAGATTCCGCTCCCTTTATGAAGCGGCCGTCATGCTCAGAAACTCCAACCTGAGCCAACGTCTGATGCTCGCCCTGACTTCAGATGCATGAGATATTGGTTCAGATCTGCATGGGGTACCTGCCGTGCCCTCGCCCTGAAACCCAAGTCTAGTTTGTCTTCTCAGACTTCCGTCCTCACACTCCTGGCCCCGAAGCCCTCAAGTTTGGCAATTCCGGACCCACAATGCAGCACTCTGCCTGCCCTCTAGAAAAAAAATTATTGCCTCATGAGCTGCCCAGGCACCTTAAATGAGGGTAAACCTACACAGCACTCGACTTTACCCAAATTATATAGTCTAACCTGGGCACTAATACACTGTCGAACACAACCTGAGCCCGGACCTCCTGACCAACACCCAGAAAGCTGACCGCACACTGAGCACATAAAACCCGCCATGGCTTTAGGTCATCATCTCTTCCCTACCTCAGTTTTCAGCTTCAGAACCGAGACCTTATCTCCAATCACTGCCCAGGGGTGAGTGTGATGGAGAAATCAGAACTCCTCCTTACCCATGGCAAGAACCCTTGTGGTTGGCACGTTGTCCAACGTTCAGTGTAGGAGAAACCAGCATTCACCCTGAGGCCCCGCCCATTCTTGAGTGTTACGAGGGCATACACACGCATTGAGACCCTCAGCATGAGTCCTGTCCTCTAGTAAGTCCTCTCAGTGGCTGGACCATTAGATGTCATAATGGGCTTGACATGTCCCTAAGCCCCAATTTTTTACCAGATTTCTGATTGTCCAGTCGCCCCTCCTCAGGGCTCTACTCTGGAATCCCTCATTTGGTGGGACACCTGAGGTTAAAAAAGAAAACAACAACAACAACAACAACAACAACAAAAAACCGACTTCTTCCAGCCCACAGAATGTCCCCAAACTCTTTGGACGGGGCCAAACCACCAGAGAGTAAGACTCGTCCATTTCCCATGAAGTCACCCAGAAATTCCACGACCATGAGTGACACGATATCCAGAGCCAAAAACTTGAGCAGGAGCCTCACACTCGCCCTTCTTTCAAATCCTGAAGAGTTCTCCTCATGGTCTGTAGATCAGTCCTGCCATACCTATGACCCGAAACATAAGCCGAGTTTGTGTTTTCAGACAACTGTCCAAACAGCCCTGGCCTACACAACCTACAGGCTCAGGCCCCTGGAGCCAAACCTGAGGATTGTACTTGCCCTCTCCAAGGGAATTGTGTCTGCCCATTCCAATGGCCACAACCCTTCTAATAGGATAAAACTCCAAAGTCCCTGATCCATCTCAATAGTGGTGGCTTCCCAGGAACAACAGGGGCAATCTGAGCCCAACTGAGCACCTACCTGCACTCATTCCCATAGACAGATGTCCCCAGAGGTAAAAAGGAAAGAACAGGCCCCTAGGCACTAATCAGATCCATTGCTTTGGTTTCCAGGCATCTCTCCTCAGAGGCCTGGATTTCAAAAGCAGCATATAGCTGTTTCTTGACTCACCCATCAGAAAACACCTCATCTACACATGGGAAACTTGCACGTTGGAGCTGTGTCAAAGCTTCAGTTTAGGAGAAACCTTAAGGTCCCCAGTGCCACCGCTTCATTCTAAGGTCTCCATAGACACAAAAGCACGTTAGGACCCATCCCCAGGGGTGTCCAATTCAACTCAGCGTCCTCGGTTGCTCCCCACAGATCCAGGAGATCTAACCTGTTTTGTTGCTAGGAAACAATTGGAATGCGAGGTGGGCTACTCAGCCATCCATCCTTAGAACCCTGCTCAGAATCATTGGCCTGGAGCCAAACAACAGGTCTCAATTGTCCTGCAGAAGACTCTCTGCAGTTTGGAGCTTCTCACAACTACCATTGTGGTTAAACACCCATGGCCTCGTGATGACCACCCCCATTCTTGAAGGGGCCATCAGGGACAGAAACTCCAACCTGAGCGATCGTCTAATCCTTGCCCTGACTTCAGATGCACTAGATCTCGATTCAGGTCTGTAGACTGTGCCTGCCATATCCTCACCTCGAAACCTAAGCCTAGCTTGTGTTCTTAGACATTTGTCGTCAGACTACTGGCCCACAAGCCCTCCAGTTTGGCAATCCAGAACTACAATGCAGCACTCTGCCGGACCTCCAGAAGAAAAACATTGTCCTCTGGGGCTACCCAGTAACCCCAAATGAGGATCAACCTGCACCGACCTTGGCTGTACCCCAAATACATAGGCTGACCAGGGCACTAATGCCCTTTCTGACACAGCCTGAGCCTGGACCCCCTGGCCCCTCCCAGACAGTTGGCCGCACACTGAGCACATCTAGCCGCCATGGACTTAGGTCGTCATCTCTTCCCAAACTCGGTTTGCAGGTTTCAGAACCTAGACCTTATCTCCAAACACTGCCCAGGGTTGAAGGTGATACAGAAATCAGAACTCCTTCCCCATGGCAAGAAACCTTGTGGTTGGCATGTTGTCCAACGTTCAGTGTCGTTGAAACCAGTGTGGCCCATGAGGCCCCGCCCATGCTCACGGGCCACATTGGTCACAAACACACATTGTGACCCTCAGGCTGAGCCCAGTCCTCAAGTAAAGCCACTCAGTGGCTGGATGAAGAGATAGCATATTGGGCTTGCCATGCCCCTTGGCCCCAATTTTTATCCATAGTTCGGGTTGTCCCTTCAGTCTTCCCCACGGCTTGGCTTTGGAATTCCTCTTTTGGTGGGACACTTGAGGTAACAAAATTGAAATGAGTCCTCCCATCCCACAGATTAACGAAAAGCAATTGGGAATCGGGCCAAATACTCAGAGAGGAAGATTCGTCCATGGCCCATGAGGCCTCCCCGACATTCCACGGACATCGCTGGTACAAAATCCAGAGACAAAAGCCTGAGTAAGCGCCTCAGACTAGCCTTTCTTCATATCCTGAAGAGTTCTTCTCATGGTTGTAGATCGGGCCTGCCATATCTACGTCCCCAATCCTAAGCTGAGTTTGTGTTATCAGACTTCTGTCCTCAAAGTCTTGGGCCACACACCCTCCTGGCTGGGCACCTGGCGCCACACATTAGGACTGTGCCTACCAATCCATGGGAATTCTGCCCATTCCATGGTCCAAAATCGTACAAATTAGGAGAAACCTCCAAAGTCCCTGAGGCCATCCCAATAGTGTAGGTCGCCCGGAACAAACAAGGCCTGTCTGACACCAGCTGATAATCGACCTCCACTCAGACCAAAGATGGATGTCCCCAGAGAAGAAGATTGAACCAGACAGGACCCTAGGCCATAATAGGATCCATTGCTTTGGGTTACAGGCATGTGTCCTCAAAAGCCTGATTCCAATACGAGCATAGGGGTTTTCCTGAGGCACCCATCAGAACTCATCTCGTCTCCACAAGGAAACCTCTGCATGGGAGCCATGTCCAAAGCTTAGGAGAGTACTTCAGAGTCCCGGTGCCACCGCCCCATTCCAAGGCCCTCATGGACACAAAAACACATTAGGACCCATCCTCAGGAAAGTCCATTTCAACTCAACCACCCCGGTTGCTCCCGCAGTGCCATCAGATCTATACTGTCTTGTTGCTAGGAGACAATTGGAATGCGAGGCGGGCTTCCCAGGCATCCATCCGCGAACGGTGCTCTGGAGTCATTCCATATGGGATGTCCTGGAGCTGTCCAACAGGTCCCAATTGTCCCACAGAAGGAATCCTTGAAGGGGGCATCTAACAACTCCCAACGTGGGAAAACCTCAATGGCCTCGAGATTCCACTCCCTTTATGAAGCGGCCGTCATGCTCAGAATCTCCAACCTGAGCCAACGTCTGATGCTCGCCCTGACTTCAGATGCATGAGATATTGGTTCAGATCTGCATGGGGTACCTGCCGTGCCCTCGCCCTGAAACCCAAGTCTAGTTTGTCTTCTCAGACTTCCGTCCTCACACTCCTGGCCCCGAAGCCCTCAAGTTTGGCAATTCCGGACCCACAATGCAGCACTCTGCCTGCCCTCTAGAAAAAAAATTATTGCCTCATGAGCTGCCCAGGCACCTTAAATGAGGGTAAACCTACACCGCACTCGACTTTACCCAAATTATATAGTCTAACCTGGGCACTAATACACTGTCGAACACAACCTGAGCCCGGACCTCCTGACCAACACCCAGAAAGCTGACCGCACACTGAGCACATAAAACCCGCCATGGCTTTAGGTCATCATCTCTTCCCTACCTCAGTTTTCAGCTTCAGAACCGAGACCTTATCTCCAATCACTGCCCAGGGGTGAGTGTGATGGAGAAATCAGAACTCCTCCTTACCCATGGCAAGAACCCTTGTGGTTGGCACGTTGTCCAACGATCAGTGTAGGAGAAACCAGCATTCACCCTGAGGCCCCGCCCATTCTTGAGTGTTACGAGGGCATACACACGCATTGAGACCCTCAGCATGAGTCCTGTCCTCTAGTAAGTCCTCTCAGTGGCTGGACCATTAGATGTCATAATGGGCTTGACATGTCCCTAAGCCCCAATTTTTTACCAGATTTCTGATTGTCCAGTCGCCCCTCCTCAGGGCTCTACTCTGGAATCCCTCATTTGGTGGGACACCTGAGGTTAAAAAAGAAAACAACAACAACAACAACAACAACAACAACAACAACAAAAAACCGACTTCTTCCAGCCCACAGAATGTCCCCAAACTCTTTGGACGGGGCCAAACCACCAGAGAGTAAGACTCGTCCATTTCCCATGAAGTCACCCAGAAATTCCACGACCATGAGTGACACGATATCCAGAGCCAAAAACTTGAGCAGGAGCCTCACACTCGCCCTTCTTTCAAATCCTGAAGAGTTCTCCTCATGGTCTGTAGATCAGTCCTGCCATACCTATGACCCGAAACATAAGCCGAGTTTGTGTTTTCAGACAACTGTCCAAACAGCCCTGGCCTACACAACCTACAGGCTCAGGCCCCTGGAGTCAAACCTGAGGATTGTACTTGCCCTCTCCAAGGGAATTGTGTGTGCCCATTCCAATGGCCACAACCCTTCTAATAGGATAAACCTCCAAAGTCCCTGATCCAACTCAATAGTGGTGGCTTCCCAGGAAAAACAGGGGCAATCTGACCCCAACTGAGCACCTACCTGCACTCATTCCCATAGACAGATGTCCCCAGAGGTAAAAAGGAAAGAACAGGCCCCTAGGCACTAATCAGATCCATTGCTTTGGTTTCCAGGCATCTCTCCTCAGAGGCCTGGATTTCAAAAGCAGCATATAGCTGTTTCTTGACTCACCCATCAGAAAACACCTCATCTACACATGGGAAACTTGCACGATGGAGCTGTGTCAAAGCTTCAGTTTAGGAGAAACCTTAAGGTCCCCAGTGCCACCGCTTCATTCTAAGGTCTCCATAGACACAAAAGCACGTTAGGACCCATCCCCAGGGGTGTCCAATTCAACTCAGCGTCCTCGGTTGCTCCCCACAGATCCAGGAGATCTAACCTGTTTTGTTGCTAGGAAACAATTGGAATGCGAGGTGGGCTACTCAGCCATCCATCCTTAGAACCCTGCTCAGAATCATTGGCCTGGAGACAAACAACAGGTCTCAATTGTCCTGCAGAAGACTCTCTGCAGTTTGGAGCTTCTCACAACTACCATTGTGGTTAAACACCCATTGCCTCGTGATGACCACCCCCATTCTTGAAGGGGCCATCAGGGACAGAAACTCCAACCTGAGCGATCGTCTAATCCTTGCCCTGAATTCAGATGCACGAGATCTCGATTCAGGTCTGTAGACTGTGCCTGCCATATCCTCACCTCGAAACCTAAGCCTAGCTTGTGTTCTTAGACATTTGTCGTCAGACTACTGGCCCACAAGCCCTCCAGTTTGGCAATCCAGAACTACAATGCAGCACTCTGCCGGACCTCCAGAAGAAAAACATTGTCCTCTGGGGCTACCCAGTAACCTCAAATGAGGATCAAACTGCACCGACCTTGGCTGTACCCCAAATACATAGGCTGACCAGGGCACTAATGCCCTTTCTGACACAGCCTGAGCCTGGACCCCCTGGCCCCTCCCAGACAGTTGGCCGCACACTGAGCACATCTAGCCGCCATGGACTTAGGTCGTCATCTCTTCCCAAACTCGGTTTGCAGGTTTCAGAACCTAGACCTTATCTCCAAACACTGCCCAGGGTTGAAGGTGATACAGAAATCAGAACTCCTTCCCCATGGCAAGAAACCTTGTGGTTGGCATGTTGTCCAACGTTCAGTGTCGTTGAAACCAGTGTGGCCCATGAGGCCCCGCCCATGCTCACGGGCCACATTGGTCACAAACACACATTGTGACCCTCAGGCTGAGCCCAGTCCTCAAGTAAAGCCACTCAGTGGCTGGATGAAGAGATAGCATATTGGGCTTGCCATGCCCCTTGGCCCCAATTTTTATCCATAGTTCGGGTTGTCCCTTCAGTCTTCCCCACGGCTTGGCTTTGGAATTCCTCTTTTGGTGGGACACTTGAGGTAACAAAATTGAAATGAGTCCTCCCATCCCACAGATTAACGAAAAGCAATTGGGAATCGGGCCAAATACTCAGAGAGGAAGATTCGTCCATGGCCCATGAGGCCTCCCCGACATTCCACGGACATCGCTGGTACAAAATCCAGAGACAAAAGCCTGAGTAAGCGCCTCAGACTAGCCTTTCTTCATATCCTGAAGAGTTCTTCTCATGGTTGTAGATCGGGCCTGCCATATCTACGTCCCCAATCCTAAGCTGAGTTTGTGTTATCAGACTTCTGTCCTCAAAGTCTTGGGCCACACACCCTCCTGGCTGGGCACCTGGCGCCACACATTAGGACTGTGCCTACCAATCCATGGGAATTCTGCCCATTCCATGGTCCAAAATCGTACAAATTAGGAGAAACCTCCAAAGTCCCTGAGGCCATCCCAATAGTGTAGGTCGCCCGGAACAAACAAGGGCTGTCTGACACCAGCTGATAATCGACCTCCACTCATACCATAGATGGATGTCCCCAGAGAAGAAGATTGAACCAGACAGGACCCTAGGCCATAATAGGATCCATTGCTTTGGGTTACAGGCATGTGTCCTCAAAAGCCTGATTCCAATACGAGCATAGGGGTTTTCCTGAGGCACCCATCAGAACTCATCTCGTCTCCACAAGGAAACCTCTGCATGGGAGCCATGTCCAAAGCTTAGGAGAGTACTTCAGAGTCCCGGTGCCACCGCCCCATTCCAAGGCCCTCATGGACACAAAAACACATTAGGACCCATCCTCAGGAAAGTCCATTTCAACTCAACCACCCCGGTTGCTCCCGCAGTGCCATCAGATCTATACTGTCTTGTTGCTAGGAGACAATTGGAATGCGAGGCGGGCTTCCCAGGCATCCATCCGCGAACGGTGCTCTGGAGTCATTCCATATGGGATGTCCTGGAGCTGTCCAACAGGTCCCAATTGTCCCACAGAAGGAATCCTTGAAGGGGGCATCTAACAACTCCCAACGTGGGAAAACCTCAATGGCCTCGAGATTCCGCTCCCTTTATGAAGCGGCCGTCATGCTCAGAAACTCCAACCTGAGCCAACGTCTGATGCTCGCCCTGACTTCAGATGCATGAGATATTGGTTCAGATCTGCATGGGGTACCTGCCGTGCCCTCGCCCTGAAACCCAAGTCTAGTTTGTCTTCTCAGACTTCCGTCCTCACACTCCTGGCCCCGAAGCCCTCAAGTTTGGCAATTCCGGACCCACAATGCAGCACTCTGCCTGCCCTCTAGAAAAAAAATTATTGCCTCATGAGCTGCCCAGGCACCTTAAATGAGGGTAAACCTACACAGCACTCGACTTTACCCAAATTATATAGTCTAACCTGGGCACTAATACACTGTCGAACACAACCTGAGCCCGGACCTCCTGACCAACACCCAGAAAGCTGACCGCACACTGAGCACATAAAACCCGCCATGGCTTTAGGTCATCATCTCTTCCCTACCTCAGTTTTCAGCTTCACAACCGAGACCTTATCTCCAATCACTGCCCAGGGGTGAGTGTGATGGAGAAATCAGAACTCCTCCTTACCCATGGCAAGAACCCTTGTGGTTGGCACGTTGTCCAACGTTCAGTGTAGGAGAAACCAGCATTCACCCTGAGGCCCCGCCCATTCTTGAGTGTTACGAGGGCATACACACGCATTGAGACCCTCAGCATGAGTCCTGTCCTCTAGTAAGTCCTCTCAGTGGCTGGACCATTAGATGTCATAATGGGCTTGACATGTCCCTAAGCCCCAATTTTTTACCAGATTTCTGATTGTCCAGTCGCCCCTCCTCAGGGCTCTACTCTGGAATCCCTCATTTGGTGGGACACCTGAGGTTAAAAAAGAAAACAACAACAACAACAACAACAACAACAAAAAACCGACTTCTTCCAGCCCACAGAATGTCCCCAAACTCTTTGGACGGGGCCAAACCACCAGAGAGTAAGACTCGTCCATTTCCCATGAAGTCACCCAGAAATTCCACGACCATGAGTGACACGATATCCAGAGCCAAAAACTTGAGCAGGAGCCTCACACTCGCCCTTCTTTCAAATCCTGAAGAGTTCTCCTCATGGTCTGTAGATCAGTCCTGCCATACCTATGACCCGAAACATAAGCCGAGTTTGTGTTTTCAGACAACTGTCCAAACAGCCCTGGCCTACACAACCTACAGGCTCAGGCCCCTGGAGCCAAACCTGAGGATTGTACTTGCCCTCTCCAAGGGAATTGTGTGTGCCCATTCCAATGGCCACAACCCTTCTAATAGGATAAAACTCCAAAGTCCCTGATCCATCTCAATAGTGGTGGCTTCCCAGGAACAACAGGGGCAATCTGAGCCCAACTGAGCACCTACCTGCACTCATTCCCATAGACAGATGTCCCCAGAGGTAAAAAGGAAAGAACAGGCCCCTAGGCACTAATCAGATCCATTGCTTTGGTTTCCAGGCATCTCTCCTCAGAGGCCTGGATTTCAAAAGCAGCATATAGCTGTTTCTTGACTCACCCATCAGAAAACACCTCATCTACACATGGGAAACTTGCACGTTGGAGCTGTGTCAAAGCTTCAGTTTAGGAGAAACCTTAAGGTCCCCAGTGCCACCGCTTCATTCTAAGGTCTCCATAGACACAAAAGCACGTTAGGACCCATCCCCAGGGGTGTCCAATTCAACTCAGCGTCCTCGGTTGCTCCCCACAGATCCAGGAGATCTAACCTGTTTTGTTGCTAGGAAACAATTGGAATGCGAGGTGGGCTACTCAGCCATCCATCCTTAGAACCCTGCTCAGAATCATTGGCCTGGAGACAAACAACAGGTCTCAATTGTCCTGCAGAAGACTCTCTGCAGTTTGGAGCTCCTCACAACTACCATCGTGGTTAAACACCCATTGCCTCGTGATGACCACCCCCATTCTTGAAGGGGCCATCAGGGACAGAAACTCCAACCTGAGCGATCGTCTAATCCTTGCCCTGAATTCAGATGCACGAGATCTCGATTCAGGTCTGTAGACTGTGCCTGCCATATCCTCACCTCGAAACCTAAGCCTAGCTTGTGTTCTTAGACATTTGTCGTCAGACTACTGGCCCACAAGCCCTCCAGTTTGGCAATCCAGAACTACAATGCAGCACTCTGCCGGACCTCCAGAAGAAAAACATTGTCCTCTGGGGCTACCCAGTAACCCCAAATGAGGATCAACCTGCACCGACCTTGGCTGTACCCCAAATACATAGGCTGACCAGGGCACTAATGCCCTTTCTGACACAGCCTGAGCCTGGACCCCCTGGCCCCTCCCAGACAGTTGGCCGCACACTGAGCACATCTAGCCGCCATGGACTTAGGTCGTCATCTCTTCCCAAACTCGGTTTGCAGGTTTCAGAACCTAGACCTTATCTCCAAACACTGCCCAGGGTTGAAGGTGATACAGAAATCAGAACTCCTTCCCCATGGCAAGAAACCTTGTGGTTGGCATGTTGTCCAACGTTCAGTATAGTTGAAACCAGTGTGGCCCATGAGGCCCCGCCCATGCTCACGGGCCACATTGGTCACAAACACACATTGTGACCCTCAGGCTGAGCCCAGTCCTCAAGTAAAACCACTCAGTGGCTGGATGAAGAGATAGCATATTGGGCTTGCCATGCCCCTTGGCCCCAATTTTTATCCATAGTTCGGGTTGTCCCTTCAGTCTTCCCCACGGCTTGGCTTTGGAATTCCTCTTTTGGTGGGACACCTGAGGTAACAAAATTGAAATGAGTCCTCCCATCCCACAGATTAACGAAAAGCAATTGGGAATTGGGCCAAATACTCAGAGAGGAAGATTCGTCCATGGCCCATGAGGCCTCCCCGACATTCCACGGACATCGCTGGTACAAAATCCAGAGACAAAAGCCTGAGTAAGCGCCTCAGACTAGCCTTTCTTCATATCCTGAAGAGTTCTTCTCATGGTTGTAGATCGGGCCTGCCATATCTACGTCCCCAATCCTAAGCTGAGTTTGTGTTATCAGACTTCTGTCCTCAAAGTCTTGGGCCACACACCCTCCTGGCTGGGCACCTGGCGCCACACATTAGGACTGTGCCTACCAATCCATGGGAATTCTGCCCATTCCATGGTCCAAAATCGTACAAATTAGGAGAAACCTCCAAAGTCCCTGAGGCCATCCCAATAGTGTAGGTCGCCCGGAACAAACAAGGGCTGTCTGACACCAGCTGATAATCGACCTCCACTCAGACCATAGATGGATGTCCCCAGAGAAGAAGATTGAACCAGACAGGACCCTAGGCCATAATAGGATCCATTGCTTTGGGTTACAGGCATGTGTCCTCAAAAGCCTGATTCCAATACGAGCATAGGGGTTTTCCTGAGGCACCCATCAGAACTCATCTCGTCTCCACAAGGAAACCTGTGCATGGGAGCCATGTCCAAAGCTTAGGAGAGTACTTCAGAGTCCCGGTGCCACCGCCCCATTCCAAGGCCCTCATGGACAGAAAAACACATTAGGACCCATCCTCAGGAAAGTCCATTTCAACTCAACCACCCCGGTTGCTCCCGCAGTGCCATCAGATCTATACTGTCTTGTTGCTAGGAGACAATTGGAATGCGAGGCGGGCTTCCCAGGCATCCATCCGCGAACGGTGCTCTGGAGTCATTCCATATGGGATGTCCTGGAGCTGTCCAACAGGTCCCAATTGTCCCACAGAAGGAATCCTTGAAGGGGGCATCTAACAACTCCCAACGTGGGAAAACCTCAATGGCCTCGAGATTCCGCTCCCTTTATGAAGCGGCCGTCATGCTCAGAAACTCCAACCTGAGCCAACGTCTGATGCTCGCCCTGACTTCAGATGCATGAGATATTGGTTCAGATCTGCATGGGGTACCTGCCGTGCCCTCGCCCTGAAACCCAAGTCTAGTTTGTCTTCTCAGACTTCCGTCCTCACACTCCTGGCCCCGAAGCCCTCAAGTTTGGCAATTCCGGACCCACAATGCAGCACTCTGCCTGCCCTCTAGAAAAAAAATTATTGCCTCATGAGCTGCCCAGGCACCTTAAATGAGGGTAAACCTACACAGCACTCGACTTTACCCAAATTATATAGTCTAACCTGGGCACTAATACACTGTCGAACACAACCTGAGCCCGGACCTCCTGACCAACACCCAGAAAGCTGACCGCACACTGAGCACATAAAACCCGCCATGGCTTTAGGTCATCATCTCTTCCCTACCTCAGTTTTCAGCTTCAGAACCGAGACCTTATCTCCAATCACTGCCCAGGGGTGAGTGTGATGGAGAAATCAGAACTCCTCCTTACCCATGGCAAGAACCCTTGTGGTTGGCACGTTGTCCAACGATCAGTGTAGGAGAAACCAGCATTCACCCTGAGGCCCCGCCCATTCTTGAGTGTTACGAGGGCATACACACGCATTGAGACCCTCAGCATGAGTCCTGTCCTCTAGTAAGTCCTCTCAGTGGCTGGACCATTAGATGTCATAATGGGCTTGACATGTCCCTAAGCCCCAATTTTTTACCAGATTTCTGATTGTCCAGTCGCCCCTCCTCAGGGCTCTACTCTGGAATCCCTCATTTGGTGGGACACCTGAGGTTAAAAAAGAAAACAACAACAACAACAACAACAACAACAAAAAACCGACTTCTTCCAGCCCACAGAATGTCCCCAAACTCTTTGGACGGGGCCAAACCACCAGAGAGTAAGACTCGTCCATTTCCCATGAAGTCACCCAGAAATTCCACGACCATGAGTGACACGATATCCAGAGCCAAAAACTTGAGCAGGAGCCTCACACTCGCCCTTCTTTCAAATCCTGAAGAGTTCTCCTCATGGTCTGTAGATCAGTCCTGCCATACCTATGACCCGAAACATAAGCCGAGTTTGTGTTTTCAGACAACTGTCCAAACAGCCCTGGCCTACACAACCTACAGGCTCAGGCCCCTGGAGCCAAACCTGAGGATTGTACTTGCCCTCTCCAAGGGAATTGTGTGTGCCCATTCCAATGGCCACAACCCTTCTAATAGGATAAAACTCCAAAGTCCCTGATCCATCTCAATAGTGGTGGCTTCCCAGGAACAACAGGGGCAATCTGAGCCCAACTGAGCACCTACCTGCACTCATTCCCATAGACAGATGTCCCCAGAGGTAAAAAGGAAAGAACAGGCCCCTAGGCACTAATCAGATCCATTGCTTTGGTTTCCAGGCATCTCTCCTCAGAGGCCTGGATTTCAAAAGCAGCATATAGCTGTTTCTTGACTCACCCATCAGAAAACACCTCATCTACACATGGGAAACTTGCACGTTGGAGCTGTGTCAAAGCTTCAGTTTAGGAGAAACCTTAAGGTCCCCAGTGCCACCGCTTCATTCTAAGGTCTCCATAGACACAAAAGCACGTTAGGACCCATCCCCAGGGGTGTCCAATTCAACTCAGCGTCCTCGGTTGCTCCCCACAGATCCAGGAGATCTAACCTGTTTTGTTGCTAGGAAACAATTGGAATGCGAGGTGGGCTACTCAGCCATCCATCCTTAGAACCCTGCTCAGAATCATTGGCCTGGAGCCAAACAACAGGTCTCAATTGTCCTGCAGAAGACTCTCTGCAGTTTGGAGCTTCTCACAACTACCATTGTGGTTAAACACCCATGGCCTCGTGATGACCACCCCCATTCTTGAAGGGGCCATCAGGGACAGAAACTCCAACCTGAGCGATCGTCTAATCCTTGCCCTGACTTCAGATGCACTAGATCTCGATTCAGGTCTGTAGACTGTGCCTGCCATATCCTCACCTCGAAACCTAAGCCTAGCTTGTGTTCTTAGACATTTGTCGTCAGACTACTGGCCCACAAGCCCTCCAGTTTGGCAATCCAGAACTACAATGCAGCACTCTGCCGGACCTCCAGAAGAAAAACATTGTCCTCTGGGGCTACCCAGTAACCCCAAATGAGGATCAACCTGCACCGACCTTGGCTGTACCCCAAATACATAGGCTGACCAGGGCACTAATGCCCTTTCTGACACAGCCTGAGCCTGGACCCCCTGGCCCCTCCCAGACAGTTGGCCGCACACTGAGCACATCTAGCCGCCATGGACTTAGGTCGTCATCTCTTCCCAAACTCGGTTTGCAGGTTTCAGAACCTAGACCTTATCTCCAAACACTGCCCAGGGTTGAAGGTGATACAGAAATCAGAACTCCTTCCCCATGGCAAGAAACCTTGTGGTTGGCATGTTGTCCAACGTTCAGTGTCGTTGAAACCAGTGTGGCCCATGAGGCCCCGCCCATGCTCACGGGCCACATTGGTCACAAACACACATTGTGACCCTCAGGCTGAGCCCAGTCCTCAAGTAAAGCCACTCAGTGGCTGGATGAAGAGATAGCATATTGGGCTTGCCATGCCCCTTGGCCCCAATTTTTATCCATAGTTCGGGTTGTCCCTTCAGTCTTCCCCACGGCTTGGCTTTGGAATTCCTCTTTTGGTGGGACACTTGAGGTAACAAAATTGAAATGAGTCCTCCCATCCCACAGATTAACGAAAAGCAATTGGGAATCGGGCCAAATACTCAGAGAGGAAGATTCGTCCATGGCCCATGAGGCCTCCCCGACATTCCACGGACATCGCTGGTACAAAATCCAGAGACAAAAGCCTGAGTAAGCGCCTCAGACTAGCCTTTCTTCATATCCTGAAGAGTTCTTCTCATGGTTGTAGATCGGGCCTGCCATATCTACGTCCCCAATCCTAAGCTGAGTTTGTGTTATCAGACTTCTGTCCTCAAAGTCTTGGGCCACACACCCTCCTGGCTGGGCACCTGGCGCCACACATTAGGACTGTGCCTACCAATCCATGGGAATTCTGCCCATTCCATGGTCCAAAATCGTACAAATTAGGAGAAACCTCCAAAGTCCCTGAGGCCATCCCAATAGTGTAGGTCGCCCGGAACAAACAAGGCCTGTCTGACACCAGCTGATAATCGACCTCCACTCAGACCAAAGATGGATGTCCCCAGAGAAGAAGATTGAACCAGACAGGACCCTAGGCCATAATAGGATCCATTGCTTTGGGTTACAGGCATGTGTCCTCAAAAGCCTGATTCCAATACGAGCATAGGGGTTTTCCTGAGGCACCCATCAGAACTCATCTCGTCTCCACAAGGAAACCTGTGCATGGGAGCCATGTCCAAAGCTTAGGAGAGTACTTCAGAGTCCCGGTGCCACCGCCCCATTCCAAGGCCCTCATGGACAGAAAAACACATTAGGACCCATCCTCAGGAAAGTCCATTTCAACTCAACCACCCCGGTTGCTCCCGCAGTGCCATCAGATCTATACTGTCTTGTTGCTAGGAGACAATTGGAATGCGAGGCGGGCTTCCCAGGCATCCATCCGCGAACGGTGCTCTGGAGTCATTCCATATGGGATGTCCTGGAGCTGTCCAACAGGTCCCAATTGTCCCACAGAAGGAATCCTTGAAGGGGGCATCTAACAACTCCCAACGTGGGAAAACCTCAATGGCCTCGAGATTCCGCTCCCTTTATGAAGCGGCCGTCATGCTCAGAATCTCCAACCTGAGCCAACGTCTGATGCTCGCCCTGACTTCAGATGCATGAGATATTGGTTCAGATCTGCATGGGGTACCTGCCGTGCCCTCGCCCTGAAACCCAAGTCTAGTTTGTCTTCTCAGACTTCCGTCCTCACACTCCTGGCCCCGAAGCCCTCAAGTTTGGCAATTCCGGACCCACAATGCAGCACTCTGCCTGCCCTCTAGAAAAAAAATTATTGCCTCATGAGCTGCCCAGGCACCTTAAATGAGGGTAAACCTACACAGCACTCGACTTTACCCAAATTATATAGTCTAACCTGGGCACTAATACACTGTCGAACACAACCTGAGCCCGGACCTCCTGACCAACACCCAGAAAGCTGACCGCACACTGAGCACATAAAACCCGCCATGGCTTTAGGTCATCATCTCTTCCCTACCTCAGTTTTCAGCTTCAGAACCGAGACCTTATCTCCAATCACTGCCCAGGGGTGAGTGTGATGGAGAAATCAGAACTCCTCCTTACCCATGGCAAGAACCCTTGTGGTTGGCACGTTGTCCAACGATCAGTGTAGGAGAAACCAGCATTCACCCTGAGGCCCCGCCCATTCTTGAGTGTTACGAGGGCATACACACGCATTGAGACCCTCAGCATGAGTCCTGTCCTCTAGTAAGTCCTCTCAGTGGCTGGACCATTAGATGTCATAATGGGCTTGACATGTCCCTAAGCCCCAATTTTTTACCAGATTTCTGATTGTCCAGTCGCCCCTCCTCAGGGCTCTACTCTGGAATCCCTCATTTGGTGGGACACCTGAGGTTAAAAAAGAAAACAACAACAACAACAACAACAACAAAAAACCGACTTCTTCCAGCCCACAGAATGTCCCCAAACTCTTTGGACGGGGCCAAACCACCAGAGAGTAAGACTCGTCCATTTCCCATGAAGTAACCCAGAAATTCCACGACCATGAGTGACACGATATCCAGAGCCAAAAACTTGAGCAGGAGCCTCACACTCGCCCTTCTTTCAAATCCTGAAGAGTTCTCCTCATGGTCTGTAGATCAGTCCTGCCATACCTATGACCCGAAACATAAGCCGAGTTTGTGTTTTCAGACAACTGTCCAAACAGCCCTGGCCTACACAACCTACAGGCTCAGGCCCCTGGAGTCAAACCTGAGGATTGTACTTGCCCTCTCCAAGGGAATTGTGTGTGCCCATTCCAATGGCCACAACCCTTCTAATAGGATAAACCTCCAAAGTCCCTGATCCAACTCAATAGTGGTGGCTTCCCAGGAAAAACAGGGGCAATCTGAGCCCAACTGAGCACCTACCTGCACTCATTCCCATAGACAGATGTCCCCAGAGGTAAAAAGGAAAGAACAGGCCCCTAGGCACTAATCAGATCCATTGCTTTGGTTTCCAGGCATCTCTCCTCAGAGGCCTGGATTTCAAAAGCAGCATATAGCTGTTTCTTGACTCACCCATCAGAAAACACCTCATCTACACATGGGAAACTTGCACGATGGAGCTGTGTCAAAGCTTCAGTTTAGGAGAAACCTTAAGGTCCCCAGTGCCACCGCTTCATTCTAAGGTCTCCATAGACACAAAAGCACGTTAGGACCCATCCCCAAGGGTGTCCAATTCAACTCAGCGTCCTCGGTTGCTCCCCACAGATCCAGGAGATCTAACCTGTTTTGTTGCTAGGAGACAATTGGAATGCGAGGTGGGCTACTCAGCCATCCATCCTTAGAACCCTGCTCAGATTCATTGGCCTGGAGCCAAACACAGGTCTCAATTGTCCTGCAGAAGACTCTCTGCAGTTTGGAGCTTCTCACAACTACCATCGTGGGAAAACACACATGGCCTCGTGATGACCACCCCCATTCATGAAGGGGCCATCAGACCAGAAACTCCAACCTGAGCGATCGTCTAATCCTTGCCCTGACTTCAGATGCACGAGATCTCGATTCAGGTCTGTAGATTATGCCTGCCATATCCTCACCTCAAAACCTAAGCCTAGCTTGTGTTCTAAGACATTTGTCGTCAGACTACTGGCCCACAAGCCCTCCAGTTTGGCAATCCAGAACTACAATGCAGCACTCTGCCGGACCTCCAGAAGAAAAACATAGTCCTCTGGGGCTACCCAGTAACCCCAAATGAGGATCAACCTGCACCGACCTTGGCTGTACCCCAAATACATAGGCTGACCAGGGCACTAATGCCCTTTCTGACACAGCCTGAGCCTGGACCCCCTGGCCCCTCCCAGACAGTTGGCCGCACACTGAGCACATCTAGCCGCCATGGACTTAGGTCGTCATCTCTTCCCAAACTCGGTTTGCAGGTTTCAGAACCTAGACCTTATCTCCAAACACTGCCCAGGGTTGAAGGTGATACAGAAATCAGAACTCCTTCCCCATGGCAAGAAACCTTGTGGTTGGCATGTTGTCCAACGTTCAGTATAGTTGAAACCAGTGTGGCCCATGAGGCCCCGCCCATGCTCACGGGCCACATTGGTCACAAACACACATTGTGACCCTCAGGCTGAGCCCAGTCCTCAAGTAAAGCCACTCAGTGGCTGGATGAAGAGATAGCATATTGGGCTTGCCATGCCCCTTGGCCCCAATTTTTATCCATAGTTCGGGTTGTCCCTTCAGTCTTCCCGACGGCTTGGCTTTGGAATTCCTCTTTTGGTGGGACACCTGAGGTAACAAAATTGAAATGAGTCCTCCCATCCCACAGATTAACGAAAAGCAATTGGGAATCGGGCCAAATACTCAGAGAGGAAGATTCGTCCATGGCCCATGAGGCCTCCCCGACATTCCACAAACATCGCTGGTACAAAATCCAGAGACAAAAGCCTGAGTAAGCGCCTCAGACTAGCCTTTCCTCATATCCTGAAGAGTTCTTCTCATGGTTGTAGTTCGGGCCTGCCATATCTACGTCCCCAATCCTAAGCTGAGTTTGTGTTATCAGACTTCTGTCCTCAAAGTCTTGGGCCACACACCCTCCAGGCTGGGCCCCTGGAGCAACACATTAGGACTGTGCCTACCAATCCATGGGAATTCTACCCATTCCATGGTCCAAAATCGTACAAATTAGGAGAAACCTCCAAAGTTCCTGAGGCCATCCCAATAGTGTAGGTAGCCTGGAACAAACAAGGGCTGTCTGACACCAGCTGATAATCGACCTCCACTCATACCATAGATGGATGTCCCCAGAGAAGAAGATTGAACCAGACAGGACCCTAGGCCATAATAGGATCCATTGCTTTGGGTTACAGGCATGTGTCCTCAAAAGCCTGATTCCAATACGAGCATAGGGGTTTTCCTGAGGCACCAATCAGAACTCATCTCGTCTCCACAAGGAAACCTCTGCATGGGAGCCATGCCCAAGGCTTAGGAGAGTACTACAGGGTCCCGGTGCCACCACCCCATTCCAAGGCCCTCATGGACACAAAAACACATTAGGACCCATCCTCAGGAAAGTCCATTTCAACTCAGCCACCCCAGTTGCTCCGGCAGAACCATCAGATCTAAACTGTCTTGTTGCTAGGAGACAATTGGAATGCGAGGCGAGCTTCCCAGGCATCCATCCGCGAACAGTGCTCTGGAGTCATTCCATATGGTATTTCCTGGAGCTGTCCAACAGGTCTCAATTTTCCCGCAGAAGGAATCCTTGAAGGGGTCATCCCACAACTCCCAACGTGGGAAAACCTCAATGGCCTCGAGATTCCGCTCCCTTCATGAAGCAGACGTCATGCTCAGAAAATCCAACCTGAGCCAACGTCTGATCCTCGCTCTGACTTCAGATGCATGAGATATTGGTTCAGATCTTCATGGGGTACCTGCCGTGCCCTCACCCTGAAACCCAAGTCTAGCTTGTCTTCTCAGACTTCCGTCCTCACACTCCTGGCCCCGAAGCCCTCAAGTTTGGCAATTCCGGACCCACAATGCAGCACTCTGCCTGCCCTCTAGAAAAAAAATTATTGCCTCATGAGCTGCCCAGGCATCTTAAATGAGGGTAAACCTACACAGCACTCGATTTTACCCAAATTATATAGTCTAACCTGGGCACTAATGCACTGTCGAACACAACCTGAGCCCGGACCTCAGACCAACACCCAGAAAGCTGACCGCACACTGAGCACATAAAACCCGCCATGGCCTTAGGTCATGATCTCTTCCCTACCTCAGTTTTCAGGCTTCAGAACCGAGACCTTATCTCCAATCACTGCCCAGGGGTGAGTGTGATGGAGAAATCAGAACTCCTCCTTACCCATGGCAAGAACCCTGTGGTTGGCACGTTGTCCAACGTTCAGTGTAGGAGAAAGGAGCATTCATCCTGAGGCCCCGCCCATTCTTGAGTTTTACGCGGGCATATACACGCATTGTGTCCCTCAGCATGAGTCCTGTCCTCTAGTAAGCCTTCTCAGTGGCTGGACCATTAGATGTCATAATGGGCTTGACATGTCCCTAGGTTCCAATTTTTAACCAGATTTCTGATTGTCCAGTCGCCCCTCCCCAGGGCTCTACTCTGAAATCCCTCATTTGTTAGGACACCTGAGGTTAAAAAAGAATACAACAACAACAAAAACAAAAAAAACACGGACTTCTTCCAGCCCACAGAATGACCCCAACCTCTTTGGACGGGGCCTAACCACCAGAGAGTATGATTCGTCCATTCCCCATGAAGTCACCCAGAAATTCCACGACCATGAGTGACACGATATCCAGAGACAAAAACTTGAGCAGGAGCCTCACACTCGCCCTTCTTTCAAATCCCGAAGAGTTCTCCTCATGGTTTGTAGATCAGTCCTGCCATACCTATGACCCGAAACATTAGCCGAGTTTGTGTTTTCAGACAACTGTCCAAACAGCCCTAGCCTACACAACCTACAGGCTCAGGCCCCTGGAGCCAAACCTGAGGACTGTACTAGCCCTCTCCAACGGAATTGTGTGTGCCCATTCCAATGGCCACAACCCTTCTAATAGGATAAACCTCCAAAGTCCCTGATCCATCTCAATAGTGGTGGCTTCCCAGGAAAAACAGGGGCAATCTGAGCCCAACTGAGCACCTACCTGCACTCAGACCCATAGACAGATGACCCCAGAGGTAAAAAGGAAAGAACAGGCCCCTAGGCACTAATCAGATCCATTGCTTTGGTTTCCAGGCATCTCTCCTCAGAGGCATGGATTTCAAAAGCAGCATATAGCTGTTTCTTAACTCACCCATCAGAAAACATCTCATCTACACATGGGAATCTTGCACGTTGGAGCTGGGTCAAAGCCTCTGTTTAGGAGAACCCTTTAGGGCCCCAGTGCCACCGCTTCATTCCAAGGTCTCCATAGACACAAAAGCACGTTAGGACCCATCCCCAGGGGTGTCCATTTCAACTCAGCGTCCTCGGTTGCTCCCCACAGATCCAGGATATCTACCCTGTCTTGTTGCTAGGTGACAATTGGAATGCGAGGTGGACTACCCAGCCATCCATCCTTAGAACCCTGCTCAGAATCATTGGCCTGGAGCCAAACAACAGGTCTCAATTGTCCTGCAGAGGACTGTCTGCTGTTTGGAGCTTCTCACAACTCTCATCGTGGAAAAACCCCCATGGCCTCTTGATGCCCCCCCCATTCATGAAGGGGCCATAGGGACAGAAACTCCAACCTGAGCGATCATCTGATCCTCGCCCTGACTTCAGATGCACGAGATCTAGATTCAGGTCTGTAGATTGTGCCTGCCATGGCATCACCCAGAAACCTAAGCCTAGCTTGTGTTCTCAGACTTTTGTCGTCAGACTACTGGCCCACAAGCCCTCCAGTTTGGCAATCCAGAACTACAATGCAGCACTCTGCCGGCCCTCCAGAAGAAAAATATTGTCCTCTGGGGTTACCCAGTAATCCCAAATGAGGATCAACCTGCACCGAACTTAGCTGTACCCCAAATACATAGGCTGACCAGGGAACTAATGCCCTTTCTGACACAGCCTGAGCCTGGACCCCCTGGTTCCTCCCAGACAGCTGGGAGCTGAGCACATCGAGCTGCCATGGCCTTAGGTCGTCATCTCTTCCCAACAACAGTTTTCAGGTTTCAGAACCTAGACCTTATCTCCAATCACTGCCCAGGGTTGAAGGTGATGCAGAAATCAGAACTCCTTCCCCATGGCAAGAAACCTTGTGGTTGGCATGTTGTCCAACGTTCAGTGGAGTTGAAACCAGTGCGGCCCATGAGTCGCCGCCCATGCTCGCAGGCCACATTGGTCACAAACACACATTGTGACCCTCAGGCTGAGCCCAGTCCTCAAGTAAGGCCACTCAGTGGCTGGATGAAGAGATAGCATATTGGGCTTGCATGCCCCTAGGCCCCAATTTTTAACCATAGTTCAGGTTGTCCCTTCAGTCTTCCCGACGGCTTGGCTTTGGAATTCCTCTTTTGGTTGGACAACTGAGGTAAGAAAACTGAAATGAGTCCTCCAATCCAACAGATTGACGAAAAGCAATTGGGAATCGGGCCAAATCCTCAGAGAGGAAGATTCGTCCATGGCCCATGAGGCCTCCCCGACATTCCACGGCCATCGCTGATACAAAATCCAGAGACAAAAGCCTGAGCAAGTGCCTCAGACTCGCACTTTCTTCATATCCTGAAGAGTTCTGCTCATGGTTTGTCGACCGGGCCTGCCATACCTACGTCCCCAAACCTAAGCTGAGTTTGTGTTTTCAGACTTCTGTCCTCAAAGTCTTGGGCCACACACCCTCCAGGCTGGGCCCCTGGAGCCACACATTAGGACTGTGCCTACCAATCCATGGGAATTCTACCCATTCCATGGTCCAAAATCGTACAAATTAGGAGAAACCTCCAAAGTCCCTGAGGGGATCCCAATAGTGTAGATCGCCTGGAACAAACAAGGCCTGTCTGACACCAGCTGATAATCGACCTCCACTCATACCATATATGGATGTCCCCAGAGAAGAAGATTGAACCAGACATGACCCTAGGCTATAATAGGATCCATTGCTTTGGGTTACAGGCATGTGTCCTCAAAAGCCTGATTCCAATACGAGCATAGGGGTTTTCCTGAGGCACCCATCAGAACTCATCTCGTCTCCACAAGGAAACCTGTGCATGGGAGCCATGTCCAAAGCTTAGGAGAGTACTTCAGGGTCCCGGTGCCACCGCCCCATTCCAAGGCCCTCATGGACACAAAAACACATTAGGACCCATCCTCAGGAAAGTCCATTTCAACTCAGCCACCCCAGTTGCTCCGGCATAACCATCAGATCTAAACTGTCTTGTTGTTAGGAGACAATTGGAATGCGAGGCGGGCTTCCCAGGCATCTATCCGCGAACGGTGCTCTGGAGTCATTCCATATGGGATGTCCTGGAGCTGTCCAACAGGTCTCAATTGTCCCGCAGAAGGAATCCTTGAAGGGGTCATCCCACAACTCCCAACGTGGGAAAACCTCAATGGCCTCGAGATTCCGTTCCCTTCATGAAGCAGACGTCATGCTAGAAAATCCAACCTGAGCCAACGTCTGATCCTCGCTCTGACTTCAGATGCATGAGATATTGGTTCAGATCTTCATGGGGTACCTGCCGTGCCCTCACCCTGAAACCCAAGTCTAGCTTGTCTTCTCAGACTTCCGTCCTCACACTCCTGGCCCCAAAGCCCTCAAGTTTGGCAATTCCGGACCCACAATGCAGCACTCTGCCTGCCCTCTAGAAAAAAAATTATTGCCTCATGAGCTGCCCAGGCACCTTAAATGAGGGTAAACCTACACAGCACTCGACTTTACCCAAATTATATAGTCTAACCTGGGCACTAATGCACTGTCGAACACAACCTGAGCCCGGACCTCCTGACCAACACCCAGAAAGCTGACCGCACACTGAGCACATAAAACCCGCGATAGCCTTAGGTCATGATCTCTTCCCTACCTCAGTTTTCAGGCTTCAGAACCGAGACCTTATCTCCAATCACTGCCCAGTGGTGAGTGTGATGCAGAAATCAGAACTCCTCCTTACCCATGGCAAGAACCCTTGTGGTTGGCACGTTGTCCAACGTTCAGTGTAGGAGAAACCAGCATTCATCCTGAGGCCCCGCCCATTCAGAGTTTTACAAGGGCATATAAACGCATTGTGTCCCTCAGCATGAGTCCTGTCCTCTAGTAAGTCTTCTCAGTGGCTGGACCATTAGATGTCATATTGGGCTTGACATGTCCCTAGGTTCCAATTTTTAACCAGATTTCTGATTGTCCAGTCGCCCCTCCCCAGGGCTCTACTCTGGAATCCATCATTTGGTGGGACACATGAGGTTAAAAAAGAAAAAAAAAAACAACAACAACAACAAAAAAACGGACTTCTTCCAGTCCACAGAATGACCCCAACCTCTTTGGACGGGGCCAAACCACCAGAGAGTAAGACTCGTCCATTTCCCATGAAGTCACCCAGAAATTCTATGACCATGAGTGACACGATATCCAGAGACAAAAACTTAAGCTGGAGCCTCACACTCGCCCTTCTTTCAAATCCCGAAGAGTTCTCCTCATGGTCTGTAGATCAGTCCTGCCATACCTATGACCTGAAACATAAGCCGAGTTTGTGTTTTCAGACAACTGTCCAAACAGCCCTGGCCTACACAACCTACAGGCTCAGGCCCCTGGAGCCAACCCTGAGGACTGTACTAGCCCTCTCCAAGGGAATTGTGTGTGCCCATTCCAATGGCCACAACCCTTCTAATAGGATAAACCTCCAAAGTCCCTGATCCATCTCAATAGTGGTGGCTTCCCAGGAAAAACAGGGGCAATCTGAGCCCAACTGAGCACCTACCTGCACTCATTTCCATAGACAGATGTCCCCAGAGGTAAAAAGGAAAGAACAGGCCCCTAGGCACTAATCAGATCCATTGCTTTGGTTTCCAGGCATCTCTCCTCAGAGGCCTGGATTTCAAAAGCAGCATATAGCTGTTTCTTGACTCACCCATCAGAAAACACCTCATCTACACATGGGAAACTTGCACGTTGGAGCTGTGTCAAAGCTTCAGTTTAGGAGAAACCTTAAGGTCCCCAGTGCCACCGCTTCATTCTAAGGTCTCCATAGACACAAAAGCACGTTAGGACCCATCCCCAAGGGTGTCCAATTCAACTCAGCGTCCTCGGTTGCTCCCCACAGATCCAGGAGATCTAACCTGTTTTGTTGCTAGGAGACAATTGGAATGCGAGGTGGGCTACTCAGCCATCCATCCTTAGAACCCTGCTCAGAATCATTGGCCTGGAGCCAAACAACAGGTCTCAATTGTCCTGCAGAAGACTCTCTGCAGTTTGGAGCTTCTCACAACTCCCATCGTGGGAAAACACCCATGGCCTCGTGATGACCACCCCCATTCATGAAGGGGCCATCAGACCAGAAACTCCAACCTGAGCAATCGTCTAATCCTTGCCCTGACTTCAGATGCACGAGATCTCGATTCAGGTCTGTAGATTGTGCCTGCCATATCCTCACCTCGAAACCTAAGCCTAGCTTGTGTTCTTAGACATTTGTCGTCAGACTACTGGCCCACAAGCCCTCCAGTTTGGCAATCCAGAACTACAATGCAGCACTCTGCCGGACCTCCAGAAGAAAAACATTGTCCTCTGGGGCTACCCAGTAACCCCAAATGAGGATCAACCTGCACCGACCTTGGCTGTACCCCAAATACATAGTCTGACCAGGTCACTAATGCCCTTTCTGACACAGCCTGAGCCTGGACCCCCTGGCCCCTCCCAGACAGTTGGCAGCACACTGAGCACATCTAGCCGCCATGGACTTAGGTCGTCATCTCTTCCCAAACTCGGTTTTCAGGTTTCAGAACCTAGACCTTATCTCCAAACACTGCCCAGGGTTGAAGGTGATGCAGAAATCAGAACTCCTTCCCCATGGCAAGAAACCTTGTGGTTGGCATGTTGTCCAACGTTCAGTGGAGTTGAAACCAGTGTGGCCCATGAGTCGCCGCCCATGCTCGCAGGCCACATTGGTCACAAACACACATTGTGACCCTCAGGCTGAGCCCAGTCCTCAAGTAAGGCCACTCAGTGGCTGGATGAAGAGATAGCATATTGGGCTTGCATGCCCCTAGGCCCCAATTTTTAACCATAGTTCAGGTTGTCCCTTCAGTCTTCCCGACGGCTTGGCTTTGGAATTCCTCTTTTGGTTGGACAACTGAGGTAAGAAAACTGAAATGAGTCCTCCAATCCAACAGATTGACGAAAAGCAATTGGGAATCGGGCCAAATCCTCAGAGAGGAAGATTCGTCCATGGCCCATGAGGCCTCCCCGACATTCCACGGCCATCGCTGATACAAAATCCAGAGACAAAAGCCTGAGCAAGTGCCTCAGACTCGCACTTTCTTCATATCCTGAAGAGTTCTGCTCATGGTTTGTCGACCGGGCCTGCCATACCTACGTCCCCAAACCTAAGCTGAGTTTGTGTTTTCAGACTTCTGTCCTCAAAGTCTTGGGCCACACACCCTCCAGGCTGGGCCCCTGGAGCCACACATTAGGACTGTGCCTACCAATCCATGGGAATTCTACCCATTCCATGGTCCAAAATCGTACAAATTAGGAGAAACCTCCAAAGTCCCTGAGGGGATCCCAATAGTGTAGATCGCCTGGAACAAACAAGGCCTGTCTGACACCAGCTGATAATCGACCTCCACTCATACCATAGATGGATGTCCCCAGAGAAGAAGATTGAACCAGACATGACCCTAGGCTATAATAGGATCCATTGCTTTGGGTTACAGGCATGTGTCCTCAAAAGCCTGATTCCAATACGAGCATAGGGGTTTTCCTGAGGCACCCATCAGAACTCATCTCGTCTCCACAAGGAAACCTGTGCATGGGAGCCATGTCCAAAGCTTAGGAGAGTACTTCAGGGTCCCGGTGCCACCGCCCCATTCCAAGGCCCTCATGGACACAAAAACACATTAGGACCCATCCTCAGGAAAGTCCATTTCAACTCAGCCACCCCAGTTGTTCCGGCATAACCATCAGATCTAAACTGTCTTGTTGTTAGGAGACAATTGGAATGCGAGGCGGGCTTCCCAGGCATCTATCCGCGAACGGTGCTCTGGAGTCATTCCATATGGGATGTCCTGGAGCTGTCCAACAGGTCTCAATTGTCCCGCAGAAGGAATCCTTGAAGGGGTCATCCCACAACTCCCAACGTGGGAAAACCTCAATGGCCTCGAGATTCCGTTCCCTTCATGAAGCAGACGTCATGCTAGAAAATCCAACCTGAGCCAACGTCTGATCCTCGCTCTGACTTCAGATGCATGAGATATTGGTTCAGATCTTCATGGGGTACCTGCCGTGCCCTCACCCTGAAACCCAAGTCTAGCTTGTCTTCTCAGACTTCCGTCCTCACACTCCTGGCCCCAAAGCCCTCAAGTTTGGCAATTCCGGACCCACAATGCAGCACTCTGCCTGCCCTCTAGAAAAAAAATTATTGCCTCATGAGCTGCCCAGGCACCTTAAATGAGGGTAAACCTACACAGCACTCGACTTTACCCAAATTATATAGTCTAACCTGGGCACTAATGCACTGTCGAACACAACCTGAGCCCGGACCTCCTGACCAACACCCAGAAAGCTGACCGCACACTGAGCACATAAAACCCGCGATAGCCTTAGGTCATGATCTCTTCCCTACCTCAGTTTTCAGGCTTCAGAACCGAGACCTTATCTCCAATCACTGCCCAGTGGTGAGTGTGATGCAGAAATCAGAACTCCTCCTTACCCATGGCAAGAACCCTTGTGGTTGGCACGTTGTCCAACGTTCAGTGTAGGAGAAACCAGCATTCATCCTGAGGCCCCGCCCATTCAGAGTTTTACAGGGGCATATAAACGCATTGTGTCCCTCAGCATGAGTCCTGTCCTCTAGTAAGTCTTCTCAGTGGCTGGACCATTAGATGTCATATTGGGCTTGACATGTCCCTAGGTTCCAATTTTTAACCAGATTTCTGATTGTCCAGTCGCCCCTCCCCAGGGCTCTACTCTGGAATCCATCATTTGGTGGGACACATGAGTTTAAAAAAGAAAAAAACAACAACAAAAAAAAAAACAAACGGACTTCTTCCAGTCCACAGAATGACCCCAACCTCTTTGGACGGGGCCAAACCACCAGAGAGTAAGACTCGTCCATTTCCCATGAAGTCTCCCAGAAATTCTACGAACATGAGTGACACGATATCCAGAGACAAAAACTTAAGCAGGAGCCTCACACTCGCCCTTCTTTCAAATCCTGAAGAGTTCTCCTCATGGTCGGTAGATCAGTCCTGCCATACCTATGACCCGAAACATAAGCCGAGTTTGTGTTTTCAGACAACTGTCCAAACAGCCCTGGCCTACACAACCTACAGGCTCAGGCCCCTGGAGCCAACCCTGAGGACTGTACTAGCCCTCTCCAAGGGAATTGTGTGTGCCCATTCCAATGGCCACAACCCTTCTAATAGGATAAACCTCCAAAGTCCCTGATCCAACTCAATAGTGGTGGCTTCCCAGGAAAAACAGGGGCAATCTGAGGCCAACTGAGCACCTACCTGCACTCATTTCCATAGACAGATGTCCCCAGAGGTAAAAAGGAAAGAACAGGCCCCTAGGCACTAATCAGATCCATTGCTTTGGTTTCCAGGCATCTCTCCTCAGAGGCCTGGATTTTAAAAGCAGCATATAGCTGTTTCTTGACTCACCCATCAGAAAACACCTCATCTACACATGGGAAACTTGCACGTTGGAGCTGTGTCAAAGCTTCAGTTTAGGAGAAACCTTAAGGTCCCCAGTGCCACCGCTTCATTCTAAGGTCTCCATAGACACAAAAGCACGTTAGGACCCATCCCCAGGGGTGTCCAATTCAACTCAGCGTCCTCGGTTGCTCCCCACAGATCCAGGAGATCTAACCTGTTTTGTTGCTAGGAGACAATTGGAATGCGAGGTGGGCTACTCAGCCATCCATCCTTAGAACCCTGCTCAGAATCATTGGCCTGGAGCAAAACAACAGGTCTCAATTGTCCTGCAGAAGACTCTCTGCAGTTTGGAGCTTCTCACAACTACCATCGTGGGAAAACACCCATGGCCTCGTGATGACCACCCCCATTCATGAAGGGGCCATCAGACCAGAAACTCCAACCTGAGCGATCGTCTAATCCTTGCCCTGACTTCAGATGCACGAGATCTCGATTCAGGTCTGTAGATTGTGCCTGCCATATCCTCACCTCGAAACCTAAGCCTAGCTTGTGTTCTTAGACATTTGTCGTCAGACTACTGGCCCACAAGCCCTCCAGTTTGGCAATCCAGAACTACAATGCAGCACTCTGCCGGACCTCCAGAAGAAAAACATTGTCCTCTGGGGCTACCCAGTAACCCCAAATGAGGATCAACCTGCACCGACCTTGGCTGTACCCCAAATACATAGGCTGACCAGGGCACTAATGCCCTTTCTGACACAGCCTGAGCCTGGACCCCCTGGCCCCTCCCAGACAGTTGGCCGCACACTGAGCACATCTAGCCGCCATGGACTTAGGTCGTCATCTCTTCCCAAACTCGGTTTGCAGGTTTCAGAACCTAGACCTTATCTCCAAACACTGCCCAGGGTTGAAGGTGATACAGAAATCAGAACTCCTTCCCCATGGCAAGAAACCTTGTGGTTGGCATGTTGTCCAACGTTCAGTGTCGTTGAAACCAGTGTGGCCCATGAGGCCCCGCCCATGCTCACGGGCCACATTGGTCACAAACACACATTGTGACCCTCAGGCTGAGCCCAGTCCTCAAGTAAAGCCACTCAGTGGCTGGATGAAGAGATAGCATATTGGGCTTGCCATGCCCCTTGGCCCCAATTTTTATCCATAGTTCGGGTTGTCCCTTCAGTCTTCCCCACGGCTTGGCTTTGGAATTCCTCTTTTGGTGGGACACCTGAGGTAACAAAATTGAAATGAGTCCTCCCATGCCACAGATTAACGAAAAGCAATTGGGAATCGGGCCAAATACTCAGAGAGGAAGATTCGTCCATGGCCCATGAGGCCTCCCCGACATTCCACGGACATCGCTGGTACAAAATCCAGAGACAAAAGCCTGAGTAAGCGCTTCAGACTAGCCTTTCCTCATATCCTGAAGAGTTCTTCTCATGGTTGTAGATCGGGCCTGCCATATCTACGTCCCCAATCCTAAGCTGAGTTTGTGTTATCAGACTTCTGTCCTCAAAGTCTTGGGCCACACAACCTCCAGGCTGGGCCCCTGGAGCCACACATTAGGACTGTGCCTACCAATCCATGGGAATTCTGCCCATTCCATGGTCCAAAATCGTTCAAATTAGGAGAAACCTCCAAAGTTCCTGAGGCCATCCCAATAGTGTAGGTAGCCCGGAACAAACAAGGGCTGTCTGACACCAGCTGATAATCGACCTCCACTCAGACCATAGATGGATGTCCCCAGAGAAGAAGATTGAACCAGACAGGACCCTAGGCCATAATAGGATCCATTGCTTTGGGTTACAGGCATGTGTCCTCAAAAGCCTGATTCCAATACGAGCATAGGGGTTTTCCTGAGGCACCAATCAGAACTCATCTCGTCTCCACAAGGAAACCTGTGCATGGGAGCCATGCCCAAGGCTTAGGAGAGTACTACAGGGTCCCGGTGCCACCACCCCATTCCAAGGCCCTCATAGACACAAAAACACATTAGGACTCATCCTCAGGAAAGTCCATTTCAACTCAGCCACCCCAGTTGCTCCGGCAGAACCATCAGATCTAAACTGTCTTGTTGCTAGGAGACAATTGGAATATGAGGCGAGCTTCCCAGGCATCCATCCGCGAACGGTGCTCTGGAGTCATTCCATATGGTATTTCCTGGAGCTGTCCAACAGGTCTCAATTTTCCCGCAGAAGGAATCCTTGAAGGGGTCATCCCACAACTCCCAACGTGGGAAAACCTCAATGGCCTCGAGATTCCGCTCCCTTCATGAAGCAGACGTCATGCTCAGAAAATCCAACCTGAGCCAACGTCTGATCCTCGCTCTGACTTCAGATGCATGAGATATTGGTTCAGATCTTCATGGGGTACCTGCCGTGCCCTCACCCTGAAACCCAAGTCTAGCTTGTCTTCTCAGACTTCCGTCCTCACACTCCTGGCCCCGAAACCCTCAAGTTTGGCAATTCCGGACCCACAATGCAGCACTCTGCCTGCCCTCTAGAAAAAAAATTATTGCCTCATGAGCTGCCCAGGCACCTTAAATGAGGGTAAACCTACACAGCACTCGACTTTACCCAAATTATATAGTCTAACCTAGGCACTAATGCACTGTCGAACACAACCTGAGCCCGGACCTCCTGACCAACACCCAGAAAGCTGACCGCACACTGAGCACATAAAACCCGCCATGGCCTTAGGTCATGATCTCTTCCCTACCTCAGTTTTCAGGCTTCAGAACCGAGACCTTATCTCCAATCACTGCCCAGGGGTGAGTGTGATGGAGAAATCAGAACTCCTCCTTACCCATGGCAAGAACCCTTGTGGTTGGCACATTGTCCAACGTTCAGTGTAGGAGAAACCAGCATTCATCCTGAGGCCCCGCCCATTCTTGAGTTTTACGAGGGCATATACACGCATTGTGTCCCTCAGCATGAGTCCTGTCCTCTAGTAAGTCTTCTCAGTGGCTGGACCATTAGATGTCATAATGGGCTTGACATGTCCCTAGGTTCCAATTTTTAACCAGATTTCTGATTGTCCAGTCGCCCCTCCCCAGGTCTCTACTCTGAAATCCCTCATTTGTTGGGACATCTGAGGTTAAAAAAGAACACAACAACAACAACAACAAAAAAAAAACGGACTTCTTCCAGCCCACAGAATGACCCCAAACTCTTTGGACGGGGCCTAACCACCAGAGAGTATGATTCGTCCATTCCCCATGAAGTCACCCAGAAATTCCACGACCATGAGTGACACGATATCCAGAGACAAAAACTTGAGCAGGAGCCTCACACTCGCCCTTCTTTCAAATCCCGAAGAGTTCTCCTCATGGTCTGTAGATCAGTCCTGCCATACCTATGACCCGAAACATGATCCGAGTTTGTGGTTTCAGACAACTGTCCAAACAGCCCTGGCCTACACAACCTACAGGCTCAGGCCCCTGGAGCCAAACCTGAGGACTGTACTAGCCCTCTCCAAGGGAATTGTGTGTGCCCATTCCAATGGCCACAACCCTTCTAATATTATAAACCTCCAAAGCCCCTGATCCATCTCAATAGTGGTGGCTTCCCAGGAAAAACAGGGGTAATCTGAGCCCAACTGAGCACCTACCTGCACTCAGACCCATAGACAGATATCCCCAGAGGTAAAAAGGAAAGAACAGGCCCCTAGGCACTAATCAGATCCATTGCTTTGGTTTCCAGGCATCTCTCCTCAGAGGCCTGGATTTCAAAAGCAGCATATAGCTGTTTCTTAACTCACCCATCAGAAAACATCTCATCTACACATGGGAAACTTGCACGTTGGAGCTGGGTCAAAGCCTCTGTTTAGGAGAACCCTTTAGGGCCCCAGTGCCACCGCTTCATTCCAAGGTCTCCATAGACACAAAAGCACGTTAGGACCCATCCCCAGGGGTGTCCTTTTCAACTCAGCGTCCTCGGTTGCTCCCCACAGATCCAGGATATCTAACCTGTCTTGTTGCTAGGTGACAATTGGAATGCGAGGTGGGTACCCTGCCATCCATCCTTAGAACCCTGCTCAGAATCATTGGCCTGGAGCCAAACAACAGGTCTCAATTGTCCTGCAGAGGACTGTCTGCTGTTTGGAGCTTCTCACAACTCTCATCGTGGAAAAACCCCCATGGCCTTTTGATGCCCCCCCCCATTCATGAAGGGGCCATCAGGGACAGAAACTCCAACCTGAGCGATCATCTGATCCTCGCCCTGACTTCAGATGCACGAGATCTAGATTCAGGTCTGTAGATTGTGCCTGCCATGGCCTCACCCAGAAACCTACGCCTAGCTTGTGTTCTCAGACTTTTGTCGTCAGACTACTGGCCCACAAGCCCTCCAGTTTGGCAATCCAGAACTACAATGCAGCACTCTGCCGGCCCTCCAGAAGAAAAATATTGTCCTCTGGGGTTACCCAGTAATCCCAAATGAGGATCAACCTGCACCGAACTTAGCTGTACCCCAAATACATAGGCTGACCAGGGAACTAATGCCCTTTCTGACACAGCCTGAGCCTGGACCCCCTGGCCCCTCCCAGACAGCTGGCCGCACACTGAGCACATCGAGCTGCCATGGCCTTAGGTCGTCATCTCTTCCCAACAACAGTTTTCAGGTTTCAGAACCTAGACCTTATCTCCAATCACTGCCCAGGGTTGAAGGTGATGCAGAAATCAGAACTCCTTCCCCATGGCAAGAAACCTTGTGGTTGGCATGTTGTCCAACGTTCAGTGTAGTTGAAACCAGTGTGGCCCATGAGTCCCGGCCCATGCTCGCAGGCCACATTCGTCACAAACACACATTGTGACCCTCAGGCTGAGCCCAGTCCTCAAGTAAGGCCACTCAGTGGCTGGATGAAGAGATAGCATATTGGGCTTGCCATGCCCCTAGGCCCCAATTTTTAACCATAGTTCAGGTTGTCCATTCAGTCTTCCCGACGGCTTGGCTTTGGAATTCCTCTTTTGGTTGGACAACTGAGGTAACAAAACTGAAATGAGTCCTCCCATCCCACAGATTGACGAAAAGCAATTGGGAATCGGGCCAAATACTCAGAGAGGAAGATTCGTCCATGGCCCATGAGGCCTCCCCGACATTCCACGGCCATCGCTGATACAAAATCCAGAGACAAAAGCCTGAGCAAGCGCCTCAGACTCGCACTTTCTTCATATCCTGAAGAGTTCTGCTCATGGTTTGTCGACCGGGCCTGCCATACCTACGTCCCCAAACCTAAGCTGAGTTTGTGTTTTCAGACTTCTGTCCTCAAAGTCTTGGGCCACACACCCTCCAGGCTGGGCCCCTGGAGCCACACATTAGGACTGTGCCTACCAATCCATGGGAATTCTGCCCATTCCATGGTCCAAAATCGTACAAATTAGGAGAAACCTCCAAAGTCCCTGAGGCCATCCCAATAGTGTAGGTCGCCCGGAACAAACAAGGGCTGTCTGACACCAGCTGATAATCGACCTCCACTCATACCATAGATGGATGTCCCCAGAGAAGAAGATTGAACCAGACAGGACCCTAGGCCATAATAGGATCCATTGCTTTGGGTTACAGGCATGTGTCCTCAAAAGCCTGATACCAATACGAGCATAGGGGTTTTCCTGAGGCACCCATCAGAACTCATCTCGTCTCCACAAGGAAACCTCTGCATGGGAGCCATGTCCAAATCTTAGGAGAGTACTTCAGAGTCCCGGTGCCACCGCCCCATTCCAAGGCCCTCATGGACACAAAAACACATTAGGACCCATCCTCAGGAAAGTCCATTTGAACTCAACCACCCCGGTTGCTCCCGCAGTGCCATCAGATCTATACTGTCTTGTTGCTAGGAGACAATTGGAATGCGAGGCGGGCTTCCCAGGCATCCATCCGCGAACGGTGCTCTGGAGTCATTCCATATGGGATGTCCTGGAGCTGTCCAACAGGTCCCAATTGTCCCACAGAAGGAATCCTTGAAGGGGGCATCTAACAACTCCCAACGTGGGAAAACCTCAATGGCCTCGAGATTCCGCTCCCTTTATGAAGCGGCTGTCATGCTTAGAAACTCCAACCTGAGCCAACGTCTGATGCTCGCCCTGACTTCAGATGCATGAGATATTGGTTCAGATCTGCATGGGGTACCTGCCGTGCCCTCGCCCTGAAACCCAAGTCTAGTTTGTCTTCTCAGACTTCCGTCCTCACACTCCTGGCCCCGAAGCCCTCAAGTTTGGCAATTCCGGACCCACAATGCAGCACTCTGCCTGCCCTCTAGAAAAAAAATTATTGCCTCATGAGCTGCCCAGGCACCTTAAATGAGGGTAAACCTACACAGCACTCGACTTTACCCAAATTATATAGTCTAACCTGGGCACTAATACACTGTCGAACACAACCTGAGCCCGGACCTCCTGACCAACACCCAGAAAGCTGACCGCACACTGAGCACATAAAACCCGCCATGGCTTTAGGTCATCATCTCTTCCCTACCTCAGTTTTCAGCTTCAGAACCGAGACCTTATCTCCAATCACTGCCCAGGGGTGAGTGTGATGGAGAAATCAGAACTCCTCCTTACCCATGGCAAGAACCCTTGTGGTTGGCACGTTGTCCAACGTTCAGTGTAGGAGAAACCAGCATTCATCCTGAGGCCCCGCCCATTCTTGAGTGTTACGAGGGCATACACACGCATTGAGACCCTCAGCATGAGTCCTGTCCTCTAGTAAGTCCTCTCAGTGGCTGGACCATTAGATGTCATAATGGGCTTGACATGTCCCTAAGCCCCAATTTTTTACCAGATTTCTGATTGTCCAGTCGCCCCTCCTCAGGGCTCTACTCTGGAATCCCTCATTTGGTGGGACACCTGAGGTTAAAAAAGAAAACAACAACAACAACAACAACAACAAAAAACCGACTTCTTCCAGCCCACAGAATGTCCCCAAACTCTTTGGACGGGGCCAAACCACCAGAGAGTAAGACTCGTCCATTTCCCATGAAGTCACCCAGAAATTCCACGACCATGAGTGACACGATATCCAGAGCCAAAAACTTGAGCAGGAGCCTCACACTCGCCCTTCTTTCAAATCCTGAAGAGTTCTCCTCATGGTCTCTAGATCAGTCCTGCCATACCTATGACCCGAAACATAAGCCGAGTTTGTGTTTTCAGACAACTGTCCAAACAGCCCTGGCCTACACAACCTACAGGCTCAGGCCCCTGGAGCCAAACCTGAGGATTGTACTTGCCCTCTCCAAGGGAATTGTGTGTGCCCATTCCAATGGCGACAACCCTTCTAATAGGATAAACCTCCAAAGTCCCTGATCCATCTCAATAGTGGTGGCTTCCCAGGAACAACAGGGGCAATCTGAGCCCAAATGAGCACCTACCTGAACTCATTCCCATAGACAGATGTCCCCAGAGGTAAAAAGGAAAGAACAGGCCCCTAGGCACTAATCAGATCCATTGCTTTGGTTTCCAGGCATCTCTCCTCAGAGGCCTGGATTTCAAAAGCAGCATATAGCTGTTTCTTGACTCACCCATCAGAAAACACCTCATCTACACATGGGAAACTTGCACGTTGGAGCTGTGTCAAAGCTTCAGTTTAGGAGAAACCTTAAGGTCCCCAGTGCCACCGCTTCATTCTAAGGTCTCCATAGACACAAAAGCACGTTAGGACCCATCCCCAGGGGTGTCCAATTCAACTCAGTGTCCTCGGTTGCTCCCCACAGATCCAGGAGATCTAACCTGTTTTGTTGCTAGGAAACAATTGGAATGCGAGGTGGGCTACTCAGCCATCCATCCTTAGAACCCTGCTCAGAATCATTGGCCTGGAGCCAAACAACAGGTCTCAATTGTCCTGCAGAAGACTCTCTGCAGTTTGGAGCTTCTCACAACTACCATCGTGGGAAAACACCCATGGCCTCGTGATGACCACCCCCATTCATGAAGGGGCCATCAGACCAGAAACTCCAACCTGAGCGATCGTCTAATCCTTGCCCTGACTTCAGATGCACGAGATCTCGATTCAGGTCTGTAGATTGTGCCTGCCATATCCTCACCTCGAAACCTAAGCCTAGCTTGTGTTCTTAGACATTTGTCGTCAGACTACTGGCCCACAAGCCCTCCAGTTTGGCAATCCAGAACTACAATGCAGCACTCTGCCGGACCTCCAGAAGAAAAACATTGTCTTCTGGGGCTACCCAGTAACCCCAAATGAGGATCAACCTGCACCGAACTTGGCTGTAGCCCAAATACATAGGCTGACCAGGGCACTAATGCCCTTTCTGACACAGCCTGAGCCTGGAGCCCTGGCCCCTCCCAGACAGTTGGCCGCACACTGAGCACATCTAGCCGCCATGGACTTAGGTCGTCATCTCTTCCCAAACTCGGTTTTCAGGTTTCAGAACCTAGACCTTATCTCCAAACACTGCCCAGGGTTGAAGGTGATACAGAAATCAGAACTCCTTCCCCATGGCAAGAAACCTTGTGGTTGGCATGTTGTCCAACGTTCAGTGTCGTTGAAACCAGTGTGGCCCATGAGGCCCCGCCCATGCTCACGGGCCACATTGGTCACAAACACACATTTTGACCCTCAGGCTGAGCCCAGTCCTCAAGTAAAGCCACTCAGTGTCTGGATGAAGAGATAGCATATTGGGCTTGCCATGCCCCTTGGCCCCAATTTTTATCCATAGTTCGGGTTGTCCCTTCAGTCTTCCCGACGGCTTGGCTTTGGAATTCCTCTTTTGGTGGGACACCTGAGGTAACAAAATTGAAATGAGTCCTCCCATCCCACAGATTAACGAAAAGCAATTGGGAATCGGGCCAAATACTCAGAGAGGAAGATTCGTCCATGGCCCATGAGGCCTCCCCGACATTCCACGGACATCGCTGGTACAAAATCCAGAGACAAAAGCCTGAGTAAGCGCCTCAGACTAGCCTTTCTTCATATCATGAAGAGTTCTTCTCATGGTTGTAGATCGGGCCTGCCATATCTATGTCCCCAATCCTAAGCTGAGTTTGTGTTATCAGACTTCTGTCCTCAAAGTCTTGGGCCACACACCCTCCAGGCTGGGCCCCTGGCGCCACACATTAGGACTGTGCCTACCAGTCCATGGGAATTCTGCTCATTCCATGGTCCAAAATCGTACAAATTAGGAGAAACCTCCAAAGTCCCTGAGGCCATCCCAATAGTGTAGGTCGCCCGGAACAAACAAGGGCTGTCTGACACCAGCTGATAATCGACCTCCAATCAGACCATAGATGGATGTCCCCAGAGAATAAGATTGAACCAGACAGGACCCTAGGCCATAATAGGATCCATTGCTTTGGGTTACAGGCATGTGTCCTCAAAAGCCTGATTCCAATACGAGCATAGGGGTTTTCCTGAGGCACCCATCAGAACTCATCTCGTCTCCACAAGGAAACCTCTGCATGGGAGACATGTCCAAAGCTTAGGAGAGTACTTCAGAGTCCGGTGCCACCGCCACATTCCAAGGCCCTCATGGACACAAAAACACATTAGGACCCATCCTCAGGAAAGTCCATTTCAACTCAACCACCCCGGTTGCTCCCGCAGTGCCATCAGATCTATACTGTCTTGTTGCTAGGAGACAATTGGAATGCGAGGCGGGCTTCCCAGGCATCCGTCCGCGAACGGTGCTCTGGAGTCATTCCATATGGGATGTCCTGGAGCTGTCCAACAGGTCCCAATTGTCCCACAGAAGGAATCCTTGAAGGGGGCATCTAACAACTCCCAACGTGGGAAAACCTCAATGGCCTCGAGATTCCGCTCCCTTTATGAAGCGGCCGTCATGCTCAGAAACTCCAACCTGAGCCAACGTCTGATGCTCGCCCTGACTTCAGATGCATGAGATATTGGTTCAGATCTGCATGGGGTACCTGCCGTGCCCTCGCCCTGAAACCCAAGTCTAGTTTGTCTTCTCAGACTTCCGTCCTCACACTCCTGGCCCCGAAGCCCTCAAGTTTGGCAATTCCGGACCCACAATGCAGCACTCTGCCTGCCCTCTAGAAAAAAAAATTATTGCCTCATGAGCTGCCCAGGCACCTTAAATGAGGGTAAACCTACACAGCACTCGACTTTACCCAAATTATATAGTCTAACCTGGGCACTAATACACTGTCGAACACAACCTGAGCCCGGACCTCCTGACCAACACCCAGAAAGCTGACCGCACACTGAGCACATAAAACCCGCCATGGCTTTAGGTCATCATCTCTTCCCTACCTCAGTTTTCAGCTTCAGAACCGAGACCTTATCTCCAATCACTGCCCAGGGGTGAGTGTGATGGAGAAATCAGAACTCCTCCTTACCCATGGCAAGAACCCTTGTGGTTGGCACGTTGTCCAACGTTCAGTGTAGGAGAAACCAGCATTCACCCTGAGGCCCCGCCCATTCTTGAGTGTTACGAGGGCATACACACGCATTGAGACCCTCAGCATGAGTCCTGTCCTCTAGTAAGTCCTCTCAGTGGCTGGACCATTAGATGTCATAATGGGCTTGACATGTCCCTAAGCCCCAATTTTTTACCAGAATTCTGATTGTCCAGTCGCCCCTCCTCAGGGCTCTACTCTGGAATCCCTCATTTGGTGGGACACCTGAGGTTAAAAAAGAAAACAACAACAACAACAACAACAACAAAAAACCGACTTCTTCCAGCCCACAGAATGTCCCCAAACTCTTTGGACGGGGCCAAACCACCAGAGAGTAAGACTCGTCCATTTCCCATGAAGTCACCCAGAAATTCCACGACCATGAGTGACACGATATCCAGAGCCAAAAACTTGAGCAGGAGCCTCACACTCGCCCTTCTTTCAAATCCTGAAGAGTTCTCCTCATGGTCTGTAGATCAGTCCTGCCATACCTATGACCCGAAACATAAGCCGAGTTTGTGTTTTCAGACAACTGTCCAAACAGCCCTGGCCTACACAACCTACAGGCTCAGGCCCCTGGAGCCAAACCTGAGGATTGTACTTGCCCTCTCCAAGGGAATTGTGTGTGCCCATTCCAATGGCGACAACCCTTCTAATAGGATAAACCTCCAAAGTCCCTGATCCATCTCAATAGTGGTGGCTTCCCAGGAACAACAGGGGCAATCTGAGCCCAACTGAGCACCTACCTGCACTCATTCCCATAGACAGATGTCCCCAGAGGTAAAAAGGAAAGAACAGGCCCCTAGGCACTAATCAGATCCATTGCTTTGGTTTCCAGGCATCTCTCCTCAGAGGCCTGGATTTCAAAAGCAGCATATAGCTGTTTCTTGACTCACCCATCAGAAAACACCTCATCTACACATGGGAAACTTGCACGTTGGAGCTGTGTCAAAGCTTCAGTTTAGGAGAAACCTTAAGGTCCCCAGTGCCACCGCTTCATTCTAAGGTCTCCATAGACACAAAAGCACGTTAGGACCCATCCCCAGGGGTGTCCAATTCAACTCAGCGTCCTCGGTTGCTCCCCACAGATCCAGGAGATCTAACCTGTTTTGTTGCTAGGAAACAATTGGAATGCGAGGTGGGCTACTCAGCCATCCATCCTTAGAACCCTGCTCAGAATCATTGGCCTGGAGCCAAACAACAGGTCTCAATTGTCCTGCAGAAGACTCTCTGCAGTTTGGAGCTTCTCACAACTACCATCGTGGGAAAACACCCATGGCCTCGTGATGACCACCCCCATTCATGAAGGGGCCATCAGACCAGAAACTCCAACCTGAGCGATCGTCTAATCCTTGCCCTGACTTCAGATGCACGAGATCTCGATTCAGGTCTGTAGATTGTGCCTGCCATATCCTCACCTCGAAACCTAAGCCTAGCTTGTGTTCTTAGACATTTGTCGTCAGACTACTGGCCCACAAGCCCTCCAGTTTGGCAATCCAGAACTACAATGCAGCACTCTGCCGGACCTCCAGAAGAAAAACATTGTCTTCTGGGGCTACCCAGTAACCCCAAATGAGGATCAACCTGCACCGAACTTGGCTGTAGCCCAAATACATAGGCTGACCAGGGCACTAATGCCCTTTCTGACACAGCCTGAGCCTGGAGCCCTGGCCCCTCCCAGACAGTTGGCCGCACACTGAGCACATCTAGCCGCCATGGACTTAGGTCGTCATCTCTTCCCAAACTCGGTTTTCAGGTTTCAGAACCTAGACCTTATCTCCAAACACTGCCCAGGGTTGAAGGTGATACAGAAATCAGAACTCCTTCCCCATGGCAAGAAACCTTGTGGTTGGCATGTTGTCCAACGTTCAGTGTCGTTGAAACCAGTGTGGCCCATGAGGCCCCGCCCATGCTCACGGGCCACATTGGTCACAAACACACATTTTGACCCTCAGGCTGAGCCCAGTCCTCAAGTAAAGCCACTCAGTGTCTGGATGAAGAGATAGCATATTGGGCTTGCCATGCCCCTTGGCCCCAATTTTTATCCATAGTTCGGGTTGTCCCTTCAGTCTTCCCGACGGCTTGGCTTTGGAATTCCTCTTTTGGTGGGACACCTGAGGTAACAAAATTGAAATGAGTCCTCCCATCCCACAGATTAACGAAAAGCAATTGGGAATCGGGCCAAATACTCAGAGAGGAAGATTCGTCCATGGCCCATGAGGCCTCCCCGACATTCCACGGACATCGCTGGTACAAAATCCAGAGACAAAAGCCTGAGTAAGCGCCTCAGACTAGCCTTTCTTCATATCATGAAGAGTTCTTCTCATGGTTGTAGATCGGGCCTGCCATATCTATGTCCCCAATCCTAAGCTGAGTTTGTGTTATCAGACTTCTGTCCTCAAAGTCTTGGGCCACACACCCTCCAGGCTGGGCCCCTGGCGCCACACATTAGGACTGTGCCTACCAGTCCATGGGAATTCTGCTCATTCCATGGTCCAAAATCGTACAAATTAGGAGAAACCTCCAAAGTCCCTGAGGCCATCCCAATAGTGTAGGTCGCCCGGAACAAACAAGGGCTGTCTGACACCAGCTGATAATCGACCTCCAATCAGACCATAGATGGATGTCCCCAGAGAATAAGATTGAACCAGACAGGACCCTAGGCCATAATAGGATCCATTGCTTTGGGTTACAGGCATGTGTCCTCAAAAGCCTGATTCCAATACGAGCATAGGGGTTTTCCTGAGGCACCCATCAGAACTCATCTCGTCTCCACAAGGAAACCTCTGCATGGGAGACATGTCCAAAGCTTAGGAGAGTACTTCAGAGTCCGGTGCCACCGCCACATTCCAAGGCCCTCATGGACACAAAAACACATTAGGACCCATCCTCAGGAAAGTCCATTTCAACTCAACCACCCCGGTTGCTCCCGCAGTGCCATCAGATCTATACTGTCTTGTTGCTAGGAGACAATTGGAATGCGAGGCGGGCTTCCCAGGCATCCGTCCGCGAACGGTGCTCTGGAGTCATTCCATATGGGATGTCCTGGAGCTGTCCAACAGGTCCCAATTGTCCCACAGAAGGAATCCTTGAAGGGGGCATCTAACAACTCCCAACGTGGGAAAACCTCAATGGCCTCGAGATTCCGCTCCCTTTATGAAGCGGCCGTCATGCTCAGAAACTCCAACCTGAGCCAACGTCTGATGCTCGCCCTGACTTCAGATGCATGAGATATTGGTTCAGATCTGCATGGGGTACCTGCCGTGCCCTCGCCCTGAAACCCAAGTCTAGTTTGTCTTCTCAGACTTCCGTCCTCACACTCCTGGCCCCGAAGCCCTCAAGTTTGGCAATTCCGGACCCACAATGCAGCACTCTGCCTGCCCTCTAGAAAAAAAAATTATTGCCTCATGAGCTGCCCAGGCACCTTAAATGAGGGTAAACCTACACAGCACTCGACTTTACCCAAATTATATAGTCTAACCTGGGCACTAATACACTGTCGAACACAACCTGAGCCCGGACCTCCTGACCAACACCCAGAAAGCTGACCGCACACTGAGCACATAAAACCCGCCATGGCTTTAGGTCATCATCTCTTCCCTACCTCAGTTTTCAGCTTCAGAACCGAGACCTTATCTCCAATCACTGCCCAGGGGTGAGTGTGATGGAGAAATCAGAACTCCTCCTTACCCATGGCAAGAACCCTTGTGGTTGGCACGTTGTCCAACGTTCAGTGTAGGAGAAACCAGCATTCACCCTGAGGCCCCGCCCATTCTTGAGTGTTACGAGGGCATACACACGCATTGAGACCCTCAGCATGAGTCCTGTCCTCTAGTAAGTCCTCTCAGTGGCTGGACCATTAGATGTCATAATGGGCTTGACATGTCCCTAAGCCCCAATTTTTTACCAGAATTCTGATTGTCCAGTCGCCCCTCCTCAGGGCTCTACTCTGGAATCCCTCATTTGGTGGGACACCTGAGGTTAAAAAAGAAAACAACAACAACAACAACAACAACAAAAAACCGACTTCTTCCAGCCCACAGAATGTCCCCAAACTCTTTGGACGGGGCCAAACCACCAGAGAGTAAGACTCGTCCATTTCCCATGAAGTCACCCAGAAATTCCACGACCATGAGTGACACGATATCCAGAGCCAAAAACTTGAGCAGGAGCCTCACACTCGCCCTTCTTTCAAATCCTGAAGAGTTCTCCTCATGGTCTGTAGATCAGTCCTGCCATACCTATGACCCGAAACATAAGCCGAGTTTGTGTTTTCAGACAACTGTCCAAACAGCCCTGGCCTACACAACCTACAGGCTCAGGCCCCTGGAGTCAAACCTGAGGATTGTACTTGCCCTCTCCAAGGGAATTGTGTGTGCCCATTCCAATGGCCACAACCCTTCTAATAGGATAAAACTCCAAAGTCCCTGATCCATCTCAATAGTGGTGGCTTCCCAGGAACAACAGGGGCAATCTGAGCCCAACTGAGCACCTACCTGCACTCATTCCCATAGACAGATGTCCCCAGAGGTAAAAAGGAAAGAACAGGCCCCTAGGCACTAATCAGATCCATTGCTTTGGTTTCCAGGCATCTCTCCTCAGAGGCCTGGATTTCAAAAGCAGCATATAGCTGTTTCTTGACTCACCCATCAGAAAACACCTCATCTACACATGGGAAACTTGCACGTTGGAGCTGTGTCAAAGCTTCAGTTTAGGAGAAACCTTAAGGTCCCCAGTGCCACCGCTTCATTCTAAGGTCTCCATAGACACAAAAGCACGTTAGGACCCATCCCCAGGGGTGTCCAATTCAACTCAGCGTCCTCGGTTGCTCCCCACAGATCCAGGAGATCTAACCTGTTTTGTTGCTAGGAAACAATTGGAATGCGAGGTGGGCTACTCAGCCATCCATCCTTAGAACCCTGCTCAGAATCATTGGCCTGGAGCCAAACAACAGGTCTCAATTGTCCTGCAGAAGACTCTCTGCAGTTTGGAGCTTCTCACAACTACCATCGTGGGAAAACACCCATGGCCTCGTGATGACCACCCCCATTCATGAAGGGGCCATCAGACCAGAAACTCCAACCTGAGCGATCGTCTAATCCTTGCCCTGACTTCAGATGCACGAGATCTCGATTCAGGTCTGTAGATTGTGCCTGCCATATCCTCACCTCGAAACCTAAGCCTAGCTTGTGTTCTTAGACATTTGTCGTCAGACTACTGGCCCACAAGCCCTCCAGTTTGGCAATCCAGAACTACAATGCAGCACTCTGCCGGACCTCCAGAAGAAAAACATTGTCTTCTGGGGCTACCCAGTAACCCCAAATGAGGATCAACCTGCACCGAACTTGGCTGTAGCCCAAATACATAGGCTGACCAGGGCACTAATGCCCTTTCTGACACAGCCTGAGCCTGGAGCCCTGGCCCCTCCCAGACAGTTGGCCGCACACTGAGCACATCTAGCCGCCATGGACTTAGGTCGTCATCTCTTCCCAAACTCGGTTTTCAGGTTTCAGAACCTAGACCTTATCTCCAAACACTGCCCAGGGTTGAAGGTGATACAGAAATCAGAACTCCTTCCCCATGGCAAGAAACCTTGTGGTTGGCATGTTGTCCAACGTTCAGTGTCGTTGAAACCAGTGTGGCCCATGAGGCCCCGCCCATGCTCACGGGCCACATTGGTCACAAACACACATTTTGACCCTCAGGCTGAGCCCAGTCCTCAAGTAAAGCCACTCAGTGTCTGGATGAAGAGATAGCATATTGGGCTTGCCATGCCCCTTGGCCCCAATTTTTATCCATAGTTCGGGTTGTCCCTTCAGTCTTCCCGACGGCTTGGCTTTGGAATTCCTCTTTTGGTGGGACACCTGAGGTAACAAAATTGAAATGAGTCCTCCCATCCCACAGATTAACGAAAAGCAATTGGGAATCGGGCCAAATACTCAGAGAGGAAGATTCGTCCATGGCCCATGAGGCCTCCCCGACATTCCACGGACATCGCTGGTACAAAATCCAGAGACAAAAGCCTGAGTAAGCGCCTCAGACTAGCCTTTCTTCATATCATGAAGAGTTCTTCTCATGGTTGTAGATCGGGCCTGCCATATCTATGTCCCCAATCCTAAGCTGAGTTTGTGTTATCAGACTTCTGTCCTCAAAGTCTTGGGCCACACACCCTCCAGGCTGGGCCCCTGGCGCCACACATTAGGACTGTGCCTACCAGTCCATGGGAATTCTGCTCATTCCATGGTCCAAAATCGTACAAATTAGGAGAAACCTCCAAAGTCCCTGAGGCCATCCCAATAGTGTAGGTCGCCCGGAACAAACAAGGGCTGTCTGACACCAGCTGATAATCGACCTCCAATCAGACCATAGATGGATGTCCCCAGAGAATAAGATTGAACCAGACAGGACCCTAGGCCATAATAGGATCCATTGCTTTGGGTTACAGGCATGTGTCCTCAAAAGCCTGATTCCAATACGAGCATAGGGGTTTTCCTGAGGCACCCATCAGAACTCATCTCGTCTCCACAAGGAAACCTCTGCATGGGAGACATGTCCAAAGCTTAGGAGAGTACTTCAGAGTCCGGTGCCACCGCCACATTCCAAGGCCCTCATGGACACAAAAACACATTAGGACCCATCCTCAGGAAAGTCCATTTCAACTCAACCACCCCGGTTGCTCCCGCAGTGCCATCAGATCTATACTGTCTTGTTGCTAGGAGACAATTGGAATGCGAGGCGGGCTTCCCAGGCATCCGTCCGCGAACGGTGCTCTGGAGTCATTCCATATGGGATGTCCTGGAGCTGTCCAACAGGTCCCAATTGTCCCACAGAAGGAATCCTTGAAGGGGGCATCTAACAACTCCCAACGTGGGAAAACCTCAATGGCCTCGAGATTCCGCTCCCTTTATGAAGCGGCCGTCATGCTCAGAAACTCCAACCTGAGCCAACGTCTGATGCTCGCCCTGACTTCAGATGCATGAGATATTGGTTCAGATCTGCATGGGGTACCTGCCGTGCCCTCGCCCTGAAACCCAAGTCTAGTTTGTCTTCTCAGACTTCCGTCCTCACACTCCTGGCCCCGAAGCCCTCAAGTTTGGCAATTCCGGACCCACAATGCAGCACTCTGCCTGCCCTCTAGAAAAAAAAATTATTGCCTCATGAGCTGCCCAGGCACCTTAAATGAGGGTAAACCTACACAGCACTCGACTTTACCCAAATTATATAGTCTAACCTGGGCACTAATACACTGTCGAACACAACCTGAGCCCGGACCTCCTGACCAACACCCAGAAAGCTGACCGCACACTGAGCACATAAAACCCGCCATGGCTTTAGGTCATCATCTCTTCCCTACCTCAGTTTTCAGCTTCAGAACCGAGACCTTATCTCCAATCACTGCCCAGGGGTGAGTGTGATGGAGAAATCAGAACTCCTCCTTACCCATGGCAAGAACCCTTGTGGTTGGCACGTTGTCCAACGTTCAGTGTAGGAGAAACCAGCATTCACCCTGAGGCCCCGCCCATTCTTGAGTGTTACGAGGGCATACACACGCATTGAGACCCTCAGCATGAGTCCTGTCCTCTAGTAAGTCCTCTCAGTGGCTGGACCATTAGATGTCATAATGGGCTTGACATGTCCCTAAGCCCCAATTTTTTACCAGAATTCTGATTGTCCAGTCGCCCCTCCTCAGGGCTCTACTCTGGAATCCCTCATTTGGTGGGACACCTGAGGTTAAAAAAGAAAACAACAACAACAACAACAACAACAAAAAACCGACTTCTTCCAGCCCACAGAATGTCCCCAAACTCTTTGGACGGGGCCAAACCACCAGAGAGTAAGACTCGTCCATTTCCCATGAAGTCACCCAGAAATTCCACGACCATGAGTGACACGATATCCAGAGCCAAAAACTTGAGCAGGAGCCTCACACTCGCCCTTCTGTCAAATCCTGAAGAGTTCTCCTCATGGTCTCTAGATCAGTCCTGCCATACCTATGACCCGAAACATAAGCCGAGTTTGTGTTTTCAGACAACTCTCCAAACAGCCCTGGCCTACACAACCTACAGGCTCAGGCCCCTGGAGCCAAACCTGAGGATTGTACTTGCCCTCTCCAAGGGAATTGTGTGTGCCCATTCCAATGGCCACAACCCTTCTAATAGGATAAACCTCCAAAGTCCCTGATCCATCTCAATAGTGGTGGCTTCCCAGGAAAAACAGGGGCAATCTGAGCCCAACTGAGCACCTACCTGCACTCATTCCCATAGACAGATGTCCCCAGAGGTAAAAAGGAAAGAACAGGCCCCTAGGCACTAATCAGATCCATTGCTTTGGTTTCCAGGCATCTCTCCTCAGAGGCCTGGATTTCAAAAGCAGCATATAGCTGTTTCTTGACTCACCCATCAGAAAACACCTCATCTACACATGGGAAACTTGCACGTTGGAGCTGTGTCAAAGCTTCAGTTTAGGAGAAACCTTAAGGTCCCCAGTGCCACCGCTTCATTCTAAGGTCTCCATAGACACAAAAGCACGTTAGGACCCATCCCCAGGGGTGTCCAATTCAACTCAGCGTCCTCGGTTGCTCCCCACAGATCCAGGAGATCTAACCTGTTTTGTTGCTAGGAGACAATTGGAATGCGAGGTGGGCTACTCAGCCATCCATCCTTAGAACCCTGCTCAGAATCATTGGCCTGGAGCCAAACAACAGGTCTCAATTGTCCTGCAGAAGACTCTCTGCAGTTTGGAGCTTCTCACAACTACCATCGTGGGAAAACACCCATGGCCTCGTGATGACCACCCCCATTCATGAAGGGGCCATCAGACCAGAAACTCCAACCTGAGCGATCGTCTAATCCTTGCCCTGACTTCAGATGCACGAGATCTCGATTCAGGTCTGTAGATTGTGCCTGCCATATCCTCACCTCGAAACCTAAGCCTAGCTTGTGTTCTTAGACATTTGTCGTCAGACTACTGGCCCACAAGCCCTCCAGTTTGGCAATCCAGAACTACAATGCAGCACTCTGCCGGACCTCCAGAAGAAAAACATTGTCCTCTGGGGCTACCCAGTAACCCCAAATGAGGATCAACCTGCACCGACCTTGGCTGTACCCCAAATACATAGGCTGACCAGGGCACTAATGCCCTTTCTGACACAGCCTGAGCCTGGACCCCCTGGCCCCTCCCAGACAGTTGGCCGCACACTGAGCACATCTAGCCGCCATGGACTTAGGTCGTCATCTCTTCCCAAACTCGATTTTCAGGTTTCAGAACCTAGACCTTATCTCCAAACACTGCCCAGGGTTGAAGGTGATACAGAAATCCGAACTCCTTCCCCATGGCAAGAAACCTTGTGGTTGGCATGTTGTCCAACGTTCAGTGTAGTTGAAACCAGTGTGGCCCATGAGGCCCCGCCCATGCTCACGGGCCACATTGGTCACAAACACACATTGTGACCCTCAGGCTGAGCCCAGTCCTCAAGTAAAGCCACTCAGTGGCTGGATGAAGAGATAGCATATTGGGCTTGCCATGCCCCTTGGCCCCAATTTTTATCCATAGTTCGGGTTGTCCCTTCAGTCTTCCCCACGGCTTGGCTTTGGAATTCCTCTTTTGGTGGGACACCTGAGGTAACAAAATTGAAATGAGTCCTCCCATCCCACAGATTAACGAAAAGCAATTGGGAATCGGGCCAAATACTCAGAGAGGAAGATTCGTCCATGGCCCATGAGGCCTCCCCGACATTCCACGGACATCGCTGGTACAAAACACAGAGACAAAAGCCTGAGTAAGCGCCTCAGACTAGCCTTTCTTCATATCCTGAAGAGTTCTTCTCATGGTTGTAGATCGGGCCTGCCATATCTACGTCCCCAATCCTAAGCTGAGTTTGTGTTATCAGACTTCTGTCCTCAAAGTCTTGGGCCACACAACCTCCAGGCTGGGCCCCTGGAGCCACACATTAGGACTGTGCCTACCAATCCATGGGAATTCTACCCATTCCATGGTCCAAAACCGTACAAATTAGGAGAAACCTCCAAAGTTCCTGAGGCCATCCCAATAGTGTAGGTAGCCTGGAACAAACAAGGGCTGTCTGACACCAGCTGATAATCGACCTCCACTCATACCATAGATGGATGTCCCCAGAGAAGAAGATTGAACCAGACAGGACCCTAGGCCATAATAGGATCCATTGCTTTGGGTTACAGGCATGTGTCCTCAAAAGCCTGATTCCAATACGAGCATAGGGGTTTTCCTGAGGCACCAATCAGAACTCATCTCGTCTCCACAAAAAAACCTGTGCATGGGAGCCATGCCCAAGGCTTAGGAGAGTACTACAGGGTCCCGGTGCCACCACCCCATTCCAAGGCCCTCATGGACACAAAAACACATTAGGACCCATCCTCAGGAAAGTCCATTTCAACTCAGCCACCCCAGTTGCTCCGGCAGAACCATCAGATCTAAACTGTCTTGTTGCTAGGAGACAATTGGAATGCGAGGCGAGCTTCCCAGGCATCCATCCGCGAACGGTGCTCTGGAGTCATTCCATATGGTATTTCCTGGAGCTGTCCAACAGGTCTCAATTTTCCCGCAGAAGGAATCCTTGAAGGGGTCATCCCACAACTCCCAACGTGGGAAAACCTCAATGGCCTCGAGATTCCGCTCCCTTCATGAAGCAGACGTCATGCTCAGAAAATCCAACCTGAGCCAACGTCTGATCCTCGCTCTGACTTCAGATGCATGAGATATTGGTTCAGATCTTCATGTGGTACCTGCCGTGCCCTCACCCTGAAACCCAAGTCTAGCTTGTCTTCTCAGACTTCCGTCCTCACACTCCTGGCCGCGAAGCCCTCAAGTTTGGCAATTCCGGACCCACAATGCAGCACTCTGCCTGCCCTCTAGAAAAAAAATTATTGCCTCATGAGCTGCCCAGGCACCTTAAATGAGGGTAAACCTACACAGCACTCGATTTTACCCAAAATATATAGTCTAACCTGGGCACTAATGCACTGTCGAACACAACCTGAGCCCGGACCTCAGATCAACACCCAGAAAGCTGACCGCACACTGAGCACATAAAACCCGCCATGGCCTTAGGTCATCATCTCTTCCCTACCTCAGTTTTCAGGCTTCAGAACCGAGACCTTATCTCCAATCACTGCCCAGGGGTGAGTGTGATGGAGAAATCAGAACTCCTCCTTACCCATGGCAAGAACCCTTGTGGTTGGCACGTTGTCTAACGTTCAGTGTAGGAGATACGAGCATTCATCTTGAGGCCCCGCCCATTCTTGAGTTTTACGCGGGCATATACACGCATTGTGTCCCTCAGCATGAGTCCTGTCCTCTAGTAAGTCTTCTCAGTGGCTGGACCATTAGATGTCATAATGGGCTTGACATGTCCCTAGGTTCCAATTTTTAACCAGATTTCTGATTGTCCAGTCGCCCCTCCCCAGGGCTCTACTCTGAAATCCCTCATTTGTTGGGACACCTGAGGTTAAAAAAGAACACAACAACAACAACAACAAAAAAAAAAACGGACTTCTTCCAGTCCACAGAATGACCCCAACCTCTTTGGACGGGGCCTAACCACCAGAGAGTATGATTCGTCCATTCCCCATGAAGTCACCCAGAAATTCCACGACCATGAGTGACACGATATCCAGAGACAAAAACTTGAGCAGGAGCCTCACACTCGCCCATCTTTCAAATCCCGATGAGTTCTCCTCATGGTCTCTAGATCAGTCCTGCCATACCTATGACCCGAAACATAAGCCGAGTTTGTGTTTTCAGACAACTCTCCAAACAGCCCTGGCCTACACAACCTACAGGCTCAGGCCCCTGGAGCCAAACCTGAGGATTGTACTTGCCCTCTCCAAGGGAATTGTGTGTGCCCATTCCAATGGCCACAACCCTTCTAATAGGATAAACCTCCAAAGTCCCTGATCCATCTCAATAGTGGTGGCTTCCCAGGAAAAACAGGGGCAATCTGAGCCCAACTGAGCACCTACCTGCACTCAGACCCATAGACAGATGTCCCCAGAGGTAAAAAGGAAAGAACAGGCCCCTAGGCACTAATCAGATCCATTGCTTTGGTTTCCAGGCATCTCTCCTCAGAGGCTTGGATTTCAAAAGCAGCATATAGCTGTTTCTTAACTCACCCATCAGAAAACATCTCATCTACACATGGGAAACTTGCACGTTGGAGCTGGGTCAAAGCCTCTGTTTAGGAGAACCCTTTAGGGCCCCAGTGCCACCGCTTCATTCCAAGGTCTCCATAGACACAAAAGCACGTTAGGACCCATCCCCAGGGGTGTCCATTTCAACTCAGCGTCCTCGGTTGCTCCCCACAGATCCAGGATATCTAACCTGTCTTGTTGCTAGGTGACAATTGGAATGCGAGGTGGGCTACCCAGCCATCCATCCTTAGAACCCTGCTCAGAATCATTGGCCTGGAGCCAAACAACAGGTCTCAATTGTCCTGCAGAGGACTGTCTGCTGTTTGGAGCTTCTCACAACTCTCATCGTGGAAAAACCACCATGGCCTCTTGATGCCCACCCCCCATTCATGAAGGGGCCATCAGGGACAGAAACTCCAACCTGAGCGATCATCTGATCCTCGCCCTGACTTCAGATGCACGAGATCTAGATTCAGGTCTGTAGATTGTGCCTGCCATGGCCTCACCCAAAAACCTAAGCCTAGCTTGTGTTCTCAGAGTTTTGTCGTCAGACTACTGGCCCACAAGCCCTCCAGTTTGGCAATCCAGAACTACAATGCAGCACTCTGCCGGCCCTCCAGAAGAAAAATATTGTCCTCTCGGGTTACCCAGTAATCCCAAATGAGGATCAACCTGCACCGAACTTAGCTGTACCCCAAATGCATAGGCTGACCAGGGCACTAATGCCCTTTCTGACACAGCCTGAGCCTGGAAACCCTGGCCCCTCCCAGACAGCTGGCCGCACACTGAGCACATCGAGCTGCCATGGCCCGAGGTCGTCATCTCTTCCCAACAACAGTTTTCAGGTTTCAGATTCTAGACCTTATCTCCAATCACTGCCCAGGGTTGAAGGTGATGCAAAAATCAGAACTCCTTCCCCATGGCAAGAAACCTTGTGGTTGGCATGTTGTCCAACGTTCAGTGTAGTTGAAACCAGTGTGGCCCATGAGTCGCCGCCCATACTCGCAGGCCACATTGGTCACAAACACACATTGTGACCCTCAGGCTGAGCCCAGTCCTCAAGTAAGGCCACTCAGTGGCTGGATGAAGAGATAGCATATTGGGCTTGCCATGCCCCTAGGCCCCAATTTTTAACCATAGTTCAGGTTGTCCCTTCAGTCTTCCCGACGGCTTGGCTTTGGAATTCCTCTTTTGGTTGGACAACTGAGGTAACAAAACTGAAATGAGTCCTCGCATCCCACAGATTGACGAAAAGCAATTGGGAATCGGGCCAAATCCTCAGAGAGGAAGATTCGTCCATGGCCCATGAGGCCTCCCCGACATTCCACGGCCATCGCTGATACAAAATCCAGAGACAAAAGCCTGAGCAAGTGCCTCAGACTCGCACTTTCTTCATATCCTGAAGAGTTCTGCTCATGGTTTGTCGACCGGGCCTGCCATACCTACGTCCCCAAACCTAAGCTGAGTTTGTGTTTTCAGACTTCTGTCCTCAAAGTCTTGGGCCACACACCCTCCAGGCTGGGCCCGTGGAGCCACACATTAGGACTGTGCCTACCAATCCATGGGAATTCTGCCCATTCCATGGTCCAAAATCGTACAAATTAGGAGAAACCTCCAAAGTCCCTGAGGACATCCCAATAGTGTAGGTCGCCCGGAACAAACAAGGGCTGTCTGACACCAGCTGATAATCGACCTCCACTCATACCATAGATGGATGTCCCCAGAGAAGAAGATTGAACCAGACAGGACCCTAGGCCATAATAGGATCCATTGCTTTGGGTTACAGGCATGTGTCCTCAAAAGCCTGATTCCAATACGAGCATAGGGGTTTTCCTGAGGCACCCATCAGAACTCATCTCGTCTCCCGAAGGAAACCTGTGCATGGGAGCCATGTCCAAAGCTTAGGAGAATACTTCAGGTTCCCGGTGCCACCGCCCCATTCCAAGGCCCTCATGGACACAAAAACACATTAGGACCCATCCTCAGGAAAGTCCATTTCAACTCAGCCACCCCAGTTGCTCCGGCAGAACCATCAGATCTAAACTGTCTTGTTGTTAGGAGACAATTGGAATGCGAGGCGGGCTTCCCAGGCATCTATCCGCGAACGGTGCTCTGGAGTCATTCCATATGGGATGTCCTGGAGCTGTCCAACAGGTCTCAATTGTCCCACAGAAGGAATCCTTGAAGGGGTCATCCCACAACTCCCAACGTGGGAAAACCTCAATGGCCTCGAGATTCCGTTCCCTTCATGAAGCAGACGTCATGCTAGAAAATCCAACCTGAGCCAACGTCTGATCCTCGCTCTGACTTCAGATGCATGAGATATTGGTTCAGATCTTCATGGGGTACCTGCCGTGCCCTCACCCTGAAACCCAAGTCTAGCTTGTCTTCTCAGACTTCCGTTCTCACACTCCTGGCCCCAAAGCCCTCAAGTTTGGCAATTCCGGACCCACAATGCAGCACTCTGCCTGCCCTCTAGAAAAAAAATTATTGCCTCATGAGCTGCCCAGGCACCTTAAATGAGGGTAAACCTACACAGAACTCGACTTTACCCAAATTATATAGTCTAACCTGGGCACTAATACACTGTCGAACACAACCTGAGCCCGGACCTCCTGACCAACACCCAGAAAGCTGACCGCACACTGAGCACATAAAACCCGCCATAGCCTTAGGTCATGATCTCTTCCCTACCTCAGTTTTCAGGCTTCAGAACCGAGACCTTATCTCCAATCACTGACCAGTGGTGTGTGTGATGCAGAAATCAGAACTCCTCCTTACCCATGGCAAGAACCCTTGTGGTTGCCACGTTGTCCAACGTTCAGTGTAGGAGAAACCAGCATTCATCCTGAGGCCCCGCCCATTCTTGAGTTTTACGAGGGCATATACACGCATTGTGTCCCTCAGCATGAGTCCTGTCCTCTAGTAAGTCTTCTCAGTGGCTGGACCATTAGATGTCATAATGGGCTTGACATGTCCCTAGGTTCCAATTTTTAACCAGATTTCTGATTGTCCAGTCGCCCCTCCCCAGGGCTCTACTCTGGAATCCATCATTTGGTGGGACACATGAGGTTAAAAAAGAAAAAAACAACAACAACAACAAAAAAAACGGACTTCTTCCAGTCCACAGAATGACCCCAACCTCTTTGGACGGGGCCAAACCACCAGAGAGTAAGACTCGTCCATTTCCCATAAAGTCTCCCAGAAATTCTACGACCATGAGTGACACGATATCCAGAGACAAAAACTTAAGCAGGAGCCTCACACTTGCCCTTCTTTAAATCCCGAAGAGTTCTCCTCATGGTCTGTAGATCAGTCCTGCCATACCTATGACCCGAAACATAAGCCGAGTTTGTGTTTTCAGACAACTGTCCAAACAGCGCTGCCCTACACAACCTACAGGCTCAGGCCCCTGGAGCCAAACCTGAGGACTGTACTAGCCCTCTCCAAGGGAAATGTGTGTGCCCATTCCAATGGCCACAACCCTTCTAATAGGATAAACCTCCAAAGTCCCTGATCCATCTTAATAGTGGTGGCTTCCCAGGAAAAACAGGGGCAATCTGAGCCCAACTGAGCACCTACCTGCACTCATTCCCATAGACAGATGTCCCCAGAGGTAAAAAGGAAAGAACAGGCCCCTAGGCACTAATCAGATCCATTGCTTTGGTTTCCAGGCATCTCTCCTCAGAGGCCTGGATTTCAAAAGCAGCATATAGCTGTTTCTTGACTCACCCATCAGAAAACACCTCATCTACACATGGGAAACTTGCACGTTGGAGCTGTGTCAAAGCTTCAGTTTAGGAGAAACCTTAAGGTCCCCAGTGCCACCGCTTCATTCTAAGGTCTCCATAGACACAAAAGCACGTTAGGACCCATCCCCAGGGGTGTCCAATTCAACTCAGCGTCCTCGGTTGCTCCCCACAGATCCAGGAGATCCAACCTGTTTTGTTGCTAGGAAACAATTGGAATGCGAGGTGGGCTACTCAGCCATCCATCCTTAGAACCCTGCTCAGAATCATTGGCCTGGAGCCAAACAACAGGTCTCAATTGTCCTGCAGAAGACTCTCTGCAGTTTGGAGCTTCTCACAACTACCATCGTGGGAAAACACCCATGGCCTCGTGATGACCACCCCCATTCATGAAGGGGCCATCAGAGCAGAAACTCCAACCTGAGTGATCGTCTAATCCTTGCCCTGACTTCAGATGCCCGAGATCTCGATTCAGGTCTGTAGATTGTGCCTGCCATATCCTCACCTCGAAACCTAAGCCTAGCTTGTGTTCTTAGACATTTGTCGTCAGACTACTGGCCCACAAGCCCTCCAGTTTGGCAATCCAGAACTACAATGCAGCACTCTGCCGGACCTCCAGAAGAAAAACATTGTCCTCTGGGGCTACCCAGTAACCCCAAATGAGGATCAACCTGCACCGACCTTGGCTGTACCCCAAATACATAGGCTGACCAGGGCACTAATGCCCTTTCTGACACAGCCTGAGCCTGGACCCCCTGGCCCCTCCCAGACAGTTGGCCGCACACTGAGCACATCTAGCCGCCATGGACTTAGGTCGTCATCTCTTCCCAAACTCGGTTTTCAGGTTTCAGAACCTAGACCTTATCTCCAAACACTGCCCAGGGTTGAAGGTGATGCAGAAATCAGAACTCCTTCCCCATGGCAAGAAACCTTGTGGTTGGCATGTTGTCCAACGTTCAGTGTCGTTGAAACCAGTGTGGCCCATGAGGCCCCGCCCATGCTCACGGGCCACATTGGTCACAAACACACATTGTGACCCTCAGGCTGAGCCCAGTCCTCAAGTAAAGCCACTCAGTGGCTGGATGAAGAGATAGCATATTGGGCTTGCCATGCCCCTTGGCCCCAATTTTTATCCATAGTTCGGGTTGTCCCTTCAGTCTTCCCCACGGCTTGGCTTTAGAATTCCTCTTTTGGTGGGACACCTGAGGTAACAAAATTGAAATGAGTCCTCCCATCCCACAGATTAACGAAAAGCAATTGGGAATCGGGCCAAATACTCAGAGAGGAAGATTCGTCCATGGCCCAAGAGGGCTCCCCGACATTCCACGGACATCGCTGGTACAAAATCCAGAGACAAAAGCCTGAGTAAGCGCTTCAGACTAGCCTTTCCTCATATCCTGAAGAGTTCTTCTCATGGTTGTAGATCGGGCCTGCCATATCTACGTCCCCAATCCTAAGCTGAGTTTGTGTTATCAGACTTCTGTCCTCAAAGTCTTGGGCCACACAACCTCCAGGCTGGGCCCCTGGAGCCACACATTAGGACTGTGCCTACCAATCCATGGGAATTCTGCCCATTCCATGGTCCAAAATCGTACAAATTAGGAGAAACCTCCAAAGTTCCTGAGGCCATCCCAATAGTGTAAGTAGCCCGGAACAAACAAGGGCTGTCTGACACCAGCTGATAATGGACCTCCACTCAGACCATAGATGGATGTCCCCAGAGAAGAAGATTGAACCAGACAGGACCCTAGGCCATAATAGGATCCATTGCTTTGGGTTACAGGCATGTGTCCTCAAAAGCCTGATTCCAATACGAGCATAGGGGTTTTCCTGAGGCACCAATCAGAACTCATCTCGTCTCCACAAGGAAACCTGTGCATGGGAGCCATGCCCAAGGCTTAGGAGAGTACTACAGGGTCCCGGTGCCACCACCCCATTCCAAGGCCCTCATGGACACAAAAACACATTAGGACCCATCCTCAGGAAAGTCCATTTCAACTCAGCCACCCCAGTTGCTCCGGCAGAACCATCAGATCTAAACTGTCTTGTTGCTAGGAGACAATTGGAATATGAGGCGAGCTTCCCAGGCATCCATCCGCGAACGTTGCTCTGGAGTCATTCCATATGGTATTTCCTGGAGCTGTCCAACAGGTCTCAATTTTCCCGCAGAAGGAATCCTTGAAGGGGTCATCCCACAACTCCCAACGTGGGAAAACCTCAATGGCCTCGAGATTCCGCTCCCTTCATGAAGCAGACGTCATGCTCAGAAAATACAACCTGAGCCAACGTCTGATCCTCGCTCTGACTTCAGATGCATGAGATATTGGTTCAGATCTTCATGGGGTACCTGCCGTGCCCTCACCCTGAAACCCAAGTCTAGCTTGTATTCTCAGACTTCCGTCCTCACACTCCTGGCCCCGAAGCCCTCAAGTTTGGCAATTCCGGACCCACAATGCAGCACTCTGCCTGCCCTCTAGAAAAAAATTTAGTGCCTCATGAGATGCCCAGGCACCTTAAATGAGGGTAAACCTACACAGCACTCGACTTTACCCAAATTATATAGTCTAACCTGGGCACTAATGCACTGTCGAACACAACCTGAGCCCGGACCTCCTGACCAACACCCAGAAAGCTGACCGCACACTGAGCACATAAAACCCGCCATGGCCTTAGGTCATCATCTCTTCCCTACCTCAGTTTTCAGGCTTCAGAACCGAGACCTTATCTCCAATCACTGCCCAGGGGTGAGTGTGATGGAGAAATCAGAACTCCTCCTTACCCATGGCAAGAACCCTTGTGGTTGGCCCATTGTCCAACGTTCAGTGTAGGAGAAACCAGCATTCATCCTGAGGCCCCGCCCATTCTTGAGTTTTACGAGGGCATATACACGCATTGTGTCCCTCAGCATGAGTCCTGTCCTCTAGTAAGTCTTCTCAGTGGCTGGACCATTAGATGTCATAATGGGCTTGACATGTCCCTAGGTTCCAATTTTTAACCAGATTTCTGATTGTCCAGTCGCCCCTCCCCAGGTCTCTACTCTGAAATCCCTCATTTGTTGGGACACCTGAGGTTAAAAAAGAACACAACAACAACAACAAAAAAGAAAAAACGGACTTCTTCCAGCCCACAGAATGACCCCAAACTCTTTGGACGGGGCCTAACCACCAGAGAGTATGATTCGTCCATTCCCCATGAAGTCACCCAGAAATTCCACGACCATGAGTGACACGATATGCAGAGACAAAAACTTGAGCAGGAGCCTCACACTCGCCCTTCTTTCAAATCCCGAAGAGTTCTCCTCATGGTCTGTAGATCAGTCCTGCCATACCTATGACCCGAAACATAAGCCGAGTTTGTGGTTTCAGACAACTGTCCAAACAGCCCTGGCCTACACAACCTACAGGCTCAGGCCCCTGGAGCCAAACCTGAGGACTGTACTAGCCCTCTCCAAGGGAATTGTGTGTGCCCATTCCAATGGCCACAACCCTTCTAATATTATAAACCTCCAAAGTCCCTGATCCATCTCAATAGTGGTGGCTTCCCAGGAAAAACAGGGGCAATCTGAGCCCAACTGAGCACCTACCTGCACTCATTCCCATTGACAGATGTCCCCAGAGGTAAAAAGGAAAGAACAGGCCCCTAGGCACTAATCAGATCCATTGCTTTGGTTTCCAGGCATCTCTCCTCAGAGGCCTGGATTTCAAAAGCAGCATATAGCTGTTTCTTAACTCACCCATCAGAAAACATCTCATCTACACATGGGGAACTTGCACGTTGGAGCTGGGTCAAAGCCTCTGTTTAGGAGAACCCTTTAGGGCCCCAGTGCCACCGCTTCATTCCAAGGTCTCCATAGACACAAAAGCACGTTAGGACCCCTCCCCAGGGGTGTCCAATTCAACTCAGCGTCCTCGGTTGCTCCCCACAGATCCAGGATATCTAACCTGTCTTGTTGCTAGGAGACAATTGGAATGCGAGGTGGGCTACCCAGCCATCCATCCTTAGAACCCTGCTCAGAATCATTGGCCTGGAGCCAAACAACAGGTCTCAATTGTCCTGCAGAGGACTGTCTGCTGTTTGGAGCTTCTCACAACTCTCATCGTGGAAAAACCCCCATGGCCTTTTGATGCCCCCCACCCCATTCATGAAGGGGCCATCAGGGACAGAAACTCCAACCTGAGCGATCATCTGATCCTCGCCCTGACTTCAGATGCACGAGATCTAGATTCAGGTCTGTAGATTGTGCCTGCCATGGCCTCACCCAGAAACCTAAGCCTAGCTTGTGTTCTCAGACTTTTGTCGTCAGACTACTGGCCCACAAGCCCTCCAGTTTGGCAATCCAGAACTACAATGCAGCACTCTGCCGGTCCTCCACAAGAAAAATATTGTCCTCTGGGGTTACCCAGTAATCCCAAATGAGGATCAACCTGCACCGAACTTAGCTGTACCCCAAATACATAGGCTGACCAGGGAACTAATGCCCTTTCTGACACAGCCGGAGCCTGGACCCCCTGGCCCCTCCCAGACAGCTGGCCGCACACTGAGCACATCGAGCTGCCATGGCCTTAGGTCGTCATCTCTTCCCAACAACAGTTTTCAGGTTTCAGAACCTAGACCTTATCTGCAATCACTGCCCAGGGTTGAAGGTGATGCAGAAATCAGAACTCCTTCCCCATGGCAAGAAACCTTGTGGTTGGCATGTTGTCCAACGTTCAGTGTAGTTGAAACCAGTGTGGCCCATGAGTCCCGGCCCATGCTCGCAGGCCACATTGGTGACAAACACACATTGTGACCCTCAGGCTGAGCCCAGTCCTCAAGTAAGGCCACTCAGTGGCTGGATGAAGAGATAGCATATTGGGCTTGCCATGCCCCTAGGCCCCAATTTTTAACCATAGTTCAGGTTGTCCCTTCAGTCTTCCCGACGGCTTGGCTTTGGAATTCCTCTTTTGGTTGGACAACTGAGGTAACAAAACTGAAATGAGTCCTCGCATCCCACAGATTGACGAAAAGCAATTGGGAATCGGGCCAAATCCTCAGAGAGGAAGATTCGTCCATGGCCCATGAGGCCTCCCCGACATTCCACGGACATCGCTGGTACAAAATCCAGAGACAAAAGCCTGAGCAAGCGCCTCAGACTCGCACTTTCTTCATATCCTGAAGAGTTCTGCTCATGGTTTGTCGACCGGGCCTGCCATACCTACGTCCCCAAACCTAAGCTGAGTTTGTGTTTTCAGACTTCTGTCCTCAAAGTCTTGGGCCACACACCCTCCAGGCTGGGCCCGTGGAGCCACACATTAGGACTGTGCCTACCAATCCATGGGAATTCTGCCCATTCCATGGTCCAAAATCGTACAAATTAGGAGAAACCTCCAAAGTCCCTGAGGACATCCCAATAGTGTAGGTCGCCCGGAACAAACAAGGGCTGTCTGACACCAGCTGATAATCGACCTCCACTCATACCATAGATGGATGTCCCCAGAGAAGAAGATTGAACCAGACAGGACCCTAGGCCATAATAGGATCCATTGCTTTGGGTTACAGGCATGTGTCCTCAAAAGCCTGATACCAATACGAGCATAGGGGTTTTCCTGAGGCACCCATCAGAACTCATCTCGTCTCCACAAGGAAACCTCTGCATGGGAGCCATGTCCAAAGCTTAGGAGAGTACTTCAGAGTCCCGGTGCCACCGCCCCATTCCAAGGCCCTCATGGACACAAAAACACATTAGGACCCATCCTCAGGAAAGTCCATTTCAACTCAACCACCCCGGTTGCTCCCGCAGTGCCATCAGATCTATACTGTCTTGTTGCTAGGAGACAATTGGAATGCGAGGCGGGCTTCCCAGGCATCCATCCGCGAAAGGTGCTCTGGAGTCATTCCATATGGGATGTCCTGGAGCTGTCCAACAGGTCCCAATTGTCCCACAGAAGGAATCCTTGAAGGGGGCATCTAACAACTCCCAACGTGGGAAAACCTCAATGGCCTCGAGATTCCGCTCCCTTCATGAAGCAGACGTCATGCTCAGAAAATACAACCTGAGCCAACGTCTGATCCTCGCTCTGACTTCAGATGCATGAGATATTGGTTCAGATCTTCATGGGGTACCTGCCGTGCCCTCACCCTGAAACCCAAGTCTAGCTTGTCTTCTCAGACTTCCGTCCTCACACTCCTGGCCCCGAAGCCCTCAAGTTTGGCAATTCCGGACCCACAATGCAGCACTCTGCCTGCCCTCTAGAAAAAAATTTAGTGCCTCATGAGATGCCCAGGCACCTTAAATGAGGGTAAACCTACACAGCACTCGACTTTACCCAAATTATATAGTCTAACCTGGGCACTAATGCACTGTCGAACACAACCTGAGCCCGGACCTCCTGACCAACACCCAGAAAGCTGACCGCACACTGAGCACATAAAACCCGCCATGGCCTTAGGTCATCATCTCTTCCCTACCTCAGTTTTCAGGCTTCAGAACCGAGACCTTATCTCCAATCACTGCCCAGGGGTGAGTGTGATGGAGAAATCAGAACTCCTCCTTACCCATGGCAAGAACCCTTGTGGTCGGCCCATTGTCCAACGTTCAGTGTAGGAGAAACCAGCATTCATCCTGAGGCCCCGCCCATTCTTGAGTTTTACGAGGGCATATACACGCATTGTGTCCCTCAGCATGAGTCCTGTCCTCTAGTAAGTCTTCTCAGTGGCTGGACCATTAGATGTCATAATGGGCTTGACATGTCCCTAGGTTCCAATTTTTAACCAGATTTCTGATTGTCCAGTCGCCCCTCCCCAGGTCTCTACTCTGAAATCCCTCATTTGTTGGGACACCTGAGGTTAAAAAAGAACACAACAACAACAACAAAAAAGAAAAAACGGACTTCTTCCAGCCCACAGAATGACCCCAAACTCTTTGGACGGGGCCTAACCACCAGAGAGTATGATTCGTCCATTCCCCATGAAGTCACCCAGAAATTCCACGACCATGAGTGACACGATATGCAGAGACAAAAACTTGAGCAGGAGCCTCACACTCGCCCTTCTTTCAAATCCCGAAGAGTTCTCCTCATGGTCTGTAGATCAGTCCTGCCATACCTATGACCCGAAACATAAGCCGAGTTTGTGGTTTCAGACAACTGTCCAAACAGCCCTGGCCTACACAACCTACAGGCTCAGGCCCCTGGAGCCAAACCTGAGGACTGTACTAGCCCTCTCCAAGGGAATTGTGTGTGCCCATTCCAATGGCCACAACCCTTCTAATATTATAAACCTCCAAAGTCCCTGATCCATCTCAATAGTGGTGGCTTCCCAGGAAAAACAGGGGCAATCTGAGCCCAACTGAGCACCTACCTGCACTCATTCCCATTGACAGATGTCCCCAGAGGTAAAAAGGAAAGAACAGGCCCCTAGGCACTAATCAGATCCATTGCTTTGGTTTCCAGGCATCTCTCCTCAGAGGCCTGGATTTCAAAAGCAGCATATAGCTGTTTCTTAACTCACCCATCAGAAAACATCTCATCTACACATGGGGAACTTGCACGTTGGAGCTGGGTCAAAGCCTCTGTTTAGGAGAACCCTTTAGGGCCCCAGTGCCACCGCTTCATTCCAAGGTCTCCATAGACACAAAAGCACGTTAGGACCCCTCCCCAGGGGTGTCCAATTCAACTCAGCGTCCTCGGTTGCTCCCCACAGATCCAGGATATCTAACCTGTCTTGTTGCTAGGAGACAATTGGAATGCGAGGTGGGCTACCCAGCCATCCATCCTTAGAACCCTGCTCAGAATCATTGGCCTGGAGCCAAACAACAGGTCTCAATTGTCCTGCAGAGGACTGTCTGCTGTTTGGAGCTTCTCACAACTCTCATCGTGGAAAAACCCCCATGGCCTTTTGATGCCCCCCACCCCATTCATGAAGGGGCCATCAGGGACAGAAACTCCAACCTGAGCGATCATCTGATCCTCGCCCTGACTTCAGATGCACGAGATCTAGATTCAGGTCTGTAGATTGTGCCTGCCATGGCCTCACCCAGAAACCTAAGCCTAGCTTGTGTTCTCAGACTTTTGTCGTCAGACTACTGGCCCACAAGCCCTCCAGTTTGGCAATCCAGAACTACAATGCAGCACTCTGCCGGCCCTCCACAAGAAAAATATTGTCCTCTGGGGTTACCCAGTAATCCCAAATGAGGATCAACCTGCACCGAACTTAGCTGTACCCCAAATACATAGGCTGACCAGGGAACTAATGCCCTTTCTGACACAGCCTGAGCCTGGACCCCCTGGCCCCTCCCAGACAGCTGGCCGCACACTGAGCATATCGAGCTGCCATGGCCTTAGGTCGTCATCTCTTCCCAACAACAGTTTTCAGGTTTCAGAACCTAGACCTTATCTGCAATCACTGCCCAGGGTTGAAGGTGATGCAGAAATCAGAACTCCTTCCCCATGGCAAGAAACCTTGTGGTTGGCATGTTGTCCAACGTTCAGTGTAGTTGAAACCAGTGTGGCCCATGAGTCCCGGCCCATGCTCGCAGGCCACATTGGTGACAAACACACATTGTGACCCTCAGGCTGAGCCCAGTCCTCAAGTAAGGCCACTCAGTGGCTGGATGAAGAGATAGCATATTGGGCTTGCCATGCCCCTAGGCCCCAATTTTTAACCATAGTTCAGGTTGTCCCTTCAGTCTTCCCGACGGCTTGGCTTTGGAATTCCTCTTTTGGTTGGAGAACTGAGGTAACAAAACTGAAATGAGTCCTCGCATCCCACAGATTGACGAAAAGCAATTGGGAATCGGGCCAAATCCTCAGAGAGGAAGATTCGTCCATGGCCCATGAGGCCTCCCCGACATTCCACGGACATAGCTGATACAAAATCCAGAGACAAAAGCCTGAGCAAGCGCCTCAGACTCGCACTTTCTTCATATCCTGAAGAGTTCTGCTCATGGTTTGTCGACCGGGCCTGCCATACCTACGTCCCCAAACCTAAGCTGAGTTTGTGTTTTCAGACTTCTGTCCTCAAAGTCTTGGGCCACACACCCTCCAGGCTGGGCCCCTGGAGCCACACATTAGGACTGTGCCTACCAATCCATGGGAATTCTGCCCATTCCATGGTCCAAAATCGTACAAATTAGGAGAAACCTCCAAAGTCCCTGAGGACATCCCAATAGTGTAGGTCGCCCGGAACAAACAAGGGCTGTCTGACACCAGCTGATAATCGACCTCCACTCATACCATAGATGGATGTCCCCAGAGAAGAAGATTGAACCAGACAGGACCCTAGGCCATAATAGGATCCATTGCTTTGGGTTACAGGCATGTGTCCTCAAAAGCCTGATACCAATACGAGCATAGGGGTTTTCCTGAGGCACCCATCAGAACTCATCTCGTCTCCACAAGGAAACCTCTGCATGGGAGCCATGTCCAAAGCTTAGGAGAGTACTTCAGAGTCCCGGTGCCACCGCCCCATTCCAAGGCCCTCATGGACACAAAAACACATTAGGACCCATCCTCAGGAAAGTCCATTTCAACTCAACCACCCCGGTTGCTCCCGCAGTGCCATCAGATCTATACTGTCTTGTTGCTAGGAGACAATTGGAATGCGAGGCGGGCTTCCCAGGCATCCATCCGCGAAAGGTGCTCTGGAGTCATTCCATATGGGATGTCCTGGAGCTGTCCAACAGGTCCCAATTGTCCCACAGAAGGAATCCTTGAAGGGGGCATCTAACAACTCCCAACGTGGGAAAACCTCAATGGCCTCGAGATTCCGCTCCCTTCATGAAGCAGACGTCATGCTCAGAAAATACAACCTGAGCCAACGTCTGATCCTCGCTCTGACTTCAGATGCATGAGATATTGGTTCAGATCTTCATGGGGTACCTGCCGTGCCCTCACCCTGAAACCCAAGTCTAGCTTGTCTTCTCAGACTTCCGTCCTCACACTCCTGGCCCCGAAGCCCTCAAGTTTGGCAATTCCGGACCCACAATGCAGCACTCTGCCTGCCCTCTAGAAAAAAATTTAGTGCCTCATGAGATGCCCAGGCACCTTAAATGAGGGTAAACCTACACAGCACTCGACTTTACCCAAATTATATAGTCTAACCTGGGCACTAATGCACTGTCGAACACAACCTGAGCCCGGACCTCCTGACCAACACCCAGAAAGCTGACCGCACACTGAGCACATAAAACCCGCCATGGCCTTAGGTCATCATCTCTTCCCTACCTCAGTTTTCAGGCTTCAGAACCGAGACCTTATCTCCAATCACTGCCCAGGGGTGAGTGTGATGGAGAAATCAGAACTCCTCCTTACCCATGGCAAGAACCCTTGTGGTCGGCCCATTGTCCAACGTTCAGTGTAGGAGAAACCAGCATTCATCCTGAGGCCCCGCCCATTCTTGAGTTTTACGAGGGCATATACACGCATTGTGTCCCTCAGCATGAGTCCTGTCCTCTAGTAAGTCTTCTCAGTGGCTGGACCATTAGATGTCATAATGGGCTTGACATGTCCCTAGGTTCCAATTTTTAACCAGATTTCTGATTGTCCAGTCGCCCCTCCCCAGGTCTCTACTCTGAAATCCCTCATTTGTTGGGACACCTGAGGTTAAAAAAGAACACAACAACAACAACAAAAAAGAAAAAACGGACTTCTTCCAGCCCACAGAATGACCCCAAACTCTTTGGACGGGGCCTAACCACCAGAGAGTATGATTCGTCCATTCCCCATGAAGTCACCCAGAAATTCCACGACCATGAGTGACACGATATGCAGAGACAAAAACTTGAGCAGGAGCCTCACACTCGCCCTTCTTTCAAATCCCGAAGAGTTCTCCTCATGGTCTGTAGATCAGTCCTGCCATACCTATGACCCGAAACATAAGCCGAGTTTGTGGTTTCAGACAACTGTCCAAACAGCCCTGGCCTACACAACCTACAGGCTCAGGCCCCTGGAGCCAAACCTGAGGACTGTACTAGCCCTCTCCAAGGGAATTGTGTGTGCCCATTCCAATGGCCACAACCCTTCTAATATTATAAACCTCCAAAGTCCCTGATCCATCTCAATAGTGGTGGCTTCCCAGGAAAAACAGGGGCAATCTGAGCCCAACTGAGCACCTACCTGCACTCATTCCCATTGACAGATGTCCCCAGAGGTAAAAAGGAAAGAACAGGCCCCTAGGCACTAATCAGATCCATTGCTTTGGTTTCCAGGCATCTCTCCTCAGAGGCCTGGATTTCAAAAGCAGCATATAGCTGTTTCTTAACTCACCCATCAGAAAACATCTCATCTACACATGGGGAACTTGCACGTTGGAGCTGGGTCAAAGCCTCTGTTTAGGAGAACCCTTTAGGGCCCCAGTGCCACCGCTTCATTCCAAGGTCTCCATAGACACAAAAGCACGTTAGGACCCCTCCCCAGGGGTGTCCAATTCAACTCAGCGTCCTCGGTTGCTCCCCACAGATCCAGGATATCTAACCTGTCTTGTTGCTAGGAGACAATTGGAATGCGAGGTGGGCTACCCAGCCATCCATCCTTAGAACCCTGCTCAGAATCATTGGCCTGGAGCCAAACAACAGGTCTCAATTGTCCTGCAGAGGACTGTCTGCTGTTTGGAGCTTCTCACAACTCTCATCGTGGAAAAACCCCCATGGCCTTTTGATGCCCCCCACCCCATTCATGAAGGGGCCATCAGGGACAGAAACTCCAACCTGAGCGATCATCTGATCCTCGCCCTGACTTCAGATGCACGAGATCTAGATTCAGGTCTGTAGATTGTGCCTGCCATGGCCTCACCCAGAAACCTAAGCCTAGCTTGTGTTCTCAGACTTTTGTCGTCAGACTACTGGCCCACAAGCCCTCCAGTTTGGCAATCCAGAACTACAATGCAGCACTCTGCCGGCCCTCCACAAGAAAAATATTGTCCTCTGGGGTTACCCAGTAATCCCAAATGAGGATCAACCTGCACCGAACTTAGCTGTACCCCAAATACATAGGCTGACCAGGGAACTAATGCCCTTTCTGACACAGCCTGAGCCTGGACCCCCTGGCCCCTCCCAGACAGCTGGCCGCACACTGAGCATATCGAGCTGCCATGGCCTTAGGTCGTCATCTCTTCCCAACAACAGTTTTCAGGTTTCAGAACCTAGACCTTATCTGCAATCACTGCCCAGGGTTGAAGGTGATGCAGAAATCAGAACTCCTTCCCCATGGCAAGAAACCTTGTGGTTGGCATGTTGTCCAACGTTCAGTGTAGTTGAAACCAGTGTGGCCCATGAGTCCCGGCCCATGCTCGCAGGCCACATTGGTGACAAACACACATTGTGACCCTCAGGCTGAGCCCAGTCCTCAAGTAAGGCCACTCAGTGGCTGGATGAAGAGATAGCATATTGGGCTTGCCATGCCCCTAGGCCCCAATTTTTAACCATAGTTCAGGTTGTCCCTTCAGTCTTCCCGACGGCTTGGCTTTGGAATTCCTCTTTTGGTTGGAGAACTGAGGTAACAAAACTGAAATGAGTCCTCGCATCCCACAGATTGACGAAAAGCAATTGGGAATCGGGCCAAATCCTCAGAGAGGAAGATTCGTCCATGGCCCATGAGGCCTCCCCGACATTCCACGGACATAGCTGATACAAAATCCAGAGACAAAAGCCTGAGCAAGCGCCTCAGACTCGCACTTTCTTCATATCCTGAAGAGTTCTGCTCATGGTTTGTCGACCGGGCCTGCCATACCTACGTCCCCAAACCTAAGCTGAGTTTGTGTTTTCAGACTTCTGTCCTCAAAGTCTTGGGCCACACACCCTCCAGGCTGGGCCCCTGGAGCCACACATTAGGACTGTGCCTACCAATCCATGGGAATTCTGCCCATTCCATGGTCCAAAATCGTACAAATTAGGAGAAACCTCCAAAGTCCCTGAGGACATCCCAATAGTGTAGGTCGCCCGGAACAAACAAGGGCTGTCTGACACCAGCTGATAATCGACCTCCACTCATACCATAGATGGATGTCCCCAGAGAAGAAGATTGAACCAGACAGGACCCTAGGCCATAATAGGATCCATTGCTTTGGGTTACAGGCATGTGTCCTCAAAAGCCTGATACCAATACGAGCATAGGGGTTTTCCTGAGGCACCCATCAGAACTCATCTCGTCTCCACAAGGAAACCTCTGCATGGGAGCCATGTCCAAAGCTTAGGAGAGTACTTCAGAGTCCCGGTGCCACCGCCCCATTCCAAGGCCCTCATGGACACAAAAACACATTAGGACCCATCCTCAGGAAAGTCCATTTCAACTCAACCACCCCGGTTGCTCCCGCAGTGCCATCAGATCTATACTGTCTTGTTGCTAGGAGACAATTGGAATGCGAGGCGGGCTTCCCAGGCATCCATCCGCGAACGGTGCTCTGGAGTCATTCCATATGGGATGTCCTGGAGCTGTCCAACAGGTCCCAATTGTCCCACAGAAGGAATCCTTGAAGGGGGCATCTAACAACTCCCAACGTGGGAAAACCTCAATGGCCTCGAGATTCCGCTCCCTTTATGAAGCGGCCGTCATGCTCAGAAACTCCAACCTGAGCCAACGTCTGATGCTCGCCCTGACTTCAGATGCATGAGATATTGGTTCAGATCTGCATGGGGTACCTGCCGTGCCCTCGCCCTGAAACCCAAGTCTAGTTTGTCTTCTCAGACTTCCGTCCTCACACTCCTGGCCCCGAAGCCCTCAAGTTTGGCAATTCCGGACCCACAATGCAGCACTCTGCCTGCCCTCTAGAAAAAAAATTATTGCCTCATGAGCTGCCCAGGCACCTTAAATGAGGGTAAACCTACACAGCACTCGACTTTACCCAAATTATATAGTCTAACCTGGGCACTAATGCACTGTCGAACACAACCTGAGCCCGGACCTCCTGACCAACACCCAGAAAGCTGCCCGCACACTGAGCACATAAAACCCGCCATGGCTTTAGGTCATCATCTCTTCCCTACCTCAGTTTTCAGCTTCAGAACCGAGACCTTATCTCCAATCACTGCCCAGGGGTGAGTGTGATGGAGAAATCAGAACTCCTCCTTACCCATGGCAAGAACCCTTGTGGTTGGCACGTTGTCCAACGTTCAGTGTAGGAGAAACCAGCATTCACCCTGAGGCCCCGCCCATTCTTGAGTGTTACGAGGGCATACACACGCATTGAGACCCTCAGCATGAGTCCTGTCCTCTAGTAAGTCCTCTCAGTGGCTGGACCATTAGATGTCATAATGGGCTTGACATGTCCCTAAGCCCCAATTTTTTACCAGATTTCTGATTGTCCAGTCGCCCCTTCTCAGGGCTCTACTCTGGAATCCCTCATTTGGTGGGACACCTGAGGTTAAAAAAGAAAACAACAACAACAACAAAAAACCGACTTCTTCCAGCCCACAGAATGTCCCCAAACTCTTTGGACGGGGCCAAACCACCAGAGAGTAAGACTCGTCCATTTCCCATGAAGTCACCCAGAAATTCCACGACCATGAGTGACACGATATCCAGAGCCAAAAACTTGAGCAGGAGCCTCACACTCGCCCTTCTTTCAAATCCTGAAGAGTTCTCCTCATGGTCTGTAGATCAGTCCTGCCATACCTATGACCCGAAACATAAGCCGAGTTTGTGTTTTCAGACAACTGTCCAAACAGCCCTGGCCTACACAACCTACAGGCTCAGGCCCCTGGAGCCAAACCTGAGGATTGTACTTGCCCTCTCCAAGGGAATTGTGTGTGCCCATTCCAATGGCCACAACCCTTCTAATAGGATAAACCTCCAAAGTCCCTGATCCATCTCAATAGTGGTGGCTTCCCAGGAAAAACAGGGGCAATCTGAGCCCAACTGAGCACCTACCTGCACTCATTCCCATAGACAGATGTCCCCAGAGGTAAAAAGGAAAGAACAGGCCCCTAGGCACTAATCAGATCCATTGCTTTGGTTTCCAGGCATCTCTCCTCAGAGGCCTGGATTTCAAAAGCAGCATATAGCTGTTTCTTGACTCACCCATCAGAAAACACCTCATCTACACATGGGAAACTTGCACGTTGGAGCTGTGTCAAAGCTTCAGTTTAGGAGAAACCTTAAGGTCCCCAGTGCCACCGCTTCATTCTAAGGTCTCCATAGACACAAAAGCACGTTAGGACCCATCCCCAGGGGTGTCCAATTCAACTCAGCGTCCTCGGTTGCTCCCCACAGATCCAGGAGATCTAACCTGTTTTGTTGCTAGGAAACAATTGGAATGCAAGGTGGGCTACTCAGCCATCCATCCTTAGAACCCTGCTCAGAATCATTGGCCTGGAGCCAAACAACAGGTCTCAATTGTCCTGCAGAAGACTCTCTGCAGTTTGGAGCTTCTCACAACTACCATCGTGGGAAAACACCCATGGCCTCGTGATGACCACCCCCATTCATGAAGGGGCCATCAGAGCAGAAACTCCAACCTGAGTGATCGTCTAATCCTTGCCCTGACTTCAGATGCACGAGATCTCGATTCAGGTCTGTAGATTGTGCCTGCCATATCCTCACCTCGAAACCTAAGCCTAGCTTGTGTTCTTAGACATTTGTCGTCAGACTACTGGCCCACAAGCCCTCCAGTTTGGCAATCCAGAACTACAATGCAGCACTCTGCCGGACCTCCAGAAGAAAAACATAGTCCTCTGGGGCTACCCAGTAACCCCAAATTAGGATCAACCTGCACCGACCTTGGCTGTACCCCAAATACATAGGCTGACCAGGGCACTAATGCCCTTTCTGACACAGCCTGAGCCTGGACCCCCTGGCCCCTCCCAGACAGTTGGCCGCACACTGAGCACATCTAGCCGCCATGGACTTAGGTCGTCATCTCTTCCCAAACTCGGTTTTCAGGTTTCAGAACCTAGACCTTATCTCCAAACACTGCCCAGGGTTGAAGGTGATACAGAAATCAGAACTCCTTCCCCATGGCAAGAAACCTTGTGGTTGGCATGTTGCCCAACGTTCAGTGTCGTTGAAACCAGTGTGGCCCATGAGGCCCCGCCCATGCTCACGGGCCACATTGGTCACAAACACACATTGTGACCCTCAGGCTGAGCCCAGTCCTCAAGTAAAGCCACTCAGTGGCTGGATGAAGAGATAGCATATTGGGCTTGCCATGCCCCTTGGCCCCAATTTTTATCCATAGTTCGGGTTGTCCCTTCAGTCTTCCCCACGGCTTGGCTTTGGAATTCCTCTTTTGGTGGGACACCTGAGGTAACAAAATTGAAATGAGTCCTCCCATCCCACAGATTAACGAAAAGCAATTGGGAATCGGGCCAAATACTCAGAGAGGAAGATTCGTCCATGGCCCATGAGGCCTCCCCGACATTCCACGGACATCGCTGATACAAAATCCAGAGACAAAAGCCTGAGTAAGCGCCTCAGACTAGCCTTTCCTCATATCCTGAAGAGTTCTTCTCATGGTTGTAGATCGGGCCTGCCATATCTACGTCCCCAATCCTAAGCTGGGTTTGTGTTATCAGACTTCTGTCCTCAAAGTCTTGGGCCACACAACCTCCAGGCTGGGCCCCTGGAGCCACACATTAGGACTGTGCCTACCAATCCATGGGAATTCTGCCCATTCCATGGTCCAAAATCGTACAAATTAGGAGAAACCTCCAAAGTCCCTGAGGCCATCCCAATAGTGTAGGTCGCCCGGAACAAACAAGGGCTGTCTGACACCAGCTGATAATCGACCTCCACTCAGACCATAGATGGATGTCCCCAGAGAAGAAGATTGAACCAGACAGGACCCTAGGCCATAAGAGGATCCATTGCTTTGGGTTACAGGCATGTGTCCTCAAAAGCCTGATTCCAATACGAGCATAGCGGTTTTCCTGAGGCACCCGTCAGAACTCATCTCGTCTCCACAAGGAAACCTCTGCATGGGAGCCATGTCCAAAGCTTAGGAGAGTACTTCAGAGTCCCGGTGCCACCGCCCCATTCCAAGGCCCTCATGGACACAAAAACACATTAGGACCCATCCTCAGGAAAGTCCATTTCAACTCAACCACCCCGGTTGCTCCCGCAGTGCCATCAGATCTATACTGTCTTGTTGCTAGGAGACAATTGGAATGCGAGGCGGGCTTCCCAGGCATCCATCCGCGAACGGTGCTCTGGAGTCATTCCATATGGGATGTCCTGGAGCTGTCCAACAGGTCCCAATTGTCCCACAGAAGGAATCCTTGAAGGGGGCATCTAACAACTCCCAACGTGGGAAAACCTCAATGGCCTCAAGATTCCGCTCCCTTTATAAAGCGGCCATCATGCTCAGAAACTCCAACCTGAGCCAACGTCTGATGCTCGCCCTGACTTCAGATGCATGAGATATTGGTTCAGATCTGCATGGGGTACCTGCCGTGCCCTCGCCCTGACACCCAAGTCTAGTTTGTCTTCTCAGACTTCCGTCCTCACACTCCTGGCCCCGAAGCCCTCAAGTTTGGCAATTCCGGACCCACAATGCAGCACTCTGCCTGCCCTCTAGAAAAAAAATTATTGCCTCATGAGCTGCCCAGGCACCTTAAATGAGGGTAAACCTACACAGCACTCGACTTTACCCAAATTATATAGTCTAACCTGGGCACTAATACACTGTCGAACACAACCTGAGCCCGGACCTCCTGACCAACACCCAGAAAGCTGACCGCACACTGAGCACATAAAACCCGCCATGGCTTTAGGTCATCATCTCTTCCCTACCTCCGTTTTCAGCTTCAGAACCGAGACCTTATCTAAATCACTGCCTAGGGGTGAGTGTGATGGAGAAATCAGAACTCCTCCTTACCCATGGCAAGAACCCTTGTGGTTGGCACGTTGTCCAACGTTCAGTGTAGGAGAAACCAGCATTCATCCTGAGGCCCCGCCCATTCTTGAGTGTTACGAGGGCATACACACGCATTGAGACCCTCACCATGAGTCCTGTCCTCTAGTAAGTCTTCTCAGTGGCTGGACCATTAGATGTCATAATGGGCTTGACATGTCCCTAAGCCCCAATTTTTTACCAGATTTCTGATTGTCCAGTCGCCCCTCCTCAGGGCTCTACTCTGGAATCCCTCATTTGGTGGGACACCTGAGGTTAAAAAAGAAAACAACAACAACAAAAACAACAACAAAAAACCGACTTCTTCCAGCCCACAGAATGTCCCCAAACTCTTTGGACGGGGCCAAACCACCAGAGAGTAAGACTCGTCCATTTCCCATGAAGTCACCCAGAAATTCCACGACCATGAGTGACACGATATCCAGAGCCAAAAACTTGAGCAGGAGCCTCACACTCGCCCTTCTTTCAAATCCTGAAGAGTTCTCCTCATGGTCTGTAGATCAGTCCTGCCATACCTATGACCCGAAACATAAGCCGAGTTTGTGTTTTCAGACAACTGTCCAAACAGCCCTGGCCTACACAACCTACAGGCTCAGGCCCCTGGAGCCAAACCTGAGGATTGTACTTGCCCTCTCCAAGGGAATTGTGTGTGCCCATTCCAATGGCCACAACCCTTCTAATAGGATAAACCTCCAAAGTCCCTGATCCATCTCAATAGTGGTGGCTTCCCAGGAAAAACAGGGGCAATCTGAGCCCAACTGAGCACCTACCTGCACTCATTCCCATAGACAGATGTCCCCAGAGGTAAAAAGGAAAGAACAGGCCCCTAGGCACTAATCAGATCCATTGCTTTGGTTTCCAGGCATCTCTCCTCAGAGGCCTGGATTTCAAAAGCAGCATATAGCTGTTTCTTGACTCACCCATCAGAAAACACCTCATCTACACATGGGAAACTTGCACGTTGGAGCTGTGTCAAAGCTTCAGTTTAGGAGAAACCTTAAGGTCCCCAGTGCCACCGCTTCATTCTAAGGTCTCCATAGACACAAAAGCACGTTAGGACCCATCCCCAGGGGTGTCCAATTCAACTCAGCGTCCTCGGTTGCTCCCCACAGATCCAGGAGATCCAACCTGTTTTGTTGCTAGGAAACAATTGGAATGCGAGGTGGGCTACTCAGCCATCCATCCTTAGAACCCTGCTCAGAATCATTGGCCTGGAGCCAAACAACAGGTCTCAATTGTCCTGCAGAAGACTCTCTGCAGTTTGGAGCTTCTCACAACTACCATCGTGGGAAAACACCCATGGCCTCGTGATGACCACCCCCATTCATGAAGGGGCCATCAGACCAGAAACTCCAACCTGAGCGATCGTCTAATCCTTGCCCTGACTTCAGATGCACGAGATCTCGATTCAGGTCTGTAGATTGTGCCTGCCATATCCTCACCTCGAAACCTAAGCCTAGCTTGTGTTCTTAGACATTTGTCGTCAGACTACTGGCCCACAAGCCCTCCAGTTTGGCAATCCAGAACTACAATGCAGCACTCTGCCGGACCTCCAGAAGAAAAACATTGTCCTCTGGGGCTACCCAGTAACCCCAAATGAGGATCAACCTGCACCGACCTTGGCTGTACCCCAAATACATAGGCTGACCAGGGCACTAATGCCCTTTCTGACACAGCCTGAGCCTGGACCCCCTGGCCCCTCCCAGGCAGTTGGCCGCACACTGAGCACATCTAGCCGCCATGGACTTAGGTCGTCATCTCTTCCCAAACTCGGTTTTCAGGTTTCAGAACCTAGACCTTATCTCCAAACACTGCCCAGGGTTGAAGGTGATACAGAAATCAGAACTCCTTCCCCATGGCAAGAAACCTTGTGGTTGGCATGTTGTCCAACGTTCAGTGTCGTTGAAACCAGTGTGGCCCATGAGGACCCGCCCATGCTCACGGGCCACATTGGTCACAAACACACATTGTGACCCTCAGGCTGAGCCCAGTCCTCAAGTAAAGCCACTCAGTGGCTGGATGAAGAGATAGCATATTGGGCTTGCCATGCCCCTTGGCCCCAATTTTTATCCATAGTTCGGGTTGTCCCTTCAGTCTTCCCCACGGCTTGGCTTTGGAATTCCTCTTTTGGTGGGACACCTGAGGTAACAAAATTGAAATGAGTCCTCCCATCCCACAGATTAACGAAAAGCAATTGGGAATCGGGCCAAATACTCAGAGAGGAAGATTCGTCCATGGCCCATGAGGCCTCCCCGACATTCCACGGACATCGCTGGTACAAAATCCAGAGACAAAAGCCTGAGTAAGCGACTCAGACTAGCCTTTCTTCATATCATGAAGAGTTCTTCTCATGGTTGTAGATCGGGCCTGCCATATCTACGTCCCCAATCCTAAGCTGAGTTTGTGTTATCAGACTTCTGTCCTCAAAGTCTTGGGCCACACACCCTCCTGGCTGGGCACCTGGCGCCACACATTAGGACTGTGCCTACCAATCCATGGGAATTCTGCCCATTCCATGGTCCAAAATCGTACAAATTAGGAGAAACCTCCAAAGTCCCTGAGGCCATCCCAATAGTGTAGGTCGCCCGGAACAAACAAGGGCTGTCTGACACCAACTGATAATCGACCTCCACTCAGACCATAGATGGATGTCCCCAGAGAAGAAGATTGAACCAGACAGGACCCTAGGCCATAAGAGGATCGATTGCTTTGGGTTACAGGCATGTGTCCTCAAAAGCCTGATTCCAATACGAGCATAGGGGTTTTCCTGAGGCACCCATCAGAACTCATCTCGTCTCCACAAGGAAACCTCTGCATGGGAGCCATGTCCAAAGCTTAGGAGAGTACTTCAGAGTCCCGGTGCCACCGCCCCATTCCAAGGCCCTCATGGACACAAAAACACATTAGGACCCATCCTCAGGAAAGTCCATTTCAACTCAACCACCCCGTTTGCTCCCGCAGTGCCATCAGATCTATACTGTCTTGTTGCTAGGAGACAATTGGAATGCGAGGCGGGCTTCCCAGGCATCCATCCGCGAACGGTGTTCTGGAGTCATTCCATATGGGATGTCCTGGAGCTGTCCAACAGGTCCCAATTGTCCCACAGAAGGAATCCTTGAAGGGGGCATCTAACAACTCCCAACGTGGGAAAACCTCAATGGCCTCGAGATTCCGCTCCCTTTATGAAGCGGCCGTCATGCTCAGAAACTCCAACCTGAGCCAACGTCTGATGCTCGCCCTGACTTCAGATGCATGAGATATTGGTTCAGATCTGCATGGGGTACCTGCCGTGCCCTCGCCCTGAAACCCAAGTCTAGTTTGTCTTCTCAGACTTCCGTCCTCACACTCCTGGCCCCGAAGCCCTCAAGTTTGGCAATTCCGGACCCACAATGCAGCACTCTGCCTGCCCTCTAGAAAAAAAATTATTGCCTCATGAGCTGCCCAGGCACCTTAAATGAGGGTAAACCTACACAGCACTCGACTTTACCCAAATTATATAGTCTAACCTGGGCACTAATACACTGTCGAACACAACCTGAGCCCGGACCTCCTGACCAATACCCAGAAAGCTGACCGCACACTGAGCACATAAAACCCGCCATGGCTTTAGGTCATCATCTCTTCCCTACCTCAGTTTTCAGCTTCAGAACCGAGACCTTATCTCCAATCACTGCCCAGGGGTGAGTGTGATGGAGAAATCAGAACTCCTCCTTACCCATGGCAAGAACCTTTGTGGTTGGCACGTTGTCCAACGTTCAGTGTAGGAGAAACCAGCATTCACCCTGAGGCCCCGCCCATTCTTGAGTGTTACGAGGGCATACACACGCATTGAGACCCTCAGCATGAGTCCTGTCCTCTAGTAAGTCCTCTCAGTGGCTGGACCATTAGATGTCATAATGGGCTTGACATGTCCCTAAGCCCCAATTTTTTACCAGATTTCTGATTGTCCAGTCGCCCCTCCTCAGGGCTCTACTCTGGAATCCCTCATTTGGTGGGACACCTGAGGTTAAAAAAGAAAACAACAACAACAACAACAACAACAAAAAACCGACTTCTTCCAGCCCACAGAATGTCCCCAAACTCTTTGGACGGGGCCAAACCACCAGAGAGTAAGACTCGTCCATTTCCCATGAAGTCACCCAGAAATTCCACGACCATGAGTGACACGATATCCAGAGCCAAAAACTTGAGCAGGAGCTTCACACTCGCCCTTCTTTCAAATCCTGAAGAGTTCTCCTCATGGTCTGTAGATCAGTCCTGCCATACCTATGACCCGAAACATAAGCCGAGTTTGTGTTTTCAGACAACTGTCCAAACAGCCCTGGCCTACACAACCTACAGGCTCAGGCCCCTGGAGCCAAACCTGAGGATTGTACTTGCCCTCTCCAAGGGAATTGTGTGTGCCCATTCCAATGGCCACAACCCTTCTAATAGGATAAACCTCCAAAGTCCCTGATCCATCTCAATAGTGGTGGCTTCCCAGGAAAAACAGGGGCAATCTGAGCCCAACTGAGCACCTACCTGCACTCATTCCCATAGACAGATGTCCCCAGAGGTAAAAAGGAAAGAACAGGCCCCTAGGCACTAATCAGATCCATTGCTTTGGTTTCCAGGCATCTCTCCTCAGAGGCCTGGATTTCAAAAGCAGCATATAGCTGTTTCTTGACTCACCCATCAGAAAACACCTCATCTACACATGGGAAACTTGCACGTTGGAGCTGTGTCAAAGCTTCAGTTTAGGAGAAACCTTAAGGTCCCCAGTGCCACCGCTTCATTCTAAGGTCTCCATAGACACAAAAGCACGTTAGGACCCATCCCCAGGGGTGTCCAATTCAACTCAGCGTCCTCGGTTGCTCCCCACAGATCCAGGAGATCCAACCTGTTTTGTTGCTAGGAAACACTTGGAATGCGAGGTGGGCTACTCAGCCATCCATCCTTAGAACCCTGCTCAGAATCATTGGCCTGGAGCCAAACAACAGGTCTCAATTGTCCTGCAGAAGACTCTCTGCAGTTTGGAGCTTCTCACAACTACCATCGTGGGAAAACACCCATGGCCTCGTGATGACCACCCCCATTCATGAAGGGGCCATCAGACCAGAAACTCCAACCTGAGCGATCGTCTAATCCTTGCCCTGACTTCAGATGCACGAGATCTCGATTCAGGTCTGTAGATTGTGCCTGCCATATCCTCACCTCGAAACCTAAGCCTAGCTTGTGTTCTTAGACATTTGTCGTCAGACTACTGGCCCACAAGCCCTCCAGTTTGGCAATCCAGAACTACAATGCAGCACTCTGCCGGACCTCCAGAAGAAAAACATTGTCCTCTGGGGCTACCCAGTAACCCCAAATGAGGATCAACCTGCACCGACCTTGGCTGTACCCCAAATACATAGGCTGACCAGGGCACTAATGCCCTTTCTGACACAGCCTGAGCCTGGACCCCCTGGCCCCTCCCAGACAGTTGGCCGCACACTGAGCACATCTAGCCGCCATGGCCTTAGGTCGTCATCTCTTCCCAACAACAGTTTTCAGGTTTCAGAACCTAAACCTTATCTCCAAACACTGCCCAGGGTTGAAGGTGATACAGAAATCAGAACTCCTTCCCCATGGCAAGAAACCTTGTGGTTGGCATGTTGTCCAACGTTCAGTGTCGTTGAAACCAGTGTGGCCCATGAGGCCCCGCCCATGCTCACGGGCCACATTGGTCACAAACACACATTGTGACCCTCAGGCTGAGCCCAGTCCTCAAGTAAAGCCACTCAGTGGCTGGATGAAGAGATAGCATATTGGGCTTGCCATGCCCCTTGGCCCCAATTTTTATCCATAGTTCGGGTTGTCCCTTCAGTCTTCCCCACGGCTTGGCTTTGGAATTCCTCTTTTGGTGGGACACCTGAGGTAACAAAATTGAAATGAGTCCTCCCATCCCACAGATTAACGAAAAGCAATTGGGAATCGGGCCAAATACTCAGAGAGGAAGATTCGTCCATGGCCCATGAGGCCTCCCCGACATTCCACGGACATCGCTGGTACAAAATCCAGAGACAAAAGCCTGAGTAAGCGCCTCAGACTAGCCTTTCTTCATATCCTGAAGAGTTCTTCTCATGGTTGTAGATCGGGCCTGCCATATCTACGTCCCCAATCCTAAGCTGAGTTTGTGTTATCAGACTTCTGTCCTCAAAGTCTTGGGCCACACAACCTCCAGGCTGGGCCCCTGGAGCCACACATTAAGACTGTGCCTACCAATCCATGGGAATTCTACCCATTCCATGGTCCAAAATCTTACAAATTAGGAGAAACCTCCAAAGTTCCTGAGGCCATCCCAATAGTGTAGGTAGCCTGGAACAAACAAGGGCTGTCTGACAGCAGCGGATAATCGACCTCCACTCAGACCATAGATGGATGTCCCCAGAGAAGAAGATTGAACCAGACAGGACCCTAGGCCATAATAGGATCCATTGCTTTGGGTTACAAGCATGTGTACTCAAAAGCCTGATTCCAATACGAGCATAGGGGTTTTCCTGAGGCACCAATCAGAACTCATCTCGTCTCCACAAGGAAACCTGTGCATGGGAGCCATGCCCAAGGCTTAGGAGAGTACTAGAGGGTCCCGGTGCCACCACCCCATTCCAAGGCCCTCATGGACACAAAAACACATTAGGACCCATCCTCAGGAAAGTCCATTTCAACTCAGCCACCCCAGTTGCTCCGGCAGAACCATCAGATCTAAACTGTCTTGTTGCTAGGAGACAATTGGAATGCGAGGCGAGCTTCCCAGGCATCCATCCGCGAACAGTGCTCTGGAGTCATTCCATATGGTATTTCCTGGAGCTGTCCAACAGGTCTCAATTTTCCCGCAGAAGGAATCCTTGAAGGGGTCATCCCACAACTCCCAACGTGGGAAAACCTCAATGGCCTCGAGATTCCGCTCCCTTCATGAAGCAGACGTCATGCTCAGAAAATCCAACCTGAGCCAACGTCTGATCCTCGCTCTGACTTCAGATGCATGAGATATTGGTTCAGATCTTCATGGGGTACCTGCCGTGCCCTCACCCTGAAACCCAAGTCTAGCTTGTCTTCTCAGACTTCCGTCCTCACACTCCTGGCCCCGAAGCCCTCAAGTTTGGCAATTCCGGACCCACAATGCAGCACTCTGCCTGCCCTCTAGAAAAAAAATTATTGCCTCATGAGCTGCCCAGGCACCTTAAATGAGGGTAAACCTACACAGCACTCGATTTTACCCAAATTATATAGTCTAACCTGGGCACTAATGCACTGTCGAACACAACTTGAGCCCGGACCTCAGACCAACACCCAGAAAGCTGACCGCACACTGAGCACATAAAACCCGCCATGGCCTTAGGTCATCATCTCTTCCCTACCTCAGTTTTCAGGCTTCAGAACCGAGACCTTATCTCCAATCACTGCCCAGGGGTGAGTGTGATGGAGAAATCAGAACTCCTCCTTACCCATGGCAAGAACCCTTGTGGTTGGCACGTTGTCCAACGTTCAGTGTAGGAGAAACCAGCATTCATCCTGAGGCCCCGCCCATTCTTGAGTTTTACGCGGGCATATACACGCATTGTGTCCCTCAGCATGAGTCCTGTCCTCTAGTAAGTCTTCTCAGTGGCTGGACCATTAGATGTCATAATGGGCTTGACATGTCCCTAGGTTTCAATTTTTAACCAGATTTCTGATCGTCCAGTCGCCTTTCCCCAGGGCTCTACTCTGAAATCCCTCATTTGTTGGGACACCTGAGGTTAAAAAAGAACACAACAACAACAACAACAACAAAAAAACGGATCTTCCTGCCCACAGAATGACCCCAAACTCTTTGGACGGGGCCTAACCACCAGAGACTATGATTCGTCCATTCCCCATGAAGTCACCCAGAAATTCCACGACCATGAGTGACACGATATCCAGAGACAAAAACTTGCGCAGGTGCCTCACACTCGCCCTTCTTTCAAATCCCGAAGTGTTCTCCTCATGGTCTGTAGATCAGTCCTGCCATAACTATGACCCGAAACATAAGCCGAGTTTGTGTTTTCAGACAATTGTCCAAACAGCCCTGGCCTACACAACCTACAGGCTCAGGCCCCTGGAGCCAAACCTGAGGACTGTACTTGCCCTCTCCAAGGGAATTGTGTGTGCCCATTCCAATGGCCACAACCCTTCTAATAGGATAAACCTCCAAAGTCCCTGATCCATCTCAATAGTGGTGGCTTCCCAGGAAAAACAGGGGCAATCTGAGCCCAACTGAGCACCTACCTGCACTCATTCCCATTGACAGATGTCCCCAGAGGTAAAAAGGAAAGAACAGGCCCCTAGGCACTAATCAGATCCATTGCTTTGGTTTCCAGGCATCTCTCCTCAGAGGCCTGGATTTCAAAAGCAGCATATAGCTGTTTCTTAACTCACCCATCAGAAAACATCTCATCTACACATGGGAAACTTGCACGTTGGAGCTGGGTCAAAGCCTCTGTTTAGGAGAACCCTTTAGGGCCCCAGTGCCACCGCTTCATTCCAAGGTCTCCATAGACACAAAAGCACGTTAGGACCCATCCCCAGGGGTGTCCATTTCAACTCAGCGTCCTCGGTTGCTCCCCACAGATCCAGGATATCTAACCCGTCTTGTTGCTAGGTGACAATTGGAATGCGAGGTGGGCTACCCAGCCATCCATCTTTAGAACCCTGCTCAGAATCATTGGCCTGGAGCCAAACAACAGGTCTCAATTGTCCTGCAGAGGACTGTCTGCTGTTTGGAGCTTCTCACAACTCTCATCGTGGAAAAACCCCCATGGCCTCTTGATGCCCCCCCCCATTCATGAAGGGGCCATGAGGGACAGAAACTCCAACCTGAGCGATCATCTGATCCTCGCCCTGACTTCAGATGCACGAGAACTCGATTCAGGTCTGTAGATTGTGCCTGCCATGGCCTTACCCAGAAACCTAAGCCTAGCTTGTGTTCTCAGACTTTTGTCGTCAGACTACTGGCCCACAAGCCCTCCAGTTTGGCAATCCAGAACTACAATGCAGCACTCTGCCGGCCCTCCAGAAGAAAAATATTGTCCTCTGGGGTTACCCAGTAATCCCAAATGAGGATCAACCTGCACCGAACTTAGCTGTACCCCAAATACATAGGCTGACCAGGGAACTAATGCCCTTTCTGACACAGCCTGAGCCTGGACCCCCTGGCCCCTCCCAGACAGCTGGCTGCACACTGAGCACATCGAGCTGCCATGGCCTTAGGTCGTCATCTCTTCCCAACAACAGTTTTCAGGTTTCAGAACCTAGACCTTATCTCCAATCACTGCCCAGGGTTGAAGGTGATGCAGAAATCAGAACTCCTTCCCCATGGCAAGAAACCTTGTGGTTGGCATGTTGTCCAACGTTCAGTGTAGTTGAAACCAGTGTGGCCCATGAGTCGCCGCCCATGCTCGCAGGCCACATTGGTCACAAACACACATTGTGACCCTCAGGCTGAGCCCAGTCCTCAAGTAAGGCAACTCAGTGGCTGGATGAAGAGATAGCATATTGGGCTTGCCATGCCCCTAGGCCCCAATTTTTAACCATAGTTCAGGTTGTCCCTTCAGTCTTCCCGACGGCTTGGCTTTGGAATTCCTCTTTTGGTTGGACAACTGAGGTAACAAAACTGAAATGAGTCCTCCCATCCCACAGATTGACGAAAAGCAATTGGGAATCGGGCCAAATCCTCAGAGAGGAAGATTCGTCCATGGCCCATGAGGCCTCCCCGACATTCCACGGCCATCGCTGATACAAAATCCAGAGACAAAAGCCTGAGCAAGTGCCTCAGACTCGCACTTTCTTCATATCCTGAAGAGTTCTGCTCATGGTTTGTCGACCGGGCCTGCCATACCTACGTCCCCAAACCTAAGCTGAGTTTGTGTTTTCAGACTTCTGTCCTCAAAGTCTTGGGCCACACACCCTCCAGGATGGGCCCCTGGAGCCACACATTAGGACTGTGCCTACCAATCCATGGGAATTCTGCCCATTCCATGGTCCAAAATCGTACAAATTAGGAGAAACCTCCAAAGTCCCTGAGGCCATCCCAATAGTGTAGATCGCCTGGAACAAACAAGGCCTGTCTGACACCAGCTGATAATCGACCTCCACTCATACCATAGATGGATGTCCCCAGAGAAGAAGATTGAACCAGACATGACCCTAGGCCATAATAGGATCAATTGCTTTGTGTTACAGGCATGTGTCCTCAAAAGCCTGATTCCAATACGAGCATAGGGGATTTCCTGAGGCACCCATCAGAACTCATCTCGTCTCCACAAGGAAACCTGTGCATGGGAGCCATGTCCAAAGCTTAGGAGAGTACTTCAGGGTCCCGGTGCCACCGCCCCATTCCAAGGCCCTCATGGACACAAAAACACATTGAGACCCATCCTCAGGAAAGTCCATTTCAACTCAGCCACCCCAGTTGCTCCGGCATAACCATCAGATCTAAACTGTCTTGTTGTTAGGAGACAATTGGAATGCGAGGCGGGCTTCCCAGGCATCTATCCGCGAACGGTGCTCTGGAGTCATTCCATATGGGATGTCCTGGAGCTGTCCAACAGGTCTCAATTGTCCCGCAGAAGGATTCCTTGAAGGGGTCTTCCCACAACTCCCAACGTGGGAAAACCTCAATGGCCTCGAGATTCCGTTCCCTTCATGAAGCAGACGTCATGCTACAAAATCCAACCTGAGCCAACGTCTGATCCTCGTCTGACTTCAGATGCATGAGATATTGGTTCAGATCTTCATGGGGTACCTGCCGTGCCCTCACCCTGAAACCCACGTCTAGCTTGTCTTCTCAGACTTCCGTCCTCACACTCCTGGCCCCAAAGCCCTCAAGTTTGGCAATTCCGGACCCACAATGCAGCACTCTGCCTGCCCTCTAGAAAAAAAATTATTGCCTCATGAGCTGCCCAGGCACCTTAAATGAGGGTAAACCTACACAGAACTCGACTTTACCCAAATTATATAGTCTAACCTGGGCACTAATGCACTGTCGAACACAACCTGAGCCCGGACCTCCTGACCAACACCCAGAAAGCTGACCGCACACTGAGCACATAAAACCCGCCATGGATTTAGGTCATCATCTCTTCCCTACCTCAGTTTTCAGCTTCAGAACCGAGACCTTATCTCCAATCACTGCCCAGGGGTGAGTGTGATGGAGAAATCAGAACTCCTCCTTACCCATGGCAAGAACCCTTGTGGTTGGCACGTTGTCCAACGTTCAGTGTAGGAGAAACCAGCATTCACCCTGAGGCCCCGCCCATTCTTGAGAGTTACGAGGGCATACACACGCATTGAGACCCTCAGCATGAATCCTGTCCTCTAGTAAGTCCTCTCAGTGGCTGGACCATTAGATGTCATAATGGGCTTGACATGTCCCTAAGCCCCAATTTTTTACCAGATTTCTGATTGTCCAGGCGCCCCTCCTCAGGGCTCTAATCTGGAATCCCTCATTTGGTGGGACACCTGAGGTTAAAAAAGAAAACAACAACAACAACAACAAAAAAAAAAACCCGACTTCTTCCAGCCCACAGAATGTCCCCAAACTCTTTGGACGGGGCCAAACCACCAGAGAGTAAGACTCGTCCATTTCCCATGAAGTCACCCAGAAATTCCACGACCATGAGTGACACGATATCCAGAGCCAAAAACTTGAGCAGGAGCCTCACACTCGCCCTTCTTTCAAATCCTGAAGAGTTCTCCTCATGGTCTGTAGATCAGTCCTGCCATACCTATGACCCGAAACATAAGCCGAGTTTGTGTTTTCAGACAACTGTCCAAACAGCCCTGGCCTACACAACCTACAGGCTCAGGCCCCTGGAGCCAAACCTGAGGATTGTACTTGCCCTCTCCAAGGGAATTGTGTGTGCCCATTCCAATGGCCACAACCCTTCTAATAGGATAAACCTCCAAAGTCCCTGATCCATCTCAATAGTGGTGGCTTCCCAGGAAAAACAGGGGCAATCTGAGCCCAACTGAGCACCTACCTGCACTCATTCCCATAGACAGATGTCCACAGAGGTAAAAAGGAAAGAACAGGCCCCTAGGCACTAATCAGATCCATTGCTTTGGTTTCCAGGCATCTCTCCTCAGAGGCCTGGATTTCAAAAGCAGCATATAGCTGTTTCTTGACTCACCCATCAGAAAACACCTCATCTACACATGGGAAACTTGCACGTTGGAGCTGTGTCAAAGCTTCAGTTTAGGAGAAACCTTAAGGTCCCCAGTGCCACCGCTTCATTCTAAGGTCTCCATAGACACAAAAGCACGTTAGGACCCATCCCCAGGGGTGTCCAATTCAACTCAGCGTCCTCGGTTGCTCCCCACAGATCCAGGAGATCTAACCTGTTTTGTTGCTAGGAGACAATTGGAATGCGAGGTGGGCTACTCAGCCATCCATCCTTAGAACCCTGCTCAGAATCATTGGCCTGGAGCCAAACAACAGGTCTCAATTGTCCTGCAGAAGACTCTCTGCAGTTTGGAGCTTCTCACAACTACCATCGTGGGAAAACACCCATGGCCTCGTGATGACCACCCCCATTCATGAAGGGGCCATCAGACCAGAAACTCCAACCTGAGCGATCGTCTAATCCTTGCCCTGACTTCAGATGCACGAGATCTCGATTCAGGTCTGTAGATTGTGCCTGCCATATCCTCACCTCGAAACCTAAGCCTAGCTTGTGTTCTTAGACATTTGTCGTCAGACTACTGGCCCACAAGCCCTCCAGTTTGGCAATCCAGAACTACAATGCAGCACTCTGCCGGACCTCCAGAAGAAAAACATTGTCCTCTGGGGCTACCCAGTAACCCCAAATGAGGATCAACCTGCACCGACCTTGGCTGTACCCCAAATACATAGGCTGACCAGGGCACTAATGCCCTTTCTGACACAGCCTGAGCCTGGACCCCCTGGCCCCTCCCAGACAGTTGGCCGCACACTGAGCACATCTAGCCGCCATGGCCTTAGGTCGTCATCTCTTCCCAACAACAGTTTTCAGGTTTCAGAACCTAGACCTTATCTCCAAACACTGCCCAGGGTTGAAGGTGATACAGAAATCAGAACTCCTTCCCCATGGCAAGAAACCTTGTGGTTGGCATGTTGTCCAACGTTCAGTGTCGTTGAAACCAGTGTGGCCCATGAGGCCCCGCCCATGCTCACGGGCTACATTGGTCACAAACACACATTGTGACCCTCAGGCTGAGCCCAGTCCTCAAGTAAAGCCACTCAGTGGCTGGATGAAGAGATAGCATATTGGGCTTGCCATGCCCCTTGGCCCCAATTTTTATCCATAGTTCGGGTTGTCCCTTCAGTCTTCCCCACGGCTTGGCTTTGGAATTCCTCTTTTGGTGGGACACCTGAGGTAACAAAATTGAAATGAGTCCTCCCATCCCACAGATTAACGAAAAGCAATTGGGAATCGGGCCAAATACTCAGAGAGGAAGATTCGTCCATGGCCCATGAGGCCTCCCTGACCTTCCACGGACATCGCTGGTACAAAATCCAGAGACAAAAGCCTGAGTAAGCGCCTCAGACTAGCCTTTCTTCATATCCTGAAGAGTTCTTCTCATGGTTGTAGATCGGGCCTGCCATATCTACGTCCCCAATCCTAAGCTGAGTTTGTGTTATCAGACTTCTGTCCTCAAAGTCTTGGGCCACACAACCTCCAGGCTGGGCCCCTGGAGCCACACATTAAGACTGTGCCTACCAATCCATGGGAATTCTACCCATTCCATGGTCCAAAATCTTACAAATTAGGAGAAACCTCCAAAGTTCCTGAGGCCATCCCAATAGTGTAGGTAGCCTGGAACAAACAAGGGCTGTCTGACAGCAGCTGATAATCGACCTCCACTCAGACCATAGATGGATGTCCCCAGAGAAGAAGATTGAACCAGACAGGACCCTAGGCCATAATAGGATCCATTGCTTTGGGTTACAAGCATGTGTACTCAAAAGCCTGATTCCAATACGAGCATAGGGGTTTTCCTGAGGCACCAATCAGAACTCATCTCGTCTCCACAAGGAAACCTGTGCATGGGAGCCATGCCCAAGGCTTAGGAGAGTACTACAGGGTCCCGGTGCCACCACCCCATTCCAAGGCCCTCATGGACACAAAAACACATTAGGACCCATCCTCAGGAAAGTCCATTTCAACTCAGCCACCCCAGTTGCTCCGGCAGAACCATCAGATCTAAACTGTCTTGTTGCTAGGAGACAATTGGAATGCGAGGCGAGCTTCCCAGGCATCCATCCGCGAACGGTGCTCTGGAGTCATTCCATATGGTATTTCCTGGAGCTGTCCAACAGGTCTCAATTTTCCCGCAGAAGGAATCCTTGAAGGGGTCATCCCACAACTCCCAACGTCGGAAAACCTCAATGGCCTCGAGATTCCGCTCCCTTCATGAAGCAGACGTCATGCTCAGAAAATCCAACCTGAGCCAACGTCTGATCCTCGCTCTGACTTCAGATGCATGAGATATTGGTTCAGATCTTCATGGGGTACCTGCCGTGCCCTCACCCTGAAACCCAAGACTAGCTTGTCTTCTCAGACTTCCGTCCTCACACTCCTGGCCCCGAAGCCCTCAAGTTTGGCAATTCCGGACCCACAATGCAGCACTCTGCCTGCCCTCTAGAAAAAAAATTATTGCCTCATGAGCTGCCCAGGCACCTTAAATGAGGGTAAACCTACACAGCACTCGATTTTACCCAAAATATATAGTCTAACCTGGGCACTAATGCACTGTCGAACACAACCTGAGCCCGGACCTCAGATCAACACCCAGAAAGCTGACCGCACACTGAGCACATAAAACCCGCCATGGCCTTAGGTCATCATCTCTTCCCTACCTCAGTTTTCAGGCTTCAGAACCGAGACCTTATCTCCAATCACTGCCCAGGGGTGAGTGTGATGGAGAAATCAGAACTCCTCCTTACCCATGGCAAGAACCCTTGTGGTTGGCACGTTGTCTAACGTTCAGTGTAGGAGATACGAGCATTCATCCTGAGGCCCCGCCCATTCTTGAGTTTTACGCGGGCATATACACGCATTGTGTCCCTCAGCATGAGTCCTGTCCTCTAGTAAGTCTTCTCAGTGGCTGGACCATTAGATGTCATAATGGGCTTGACATGTCCCTAGGTTCCAATTTTTAACCAGATTTCTGATTGTCCAGTCGCCCCTCCCCAGGGCTCTACTCTGAAATCCCTCATTTGTTGGGACACCTGAGGTTAAAAAAGAACACAACAACAACAACAACAAAAAAAAAACGGACTTCTTCCAGTCCACAGAATGACCCCAACCTCTTTGGACGGGGCCTAACCACCAGAGAGTATGATTCGTCCATTCCCCATGAAGTCACCCAGAAATTCCACGACCATGAGTGACACGATATCCAGAGACAAAAACTTGAGCAGGAGCCTCACACTCGCCCTTCTTTCAAATCCCGAAGAGTTCTCCTCATGGTGTGTAGATCAGTCCTGCCATACCTATGACCCGAAACATAAGCCGAGTTTGTGTTTTCAGACAACTGTCCAAACAGCCCTGGCCTACACAACCTACAGGCTCAGGCCCCTGGAGCCAAACCTGAGGACTGTACTAGCCCTCTCCAAGGGAATTGTGTGTGCCCATTCCAATGGCCACAACCCTTCTAATAGGATAAACCTCCAAAGTCCCTGATCCATCTCAATAGTGGTGGCTTCCCAGGAAAAACAGGGGCAATCTGAGCCCAACTGAGCACCTACCTGCACTCAGACCCATAGACAGATGTCCCCAGAGGTAAAAAGGAAAGAACAGGCCCCTAGGCACTAATCAGATCCATTGCTTTGGTTTCCAGGCATCTCTCCTCAGAGGCCTGGATTTCAAAAGCAGCATATAGCTGTTTCTTAACTCACCCATCAGAAAACATCTCATCTACACATGGGAAACTTGCACGTTGGAGCTGGGTCAAAGCCTCTGTTTAGGAGAACCCTTTAGGGCCCCAGTGCCACCGCTTCATTCCAAGGTCTCCATAGACACAAAAGCACGTTAGGACCCATCCCCAGGGGTGTCCATTTCAACTCAGCGTCCTCGGTTGCTCCCCACAGATCCAGGATATCTAACCTGTCTTGTTGCTAGGTGACAATTAGAATGCGAGGTGGGCTACTCAGCCATCCATCCTTAGAACCCTGCTCAGAATCATTGGCCTGGAGCCAAACAACAGGTCTCAATTGTCCTGCAGAGGACTGTCTGCTGTTTGGAGCTTCTCACAACTCTCATCGTCGAAAAACCCCCATGGCCTCTTGATGCCCCCCCCCATTCATGAAGGGGCCATCAGGGACAGAAACTCCAACCTGAGCGATCATCTGATCCTCGCCCTAACTTCAGATGCACGAGATCTAGATTCAGGTCTGTAGATTGTGCCTGCCATGGCCTCACCCAGAAACCTAAGCCTAGCTTGTGTTCTCAGAGTTTTGTCGTCAGACTACTGGCCCACAAGCCCTCCAGTTTGGCAATCCAGAACTACAATGCAGCACTCTGCCGGCCCTCCAGAAGAAAAATATTGTCCTCTCGGGTTACCCAGTAATCCCAAATGAGGATCAACCTGCACCGAACTTAGCTGTACCCCAAATGCATAGGCTGACCAGGGCACTAATGCCCTTTCTGACACAGCCTGAGCCTGGAAACCCTGGCCCCTCCCAGACAGCTGGCCGCACACTGAGCACATCGAGCTGCCATGGCCTGAGGTTGTCATCTCTTCCCAACAACAGTTTTCAGGTTTCAGATTCTAGACCTTATCTCCAATCACTGCCCAGGGTTGAAGGTGATGCAGAAATCAGAACTCCTTCCCCATGGCAAGAAACCTTGTGGTTGGCATGTTGTCCAACGTTCAGTGTAGTTGAAACCAGTGTGGCCCATGAGTCGCCGCCCATACTCGCAGGCCACATTGGTGACAAACACACATTGTGACCCTCAGGCTGAGCCCAGTCCTCAAGTAAGGCCACTCAGTGGCTGGATGAAGAGATAGCATATTGGGCTTGCCATGCCCCTAGGCCCCAATTTTTAACCATAGTTCAGGTTGTCCCTTCAGTCTTCCCGACGGCTTGGCTTTGGAATTCCTCTTTTGGTTGGACAACTGAGGTAACAAAACTGAAATGAGTCCTCCCATCCCACAGATTGACGAAAAGCAATTGGGAATCGGGCCAAATCCTCAGAGAGGAAGATTCGTCCATGGCCCATGAGGCCTCCCCGACATTCCACGGCCATCGCTGATACAAAATCCAGAGACAAAAGCCTGAGCAAGTGCCTCAGACTCGCACTTTCTTCATATCCTGAAGAGTTCTGCACATGGTTTGTCGACCGGGCCTGCCATACCTACGTCCCCAAACCTAAGCTGAGTTTGTGTTTTCAGACTTCTGTCCTCAAAGTCTTGGGCCACACACCCTCCAGGCTGGGCCCGTGGAGCCACACATTAGGACTGTGCCTACCAATCCATGGGAATTCTGCCCATTCCATGGTCCAAAATCGTACAAATTAGGAGAAACCTCCAAAGTCCCTGAGGACATCCCAATAGTGTAGGTCGCCCGGAACAAACAAGGGCTGTCTGACACCAGCTGATAATCGACCTCCACTCATACCATAGATGGATGTCCCCAGAGAAGAAGATTGAACCAGACAGGACCCTAGGCCATAATAGGATCCATTGCTTTGGGTTACAGGCATGTGTCCTCAAAAGCCTGATTCCAATACGAGCATAGGGGTTTTCCTGAGGCACCCATCAGAACTCATCTCGTCTCCCGAAGGAAACCTGTGCATGGGAGCCATGTCCAAAGCTTAGGAGAGTACTTCAGGTTCCCGGTGCCACCGCCCCATTCCAAGGCCCTCATGGACACAAAAACACATTAGGACCCATCCTCAGGAAAGTCCATTTCAACTCAGCCACCCCAGTTGCTCCGGCAGAACCATCAGATCTAAACTGTCTTGTTGTTAGGAGACAATTGGAATGCGAGGCGGGCTTCCCAGGCATCTATCCGCGAACGGTGCTCTGGAGTCATTCCATATGGGATGTCCTGGAGCTGTCCAACAGGTCTCAATTGTCCCACAGAAGGAATCCTTGAAGGGGTCATCCCACAACTCCCAACGTGGGAAAACCTCAATGGCCTCGAGATTCCGTTCCCTTCATGAAGCAGACGTCATGCTAGAAAATCCAACCTGAGCCAACGTCTGATCCTCGCTCTGACTTCAGATGCATGAGATATTGGTTCAGATCTTCATGGGGTACCTGCCGTGCCCTCACCCTGAAACCCAAGTCTAGCTTGTCTTCTCAGACTTCCGTTCTCACACTCCTGGCCCCAAAGCCCTCAAGTTTGGCAATTCCGGACCCACAATGCAGCACTCTGCCTGCCCTCTAGAAAAAAAATTATTGCCTCATGAGCTGCCCAGGCACCTTAAATGAGGGTAAACCTACACAGAACTCGACTTTACCCAAATTATATAGTCTAACCTGGGCACTAATACACTGTCGAACACAACCTGAGCCCGGACCTCCTGACCAACACCCAGAAAGCTGACCGCACACTGAGCACATAAAACCCGCCATAGCCTTAGGTCATGATCTCTTCCCTACCTCAGTTTTCAGGCTTCAGAACCGAGACCTTATCTCCAATCACTGAACAGTGGTGTGTGTGATGCAGAAATCAGAACTCCTCTTTACCCATGGCAAGAACCCTTGTGGTTGCCACGTTGTCCAACGTTCAGTGTAGGAGAAACCAGCATTCATCCTGAGGCCCCGCCCATTCTTGAGTTTTACGAGGGCATATACACGCATTGTGTCCCTCAGCATGAGTCCTGTCCTCTAGTAAGTCTTCTCAGTGGCTGGACCATTAGATGTCATAATGGGCTTGACATGTCCCTAGGTTCCAATTTTTAACCAGATTTCTGATTGTCCAGTCGCCCCTCCCCAGGGCTCTACTCTGGAATCCATCATTTGGTGGGACACATGAGGTTAAAAAAGAAAAAAACAATAACAACAAAAAAAAAACGGACTTCTTCCAGTCCACAGAATGACCCCAACCTCTTTGGACGGGGCCAAACCACCAGAGAGTAAGACTCGTCCATTTCCCATGAAGTCTCCCAGAAATTCTACGACCATGAGTGACACGATATCCAGAGACAAAAACTTAAGCAGGAGCCTCACACTCGCCCTTCTTTCAAATCCCGAAGAGTTCTCCTCATGGTCTGTAGATCAGTCCTGCCATACCTATGACCCGAAACATAAGCCGAGTTTGTGTTTTCAGACAACTGTCCAAACAGCGCTGCCCTACACAACCTACAGGCTCAGGCCCCTGGAGCCAAACCTGAGGACTGTACTAGCCCTCTCCAAGGGAAATGTGTGTGCCCATTCCAATGGCCACAACCCTTCTAATAGGATAAACCTCCAAAGTCCCTGATCCATCTTAATAGTGGTGGCTTCCCAGGAAAAACAGGGGCAATCTGAGCCCAACTGAGCACCTACCTGCACTCATTCCCATAGACAGATGTCCCCAGAGGTAAAAAGGAAAGAACAGGCCCCTAGGCACTAATCAGATCCATTGCTTTGGTTTCCAGGCATCTCTCCTCAGAGGCCTGGATTTCAAAAGCAGCATATAGCTGTTTCTTGACTCACCCATCAGAAAACACCTCATCTACACATGGGAAACTTGCACGTTGGAGCTGTGTCAAAGCTTCAGTTTAGGAGAAACCTTAAGGTCTCCAGTGCCACCGCTTCATTCTAAGGTCTCCATAGACACAAAAGCACGTTAGGACCCATCCCCAGGGGTGTCCAATTCAACTCAGCGTCCTCGGTTGCTCCCCACAGATCCAGGAGATCTAACCTGTTTTGTTGCTAGGAGACAATTGGAATGCGAGGTGGGCTACTCAGCCATCCATCCTTAGAACCCTGCTCAGAATCATTGGCCTGGAGCCAAACAACAGGTCTCAATTGTCCTGCAGAAGACTCTCTGCAGTTTGGAGCTTCTCACAACTACCATCGTGGGAAAACACCCATGGCCTCGTGATGACCACCCCCATTCATGAAGGGGCCATCAGACCAGAAACTCCAACCTGAGCGATCGTCTAATCCTTGCCCTGACTTCAGATGCACGAGATCTCGATTCAGGTCTGTAGATTGTGCCTGCCATATCCTCACCTCGAAACCTAAGCCTAGCTTGTGTTCTTAGACATTTGTCGTCAGACTACTGGCCCACAAGCCCTCCAGTTTGGCAATCCAGAACTACAATGCAGCACTCTGCCGGACCTCCAGAAGAAAAACATTGTCCTCTGGGGCTACCCAGTAACCCCAAATGAGGATCAACCTGCACCGAACTTGGCTGTACCCCAAATACATAGGCTGACCAGGGCACTAATGCCCTTTCTTACACAGCCTGAGCCTGGACCCCCTGGCCCCTCCCAGACAGTTGGCCGCACACTGAGCACATCTAGCCACCATGGACTTAGGTCGTCATCTCTTCCCAAACTCGGTTTTCAGGTTTCAGAACCTAGACCTTATCTCCAAACACTGCCCAGGGTTGAAGGTGATACAGAAATCATAACTCCTTCCCCATGGCAAGAAACCTTGTGGTTGGCATGTTGTCCAACGTTCAGTGTCGTTGAAACCAGTGTGGCCCATGAGGCCCCGCCCATGCTCACGGGCCACATTGGTCACAAACACACATTGTGACCCTCAGGCTGAGCCCAGTCCTCAAGTAAAGCCACTCAGTGGCTGGATTAAGAGATAGCATATTGGGCTTGCCATGCCCCTTGGCCCCAATTTTTATCCATAGTTCGTGTTGTCCCTTCAGTCTTCCCCACGGCTTGGCTTTAGAATTCCTCTTTTGGTGGGACACCTGAGGTAACAAAATTGAAATGAGTCCTCCCATCCCACAGATTAACGAAAAGCAATTGGGAATCGGGCCAAATACTCAGAGAGGAAGATTCGTCCATGGCCCATGAGGCCTCCCCGACATTCCACGGACATCGCTGGTACAAAATCCAGAGACAAAAGCCTGAGTAAGCGCTTCAGACTAGCCTTTCCTCATATCCTGAAGAGTTCTTCTCATGGTTGTAGATCGGGCCTGCCATATCTACGTCCCCAATTCTAAGCTGAGTTTGTGTTATCAGACTTCTGTCCTCAAAGTCTTGGGCCACACAACCTCCAGGCTGGGCCCCTGGAGCCACACATTAGGACTGTGCCTACCAATCCATGGGAATTCTGCCCATTCCATGGTCCAAAATCGTACAAATTAGGAGAAACCTCCAAAGTTCCTGAGGCCATCCCAATAGTGTAAGTAGCCCGGAACAAACAAGGGCTGTCTGACACCAGCTGATAATGGACCTCCACTCAGACCATAGATGGATGTCCCCAGAGAAGAAGATTGAACCAGACAGGACCCTAGGCCATAATAGGATCCATTGCTTTGGGTTACAGGCATGTGTCCTCAAAAGCCTGATTCCAATACGAGCATAGGGGTTTTCCTGAGGCACCAATCAGAACTCATCTCGTCTCCACAAGGAAACCTGTGCATGGGAGCCATGCCCAAGGCTTAGGAGAGTACTACAGGGTCCCGGTGCCACCACCCCATTCCAAGGCCCTCATGGACACAAAAACACATTAGGACCCATCCTCAGGAAAGTCCAGTTCAACTCAGCCACCCCAGTTGCTCCGGCAGAACCATCAGATCTAAACTGTCTTGTTGCTAGGAGACAATTGGAATATGAGGCGAGCTTCCCAGGCATCCATCCGCGAACGGTGCTCTGGAGTCATTCCATATGGTATTTCCTGGAGCTGTCCAACAGGTCTCAATTTTCCCGCAGAAGGAATCCTTGAAGGGGTCATCCCACAACTCCCAACGTGGGAAAACCTCAATGGCCTCGAGATTCCGCTCCCTTCATGAAGCAGACGTCATGCTCAGAAAATACAACCTGAGCCAACGTCTGATCCTCGCTCTGACTTCAGATGCATGAGATATTGGTTCAGATCTTCATGGGGTACCTGCCGTGCCCTCACCCTGAAACCCAAGTCTAGCTTGTCTTCTCAGACTTCCGTCCTCACACTCCTGGCCCCGAAGCCCTCAAGTTTGGCAATTCCGGACCCACAATGCAGCACTCTGCCTGCCCTCTAGAAAAAAATTTAGTGCCTCATGAGATGCCCAGGCACCTTAAATGAGGGTAAACCTACACAGCACTCGACTTTACCCAAATTATATAGTCTAACCTGGGCACTAATGCACTGTCGAACACAACCTGAGCCCGGACCTCCTGACCAACACCCAGAAAGCTGACCGCACACTGAGCACATAAAACCCGCCATGGCCTTAGGTCATCATCTCTTCCCTACCCCAGTTTTCAGGCTTCAGAACCGAGACCTTATCTCCAATCACTGCCCAGGGGTGAGTATGATGGAGAAATCAGAACTCCTCCTTACCCATGGCAAGAACCCTTGTGGTTGGCCCATTGTCCAACGTTCAGTGTAGGAGAAACCAGCATTCATCCTGAGGCCCCGCCCATTCTTGAGTTTTACGAGGGCATATACACGCATTGTGTCTCTCAGCATGAGTCCTGTCCTCTAGTAAGTCTTCTCAGTGGCTGGACCATTACATGTCATAATGGGCTTGACATGTCCCTAGGTTCCAATTTTTAACCAGATTTCTGATTGTCCAGTCGCCCCTCCCCAGGTCTCTACTCTGAAATCCCTCATTTGTTGGGACACCTGAGGTTAAAAAAGAACACAACAACAACAACAAAAAAGAAAAAACGGACTTCTTCCAGCCCACAGAATGACCCCAAACTCTTTGGACGGGGCCTAACCACCAGAGAGTATGATTCGTCCATTCCCCATGAAGTCACCCAGAAATTCCACGACCATGAGTGACACGATATGCAGAGACAAAAACTTGAGCAGGAGCCTCACACTCGCCCTTCTTTCAAATCCCGAAGAGTTCTCCTCATGGTCTGTAGATCAGTCCTGCCATACCTATGACCCGAAACATAAGCCGAGTTTGTGGTTTCAGACAACTGTCCAAACAGCCCTGGCCTACACAACCTACAGGCTCAGGCCCCTGGAGCCAAACCTGAGGACTGTACTAGCCCTCTCCAAGGGAATTGTGTGTGCCCATTCCAATGGCCACAACCCTTCTAATATTATAAACCTCCAAAGTCCCTGATCCATCTCAATAGTGGTGGCTTCCCAGGAAAAACAGGGGCAATCTGAGCCCAACTGAGCACCTACCTGCACTCATTCCCATTGACAGATGTCCCCAGAGGTAAAAAGGAAAGAACAGGCCCCTAGGCACTAATCAGATCCATTGCTTTGGTTTCCAGGCATCTCTCCTCAGAGGCCTGGATTTCAAAAGCAGCATATAGCTGTTTCTTAACTCACCCATCAGAAAACATCTCATCTACACATGGGGAACTTGCACGTTGGAGCTGGGTCAAAGCCTCTGTTTAGGAGAACCCTTTAGGGCCCCAGTGCCACCGCTTCATTCCAAGGTCTCCATAGACACAAAAGCACGTTAGGACCCCTCCCCAGGGGTGTCCAATTCAACTCAGCGTCCTCGGTTGCTCCCCACAGATCCAGGATATCTAACCTGTCTTGTTGCTAGGAGACAATTGGAATGCGAGGTGGGCTACCCAGCCATCCATCCTTAGAACCCTGCTCAGAATCATTGGCCTGGAGCCAAACAACAGGTCTCAATTGTCCTGCAGAGGACTGTCTGCTGTTTGGAGCTTCTCACAACTCTCATCGTGGAAAAACCCCCATGGCCTCTTGATGCCCCCCACCCCATTCATGAAGGGGCCATCAGGGACAGAAACTCCAACCTGAGCGATCATCTGATCCTCGCCCTGACTTCAGATGCACGAGATCTAGATTCAGGTCTGTAGATTGTGCCTGCCATGGCCTCACCCAGAAACCTAAGCCTAGCTTGTGTTCTCAGACTTTTGTCGTCAGACTACTGGCCCACAAGCCCTCCAGTTTGGCAATCCAGAACTACAATGCAGCACTCTGCCGGCCCTCCACAAGAAAAATATTGTCCTCTGGGGTTACCCAGTAATCCCAAATGAGGATCAACCTGCACCGAACTTAGCTGTACCCCAAATACATAGGCTGACCAGGGAACTAATGCCCTTTCTGACACAGCCTGAGCCTGGACCCCCTGGCCCCTCCCAGACAACTGGCCGCACACTGAGCACATCGAGCTGCCATGGCCTTAGGTCGTCATCTCTTCCCAACAACAGTTTTCAGGTTTCAGAACCTAGACCTTATCTGCAATCACTGCCCAGGGTTGAAGGTGATGCAGAAATCAGAACTCCTTCCCCATGGCAAGAAACCTTGTGGTTGGCATGTTGTCCAACGTTCAGTGTAGTTGAAACCAGTGTGGCCCATGAGTCCCGGCCCATGCTCGCAGGCCACATTGGTGACAAACACACATTGTGACCCTCAGGCTGAGCCCAGTCCTCAAGTAAGGCCACTCAGTGGCTGGATGAAGAGATAGCATATTGGGCTTGCCATGCCCCTAGGCCCCAATTTTTAACCATAGTTCAGGTTGTCCCTTCAGTCTTCCCGACGGCTTGGCTTTGGAATTCCTCTTTTGGTTGGACAACTGAGGTAACAAAACTGAAATGAGTCCTCGCATCCCACAGATTGACGAAAAGCAATTGGGAATCGGGCCAAATCCTCAGAGAGGAAGATTCGTCCATGGCCCATGAGGCCTCCCCGACATTCCACGGACATCGCTGGTACAAAATCCAGAGACAAAAGCCTGAGCAAGCGCCTCAGACTCGCACTTTCTTCATATCCTGAAGAGTTCTGCTCATGGTTTGTCGACCGGGCCTGCCATACCTACGTCCCCAAACCTAAGCTGAGTTAGTGTTTTCAGACTTCTGTCCTCAAAGTCTTGGGCCACACACCCTCCAGGCTGGGCCCCTGGAGCCACACATTAGGACTGTGCCTACCAATCCATGGGAATTCTGCCCATTCCATGGTCCAAAATCGTACAAATTAGGAGAAACCTCCAAAGTCCCTGAGGACATCCCAATAGTGTAGGTCGCCCGGAACAAACAAGGGCTGTCTGACACCAGCTGATAATCGACCTCCACTCATACCATAGATGGATGTCCCCAGAGAAGAAGATTGAACCAGACAGGACCCTAGGCCATAATAGGATCCATTGCTTTGGGTTACAGGCATGTGTCCTCAAAAGCCTGATACCAATACGAGCATAGGGGTTTTCCTGAGGCACCCATCAGAACTCATCTCGTCTCCACAAGGAAACCTCTGCATGGGAGCCATGTCCAAAGCTTAGGAGAGTACTTCAGAGTCCCGGTGCCACCGCCCCATTCCAAGGCCCTCATGGACACAAAAACACATTAGGACCCATCCTCAGGAAAGTCCATTTCAACTCAACCACCCCGGTTGCTCCCGCAGTGCCATCAGATCTATACTGTCTTGTTGCTAGGAGACAATTGGAATGCGAGGCGGGCTTCCCAGGCATCCATCCGCGAACGGTGCTCTGGAGTCATTCCATATGGGATGTCCTGGAGCTGTCCAACAGGTCCCAATTGTCCCACAGAAGGAATCCTTGAAGGGGGCATCTAACAACTCCCAACGTGGGAAAACCTCAATGGCCTCGAGATTCCGCTCCCTTTATGAAGCGGCCATCATGCTCAGAAACTCCAACCTGAGCCAACGTCTGATGTTCGCCCTGACTTCAGATGCATGAGATATTGGTTCAGATCTGCATGGGGTTCCCGCCGTGCCCTCGCCCTGAAACCCAAGTCTAGTTTGTCTTCTCAGACTTCCGTCCTCACACTCCTGGCCCCGAAGCCCTCAAGTTTGGCAATTCCGGACCCACAATGCAGCACTCTGCCTGCCCTCTAGAAAAAAAATTATTGCCTCATGAGCTGCCCAGGCACCTTAAATGAGGGTAAACCTACACAGCACTCGACTTTACCCAAATTATATAGTCTAACCTGGGCACTAATGCACTGTCGAACACCACCTGAGCCCGGACCTCCTGACCAACACCCAGAAAGCTGACCGCACACTGAGCACATAAAACCCGCCATGGCTTTAGGTCATCATCTCTTCCCTACCTCAGTTTTCAGCTTCAGAACCGAGACCTTATCTCCAATCACTGCCCAGGGGTGAGTGTGATGGAGAAATCAGAACTCCTCCTTACCCATGGCAAGAACCCTTGTGGTTGGCACGTTGTCCAACGTTCAGTGTAGGAGAAACCAGCATTCACCCTGAGGCCCCGCCCATTCTTGAGTGTTACGAGGGCATACACACGCATTGAGACCCTCAGCATGAGTCCTGTCCTCTAGTAAGTCCTCTCAGTGGCTGGACCATTAGATGTCATAATGGGCTTGACATGTCCCTAAGCCCCAATTTTTTACCAGATTTCTGATTGTCCAGTCGCCCCTTCTCAGGGCTCTACTCTGGAATCCCTCATTTGGTGGGACACCTGAGGTTAAAAAAGAAAACAACAACAACAACAAAAAACCGACTTCTTCCAGCCCACAGAATGTCCCCAAACTCTTTGGACGGGGCCAAACCACCAGAGAGTAAGACTCGTCCATTTCCCATGAAGTCACCCAGAAATTCCACGACCATGAGTGACACGATATCCAGAGACAAAAACTTGAGCAGGAGCCTCACACTCGCCCTTCTTTCAAATCCTGAAGAGTTCTCCTCATGGTCTGTAGATCAGTCCTGCCATACCTATGACCCGAAACATAAGCCGAGTTTGTGTTTTCAGACAACTGTCCAAACAGCCCTGGCCTACACAACCTACAGGCTCAGGCCCCTGGAGCCAAACCTGAGGATTGTACTTGCCCTATCCAAGGGAATTGTGTGTGCCCATTCCAATGGCCACAACCCTTCTAATAGGATAAACCTCCAAAGTCCCTGATCCATCTCAATAGTGGTGGCTTCCAGGAAAAACAGGGGCAATCTGAGCCCAACTGAGCACCTACCTGCACTCATTCCCATAGACAGATGTCCCCAGAGGTAAAAAGGAAAGAACAGGCCCCTAGGCACTAATCAGATCCATTGCTTTGGTTTCCAGGCATCTCTCCTCAGAGGCCTGGATTTCAAAAGCAGCATATAGCTGTTTCTTGACTCACCCATCAGAAAACACCTCATCTACACATGGGAAACTTGCACGTTGGAGCTGTGTCAAAGCTTCAGTTTAGGAGAAACCTTAAGGTCCCCAGTGCCACCGCTTCATTCTAAGGTCTCCATAGACACAAAAGCACGTTAGGACCCATCCCCAGGGGTGTCCAATTCAACTCAGCGTCCTCGGTTGCTCCCCACAGATCCAGGAGATCTAACCTGTTTTGTTGCTAGGAGACAATTGGAATGCGAGGTGGGCTACTCAGCCATCCATCCTTAGAACCCTGCTCAGAATCATTGGCCTGGAGCCAAACAACAGGTCTCAATTGTCCTGCAGAAGACTCTCTGCAGTTTGGAGCTTCTCACAACTACCATCGTGGGAAAACACCCATGGCCTCGTGATGACCACCCCCATTCATGAAGGGGCCATCAGACCAGAAACTCCAACCTGAGCGATCGTCTAATCCTTGCCCTGACTTCAGATGCACGAGATCTTGATTCAGGTCTGTACATTGTGCCTGCCATATCCTCACCTCGAAACCTAAGCCTAGCTTGTGTTCTTAGACATTTGTCGTCAGACTACTGGCCCACAAGCCCTCCAGTTTGGCAATCCAGAACTACAATGCAGCACTCTGCCGGACCTCCAGAAGAAAAACATTGTCCTCTGGGGCTACCCAGTAACCCCAAATGAGGATCAACCTGCACCGACCTTGGCTGTACCCCAAATACATAGGCTGACCAGGGCACTAATGCCCTTTCTGACACAGCCTGAGCCTGGACCCCCTGGCCCCTCCCAGACAGTTGGCCGCACACTGAGCACATCTAGCCGCCATGGCCTTAGGTCGTCATCTCTTCCCAACAACAGTTTTCAGGTTTCAGAACCTAGACCTTATCTCCAAACACTGCCCAGGGTTGAAGGTGATACAGAAATCAGAACTCCTTCCCCATGGCAAGAAACCTTGTGGTTGGCATGTTGTCCAACGTTCAGTGTCGTTGAAACCAGTGTGGCCCATGAGGCCCCGCCCATGCTCACGGGCCACATTGGTCACAAACACACATTGTGACCCTCAGGCTGAGCCCAGTCCTCAAGTAAAGCCACTCAGTGTCTGGATGAAGAGATAGCATATTGGGCTTGCCATGCCCCTAGGCCCCAATTTTTATCCATAGTTCGGGTTGTCCCTTCAGTCTTCCCCACGGCTTGGCTTTGGAATTCCTCTTTTGGTGGGACACCTGAGGTAACAAAATTGAAATGAGTCCTCCCATCCCACAGATTAACGAAAAGCAATTGGGAATCGGGCCAAATACTCAGAGAGGAAGATTCGTCCATGGCCCATGAGGCCTCCCTGACATTCCACGGACATCGCTGGTACAAAATCCAGAGACAAAAGCCTGAGTAAGCGCCTCAGACTAGCCTTTCTTCATATCATGAAGAGTTCTTCTCATGGTTGTAGATCGGGCCTGCCATATCTACGTCCCCAATCCTAAGCTGAGTTTGTGTTATCAGACTTCTGTCCTCAAAGTCTTGGGCCACACAACCTCCAGGCTGGGCCCCTGGAGCCACACATTAGGACTGTGCCTACCAATCCATGGGAATTCTACCCATTCCATGGTCCAAAATCGTACAAATTAGGAGAAACCTCCAAAGTTCCTGAGGCCATCCCAATAGTGTAGGTAGCCTGGAACAAACAAGGGCTGTCTGACAGCAGCTGATAATCGACCTCCACTCAGACCATAGATGGATGTCCCCAGAGAAGAAGATTGAACCAGACAGGACCCTAGGCCATAATAGGATCCATTGCTTTGGGTTACAAGCATGTGTACTCAAAAGCCTGATTCCAATACGAGCATAGGGGTTTTCCTGAGGCACCAATCAGAACTCATCTCGTCTCCACAAGGAACCCTGTGCATGGGAGCCATGCCCAAGGCTTAGGAGAGTACTACAGGGTCCCGGTGCCACCACCCCATTCCAAGGCCCTCATGGACACAAAAACACATTAGGACCCATCCTCAGGAAAGTCCATTTCAACTCAGCCACCCCAGTTGCTCCGGCATAACCATCAGATCTAAACTGTCTTGTTGCTAGGAGACAATTGGAATGCGAGGCGGGCTTCCCAGGCATCCATCCGCGAACGGTGCTCTGGAGTCATTCCATATGGTATTTCCTGGAGCTGTCCAAGAGGTCTCAATTTTCCCGCAGAAGGAATCCTTGAAGGGGTCATCCCACAACTCCCAACGTGGGAAAACCTCAATGGCCTCGAGATTCCGCTCCCTTCATGAAGCAGACGTCATGCTCAGAAAATCCAACCTGAGCCAACGTCTGATCCTCGCTCTGACTTCAGATGCATGAGATATTGGTTCAGATCTTCATGGGGTACCTGCCGTGCCCTCACCCTGAAACCCAAGTCTAGCTTGTCTTCTCAGACTTCCGTCCTCACACTCCTGGCCCCGAAGCCCTCAAGTTTGGCAATTCCGGACCCACAATGCAGCACTCTGCCTGCCCTCTAGAAAAAAAAATTATTGCCTCATGAGCTGCCCAGGCACCTTAAATGAGGGTAAACCTACACAGCACTCGATTTTACCCAAATTATATAGTCTAACCTGGGCACTAATGCACTGTCGAACACAACTTGAGCCCGGACCTCAGACCAACACCCAGAAAGCTGACCGCACACTGAGCACATAAAACCCGCCATGGCCTTAGGTCATCATCTCTTCCCTACCTCAGGTTTCAGGCTTCAGAACCGAGACCTTATCTCCAATCACTGCCCAGGGGTGAGTGTGATGGAGAAATCAGAACTCCTCCTTACCCATGGCAAGAACCCTTGTAGTTGGCACGTTGTCCAACGTTCAGTGTAGGAGAAACCAGCATTCATCCTGAGGCCCCGCCCATTCTTGAGTTTTACGTGGGCATGTACACGCATTGTGTCCCTCAGCATGAGTCCTGTCCTCTAGTTAGTCTTCTCAGTGGCTGGACCATTAGATGTCATAATGGGCTTGACATGTCCCTAGGTTTCAATTTTTAACCAGATTTCTGATTGTCCAGTCGCCCCTCCCCAGGGATCTACTCTGAAATCCCTCATTTGTTGGGACACCTGAGGTTAAAAAAGAACACAACAACAACAACAACAAAAAAAAAACGGATCTTCCTGCCCACAGAATGACCCCAAACTCTTTGGACGGGGCCTAACCACCAGAGACTATGATTCGTCCATTCCCCATGAAGTCACCCAGAAATTCCACGACCATGAGGGACACGATATCCAGAGACAAAAACTTGAGCAGGAGCCTCACACTCGCCCTTCTTTCAAATCCCGAAGAGTTCTCCTCATGGTTTGTAGATCAGTCCTGCCATACCTATGACCCGAAACATAAGCCGAGTTTGTGTTTTCAGACAACTGTCCAAACTGCCCTGGCCTACACAACCTACAGGCTCAGGCCCCTGGAGCCAAACCTGAGGACTGTACTAGCCCTCTCCAAGGGAATTGTGTGTGCCCATTCCAATGGCCACAACCCTTCTAATAGGATAAACCTCCAAAGTCCCTGATCCATCTCAATAGTGGTGGCTTCCCAGGAAAAACAGGGGCAATCTGAGCCCAACTGAGCACCTACCTGCACTCAGACCCATAGACAGATGTCCCCAGAGGTAAAAAGGAAAGAACAGGCCCCTAGGCACTAATCAGATCCATTGCTTTGGTTTCCAGGCATCTCTCCTCAGAGGCCTGGATTTCAAAAGCAGCATATAGCTGTTTCTTAACTCACCCATCAGAAAACATCTCATCTACACATGGGAAACTTGCACGTTGGAGCTGGGTCAAAGTCTCTGTTTAGGAGAACCCTTTAGGGCCCCAGTGCCACCGCTTCATTCCAAGGTCTCCATAGACACAAAAGCACGTTAGGACCCCTCCCCAGGGGTGTCCATTTCAACTCAGCGTCCTCGGTTGCTCCCCACAGATCCAGGATATCTAACCCGTCTTGTTGCTAGGTGACAATTGGAATGCGAGGTGGGCTACCCAGCCATCCATCTTTAGAACCCTGCTCAGAATCATTGGCCTGGAGCCAAACAACAGGTCTCAATTGTCCTGCAGAGGACTGTCTGCTGTTTGGAGCTTCTCACAACTCTCATCGTGGAAAAACCCCCATGGCCTCTTGATGCCCCCCCCCATTCATGAAGGGGCCATGAGGGACAGAAACTCCAACCTGAGCGATCATCTGATCCTCGCCCTGACTTCAGATGCACGAGAACTCGATTCAGGTCTGTAGATTGTGCCTGCCATGGCCTTACCCAGAAACCTAAGCCTAGCTTGTGTTCTCAGACTTTTGTCGTCAGACTACTGGCCCACAAGCCCTCCAGTTTGGCAATCCAGAACTACAATGCAGCACTCTGCCGGCCCTCCAGAAGAAAAATATTGTCCTCTGGGGTTACCCAGTAATCCCAAATGAGGATCAACCTGCACCGAACTTAGCTGTACCCCAAATACATAGGCTGACCAGGGAACTAATGCCCTTTCTGACACAGCCTGAGCCTGGACCCCCTGGCCCCTCCCAGACAGCTGGCCGCACACTGAGCACATCGAGCTGCCATGGCCTTAGGTCGTCATCTCTTCCCAACAACAGTTTTCAGGTTTCAGAACCTAGACCTTATCTCCAATCACTGCCCAGGGTTGAAGGTGATGCAGAAATCAGAACTCCTTCCCCATGGCAAGAAACCTTGTGGTTGGCATGTTGTCCAACGTTCAGTGTAGTTGAAACCAGTGTGGCCCATGAGTCGCCGCCCATGCTCGCAGGCCACATTGGTCACAAACACACATTGTGACCCTCAGGCTGAGCCCAGTCCTCAAGTAAGGCCACTCAGTGGCTGGATGAAGAGATAGCATATTGGGCTTGCCATGCCCCTAGGCCCCAATTTTTAACCATAGTTCAGGTTGTCCCTTCAGTCTTCCCGACGGCTTGGCTTTGGAATTCCTCTTTTGGTTGGACAACTGAGGTAACAAAACTGAAATGAGTCCTCCCATCCCACAGATTGACGAAAAGCAATTGGGAATCGGGCCAAATCCTCAGAGAGGAAGATTCGTCCATGGCCCATGAGGCCTCCCCGACATTCCACGGCCATCGCTGATACAAAATCCAGAGACAAAAGCCTGAGCAAGTGCCTCAGACTCGCACTTTCTTCATATCCTGAAGAGTTCTGCTCATGGTTTGTCGACCGGGCCTGCCATACCTACGTCCCCAAACTTAAGCTGAGTTTGTGTTTTCAGACTTCTGTCCTCAAAGTCTTGGGCCACACACCCTCCAGGATGGGCCCCTGGAGCCACACATTAGGACTGTGCCTACCAATCCATGGGAATTCTGCCCATTCCATGGTCCAAAATCGTACAAATTAGGAGAAACCTCCAAAGTCCCTGAGGCCATCCCAATAGTGTAGATCGCCTGGAACAAACAAGGCCTGTCTGACACCAGCTGATAATCGACCTCCACTCATACCATAGATGGATGTCCGCAGAGAAGAAGATTGAACCAGACATGACCCTAGGCCATAATAGGATCCATTGCTTTGGGTTACAGGCATGTGTCCTCAAAAGCCTGATTCCAATACGAGCATAGGGGATTTCCTGAGGCACCCATCAGAACTCATCTCGTCTCCACAAGGAAACCTGTGCATGGGAGCCATGTCCAAAGCTTAGGAGAGTACTTCAGGGTCCCGGTGCCACCTCCCCATTCCAAGGCCCTCATGGACACAAAAACACATTAGGACCCATCCTCAGGAAATTCCATTTCAACTCAGCCACCCCAGTTGCTCCGGCATAACCATCAGATCTAAACTGTCTTGTTGTTAGGAGACAATTGGAATGCGAGGCGGGCTTCCCAGGCATCTATCCGCGAACGGTGCTCTGGAGTCATTCCATATGGGATGTCCTGGAGCTGTCCAACAGGTCTCAATTGTCCCGCAGAAGGATTCCTTGAAGGGGTCATCCCAAAACTCCCAACGTGGGAAAACCTCAATGGCCTCGAGATTCCGTTCCCTTCATGAAGCAGACGTCATGCTACAAAATCCAACCTGAGCCAACGTCTGATCCTCGTCTGACTTCAGATGCATGAGATATTGGTTCAGATCTTCATGGGGTACCTGCCGTGCCCTCACCCTGAAACCCAAGTCTAGCTTGTCTTCTCAGACTTCCGTCCTCACACTCCTGGCCCCAAAGCCCTCAAGTTTGGCAATTCCGGACCCACAATGCAGCACTCTGCCTGCCCTCTAGAAAAAAAATTATTGCCTCATGAGCTGCCCAGGCACCTTAAATGAGGGTAAACCTACACAGAACTCGACTTTACCCAAATTATATAGTCTAACCTGGGCACTAATGCACTGTCGAACACAACCTGAGCCCGGACCTCCTGACCAACACCCAGAAAGCTGACCGCACACTGAGCACATAAAACCCGCCATGGCTTTAGGTCATCATCTCTTCCCTACCTCAGTTTTCAGCTTCAGAACCGAGACCTTATCTCCAATCACTGCCCAGGGGTGAGTGTGATGGAGAAATCAGAACTCCTTCTTACCCATGGCAAGAACCCTTGTGGTTGGCACGTTGTCCAACGTTCAGTGTAGGAGAAACCAGCATTCACCCTGAGGCCCCGCCCATTCTTGAGTGTTATGAGGGCATACACACGCATTGAGACCCTCAGCATGAGTCCTGTCCTCTAGTAAGTCCTCTCAGTGGCTGGACCATTAGTTGTCATAATGGGCTTGACATGTCCCTAAGCCCCAATTTTTTACCAGATTTCTGATTGTCCAGTCGCCCCTCCTCAGGGCTCTAATCTGGAATCCCTCATTTGGTGGGACACCTGAGGTTAAAAAAGAAAACAACAACAACAACAAAAAAAAAAAAAAAACCCGACTTCTTCCAGCCCACAGAATGTCCCCAAACTCTTTGGACGGGGCCAAACCACCAGAGAGTAAGACTCGTCCATTTCCCATGAAGTCACCCAGAAATTCCACGACCATGAGTGACACGATATCCAGAGCCAAAAACTTGAGCAGGAGCCTCACACTCGCCCTTCTTTCAAATCCTGAAGAGTTCTCCTCATGGTCTGTAGATCAGTCCTGCCATACCTATGACCCGAAACATAAGCCGAGTTTGTGTTTTCAGACAACTGTCCAAACAGCCCTGGCCTACACAACCTACAGGCTCAGGCCCCTGGAGCCAAACCTGAGGATTGTACTTGCCCTCTCCAAGGGAATTGTGTGTGCCCATTCCAATGGCCACAACCCTTCTAATAGGATAAACCTCCAAAGTCCCTGATCCATCTCAATAGTGGTGGCTTCCCAGGAAAAACAGGGGCAATCTGAGCCCAACTGAGCACCTACCTGCACTCATTCCCATAGACAGATGTCCCCAGAGGTAAAAAGGAAAGAACAGGCCCCTAGGCACTAATCAGATCCATTGCTTTGGTTTCCAGGCATCTCTCCTCAGAGGCCTGGATTTCAAAAGCAGCATATAGCTGTTTCTTGACTCACCCATCAGAAAACACCTCATCTACACATGGGAAACTTGCACGTTGGAGCTGTGTCAAAGCTTCAGTTTAGGAGAAACCTTAAGGTCCCCAGTGCCACCGCTTCATTCTAAGGTCTCCATAGACACAAAAGCACGTTAGGACCCATCCCCAGGGGTGTCCAATTCAACTCAGCGTCCTCGGTTGCTCCCCACAGATCCAGGAGATCTAACCTGTTTTGTTGCTAGGAGACAATTGGAATGCGAGGTGGGCTACTCAGCCATCCATCCTTAGAACCCTGCTCAGAATCATTGGCCTGGAGCCAAACAACAGGTCTCAATTGTCCTGCAGAAGACTCTCTGCAGTTTGGAGCTTCTCACAACTACCATCGTGGGAAAACACCCATGGCCTCGTGATGACCACCCCCATTCATGAAGGGGCCATCAGACCAGAAACTCCAACCTGAGCGATCGTCTAATCCTTGCCCTGACTTCAGATGCACGAGATCTCGATTCAGGTCTGTAGATTGTGCCTGCCATATCCTCACCTCGAAACCTAAGCCTAGCTTGTGTTCTTAGACATTTGTCGTCAGACTACTGGCCCACAAGCCCTCCAGTTTGGCAATCCAGAACTACAATGCAGCACTCTGCCGGACCTCCAGAAGAAAAACATTGTCCTCTGGGGCTACCCAGTAACCCCAAATGAGGATCAACCTGCACCGACCTTGGCTGTACCCCAAATACATAGGCTGACCAGGGCACTAATGCCCTTTCTGACACAGCCTGAGCCTGGACCCCCTGGCCCCTCCCAGACAGTTGGCCGCACACTGAGCACATCTAGCCACCATGGCCTTAGGTCGTCATCTCTTCCCAACAACAGTTTTCAGGTTTCAGAACCTAGACCTTATCTCCAAACACTGCCCAGGGTTGAAGGTGATACAGAAATCAGAACTCCTTCCCCATGGCAAGAAACCTTGTGGTTGGCATGTTGTCCAACGTTCAGTGTCGTTGAAACCAGTGTGGCCCATGAGGCCCCGCCCATGCTCACAGGCCACATTGGTCACAAACACACATTGTGACCCTCAGGCTGAGCCCAGTCCTCAAGTAAAGCCACTCAGTGGCTGGATGAAGAGATAGCATATTGGGCTTGCCATGCCCCTTGGCCCCAATTTTTATCCATAGTTCGGGTTGTCCCTTCAGTCTTCCCCACGGCTTGGCTTTGGAATTCCTCTTTTGGTGGGACACCTGAGGTAACAAAATTGAAATGAGTCCTCCCATCCCACAGATTAACGAAAAGCAATTGGGAATCGGGCCAAATACTCAGAGAGGAAGATTCGTCCATGGCCCATGAGGCCTCCCTGACATTCCACGGACATCGCTGGTACAAAATCCAGAGACAAAAGCCTGAGTAAGCGCCTCAGACTAGCCTTTCTTCATATCATGAAGAGTTCTTCTCATGGTTGTAGATCGGGCCTGCCATATCTACGTCCCCAATCCTAAGCTGAGTTTGTGTTATCAGACTTCTGTCCTCAAAGTCTTGGGCCACACAACCTCCAGGCTGGGCCCCTGGAGCCACACATTAGGACTGTGCCTACCAATCCATGGGAATTCTACCCATTCCATGGTCCAAAATCGTACAAATTAGGAGAAACCTCCAAAGTTCCTGAGGCCATCCCAATAGTGTAGGTAGCCTGGAACAAACAAGGGCTGTCTGACAGCAGCTGATAATCGACCTCCACTCAGCCCATAGATGGATGTCCCCAGAGAAGAAGATTGAACCAGACAGGACCCTAGGCCATAATAGGATCCATTGCTTTGGGTTACAAGCATGTGTACTCAAAAGCCTGATTCCAATACGAGCATAGGGGTTTTCCTGAGGCACCAATCAGAACTCATCTCGTCTCCAAAAGGAAACCTGTGCATGGGAGCCATGCCCAAGGCTTAGGAGAGTACTACAGGGTCCTGGTGCCACCACCCCATTCCAAGGCCCTCATGGACACAAAAACACATTAGGACCCATCCTCAGGAAAGTCCATTTCAACTCAGCCACCCCAGTTGCTCCGGCAGAACCATCAGATCTAAACTGTCTTGTTGCTAGGAGACAATTGGAATGCGAGGCGAGCTTCCCAGGCATCCATCCGCGAACGGTGCTCTGGAGTCATTCCATATGGTATTTCCTGGAGCTGTCCAACAGGTCTCAACTTTCCCGCAGAAGGAATCCTTGAAGGGGTCATCCCACAACTCCCAACGTGGGAAAACCTCAATGGCCTCGAGATTCCGCTCCCTTCATGAAGCAGACGTCATGCTCAGAAAATCCAACCTGAGCCAACGTCTGATCCTCGCTCTGACTTCAGATGCATGAGATATTGGTTCAGATCTTCATGGGGTACCTGCCGTGCCCTCACCCTGAAACCCAAGTCTAGCTTGTCTTCTCAGATCCGTCCTCACACTCCTGGCCCCGAAGCCCTCAAGTTTGGCAATTCCGGACCCACAATGCAGCACTCTGCCTGCCCTCTAGAAAAAAAATTATTGCCTCATGAGCTGCCCAGGCACCTTAAATGAGGGTAAACCTACACAGCACTCGATTTTACCCAAATTATATAGTCTAACCTGGGCACTAATGCACTGTCGAACACAACTTGAGCCCGGACCTCAGACCAACACCCAGAAAGCTGACCGCACACTGAGCACATAAAACCCGCCATGGCCTTAGGTCATCATCTCTTCCCTACCTCAGTTTTCAGGCTTCAGAACCGAGACCTTATCTCCAATCACTGCCCAGGGGTGAGTGTGATGGAGAAATCAGAACTCCTCCTTACCCATGGCAAGAACCCTTGTGGTTGGCACGTTGTCCAACGTTCAGTGTAGGAGAAACCAGCATTCATCCTGAGGCCCCGCCCATTCTTGAGTTTTACGCGGGCATATACACGCATTGTGTCCCTCAGCATGAGTCCTGTCCTCTAGTAAGTCTTCTCAGTGGCTGGACCATTAGATGTCATAATGGGCTTGACATGTCCCTAGGTTTCAATTTTTAACCAGATTTCTGATTGTCCAGTCGCCCCTCCCCAGGGCTCTACTCTGAAATCCCTCATTTGTTGGGACACCTGAGGTTAAAAAAGAACACAACAACAACAACAACAAAAAAAAAACGGATCTTCCTGCCCACAGAATGACCCCAAACTCTTTGGACGGGGCCTAACCACCAGAGACTATGATTCGTCCATTCCCCATGAAGTCACCCAGAAATTCCACGACCATGAGTGACACGATATCCAGAGACAAAAACTTGAGCAGGAGCCTCACACTCGCCCTTCTTTCAAATCCCGAAGAGTTCTCCTCATGGTTTGTAGATCAGTCCTGCCATACCTATGACCCGAAACATAAGCCGAGTTTGTGTTTTCAGACAACTGTCCAAACAGCCCTGGCCTACACAACCTACAGGCTCAGGCCCCTGGAGCCAAACCTGAGGACTGTACTAGCCCTCTCCAAGGGAATTGTGTGTGCCCATTCCAATGGCCACAACCCTTCTAATAGGATAAACCTCCAAAGTCCCTGATCCATCTCAATAGTGGTGGCTTCCCAGGAAAAACAGGGGCAATCTGAGACCAACTGAGCACCTACCTGCACTCATTCCCATAGACAGATGTCCCCAGAGGTAAAAAGGAAAGAACAGGCCCCTAGGCACTAATCAGATCCATTGCTTTGGTTTCCAGGCATCTCTCCTCAGAGGCCTGGATTTCAAAAGCAGCATATAGCTGTTTCTTAACTCACCCATCAGAAAACATCTCATCTACACATGGGAAACTTGCACGTTGGAGCTGGGTCAAAGCCTCTGTTTAGGAGAACCCTTTAGGGCCCCACTGCCACCGCTTCATTCCAAGGTCTCCATAGACACAAAAGCACGTTAGGACCCATCCCCAGGGGTGTCCATTTCAACTCAGCGTCCTCGGTTGCTCCCCACAGATCCAGGATATCTAACCTGTCTTGTTGCTAGGTGACAATTGGAATGCGAGGTGGGCTACCCAGCCATCCATCTTTAGAACCCTGCTCAGAATCATTGGCCTGGAGCCAAACAACAGGTCTCAATTGTCCTTCAGAGGACTGTCTGCTGTTTGGAGCTTCTCACAACTCTCATCGTGGAAAAACCCCCATGGCCTCTTGATGCCCCCCCCCCCATTCATGAAGAGGCCATGAGGGACAGAAACTCCAACCTGAGCGATCATCTGATCCTCGCCCTGACTTCAGATGCACGAGAACTCGATTCAGGTCTGTAGATTGTGCCTGCCATGGCCTTACCCAGAAACCTAAGCCTAGCTTGTGTTCTCAGACTTTTGTTGTCAGACTACTGGCCCACAAGCCCTCCAGTTTGGCAATCCAGAACTACAATGCAGCACTCTGCCGGCCCTCCAGAAGAAAAATATTGTCCTCTGGGGTTACCCAGTAATCCCAAATGAGGATCAACCTGCACCGAACTTAGCTGTACCCCAAATACATAGGCTGACCAGGGAACTAATGCCCTTTCTGACACAGCCTGAGCCTGGACCCCCTGGCCCCTCCCAGACAGCTGGCCGCACACTGAGCACATCGAGCTGCCATGGCCTTAGGTCGTCATCTCTTCCCAACAACAGTTTTCAGGTTTCAGAACCTAGACCTTATCTCCAATCACTGCCCAGGGTTGAAGGTGATGCAGAAATCAGAACTCCTTCCCCATGGCAAGAAACCTTGTGGTTGGCATGTTGTCCAACGTTCAGTGTAGTTGAAACCAGTGTGGCCCATGAGTCGCCGCCCATGCTCGCAGGCCACATTGGTCACAAACACACATTGTGACCCTCAGGCTGAGCCCAGTCCTCAAGTAAGGCCACTCAGTGGCTGGATGAAGAGATAGCATATTGGGCTTGCCATGCCCCTAGGCCCCAATTTTTAACCATAGTTCAGGTTGTCCCTTCAGTCTTCCCGACGGCTTGGCTTTGGAATTCCTCTTTTGGTTGGACAACTGAGGTAACAAAACTGAAATGAGTCCTCCCATCCCACAGATTGACGAAAAGCAATTGGGAATCGGGCCAAATCCTCAGAGAGGAAGATTCGTCCATGGCCCATGAGGCCTCCCCGACATTCCACGGCCATCGCTGATACAAAATCCAGAGACAAAAGCCTGAGCAAGCGCCTCAGACTCGCACTTTCTTCATATCCTGAAGAGTTCTGCTCATGGTTTGTCGACCGGGCCTGCCATACCTACGTCCCCAAACCTAAGCTGAGTTTGTGTTTTCAGACTTCTGTCCTCAAAGTCTTGGGCCACACACCCTCCAGGATGGGCCCCTGGAGCCACACATTAGGACTGTGCCTACCAATCCATGGGAATTCTGCCCATTCCATGGTCCAAAATCGTACAAATTAGGAGAAACCTCCAAAGTCCCTGAGGCCATCCCAATAGTGAAGATCGCCTGGAACAAACAAGGCCTGTCTGACACCAGCTGATAATCGACCTCCACTCATACCATAGATGGATGTCCCCAGAGAAGAAGATTGAACCAGACATGACCCTAGGCCATAATAGGATCCATTGCTTTGGGTTACAGGCATGTGTCCTCAAAAGCCTGATTCCAATACGAGCATAGGGGATTTCCTGAGGCACCCATCAGAACTCATCTCGTCTCCACAAGGAAACCTGTGCATGGGAGCCATGTCCAAAGCTTAGGAGAGTACTTCAGGGTCCCGGTGCCACCTCCCCATTCCAAGGCCCTCATGGACACAAAAACACATTAGGACCCATCCTCAGGAAATTCCATTTCAACTCAGCCACCCCAGTTGCTCCGGCATAACCATCAGATCTAAACTGTCTTGTTGTTAGGAGACAATTGGAATGCGAGGCGGGCTTCCCAGGCATCTATCCGCGAACGGTGCTCTGGAGTCATTCCATATGGGATGTCCTGGAGCTGTCCAACAGGTCTCAATTGTCCCGCAGAAGGATTCCTTGAAGGGGTCATCCCAAAACTCCCAACGTGGGAAAACCTCAATGGCCTCGAGATTCCGTTCCCTTCATGAAGCAGACGTCATGCTACAAAATCCAACCTGAGCCAACGTCTGATCCTCGTCTGACTTCAGATGCATGAGATATTGGTTCAGATCTTCATGGGGTACCTGCCGTGCCCTCACCCTGAAACCCAAGTCTAGCTTGTCTTCTCAGACTTCCGTCCTCACACTCCTGGCCCCAAAGCCCTCAAGTTTGGCAATTCCGGACCCACAATGCAGCACTCTGCCTGCCCTCTAGAAAAAAAATTATTGCCTCATGAGCTGCCCAGGCACCTTAAATGAGGGTAAACCTACACAGAACTCGACTTTACCCAAATTATATAGTCTAACCTGGGCACTAATGCACTGTCGAACACAACCTGAGCCCGGACCTCCTGACCAACACCCAGAAAGCTGACCGCACACTGAGCACATAAAACCCGCCATGGCTTTAGGTCATCATCTCTTCCCTACCTCAGTTTTCAGCTTCAGAACCGAGACCTTATCTCCAATCACTGCCCAGGGGTGAGTGTGATGGAGAAATCAGAACTCCTTCTTACCCATGGCAAGAACCCTTGTGGTTGGCACGTTGTCCAACGTTCAGTGTAGGAGAAACCAGCATTCACCCTGAGGCCCCGCCCATTCTTGAGTGTTATGAGGGCATACACACGCATTGAGACCCTCAGCATGAGTCCTGTCCTCTAGTAAGTCCTCTCAGTGGCTGGACCATTAGTTGTCATAATGGGCTTGACATGTCCCTAAGCCCCAATTTTTTACCAGATTTCTGATTGTCCAGTCGCCCCTCCTCAGGGCTCTACTCTGGAATCCCTCATTTGGTGGGACACCTGAGGTTAAAAAAGAAAACAACAACAACAACAAAAAAAAAAAAAAACCCGACTTCTTCCAGCCCACAGAATGTCCCCAAACTCTTTGGACGGGGCCAAACCACCAGAGAGTAAGACTCGTCTATTTCCCATGAAGTCACCCAGAAATTCCACGACCATGAGTGACACGATATCCAGAGCCAAAAACTTGAGCAGGAGCCTCACACTCGCCCTTCTTTCAAATCCCGAAGAGTTCTCCTCATGGTCTGTAGATCAGTCCTGCCATACCTATGACCCGAAACATAAGCCGAGTTTGTGTTTTCAGACAACTGTCCAAACAGCCCTCGCCTACACAACCTACAGGCTCAGGCCCCTGGAGCCAAACCTGAGGATTGTACTTGCCCTCTCCAAGGGAATTGTGTGTGCCCATTCCAATGGCCACAACCCTTCTAATAGGATAAACCTCCAAAGTCCCTGATCCATCTCAATAGTGGTGGCTTCCCAGGAAAAACAGGGGCAATCTGAGCCCAACTGAGCACCTACCTGCACTCATTCCCATAGACAGATGTCCCCAGAGGTAAAAAGGAAAGAACAGGCCCCTAGGCACTAATCAGATCCATTGCTTTGGTTTCCAGGCATCTCTCCTCAGAGGCCTGGATTTCAAAAGCAGCATATAGCTGTTTCTTGACTCACCCATCAGAAAACACCTCATCTACACATGGGAAACTTGCACGTTGGAGCTGTGTCAAAGCTTCAGTTTAGGAGAAACCTTAAGGTCCCCAGTGCCACCGCTTCATTCTAAGGTCTCCATAGACACAAAAGCACGTTAGGACCCATCCCCAGGGGTGTCCAATTCAACTCAGCGTCCTCGGTTGCTCCCCACAGATCCAGGAGATCTAACCTGTTTTGTTGCTAGGAGACAATTGGAATGCGAGGTGGGCTACTCAGCCATCCATCCTTAGAACCCTGCTCAGAATCATTGGCCTGGAGCCAAACAACAGGTCTCAATTGTCCTGCAGAAGACTCTCTGCAGTTTGGAGCTTCTCACAACTACCATCGTGGGCAAACACCCATGGCCTCGTGATGACCACCCCCATTCATGAAGGGGCCATCAGACCAGAAACTCCAACCTGAGCGATCGTCTAATCCTTGCCCTGACTTGAGATGCACGAGATCTCGATTCAGGTCTGTAGATTGTGCCTGCCATATCCTCACCTCGAAACCTAAGCCTAGCTTGTGTTCTTAGACATTTGTCGTCAGACTACTGGCCCACAAGCCCTCCAGTTTGGCAATCCAGAACTACAATGCAGCACTCTGCCGGACCTCCAGAAGAAAAACATTGTCCTCTGGGGCTACCCAGTAACCCCAAATGAGGATCAACCTGCACCGACCTTGGCTGTACCCCAAATACATAGGCTGACCAGGGCACTAATGCCCTTTCTGACACAGCCTGAGCCTGGACCCCCTGGCCCCTCCCAGACAGTTGGCCGCACACTGAGCACATCTAGCCGCCATGGACTTAGGTCGTCATCTCTTCCCAAACTCGGTTTTCAGGTTTCAGAACCTAGACCTTATCTCCAAACACTGCCCAGGGTTGAAGGTGATACAGAAATCAGAACTCCTTCCCCATGGCAAGATACCTTGTAATTGGCATGTTGTCCAACGTTCAGTGTCGTTGAAACCAGTGTGGCCCATGAGGCCCCGCCCATGCTCACGGGCCACATTGGTCACAAACACACATTGTGACCCTCAGGCTGAGCCCAGTCCTCAAGTAAAGCCACTCAGTGGCTGGATGAAGAGATAGCATATTGGGCTTGCCATGCCCCTTGGCCCCAATTTTTATCCATAGTTCGGGTTGTCCCTTCAGTCTTCCCCACGGCTTGGCTTTGGAATTCCTCTTTTGGTGGGACACCTGAGGTAACAAAATTGAAATGAGTCCTCCCATCCCACAGATTAACGAAAAGCAATTGGGAATCGGGCCAAATAATCAGAGAGGAAGATTCGTCCATGGCCCATGAGGCCTCCCCGACATTCCACGGACATCGCTGGTACAAAATCCAGAGACAAAAGCCTGAGTAAGCGCCTCAGACTAGCCTTTCTTCATATCCTGAAGAGTTCTTCTCATGGTTGTAGATCGGGCCTGCCATATCTTTGTCCCCAATCCTAAGCTGAGTTTGTGTTATCAGACTTCTGTCCTCAAAGTCTTGGGCCACACAACCTCCAGGCTGGGCCCCTGGAGCCACTCATTAGGACTGTGCCTACCAATCCATGGGAATTCTACCCATTCCATGGTCCAAAATCGTACAAATTAGGAGAAACCTCCAAAGTTCCTGAGGCCATCCCAATAGTGTAGGTACCCTGGAACAAACAAGGGCTGTCTGACACCAGCTGATAATCGACCTCCACTCAGACCATAGATGGATGTCCCCAGAGAAGAAGATTGAACCAGACAGGACCCTAGGCCATAATAGGATCCATTGCTTTGGGTTACAAGCATGTGTACTCAAAAGCCTGATTCCAATACGAGCATAGGGGTTTTCCTGAGGCACCAATCAGAACTCATCTCGTCTCCACAAGGAAACCTCTGCATGGGAGCCATGCCCAAGGCTTAGGAGAGTACTACAGGGTCCCGGTGCCACCACCCCATTCCAAGGCCCTCATGGACACAAAAACACATTAGGACCCATCCTCAGGAAAGTCCATTTCAACTCAGCCACCCCAGTTGCTCCGGCAGAACCATCAGATCTAAACTGTCTTGTTGCTAGGAGACAATTGGAATGCGAGGCGGGCTTCCCAGGCATCCATCCCCGAACGGTGCTCTGGAGTCATTCCATATGGTATTTCCTGGAGCTGTCCAACAGGTCTCAATTTTCCCGCAGAAGGAATCCTTGAAGGGGTCATCCCACAACTCCCAACGTGGGAAAACCTCAATGGCCTCGAGATTCCGCTCCCTTCATGAAGCAGACGTCATGCTCAGAAAATCCAACCTGAGCCAACGTCTGATCCTCGCTCTGACTTCAGATGCATGAGATATTGGTTCAGATCTTCATGGGGTACCTGCCGTGCCCTCACCCTGAAACCCAAGTCTAGCTTGTCTTCTCAGACTTCCGTCCTCACACTCCTGGCCCCGAAGCCCTCAAGTTTGGCAATTCCGGACCCACAATGCAGCACTCTGCCTGCCCTCTAGAAAAAAAATTATTGCCTCATGAGCTGCCCAGGCACCTTAAATGAGGGTAAACCTACACAGCACTCGATTTTACCCAAATTATATAGTCTAACCTGGGCACTAATGCACTGTCGAACACAACCTGAGCCCGGACCTCCTGACCAACACCCAGAAAGCTGACCGCACACTGAGCACATAAAACCCGCCATGGGCTTAGGTCATCATCTCTTCCCTACCTCAGGTTTCAGGCTTCAGAACCGAGACCTTATCTCCAATCACTGCCCAGGGGTGAGTGTGATGGAGAAATCAGAACTCCTTCTTACCCATGGCAAGAACCCTTGTGGTTGGCACGTTGTCCAACGTTCAGTGTAGGAGAAACCAGCATTCATCCTGAGGCCCCGCCCATTCTTGAGTTTTACGCGGGCATATACACGCATTGTGTCCCTCAGCATGAGTCCTATCCTCTAGTAAGTCTTCTCAGTGGCTGGACAATTAGATGTCAAAATGGGCTTGACATGTCCCTATGTTCAATTTTTAACCAGATTTCTGATTGTCCAGTCGCCCCTCCCCAGGGATCTACTCTGAAATCCCTCATTTGTTGGGACACCTGAGGTTAAAAAAGAACACAACAACAACAGCAAAAAAAAAAAAAAACGGACTTCTTCCAGCCCACAGAATGACCCCAAACTCTTTGGACGGGGCCTAACCACCAGAGAGTATGATTCGTCCATTCCCCATGAAGTCACCCAGAAATTCCACGACCATGAGTGACACGATATCCAGAGACAAAAACTTGAGCAGGAGCCTCACACTCGCCCTTCTTTCAAATCCCGAAGAGTTCTCCTCATGGTCTGTAGATCAGTCCTGCCATACCTATGACCCGAAACATAAGCCGAGTTTGTGTTTTCAGACAACTGTCCAAACAGCCCTGGCCTACACAACCTACAGGCTCAGGCCCCTGGAGCCAAACCTGAGGACTGTACTAGCCCTCTCCAAGGGAATTGTGTGTGCCAATTACAATGGCCACAACCCTTCTAATAGGATAAACCTCCAAAGTCCCTGATCCATCTCAATAGTGGTGGCTTCCCAGGAAAAACAGGGGCAATCTGAGCCCAACTGAGCACCTACCTGCACTCAGACCCATAGACAGATGTCCCCAGAGGTAAAAAGGAAAGAACAGGCCCCTAGGCACTAATCAGATCCATTGCTTTGGTTTCCAGGCATCTCTCCTCAGAGGCCTGGATTTCAAAAGCAGCATATAGCTGTTTCTTAACTCACCCATCAGAAAACATCTCATCTACACATGGGAAACTTGCACGTTGGAGCTGGGTCAAAGCCTCTGTTTAGGAGAACCCTTTAGGGCCCCACTGCCACCGCTTCATTCCAAGGTCTCCATAGACACAAAAGCACGTTAGGACCCATCCCCAGGGGTGTCCATTTCAACTCAGCGTCCTCGGTTGCTCCCCACAGATCCAGGATATCTAACCTGTCTTGTTGCTAGGTGACAATTGGAATGCGAGGTGGGCTACCCAGCCATCCATCCTTAGAACCCTGCTCAGAATCATTGGCCTGGAGCCAAACAACAGGTCTCAATTGTCCTGGAGAGGACTGTCTGCTGTTTGGAGCTTCTCACAACTCCCATCGTGGGAAAACCCCCATGGCCTCTTGATGCCCCCCCCATTCATGAAGGGGCCATCAGGGACAGAAACTCCAACCTGAGCGATCGTCTGATCCTCGCCCTGACTTCAGATGCACGAGAACTCGATTCAGGTCTGTAGATTGTGCCTGCCATGGCCTTACCCAGAAACCTAAGCCTAGCTTGTGTTCTCAGACTTTTGTCGTCAGACTACTGGCCCACAAGACCTCCAATTTGGCAATCCAGAACTACAATGCAGCACTCTGCAGGCCCTCCAGAAGAAAAATATTGTCCTCTGGGGTTACCCAGTAATCCCAAATGAGGATCAACCTGCACCGAACTTGGCTGTACCCCAAATACATAGGCTGACCAGGGCACTAATGCCCTTTCTGACACAGCCTGAGCCTGGACCCCCTGGCCCCTCCCATACAGCTGGCCGCACACTGAGCACATCGAGCCGCCATGGCCTTATGTCGTCATCTCTTCTCAACCTAGGTTTTCAGGTTTCAGAACCTAGGCCATATCTCCAATCACTGCCCAGGTAGAAGGTGATGCAGAAATCAGAACTCCTTCCCCATGGCTAGAAATCTTGTGGTTGGCATGTTGTCCAACGTTCAGTGTCATTGAAACCAGTGTGGCCCATGAGGCCCCGCCCATGCTCGCGGGCCACATTGGTCACAAACACACATTGTGACTTTCAGGCTGAGCCCAGTCCTCAAGTAGGCCACTCAGTGGCTGGATGAAGAGATAGCGTATTGGGCTTGCCATGCCCCTAGGCCCCAATTTTTTACCATAGTTCGGGTTGTCCCTTCAGTCTTCCTCACGGCTTTGCTTTGGAATTCCTCTTTTGGTGGGACACCTGAGGTAACAAACCTGAAATGAGTCCTCCGATCCCACAGATTTTGAAAAGCAATTGGGAATCGGGCCAAATCCTCAGAGAGGAAGATTCGTCCATGGCCCATGAGGCCTCCCCGACATTCCACGGCCATTGCTGATACAAAATCCAGACACAAAAGCCTGAGCAAGCGCCTCTCACTCGCACTTTCTTCATATCCTGAAGAGTTCTGCTCATGGTTTGTAGATCGGGCCTGCCATACCTACGTCCCCAAACCTAAGCTGAGTTTGTGTTTTCAGACTTCTGTCCTCAAAGTCTTGGGCCACACACCCTCCAGGATGGTCCCCTGGAGCCACACATTAGGACTGTGCCTACCAATCCATGGGAATTCTGCCCATTCCATGGTCCAAAATCGTACAAATTAGGAGAAACCTCCAAAGTCCCTGAGGCCATCCCAATAGTGTAGATCGCCTGGAACAAACAAGGCCTGTCTGACACCAGCTGATAATCGACCTCCACTCATACCATAGATGGATGTCCCCAGAGAAGAAGATTGAACCAGACATGACCCTAGGCCATAATAGGATCCATTGCTTTGGGTTACAGGCATGTGTCCTCAAAAGCCTGATTCCAATACGAGCATAGGGGATTTCCTGAGGCACCCATCAGAACTCATCTCGTCTCCACAAGGAAACCTGTGCATGGGAGCCATGTCCAAAGCTTAGGAGAGTACTTCAGGGTCCCGGTGCCACCTCCCCATTCCAAGGCCCTCATGGACACAAAAACACATTAGGACCCATCCTCAGGAAATTCCATTTCAACTCAGCCACCCCAGTTGCTCCGGCATAACCATCAGATCTAAACTGTCTTGTTGTTAGGAGACAATTGGAATGCGAGGCGGGCTTCCCAGGCATCTATCCGCGAACGGTGCTCTGGAGTCATTCCATATGGGATGTCCTGGAGCTGTCCAACAGGTCTCAATTGTCCCGCAGAAGGATTCCTTGAAGGGGTCATCCCAAAACTCCCAACGTGGGAAAACCTCAATGGCCTCGAGATTCCGTTCCCTTCATGAAGCAGACGTCATGCTACAAAATCCAACCTGAGCCAACGTCTGATCCTCGTCTGACTTCAGATGCATGAGATATTGGTTCAGATCTTCATGGGGTACCTGCCGTGCCCTCACCCTGAAACCCAAGTCTAGCTTGTCTTCTCAGACTTCCGTCCTCACACTCCTGGCCCCAAAGCCCTCAAGTTTGGCAATTCCGGACCCACAATGCAGCACTCTGCCTGCCCTCTAGAAAAAAAATTATTGCCTCATGAGCTGCCCAGGCACCTTAAATGAGGGTAAACCTACACAGAACTCGACTTTACCCAAATTATATAGTCTAACCTGGGCACTAATGCACTGTCGAACACAACCTGAGCCCGGACCTCCTGACCAACACCCAGAAAGCTGACCGCACACTGAGCACATAAAACCCGCCATGGCTTTAGGTCATCATCTCTTCCCTACCTCAGTTTTCAGCTTCAGAACCGAGACCTTATCTCCAATCACTGCCCAGGGGTGAGTGTGATGGAGAAATCAGAACTCCTTCTTACCCATGGCAAGAACCCTTGTGGTTGGCACGTTGTCCAACGTTCAGTGTAGGAGAAACCAGCATTCACCCTGAGGCCCCGCCCATTCTTGAGTGTTATGAGGGCATACACACGCATTGAGACCCTCAGCATGAGTCCTGTCCTCTAGTAAGTCCTCTCAGTGGCTGGACCATTAGTTGTCATAATGGGCTTGACATGTCCCTAAGCCCCAATTTTTTACCAGATTTCTGATTGTCCAGTCGCCCCTCCTCAGGGCTCTACTCTGGAATCCCTCATTTGGTGGGACACCTGAGGTTAAAAAAGAAAACAACAACAACAACAACAAAAAAAAAAACCCGACTTCTTCCAGCCCACAGAATGTCCCCAAACTCTTTGGACGGGGCCAAACCACCAGAGAGTAAGACTCGTCCATTTCCCATGAAGTCACCCAGAAATTCCACGACCATGAGTGACACGATATCCAGAGCCAAAAACTTGAGCAGGAGCCTCACACTCGCCCTTCTTTCAAATCCTGAAGAGTTCTCCTCATGGTCTGTAGATCAGTCCTGCCATACCTATGACCCGAAACATAAGCCGAGTTTGTGTTTTCAGACAACTGTCCAAACAGCCCTGGCCTACACAACCTACAGGCTCAGGCCCCTGGAGCCAAACCTGAGGATTGTACTTTCCCTCTCCAAGGGAATTGTGTGTGCCCATTCCAATGGCCACAACCCTTCTAATAGGATAAACCTCCAAAGTCCCTGATCCATCTCAATAGTGGTGGCTTCCCAGGAAAAACAGGGGCAATCTGAGCCCAACTGAGCACCTACCTGCACTCATTCCCATAGACAGATGTCCCCAGAGGTAAAAAGGAAAGAACAGGCCCCTAGGCACTAATCAGATCCATTGCTTTGGTTTCCAGGCATCTCTCCTCAGAGGCCTGGATTTCAAAAGCAGCATATAGCTGTTTCTTGACTCACCCATCAGAAAACACCTCATCTACACATGGGAAACTTGCACGTTGGAGCTGTGTCAAAGCTTCAGTTTAGGAGAAACCTTAAGGTCCCCAGTGCCACCGCTTCATTCTAAGGTCTCCATAGACACAAAAGCACGTTAGGACCCATCCCCAGGGGTGTCCAATTCAACTCAGCGTCCTCGGTTGCTCCCCACAGATCCAGGAGATCTAACCTGTTTTGTTGCTAGGAGACAATTGGAATGCGAGGTGGGCTACTCAGCCATCCATCCTTAGAACCCTGCTCAGAATCATTGGCCTGGAGCCAAACAACAGGTCTCAATTGTCCTGCAGAAGACTCTCTGCAGTTTGGAGCTTCTCACAACTACCATCGTGGGCAAACACCCATGGCCTCGTGATGACCACCCCCATTCATGAAGGGGCCATCAGACCAGAAACTCCAACCTGAGCGATCGTCTAATCCTTGCCCTGACTTCAGATGCACGAGATCTCGATTCAGGTCTGTAGATTGTGCCTGCCATATCCTCACCTCGAAACCTAAGCCTAGCTTGTGTTCTTAGACATTTGTCGTCAGACTACTGGCCCACAAGCCCTCCAGTTTGGCAATCCAGAACTACAATGCAGCACTCTGCCGGACCTCCAGAAGAAAAACATTGTCCTCTGGGGCTACCCAGTAACCCCAAATGAGGATCAACCTGCACCGACCTTGGCTGTACCCCAAATACATAGGCTGACCAGGGCACTAATGCCCTTTCTGACACAGCCTGAGCCTGGACCCCCTGGCCCCTCCCAGACAGTTGGCCGCACACTGAGCACATCTAGCCGCCATGGACTTAGGTCGTCATCTCTTCCCAAACTCGGTTTTCAGGTTTCAGAACCTAGACCTTATCTCCAAACACTGCCCAGGGTTGAAGGTGATACAGAAATCAGAACTCCTTCCCCATGGCAAGAAACCTTGTGGTTGGCATGTTGTCCAACGTTCAGTGTCGTTTAAACCAGTGTGGCCCATGAGGCCCCGCCCATGCTCACGGGCCACATTGGTCACAAACACACATTGTGACCCTCAGGCTGAGCCCAGTCCTCAAGTAAAGCCACTCAGTGGCTGGATGAAGAGATAGCATGTTGGGCTTGCCATGCCCCTTGGCCCCAATTTTTATCCATAGTTCGGGTTGTCCCTTCAGTCTTCCCCAAGGCTTGGCTTTGGAATTCCTCTTTTGGTGGGACACCTGAGGTAACAAAATTGAAATGAGTCCTCCCATCCCACAGATTAACGAAAAGCAATTGGGAATCGGGCCAAATAATCAGAGAGGAAGATTCGTCCATGGCCCATGAGGCCTCCCCGACATTCCACGGACATCGCTGGTACAAAATCCAGAGACAAAAGCCTGAGTAAGCGCCTCAGACTAGCCTTTCTTCATATCCTGAAGAGTTCTTCTCATGGTTGTAGATCGGGCCTGCCATATCTACGTCCCCAATCCTAAGCTGAGTTTGTGTTATCAGACTTCTGTCCTCAAAGTCTTGGGCCACACAACCTCCAGGCTGGGCCCCTGGAGCCACTCATTAGGACTGTGCCTACCAATCCATGGGAATTCTACCCATACCATGGTCCAAAATCGTACAAATTAGGAGAAACCTCCAAAGTTCCTGAGGCCATCCCAATAGTGTAGGTAGCCTGGAACAAACAAGGGCTGTCTGACACCAGCTGATAATCGACCTCCACTCAGACTACAGATGGATGTCCCCAGAGAAGAAGATTGAACCAGACAGGACCCTAGGCCATAATAGGATCCATTGCTTTGGGTTACAAGCATGTGTACTCAAAAGCCTGATTCCAATACGAGCATAGGGGTTTTCCTGAGGCACCAATCAGAACTCATCTCGTCTCCACAAGGAAACCTGTGCATGGGAGCCATGCCCAAGGCTTAGGAGAGTACTACAGGGTCCCGGTGCCACCACCCCATTCCAAGGCCCTCATGGACACAAAAACACATTAGGACCCATCCTCAGGAAAGTCCATTTCAACTCAGCCACCCCAGTTGCTCCGGCAGAACCATCAGATCTAAACTGTCTTGTTGCTAGGAGACAATTGGAATGCGAGGCGGGCTTCCCAGGCATCCATCCGCGAACGGTGCTCTGGAGTCATTCCATATGGTATTTCCTGGAGCTGTCCAACAGGTCTCAATTTTCCCGCAGAAGGAATCCTTGAAGGGGTCATCCCACAACTCCCAACGTGGGAAAACCTCAATGGCCTCGAGATTCCGCTCCCTTCATGAAGCAGACGTCATGCTCAGAAAATCCAACCTGAGCCAACGTCTGATCCTCGCTCTGACTTCAGATGCATGAGATATTGGTTCAGATCTTCATGGGGTACCTGCCGTGCCCTCACCCTGAAACCCAAGTCTAGCTTGTCTTCTCAGACTTCCGTCCTCACACTCCTGGCCCCGAAGCCCTCAAGTTTGGCAATTCCGGACCCACAATGCAGCACTCTGCCTGCCCTCTAGAAAAAAAATTATTGCCTCATGAGCTGCCCAGGCACCTTAAATGAGGGTAAACCTACACAGCACTCGATTTTACCCAAATTATATAGTCTAACCTGGGCACTAATGCACTGTCGAACACAATCTGAGCCCGGACCTCCTGACCAACACCCAGAAAGCTGACCGCACACTGAGCACATAAAACCCGCCATGGCTTTAGGTCATCATCTCTTCCCTACCTCAGTTTTCAGCTTCAGAACCGAGACCTTATCTCCAATCACTGCCCAGGGGTGAGTGTGATGGAGAAATCAGAACTCCTTCTTACCCATGGCAAGAACCCTTGTGGTTGGCACGTTGTCCAACGTTCAGTGTAGGAGAAACCAGCATTCATCCTGAGGCCCCGCCCATTCTTGAGTTTTACGCGGGCATATACACGCATTGTGTCCCTCAGCATGAGTCCTATCCTCTAGTAAGTCTTCTCAGTGGCTGGACAATTAGATGTCAAAATGGGCTTGACATGTCCCTAGGTTCCAATTTTTAACCAGATTTCTGATTGTCCAGTCGCCCCTCCCCAGGGATCTACTCTGAAATCCCTCATTTGTTGGGACACCTGAGGTTAAAAAAGAACACAACAACAACAGCAAAAAAAAAAAAAAAAAAAAACGGACTTCTTCCAGCCCACAGAATGACCCCAAACTCTTTGGACGGGGCCTAACCACCAGAGAGTATGATTCGTCCATTCCCCATGAAGTCACCCAGAAATTCCACGACCATGAGTGACACGATATCCAGAGACAAAAACTTGAGCAGGAGCCTCACACTCGCCCTTCTTTCAAATCCCGAAGAGTTCTCCTCATGGTCTGTAGATCAGTCCTGCCATACCTATGACCCGAAACATAAGCCGAGTTTGTGTTTTCAGACAACTGTCCACACAGCCCTGGCCTACACAACCTACAGGCTCAGGCCCCTGGAGCCAAACCTGAGGACTGTACTAGCCCTCTCCAAGGGAATTGTGTGTGCCAATTACAATGGCCACAACCCTTCTAATAGGATAAACCTCCAAAGTCCCTGATCCATCTCAATAGTGGTGGCTTCCCAGGAAAAACAGGGGCAATCTGAGCCCAACTGAGCACCTACCTGCACTCAGACCCATAGACAGATGTCCCCAGAGGTAAAAAGGAAAGAACAGGCCCCTAGGCACTAATCAGATCCATTGCTTTGGTTTCCAGGCATCTCTCCTCAGAGGCCTGGATTTCAAAAGCAGCATATAGCTGTTTCTTAACTCACCCATCAGAAAACATCTCATCTACACATGGGAAACTTGCACGTTGGAGCTGGGTCAAAGCCTCTGTTTAAGAGAACCCTTTAGGGCCCCACTGCCACCGCTTCATTCCAAGGTCTCCATAGACACAAAAGCACGTTAGGACCCATCCCCAGGGGTGTCCATTTCAACTCAGCGTCCTCGGTTGCTCCCCACAGATCCAGGATATCTAACCTGTCTTGTTGCTAGGTGACAATTGGAATGCGAGGTGGGCTACCCAGCCATCCATCCTTAGAACCCTGCTCAGAATCATTGGCATGGAGCCAAACAACAGGTCTCAATTGTCCTGGAGAGGACTGTCTGCTGTTTGGAGCTTCTCACAACTCCCATCGTGGGAAAACCCCCATGGCCTCTTGATGCCCCCCCCATTCATGAAGGGGCCATCAGGGACAGAAACTCCAACCTGAGCGATCGTCTGATCCTCGCCCTGACTTCAGATGCACGAGAACTCGATTCAGGTCTGTAGATTGTGCCTGCCATGGCCTTACCCAGAAACCTAAGCCTAGCTTGTGTTCTCAGACTTTTGTCGTCAGACTACTGGCCCACAAGACCTCCAATTTGGCAATCCAGAACTACAATGCAGCACTCTGCAGGCCCTCCAGAAGAAAAATATTGTCCTCTGGGGTTACCCAGTAATCCCAAATGAGGATCAACCTGCACCGAACTTGGCTGTACCCCAAATACATAGGCTGACCAGGGCACTAATGCCCTTTCTGACACAGCCTGAGCCTGGACCCCCTGGCCCCTCCCAGACAGCTGGCCGCACACTGAGCACATCGAGCCGCCATGGCCTTATGTCGTCATCTCTTCTCAACCTAGGTTTTCAGGTTTCAGAACCTAGGCCATATCTCCAATCACTGCCCAGGTAGAAGGTGATGCAGAAATCAGAACTCCTTCCCCATGGCTAGAAATCTTGTGGTTGGCATGTTGTCCAACGTTCAGTGTCATTGAAACCAGTGTGGCCCATGAGGCCCCGCCCATGCTCGCGGGCCACATTGGTCACAAACACACATTGTGACTTTCAGGCTGAGCCCAGTCCTCAAGTAGGCCACTCAGTGGCTGGATGAAGAGATAGCGTATTGGGCTTGCCATGCCCCTAGGCCCCAATTTTTTACCATAGTTCGGGTTGTCCCTTCAGTCTTCCTCACGGCTTTGCTTTGGAATTCCTCTTTTGGTGGGACACCTGAGGTAACAAACCTGAAATGAGTCCTCCGATCCCACAGATTGACGAAAAGCAATTGGGAATCGGGCCAAATCCTCAGAGAGGAAGATTCGTCCATGGCCCATGAGGCCTCCCCGACATTCCACGGCCATTGCTGATACAAAATCCAGACACAAAAGCCTGAGCAAGCGCCTCTCACTCGCACTTTCTTCATATCCTGAAGAGTTTTGCTCATGGTTTGTAGATCGGGCCTGCCATACCTACGTCCCCAAACTAAGCTGAGTTTGTGTTTTCAGACTTCTGTCTTCAAATGCCTGGGCCACGCACCCTCCAGGCTGGCACCCAGGATCCACACATTAGGACTGTGCCTACCAATCCATGGGAATTCTGCCCATTCGTGGTCCAAAATCGTACAAATTAGGAGAAGCCTCCAAAGTCCCTGAGGCCATCCCAATAGTGTAGGTCGCCCGGAACAAACAAGGGCTGTGTGACACTAGCTGATAATCGACCTCCACTCATACCATAGATGGATGTCCCCAGAGAAGAAGATTGAACCAGACAGGACCCTAGGCCATAATAGGATCCATTGCTTTGGGTTACAGGCATGTGTCCTCAAAAGCCTGATTCCAATACGAGCATAGGGGATTTCCTGAGGCACCCATCAGAACTCATCTCGTCTCCACAAGGAAACCTGTGCATGGGAGCCATGTCCAAAGCTTAGGAGAGTACTTCAGGGTCCCGGTGCCACCGCCCCATTCCAAGGCCCTCATGGACACAAAAACACATTAGGACCCATCCTCAGGAAAGTCCATTTCAACTCAGCCACCCCGGTTGCTCCGGCAGAGCCATCAGATCTAAACTGTCTTGTTGCTAGGAGACAATTGGAATGCGAGGCGGGCTTCCCAGGCATCCATCCGCGAACGGTGCTCTGGAGTCATTCCATATGGGATGTCCTGGAGCTGTCCAACAGGTCTCAATTGTCCCTGCAGAAGGAATCCTTGAAGGGGGCATCCCACAACTCCCAACGTGGGAAAACCTCAATGGCCTCGAGATTCCGCTCCATTCATGAAGCGGCCGTCATGCTCAGAAATACAACCTGAGCCAACGTCTGATCCTCGCCCTGACTTCAGATGCATGTGATATTGGTTCATATCTGCAGGGGTTACCTGCCGTGCCCTCGGCCTAAAACCCTAGTCTAGCTTGTCTTCTCAGACGTCCGTCCTCACACTCGTGGCCCCAAAGCCCTCAAGTTTAGCAAATCCGGACCCACAATGCAGCACTCTGCCTGCCCTCTAGAAAAAAATTTATTGCCTCATGAGCTGCCCTGGCACCTTAAATGAGGAAAAACCTACACAGCACTCGAATTTCCCCAAATTATATAGTCTAACCTGGGCACTAATGCACTGTAGAACACAACGTGAGCCCGGACCTCGTGACCAACACCCAGAAAGCTGACCGCACACTGAGCACATAAAACCCAGCATGGACTTAGGTCATCATCTCTTCGCTACCTCAGTTTTCAGGCTTCAGAACCGAGACCTTATCTCCAATCACTGCCCAGGGGTGAGTGTGATGGAGAAATCAGAACTCCTCCTTACCCATGGCAAGAACCCTTGTGGTTGGCACGTTGTCCAACGTTCAGTGTAGGAGAAACCAGCATTCACCCTGAGGCCCCGCCCATTCTTGTGTGTTACGAGGGCATACACACGCATTGAGACCCTCAGCATGAGTCCTGTCCTCTAGTAAGTCCTCTTAGTGGCTGGACCTTTAGATGTCATAATGGGCTTGACATGTCCCTAGGCCCCAATTTTTAACCAGATTTCTGATTGTCCAGTCGCCCCTCCTCAGGGCTCTACTCTGGAATCCTCATTTGGTGGGACACCTGAGGTTAAAAAAGAAAACAACAACAACAACAAAAAAAAAAAAACGGACTTATTCCAGCCCACAGAATGACCCCAAACACTTTGGATGGGGCCAAACCACGAGAGAGTAAGACTCGTCCATTTCCCATGAAGTCACCCAGAAATTCCACGACCATGAGTGACACGATATGCAGAGACAAAAACTTGAGCAGGAGCCTCACACTCGCCCTTCTTTCAAATCCCGAAGAGTTCTCCTCATGGTCTGTAGATCAGTCCTGCCATACCTATGACCGAAACATAAGCCGAGTTTGTGTTTTCAGACAACTGTCCAAACAGCCCTGGCCTACACAACCTACAGGCTCAGGCCCCTGGAGCCAAACCTGAGGACTGTACTTGCCCTCTCCAAGGAAATTGTGTGTGCCCATTCCAATGGCCACAACCCTTCTAATAGGATAAACCTCCAAAGTCCCTGATCCATCTCAATAGTGGTGGCTTCCCAGGAAAAACAGGGGCAATCTGAGCCCAACTGAGCACCTACCTGCACTCATTCCCATAGACAGATGTCCCCAGAGGTAAAAAGGAAAGAACAGGCCCCTAGGCACTAATCAGATCCATTGCTTTGGTTTCCAGGCATCTCTCCTCAGAGGCCTGGATTTCAAAAGCAGCATATAGCTGTTTCTTAACTCACCCATCAGAAAACATCTCATCTACACATGGGAAACTTGCACGTTGGAGCTGGGTCAAAGCCTCTGTTTAGGAGAACCCTTTAGGGCCCCAGTGCCACCGCTTCATTCCAAGGACTCCATAGACACAAAAGCACATTAGGACCCATCCCCATGGGTGTCCATTTCAACTCAGCGTCCTCGGTTGCTCCCCACAGATGCAGGAGATCTAACCTGTCTTGTTGCTAGGAGACAATTGGAATGCGAGGTGGGCTACCCAGCCATCCATCCTTAGAACTCTGCTCAGAATCATTGGCCTGGAGCCAAACAACAAGTCTCAATTGTCCTGCAGAAGACTCTCCGCAGTTTGGAGCTTCTCACAACTCCCATCGTGGGAAAACACCCATGGCCTCGTGATGCCCCCCCATTCATGAAGGGTCCATCAGGGACAGAAACTCCAAACTGAGCGATCGTCTGATCCTCGCCATGACTTCAGATGCACGAGATCTCGATCAGGTCTGTAGATTTTGCCTTCCATGGCCTCACCCTGAAACCTAAGCCTAGCTTGTGTTCTCAGACTTTTTTCGTCAGACTACTGGCCCACAAGCCCTCCAGTTTGGCAATCCAGAACTGCAATGCAGCACTCTGCCTGCCAACCAGAAGAAAAACTTTGTCCTCTGGGGCAACCCAGTAACCGCAAATGAGGATCAACCTGCACCGACCTTGGCTGTACCCCAAATACATAGGCTGACCAGGGCACTAATGCCCTTTCTGACACAGCCTGAGCCGGGACCCCCTGGACCCTCCCAGACAGCTGGCCACACACTGAGCCCATCGAGCCGCCGTGGACTTAGGTCGTCATCTCTTCCCAACCTCGGTTTTCAGGTTTCATAACCTAGACCTTATCTCCATTCACTGCACATGTTTGAAGGTGATGCAGAGATCAGAACTCCTTCCCCATGGCAAGAAACCTTGTGGTTGGCATGTTGTCCAACGTTCAGTGTCGTTGAAACCAGTGTGGCCCATGAGGCCGCGCCCATGCTCGCGGGCCACATTGGTCACAAACACACATTGTGACCCTCAGGCTGAGCCCAGTCCTCAAGTAAGGCCACTCAGTGGCTGGATGAAGAGATAGCATATTGGGCTTGCCATGCCCCTAGGCCCCAATTTTTAACCATAGTTTGGGTTGTCCCTTCAGTCTTCTCCACGGCTTGGCTTGGAATTCCTCTTTTGGTCGGACACCTGAGGTAACAAAACTGAAATGAGTCCTCCCATCCCACAGATTGACGAAAAGCAATTGGTAATTGGGCCAAATCCTCAGAGAGGAAGATTCGTCCATTGCCATGAGGCCTCCCCGACATTCCACGGCCATCGCTGATACAAAATCCAGAGACAAAGGCCTTAGCAAGCGCCTCAGACTCGCACTTTCTTCATATCCTGAAAAGTTCTTCTCATGGTTTGTAGATCGGGCCTGCCATACCTACATCCCCAAACCTAAGCTGAGTTTGTGTTTTCAGACTTCTGTCCTCAACGTCTTGGGCCACACACCCTCCAGGTTGCCCCTGAAGCCACACATTAGGACTGTGCCTACCAATCCATGAAAATTCTGCCCATTCCATGGTCCAAAATCGTACAAATTAGGAGAAACCTCCAAAGTCCCTGAGGCCATCCCAATAGTGTAGGTCGCCCGGAACAAACAAGGGCTGTCTGACACCAGCTGATAATCGACCTGCACTCATACCATAGATGGATGTCCCCAGAGAAGAAGATTGAACCAGACAGAACCTAGGCCATTATAGGATCCATTGCTTTGGGTTACACGCATGTGTCCTCAAAAGCCTGATTCCAATAGGAGCATAGGGGTTTTCCTGAGGCACCCATCAGAACTCATCTCGTCTCCACAAGGAAACCTGTGCATGGGAGCCATGTCCAAAGCTTAGGAGAGTACTTCAGGATCCCGGTGCCACCGCCCCATTCCAAGGCCCTCATGGACTCAAAAACACAGTAGGACCCATCCTCAGGAAAGTCCATTTCAACTCAGCCACCCCGGTTGCTCCAGCAGAGCCATCAGATCTAAACTGTCTTCTTGCTAGGAGACAATTGGAATGCGAGGCGGGCTTCCCAGGCATCCATCCGCGAACGGTGCTCTGGAGTCATTCCGTATGGGATGTCGTGGAGCTGTCCAACAGGTATCAATTGTCCCGCAGAAGGAATCCTTGAAGGGGGCATCCCACAACTCCCAACGTGGGAAAACCTCAATGGCCTCGAGATTCCGCTCTCTTCATGAAGCGGCCGTCATGCAGAGAAACTCCAACCTTTGCCAATGTCTGTTCCTCGCCCTGACTTCAGATGCATGAGATATTGGTTCAGATCTGCAGAGGGTACCTGCCGTGCCCTCGCCCTGAAACCCAAGTCTGGCTTGTCTTCTCAGACTTCTGTCCTCACACTCCTGGCCCCGAAGCCCTCAAGTTTGGCAATTCCGGACCCACAATGCAGCACACTGCCTGCCCTATAGAAAAAAAAAATTATTGCCTCATGAGCTGCCCAGGCACCATAAATGAGGATCAACCTACACAGCACTCGACTTTACCCAAATTATATAGTCTAACCTGGGCACTAATGCACTGTCGAACACAACCTGAGCCCAGACCTCTTGACCAACACCCAGAAAGGTGACCGCACACTGAGCACATAAAACCCGCCATGGCCTTAGGTCATCACCTCTTCCCTACCTCAGGTTTCAGGCTACAGAACCGAGACCTTATCTCCAATCACTTCCCAGGGGTGAGTGTGATGCAGAAATCAGAACTTCACCTTACCCATGGCAAGAACCCTTGTGGTTGGCATGTTGTCCAAAGTTCAGTGTAGGAGAAACCAGCATTCACCCTGAGGCCCCTCCCATTCTTGAGTGCGACGAGGGCATACACACGCATTGTGACCCTCAGCATGAGTCCTGTCCTCTAGTAAGTCCTCTCAGTGGCTGGACCATTAGGTGTCATAATGGGCTTGACATGTCCCTAGGCCCCAATTTTTAATCAGATTTCTGATTGTCCAGTCGCCCCTCCCCAGGGTTCTACTCTGGAATTCCTCATTTGTTGGGACACCTGAGGTTAAAAAAAAGAAAAAAAGAGAGAGGGAGAGAGACAAGAATGAAAGGTGAGATAATAGAGAAGGTTCAGCCCAAATGGGTTCCAAGGTAAGACTTATGAAGTTTACAAACAAAAACAGACAAACAAAAAGACTGATAAAAGTATATGAGAAGAGAAAATTATATATATATATATATATATATATATATATATATATATATTTGCATATATAAATGCAAATAAAGGAATAACCTCATCAGAAAGAACCCCGAGTGTAAGATTTATATACTATTAGGACAAACACAAAAACACAGAAATAGTGGCGCCTGGGTGGCTCAGTGGGTTAAGCCGCTGCCTTCGGCTCAGGTCATGATCTCAGGGTCCTGGGATCAAGTCCCACATCCGGCTCTCTGCTCAGCAGGGAGCCTGCTTCCTCTCTCTCTCTCTCTCTCTGCCTGCCTCTCTGCCTACTTGTGATCTCTCTCTGTCAAATATATAAATAAAAAACAACACAGAAATACTGGTGGAAGAAAAAGATTGTAGAGTGGTTGTAAATTCTCAGTATGGGTGAGGAAGGTTTTTTGTTTTTTGTTTTTTTGTTTTTTTTTTCCGGATGTATCTTGATGTATTTGTTAAAGACTCCACTTTCCTAAGATAAATGGGGATTAGGAATTGTTTTACCTATAGAGGTGGCTTTGATTGGGAAAAGGGGATTACCTTGAAGTTTAATTCTATATGAATATTAGAAAATAAAAATTAAAAAAAGTAATAAACTAGACTAAACTAAACTAAAATTAAAAAAAATAAATTTAAAAAACAGAAATGCAAAAGGAAAACACAGGTGTATGTATCAAAAAGTTCAGGTTAGAAGGTTATTATGGAATTTGATGTACTGGACATCTCACTGTGATGGTAAATAGGTTAAAAAATTTTCTATATAATAATAAAAAATTATCTTTAATAAAATGAGCCAGGATAGTGGGAACAAATTAATAATAAAATTGTCCTATGAAGTAGTGGTGGTTGATCTCTTGTTGTCTTTTTTTTTTTTTTCCTTTCCCGGTTGGTTTTCTGGGGGAGGGGCCTGCCACGTGGGATTTCAGTCAATGATGTTCTCTGAGTTAAGTCCTCCCACCCCCCTCAAGGGGATGTGCTCTTAGGAAACTGTTTTTTTCAGGCTTTTGTTCTCTGGAGGTTTTTATATTTGTTCACTTTTGTTTTTCTCTTGCCTTGAGGGCTTTTGATGGTTTTTGTAGGTTTAGAGGAAAGCAAACTGTACCCTGTCCTTCGTCTCAGAGAGAAGCCTCAATCTGTCCGAAGAGCCCAAATAAAATCCCCCTTCAACACTGGCAGAGCAGGTTCCCAGTCGCGGTCCCTGGGGACTCAAGATTTTTTGCTTGTACCAAAACCACAGCAGTGGCCGCTGTCTGGGCAGCTCCAGACTGCCAGAGAAGTTCCAAGCAGCAATCGCAAACTGAGATTTTCCCCCTGGCACAAGCTGGGAGTGCCTGGTATTTCCAGGTCCGAGAGCACCAGGCTGGTGCCTGTGCCACCTCTCTCTCTGGAGGGCGCAGGGCATGACTCGGACTCTGATGGCATGGCAGGGCACTTGCATGGGGACTGCAAAAAAGCTGTGCTTCTGTTGGCTGGCGAGGCTCCCAGCCCCTCATGGGAGCTGGGAGCCACACGCTCTCAGGCGAGCTTGCTGGTGGTTCAGGGACCAAGACCTGGTTTCTCTGCCGCACTCTTTCTGGCTCTGCACCAGGGGTGGTTGTCCTGGGTCTGGGGACTTAAGCCCCTGACCCTAACACCCCGATTCCTGCAATTTCTTCCCAGTGATCCCTTGCTCTTCTTGAGTGCTTTCTACCATACTTCTGAGATAATGCTGGTCCCCAGACGCAGGGCACTCTCGTATTGGGATATTACTTTCCAGTGGGTCACCTCTGGTAGCACCCTCCCACTTTTGTTTATCTTCCGATATCAGTCCGACTTTCCCACTCTGCTTTACCTGCCCACCGGCGTTTTCTGCTCTGGTAGAGATCCAGATGTGTATAATTCGGGTCTCAGGCTGATTTTGTCGGTGAGTGGAGTTCAATAGAAGTAGGGTTGAGGTTGAAAGGGAGCCTCCTCCTACTTCTCCGCCATCTTGTCTCCAGTATAACATTTTAACAATGTTTTTTTTAATTAAATTAATTTCTTTATTTTCAGAAAAACAGTATTCATTATTTTTTTCACCAACCCAGTGCTCCATGCAATCTGTGCCCTCTATAATACCCACCACCTGGTACCCCAAGATCCCACCCCCCCCCGCCACTTCAAACCCCTAGGTTGTTTTTCAGAGTCCATAGTCTCTCATGACTCACCTCCCCTTCCAATTCCCCCAAACTCCCTTCTCCTCTCTAAGACCCCTTGTTCTCCATGATATTTGTTATGCTCCACAAATAAGTGAAACCATATGATAATTGATTCTCTCTGCCTTTCTTCATTCAGCAAAATCTCTTCCAGTCCCGTCCATGCTGCTACAAAAGTTGGGTATTCATCCTTTCTGATGGAGGCATAATACTCCATAGTGTATATGGACCACATCTTCCTTATCCATTCGTCCGTTGAAGGGCATCTTGGTTCTTTCATAGTTTGGCGACCATGGCCATTGCTGCTATAAACATTAGGGTACAGATGGCCCTTCTTTTCACGACATCTGTATCTTTGGGGTAAATACCCAGGAGTGCAATTGCAGGGTCATAGGGAAGTTCTGTTTTTAATTTCTTGAGGAATCTCCACACTGTTCTCCAAAGAGGCTGCACCAACTTGCAATCCCACCAACAGTGTAAAAGGGTTCCCCTTTCTCCACATCCTCTCCAACACATGTTGTTTCTTGTTTTGTTAACTTTGGCAATTCTAACTGGTGTAAGGTGATATCTCACTGTGGTTTTATTTTGAATCACCCTGAGGGCTAGTGATGATGTACATTTTTTCATGTGTCTGATTGCCATTTGTATGTCTTCATTAGAGAATTGTCTGTTCATATCTTCTGCCCATTTTTTGATATGTTTGCCTATTTCCTATGTGTTGAGTTTGAGGAGTTCATTATAGATCCTGGATATCAACCTTTTGTCTGTACTGTTATTTGCAAATATCTTATCACATTCCATGGGTTGCATCTTTGTTTTTTTGACTTTTTCCTTTGCTGTGCAGAAGCTTTTGATTTTGATGAAGTCCCAAAAGTTTATTTTGGCTTTTGTTTCCTTTGCCTTTGGAGACATATCTTGAAATAAGTTGCTGTGGCTGATATAGAAGAGATTACTGCCAATGTTCTCCTCTAGGGTTCTGATGGATTCCTGTCTTACATTGAGGTCTTTTATCCATTTTACCAATGTTTATTCTTCTGATCCTTGAGCATGGAATGGTCTTCTGTCTTTTTTGTTTTCTTCAATTTTTTTCATGAGTGTTCTGTAGTTCCTCAAGAAAAATCCTTTACTTCTTTGGTATGGTTTATTCCCAGGTATCTTATGGTTTCAGTGCTGTAGTAAATGGAATTGATTCTCTAATGTCCCTTTCTGTATTTTCATTGATAATGTAGAAGAAGGCCACTGATTTCTGTACAATGATTTTGTATCCTGCCACATTATTGAGTTGCTGTATGAGTTCTGGTAGTTTGGAGGTGGGGTGTTTTGAGTTTTCCATATAAATTATGTCATCTGTGAGGAGAGAGTGTTTGACTTCTTCATTACCAATTTGGATACCTTTTATTTCTCATTGTTGTCTGATTGCTGTTGCTAGGATTTCAAATAGTTTGTAGAACAAGAGTGGTGAGAGTGGGCATCCTTGTCATGTTCCTGATCTCAAAGGGAAGCCTGTCAGCTATTACCCATTGAGGATAATATTCACTGTGGGTTTTTCATAGACATTTTATGAAGTTGACTAATGTTCCCTCTATCCCTATAATTTGTAGCATTTTAATCAGGACCGGATGCTGGATTTTGTATAATGCTTTTTCTTCTTCAATGGAGAGGACCATGTGGTTCTCCTCTCCACGCTTCATAATTTGTTCTATGACATTGATTGATTTGTGAATGCTGAACCATCCTTGCAACCCAGGGATAGATCCCACCTGGTCATGGTGGATCATCTTTTGAATGTACTGTTGGATCCTGTGAGCTAGGATCTTGTTGAGAATCTTAGTATCCATATTCATCAGTGATATTGGTCTGAAATTCTCCTTTTGGTGAGGTCTTTGCCTGGTTTGTGGAGCAGGGTAATGCTGCCTTCATAAAAAGGGTCTGGAAGTTTTCTTTCTGCTTAATTTTTGGAACGAGCTTCAGGAGAAGACATGTTATTTCTTCTATTAAAGTCTGGTAGATTTCTCCTGTGAATCCATCAAGTCCTGGGCTCTTGTGTATTGGGAGGTTTTTGAACACTGCTTCAATCTTGTTACTGGGTAAAAGTCTATTTATGTTGTGAATTTCTTCCCGGTTCAATTTTGGGATTATACTTTTCTAAAAATGCATCTATTTCACAAAGTTTGCTTAGCATATTGGCATACAACTGTTTAATTTTTTAAATTATTTTCAGTGTAACCATATTCAATGTTTTAGTACAACTCCCAGTGTTCCATGCACTCCATACCATCTCTAAAAAGCACCACTTGGTTCCCCCAAACTCCCACCCAACCCATGCAAAGACCTCAGATTCTTTTACAGAGTCCATAGTCTCTCATGGTTCACCTCCGCTTCCAGTTTCCCTCAACTCCCTTCTCCTCTCCATCTCCCCTTGTCCTCCATGGTATTGTTTATGCTCCACACTTAAGTAAAACAATATGATAACTGACTCTGTCTGCTTATCTTATTCCACTAAGCATAATCTCTTCCAGTCCTGTCCATGTTGCTGCAAAATTTGGGTATTCAACCTTTCTGATGGAGGCATAATACTCCATTGTGTATATGGACTACATCTTCCTTATCCATTCATCTTTTGAAGTTCATCTTCGTTTTTTCCACAGTTTGTTGACCATGGCCATTGCTGCTATAAACATTGGGGTACAGATGACCCTTCGTTTCACTCCATCTGTATCTTTGGGGTAAATACCCAGTAGTGCAATTGCAGGGTCATAGGATAGCTCTGTTTTTAATTTCTTGAGGAATCTCCACACTGTTTTCCAAAGTAGCTGCACCAACTTGCATCCCCACCAACAGTGTAAGAGGGTTTCCCTTTCTCCACATCCTCTCCAACACATGTTGTTTCCTGTCTTGCTTATTTTGGCTGTTCTAACTGGTGTAAGGTGGTATCTCAATGCGGTTTTAATGTGCATCAGTCTGATGGCTAATGATGATGAACCTTTTTTTTTTCATGTGTCTGATAGCCATTTGTATGTCTTCATTGGAGAAGTGTTTCTTCATATCTTCTGCCCATTTTTAAAATATGATTGTCTGTTTTGTGTGTGTTGAGTTTGAGGAGTTCTTTATAGGTCCTGGATATCAACCATTTGTCTGTCCTGTCATTTGCAAGTATCTTCTCGCAATCCTTGGGTTGCTCTTTGTTTTGTTGACTGTTTCCTTTGCTATGCAGAAGGTTTAGATTTTGACGAAGTCCCAGAAGTTTATTTTGGCTTTTGTTTCCTTTCCCTTTGGAGACATATCTTGAAAGAAGTTGCTGTGGCTGACATCGAAGAGATTACTGCTTATATTCTCCTCTATGATTCTGATGGATTTTGTCTCACATTGAGGTCTTTTATCCATTTTGAGTTTATCTTTGTGTGCGGTGTAAGACAATGGTCCAGTTTCATTCTTCTACGTATAGTTGCCCAGTTTTCTCTGCACCATTTATGGAAGAGACTGTCTTTTTTCCACTGTATATTTTTTCCTGTTTTGTCTAAGATTATTTGACCATAGAGTTGAGGGTCCATATCAGGGCTCTCTACTCTGTTCCACTGGTCTATATGTCTATTTTTTTGCCAGTACCATGCTGTCTTGGTTATCATAGCTTTGTAGTAAAGCTTAAAGTCCGGAAATGTGATGCCCCCATTTGCTTTTTTTTTTTCTTTTCCAATTGATTTATTTTCAGAAAAAAAGTACTTATTATTTTTCACCACACCCAGTGCTCCATGCAATTTGTGCTCTCTATAATGCCCACCACCTGGTACCAACCTCCCACACCCCCGCCACTTCAAAACCCTAAGATTGTTTTTCAGAGTCCATAGTCTCTCATGGTTCACCTCCCCTTCCAATTTCCCCAAACTCCCTTTTCCTCTCTAACTCCCCTTGTCCTCCATGCTATTTGTTATGCTCCATACATAAGTGGAACCTTATGATAATTGATTCTCTCTGCTTGACTTATTTAACTTATTTCACTCAGCAGAATCTTTTCCAGTCCCATTCATTTAGCTACATATGTTAGGTATTCATCCTTTCTGATGGAGGCCTAATACTCTGTAGTGTATATGGACCACATATTCCTTATCCAATCATCCATTGAAGGGCATCTTGGTTCTATCCACTCTTTGACGACCATGGACATTGCTTCTATAAATTTGGGGGTAGAGATGGCCCTTCTTTTCACTCCATCTGTTTCTTTGGGGGTAAATACCCAGTAGTGCAATTGCAGGGTCTTAGGGAAGTTCTATTTTTAATTTCTTGAGTAATCTCCACACTGTTCTCCAGAGTGGCTGCACCGACTTGCTTTCCCACCATCAGTGTAAGAGGGTTCCCCTTTCTCTACATCCTCTACAACACATGTTGATTCCTATCTTTCTAAGGCCATTCTAACTGGTGTAAGGTGATATCTCAATGTGGTTTTAGTTTGCATCTCCCTGATGGCTAGTGATGACAAACATTTTTTAATGTGTCTGATAGCCATTTGTATGTCTTCATTGGAGAAATGTCTCTTTGTATCTTCTGCCCATTTTTTAATAGGATTATCTGTGTTGTGTGTGTTGAGTTTCAGGAATTCTTTATAGATCCTGGATAAAAGGTTTTGTCAGTACTGTCATTTGCAAATATCTACTCGAATTCCGTGGGTTGCCTCATTGTTTTGTTGACTGTTTCCTTTGCTGTGTAGAAGCTTTTGATCTTTATGAAGTCCCAAACGTTCATCTTCACATTTTTTTCCTTTGCCTTTGGAGACACATTTTGAAAGAAGTTGCTATGGCCAATGTTGAAGAGGTTTCTGCCTATTTTCTCCTCCAAGATTCTGATGGATTCCTGCCTCAGGTTGAGGTCTTTTATCCATTTCGAGTTTCTCTTTGTGTATGGTGTCAGAGAATGGTCTAGTTTCATTCATCTACACAAAGCTGTCCCAATTTTCTCAGCAGCATTTATTGAAAAGACGTTTTTTTTTTTCCTTTGTATATTTTTTCCTGCTTTCTTGAAAATTATTTGACTATAGATTGATGGTCCATATCTGAGCTCTCTACTCTGTTACACTGGTCTAATGGCCTGTTTTTATGCCAGTCCCCTGCTGTCTTGGTGGTCACAGCTTTGTAGTAACCCTTGAAACCAGGCAACAGGGTGCACCCAGTTTTGTTCTTTCCTTTTTGCCATTTCCTTAGCAATACAGGATCTCCTCTGATTCCACACCAATTTTAGGCTTCTGTTTGCTCCAGCTCTTTGAAAAATACCGGAGGAATTTTGATCAGAATGGCATTAAAAGGATAGATTTCTCTAGGTTGTATAGACTTTTAAAGACTGTTTATTCTTCTGATCCACGAGTATGGAATGGTCTTCCATCTTTATGGTTTTCTTCCATTTATTTCATGAGTGTTCTGTAGTTCCCTGAGTATAGATTGCTTATCACTTTGGTTTGGATTATTCCCAGGTATCTTATGGTTTTGGAGCTGTAGTAAATGGAATTGATTCTCTAATTTCCCTTTCTGTATTTTCATTGTTAAAGGATAAGAAAACCACTGATTTTTGTACAAAGATTTTGTATCCTCCCACATTATTGAAGTGCTGTATGCGTTCTAGTAGTTTTGGGGTGGAGTCTTTTGGGTTTTCCATATAAAGTATGTCATCTGTGAAGAGAGAGTTTGACTTCTTCATTGCCAATTTGGATACATTTTATTTCTCCTTGTTGTCTGATTGCTGTTGCTAGGACTTCAAATACTATGTTGAATAAGAGTGGAGAGAGTGGGCAACCCTGTCATGATATCCCATGGACCCATGAGATCACACCTGTATTCCGAGGCCATCCTGGACACACAATTCAGATAGAAAAGCCTGTGCTACCGCCTTTGAGTCACCCTAATAACAATTCCTCACAAGCTGCCCTCAAGGTCTATGCATTGGGCCTGTGATCACCGTGCCACTAACCCTAACCAGAATTTGTGTTTGAAGACTTCATTCCCAAAACCATGGCTCACCTGCCCTCCAGGATGGTGTCTCTGGAGCCACACCAGAGGACTGTGCCTGCCATCCCCATGGAAGCTCTGACGGTCACAATTGCCCAACCCCTCCAGATTAGGAGAAACCTGTAAGGCCCCTGAGCCAATCAGCATATTGGTGAACCCTCTGAATGCAATGCCCAGTCTGATACACCCTCATCACCTACATCCAGGCAGGAAGCCATGTCAATGGTCCTGAGTCAGAAGTTTTACACTGACATGTCCCTAGGACCTCATTGGAACCCTAGATGAGGTTTTCAGGCACCTGTCCTCAGTGACCTGTTCTGGAATACCAACCTATGATAAAACATGTCATCCCTGAGCCCCACAAAAGAACATCTAGTGTCCCCAGAAGAAAGACTTGCTCTTGGACCTGTGTCAAACTGTCAGGGTAGATGAACTCTGCATGGCCCCTTAGCCACCAGCACATTCTAAGATCTCCCTGGTAACAAACCAGCATTGTGCCCAATTTACATGAGACTCCATGTCAACTCAAGGCCTTGGAACTACACCCCATAGCCACCACAACAAACCTGCCATGTTCCTCAGCTGCAATGGTCAATGCAGGTGTGCTTTCCAGGAATCCATGAGGGAGTGCTCTGCTACACAAAGTTCCCTCATGGGGGACCCTGGAGAAAAAAAAAAACAGACTCCCCCTGTCTGGTAGAAGGAAACCTTGCTGTTTGGATCATCTCAGAAGCCCTAGCGTGGTAAATCCTCCATTGCCTCTTGACGCCACCCCTCCATTTGTTGGTCATCATAGACAAAAACTCCAGTGTGAGCAAACATCTGACATCCGCCCTTACTCAGGTGTTGGATATCTCCAATCAGCCACTGCACATTGGAACTGTTTTTCGCTTGGCACTGAATTTAACATTAGCGTGTGTTTACCATTCCATCCTCATGCTCCTGGTCCACAAACACTCTTGATAGGAAATTCTGTAGCCACAACGCAGCATTCTGCCTGCCACAAGAAAGAAGAATAGCCTGGTAAGTCTGCCCAGTAACCCCACATGAGGATCCACCTGCAGGGCCCTCGACGACACCCTAATGTCATAGGCCACCATGGGAACTAAGGCTCTGTCTGACACAGCCTGCACCACGATCTTTAGTCAGCCACCCAGACAGTGGGTCCCATATACTACAGATGGGACTTGTTGTGGCCCAAAGCCGTCATCTCTACTCAACCTGGATATTCAGGCATCTGTGCCTAGCACTTAGCTCAAATCCTACCCTATGAGGGAACCTGAAGAACAAGGGTACACCTCCTTCCTAATGGCAGGAAATCTGGCTGGTGAGATGGGTGTTTCACCCTCAGAGTGGGAACCAGCTGCATGGACATGAGACCACGACCACACATGGGAGCCGCCCTGGGCACAAACAGGCTTTGTGATCCTCAGCATGAGCCTGTTTCCAACAAACCCCCATGGTAGCTGGACCAGGAGCCGGCAGAGTGGGCCTTCCAGGTGCCTAGAGGCAAATCTTCACACTTGGTGGTGTTTTCTGGCGCTGAGACCCAGAAACTGTCTCTGGAATCGCTCTAGTGGGGATCCATTGAGACGGAAAACAGCAGTCTTCCCTTCCCCCAGAGACACAAACTCTTGGGAGCTGGGCAGAAACCCCAGAGATGAAGAATGTTCCATGGCCCCATGAAGCCATCCCTACATTTGGCCACCGTTCTGGACACACAATCCAGACAGAAAAGTCTACCCACCGCCTCCATGATACCTTAATTTCACTACACAATGAGCTGCCCTCAGATCCTACAGATCAGGGCTGTGATCACCTCGGGCCTGACCCTAACCCTAGTTCGCATTGGCAGATTTCTGTCTCCAAAATCCTGCCCTCATGCCATCCAGACTTGGGCCTCTGGTGCCACACCAGAAGACTGTGACTACCCTCCCAAAGGAAACTCTGCCTTTCACTGTTGCCCAAACCCTGAAGATTAGGAGCAAAGTACAAAGCCCCTGAGCCCACCTCAAATTCAAAGAAAGCTCTGGAACCAAATGCACATTCTGACACACAATGAGCACTTGTCTCCAGGCAGACATTCAAGTCAAAAGCCCTGAGTAGAAGTTTGAATCTGACATACACCAAGGACTTCATTGACCCTAGCTTAGGTTTTCAGGCGCCCATCCTGAGAGGCCTGTTCTCTAATACCAACTTATATTCCAACATGTGGTCCCTGAGAAACACAACAGAACCCCTGCTGTTCCCAGAAAGATACCTTGCTCTTGGTAGCTGTGTCCAAGACTCAGTGTAGGAGAATCCTGCATGGCCCCTGACCACCCCAACTTTCTAACGTCTCCCTGGATACAAACCAGCATTGTGATCCAACAGCATGAAACTCCATGTCAACTCAGCCCCCTTGGAACTTGGCTCCAGGGCCAGCAGATCGAACCTGCCATGTTCCTCAACTACAATGGTCAATGAAGGTGTGCTTTCCAGTCATCCATGAGGGAGTACTCTGCTACCCAACCTTTCCATATTGGGGACCCTGGAGCAAACAAACCAGACTCCTCTGTCTGGTTGAAGGAGACCTTGCTGTTTGGAGCATCTCACAAGCCCCAGTGTGGGAAATCCTCCATGGCTTCTTGATGCCATTGCTCCATTTCTTGGTCATCATAGACACAATCTCCTGCATGAGCAAACATCTGACATCTGCCCTTATTCAGGAGCTAGATGTCTCGAATCAGCCACTGCAAACTGGAAGTGCCTTCTGTTTGTCACTGAATTGAACCATAGCTTGTGTTTACAATTCCATCCTCAACTTCCTGATCCCCAAGCCCTCTTGATAGGGAATTCTGGAGCCATAACACAGCATTCTGCATGCCCCACAGAAAGAAGAAGTGGCTGGTGAGTCTGACCAGAAATCCCACATGAGGAACCACCTGCATGACCCTCGACAGCACCATAATAAATAGGCTGCCATGGGCACTAAGACTCTGTCTGACACAGCCTGAGCCACGACCTCCAGTCAGCCACGCAGAGAGTGGGCCCCATATCCTGCAGCTGGACCTGCCATGGCCCGAAGCCATCATCTCTACACAACCTGGGTATTCAGGCATCTGTCCCCAGACCGTAGCTCAAATCTCAAATCCCTGCCTATGGTGTAACCTGAAGCACAGAATGAGTCCTCCTTTCTGATGGCAGGAAACCTGGCTGATGGGATGGGTGTCTAACCCTCAGAGTGGGAACTAGCTGCATGGCCCATGAGACCATGGCCATTCATGGGAGCCGCCCTGGGCACAAACAGTCATTGTGATCGTCAGTGGGAGTCTGCTTTCAAACAAACCCCCTCGGAACCTGGCCCAGGAGCCCGCAGAGTGGGGCTTCCAGATCCCTAGGGCCAAATTCTCACCATCGTTCGTGTTTTCCTGGCGACCAGACCAAGAACCTGTCTCTAATCCCTCTTTTGGGGGTGCCCTGAGACAGAAAACAGCAGTCTTCCTTTCTCCCAGAGACACAAAACACTTGGGAGCTGAGAAGAATCCCTAGCGACGAAGAATTTACCATGGCCTCATGAAGCCACCCCTACCTTTTGTGACTGTCCTGGACACATACCTGACAGAAAAGCCTGCACTACCGCCTCCATGATAGTGTAATTTCAGTACACTATGAGCTGCCCTCGGGCCTGCATGTCGGGCCTGTGATCAACTTGGCCCTCACATTAACCCTAATTCCCAAAGCCCTGGACCAGAAGCCCTCCAGGATGGGGTCTCTGGAGCCAAACCAGATGATTGTGCCTACGTACTCAAAGGAAACTCTGCCCTTCACTGTTGCCCAAACCCTGAAGTTTAGTAGCAATATGCAAAACCCCTGAGCACACCTCAATTCTGAGGAACACTCTGGACCCAAATGCGCATTCTGATACACCATGAGCACCTATTTCCAGGCAGATATCCACGTCAAAGGCCCTGAGTCAGATGACTGAACCTGACATGCCCATAAGACTTCATTGATACCATAGCTTATATTTTCAGGCGCCTGTCCCCAGAGGCCTTTTTTCCAAAACCAACTTATATTCCAACATATGGTCTGTGAGCCACACAACAGAACCCCTCCTGTCCCCAGTAAAAAACATTGCTCTTGGTAGATATGTCCAAGACTCAGTGGATGAGAATCCTGCATGGCCCCTACCACTCAAACATTCTAACGTTTCCCTGGATACAAACCATCATTATGATCCAACAGCATGGAACTCCATGTCAACTCAGGCTGCTTGGAATTTCACCCCAGAGCCACCAATGGAACCTGCTTTGTTCCTCAGCTGCAATGGTCAATGGAGGTGTGCTTTCCAGGCATCCATGTGAGAGATCTCTGCTACCCAAACTTTCACTATGGGGATCCTGGAGCCAACAAACCAGACTCCCCCTGTCCAGTACAAGGAAACCTTGCTGTTTGGAGCATCCCACAAGCCACAGTGTGGGAAACCCTCCATGGCATCTTGCGCCCCCACTCCATTAGTCGGTCATCATAGTCACAAACTACAGTGTGAGCTAACTTCAGACATCTGCCCTTACTCAGGTGCTGGATATCTCGAATCAGCCACTGCACACGGGAACTGCCTTCTGCTTCGCACTGAATTTAACCGTAGCTTGTGTTTACAATTCCATCCTCAATTTCATCCATCCCCAAGGCCTCTTGATAGGGAATCTGGTAACAAAATGCAGAATTTGCCTGCCCAACAGAAAGAAGAAGTGCCTGGTGATTCTGCCCAGAAACTCCATATGAGGATACAGCGGCATGGCCCTCGACGGTACCCTAATATCATCGGCCACCATGGGCAATCAGGCTTGGTCTGACACATCCTGAGCCACGACCTCTAATCAGCCACACAGACAGTTTGCCCCATATCCTGCAGGTGGGACCTGTTGTGGCCAGAAGCCATCACATATACTCAACCTGGATATTCAGTCATCTCTCCTTCATACTGTAGCTCAAATCCCTGCTTATGGGGGAACCTGAAGCACAAGAGTACTCCTCCTTCCCCATGGCAGGAATCCTGGCTGTTGAGATGGGTTTCCAACCCTCAGAGTGGGAACCAGCTGCATGGCCCATGAGACCACGGCCACTCATGTGAGCTGCCCTGGGCATTATGACCCTCAGAGTGAGCCTGCTTTCAAACAAACCCCCTTGGTAGCTGGACAGAAAGGACACAGGGCGGGCCTGCCAGGTCCCTAGGGCCAAATCCTCACCCTCATTCGTGTTGTTCAGGGGCCCTGAAAAATCCCAGAAACTGTCTCTGAAATCCCTCTTTTGGGAATCTGCTGAGACGGAAAACAGCAGTCTTCTTTTCCCCAGAGACACCAAACTCTAGAGAGCTGGGCAGAATGCCCAGAGATGAAGAATCTCCCGTGGCCCAATGAAGACTCCCCTACATTTTGCGACCATCCTAGACACACAATCCAGACAGAAAAGCCTGTGATACTGCCTCCATGACACCTTAATTTCAGTACACTATGAGGTGCACTCAGGCCTGCAGATTGGGCCTGTGATCGCCTCCGCCCTCACCATAAACCTAGTTTGCATTTGCAAATTTCTGTCCCCAAGGCCCTGGACCACATGCTTTCCAGGATGGGGCCTCTGGTGCCACACCAGATGAGTATGCTTACCACCCAAAAGAAAACTCTGCCCTTCACGGTTGCTCAAACCCTGAAGATTAGAAGCAAAGTACAAATTCCCTGTGCCGACCTTAATTTCAAACAACACTCTGGACTCAAGTGCGTATTATTATTATTATTTTTTATTTTCAGCATAACAGTATTCATTATTTTTTCACCAAACCCAGTGTTCCATGCAATCCGTGCCCTCTATAATACCGGCCACCTGTGTACCCCAACCTCCCACCCACCCGCCAATTCAAACCCCTCAGATTGTTTTATAGAGTCCATAGTCTCTTATGGTTCACCTCCCCTTCCAATTTCCCCAACTCCCTTCTCTCTAACTCCCCATGTCCTCCATGCTATTTGTTATGCTCCACAAATAAGTGAACCATATGATAATTGACACTCTCTGCTTGACTGATATCACTCAGCATAATCTCTTCCAGTCCCGTCCATGTTGCTAAAAAGTTGGGTATGCATACATAGTGTATATGGACCACATCTTCCTTATCCATTCGTCCGTTGAAGGGCATCTTGGTTCTTTCCATAGTTTGTCTACCGTGGCCATTGCTGCTGTACACATTGGGGTACAGATGGCCCTTCTTTTCATGACATCTGTATCTTTGGGGTAAATATCCAGAAGTGAAATTGCAGGGTCATAGGGAAGTTCTATTTTTAATTTCTTGAGACATCTCCACACTGTTCTCCAAAGAGGCTGCACCAACTTACATTCCCACCAACCATATCCCCTCCAACACAAGTTGTTTCCTGTCTTGCTAATGACCATTCTAACTGCTGAAACATGATATCTCAATGTGGTTTTAATTTGAATCTCCCTGAGGGCTAGTGATGATGAACATTTTTTTCATGTGTCTGATAGCCATTTGTATGTCTTCATTGGAGAAGTTTATGTTTATATCTTCTGCCCATTTTTTGATATGATTGTCTGTTTTGTGCATGTTGAATTTGAGGAGTTCATTATAGATCCTGGATATCAATCTTTTCTCTGCACTGTCATTTGCAAATATCTTCTCTCATTCCGTGGGTTGCACCTTTGTTTTTTTGACTGTTTCCTTTGCTGTGCAGAAGCTTTTGATTTTGATGAAGTCTAAAAGGTTTATTTTCGCTTTTGTTTCCTTTGCCTTTGGAGACATAACTTGAAAGAAGATTGTGTGGCTAATATCGAAGAGATTGCTGCCTATGTTCTCCTCAAGGATTCTGATGGATTCCTGTCTCATGTTGAGGTCTTTTATCCATTTTGAGTTTATCTTTGTGTACGGTGTTAGAGAATGGTCGAGTTTCATTCTTCTATACATAGCTGTCCAGTTTTCCCAGCACCATTTATTGAAGAGACTGTCTTTTTTCCATTGTATATTTTTTCCTGTTTTTTCGAGGATTATTTGCCCATAGAGTTGAGGGTCCATATCTGGGCACTCTACTCTGTTCCACTGTTTTAATGTCAGTACCATGCTGTTTTGGTGTCACAGCATTGTAATAAAGCTTGAAATCAGGTAATGTGATGCCCCCGTTTTATTTTTGTTTTTCAACAATTCCTTAGCGATTCAGAGTCTCTTCTGATTCCATACAAATTTTTGGATTATTTGCTCCAGCTCATTGAGGAATACCGGTGGAATTTTGATCAGAATGGCATTAAAAGTATAGATTGCTCTAGGCAGTATAGACAATTTAACAATGTTTATTCTTCCGAACCAAGAGTATGGAATGGTCTTTCATCTTTTTGTGTCTTCTTCAGTTTCTTTCATGAGTGTTCTGTAGTTCCTCAAGTACGGATCCTTTACCTCTTTGGTAAGGTTTATTCCCAGGTATCTTATGGTTCTGGTGCTATAGTAAATGAAATTGATTCTCTAATTTCCCTTTCTGTATTTTCATTGTTAGTGTATAAGAAAGCCACTGATTTCTGTACATTGACTTTGTATCCTGCCACGTTGCTGAATTGCTGTATGAGTTCTAGTAGTTTGGGGGTGGAGTCTTTTGGGTTTTCCGTATAAAGAATCATGTCATCTGCGAAGAGAGTTTGACTTCTTCATTGCCAGCTTGGATACATTTTATTTCTCTTTGTTGTCATTGCTGTTGCTAGGACTTCTAATACTATATTGAACAAGAGTGGTAAGACAGGGCATCCTTGACTTGTTCCTGATCTCAACGGGAAGGCTGCAAGCTTTTTCCCATTGAGGATGATATTTGCTGTGGGTCTTTCATAGTTAGATTTGATGACGTTCAGGAATGTTCTTTCTATCCCTATACTTTGAAGGGTTTTTGTCAGAAACGGATGCTGGATTTTTTCAACTGCTTTTTCTGCATCGATTGAGAGGACCATGTTGTTCTTCTCTCGTCTCGTATTCATTTGTTCTATCACATTGATTGATTTGCGAATGTTGAACCATCCTTGTAGCCCGGGGATGAATCCCAACTGGTCATGTCGGATAATCTTTTTAATGGGCTGTTGGATCCTGTTTGCTAGGATCTTGTTGAGAATCTTAGCATCCGTATTCATCAGTGATTTTAGTCTGAAATTCTCCTTTTTTTAAGGGTCATTGCCTGGTTTAGGGGTCAGGGTAATGCTGGCTTCTGCTTCAATTTTTTGAAACATCTTCAGTATAATTGGTCTTATTTCTTCTTTGAAAGTTTGATAGAATTCCCCAGGGAATCCGTCAGGTCCTGGGCTCTTGTTTTTTTGGAGATTTTTGATCACTGCTTCAAACTCGTTACTAGATATTGGTCTATTCAAGTTGTCAATTTCTTCCTGGTTCAATTTTGGGAGTTTATAGTATTCCAGGAATGCATCCATTTCATCTAGGTTGCTATGCTTATTGGCATATAACTGTTGATAAAAACTTCTGATGATTATTTCTACTTCCTTGGTGTTACTTGTGATCTCTCCCTTTTCATTCATAATTTTATGAATTTGGGCTTTCTCTCTTTTCTTTTGGATTAGTGTGTCCAGTGGTCTATTGATTTTATTGATACTTTCAAAAAACCAACTTCTAGATTCATTAGTACGTTCTATTGTATCTCTGGTTTCTACCTCATTGATCTCAGCTCTAATCTTGATTATTTCTCTTCTTATGTGTGGAGTTCGTTTGATTTGTTGTTGATTCTCCAGTTCTTGAAGGTGTAGAGTCAGCTGCTGTGTTCTGGATTTTTCAATTTTTTTGAGGGAGGGCTGGATGGCTATATATTTCCCCCTTAGGACCGCCTTTGCTCTATCCCATAAATTTTGGACCGAAGGGTCTTCATTCTCATTGGTTTCCATGATTTTTTTTCAGTTATTCTTTGATCTCCTGCTTGATCCAAGCATACTTAAGCAAGGTGGTCTTTAGCTTCCATGTGTTTGAGTTCCTTCTGAACTTTTCCTTGTGATTGAGCTCCAGTTTCAAAGCATTGTGATCTGAGAAAATGCAGGGAATATTCTCAGTCTTTTGGTATCGGTTGAGTCCTGATTTGTAACCCAGTTTGTGGTCTATTCTTGAGAAGGTTCCATGTGCACTTGAGATGAATTAGTATTCTGTTGTTTTAGGGTGGAATGTTCTGTATATATCTATGAGGTCCATCTGGTCCAATGTGTCATTCAATGCTTTTGTTTCTTTATTGATTTTCTGCTTTGATGATCTGTCTATTTCTGAGGGAGACGTGTTAAGATCTCCTACAATTAGTGTATTTATATCAATATGACTCTTTATCTTGATTAACAGTTTTATTATTGCCTGCTCCCATATTGGGGGCATAGATATTTACAATTGTTAGATCAACTTGGTGGATAGTCTCTTTAAGAATGATGTAGTGTCCTTCTGTATCTCTGACTACAGTCTTTAGTTTAAAGTCTAATTTATCTGATACAAGAATTGCTACCCCAGCCTTCTTTTGAGGCCCATTGGCATGAAAGATGCTTCTCCATCCCTTCACTTTCAGTCTGCATGTATCTTTAGGTTCAAAATGGGTCTCTTGTAGACAATACATGGATGGGTCCTGTCGTTTTATCCAATCTGCAACCCTGTGTCATGTTATGGGCGTATTTAGGCCATTCACATTGAGAGTGATTATTTATAGATACATTTTTATTGACATCGAGTTACCTTTGAAGTCTTTCTTTCTGTAGACTGTCTCTATATTTCTGTTCAATGCTATTATTAGGATTTTTTCCTCTTTTATAGAACCCCCTTTAATATTTCCTGCAGTGTCGGCTTGGAGGTTGCATAGTCTTTTAAGCCTTGCCGGTCTTGGAAACTCTATATCTCCCCATCCATTTTGAATGTCAGTCTTGCTGGATAAAGTATTCTTGGCTGCATATTCTTCTCATTTAATGCCCTGAATATATCTTGCCAGCGCTTTCTGGCTTGCCAGGTCTCTGTGTACAGGTCTGATGTTATTCTGATGGGCTTTCCTCTGTAAGAAAGGAGCCTCTTTGTCCTAGCGGCTTTCATGAGATTATACCTACAATTATGATTCCTCAATTTGACTACCAGGTGTTGTGATGGTTTTTTGGAATGGATAATCTTGGGTAGAGACCGTTCAGACTCTAGTACATGAACGCAGATTCCATTCAGGAGTTTGGGAAATTTTTCACGAAGAACTTGTTCCACTATATCTTCTAGACTTCTTTCTTTCTCCTCCCCTTCAGGGATTCCAATAATTCTGACTTTGGAAGGTTTCGTGGCATCATTTATTTCCCTGATTCTGTTTTCATGGTTTCTAGGCTGTTTGTTCCAGCCCTCCTCCTGATCCCCTCTCTCTATCTGTTTGTCCTCCAGATCACTAATTCTAACTTCTGTCTCAGTTACCCTAGCTTTGAGAGAATTTAGATTAGATTGGAACTCATTGAGAGCATTGTGAACCTCAGCCCTGGTAGCTTTAAGCTCCACCCTAACATTGTGAACATCATCTCTCTTCACGTTCAGCTCAGCCCTAATCAATTCCATTTGGTCATCCATGGCTTTCTCTAGCTAGGTTGGAGAGGATCCTCCTGCACGGCCCTCAATGGCACCCCAATATAATAGACCGACCTCTGCATAAATTGTCTATCTGACACCGCCTGATCCCCGACCTCCTGTCAGCCACCCAGATAGTGGGCCCCATATCCTCCAGGTGGGTCCAACCTTGGCCCGAGGCCATCATCTTGAAGCAACCTGGATATTCAGGTACCTGTCCCAGACTTAGCTCAAATTCCTGACCATAGGGGACTCGGAAGCACAAAAGAGTGCTCCTCCTTCCCCATGGCCAGAAAACTGAATGTTGAGATGGCTGTACAACCCTGAGTGGGAACCAGGTGCATGGTCCATGAGACCATGCCTACACAGGATGGGCAGCTGGGCACAAACAGGCATTGTGACCCTCAGAATGAGACCCCTTTCCAAATATCCCCCTTGGGATCTGGACCAGGATCCCAAATCGAAGCTTTGGTTAAGTTTTCCCAGTGTCTGGACCCAGAACCCATCTCTGGAATCCCTGTTTGGACAGGATCCCAGAGATGGAATACAGTCTTTTCCTCTTCCCCAGAAAGAAATCAAACTCTTGGGTGCCAAGCAGAATCACCAGAGTGGAAGAATATCCCATGGACACATGAGGTCACCCCTCCATTTAGTGGCCATCCTAGACACAAAATCCAGACAGAAAAGCCTGTGCTCCTCCCTCCCAGCCACCTGAATTACAAATCCCGAGCTTCCCTCAGGGTCTTCAGATTCGGACTGCCATCACCTCACTCCTATCTCTTATCCGAGGTTGTGTCTAAAGTCTTTGGTCCCAAAGTCCTGACACACATGACCTCCAGGATGGGGCCTCGAGAAACACATGACATCACTGGCCCTGCTCTCCTGAGGAAACCCTGCCCATCTCAGTTTCCCAAAATGTCCAGATTAGGAGAAAACTGCAAGGCCCCTGACTGCACCCCAATATCATAGGCCACTCTGGAAAAAGTGCACAGCCTGACACAGCCTCAGCACCTACCTCCAGGATGACATGCAGGCCAATGGCACTTAGTCCGAAGATTGAAACTTCCATGGCCCTAAAACCTCATCAGAACCCTAGCTTATGTTTTGAGGTCTCTCTCCCTAGAGGTCTGTTCTGGAAATTCAAGCATATGGTCCAACCTGTGGTCCGTGAGCCATACAAGAGCACACCTCCTGTCCCAAGAAGGAAACCTGGCTCCTGGGTACTGGGTCTAATCCTAAGGATAGAGAATCCTCAATGGTCAGAGAGCTGCCACCACATTCTAAGGTCTCCCTGGACACCAAGCAGCATTGGGACCTGTTAGACTGAGAACTTCCATCAACGCAAATCACTTGGAACTTGGAATCAGTTTCATTGGTTCAAGCTTACCCTGTTCCTCAGCTGCAATGGTAACACGAGATTGGCTTCCCAGGCCTCCATTCAGAGAGCATTGCTATCGAATCTTCCATATGGGGGACCCTGGAGCCCTGTAAGAAGACTTCTGCTGTCCCTTAGTAGGACACCTTGATGTTTGGAGCAGCTCACAAGCTCCAGCTTGGAAAAACCTTCATGAATTCTTGAGGCCTCCCCACCATTTGTTGGCCATCATGGATACTAACTCCAGCGTGAGCAGACATCTTCCCCTCGCCCAGGTGCTGGAGATCTCGAAACAACTGCTGTACATTGGAAAAGACATGTGCTCGGCACTGAGCGTAACCGTAGCTTATGTTTTCATACTTCTGTCCTCACACTCCTCGCCTGCAAACCCTCCAACTTGGATATTCTGGAGCCGTAATGCAGCCATCTGCCTGCTCACCAGATAGAAGAAGTGAAGAAAGGGTCTGTGCAAAAATCCCCCATGAGGATCCAGTTGCACAGCTCTCAAAAGCACCCCAATATCATAGGCCGAACTCTCCACGAATGTTCTGTCTGACACAGCTCGAGCCCGAGCTCCTGACAGCCACCCAGAAAGCAGGCCTCATTTTCTGCAGGTGGGTCCTGCCTTGGCCCGAGGACCTCATCTCAAAGTGAACTGGGTATTCAGGCACCTGTCCCAGAACTTAGCTCAAATTCCTGCCCATGGGGGAACCTGAAGCATAAAAAAGTACCCCTCCTTCCCCATGGCAGGAAAACTGAATGTTGAGATGGCAGTCCAACCCTCAGAGTGGGAGCCAAGTGCATAGCCCATGAGGTCACACCCACTCAGCATGGGCATCTGGGCAAAAACAGGCATTGTGACCCTCAGAATGAGACCCATTTCCAACAAGAACACTCGGGAGCTGTACCAGGAAAACATAGAGCAGGACCCTAGGCCCAAATCCTAAGCCTTGTTGCGGTGATCGAGGCTCCAGAACCCAGGACCCATCTCTGGAATGGCTGTTTGGACGGGATCCCTGACTCAGAAAACTGTGCTCCTCCCATCCCCCGGAAATACACCAAACTCTTGGGTGCCGAGCAGAATTCCCAGAGAGGTAGAATCTCACATGGACCCATGAGGCCACCCCTCCATTTCGTGGCCATCATAGACAAACAAGTCAGACAGAAAAGACTGTGCTCCTGCCTCACAGCCGTCCGAATTTCATATCTGGAGATGCTTCGCTCAGGGTCTGCAGATTGGGTCTGCCATCACCTCGAGCTTAACTCTTACCCGAGTTTGTGTCTGAAGACTTTGGACCCAGAGTCCTGACCCATATGCCCTCCAGGATGGGGCCTCCAGGAACACACAACAGCACTGGGCCAGCTCTCCCAAGGAATGTCAGCCTGTCTCAGTTTCCCAACCCACCAGATTAAGAGAAAATTGCAAGGCCCCTAATACCACCCCAATTCCATAGGAAGCTCCAGAAAAAATGCATAGTCTGACACAGCCTCAGAATATACCTCCAGGAAGACACCCAGGTCAATGGGAAGGGATGAAATGGCCTAACCCATGGCAGGTTCGATGTGCTGGGTGTGAAGCCAACTGTCTCAATGTCTCTCACAAGGTCTGGGCTCAGGCTATGTAAGACAGAGCATAGTGTTTAGGGTAGCCTATGCAATTGGGGTGTTGCCGAGGGCTGAGCAGGTTGATTTTCATTTGGGGTTTCTGAGCAAAGCCATAGACAATGTTTTTCTTTGGGGGGCAGGCAGAGTGCTTCGTTCTGGAACCAGAATTCCCAATCATGAGGGCTTTTGGGCCAGGAGTGCTAGGGTAGAGTCTGAAAACAAAAGATAGGGTGAGGTTGGGAGCAGGCCCACTCTGCAAAGGCTGAAAGGATATCTCATGCATCTGAAGTCAGGCTGAGGATCAGACGTTGGCTGAGGTTGGATTGTGCCCTTGATAGCACCTTCATGAAGCAGGTGCCTCATGAGGCCAACTAAATTTTCCCACGCTGAGTTTGGAGGTTGCCACAAACCACAAGGTTTCCTTCTGCAAGACAGTCGAGTCCTGTTGAGTGGCTCCAGTACATACCATACGTAAGGACTGAAGAGGAGGGTTCAAAGGATGGATCCCTGAACAGCATGCCTCGCATTCCCTTTGGCCATTAACGACAAGATATGTTTGATCTGCTGGCTCTGGGGCAAGCTAACCAGCGGGCTGAGTTGAAATGGCCTCTCCTGAGGATGCGTCATAATGTGTGTTTCTGTCCATGGAGACCTTGGAATGTGATGGTTGTACTGTGGCCCTGCGGAATTCTCCGACCAGAAGGGTTTGATACAGATCCAGTAAGAAAGCACTCCATGTGGAGACGAGAGAGGTTTGGTTTGGAGCCTCAGAAAAACCTAATATGCTGGTATACGAAACTAGTCCTCTGAGGACAGACACATGAAAACTAAAGCTAAGGTTCATATTAGGACCTAAGGGCCTGTCCATTTCAATCTTCTGTCTCTGGGGACACTGTCTGAGAGTCTAAGTGGTGATAATGGCTCAGCTGGTGTCAGAGTGCCCCTTTTAGTCCAGGGCAGCCTACACTATCAGGATGGCCTCAGGGGCCTTGGAGCTTTTCCCTAACCTGCAGGGTTGTGGTCAATGGATTGGGCACATTTTCCTTGGAGAGGGCAGGCACAATCTTTCGCTGTGGCTCCAGATGCCCTAGTCTGGAGGGTGTGTGGGTCCAGGCTGTGGGCACAGAAGTCTGAAAACACAAACTCAGCTTATGAGTGGCGCCGAGGGTATGGCAGGCCGGATGTACAGATAGAGAGTGAGCTCCAAGGCTTGTGAATCAAGGGCGAGATTCCTTCAGGCTTTTGTCTCTGGATGCGTCCAGGATAGCCATAGATTGTAGGGGGTGGCCTCAGTGACTGTGGACAAGTATCCCTCCCTGGGGATTTGTCCCAGCTAACAGGAGTTTGGGGTCATTTTGTGGGAAGGGTGGAGTCCTGTTGTCTGGCTCATGTGTCTCTCCAAGAAAGTGATTCCAGAGCAGAGCTCCAGGAATGGGGGGGAGACTGGAAAACTCAAACACTGGTGAGGATTGGGTGTATAGGGGCGTGGCACGCCCCATATGCGGGCTCTTGGTCAAGGCCCTGACAGGCCTTTCTTTGATATTGGGCTCATGCTGAGGGTCACAGAGTGAATTTGTGCCCAAGGCAGCACTCAAGTTTGGGCGTGGTTTCAGGGGAAATGAAGATTTCTCCCACCCTGAAGGTGTGACTCCATGCCAAGAGCAAGCCTTACAGCCATGGGGAAGAAGGAGTTCTGATTTGTGATTCAGATGCCCAACCGTGTGGGGAATTGATATAATATCTGGGTTTAGATATCTGAAAACCAAGGTTAGGAAGAGATAACGGCATAAGACCATGGCGTGTCAGAAGTGCTAGGTGTGTGTCCAGCTGTCTCCTTGCCTGTCTGGACGTCTGGCATCAGGCTGTGAAAGGCAGAGCCTTAGTGCCCAGAGCAGCCTATCAAATCTGAGTGCCGTCGAGGCAAGAGCAGGTTGATCCTCATCTGGGTTTTATGGAGAGCCCCACAAGGAAACGTTTTCTACCGGTGGGCAGTCACTGGGCTGGCTTGTGGTTCTGCAAATCCTACTCTGGAGGGATTGTTTGCCAGGAGTGTGAGGAAGGAAGTCTGAAAACACAAGCTAGCGTGAGGTTTGGGACCGAGGGCACGGCAGGCCACTCTGCAGAGGCTGAATCAAGATCTCCTGCATTGCGGTCATATCTACTATGAGACGTGCTTCAAGCAAGAGATTCTGTCCATGATGGCCTCTCCATGAAAGATATGGGGGGCTTCATGAGGCCCGGCAGGTTTGCCATTTTCTCCTACACTGAAGGTTTGACTCACGGCCAGCAGCAAGGTTCCTTGCCATGGGGAAGGAGGGGTTCTGACTTGTGCATCAGGTTCCCCCTGTGCAGGGATTGGAGATAAGGTCTAGGTTCAGATGACTGAAAACCCAGGTTGAGAATGGATGGTGGCCTAAGGCAGTGGCGGGTCCAATGTGCTGGGTGTGCAGCCAGCTGTGTCGGTGTCTGTTGGAAGGTCTTGGCTCAGGCTATTTGCGACAGAGCATCAGTGTTTAAGGTAGCCTATGCAATTGGGGTGTTGCCGAGGGCCAAGCAGTTTGATCCTCATTTGGGGTTTCTGGGCAGCACCAAAGACAATGTTTTTCTCCTGGGAGGCAGACAGAGTGCTTCAGTGTGGCCCCAGAATTCCCAGTAGGGAGGGATTGTGGGCCAGGAGTGTGAGGACGGAAGTCTGAAAACACAAGCGAGGGTGAGGATTGGAGCCAAGGGCAGAGCAGGCCCAATCGGCAGAGGCTGAATCAAAATCTCCTGCATCTGAAGTCAGGCTGAGGATCAGAAGTTGGCTGAGGCTGGAGTATGTGTCCATGATGGCACCTTCATGAACCGGGGGCCTCATGAGTTTGGGGTCATTTTGTGGGAAGGGTGGAGTCGTGTTGTCTGGCTCATGTGTCTCTCCAAGAAAGGGTTTCCAGAGCAGAGCCCAGGTACAGGTGGGGCGACTGGAAAACTCAAACACTGGTGAGGATTGGGTGCATAGGGGCTTGGCAAGCCCCATATGCGGGCTCTTGGTCAAGGTCCTGACAGGCCTTTCTTTGACATGGGGCTCATGCTGAGGGTCACAGTGTGAATTTGTGCCCAAGCAGCACTCAAGTTTGGGCGTGGCATCAGGGGCCATGAAGGTTTCTCCCACCCTGAAGGTGTGACTCCATGCCAAGAGCAAGCTTGACAGCCATGGGGAAGGAGGAGTTCTGTTTTGTGCTTGCGATACCCAGCTGTGTGGAGAATTGATATAATGTCTAGGTTCAGATATCTGAAAACCAAGGTTAGGAAGAGGTGACGGCATAAGACCATGGCGTGTCCGAAGTGCTGGGTGTGCGGCCAGCTGTCTCTTTGTCTGTCTGGACGTCTGGCTTCAGGCTGTGTCAGACAGAGCATGAGTGCCCAGAGCAGCATATCCAGTTCGGGGTCCGTCGAGGCCCGAGCAGGTTGATCCTCATCTGGGTTTTCTGAAGAGCCCCACAGGGAAACGTTTTTCTTCCGTTGGGCAGACACTGGGCTGGGTTGTGGTTCTGGAGTTCCTAGTCCGTAGGGCTTGTTTGCCGGGAGTGTGAGGAAGGAAGTCTGAAAACAAAAGCTAGCGTGAGGTTTGGGACGGAGGGCATGGCAGGGCCACTCTGCAGAGGCTGAATCGAGATCTCCTGCACTGAGGTCATGTCAACTATGAGACGTGCCTCAGGCTAGAGTTTTTGCCCAGCATGGCCTCTTCCTGAAGGGTGTGGGGGCTTCATGAAGCCAGGGAGGTTTGTCTACGATGGGATTTGTGAACTACTGCAAACCTCAAGCTTTCCTTCTGCACGACAGTCGAGTCCTATTGGATGGTTCCAGGAGGCCCCATACGGAAAGACTCGAGAGCAGTAGTCTAAGCATGGATGCCTGGGAACGCCACCTCATATTCCCACTCTTTAGTCAGGACAAGGCAGGCTCAATCTGCAGGTTCCTGGGGGAGCTACCCAGAGGGGAGAGTTGAAATGGACTCTCCTGAAGATGAGTCCTACTGTGGCTTGGTGGCCTGGGAGACCTTGGAATGTGGAGGTGGCTCAGGGACTCTGCAGGGTTCTCCAAACTGAGGTGTTTGACACAGCTCCAACAGGGAAGCTTCCCATGTGGAGACGAGAGGAGTTCTGTTCAGTGCCTCAGGAAAGCCCCATATCCTGTTCTTTGAACCAAAGCCTCTGAGGAGTAACACCTGGAACCCAAAGCAAGAGTTGAGACTACGGCCTAAGGGCCTGTCCGGCTCAACCTTTTATCTCTGTTGACATATGTGGGAATGCCTTCGTGGAGGTAGCTGCTCAGCTTGTGTCCGAATGCCCCTGTGTGTCCAGTGAGGCTCCCAGTAGTGGGATGTCCTCGGAGGCCTTGAGGTTTCTCATATTCTGGAGGTGTGTGGCCAAAAAATGAACACAGTTTCCCAGGAGAGAGCAGGCACGGTCCTGTGGTATGGCTCCAGAGGACCCAGCCTAGAGGCTGTGTTTGCCAGGGCTGTGGGGACAGATGTCTGAAAAAGCAAACTTGGCTCAGCTAGGGGCCAATGTAATGGCAGGCCTGATCTCTAGTCCGTGAGGGGAGATCCTCTGGAAATCAAAGTAGGGCAAGTGGGAGGCAGTCACTCAGGATTTTGTCTCTGGATGTTGCGTTTACAGTGTCCGGTCAGGGTAGGGGTTGTCTCAGAGGCCGAGGAAGAGCCTTCCTCTCGGGGGATTGTCCAAGCTCCCAAGTGTTTGTGTTCATTCTGTGGGAATGAAGAGTACTGTTTTCTGCCACAGGGGACCCCCCAGGAGAGGGACTCTAGAGCACAGCAGTGGGTTCCCTCAAATGGAATACACACCATCTAGTTTGTCCTGGGTGCCTATGGGCATGGCAAGCCACATATGCGGGCTCTTGGTCCAGTCACTGAGAGGCGTTACTTGAATAAGGTACTCACGCTGAGGGTCACAATGTGTGTTTGTGCCCAAGGCGGCCCTCAGGCTTGGGCGTGGCCTCATGGGCCATGCCGTTTTCTCCTACACTGAAGGTTTGACCCACTGCCAGCAGCAAGGTTTCTTGCCATGGGGAAGGAGGGGTTCTGACTTGTGCATCAGGTTCCCCCCCTGTGCAGGGATTGGAGATAAGGTCTAGGTTCCGATGACTGAAAACCCAGGTTGGGAATGGATGGTGGCCTAAGGCAGTGGCGGGTCCAATGTGCTGGGTGTGCAGCCAGCTGTGTCGGTGTCTGTTGGAAGGTCTGGGCTCAGGCTATTTGCGACAGAGCATCACTGTTTAAGGTAGCCTATGCAATTGGGGTGTTGCCGAGGGCCAAGCAGTTTGATCCTCATTTGGGGTTTCTGGGCAGCGCCATAGACAATGTTTTTCTCCTGGGAGGCAGGCACAGTGCTTCATTGTGGCCCCAGAATTCCCAGTAGGGAGGGTTTGTGGGCCAGGAGTGTGAGGACGGAAGTCTGAAAACACAAGCTAGTGTGAGGATTGGAGCCAAGGGCAGAGCAGGCCCACTCTGCAGAGGCTGAATCAAAATCTCCTGCATTTGAAGTCAGGCTGAGGATCAGACGTTGGCTGAGGCTGGAGTATGTGTCCATGATGGCACCTTCATGAAGTGGGGGCCTCATGAGGCCAAGGAAGTTTTCCCACGCTGAGTTTGGAGGTTGCCCCAAACCACAAGATTTCCTTCTGCGGGACATTCGATTCCTGTTGCATGGCTCCAGGACATACCATATGGAAGGACTGGAGAGCAGGGTTCGAAGGATGGATCCCTGTACAGCATGCCTCGCATTCCCATTGGCTATTAGCGACAAGATATGTTTGATCTGCTGCCTCTAGGGCACGCTACCCAGGAGGCTGTGTTGAAATGGCCTCTCCTGAGGATGCGTCATAATGTGCGTTTGGGTCCATGGAGACCTTGGAATGTGCTGGTTGTTCAGTGGCCCTGTGGAACTCTCCTACCTGAAGTGTTTGATACATCCCAGTAAGAAAGCTGCCCATGTGGAGATGAGAGAGGTTTGGTCTGGTGCCTCTGAAAAGCCCCATGTGCTGGTCTACGAAAACAGTCCTCTGAGAACGGAAACATGGAAACCAAAGCTAAGGTTCAGATTAGGGACTGGGGGCCTGTCCATTTCAACCTACTGCCTCTGGGGACACTGTCTGAGAGTCTAAGTGGAGATAGTTGCTCCGCTGGTGTCAGAGAGCCCCTCTTAGTCCAGGGTGGCCTATACTGTTGATGGCCTCAGGGACCTTGGAGCTTTTCCCTAACCTGTAGGGTTGTGGTCAATGGATTGGGCACACTTTCGTTGGAGAGGGGAGGCACAATCTTTCGCTCTTTGGTCCAGAGGCCCTAACCTGGATGTTGTGTGGGTCCAGGCTGTGGGCACAGAAGTCTGAATACACAAATTCAGCTTATGAGTGACGCCTAGGGTATGGAAGGCCGGATGTACAGCCCGAGAGGGAGCTCCTGGCCCTTGAAACAAGGGCGAGTGGGAGGCGTTCCTTCAGGCTTTTGTCTCTGGATGTTGTGTCCGGGATAGCCGTGGATTGGAGCGGTGGCCTCAGGTACTGTGGACGAGTATCCCACTCTGGGGATTGGTCCCAGCTCCCAAGAGTTTGGGGTCATTTTGTGGGAAGGGTGGAGTCGTGTTGTCTGGCTCATGGGTCTCTCCAAGAAAGGGATTCCAGAGCAGAGCTCCAGGTACGGGCGGGGCGACTGGAAAATTCAAACCGTGGTGAGGATTGGGTGCATAGGGGCTTGGCAAGCCCCATATGTGGGCTCTTGGTCCAGGCCCTGACAGGACTTTCTTTGACATGGGGCTCATGCTGAGGGTCACAGTGTGAATTTGTGCCCAAGCAGCACTCATGTTTGGGCGTGGCATGAGAAGCCATGAAGGTTTCTCCCACCCTGAAGGTGTGACTCCATGCCAAGAGCAAGCTTGACAGCCATGGGGAAGGAGGAGTTCTGTTTTGTGCTTGCTATACCCAGCTGTGTGGAGAATTGATATAATGACTAGGTACAGATATCTGAAAACCAAGGTTAGGATGAGGTGACGGCATAAGACCATGGCGTGTCCGAAGTGCTGGGTGTGCGACCAGCTGTCTCCTTGACTGTCTGGACGTCTGGCTTCAGGCTGTGTCAGGCACAGCATGAGTGCCCAGAGTAGCCTATCCAGTTCGGGTACCGTCGAGGCCCGAGCAGGTTGATCCTCATCTGGGTTTTCTGGAGAGCCCCACAGGGAAACGTTTCTTTTCCGTTGGGCAGACACTGGGCTGGGTTGTGGTTCTGGAGTTCCTAGTCCGGAGGGCTTGTTTGCCAGGAGTGTGAGGAAGGAAGTCTGAAAACACAAGCTAGCGTGAGGTTTGGGACCGAGGGCACGGCAGGCCCACTCTGCAGAGGCTGAATCGAGGTCTCCTGCACTGAGGTCATGTCAACTATGAGACGTGCCTCAGGCTAGAGTTCTTGTCCAGCATGGCCTCTTCCTGAAGGGTGTGGGGGCTTCATGAGGCCAGTAAGTTTTGCCTACGATGGGATTTGTGAACTGCTCCAAAACTGAAGGTTACCTTCTGCACGACAGTCGAGTCCTATTGGATGGTTCCAAGAGGCCCCATACGGAAAGACTCGAGAGCAGGTCTCTAAGCATGGATGCCTTGGAACGCCACCTCATATTCCCACTCTTTAGTCAGGACAAGGCAGGCTCAATCTGCGGGCTCCTGGGTGAGCTACCCAGAGGGGAGAGTTGAAATGGACTGTCCTGAAGATGAGTCCTACTGTGGCTTGTGGCCTGGAAGACCTTGGAATGTGGAGGTGGCTCAGGGACTCTGCAGGATTCTCCAACATGAGGTGTTTGACACGGCTCCAACAAGGAAACTTCCCATGTGGAGACGAGAGGAGTTCTGTTCCGTGCCTCAGGAAAGCCCCATACCCTGTTCTTCGAACCAAAGCCTCTGAGGAGTGACACCTGGAAACCAAAGCAAGAGTTGAGACTACGGCCTAAAGGCCTGTCCGGCTCAACCTTCTATGTCTGTTGACATCTGTGTGCATGCATTCATGGATGTAGCTGCTCAGCTTGTGTCCGAATGCCCCTGTGAGTCCAGTGAGGCTCCCAGTAGTGGGATGTCCTCGGAGGCCTTGAGGTTTCTCATATTATGGAGGTGTGTGGCCAAAGGAATGGACACAGTTTCCCAGGAGAGAGCAGGCATGGTCCTGTGGTATGGCTCCAGAGGACCCAGCCTAGAGACTGTGTTTGTTAGGGCTGTGGGGACAGATGTCTGTAAAAGCAAACTTGGCTAAGCTAGGGGCCAATGTAATGTCAGGCTGATCTCTATTCCGTGAGGGGAGATCCTCTGGAAATCAAAGTAGGGCAAGTGGGAGGCAGTCACTCAGGATTTTGTCTCTGGTTGTTGCGTTTACAGTGTCCGGTCAGGGTAGGGGATGTCTCAGAGGCCGAGGGAGTGGGAATGAAGAGTACTGTTTTCTGCCACAGGAGACCCCCCAGGAGAGGGACTCTAGAGCACAGCAGTGGGTTCCCTCAACTGGAATACACACCATCTAGTTAGTCCTGGGTGCCTATGGGCATGGCAAGCCACATATGAGGGCTCTGGGTCCAGTCACTGAGACGCGTTACTTGAATAAGGTACTCACGCTGAGGGTCACAATGTGTGTTTGTGCCCAAGGCGGCCCTCACGCTTGGGCGTGGCCTCATGGGCCATGCTGTTTTCTCCTACACTGAAGGTTTGACTCACTGCCAGCAGCAAGGTTTCTTGCCATGGGGAAGGAGGGGTTCTGACTTGTGCATCAGGTTCCCCCCTGTGCAGGGATTGGAGATAAGGTCTAGGTTCCGATGACTGAAAACCCAGGTTGGGAATGGATGGTGGCCTAAGGCAGTGGCGGGTCCAATGTGCTGGGTGTGCAGCCAGCTGTGTCGGTGTCTGTTGGAATGTCTGGGCTCAGGCTATTTGCGACAGAGCATCACTGTTTAAGGTAGCCTATGCAATTGGGGTGTTGCCGAGGGCCAAGCAGTTTGATCCTCATTTGGGGTTTCTGGGCAGCGCCATAGACAATGTTTTTCTCTTGGGAGGCAGGCACAGTGCTTCATTGTGGCCCCAGAATTCCCAGTAGGGAGGGCTTGTGGGCCAGGAGTGTGAGGACGGAAGTCTGAAAACACAAGCTAGTGTGAGGATTGGAGCCAAGGGCAGAGCAGGCCCACTCTGCAGAGGCTGAATCAAAATCTCCTGCATCTGAAGTCAGGCTGAGGATCAGACGTTGGCTGAGGCTGGAGTATGTGTCCATGATGGCACCTTCATGAAGTGGGGGCCTCATGAGGCCAAGGAAGTTTTCCCACGCTGAGTTTGGAGGTTGCCCCAAACCACAAGGTTTCCTTCTGCGGGACATTCGAGTTCTTTTGCATGGCTCCAGGACATACCATATGGAAGGACTGGAGAGCAGGGTTCGAAGGATGGATCCCTGTACAGCATGCCTCGCATTCCCATTGGCTATTAGCGACAAGATATGTTTGATCTGCTGCCTCTGGAACACGCGACCCAGGGGGCTGAGTTGAAATGGCCCCTCCTGAGGATGCGTCATAATGTGCGTTTGGGTCCATGGAGACCTTGGAATGTGCTGGTTGTTCAGTGGCCCTGTGGAACTCTCCTACCTGAAGTGTTTGATACATCCCAGTAAGAAAGCTGCCCATATGGAGATGAGAGAGGTTTGGTTTGGTGCCTCAGAAAAGCCCCATGTGCTGGTCTACGAAAACAGTCCTCTGAGAACGGAAACATGGAAACCAAAGCTAAGGTTCAGATTAGGGCCTGGGGGCCTGTCCATTTCAACCTTCTGTCTCTGGAGACACTGTCTGAGAGTCTAAGTGGAGATAGTTGCTCCGCTGGTGTCAGAGAGCCCCTCTTAGTCCAGGGTGGCCTATACTGTTGATGGCCTCAGGGACCTTGGAGCTTTTCCCTAACCTGTAGGGTTGTGGTCAATGGATTGGGCACACTTTCCTTGGAGAGGGCAGGCACAATCTTTCGCAGTTTGGTCCAGAGGCCCTAGCCTGGATGTTGTGTGGGTCCAGGCTGTGGGCACAGAAGTCTGAATACACAAACTCAGCTTATGAGTGGCGCCTAGGGTATGGCAGGCCGGATGTACAGCCCGAGAGGGAGCTCCTGGGCCTCTGAAACTAGGGCGAGTGGGAGACGTTCCTTCAGGCTTTTGTCTCTGGATGTTGTGTCCGGGATAGCCGTGGATTGGAGCGGTGGCCTCAGGTACTGTGGACGAGTATCCCTCTCTGGGGATTTGTCCCAGCTCCCAAGAGTTTGGGGTCATTTTGTGGGAAGGGTGGAGTCGTGTTGTCTGGCTCATGGGTCTCTCCAAGAAAGGGATTCCAGAGCAGAGCTCCAGGTACGGGGGGGGCGACTGGAAAATTCAAACCGTGGTGAGGATTGGGTGCATAGGGGCTTGGCAAGCCCCATATGTGGGCTCTTGGTCCAGGCCATGACAGGCCTTTCTTTGACATGGGGCTCATGCTGAGGGTCACAGTGTGAATTTGTGCCCAAGCAGCACTCAAGTTTGGGCGTGGCATCAGTGGCCATGAAGGTTTCTCCGACCCTGAAGGTGTGATTCCATGCCAAGAGCAAGCTTGACAGCCATGGGGAAGGAGTTCTGTTTTGTGCTTGCTATACCCAGCTGTGTGGAGAATTGATATAATGTCTAGGTTCAGATATCTGAAAACCAAGGTTAGGGTGAGGTGACGGCATAAGACCATGGCGTGTCCGAAGTGCTGTGTGTGCGGCCAGCTGTCTCCTTGTCTGTCTGGACGTCTGGCTTCAGGCTGTGTCAGGCAGAGCATGAGTGCCCAGAGCAGCCTATCTAGTTCGGGTACCGTCGAGGCCTGAGCAGGTTGATCTTCATCTGGGTTTTCTGGAGAGCCCCACAGGGAAACGTTTTTCTTCCGTTGGGCAGACACTGGGCTGGGTTTTGGTTCTGGAGTTCCTAGTCCGGAGGGCTTGTTTGCCAGGAGTGTGAGGAAGGAAGTCTGAAAACACAAGCTAGCGTGAGGTTTGGGACCGAGGGCACGGCAGGCCCACTCTGCAGAGGCTGAATCGAGATCTCCTGCACTGAGGTCATGTCAACTATGAGTCCTGCCTCAGGCTAGAGTTCTTGTCCAGCATGGCCTCCTCCTGAAGGGTGTGGGGGCTTCATGAGGCCAGAAAGTTTTGGCTACGATGGGATTTGTGAACTGCTCCAAAACTGAAGGTTACCTTCTGCACGACAGTCGAGTCCTATTGGATGGTTCCAAGAGGCCCCATATGGAAAGACTCGAGAGCAGGTGTCTAAGCATGGATGCCTGGGAACGCCACCTCATATTCCCACTCTTTAGTCAGGACAAGGCAGGCTCAATCTGCGGGCTCCTGGGTGAGCTACCCAGAGGGGAGAGTTGAAATGGACTGTCCTGAAGATGAGTCCTACTGTGGCTTGGTGGCCTGGGAGACCTTGGAATGTGGAGGTGGCTCAGGGACTCTGCAGGATTCTCCAACATGAGGTGTTTGACACGGCTCCAACAAGGCAACTTCCCATGTGGAGACGAGAGGAGTTCTGTTCCGTGCCTCAGGAAAGCCCCATACCCTGTTCTTCGAACCAAAGCCTCTGAGGAGTGACACCTGGAAACCAAAGCAAGAGTTGAGACTACGGCCTAAAGGCCTGTCCGGCTCAACCTTCTATCTCTGTTGACATCTTTGTGCAAGCATTCATGGATGTAGCTGCTCAGCTTGTGTCCGAATGCCCCTGTGAGTCCAGTGAGGCTCCCAGTAGTGGGATGTCCTCGGAGGCCTTGAGGTTTCTCATATTCTGGAGGTGTGTGTCCAAAGGAATGGACACAGTTTCCCAGGAGAGAGCAGACACGGTCCTGTGGTATGGCTCCAGAGGACCCAGCCTAGAGACTGTGTTTGTTAGGGCTGTGGGGACAGATGTCTGTAAAAGCAAACTTGGCTCAGCTAGGGGCCAATTTAATGGCAGGCCTGATCTCTATTCCGTGAGGGGAGATCCTCTGGAAATCAAAGTAGGGCAAGTGGGAGGCAGTCACTCAGGATTTTGTCTCTGGTTGTTGCGTTTACAGTGTCCGGTCAGGGTAGGCGTTGTCTCAGAGGCCGAGGGAGTGGGAATGAAGAGTACTGTTTTCTGCCACAGGGGACCACACAGGAGAGGGACTCTAGAGCACAGCAGTGGGTTACCTCAACTGGAATACACACCATCTAGTTAGTCCTGGGTGCCTATGGGCATGGCAAGCCACATATGAGGGCTCTGGGTCCAGTCACTGAGACGCGTTACTTGAATAAGGTACTCACGCTGAGGGACACAATGTGTGTTTGTGCCCAAGGCGGCCCTCACGCTTGGGCGTGGCCTCATGGGCCATGCCTTTTTCTCCTACACTGAAGGTTTGACTCACTGCCAGCAGCAATGTTTCTTGCCATGGGTTAGGAGGGGTTCTGACTTGTGCATCAGGTTCCCCCCTGTGCAGGGATTGGAGATAAGGTCTAGGTTCCGATGACTGAAAACCCATGTTGGAAATGAATTTTGGCCTAAGGCAGTGGCGGGTCCAATGTGCTGGGTGTGCAGCCAGCTGTGTTGGTGTCTGTTGGAAGATCTGGTCTCACGCTATTTGCGACAGAGCATCACTGTTTAAGGTAGCCTATGCAATTGGGGTTTTGCCGAGGGCCAAGCAGATTGATCCTCATTTGGGGTTTCTGGGCAACGCCATAGATAATATTTTTCTCCTGGGAGGCAGGCACAGTGCTTCATTGTGGCCCCAGAATTCCCAGTAGGGAGGGTTTGTGGGCCAGGAGTGTGAGGACGGAAGTCTGAAAACACAATCTAGTGTGAGGATTGGAGCCAAGGGCAGAGCAGGCCCACTCTGCAGAGGCTGAATCAAAATCTCCTGCATCTGAAGTCAGGCTGAGGATCAGACGTTGGCTGAGGCTGGAGTATGTGACCATGATGGCACCTTCATGAAGTGGGGGCCTCATGAGGCCAAGGAAGTTTTCCCACGCTGAGTTTGGAAGTTGCCCCAAACCACAAGGTTTCCTTCTGCGGGACATTCGATTCCTGTTCATGGCTCCAGGACATACCATATGGAAGGACTGGAGAGCAGGGTTCGAAGGATGGATCCCTGTACTGCATGCCTCGCATTCCCATTGGCTATTAGCGACAAGATATGTTTGATCTGCTGCCTCTGGAACACGCGACCCAGGGGGCTGAGTTGAAATGGCCTCTCCTGAGGATGCGTCATAATGTGCGTTTGGGTCCATGGAGACCTTGGAATGTGCTGGTTGTTCAGTGGCCCTGCGGAACTCTCCTACCTGAAGTGTTTGATACATCCCAGTAAGAAAGCTGCCCATGTGGAGATGGAGAGGTTTGGTTTGGTGCCTCAGAAAAGCCCCATGTGCTGGTCTACGAAAACAGTCCACTGAGAACGTAAACATGGAAACCAAAGCTAAGGTTCAGATTAGGGACTGGGGGCCTGTCCATTTCAACCTTCTGTCTCTGGGGACACTGTCTGAGAGTCTAAGTGGAGATAGTTGCTCCGCTGGTGTCAGAGAGCCCCTCTTAGTCCAGGGTGGCCTATACTATTGATGGCCTCAGGGACCTTGGAGCTTTTCCCTAACCTGTAGGGTTGTGGTCAATGGATTGGGCACACTTTCCTTGGAGAGGGCAGGCACAATCTTTCGCTGTTTGGTCCAGAGGCCCTAGCCTGGATGTTGTGTGGGTCCAGGCTGTGGGCACAGAAGTCTGAATACACAAACTCAGCTTATGAGTGGCGCCTAGGGTATGGCAGGCCGGATGTACAGCCCGAGAGGGAGCTCCTGGGCCTCTGAAACAAGGGCGAGTGGGAGGCATTCCTTCAGGCTTCTGTCTCTGGATGTTGTGTCCGGGATAGCCGTGGATTGGAGTGGTGGCCTCAGGTACTGTGGACGAGTATCCCTCTCTGGGGATTTGTCCCAGCTCCCAAGAGTTTGGGGTCATTTTGTGGGAAGGGTGGAGTCGTGTTGTCTGGCTCATGGGTCTCTCCAAGAAAGGGATTCCAGAGCAGAGCTCCAGGTACGGGCGGGGCGACTGGAAAATTCAAACCGTGGTGAGGATTGGGTGCATAGGGGCTTGGCAAGCCCCATATGTGGGCTCTTGGTCCAGGCCCTGACAGGCCTTTCTTTGACATGGGGCTCATGCTGAGGGTCACAGTGTGAATTTGTGCCCAAGCAGCACTCAAGTTTGGGCGTGGCATCAGGGGCCATGAAGGTTTCTCCCACCCTGAAGGTGTGACTCCATGCCAAGAGCAAGCTTGACAGCCATGGGGAAGGAGGAGTTCTGTTTTGTGCTTGCTATACCCAGCTGTGTGGAGAATTGATATAATGTCTAGGTTCAGATATCTGAAAACCAAGATTAGGATGAGGTGACGGCATAAGACCATGGCGTGTCCGAAGTGCTGGGTGTGCGGCCAGCTGTCTCCTTGTCTGTCTGGACGTCTGGCTTCAGGCTGTGTCAGGCAGAGCATGAGTGCCCAGAGCAGCCTATGCAGTTCGGGTACCGTCGAGGCCCGAGCAGGTTGATCCTCATCTGGGTTTTCTGGAGAGCCCCACAGGGAAACGTTTTTCTTCCGTTGGGCAGACACTGGGCTGGGTTGTGGTTCTGGAGTTCCTAGTCCGGAGGGCTTGTTTGCCAGGAGTGTGAGGAAGGAAGTCTGAAAACACAAGCTAGCGTGAGGTTTGGGACCGAGGGCACGGCAGGCCCACTCTGCAGAGGCTGAATCGAGATCTCCTGCACTGAGGTCATGTCAACTATGAGACGTGCCTCAGGCTAGAGTTCTTGTCCAGCATGGCCTCTTCCTGAAGGGTGTGGGGGCTTCATGAGGCCAGAAAGTTTTGCCTACGATGGGATTTGTGAACTGCTCTAAAACTGAAGGTTACCTTCTGCACGACAGTCGAGTCCTATTGGATGGTTCCAAGAGGCCCCATATGGAAAGACTCGAGAGCAGGTGTCTAAGCATGGATGCCTGGGAACGCCACCTCATATTCCCACTCTTTAGTCAGGACAAGGCAGGCTCAATCTGTGGGCTCCTGGGTGAGCTACCCAGAGGGGAGAGTTGAAATGTACTCTCCTGAAGATGAGTCCTACTGTGGCTTGGTGTCCTGGGAGACCTTGGAATGTGGAGGTGGCTCAGGGACTCTGCAGGATTCTCCAACGTGAGGTGTTTGACACGGCTCCAACAAGGAAACTTCCCATGTGGAGACGAGAGGAGTTCTGTTCCGTGCCTCAGGAAAGCCCCAAACCCTGTTCTTCGAACCAAAGCCTCTGAGGAGTGACACCTGGAAACCAAAGCAAGAGTTGAGACTACGGCCTAAAGGCCTGTCCGGCTCAACCTTCTATCTCTGTTGACATCTTTGTGCAAGCATTCATGGATGTAGCTGCTCAGCTTGTGTCCGAATGCCCCTGTGAGTCCAGTGAGGCTCCCAGTAGTGGGATGTCCTCGGAGGCCTTGAGGTTTCTCATATTCTGGAGGTGTGTGGCCAAAGGAATGGACACACTTTCCCAGGAGAGAGCAGGCACGGTCCTGTGGTATGGCTCCAGAGGACCCAGCCTAGAGACTGTGTTTGCCAGGGCTGTGGGGACAGATGTCTGAAAAAGCAAACTTGGCTCAGCTAGGGGCCAAAGTAATGGCAGGCCTGATCTCTAGTCCGTGAGGGGAGATCCTCTGGAAATCAAAGTAGGGCAAGTGGGAGGCAGTCACTCAGGATTTTGTCTCTGGGTGTTGCGTTTACAGTGTCCGGTCAGGGTAGGGGTTGTGTCAGAGGCCGAGGAAGAGCCTAACTCTCGGGGGATTGTCCAAGCTCCCAAGTGTTTGTGTTCATTCTGTGGGAATGAAGAGTACTGTTTTATGCCACAGGGGACCCCCCAGGAGAGGGACTCTAGAGCACAGCAGTGGGTTCCCTCAACTGGAATACACACCATCTAGTTAGTCCTGGGTGCCTATGGGCATGGCAAGCCACATATGCGGGCTCTGGGTCCAGTCACTGAGAGGCGTTACTTGAATAAGGTACTCACGCTGAGGGTCACAATGTGTGTTTGTGCCCAAGGCGGCCCTCACGCTTGGGCGTGGCCTCATTGGCCATGCCGTTTTCTCCTACACTGAAGGTTTGACTCACTGCCAGCAGCAAGGTTTCTTGCCATGGGTTAGGAGGGGTTCTGACTTGTGCATCAGGTTCCCCCCTGTGCAGGGATTGGAGATAAGGTCTAGGTTCCGATGACTGAAAACCCAGGTTGGGAATGGATGGTGGCCTAAGGCAGTAGCGGGTCCAATGTGCTGGGTGTGCAGCCAGCTGTGTCGGTGTCTGTTTGAAGGTATGGGCTCAGGCTATTTGCGACAGAGCATCACTGTTTAAGGTAGCCTATGCAATTGGGGTGTTGCCGAGGGCCAAGCAGTTTGATCCTCATTTGGGGTTTCTGGGCAGCGCCATAGACAATGTTTTTCTCCTGGGAGGCAGGCACAGTGCTTCATTGTGGCCCCAGAATTCCCAGTAGGGAGGGTTTGTGGGCCAGGAGTGTGAGGACGGAAGTCTGAAAACACAATCTAGTGTGAGGATTGGAGCCAAGGGCAGAGCAGGCCCACTCTGCAGAGGCTGAATCAAAATCTCCTGCATCTGAAGTCAGGCTGAGGATCAGACGTTGGCTGAGGCTGGAGTATGTGTCCATGATGGCACCTTCATGAAGTGGGGGCCTCATGAGGCCAAGGAAGTTTTCCCACGCTGAGTTTGGAGGTTGCCCCAAACCACAAGGTTTCCTTCTGCGGGACATTCGAGTCCTGTTGCATGGCTCCAGGACATACCATATGGAAGGACTGGAGAGCAGGGTTCGAAGGATGGATCCCTGTACAGCATGCCTCGCATTCCCATTGGCTATTAGCGACAAGATATGTTTGATCTGCTGCCTCTGGAACACGCGACCCAGGGGGCTGAGTTGAAATGGCTTCTCCTGAGGATGCGTCATAATGTGCGTTTGGGTCGATGGAGACCTTGGAATGTGCTGGTTGTTCAGTGGCCCTGCGGAACTCTCCTACCTGAAGTGTTTGATACATCCCAGTAAGAAAGCTGCCCCTGTGGAGAAGAGAGAGGTTTGGTTTGGTGCCTCAGAAAAGCCCCATGTGCTGGTCTACGAAAAGAGTCCTCTGAGAACGGAAACATGGAAACCAAAGCTAAGGTTCAGATTAGGGCCTGGGGGCCTGTCCATTTCAACCTTCTGTCTCTGGGGACACTGTGTGAGAGTCTAAGTGGAGATAGTTGCTCCGCTGGTGTCAGAGAGCCCCTCTTAGTCCAGGTTGGCCTATACTATTGATGGCCTCAGGGACCTTGGAGCTTTTCCCTAACCTGTAGGGTTGTGGTCAATGGATTGGGCACACTTTCCTTGGAGAGGGCAGGCACAATCTTTCGCTGTTTGGTCCAGAGGCCCTAGCCTGGATGTTGTGTGGGTCCAGGCTGTGGGCACAGAAGTCTGAATACACAAACTCAGCTTATGAGTGGCGCCTAGGGTATGGCAGGCCGGATGTACAGCCCAAGAGGGAGCTCCTGGGCCTCTGAAACAAGGGCGAGTGGGAGGCGATCCTTCAGGCTTTTGTTTCTGGATGTTGTGTCCGGGATAGCCGTGGATTGGAGCGGTGGCCTCAGGTACTGTGGACGAGTATCCCTCTCTGGGGATTTGTCCCAGCTCCCAAGAGTTTGGGGTCATTTTGTGGGAAGGGTGGAGTCGTGTTGTCTGGCTCATGGGTCTCTCCAAGAAAGGGATTCCAGAGCAGAGCTCCAGGTACGGGCGGGGCGACTGGAAAATTCAAACTGTGGTGAGGATTGGGTGCATAGGGGCTTGGCAAGCCCCATATGTGGGCTCTTGGTCCAGGCCCTGACAGGCCTTTCTTTGACATGGGGCTCATGCTGAGGGTCACAGTGTGAATTTGTGCCCAAGCAGCACTCAAGTTTGGGTGTGGCATCAGGGGCCATGAAGGTTTCTCCCACCCTGAAGGTGTGACTCCATGCCAAGAGCAAGCTTGACAGCCATGGGGAAGGAGGAGTTCTGTTTTGTGCTTGCTATACCCAGCTGTGTGGAGAATTGATATAATGTCTAGGTTCAGATATCTGAAAACCAAGGTTAGGAAGAGGTGAAGGCATAAGACCATGGCGTGTCCGAAGTGCTGGGAGTGCGGCCAGCTGTCTCCTTGTCTGTCTAGACGTCTGGCTTCAGGCTGTGTCAGGCAGAGCATGAGTGCCCAGAGCAGCCTATGCAGTTCGGGTACTGTCGAGGCCCGAGCAGGTTGATCCTCATCTGGGTTTTCTGGAGAGCCCCACAGGGAAACGTTTTTCTTCCGTTGGGCAGACACTGGGCTGGGTTGTGGTTCTGGAGTTCCTAGTCCGGAGGGCTTGTTTGCCAGGAGTGTGAGGAAGGAAGTCTGAAACACAAGCTAGCATGAGGTTTGGGACCGAGGGCACGGCAGGCCCACTCTGCAGAGGCTGAATCGAGATCTCCTGCACTGAGGTCATGTCAACTATGAGACGTGCCTCAGGCTAGAGTTCTTGTCCAGCATGGCCTCTTCCTGAAGGGTGTGGGGGCTTCATGAGGCCAGAAAGTTTTGCCTACGATGGGATTTGTGAACTGCTCTAAAACTGAAGGTTACCTTCTGCACGACAGTCGAGTCCTATTGGATGGTTCCAAGAGGCCCCATATGGAAAGACTCGAGAGCAGGTGTCTAAGCATGGATGCCTGGGAACGCCACCTCATATTCCCACTCTTTAGTCAGGACAAGGCAGGCTCAATCTGCGGGCTCCTGGGTGAGCTACCCAGAGGGGAGAGTTGAAATGGACTCTCCTGAAGATGAGTCCTACTGTGGCTTGGTGGCCTGGGAGACCTTGGAATGTGGAGGTGGCTCAGGGACTCTGCAGGATTCTCCAACATGAGGTGTTTGACACGGCTCCAACAAGGAAACTTCCCATGTGGAGACGAGAGGAGTTCTGTTCCGTGCCTCAGGAAAGCCCCATACCCTGTTCTTCGAACCAAAGCCTCTGAGGAGTGACACCTGGAAACCAAAGCAAGAGTTGAGACTACGGCCTAAAGGCCTGTCCGGCTCAACCTTCTATCTCTGTTGACATCTGTGTGCATGCATTCATGGATGTAGCTGCTCAGCTTGTGTCCGAATGCCCCTGTGAGTCCAGTGAGGCTCCCAGTAGTGGGATGTCCACGGAGGCCTTGAGGTTTCTCATATTCTGGAGGTGTGTGGCCAAAGGAATGGACACAGTTTCAGGAGAGAGCAGGCACGGTCCTGTGGTATGGCTCCAGAGGACCCAGCCTAGAGGCTGTGTTTGCCAGGGCTGTGGGGACAGATGTCTGAAAAAGCAAACTTGGCTCAGCTAGGGGCCAATGTAATGGCAGGCCTGATCTCTATTCCGTGAGGGGAGATCCTCTGGAAATCAAAGTAGGGCAAGTGGGAGGAAGTCACTCAGGATTTTGTCTCTGGGTGTTGCGTTTACAGTGTCCGGTCAGGGTAGGGGTTGTGTCAGAGGCCGAGGAAGAGCCTACCTCTCGGGGGATTGTCCAAGCTCCCAAGTGTTTGTGTTCATTTTGTGGGAATGAAGAGTACTGTTTTCTGCCACAGGGGACCCCCCAGGAGAGGGACTCTAGAGCACAGCAGTGGGTTCCCTCAACTGGAATACACACCATCTAGTTAGTCCTGGGTGCCTATGGGCATGGCAAGCCACATATGCGGGCTCTGGGTCCAGTCACTGAGAGGCGTTACTTGAATAAGGTACTCACGCTGAGGGTCACAATGTGTGTTTGTGCCCAAGGCGGCCCTCACGCTTGGGCGTGGCCTCATGGGCCATGCCGTTTTCTCCTACACTGAAGGTTTGACTCACTGCCAGCAGCAAGGTTTCTTGCCATGGGGAAGGAGGGGTTCTGACTTGTGCATCAGGTTCCCCCCTGTGCAGGGATTGGAGATAAGGTCTAGGTTCCGATGACTGAAAACCCAGGTTGGGAATGGATGGTGGCCTAAGGCAGTGGCGGGTCCAATGTGCTGGGTGTGCAGCCAGCTGTGTCGGTGTCTGTTGGAAGGTCTGGGCTCAGGCTATTTGCGACAGAGCATCACTGGTTAAGGTAGCCTATGAAATTGGGGTGTTGCCGAGGGCCAAGCAGTTTGATCCTCATTTGGGGTTTCTGGGCAGCGCCATAGACAATGTTTTTCTCTTGGGAGGCAGGCACAGTGCTTCATTGTGGCCCCAGAATTCCCAGTAGGGAGGGTTTGTGGGCCAGGAGTGTGAGGACGGAAGTCTGAAAACACAAGCTAGTGTGAGGATTGGAGCCAAGGGCAGAGCAGGCCCACTCTGCAGAGGCTGAATCAAAATCTCCTGCATCTGAAGTCAGGCTGAGGATCAGACGTTGGCTGAGGCTGGAGTATGTGTCCATTATGGCACCTTCATGAAGTGGGGGCCTCATGAGGCCAAGGAAGTTTTCCCACGCTGAGTTTGGAGGTTGCCCCAAACCACAAGGTTTCCTTCTGCGGGACATTCGAGTCCTGTTGCATGGCTCCAGGACATACCATATGGAAGGACTGGAGAGCAGGGTTCGAAGGATGGATCCCTGTACTGCATGCCTCGCATTCCCATTGGGTATTAGCGACAAGATATGTTTGATCTGCTGCCTCTGGAACACGCGACCCAGGGGGCTGAGTTGAAATGGCCTCTCCTGAGGATGCGTCATAATGTGCGTTTGGGTCCATGGAGACCTTGGAATGTGCTGGTTGTTCAGTCGCCCTGCGGAACTCTCCTACCTGAAGTGTTTGATACATCCCAGTAAGAAAGCTGCCCATGTGGAGATGAGAGAGGTTTGGTTTGGTGCCTCAGAAAAACCCCATGTGCTGGTCTACGAAAACAGTCCTCTGAGAACGGAAACATGGAAACCAAAGCTAAGGTTCAGATTAGGGCCTGGGGGCCTGTCCATTTCAACCTTCTGTCTCTGGGGACACTGTCTGAGAGTCTAAGTGGAGATAGTTGCTCCGCTGGTGTCAGAGAGCCCCTCTTAGTCCAGGGTGGCCTATACTATTGATGGCCTCAGGGACCTTGGAGCTTTTCCCTAACCTGTAGGGTTGTGGTCAATGGATTGGGCACACTTTCCTTGGAGAGGGCTGGCACAATCTTTCGCTGTTTGGTCCAGAGGCCCTAGCCTGGATGTTGTGTGGGTCCAGGCTGTGGGCACAGAAGTCTGAATACATAAACTCAGCTTATGAGTGGCGCCTAGGGTATGGCAGGCCGGATGTACAGCCCGAGAGGGAACTCCTGGGCCTCTGAAACAAGGGCGAGTGGGAGGCGTTCCTTCAGGCTTTTGTCTCTGGATGTTGTGTCCGAGATAGCCATGGATTGGAGCGGTGGCCTCAGGTACTGTGGACGAGTATCCCTCTCTGGGTATTTGTCCCAGCTCCCAAGAGTTTGGGGTCATTTTGTGGGAAGGGTGGAGTCGTGTTGTCTGGCTCATGGGTCTCTCCAAGAAAGGGATTCCAGAGCAGAGCTCCAGGTACGGGCGGGGCGACTGGAAAATTCAAACCGTGGTGAGGATTGGGTGCATAGGGGCTTGGCAAGCCCCATATGTGGGCTCTTGGTCCAGGCCCTGACAGGCCTTTCTTTGACATGGGGCTCATGCTGAGGGTCACAGTGTGAATTTGTGCCCAAGCAGCACTCAAGTTTGGGCGTTGCATCAGTGGCCATGAAGGTTTCTCCCACCCTGAAGGTGTGACTCCATGCCAAGAGCAATCTTGACAGCCATGGGGAAGGAGGAGTTCTGTTTTGTGCTTGCTATACCCAGCTGTGTGGAGAATTGATATAATGTCTAGGTTCAGATATCTGAAAACCAAGGTTAGGATGAGGTGACGGCATAAGACCATGGCGTGTCCGAAGTGCTGGGTGTGCGGCCAGCTGTCTCCTTGTCTGTCTGGACGTCTGGCTTCAGGCTGTGTCAGGCAGAGCATGCGTGCCCAGAGCAGCCTATCCAGTTCGGGTACCGTCGAGGCCCGAGCAGGTTGAACGTCATATGGGTTTTCTGGAGAGCCCCACAGGGAAACGTTTTTCTTCCGTTGGGCAGACACTGGGCTGCGTTGTGGTTCTGGAGTTCCTAGTCCGGAGGGCTTGTTTGCCAGGAGTGTGAGGAAGGAAGTCTGAAAACACAAGCTAGCGTGAGGTTTGGGACCGAGGGCACGGCAGGCCCACTCTGCAGAGGCTGAATCGAGATCCCCTGCACTGAGGTCATGTCAACTATGAGACGTGCCTCAGGCTAGAGTTCTTGTCCAGCATGGCCTCCTCCTGAAGGGTGTGGGGGCTTCATGAGGCCAGAAAGTTTTGCCTACGATGGGATTTGTGAACTTCTCCAAAACTGAAGGTTACCTTCTGCACGACAGTCGAGTCCTATTGGATGGTTCCAAGAGGCCCCATATGGAAAGACTCGAGAGCAGGTGTCTAAGCATGGATGCATGGGAACGCCACCTCATATTCCCACTCTTTAGTCAGGACAAGGCAGGCTCAATCTGCGGGCTCCTGGGTGAGCTACCCAGAGGGGAGAGTTGAAATGTACTCTCCTGAAGATGAGTCCTACTGTGGCTTGGTGGCCTGGGAGACCTTGGAATGTGGAGGTGGCTCAGGGACTCTGCAGGATTCTCCAACATGAGGTGTTTGACACGGCTCCAACAAGGAAACGTCCCATGTGGAGACGAGAGGAGTTCTGTTCCGTGCCTCAGGAAAGCCCCATACCCTGTTCTTTGAACCAAAGCCTCTGAGGAGTGACACCTGGAAACCAAAGCAAGAGTTGAGACTACGGCCTAAAGGCCTGTCCGGCTCAACCTTCTATCTCTGTTGACATCTGTGTGCATGCATTCATGGATGTAGCTGCTCAGCTTGTGTCCGAATGCCCCTGTGAGTCCAGTGAGGCTCCCAGTAGTGGGATGTCCTCGGAAGCCTTGAGGTTTCTCATATTCTGGAGGTGTGTGTCCAAAGGAATGGACACAGTTTCCCAGGAGAGAGCAGGCACGGTCCTGTGGTATGGCTCCAGAGGACCAAGCCTAGAGGCTGTGTTTGCCAGGGCTGTGGGGACAGATGTCTGAAAAAGCAAACTTGGCTCAGCTAGGGGCCAATGTAATGGCAGGCCTGATCTCTAGTCCGTGAGGGGAGATCCTCTGGAAATCAAAGTAGGGCAAGTGGGAGGCAGTCACTCAGGATTTTGTCTCTGGGTGTTGCGTTTACAGTGTCCGGTCAGGGTAGGGGTTGTCTCAGAGGCCGAGGAAGAGCCTTCCTCTCGGGGGATTGTCCAAGCTCCCAAGTGTTTGTGTTCATTCTGTGGGAATGAAGAGTACTGTTTTCTGCCACAGGGGACCCCCCAGGAGAGGGACTCTAGAGCACAGCAGTGGGTTCCCTCAACTGGAATACACACCATCTAGTTAGTCCTGGGTGCCTATGGGCATGGCAAGCCACATATGCGGGCTCTTGGTTCAGTCACTGAGAGGCGTTACTTGAATAAGGTACTCACGCTGAGGGACACAATGTGTGTTTGTGCCCAAGGCGGCCCTCACGCTTGGGCGTGGCCTCATGGGCCATGCCGTTTTCTCCTACACTGAAGGTTTGACTCACTGCCAGCAGCAAGGTTTCTTGCCATGGGGAAGGAGGGGTTCTGACTTGTGCGTCAGGTTCCCCCCTGTGCAGGGATTGGAGATAAGGTCTAGGTTCCGATGACTGAAAACCCAGGTTGTGAATGGATTTTGGCCTAAGGCAGTGGCGGGTCCAATGTGCTGGGTGTGCAGCCAGCTGTGTCGGTGTCTGTTGGAAGGTCTGGGCTCAGGCTATTTGCGACAGAACATCACTGGTTAAGGGAGCCTATGCAATTGGGGTGTTGCCGAGGGCCAAGCAGTTTGATCCTCATTTGGGGTTTCTGGGCAGCGCCATAGACAAAGTTTTTCTCCTGGGAAGCAGGCACAGTGCTTCATTGTGGCCCCAGAATTCCCAGTAGGGAGGGTTTGTGGGCCAGGAGTGTGAGGACGGAAGTCTGAAAACACAAGCTAGTGTGAGGATTGGAGCCAAGGGCAGAGCAGGCCCACTCTGCAGAGGCTGAATCAAAATCTCCTGCATCTGAAGTCAGGCTGAGGATCAGACGTTGGCTGAGGCTGGAGTATGTGTCCATGATGGCACCTTCATGAAGTGGGGGCCTCATGAGGCCACGGAAGTTTTCCCACGCTGAGTTTGGAGGTTGCCCCAAACCACAAGGTTTCCTTCTGCGGGACATTCGAGTCCTGTTGCATGGCTCCAGGACATACCATATGGAAGGACTGGAGAGCAGGGTTCGAAGGATGGATCCCTGTACAGCATGCCTCGCATTCCCATTGGCTATTAGCGACAAGATATGTTTGATCTGCTGCCTCTGGAACACGCGACCCAGGGGGCTGAGTTGAAATGGCCTCTCCTGACGATGCGTCATAATGTGCGTTTGGGTCCATGGAGACCTTGGAATGTGCTGGTTGTTCAGTGGCCCTGCGGAACTCTCCTACCTGAAGTGTTTGATACATCCCAGTAAGAAAGCTGCCCATGTGGAGATGAGAGAGTTTTGGTTTGGTGCCTCAGAAAAGCCCCATGTGCTGGTCTACGAAAAGAGTCCTCTGAGAACGGAAACATGGAAACCAAAGCTAAGGTTCAGATTAGGGCCTGGAGGCCTGTCCATTTCAACCTTCTGTCTCTGGGGACACTGTCTGAGAGTCTAAGTGGAGATAGTTGCTCCGCTGGTGTCAGAGAGCCCCTCTTAGTCCAGGGTGGCCTATACTATTGATGGCCTCAGGGACCTTGGAGCTTTTCCCTAACCTGTAGGGTTGTGGTCAATGGATTGGGCACACTTTCCTTGGAGAGGGCTGGCACAATCTTTCGCTGTTTGGTCCAGAGGCCCTAGCCTGGATGTTGTGTGGGTCCAGGCTGTGGGCACAGAAGTCTGAATACACAAACTCAGCTTATGAGTGGCGCCTAGGGTATGGCAGGCCGGATGTACAGCCCGAGAGGGAGCTCCTGGGCCTCTGAAACAAGGGCGAGTGGGAGGCGTTCCTTCAGGCTTTTGTCTCTGGATGTTGTGTCCGGGATAGCCGTGGATTGGAGTGGTGACCTCAGGTACTGTGGACGAGTATCCTTCTCTGGGGATTTGTCCCAGCTCCCAAGAGTTTGGGGTCATTTTGTGGGAAGGGTGGAGTCGTGTTGTCTGGCTCATGGGTCTCTCCAAGATAGGGATTCCAGAGCAGAGCTCCAGGTATGGGCGGGGCGACTGGAAAATTCAAACCGTGGTGAGGATTGGGTGCATAGGGGCTTGGCAAGCCCCATATGTGGGCTCTTGGTCCAGGCCCTGACAGGCCTTTCTTTGACATGGGGCTCATGCTGAGAGTCACAGTGTGAATTTGTGCCCAAGCAGCACTCAAGTTTGGGCGTGGCATCAGTGGCCATGAAGGTTTCTCCCACCCTGAAGGTGTGACTCCATGCCAAGAGCAATCTTGACAGCCATGGGGAAGGAGGAGTTCTGTTTTGTGCTTGCTATACCCAGCTGTGTGGAGAATTGATATAATGTCTAGGTTCAGATATCTGAAAACCAAGGTTAGGATGAGGTGACGGCATAAGACCATGGCGTGTCCGAAGTGCTGGGTGTGCGGCCAGCTGTCTCCTTGTCTGTCTGGACGTCTGGCTTCAGGCTGTGTCAGGCAGAGCATGCGTGCCCAGAGCAGCCTATCCAGTTTGGGTACCGTCGAGGCCCGAGCAGGTTTATCCTCATCTGGGTTTTCTGGAGAGCCCCACAGGGAAATGTTTTTCTTCCGTTGGGCAGACACTGGGCTGGGTTTTGGTTCTGGAGTTCCTAGTCCGGAGGGCTTGTTTGCCAGGAGTGTGAGGAAGGAAGTCTGAAAACACAAGCTAGCGTGAGGTTTGGGACCGAGGCCACGGCAGGCCCACTCTGCAGAGGCTGAATCGAGATCTCCTGCACTGAGGTCATGTCAACTATGAGACGTGCCTCAGGCTAGAGTTCTTGTCCAGCATGGCCTCTTCCTGAAGGGTGTGGGGCTTCATGAGTCCAGAAAGTTTTGCCTACGATGGGATTTGTGAACTGCTCCAAAACTGAAGTTTACCTTCTGCACGACAGTCGAGTCCTATTGGATGGTTCCAAGAGGCCCCATATGGAAAGACTCGAGAGCAGGTGTCTAAGCATGGATGCCTGGGAACGCCACCTCATATTCCCACTCTTTAGTCAGGACAAGGCAGGCTCAATCTGCGGGCTCCTGGGTGAGCTACCCAGAGGGTAGAGTTGAAATGGACTCTCCTGAAGATGAGTCCTACTGTGGCTTGGTGGCCTGGGAGACCTTGGAATGTGGAGGTGGCTCAGGGACTCTGCAGGATTCTCCAACATGAGGTGTTTGACACGGCTCCAACAAGGAAACTTCCCATGTGGAGACGAGAGGAGTTCTGTTCCGTGCCTCAGGAAAGCCCCATACCCTGTTCTTCGAACCAAAGCCTCTGAGGAGTGACACCTGGAAACCAAAGCTAGAGTTGAGACTACGGCCTAAAGGCCTGTCCGGCTCAACCTTCTATCTCTGTTGACATCTGTGTGCATGCATTCATGGATGTATCTGCTCATCTTGTGTCCGAATGCCCCTGTGAGTCCAGTGAGGCTCCCAGTAGTGGGATGTCCTCGGAAGCCTTGAGGTTTCTCATATTCTGGAGGTGTGTGGCCAAAGGAATGGACACAGTTTCCCAGGAGAGAGCAGGCACGGTCCTGTGGTATGGCTCCAGAGGACCTAGCCTAGAGGCTGTGTTTGCCAGGGCTGTGGGGACAGATGTCTGAAAAAGCAAACTTGGCTCAGCTAGGGGCCAATGTAACGGCAGGCCTGATCTCTAGTCCGTGAGGGGAGATCCTCTGGAAATCAAAGTAGGGCAAGTGGGAGGCAGTCACTCAGGATTTTGTCTCTGGGTGTTGCGTTTACAGTGTCCGGTCAGGGTAGGGGTTGTCTCAGAGGCCGAGGAAGAGCCTTCCTCTCGGGGGATTGTCCAAGCTCCCAAGTGTTTGTGTTCATTCTGTGGGAATGAAGAGTACTGTTTTCTGCCACAGGGGACCCCCCAGGAGAGGGACTCTAGAGCACAGCAGTGGGTTCCCTCAACTGGAATACACACCATCTAGTTAGTCCTGGGTGCCTATGGGCATGGCAAGCCACATATGCGGGCTATGGGTCCAGTCACTGAGAGGCGTTACTTGAATAAGGTACTCACGCTGAGGGTCACAATGTGTGTTTGTGCCCAAGGCGGCCCTCACGCTTGGGCGTGGCCTCATGGGCCATGCCGTTTTCTCCTACACTGAAGCTTTGACTCACTGCCAGCAGCAAGGTTTCTTGCCATGGGAAAGGAGGGGTTCTGACTTGTGCATCAGGTTCCCCCCTGTGCAGGGATTGGAGATAAGGTCTAGGTTCCGATGACTGAAAACCCAGGTTGGGAATGGATGTTGGCCTAAGGCAGTGGCGGGTCCAATGTGCTGGGTGTGCAGCCAGCTGTGTCGGTGTCTGTTGGAAGGTCTGGGCTCAGGCTATTTGCGACAGAGGATCACTGTTTAAGGTAGCCTATGCAATTGGGGTGTTGCCGAGGGCCAAGCAGTTTGATCCTCATTTGGGGTTTCTGGGCAGCGCCATAGACAATGTTTTTCTCCTGGGAGGCAGGCACAGTGCTTCATTGTGGCCCCAGAATTCCCAGTAGGGAGGGTTTGTGGGCCAGGAGTGTGAGGACGGAAGTCTGAAAACACAAGCTAGTGTGAGGATTGGAGCCAAGGGCAGAGCAGGCCCACTCTGCAGAGGCTGAATCAAAATCTCCTGCATCTGAAGTCAGGCTGAGGATCAGACGTTGGCTGAGGCTGGAGTATGTGTCCATGATGGCACCTTCATGAAGTGGGGGCCTCATGAGGCCAAGGAAGTTTTCCCACGCTGAGTTTGGAGGTTGCCCCAAACCACAAGGTTTCCTTCTGCGGGACATTCGAGTCCTGTTGCATGGCTCCAGGACATACCATATGGAAGGACTGGAGAGCAGGGTTCGAAGGATTGATCCCTGTACAGCATGCCTCGCATTCCCATTGGCTATTAGCGACAAGATATGTTTGATCTGCTGCCTCTGGAACACGCGACCCAGGGGGCTGAGTTGAAATGGCCTCTCCTGAGGATGCGTCATAATGTGCGTTTGGGTCCATGGAGACCTTGGAATGTGCTGGTTGTTCAGTGGCCCTGCGGTACTCTCCTACCTGAAGTGTTTGATACATCCCAGTAAGGAAGCTGCCCATGTGGAGATGAGAGAGGTTTGGTTTGGTGCCTCAGAAAAACCCCATGTGCTGGTCTACGAAAACAGTCCTCTGAGAACGGAAACATGGAAACCAAAGCTAAGGTTCAGATTAGGGCCTGGGGGCCTGTCCATTTCAACCTTCTGTCTCTGGGGACACTGTCTGAGAGTCTAAATGGAGATAGTTGCTCCGCTGGTGTCAGAGAGCCCCTCTTAGTCCAGGGTGGCCTATACTATTGATGGCCTCAGGGACCTTGGAGCTTTTCCCTAACCTGTAGGGTTGTGGTCAATGGATTGGGCACACTTTCCTTGGAGAGGGCAGGCACAATCTTTCGCTGTTTGGTCCAGAGGCCCTAGCCTGGATGTTGTGTGGGTCCAGGCTGTGGGCACAGAAGTCTGAATACACAAACTCAGCTTATGAGTGGCGCCTAGGGTATGGCAGGCCGGATGTACAGCCCGAGAGGGAGCTCCTGGGACTCTGAAACAAGGGCGAGTGGGAGGCGTTCCTTCAGGCTTTTGTCTGTGGATATTGTGTCTGGGATAGCCGTGGATTGGAGTGGTGGCCTCAGGTACTGTGGACGAGTATCCCTCTCTGTGGATTTGTCCCAGCTCCCAAGAGTTTGGGGTCATTTTGTGGGAAGGGTGGAGTCGTGTTGTCTGGCTCATGGGTCTCTCCAAGAAAGGGATTCCAGAGCAGAGCTCCAGGTATGGGCGGGGCGACTGGAAAATTCAAACCTTGGTGAGAATTGGGTGCATAGGGGCTTGGCAAGCCCCATATGTGGGCTCTTGGTCCAGGCCCTGACAGGCCTTTCTTTGACATGGGGCTCATGCTGAGGGTTACAGTGTGAATTTGTGCCCAAGCCGCACTCAAGTTTGGGCGTGGCATCAGGGGCCATGAAGGTTTCTCCCACCCTGAAGGTGTGACTCCATGCCAAGAGCAAGCTTGACAGCCATGGGGAGGGGGAGTTCTGTTTTGTGCTTGCTATACCCAGCTGTGTGGAGAATTGATATAATGTCTAGGTTCAGATATCTGAAAACCAAGGTTAGGATGAGGTGACGGCATAAGACCATGGCGTGTCCGAAGTGCTGGGTGTGCGGCCAGCTGTCTCCTTGTCTGTCTGGACGTCTGGCTTCAGGCTGTGTCAGGCAGAGCATGAGTGCCCAGAGCAGCCTATCCAGTTCGGGTACCGTCGACGCCCGAGCAGGTTGATCCTCATCTGGGTTTTCTGGAGAGCCCCACAGGGAAACGTTTTTCTTCCGTTGGGCAGACACTGGGCTGGGTTTTGGTTCTGGAGTTCCTAGTCCGGAGGGCTTGTTTGCCAGGAGTGTGAGGAAGGAAGTCTGAAAACACAAGCTAGCGTGAGGTTTGGGACCGAGGGCACGGCAGGCCCACTCTGCAGAGGCTGAATCGAGATCTCCTGCACTGAGGTCATGTCAACTATGAGACGAGCCTCAGGCTAGAGTTCTTGTCCAGCATGGCCTCTTCCTGAAGGGTGTGGGGGCTTCATGAGTCCAGAAAGTTTTGCCTACGATGGGATTTGTGAACTGCTCCAAAACTGAAGGTTACCTTCTGCACGACAGTCGAGTCCTATTGGATGGTTCCAAGAGGCCCCATATGGAAAGACTCGAGAGCAGGTGTCTAAGCATGGATGCCTGGGAACGCCACCTCATATTCCCACTCTTTAGTCAGGACAAGGCAGGCTCAATCTGCGGGCTCCTGGGTGAGCTACCCAGAGGGGAGAGTTGAAATGGACTGTCCTGAAGATGAGTCCTACTGTGGCTTGGTGGCCTGGGAGACCTTGGAATGTGGAGGTGGCTCAGGGACTCTGCAGGATTCTCCAACATGAGGTGTTTGACACGGCTCCAACAAGGAAACTTCCCATGTGGAGACGAGAGGAGTTCTGTTCCGTGCCTCAGGAAAGCCCCATACCCTGTTCTTCGAACCAAAGCCTCTGAGGAGTGACACCTGGAAACCAAAGCAAGAGTTGAGACTACGGCCTAAAGGCCTGTCCGGCTCAACCTTCTATCTCTGTTGACATCTGTGTGCATGCATTCATGGATGTAGCTGCTCAGCTTGTGTCCGAATGCCCCTGTGAGTCCAGTGAGGCTCCCAGTAGTGGGATGTCCTCGGAAGCCTTGAGGTTTCTCATATTCTGGAGGTGTGTGGCCAAAGGAATGGACACAGTTTCCCAGGAGAGAGCAGGCACGGTCCTGTGGTATGGCTCCAGAGGACCCAGCCTAGAGGCTGTGTTTGCCAGGGCTGTGGGGACAGATGTCTGAAAAAGCAAACTTGGCTCAGCTAGGGGCCAATGTAATGGCAGGCCTGATCTCTAGTCCGTGAGGGGAGATCCTCTGGAAATCAAAGTAGGGCAAGTGGGAGGCATTCACTCAGGATTTTGTCTCTGGGTGTTGCGTTTACAGTGTCCGGTCAGGGTAGCGGTTGTCTCAGAGGCCGAGGAAGAGCCTTCCTCTCGGGGGATTGTCCAAGCTCCCAAGTGTTTGTGTTCATTCTGTGGGAATGAAGAGTACTGTTTTCTGCCACAGGGGACCCCCCAGGAGAGGGACTCTAGAGCACAGCAGTGGGTTACCTCAACTGGAATACACACCATCTAGTTAGTCCTGGGTGCCTATGGGCATGGCAAGCCACATATGCGGGCTCTGGGTCAAGTCACTGAGAGGCGTTACTTGAATAAGTTACTCACGCTGAGGGTCACAATGTGTGTTTGTGCCCAAGGCGGCCCTCACGCTTGGGCGTGGCCTCATGGGCCATGCCGTTTTCTCCTACACTGAAGGTTTGACTAACTGCCAGCAGCAAGGTTTCTTGCCATGGGGAAGAAGGGGTTCTGACTTGTGCATCAGGATCCCCCCTGTGCAGGGATTGGAGATAAGGTCTAGGTTCCGATGACTGAAAACCCAGGTTGGGAATGGATGGTGGCCTAAGGCAGTGGCGGGTCCAATTTGCTGGGTGTGCAGCCAGCTGTGTCGGTGTCTGTTGGAAGGTCTGGGCTCAGGCTATTTGCGACAGAGCATCACTGTTTAAGGTAGCCTATGCAATTGGGGTGTTGCCGAGGGCCAAGCAGTTTGATCCTCATTTGGGGTTTCTGGGCAGCGCCATAGACAATGTTTTTCTCCTGGGAGGCAGGCACAGTGCTTCATTGTGGCCCCAGAATTCCCAGTAGGGAGGGTTTGTGGGCCAGGTGTGTCAGGACGGAAGTCTGAAAACACAAGCTAGTGTGAGGATTGGAGCCAAGGGCAGAGCAGGCCCACTCTGCAGAGGCTGAATCAAAATCTCCTGCATCTGAAGTCAGGCTGAGGATCAGACGTTGGCTGAGGCTGGAGTATGTGTCCATGATGTCACCTTCATGAAGTGGGGGCCTCATGAGGCCAAGGAAGTTTTCCCACGCTGAGTTTGGAGGTTGCCCCAAACCACAAGGTTTCCTTCTGCGGGACATTCGAGTCCTGTTGCATGGCTGCAGGACATACCATATGGAAGGACTGGAGAGCAGGGTTCGAAGGATGGATCCCTGTACAGCATGCCTCGCATTCCCATTGGCTATTAGCGACAAGATATGTTTGATCTTCTGCCTCTGGAACACGCGACCCAGGGGGCTGAGTTGAAATGGCCTCTCCTGAGGATGCGTCATAATGTGCGTTTGGGTACATGGAGACCTTGGAATGTGCTGGTTGTTCAGTGGCCCTGCGGTACTCTCCTACCTGAAGTGTTTGATACATCCCAGTAAGGAAGCTGCCCATGTGGAGACGAGAGAGGTTTGGTTTGGTGCCTCAGAAAAACCCCATGTGCTGGTCTACGAAAACAGTCCTCTGAGAACGGAAACATGGAAACCAAAGCTAAGGTTCAGATTAGGGCCTGGGGGCCTGTCCATTTCAACCTTCTGTCTCTGGGGACACTGTCTGAGAGTCTAAGGGGAGATAGTTGCTCCGCTGGTGTCAGAGAGCCCCTCTTAGTCCAGGGTGGCCTATACTATTGATGGCCTCAGGGACCTTGGAGCTTTTCCCTAACCTGTAGGGTTGTGGTCAATGGATTGGGCACACTTTCCTTGGAGAGGGCAGGCACAATCTTTCGCTGTTTGGTCCAGAGGCCCTAGCCTGGATGTTGTGTGGGTCCAGGCTGTGGGCACAGAAGTCTGAATACACAAACTCAGCTTATGAGTGGCGCCTAGGGTATGGCAGGCCGGATGTACAGCCCGAGAGAAAGCTCCTGGGCCTCTGAAACAAGGGCGAGTGGGAGGCGTTCCTTCAGGCTTTTGTCTGTGGATGTTGTATCTGGGATAGCCGTGGATTGGAGCGGTGGCCTCAGGTACTGTGGACGAGTATCCCTCTCTGTGGATTTGTCCCAGCTCCCAAGAGTTTGGGGTCATTTTGTGGGAAGGGTGGAGTCGTGTTGTCTGGCTCATGGGTCTCTCCAAGAAAGGGATTCCAGAGCAGAGCTCCAGGTACGGGCGGGGCGACTGGAAAATTCAAACCGTGGTGAGGATTGGGTGCATAGGGGCTTGGCAAGCCCCATATGTGGGCTCTTGGTCCAGGCCCTGACAGGCCTTTCTTTGACATGGGGCTCATGCTGAGGGTCACAGTGTGAATTTGTGCCCAAGCAGCACTCATGTTTGGGCGTGGCATCAGGGGCCATGAAGGTTTCTCCCACCCTGAAGGTGTGACTCCATGCCAAGAGCAAGCTTGACAGCCATAAGGAGGGGGAGTTCTGTTTTGTGCTTGCTATACCCAGCTGTGTGGAGAATTGATATAATGTCTAGGTTCAGATATCTGAAAACCAAGGTTAGGATGAGGTGACGGCATAAGACCATGGCGTGTCCGAAGTGCTGGGTGTGCGGCCAGCTGTCTCCTTGTCTGTCTGGACGTCTGGCTTCAGGCTGTGTCTGGCAGAGCATGAGTGCCCAGAGCAGCCTATCCAGTTCAGGTACCGTCGACGCCCGAGCAGGTTGATCCTCATCTGGGTTTTCTGGAGAGCCCCACAGGGAAACGTTTTTCTTCCGTTGGGCAGACACTGGGCTGGGTTTTGGTTCTGGAGTTCCTAGTCCGGAGGGCTTGTTTGCCAGGAGTGTGAGGAAGGAAGTCTGAAAACACAAGCTAGCGTGAGGTTTGGGACCGAGGGCACGGCAGGCCCACTCTGCAGAGGCTGAATCGAGATCTCCTGCACTGAGGTCATGTCAACTATGAGACGAGCCTCAGGCTAGAGTTCTTGTCCAGCATGGCCTCTTCCTGAAGGGTGTGGGGGCTTCATGAGGCCAGAAAGTTTTGCCTACGATGGGATTTGTGAACTTCTCCAAAACTGAAGGTTACCTTCTGCACGAGAGTCGAGTCCTATTGGATGGTTCCAAGAGGCCCCATATGGAAAGACTCGAGAGCAGGTGTCTAAGCATGGATGCCTGGGAACGCCACCTCATATTCCCACTCTTTAGTCAGGACAAGGCAGGCTCATTCTGCGGGCTCCTGGGTGAGCTACCCAGAGGGGAGAGTTGAAATGGACTCTCCTGAAGATGAGTCCTACTGTGGCTTGGTGGCCTGGGAGACCTTGGAATGTGGAGGTGGCTCAGGGACTCTGCAGGATTCTCCAACATGAGGTGTTTGACACGGCTCCAACAAGGAAACTTCCCATGTGGAGACGAGAGGAGTTCTGTTCCGTGCCTCAGGAAAGCCCCATACCCTGTTCTTCGAACCAAAGCCTCTGAGGAGTGACACCTGGAAACCAAAGCAAGAGTTGAGACTACGGCCTAAAGGCCTGTCCGGCTCAACCTTCTATCTCTGTTGACATCTGTGTGCATGCATTCATGGATGTAGCTGCTCAGCTTGTGTCTGAATGCCCCTGTGAGTCCAGTGAGGCTCCCAGTAGTGGGATGTCCTCGGAAGCCTTGAGGTTTCTCATATTCTGGAGGTGTGTGGCCAAAGGAATGGACACAGTTTCCCAGGAGAGAGCAGGCACGGTCCTGTGGTATGGCTCCAGAGGACCCAGCCTAGAGGCTGTGTTTGCCAGGACTGTGGGGACAGATGTCTGTAAAAGCAAACTTGGCTCAGCTAGGTGCCAATGTAATGGCAGGCCTGATCTCTAGTCCGTGAGGGGAGATCCTCTGGAAATCAAAGTAGGGCAAGTGGGAGGCAGTCACTCAGGATTTTGTCTCTGGGTGTTGCGTTTACAGTGTCCGGTCAGGGTAGGGGTTGTCTCAGAGGCCGAGGAAGAGCCTTCCTCTCGGGGGATTGTCCAAGCTCCCAAGTGTTTGTGTTCATTCTGTGGGAATGAAGAGTACTGTTTTCTGCCACAGGGGACCCCCCAGGAGAGGGACTCTAGAGCACAGCAATGGGTTCCCTCAACTGGAATACACACCATCTAGTTAGTCCTGGGTGCCTATGGGCATGGCAAGCCACATATGCGGGCTCTTGGTCCAGTCACTGAGAGGCGTTACTTGAATAAGGTACTCACGCTGAGGGTCACAATGTGTGTTTGTGCCCAAGGCGGCGCTCACGCTTGGGCGTGGCCTCATGGGCCATGCCGTTTTCTCCTACACTGAAGGTTTGACTCACTGCCAGCAGCAAGGTTTTTGCCATGGGGAAGGAGGGGTTCTGACTTGTGCATCAGATTCCCCCCTGTGCAGGGATTGGAGATAAGGTCTAGGTTCCGATGACTGAAAACCCAGGTTGGGAATGGATGGTGGCCTAAGGCAGTGGCGGGTCCAATTTGCTGGGTGTGCAGCCAGCTGTGTCGGTGTCTGTTGGAAGGTCTGGGCTCAGGCTATTTGCGACAGAGCATCACTGTTTAAGGTAGCCTATGCAATTGGGGTGTTGCCGAGGGCCAAGCAGTTTGATCCTCATTTGGGGTTTCTGGGCAGCGCCATAGACAATGTTTTTCTCCTGGGAGGCAGGCACAGTGCTTCATTGTGGCCCCAGAATTCCCAGTAGGGAGGGTTTGTGGGCCAGGAGTGTGAGGACGGAAGTCTGAAAACACAAGCTAGTGTGAAGATTGGAGCCAAGGGCAGAGCAGGCCCACTCTGCAGAGGCTGAATCAAAATCTCCTGCATCTGAAGTCAGGCTGAGGATCAGACGTTGGCTGAGGCTGGAGTATGTGTCCATGATGGCACCTTCATGAAGTGGGGGCCTCATGAGGCCAAGGAAGTTTTCCCACGCTGAGTTTGGAGGTTGCCCCAAACCACAAGGTTTCCTTCTGCGGGACATTCGAGTCCTGTTGCATGGCTCCAGGACATACCATATGGAAGGACTGGAGAGCAGGGTTCGAAGGATGGATCCCTGTACAGCATGCCTCGCATTCCCATTGGCTAATAGCGACAAGATATGTTTGATCTGCTGCCTCTGGAACACGCGACCCAGGGGGCTGGGTTGAAATGGCCTCTCCTGAGGATGCGTCATAATGTGCGTTTGGGTCCATGGAGACCTTGGAATGTGCTGGTTGTTCAGTGGCCCTGCTGTACTCTCCTACCTGAAGTGTTTGATACATCCCAGTAAGGAAGCTGCCCATGTGGAGATGAGAGAGATTTGGTTTGGTGCCTCGGAAAAGCCCCATGTGCTGGTCTACGAAAACAGTCCTCTGAGAACGGAAACATGGAAACCAAAGCTAAGGTTCAGATTAGGGCCTGGGGGCCTGTCCATTTCAACCTTCTGTCTCTGGGGACACTGTCTGAGAGTCTAAGTGGAGATAGTTCCTCCGCTGGTGTCAGAGAGCCCCTCTTAGTCCAGGGTGGCCTATACTATTGATGGCCTCAGGGACCTTGGAGCTTTTACCTAACCTGTAGGGTTGTGGTCAATGGATTGGGCACAGTTTCCTTGGAGAGGGCAGGCACAATCTTTTGCTGTTTGGTCCAGAGGCCGTAGCCTGGATGTTGTGTGGGTCCAGGCTGTGGGCACAGAAGTCTGAATACACAAACTCAGCTTATGAGTGGCGCCTAGGGTATGGCAGGCCGGATGTACAGCCCGAGAGGGAGCTCCTGGGCCTCTGAAACAAGGGCGAGTGGGAGGCGTTCCTTCAGGCTTTTGTCTCTGGATGTTGTGTCTGGGATAGCCGTGGATTGGAGCGGTGGCCTCAGGTACTGTGGACGAGTATCCCTCTCTGGGGATTTGTCCCAGCTCCCAAGAGTTTGGGGTCATTTTGTGGGAAGGGTGGAGTCGTGTTGTCTGGCTCATGGGTCTCTCCAAGAAAGGGATTCCAGAGCAGAGCTCCAGGTACGGGCGGGGCGACTGGAAAATTCAAACCATGGTGAGGATTGGGTGCATAGGGGCTTGGCAAGCCCCATATGTGGGCTCTTGGTCCAGGCCCTGACAGGCCTTTCTTTGACATGGGGCTCATGCTGAGGGTCACAGTGTGAATTTGTGCCCAAGCAGCACTGAAGTTTGGGCGTGGCATCAGGGGCCATGAAGGTTTCTCCCACCCTGAAGGTGTGACTCCATGCCAAGAGCAAGCTTGAGAGCCATGGGGAGGGGGAGTTCTGTTTTGTGCTTGCTATACCCAGCTGTGTGGAGAATTGATATAATGTCTAGGTTCAGATATCTGAAAACCAAGGTTAGGATGAGGTGACGGCATAAGACCATGGCGTGTCCGAAGTGCTGGGTGTGCGGCCAGCTGTCTCCTTGTCTGTCTGGACGTCTGGCTTCAGGCTGTATCAGGCAGAGCATGAGTGCCCAGAGCAGCCTATCCAGTTCGGGTACCGTCGACGCCCGAGCAGGTTGATTCTCATCTGGGTTTTCTGGAGAGCCCCACAGGGAAACGTTTTTCTTCCGTTGGGCAGACACTGGGCTGGGTTTTGGTTCTGGAGTTCCTAGTCCGGAGGGATTGTTTGCCAGGAGTGTGAGGAAGGAAGTCTGAAAACACAAGCTAGCGTGAGGTTTGGGACCGAGGGCACGGCAGGCCCTCTCTGCAGAGGCTGAATCGAGATCTGTGCACTGAGGTCATGTCAACTATGAGAAGAGCCTCAGGCTAGATTTCTTGTCCAGCATGGCCTCTTCCTGAAGGGTGTGGGGGCTTCATGAGGCCAGAAAGTTTTGCCTACGATGGGATTTGTGAACTGCTCCAAAACTGAAGTTTACCTTCTGCACGACAGTCGAGTCCTATTGGATGGTTCCAAGAAGCCCCATATGGAAAGACTCGAGAGCAGGTGTCTAAGCATGGATGCCTGGGAACGCCACCTCATATTCCCACTCTTTATTCAGGACAAGGCAGGCTCAATCTGCGGGCTCCTGGGTGAGCTACCCAGAGGGGAGAGTTGAAATGGACTCTCCTGAAGATGAGTCCTACTGTGGCTTGGTGGCCTGGGAGACCTTGGAATGTGGAGGTGGCTCAGGGACTCTGCAGGATTCTCCAACATGAGGTGTTTGACACGGCTCCAACAAAGAATCTTCCCATGTGGAGACGAGAGGAGTTCTGTTCCGTGCCTCAGGAAAGCCCCATACCCTGTTCTTCAAACCAAAGCCTCTGAGGAGTGACACCTGGAAACCAAAGCAAGAGTTGAGACTACGGCCTAAAGGCCTGTCCGGCTCAACCTTCTATCTCTGTTGACATCTGTGTGCATGCATTCATGGATGTAGCTGCTCAGCTTGTGTCCGAATGCCCCTGTGAGTCCAGTGAGGCTCCCAGTAGTGGGATGTCCTCGGAGGCCTTGGGGTTTCTCATATTCTGGAGGTGTGTGGCCAAAGGAATGGACACAGTTTCCCAGGAGAGAGCAGGCACGGTCCTGTGGTATGGCTCCAGAGGACCCAGCCTAGAGACTGTGTTTGCCAGGGCTGTGGGGAAAGATGTCTGAAAAAGCAAACTTGGCTCAGCTAGGGGCCAATGTAATGGCAGGCCTGATCTCTAGTCCGTGAGGGGAGATCCTCTGGAAATCAAAGTAGGGCAAGTGGGAGGAAGTCACTCATGATTTTGTCTCTGGGGGTTGCGTTTACAGTGTCTGGTCAGGGTAGGGGTTGTCTCAGAGGCCGAGGGAGTGGGAATGAAGAGTACTGTTTTCTGCCACAGGGGACCCCCCAGGAGAGGGACACTAGAGCACAGCAGTGGGTTCCCTCAACTGGAATACACACCATCTAGTTAGTCCTGGGTGCCTATGGGCATGGCAAGCCACATATGCGGGCTCTTGGTCCAGTCACTGAGAGGTGTTACTTGAATAAGGTACTCACGCTGAGGGTCACAATGTGTGTTTGTGCCCAAGGCGGCCCTCACGCTTGGGCGTGGCCTCATGGTCCATGCCGTTTTCTCCTACACTGAAGGTTTGACTCACTGCCAGCAGCAAGGTTTCTTGCCAGGGGGAAGGAGGGGTTCTGACTTGTGCATCAGGTTCCCCCCTGTGCAGGGATTGGAGATAAGGTCTAGGTTCCGATGACTGAAAACCCAGGTTGGGAATGGATGGTGGCCTAAGGCAGTGGCGGGTCCAATGTGCTGGGTGTGCAGCCAGCTGTGTCGGTGTCTGTTGGAAGGTCTGGGCTCAGGCTATTTGCGACAGAGCATCACTGTTTAAGGTAGCCTATGCAATTGGGGTGTTGCCGAGGGCCAAGCAGTTTGATCCTCATTTGGGGTTTCTGGGCAGCGCCATAGACAATGTTTTTCTCCTGGGAGGCAGGCACAGTGCTTCATTGTGGCCCCAGAATTCCCAGTAGGGAGGGCTTGTGGGCCAGGAGTGTGAGGACGGAAGTCTGAAAACACAAGCTAGTGTTAGGATTGGAGCCAAGGGCAGAGCAGGCCCACTCTGCAGAGGCTGAATCAAAATCTCCTGCATCTGAAGTCAGGCTGAGGATCAGACGTTGGCTGAGGCTGGAGTATGTGTCCATGATGGCACCTTCATGAAGTGGGGGCCTCATGAGGCCAAGGAAGTTTTCCCACGCTGAGTTTGGAGGTTGCCCCAAACCACAAGGTTTCCTTCTGCGGGACATTCGAGTCCTGTTGCATGGCTCCAGGACATACCATATGGAAGGACTGGAGAGCAGGGTTCGAAGGATGGATCCCTGTACAGCATGCCTCGCATTCCCATTGGCTATTAGCGACAAGATATGTTTGATCTGCTGCCTCTGGAACACGCGACCCAGGGGGCTGAGTTGAAATGGCCTCTCCTGAGGATGCGTCATAATGTGCGTTTGGGTCCATGGAGACCTTGCAATGTGCTGGTTGTTCAGTGGCCCTGCGGATCTCTCCTACCTGAAGTGTTTGATACATCCCAGTAAGAAAGCTGCCATGTGGAGATGAGAGAGTTTTGGTTTGGTGCCTCAGAAAAGCCCCATGTGCTGGTCTACGAAAACAGTCCTCTGAGAACGGAAACATGGAAACCAAAGCTAAGGTTCAGATTAGGGCCTGGGGGCCTGTCCATTTCAACCTTCTGTCTCCGGGGACACTGTCTGAGAGTCTAAGTGGAGATTGTTGCTCCTCTGGTGTCAGAGAGCCCCTCTTAGTCCAGGGTGGCCTATACTATTGATGGCCTCAGGGACCTTGGAGCTTTTCCCTAACCTGTAGGGTTGTGGTCAATGGATTGGGCACACTTTCCTTGGAGAGGGCAGGCACAATCTTTTGCTGTTTGGTCCAGAGGCCGTAGCCTGGATGTTGTGTGGGTCCAGGCTGTGGGCACAGAAGTCTGAATACACAAACTCAGCTTATGAGTGGCGCCTAGGGTATGGCAGGCCGGATGTACAGCCCGAGAGGGAGCACCTGGGCCTCTGAAACAAGGGCGAGTGGGAGGCGTTCCTTCAGGCTTTTGTCTGTGGATGTTGTGTCTGGGATAGCCGTGGATTGGAGTGGTGGCCTCAGGTACTGTGGACGAGTATCCCTCTCTGGGGATTTGTCCCAGCTCCCAAGAGTTTGGGGTCATTTTGTGGGAAGGGTGGAGTCGTGTTGTCTGGCTCATGGGTCTCTCCAAGAAAGGGATTCCAGAGCAGAGCTCCAGGTACGGGAGGGGCGACTGGAAAATTCAAACCGTGGTGAGGATTGGGTGCATAGGGGCTTGGCAAGCCCCATATGTGGGCTCTTGGTCCAGGCCCTGACAGGCCTTTCTTTGACATGGGGCTCATGCTGAGGGTCACAGTGTGAATTTGTGCCCAAGCCGCACTCAAGTTTGGGCGTGGCATCAGGGGCCATGAAGGTTTCTCCCAGCCTGAAGGTGTGACTCCATGCCAAGAGCAAGCTTGACAGCCATGGGGAAGGAGGAGTTCTGTTTTGTGCTTGCTACACCCAGCTGTGTGGAGAATTGATATAATGTCTAGGTTCAGATATCTGAAAACCAAGGTTAGGATGAGGTGACGGCATAAGACCATGGCGTGTCCGAAGTGCTGGGTGTGCGGCCAGCTGTCTCCTTGTCTGTCTGGACGTCTGGCTTCAGGCTGTGTCAGGCAGAGCATGAGTGCCCAAAGCAGCCTATCCAGTTCGGGTACCGTCGAGGCCCGAGCAGGTTGATCCTCATCTGGGTTTTCTGGAGAGCCCCACAGGGAAACGTTTTTCTTCCGTTGGGCAGACACTGGGCTGGGTTGTGGTTCTGGAGTTCCTAGTCCGGAGGGCTTGTTTGCCAAGAGTGTGAGGAAGGAAGTCTGAAAACACAAGCTAGCGTGAGGTTTGGGACCGAGGGCACGGCAGGCCCACTCTGCAGAGGCTGAATTGAGATCTCCTGCACTGAGGTCATGTCAACTATGAGACGTGCCTCAGGCTAGAGTTGTTGTCCAGCATGGCCTCTTCCTGAAGGGTGTGGGGGCTTCATGAGGCCAGAAAGTTTTGCCTACGATGGGATTTGTGAACTGCTCCAAAACTGAAGGTTACCTTCTCCACGACAGTCGAGTCCTATTGGATGGTTCCAAGAGGCCCATATGGAAAGACTCGAGAGCAGGTGTCTAAGCATGGATGCCTGGGAACGCCACCTCATATTCCCACTCTTTAGTCAGGACAAGGCAGGCTCAATCTGTGGGCTGCTGGGTGAGCTACCCAGAGGGGAGAGTTGAAATGGACTCTCCTGAAGATGAGTCCTACTGTGGCTTGGTGGCCTGGGAGACCTTGGAATGTGGAGGTGGCTCAGGGATTCTGCAGGATTCTCCAACATGAGGTGTTTGACACGGCTCCAACAAGGAAACTTCCCATGTGGAGACGAGAGGAGTTCTGTTCCGTGCCTCAGGAAAGCCCCATACCCTGTTCTTCGAACCAAAGCCTCTGAGGAGTGACACCTGGAAACCAAAGCAAGAGTTGAGACTACGGCCTAAAGGCCTGTCCGGCTCAACCTTCTATCTCTGTTGACATCTGTGTGCATGCATTCACGGATGTAGCTGCTCAGCTTGTGTCCGAATGCCCCTGTGAGTCCAGTGAGGCTCCCAGTAGTGGGATGTCCTCGGAGGCTTGAGGTTTCTCATATTCTGGAGGTGTGTGGCCAAAGGAATGGACACAGTTTCCCAGGAGAGAGCAGGCACGGTCCTGTGCTATGGCTCCAGAGGACCCAGCCTAAAGACTGTGTTTGGCAGGGCTGTGGGGACAGATGTCTGTAAAAGCAAACTTGGCTCAGCTAGGGGCCAATGTAATGGCAGGCCTGATCTCTAGTCCGTGAGGGGAGATCCTCTGGAAATCAAAGTAGGGCCAGTGGGAGGCAGTCACTCATGATTTTGTCTCTGGGTGTTGCGTTTACAGTGTCTGGTCAGGGTAGGGGTTGTCTCAGAGGCCGAGGGAGCGGGAATGAAGAGTACTGTTTTCTGCCACAGGGGACCCCCCAGGAGAGGGACTCTAGAGCACAGCAGTGGGTTCCCTCAACTGGAATACACACCATCTAGTTAGTCCTGGGTGCCTATGGGCATGGCAAGCCACATATGCGGGCTCTTGGTCCAGTCTCTGAGAGGTGTTACTTGAATAAGGTACTCTTGCTGAGGGTCACAATGTGTGTTTGTGCCCAAGGCGGCCCTCACGCTTGGGCGTGGCCTCATGGTCCATGCCGTTTTCTCCTACACTGAAGGTTTGACTCACTGTCAGCAGCAAGGTTTCTTGCCATGGGGAAGGAGGGGTTCTGACTTGTGCATCAGGTTCCCCCCTGTAGAGGGATTGGAGATAAGGTCTAGGTTCCGATGACTGAAAACCCAGGTTGGGAATGGATGGTGGCCTAAGGCAGTGGCGGGTCCAATGTGCTGGGTGTGCAGCCAGCTGTGTCGGTGTCTGTTGGAAGGTCTGGGCTCAGGCTATTTGCGACAGAGCATCACTGTTTAAGGTAGCCTATGCAATTGGGGTGTTGCCGAGGGCCAAGCAGTTTGATCCTCATTTGGGGTTTCTGGGCAGCGCCATAGACAATGTTTTTCTCCTGGGAGGCAGGCACAGTGCTTCATTGTGGCCCCAGAATTCCCAGTAGGGAAGGCTTGTGGGCCAGGAGTGTGAGGACGGAAGTCTGAAAACACAAGCTAGTGTGAGGATTGGAGCCAAGGGCAGAGCAGGCCCACTCTGCAGAGGCTGTTTCAAAATCTCCTGCATCTGAAGTCAGGCTGAGGATCAGACGTTGGCTGAGGCTGGAGTATGTGTCCATGATGGCACCTTCATGAAGTGGGGGCCTCATGAGGCCAAGGAAGTTTTCCCACGCTGAGTTTGGAGGTTGCCCCAAACCACAAGGTTTCCTTCTGCGGGACATTCGAGTCCTGTTGCATGCCTCCAGGACATACCATATGGAAGGACTGGAGAGCAGGGTTCGAAGGATGGATCCCTGTACAGCATGCCTCGCATTCCCATTGGCTATTAGCGACAAGATATGTTTGATCTGCTGCCTCTGGAACACGCGACCCAAGGGGCTGAGTTGAAATGGCCTCTCCTGAGGATGCGTCATAATGTGCGTTGGGGTCCATGGAGACCTTGGAATGTGCTGGTTGTTCAGTGGCCCTGCGGAACTCTCCTACCTGAAGTGTTTGATACATCCCAAAAGAAAGCTGCCCATGTGGAGATGAGAGAGGTTTGGTTTGGTGCCTCAGAAAAGCCCCATGTGCAGGTCTGCGAAAACAGTCCTCTGAGAATGGAAACATGGATTTATAGCTAAGGTTCAGATTAGGGCCTGGGGGCCTGTCCATTTCAACCTTCTGTCTCCGGGGACACTGTCTGAGAGTCTAAGTGGAGATAGTTGCTCCGCTGGAGTCAGAGAGCCCCTCTTAGTCCAGGGTGGCCTATAATATTGATGGCCTCAGGGACCTTGGAGCTTTTCCCTAACCTGTAGGGTTGTGGTCAATGGATTGGGCACACTTTCCATGGAGAGGGCAGGCACAATCTTTTGCTGTTTGTTCCAGAGGCCCTAGCCTGGATGTTGTGTGGGTCCAGGCTGTGGGCAAAGAATTCTGAATACACAAACTCAGCTTATGAGTGGCGCCTAGGGTATGGCAGGCCGGATGTACAGCCCGAGAGGGAGCTCCTGGGCCTCTGAAACAAGGGCGAGTGGGAGGCGTTCCTTCAGGCTTTTGTCTCTGGATGTTGTGTCCGGGATAGCCGTGGATTGGAGTGGTGGCCTCAGGTACTGTGGACGAGTATCCCTCTCTGGGTATTTGTCCCAGCTCCCAAGAGTTTGGGGTCATTTTGTGGGAAGGGTGGAGTCGTGTTGTCTGGCTCATGGGTCTCTCCAAGAAAGGGATTCCAGAGCAGAGCTCCAGGTACGGGAGGGGCGACTGGAAAATTCAAACCGTGGTGAGGATTGGGTGCATAGGGGCTTGGCAAGCCCCATATGTGGGCTCTTGGTCCAGGCCCTGACAGGCCTTTCTTTGACATGGGGCTCATGCTGAGGGTCACAGTGTGAATTTGTGCCCAAGCCGCACTCAAGTTTGGGCGTGGCATCAGGGGCCATGAAGGTTTGTCCCACCCTGAAGGTTTGACTCCATGCCAAGAGCAAGCTTGACAGCCATGGGGAAGGAGGAGTTCTGTTTTGTGCTTGCTACACCCAGCTGTGTGGAGAATTGATATAATGTCTAGGTTCAGATATCTGAAAACCAAGGTTAGGATGAGGTGACGGCATAAGACCATGGCGTGTCCGAAGTGCTGGGTGTGCGGCCAGCTGTCTCCTTGTCTGTCTGGACGTCTGGCTTCAGGCTGTGTCAGGCAGAGCATGAGTGCCCAGAGCAGCCTATCCAGTTGGGTACCGTCGAGGCCCGAGCAGGTTGATCCTCATCTGGGTTTTCTGGAGAGCCCCACAGGGAAACGTTTTTCTTCCGTTGGGCAGACACTGGGCTGGGTTTTGGTTCTGGAGTTCCTAGTCCGGAGGGCTTGTTTGCCAGGAGTGTGAGGAAGGAAGTCTGAAAACACAAGCTAACGTGAGGTTTGGGACCGAGGGCACGGCAGGCCCACTCTGCAGTGGCTGAATCGAGTACTCCTGCACTGAGGTCATGTCAACTATGAGACGTGCCTCAGGCTAGAGTTCTTGTCCAGCATGGCCTCTTCCTGAAGGGTGTGGGGGCTTCATGAGGCCAGAAAGTTTTGCCTACGATGGGATTTGTGAACTGCTCCAAAACTGAAGGTTACCTTCTGCACGACAGTCGAGTCCTATTGGATGGTTCCAAGAGGCCCCATATGGAAAGACTCGAGAGCAGGTGTCTAAGCATGGATGCCTGGGGAGGCCACCTCATATTCCCACTCTTTAGTCAGGACAAGGCAGGCTCAATCTGCGGGCTCCTGGGTGAGCTACCCAGAGGGGAGAGTTGAAATGGACTCTCCTGAAGATGAGTCCTACTGTGGCTTGGTGGCCTGGGAGACCTTGGAATGTGGAGGTGGCTCAGGGACTCTGCAGGATTCTCCAACATGAGGTGTTTGACACGGCTCCAACAAGGAAACTTCCCATGTGGAGACGAGAGGAGTTCTGTTCCGTGCCTCAGGAAAGCCCCATACCCTGTTCTTCGAACCAAAGCCTCTGAGGAGTGACACCTGGAAACCAAAGCAAGAGTTGAGACTACGGCCTAAAGGCCTGTCCGGCTCAACCTTCTATCTCTGTTGACATCTGTGTGCATGCATTCATGGACGTAGTTGCTCAGCTTGTGTCCGAATGACCCTGTGAGTCCAGTGAGGATCCCAGTAGTGGGATGTCCTCGGAGGCCTTGAGGTTTCTCATATTCTGGAGGTGTGTGGCCAAAGGAATGGACACAGTTTCCCAGGAGAGAGCAGGCACGGTCCTGTGGTATGGCTCCAGAGGACCCAGCCTAAAGACTGTGTTTGGCAGGGCTGTGGGGACAGATGTCTGTAAAAGCATACTTGGTTCAGCTAGGGGCCAATGTAATGGCAGGCCTGATCTCTAGTCCGTGAGGGGAGATCCTCTGGAAATCAAAGTAGGGCCAGTGGGAGGCAGTCACTCATGATTTTGTCTCTGGGTGTTGCGTTTACAGTGTCTGGTCAGGGTAGGGGTTGTCTCAGAGGCCGAGGGAGTGGGAATGAAGAGTACTGTTTTCTGCCACAGGGGACCCCCCAGGAGAGGGACTCTAGAGCACAGCAGTGGGTTCCCTCAACTGGAATACACACCATCTAGTTAGTCCTGGGTGCCTATGGGCATGGCAAGCCACATATGCGGGCTCTTGGTCCAGTCTCTGATGCGTTACTTGAATAAGGTACTCACGCTGAGGGTCACAATGTGTGTTTGTGCCCAAGGCGGCCCTCACGCTTGGGCGTGGCCTCATGGGCCATGCCGTTTTTTCCTACACTGAAGGTTTGACTCACTGCCAGCAGCAAGGTTTCTTGCCAGGGGGAAGGAGGGGTTCTGACTTGTGCATCAGGTTCCCCCCTGTGCAGGGATTGGAGATAAGGTCTAGGTTCCGATGACTGAAAACCCAGGTTGGGAATGGATGGTGGCCTAAGGCAGTGGCGGGTCCACTGTGCTGGGTGTGCAGCCAGCTGTGTCGGTGTCTGTTGGAAGGTCTGGGCTCAGGCTATTTGCGACAGAGCATCACTGGTTAAGGTAGCCTATGCAATTGGGGTGTTGCCGAGGGCCAAGCAGTTTGATCCTCATTTGGGGTTTCTGGGCAGCGCCATAGACAATGTTTTTCTCCTGGGAGGCAGGCACAGTGCTTCATTGTGGGCCCAGAATTCCCAGTAGGGAGGGCTTGTGGGCCAGGAGTGTGAGGACGGAAGTCTGAAAACACAAGCTAGTGTGAGGATTGGAGCCAAGGGCAGAGCAGGCCCACTCTGCAGAGGCTGAATCAAAATCTCCTGCATCTGAAGTCAGGCTGAGGATCAGACGTTGGCTGAGGCTGGAGTATGTGTCCATGATGGCACCTTCATGAAGTGGGGGCCTCATGAGGCCAAGGAAGTTTTCCCACGCTGAGTTTGGAGGTTGCCCCAAACCACAAGGTTTCTTTCTGCGGGATATTCGAGTCCTGTTGCATGGCTCCAGGACATACCATATGGAAGGACTGGAGAGCAGGGTTCGAAGGATGGATCCCTGTACAGCATGCCTCGCATTCCCATTGGCTATTAGCGACAAGATATGTTTGATCTGCTGCCTCTGGAACACGCGATCCAGGGAGCAGAGTTGAAATGGCCTCTCCTGAGGATGCGTCATAATGTGCGTTTGGGTCCATGGAGACCTTGGAATGTGCTGGTTGTTCAGTGGCCCTGCGGAACTCTCCTACCTGAAGTGTTTGATACATCCCAGTAAGAAAGCTGCCCATGTGGAGATGAGAGAGGTTTGGTTTGGTGCCTCAGAAAAGCCCCATGTGCTGGTCTACGAAAACAGTCCTCTGAGAACGGAAACATGGAAACCAAAGCTAAGGTTCAGATTAGGGCCTGGGGGCCTGTCCATTTCAACCTTCTCTCTCTGGGGACACTGTCTGAGAGTCTAAGTGGAGATAGTTGCTCCGCTGGTGTCAGAGAGCCCCTCTTAGTCCAGGGTGGCCTATACTATTGATGGCCTCAGGGACATTGGAGCTTTTCCCTAACTTGTAGGGTTGTGGTCAATGGATTGGGCACACTTTCCTTGGAGAGGGCAGGCACAATCTTTCGCTGTTTGGTCCAGAGGCCCTAGCCTGGATGTTGTGTGGGTCCAGGCTGTGGGCACAGAAGTCTGAATACACAAACTCAGCTTATGAGTGGCGCCTAGGGTATGGCAGGCCGGATGTACAGCCCGAGAGGGAGCTCCTGGGCCTCTGAAACAAGGGCGAGTGGGAGGCGTTCCTTCAGGCTTTTGTCTCTGGATGTTGTGTCCGGGATAGCCGTGGATAGGAGCGGTGGCCTCAGGTACTGTGGACGAGTATCCCTCTCTGGGGATTTGTCCAAGCTCCCAAGAGTTTGGAGTCATTTTGTGGGAAGGGTGGAGTCGTGTTGTCTGGCTCATGGGTCTCTCCAAGAAAGGGATTCCAGAGCAGAGCTCCAGGTACGGGCGGGGCGACTGGAAAATTCAAACCGTGGTGAGGATTGGGTGCATAGGGGCTTGGCAAGCCCCATATGAGGGCTCTTGGTCCAGGCCCTGACAGGCCTTTCTTTGACATGGGGCTCATGCTGAGGGTCACAGTGTGAATTTGTGCCCAAGCCGCACTCAAGTTTGGGCGTGGCATCAGGGGCCATGAAGGTTTCTCCCACCCTGAAGGTGTGACTCCATGCCAAGAGCAAGCTTGACAGCCATGGGGAAGGAGGAGTTCTGTTTTGTGCTTGCTATACCCAGCTGTGTGGAGAATTGATATAATGTCTAGGTTCAGATATCTGAAAACCAAGGTTAGGATGAGGTGATGTCATAAGACCATGGCGTGTCCGAAGTGCTGTGTGTGCGGCCTGCTCTCTCCTTGTCTGTCTGGACGTCTGGCTTCAGGCTGTGTCAGGCAGAGCATGAGTGCCCAGAGCAGCCTATCCAGTTCGGTTTCTGTCGAGGCCCGAGCAGGTTGATCCTCATCTGGGTTTTCTGGAGAGCCCCACTGGGTAACGTTTTTCTTCCGTTGGGCAGACACTGGGCTGGGTTGTGGTTCTGGAGTTCCTAGTCCGGAGGGATTGTTTGCCAGGAGTGTGAGGAAGGAAGTCTGAAAACACAAGCTAGCGTGAGGTTTGGGACCGAGGGCACGGCAGGCCCACTCTGCAGAGGCTGAATCGAGACCTCCTGCACTGAGGTCATGTCAACTATGAGACGTGCCTCAGGCTAGAGTTCTTGTCCAGCATGGCCTCTTCCTGAAAAGTGTGGGGGCTTCATGAGGCCAGAAAGTTTTGCCTACGATGGGATTTGTGAACTGCTCCAAAACTGAAGGTTACCATCTGCACGGCAGTCGAGTCCTATTGGATGGTTCCAAGAGGCCCCATATGGAAAGACTCGAGAGCAGGTGTCTAAGCATGGATGCCTGGGAACGCCACCTCATATTCCCACTCTTTAGTCAGGACAAGGAAGGCTCAATCTGCGGGCTCCTGGGTGAGCTACCCAGAGGGGAGAGTTGAAATGGACTCTCCTGAAGATGAGTCCTACTGTGGCTTGGTGGCCTGGGAGACCTTGGAATGTGGAGGTGGCTCAGGGACTCTGCAGGATTCTCCAACATGAGGTCTTTGACACGGCTCCAACAAGGAAACTTCCCATGTGGAGACGAGAGGAGTTCTGTTCCGTGCCTCAGGAAAGCCCCATACCCTGTTCTTCGAACCAAAGCCTCTGAGGAGTGACACCTGGAAACCAAAGCAAGAGTTGAGACTACGGCCTAAAGGCCTGTCCGGTTCAACCTTCTATCTCTGTTGACATCTGTGTGCATGCATTCATGGATGTAGCTGCTCAGCTTGTGTCCGAATGCCCCTGTGAGTCCAGTGAGGCTCCCAGTAGTGGGATGTCCTCGGAGGCCTTGAGGTTTCTCATATTCTGGAGGTGTGTGGCCAAAGGAATGGACACAGTTTCCCAGGAGAGAGCAGGCACGGTCCTGTGGTATGGCTCCAGAGGACCCAGCCTAGAGGCTGTGTTTGCCAGGGCTGTGGGGACAGATGTCTGAAAAAGCAAACTTGGCTCAGCTAGGGGCCAATGTAATGGCAGGCCTGATCTCTAGTCCGTGAGGGGAGATCCTCTGGAAATCAAAGTAGGGCAAGTGGGAGGCAGTCACTCAGGATTTTGTCTCTGGGTGTTGCGTTTACAGTGTCCGGTCAGGGTAGGGGTTGTCTCAGAGGCCGAGGAAGAGCCTTCCTCTCGGGGGATTGTCCAATCTCCCAAGTGTTTGTGTTCATTCTGTGGGAATGAAGAGTACTGATTTCTGCCACAGGGGACCCCCCAGGAGAGGGACTCTAGAGCACAGCAGTGGGTTCCCTCAACTGGAATACACACCATCTAATTAGTTCTGGGTGCCTATGGGCATGGGAAGCCACATATGCGGGCTCTTGGTCCTTTCACTGAGAGGCGTTACTTGAATAAGGTACTCAGACTGAGGGTCACAATGTGTGTTTGTGCCCTAGGCGGCCCTCACGCTTGGGCGTGGCCTCATGGGCCATGCCGTTTTCTCCCACACTGAAGGTTTGACTCACTGCCAGCAGCAAGTTTTCTTGCCATGGGGAAGGAGGGGTTCTGACTTGTGCATCAGGTTCCCCCCTGTGCAGGGATTGGAGATAAGGTCTAGGTTCCGATGACTGAAAACCCAGGTTGGGAATGGATGGTGGCCTAAGGCAGTGGCGGGTCCAATGTGCTGGGTGTGCAGCCAGCTGTGTCGGTGTCTGTTGGAAGGTCTTGGCTCAGGCTATTTGCGACAGAGCATCACTGTTTAAGGTAGCCTATGCAATTGGGGTGTTGCCGAGGGCCAAGCAGTTTGATCCTCATTTGGGGTTTCTGGGCAGCGCCATAGACAATGTTTTTCTCCTGGGAGGCAGGCACAGTGCTTCATTGTGGCCCCAGAATTCCCAGTAGGGAGGGTTTGTGGGCCAGGAGTGTGAGGACGGAAGTCTGAAAACACAAGCTAGTGTGAGGATTGGAGCCAAGGGCAGAGCAGGCCCACTCTGCAGGGGCTGAATCAAAATCTCCTGCATCTGAAGTCAGGCTGAGGATCAGACTTTGGCTGAGGCTGGAGTTTGTGTCCATGATGGCACCTTCATGAAGTGGGGGCCTCATGAGGCCAAGGAAGTTTTCCCACGCTGAGTTTGGAGGTTGCCCCAAACCACAAGGTTTCCTTCTGCGGGACATTCGAGTCCTGTTGCATGGCTCCAGGACATACCATATGGAAGGACTGGAGAGCAGGGTTCGAAGGATGGATCCCTGTACAGCATGCCTCGCATTCCCATTGTCTATTAGCGACAAGATATGTTTGATCTGCTGCCTATGGAACACGCGACCCAGGGGGCTGAGTTGAAATGGCCTCTCCTGAGGATGCGTCATAATGTGCGTTTGGGTCCACGGAGACCTTGGAATGTGCTGGTTGTTCAGTGGCCCTGCGGAACTCTCCTACCTGAAGTGTTTGATACATCCCAGTAAGAAAGCTGCCCATGTGGAGATGAGAGAGGTTTGGTTTGGTGCCTCGGAAAAGCCCCATTTGCTGGTCTACGAAAACAGTCCTCTGAGAACGGAAATATGGAAATCAAAGCTAAGGTTCAGATTAGGGCCTGGGGGCCTGTCCATTTCAACCTTCTGTCTCCGGGGACACTGTCTGAGAGTCTAAGTGGAGATAGTTGCTCCGCTGGTGTCAGAGAGCCCCTCTTAGTCCAGGGTGGCCTATACTATTGATGGCCTCAGGGACCTTGGAGCTTTTCCCTAACCTGTAGGGTTGTGGTCAATGGATTGGGCATATTTTCTTTGGAGAGGGCAGGCACAATCTTTCGCTGATTGGTCCAGAGGCCCTAGCCTGGATGTTGTGTGGGTCCAGGCTGTGGGCACAGAAGTCTGAATACACAAACTCAGCTTATGAGTGGAGTCTAGGATATGGCAGGCCGGATGTACAGCCCAAGAGGGAGCTCCTGGGCCTCTGAAACAAGGGCGAGTGGGAGGCGTTCCTTCAGGCTTTTGTCTCTGGATGTTGTGTCCGGGATAGCCGTGGATTGGAGCGGTGGCCTCAGGTACTGTGGACGAGTATCCCTCTCTGGGGATTTGTCCCAGCTCCCAAGAGTTTGGGGTCATTTTGTGGGAAGGGTGGAGTCGTGTTGTCTGGCTCATGGGTCTCTCCAAGAAAGGGATTCCAGAGCAGAGCTCCAGGTACGGGCGGGGCGACTGGAAAATTCAAACCGTGGTGAGGATTGGGTGCATAGGGGCTTGGCAAGCCCCATATGTGGGCTCATGGTCCAGGCCCTGACAGGCCTTTCTTTGACATGGGGCTCATGCTGAGGGTCACAGTGTGAATTTGTGCCCAAGCAGCACTAGAGTTTGGGCGTGGCATCAGGGGCCATGAAGGTTTCTCCCACCCTGAAGGTGTGACTCCATGCCAAGAGCAAGCTTGACAGCCATGGGGAAGGAGGAGTTCTGTTTTGTGCTTGCTATACCCAGCTGTGTGGAGAATTGATATAATGTCTAGGTTCAGATATCTGAAAACCAAGGTTAGGATGAGGTGATGGCATAAGACCATGGCGTGTCCGAAGTGCTGGGTGTGCGGAGAGCTGTCTCCTTGTCTGTCTGGACGTATGGCTTCAGGCTGTGTCAGGCAGAGCATGAGTGCCCAGAGCAGCCTATCCAGTTCGGGTACCGTCGAGGCCCGAGCAGGTTGATCCTCATCTGGGTTTTCTGGAGAGCCCGACAGGGAAACGTTTTTCTTCCGTTGGGCAGACACTGGGCTGGGTTTTGGTTCTGGAGTTCCTAGTCCGGAGGGCTTGTTTGCCAGGAGTGTGAGGAGGAAGTCTGAAAACACAAGCTAGCGTGAGGTTTGGGACCGAGGGCACGGCAGGCCACTCTGCAGAGGCTGAATCGAGATCTCCTGCACTGAGGTCATGTCAACTATGAGACGAGCCTCAGGCTAGAGTTCTTGTCCAGCATGGCCTCTTCCTGAAGGGTGTGAGGGCTTCATGAGGCCATAAATTTTGGCTACGATGGGATTTGTGAACTGCTCGAAAACTGAAGGTTACCTTCTGCACGACAGTCGAGTCCTATTGGATGGTTCCAAGAGGCCCCATATGGAAAGACTCGAGAGCAGGTGTCTAAGCATGGATGCCTGGGAACGCCACCTCATATTCCCACTCTTTAGTCAGGACAAGGCAGGCTCAATCTGCGGGCTCCTGGGTGATCTACCCAGAGGGGAGAGTTGAAATGGACTCTCCTGAAGATGAGTCCTACTGTGGCTTGGTGGCCTGGGAGACCTTGGAATGTGGAGGTGGCTCAGGGACTCTGCAGGATTCTCCAACATGAGGTGATTGACACGGCTCCAAAAAGGAAACTTCCCATGTGGAGACGAGAGGAGTTCTGTTCCGTGCCTCAGGAAAGCCCCATACCCTGTTCTTCGAACCAAAGCCTCTGAGGAGTGACACCTGGAAACCAAAGCAAGAGTTGAGACTACGGCCTAAAGGCCTGTACGGCTCAACCTTCTATCTCTGTTGACATCTGTGTGCATGCATTCATGGGTGTAGCTGCTCAGCTTGTGTCCGAATGCCCCTGTGAGTCCAGTGAGGCTCCCAGTAGTGGGATGTCCTCGGAGGCCTTGAGGTTTCTCATATTCTGGAGGTGTGTGGCCAAAGGAATGGACACAGTTTCCCAGGAGAGAGCAGGCACGGTCCTGTGGTATGGCTCCAGAGGACCCAGCCTAGAGGCTGTGTTTGCCAGGGCTGTGGGGACAGATGTCTGAAAAAGCAAACTTGGCTCAGCTAGGGGCCAATGTAATGGCAGGCCTGATCTCTAGTCCGTGAGGGGAGATCCTCTGGAAATCAAAGTAGGGCAAGTGGGAGGCAGTCACTCAGGATTTTGTCTCTGGGTGTTGCGTTTACAGTGTCCGGTCAGGGTAGGGGTTGTCTCAGAGGCCGAGGAAGAGCCTTCCTCTCGGGGGATTGTCCAAGCTCCCAAGTGTTTGTGTTCATTCTGTGGGAATGAAGAGTACTGTTTTCTGCCACAGGGGACCCCCCAGGAGAGGGACTCTAGAGCACAGCAGTGGGTTCCCTCAACTGGAATACACACCATCTAGTTAGTCCTGGGTGCCTATGGGCATGGCAAGCCACATATGCGGGCTCTTGGTCCAGTCACTGAGAGGCGTTACTTGAATAAGGTACTCACGCTGAGGGACACAATGTGTGTTTGTGCCCAAGGCGGCCCTCACGCTTGGGCGTGGCCTCATGGGCCATGCCGTTTTCTCCTACACTGAAGGTTTGACTCACTGCCAGCAGCAAGGTTTCTTGCCATGGGGTAGGAGGGGTTCTGACTTGTGCATCAGGTTCCCCCCTGTGCAGGGATTGGAGATAAGGTCTAGGTTCCGATGACTGAAAACCCAGGTTGGGAATGGATTTTGGCCTAAAGCAGTGGCGGGTCCAATGTGTTGGGTGTGCAGCCAGCTGTGTCGGTGTCTGTTGGAAGGTCTGGGCTCAGGCTATTTGCGACAGAGCATCACTGGTTAAGGTAGCCTATGCAATTGGGGTGTTGCCGAGGGCCAAGCAGTTTGATCCTCATTTGGGGTTTCTGGGCCACGCCATAGACAATGTTTTTCTCCTGGGAGGCAGGCACAGTGCTTCATTGTGGCCCCAGAATTCCCAGTAGGGAGGGTTTGTGGGCCAGGTGTGTGAGGACGGAAGTCTGAAAACACAAGCTAGTGTGAGGATTGGAGCCAAGGGCAGAACAGGCCCACTCTGCAGAGGCTGAATCAAAATCTCCTGCATCTGAAGTCAGGCTGAGGATCAGACGTTGGCTGAGGCTGGAGTATGTGTCCATGATGGCACCTTCATGAAGTGGGGGCCTCATGATGCCAAGGAAGTTTTCCCACGCTGAGTTTGGAGGTTGCCCCAAACCACAAGGTTTCCTTCTGCGGGACATTCGAGTCCTGTTGCATGGCTGCAGGACATACCTTATGGAAGGACTGGAGAGCAGGGTTCGAAGGTTGGATCCCTGTACAGCATGCCTCGCATTCCCATTGGCTATTAGCGACAAGATATGTTTGATCTTCTGCCTCTGGAACACGCGACCCTGGGGGCTGAGTTGAAATGGCCTCTCCTGAGGATGCGTCATAATGTGCGTTTGGGTCCATGGAGACCTTGGAATGTGCTGGTAGTTCAGTGGCCCTGCGGAACTCTCCTACCTGAAGTGTTTGATACATCCCAGTAAGAAAGCTGCCCATGTGGAGATGAGAGAGGTTTGGTTTGGTGCCTCAGAAAAGCCCCATGTGCTGGTCTACGGAAACAGTCCTCTGAGAACGGAAACATGGAAAACAAAGCTAAGGTTCAGATTAGGGCCTGGGGGCCTGTCCATTTCAACCTTCTGTCTCCGGGGACACTGTCTGAGAGTCTAAGTGGAGATAGTTGCTCCGCTGGTGTCAGAGAGCCCCTCTTAGTCCAGGGTGGCCTATACTATTGATGGCCTCAGGGACCTTGGAGCTTTTCCCTAACCTGTAGGGTTGTGGTCAATGGATTGGGCACACTTTCCTTGGAGAAGGCAGGCACAATCTTTCGCTGTTTGGTCCAGAGGCCCTAGCCTGGATGTTGTGTGGGTCCAGGCTGTGGGCACAGGAGTCTGAATACACAAACTCAGCTTATGAGTGGCGCCTAGGTTATGGCAGGCCGGATGTACAGCCCGAGAGGGAGATCCTGGGCCTCTGAAACAAGGGCGAGTGGGAGGCGTTCCTTCAGGCTTTTGTCTCTGGATGTTGTGTCCGGGATAGCCGTGGATTAGAGCGGTGGCCTCAGGTACTGTGGACGAGTATCCCTCTCTGGGGATTTGTCCCAGCTCCCAAGAGTTTGGGGTCATTTTGTGGGAAGGGTGGAGTCGTGTTGTCTGGCTCATGGGTCTCTCCAAGAAAGGAATTCCAGAGCAGAGCTCCAGGTACGGGCGGGGCGACTGGAAAATTCAAACCGTGGTGAGGATTGGGTGCATAGGGGCTTGGCAAGCCCCATATGTGGGCTCTTGGTCCAGGCCCTGACAGGCCTTTCTTTGACATGGGGCTCATGCTGAGGGTCACAGTGTGAATTTGTGCCCAAGCAGCACTAGAGTTTGGGCGTGGCATCAGGGGCCATGAAGGTTTCTCCCACCCTGAAGGTGTGACTCCATGCCAAGAGCAAGCTTGACAGCCATGGGGAAGGTGGAGTTCTGTTTTGTGCTTGCTATACCCAGCTGTGAGGAGAATTGATATAATGTCTAGGTTCAGATATCTGAAACCCAAGGTTAGGATGAGGTGACGGCATAAGACCATGGCGTGTCCGAAGTGCTGGGTGTGCGGCCAGCTGTCTCCTTGTCTGTCTGGACGTCTGGCTTCAGGCTGTGTCAGGCAGAGCATGAGTGCCCAGAGCAGCCTATCCAGTTCGGGTACCGTCGAGGCCCGAGCAGGTTGATCCTCATCTGGGTTTTCTGGAGAGCCCCACAGGGAAACGTTTTTCTTCCGTTGGGCAGACACTGGGCTGGGTTGTGGTTCTGGAGTTCCTAGTCCGGAGGGCTTGTTTGCCAGGAGTGTGAGGAAGGAAGTCTGAAAACACAAGCTAGCGTGAGGTTTGGGACCGAGGGCACGGCAGGCCCACTCTGCAGAGGCTGAATCGAGATCTCCTGCACTGAGGTCATGTCAACTATGAGACGTGCCTCAGGCTAGAGTTTTTGTCCAGCATGGCCTCTTCCTGAAGGGTGTGGGGGCTTCATGAGGCCAGAAAGTTTTGCCTACGATGGGGTTTGTGACCTGCTCCAAAACTGAAGGTTACCTTCTGCACGACAGTCGAGTCCTATTGGATGGTTCCAAGAGGCCCCATATGGAAAGACTCGAGAGCAGGTGTCTAAGCATGGATGCCTGGGAACGCCACCTCATATTCCCACTCTTTAATCAGGACAAGGCAGGCTCAATCTGCGGGCTGCTGGGTGAGCTACCCAGAGGGGAGAGTTGAAATGGACTCTCCTGAAGATGAGTTTGGGGTCATTTTGTGGGAAGGGTGGAGTCGTGTTGTCTGGCTCATGGGTCTCTCCAAGAAAGGAATTCCAGAGCAGAGCTCCAGGTACGGGCGGGGCGACTGGAAAATTCAAACCGTGGTGAGGATTGGGTGCATAGGGGCTTGGCAAGCCCCATATGTGGGCTCTTGGTCCAGGCCCTGACAGGCCTTTCTTTGACATGGGGCTCATGCTGAGGGTCACAGTGTGAATTTGTGCCCAAGCAGCACTAGAGTTTGGGCGTGGCATCAGGGGCCATGAAGGTTTCTCCCACCCTGAAGGTGTGACTCCATGCCAAGAGCAAGCTTGACAGCCATGGGGAAGGTGGAGTTCTGTTTTGTGCTTGCTATACCCAGCTGTGAGGAGAATTGATATAATGTCTAGGTTCAGATATCTGAAACCCAAGGTTAGGATGAGGTCCAATGTGCTGGGTGTGCAGCCAGCTGTGTCGGTGTCTGTTGGTAGGTCTGGGCTCAGGCTATTTGCGACAGATCATCACTGGTTAAGGTAGCCTATGCAATTGGGGTGTTGCCAAGGGCCAAGCAGTTTGATCCTCATTTGGGGTATCCGGGCAGTGCCATAGACAATGTTTTTCTCCTGGGAGGCAGGCACAGTGCTTCATTGTGGCCCCAGAATTCCCAGTAGGGAGGGTTTGTGGGCCAGGTGTGTCAGGACGGAAGTCTGAAAACACAAGCTAGTGTGAGGATTGGAGCCAAGGGCAGAGCAGGCCCACTCTGCAGAGGCTGAATCTAAATCTCCTGCATCTGAATTCAGGCTGAGGATCAGACTTTGGCTGAGGCTGGAGTATGTGTCCATGATGGCACCTTCATGAAGTGGGGGCCTCATGAGGCCAAGGAAGTTTTCCCACGCTGAGTTTGGAGGTTGCCCCAAACCACAAGGTTTCCTTCTGCGGGACATTCGAGTCCTGTTGCATGGCTACAGGACATACCATATGGAAGGACTGGAGAGCAGAGTTCGAAGGATGGATCCCTGTACAGCATGCCTCGCATTCCCATTGGCTATTAGCGACAAGATATGTTTGATCTGCTGCCTCTGGAACACGCGACCCAGGGGGCTGAGTTGAAATGGCCTCTCCTGAGGATGCGTCATAATGTGCGTTTGGGTCCATGGAGACCTTGGAATGTGCTGGTAGTTCAGTGGCACTGCGGAACTCTCCTACCTGAAGTGTTTGATACATCCCAGTAAGAAAGCTGCCCATGTGGAGATGAGAGAGGTTTGGTTTGGTGCCTCAGAAAAGCCCCATGTGCTGGTCTACGGAAACAGTCCTCTGAGAACGGAAACATGGAAACCAAAGCTAAGGTTCAGATTAGGGCCTGTGGGCCTGTCCATTTCAACCTTCTGTCTCTGGGGACACTGTCTGAGAGTCTAAGTGGAGATAGTTGCTCCGCTGGTGTCAGAGAGCCCCTCTTAGTCCAGGGTGGCCTATACTATTGATGGCCTCAGGGACCTTGGAGCTTTTCCCTAACCTGTAGGGTTGTGGTCAATGGATTGGGCACACTTTCCTTGGAGAGGGCAGGCACAATCTTTCGCTGTTTGGTCCAGAGGCCCTAGCCTGGATGTTGTGTGGGTCCAGGCTGTGGGCACAGAAGTCTGAATACACAAACTCATCTTATGAGTGGCGCCTAGGGTATGGCAGGCCGGATGTACAGCCCGAGAGGGAGCTCCTGGGCCTCTGAAACAAGGGCGAGTGGGAGGCGTTCCTTCAGGCTTTTGTCTCTGGATGTTGTGTCCGGGATAGCCGTGGATTGGAGTGGTGGCCTCAGGTACTGTGGACGAGTATCCCTCTCTGGGGATTTGTCCCAGCTCCCAAGAGTTTGGGGTCATTTTGTGGGAAGGGTGGAGTCGTGTTGTCTGGCTCATGGGTCTCTCCAAGAAAGGGATTCCAGAGCAGAGCTCCAGGTACGGGCGGGGCGACTGGAAAATTCAAACCGTGGTGAGGATTGGGTGCATAGGGGCTTGGCAAGCCCCATATGTGGGCTCTTGGTCCAGGCCCTGACAGGCCTTTCTTTGACATGGGGCTCATGCTGAGGGTCACATTGTGAATTTGTGCCCAAGCAGCACTCAAGTTTGGGCGTGGCATCAGGGGCCATGAAGGTTTCTCCCACCCTGAAGGTGTGACTCCATGCCAAGAGCAAGCTTGACAGCCATGGGGAAGGAGGAGTTCTGTTTTGTGCTTGCTATACCCAGCTGTGTGGAGAATTGATATAATGTCTAGGTTCAGATATCTGAAAACCAAGGTTAGGATGAGGTGACGGCATAAGACCATGGCCTGTCCCAAGTGCTGGGTGTGCGGCCAGCTGTCTCCTTGTCTGTCTGGACGTCTGGCTTCAGGCTGTGTCAGGCAGAGCATGAGTGCCCAGAGCAGCCTATCCAGTTCGGGTACCGTCGAGGCCCGAGCAGGTTGATCCTCATCTGGGTTTTCTGGAGAGCCCCACAGGGAAACGTTTTTCTTCCGTTGGGCAGACACTGGGCTGGGTTGTGGTTCTGGAGTTCCTGGTCCGGAGGGCTTGTTTGCCAGGAGTGTGAGGAAGGAAGTCTGAAAACACAAGCTAGCGTGAGGTTTGGGACCGAGGGCAAGGCAGGCCCACTCTGCAGAGGCTGAATCGAGATCTCCTGCACTGAGGTCATGTCAACTATGAGACGTGCCTCAGGCTAGAGTTTTTGTCCAGCATGGCCTCTTCCTGTAGGGTGTGGGGGCTTCATGAGGCCAGAAAGTTTTGCCTACGATGGGATTTGTGAACTGCTCCAAAACTGAAGGTTACCTTCTGCACGACAGTCGAGTCCTATTGGATGGTTCCAAGAGGCCCCATATGGAAAGACCCGAGAGCAGGTGTCTAAGCATGGATGCCTGGGACGCCACCTCATATTCCCACTCTTTAATCAGGACAAGGCAGGCTCAATCTGCGGGCTGCTGGGTGAGCTACCCAGAGGGGAGAGTTGAAATGGACTCTCCTGAAGATGAGTCCTACTGTGGCTTGGTGGCCTGGGAGACCTTGGAATGTGGAGGTGGCTCAGGGACTCTGCAGGATTCTCCAAAATGAGGTGTTTGACACGGCTCCAACAAGGAAACTTCCCATGTGGAGACGAGAGGAGTTCTGTTCCGTGCCTCAGGAAAGCCCCATACCCTGTTCTTCGAACCCAAGCCTCTGAGGAGTGACACCTGGAAACCAAAGCAAGAGTTGAGACTACGGCCTAAAGGCCTGTCCGGCTCAACCTTCTATCTCTGTTGACATCTGTGTGCATGCATTCATGGATGTAGCTGCTCAGCTTGTGTCCGAATGCCCCTGTGAGTCCAGTGAGGCTCCCATTAGTGGGATGTCCTCGGATGCCTTGAGGTTTCTCATATTCTGGAGGTGTGTGGCCAAAGGAATGAACACAGTTTCCCAGGAGAGAGCAGGCACGGTCCTGTGGTATGGCTCCAGAGGACCCAGCCTAGAGGCTGTGTTTGCCAGGGCTGTGGGGACAGATGTCTGAAAAAGCAAACTTGGCTCAGCTAGGGGCCAATGTAATGGCAGGCCTGATCTCTAGTCCGCGAGGGGAGATCCTCTGGAAATCAAAGTAGGGCAAGTGGGAGGCAGTCACTCAGGATTTTGTCTCTGGGTGTTGCGTTTACAGTGTCCGGTCAGGGTAGGGGTTGTCTCAGAGGCCGAGGAAGAGCCTTCCTCTCGGGGGATTGTCCAAGCTCCCAAGTGTTTGTGTTCATTCTGTGGGAATGAAGAGTACTGTTTTCTGCCACAGGGGACCCCCCAGGAGAGGGACTCTAGAGCACAGCAGTGGGTTCCCTCAACTGGAATACACACCATCTAGTTAGACCTGGGTGCCTATGGGCATGGCAAGCCACATATGCGGGCTCTTGGTCCAGTCACTGAGAGGCGTTACTTGAATAAGGTACTCACGCTGAGGGTCACAATGTGTGTTTGTGCCCAAGGCGGCCCTCTCGCTTGGGCGTGGCCTCATGGTCCATGCCGTTTTCTCCTACACTGAAGGTTTGACTCACTGCCAGCAGCAAGGTTTCTTGCCAGGGGGAAAAAGGGGTTCTGACTTGTGCATCAGGTTCCCCCCTGTGCAGGGATTGGAGATAAGGTCTAGGTTCCGATGACTGAAAACCCAGGTTGGGAATGGATGGTGGCCTAAGGCAGTGGCTGGTCCAATGTGCTGGGTGTGCAGCCAGCTGTGTCGGTGTCTGTTGGAAGGTCTGGGCTCAGGCTATTTGCGACAGAGCATCACTGGTTAAGGTAGCCTATGCAATTGGGGTGTTGCCGAGGGCCAAGCAGTTTGATCTTCATTTGGGGATTCTCGGCAGCGCCATAGACAATGTTTTTCTCCTGGGAGGCAGGCACAGTGCTTCATTGTGGCCCCAGAATTCCCAGTAGGGAGGGCTTGTGGGCCAGGAGTGTGAGGACGGAAGTCTGAAAACACAAGCTAGTGTGAGGATTGGAGCCAAGGGCAGAGCAGGCCCACTCTGCAGAGGCTGAATCAAAATCTCCTGCATCTGAAGTCAGCCTGAGGATCAGACGTTGGCTGAGGCTGGAGTATGTGTCCATGATGGCACCTTCATGAAGTGGGGGCCTCATGAGGCCAAGGAAGTTTTCCCACGCTGAGTTTGGAGGTTGCCCCAAACCACAAGGTTTCCTTCTGCGGGACATTCGAGTCCTGTTGCATGGCTCAAGGACATACCATATGGAAGGAGTGGAGAGCAGGGTTCGAAGGATGGATCCCTGTACAGCATGCCTCGTATTCCCATTGTCTATTAGCGACAAGATATGTTTGATCTGCTGCCTCTGGAACACGCGACCCAGGGGGCTGAGTTGAAATGGCCTCTCCTGAGGATGCGTCATAATGTGCGTTTGGGTCCATGGAGACCTTGGAATGTGCTGGTTGTTCAGTCGCCCTGCGGAACAATCCTACCTGAAGTGTTTGATACATCCCAGTAAGAAAGCTGCCCATGTGGAGATGAGAGAGGTTTGGTTTGGTGCCTCAGAAAAGCCCCATGTGCTGGTCTACGGAAACAGTCCTCTGAGAACGGAAACATGGAAACCAAAGCTAAGGTTCAGATTAGGGCCTGTGGGCCTGTCCATTTCAACCTTCTGTCTCTGGGGACACTGTCTGAGAGTCTAAGTGGAGATAGTTGCTCCGCTGGTGTCAGAGAGCCCCTCTTAGTCCAGGGTGGCCTATACTATTGATGGCCTCAGGGACCTTGGAGCTTTTCCCTAACCTGTAGGGTTGTGGTCAATGGATTGGGCACACTTTCCTTGGAGAGGGCAGGCACAATCTTTCGCTGTTTGGTCCAGAGGCCCTAGCCTGGATGTTGTGTGGGTCCAGGCTGCGGGCACAGGTGTCTGAATACACAAAATCAGCTTATGATTGGCGCCTAGGGTATGGCAGGCCGGATGTACAGCCCGAGAGGAGCTCCTGGGCCTCTGAAACAAGGGCGAGTGGGAGGCGTTCCTTCAGGCTTTTGTCTCTGGATGTTGTGTCCGGGATAGCCGTGGATTGGAGCGGTGGCCTCAGGTACTGTGGACGAGTATCCCTCTCTGGGGATTTGTCCCAGCTCCCAAGAGTTTGGGGTCATTTTGTGGGAAGGGTGGAGTCGTGTTGTCTGGCTCATGGGTCTCTCCAAGAAAGGGATTCCAGAGCAGAGCTCCAGGTACGGGCGGGGCGACTGGAAAATTCAAACCGTGGTGAGGATTGGGTGCATAGGGGCTTGGCAAGCCCCATATGTGGGCTCTTGGTCCAGGCCCTGACAGGCCTTTCTTTGACATGGGGCTCATGCTGAGGGTCACAGTGTGAATTTGTGCCCAAGCAGCACTCAAGTTTGGGCGTGGCATCAGGGGCCATGAAGGTTTCTCCCACCCTGAAGGTGTGACTCCATGCCAAGAGCAAGCTTGACAGCCATGGGGAAGGAGGAGTTCTGTTTTGTGCTTGCTATACCCAGCTGAGTGGAGAATTGATATAATGTCTAGGTTCAGATATCTGAAAACCAAGGTTAGGATGAGGTGACGGCATAAGTCCATGGCGTGTCCCAAGTGCTGGGTGTGCGGCCAGCTGTCTCCTTGTCTGTCTGGACGTCTGGCTTCAGGCTGTGTCAGGCAGAGCATGAGTGCCCAGAGCAGCCTATCCAGTTCGGGTACCGTCGAGGCCCGAGCAGGTTGATCCTCATCTGGGTTTTCTGGAGAGCCCCACAGGGAAACGTTTTTCTTCCGTTGGGCAGACACTGGGCTGGGTTGTGGTTCTGGAGTTCCTGGTCCGGAGGGCTTGTTTGCCAGGAGTGTGAGGAAGGAAGTCTGAAAACACAAGCTAGCGTGAGGTTTGGGCCCGAGGGCACGGCAGGCCCACTCTGCAGAGGCTGAATCGAGATCTCCTGCACTGAGGTCATGTCAACTATGAGACGTGCCTCAGGCTAGAGTTTTTGTCCAGCATGGCCTCTTCCTGTAGGGCGTGGGGGCTTCATGAGGCCAGAAAGTTTTGCCTACGATGGGATTTGTGAACTGCTCCAAAACTGAAGGTTACCTTCTGCACGACAGTCGAGTCCTATTGGATGGTTCCAAGAGGCCCCATATGGAAAGACTCGAGAGCAGGTGTCTAAGCATGGATGCCTGGGAACGCCACATCATATTCCCACTCTTTAGCCAGGACAAGGCAGGCTCAATCTGCGGGCTGCTGGGTGAGCAACCCAGAGGGGAGAGTTGAAATGGACTCTCCTGAAGATGAGACCTACTGTGGCTTGGTGGCCTGGGAGACCTTGGAATGTGGAGGTGGCTCAGGGACTCTGCAGGATTCTCCAACATGAGGTGTTTGACACGGCTCCAACAAGGAAACTTCCCATGTGGAGACGAGAGGAGTTCTGTTCCGTGCCTCAGGAAAGCCCCATACCCTGTTCTTCGAACCCAAGCCTCTGAGGAGTGACACCTGGAAACCAAAGCAAGAGTTGAGACTACGGCCTAAAGGCCTGTCCGGCTCAACCTTCTATCTCTGTTGACATCTGTGTGCATGCATTCATGGATGTAGCTGCTCAGCTTGTGTCCGAATGCCCCTGTGAGTCCAGTGAGGCTCCCAGTAGTGGGATGTCCTCGGAGGCCTTGAGGTTTCTCATATTCTGGAGGTGTGTGGCCAAAGGAATGGACACAGTTTCCCAGGAGAGAGCAGGCACGGTCCTGTGGTATGGCTCCAGAGGACCCAGCCTAGAGGCTGTGTTTGCCAGGGCTGTGGGGACAGATGTCTGAAAAAGCAAACTTGGCTCAGCTAGGGGCCAATGTAATGGCAGGCCTGATCTCTAGTCCGTGAGGGGAGATCCTCTGGAAATCAAAGTAGGGCAAGTGGGAGGCAGTCTCTCAGGATTTTGTCTCTGGGTGTTGCGTTTACAGAGTCCGGTCAGGGTAGGGGTTGTCTCAGAGGCCGAGGAAGAGCCTTCCTCTCGGGGGATTGTCCAAGCTCCCAAGTGTTTGTGTTCATTCTGTGGGAATGAAGAGTACTGTTTTCTGCCACAGGGGACCCCCCAGGAGAGGGACTCTAGAGCACAGCAGTGGGTTCCCTCAACTGGAATACACACCATCTAGTTAGACCTGGGTGCCTATGGGCATGGCAAGCCACATATGCGGGCTCTTGGTCCAGTCACTGAGAGGCGTTACTTGAATAAGGTACTCACGCTGAGGGTCACAATGTGTGTTTGTGCCCAAGGCGGCCCTCTCGCTTGGCCGTGGCCTCATGGTCCATGCCGTTTTCTCCTACACTGAAGGTTTGACTCACTGCCAGCAGCAAGGTTTCTTGCCAGGGGGAAAAAGGGGTTCTGACTTGTGCATCAGGTTCCCCCCTGTGCAGGGATTGGAGATAAGGTCTAGGTTCCGATGACTGAAAACCCAGGTTGGGAATGGATGGTGGCCTAAGGCAGTGGCTGGTCCAATGTGCTGGGTGTGCAGCCAGCTGTGTCGGTGTCTGTTGGAAGGTCTGGGCTCAGGCTATTTGCGACAGAGCATCACTGGTTAAGGTAGCCTATGCAATTGGGGTGTTGCCGAGGGCCAAGCAGTTTGATCTTCATTTGGGGATTCTCGGCAGCGCCATAGACAATGTTTTTCTCCTGGGAGGCAGGCACAGTGCTTCATTGTGGCCCCAGAATTCCCAGTAGGGAGGGCTTGTGGGCCAGGAGTGTGAGGACGGAAGTCTGAAAACACAAGCTAGTGTGAGGATTGGAGCCAAGGGCAGAGCAGGCCCACTCTGCAGAGGCTGAATCAAAATCTCCTGCATCTGAAGTCAGCCTGAGGATCAGACGTTGGCTGAGGCTGGAGTATGTGTCCATGATGGCACCTTCATGAAGTGGGGGCCTCATGAGGCCAAGGAAGTTTTCCCACGCTGAGTTTGGAGGTTGCCCCAAACCACAAGGTTTCCTTCTGCGGGACATTCGAGTCCTGTTGCATGGCTCAAGGACATACCATATGGAAGGACTGGAGAGCAGGGTTCGAAGGATGGATCCCTGTACAGCATGCCTCGTATTCCCATTGTCTATTAGCGACAAGATATGTTTGATCTGCTGCCTCTGGAACACGCGACCCAGGGGGCTGAGTTGAAATGGCCTCTCCTGAGGATGCGTCATAATGTGCGTTTGGGTCCATGGAGACCTTGGAATGTGCTGGTTGTTCAGTCGCCCTGCGGAACAATCCTACCTGAAGTGTTTGATACATCCCAGTAAGAAAGCTGCCCATGTGGAGATGAGAGAGGTTTGGTTTGGTGCCTCAGAAAAGCCCCATGTGCTGGTCTACGGAAACAGTCCTCTGAGAACGGAAACATGGAAACCAAAGCTAAGGTTCAGATTAGGGCCTGTGGGCCTGTCCATTTCAACCTTCTGTCTCTGGGGACACTGTCTGAGAGTCTAAGTGGAGATAGTTGCTCCGCTGGTGTCAGAGAGCCCCTCTTAGTCCAGGGTGGCCTATACTATTGATGGCCTCAGGGACCTTGGAGCTTTTCCCTAACCTGTAGGGTTGTGGTCAATGGATTGGGCACACTTTCCTTGGAGAGGGCAGGCACAATCTTTCGCTGTTTGGTCCAGAGGCCCTAGCCTGGATGTTGTGTGGGTCCAGGCTGCGGGCACAGGTGTCTGAATACACAAAATCAGCTTATGATTGGCGCCTAGGGTATGGCAGGCCGGATGTACAGCCCGAGAGGAGCTCCTGGGCCTCTGAAACAAGGGCGAGTGGGAGGCGTTCCTTCAGGCTTTTGTCTCTGGATGTTGTGTCCGGGATAGCCGTGGATTGGAGCGGTGGCCTCAGGTACTGTGGACGAGTATCCCTCTCTGGGGATTTGTCCCAGCTCCCAAGAGTTTGGGGTCATTTTGTGGGAAGGGTGGAGTCGTGTTGTCTGGCTCATGGGTCTCTCCAAGAAAGGGATTCCAGAGCAGAGCTCCAGGTACGGGCGGGGCGACTGGAAAATTCAAACCGTGGTGAGGATTGGGTGCATAGGGGCTTGGCAAGCCCCATATGTGGGCTCTTGGTCCAGGCCCTGACAGGCCTTTCTTTGACATGGGGCTCATGCTGAGGGTCACAGTGTGAATTTGTGCCCAAGCAGCACTCAAGTTTGGGCGTGGCATCAGGGGCCATGAAGGTTTCTCCCACCCTGAAGGTGTGACTCCATGCCAAGAGCAAGCTTGACAGCCATGGGGAAGGAGGAGTTCTGTTTTGTGCTTGCTATACCCAGCTGAGTGGAGAATTGATATAATGTCTAGGTTCAGATATCTGAAAACCAAGGTTAGGATGAGGTGACGGCATAAGTCCATGGCGTGTCCCAAGTGCTGGGTGTGCGGCCAGCTGTCTCCTTGTCTGTCTGGACGTCTGGCTTCAGGCTGTGTCAGGCAGAGCATGAGTGCCCAGAGCAGCCTATCCAGTTCGGGTACCGTCGAGGCCCGAGCAGGTTGATCCTCATCTGGGTTTTCTGGAGAGCCCCACAGGGAAACGTTTTTCTTCCGTTGGGCAGACACTGGGCTGGGTTGTGGTTCTGGAGTTCCTGGTCCGGAGGGCTTGTTTGCCAGGAGTGTGAGGAAGGAAGTCTGAAAACACAAGCTAGCGTGAGGTTTGGGCCCGAGGGCACGGCAGGCCCACTCTGCAGAGGCTGAATCGAGATCTCCTGCACTGAGGTCATGTCAACTATGAGACGTGCCTCAGGCTAGAGTTTTTGTCCAGCATGGCCTCTTCCTGTAGGGCGTGGGGGCTTCATGAGGCCAGAAAGTTTTGCCTACGATGGGATTTGTGAACTGCTCCAAAACTGAAGGTTACCTTCTGCACGACAGTCGAGTCCTATTGGATGGTTCCAAGAGGCCCCATATGGAAAGACTCGAGAGCAGGTGTCTAAGCATGGATGCCTGGGAACGCCACATCATATTCCCACTCTTTAGCCAGGACAAGGCAGGCTCAATCTGCGGGCTGCTGGGTGAGCAACCCAGAGGGGAGAGTTGAAATGGACTCTCCTGAAGATGAGACCTACTGTGGCTTGGTGGCCTGGGAGACCTTGGAATGTGGAGGTGGCTCAGGGACTCTGCAGGATTCTCCAACATGAGGTGTTTGACACGGCTCCAACAAGGAAACTTCCCATGTGGAGACGAGAGGAGTTCTGTTCCGTGCCTCAGGAAAGCCCCATACCCTGTTCTTCGAACCCTAGCCTCTGAGGAGTGACACCTGGAAACCAAAGCAAGAGTTGAGACTACGGCCTAAAGGCCTGTCCGGCTCAACCTTCTATCTCTGTTGACATCTGTGTGCATGCATTCATGGATGTAGCTGCTCAGCTTGTGTCCGAATGCCCCTGTGAGTCCAGTGAGGCTCCCAGTAGTGGGATGTCCTCGGAGGCCTTGAGGTTTCTCATATTCTGGAGGTGTGTGGCCAAAGGAATGGACACAGTTTCCCAGGAGAGAGCAGGCACGGTCCTGTGGTATGGCTCCAGAGGACCCAGCCTAGAGGCTGTGTTTGCCAGGGCTGTGGGGACAGATGTCTGAAAAAGCAAACTTGGCTCAGCTAGGGGCCAATGTAATGGCAGGCCTGATCTCTAGTCCGTGAGGGGAGATCCTCTGGAAATCAAAGTAGGGCAAGTGGGAGGCAGTCTCTCAGGATTTTGTCTCTGGGTGTTGCGTTTACAGTGTCCGGTCAGGGTAGGGGTTGTCTCAGAGGCCGAGGAAGAGCCTTCCTCTCGGGGGATTGTCCAAGCTCCCAAGTGTTTGTGTTCATTCTGTGGGAATGAAGAGTACTGTTTTCTGCCACAGGGGACCCCCCAGGAGAGGGACTCTAGAGCACAGCAGTGGGTTCCCTCAACTGGAATACACACCATCTAGTTAGACCTGGGTGCCTATGGGCATGGCAAGCCACATATGCGGGCTCTTGGTCCAGTCACTGAGAGGCGTTACTTGAATAAGGTACTCACGCTGAGGGTCACAATGTGTGTTTGTGCCCAAGGCGACCCTCTCGCTTGGCCGTGGCCTCATGGTCCATGCAGTTTTCTCCTACACTGAAGGTTTGACTCACTGCCAGCAGCAAGGTTTCTTGCCAGGGGGAAAGAGGGGTTCTGACTTGTGCATCAGGTTCCCCCCTGTGCAGGGATTGGAGATAAGGTCTAGGTTCCGATGACTGAAAACTCAGGTTGGGAATGGATGGTGGCCTAAGGCAGTGGCGGGTCCAATGTGCTGGGTGTGCAGCCAGCTGTGTCGGTGTCTGTTGGAAGGTATGGGCTCAGGCTATTTGCGACAGAGCATCACTGGTTAAGGTAGCCTATGCAATTGGGGTGTTGCCGAGGGCCAAGCAGTTTGATCTTCATTTGGGGATTCTCGGCAGCGCCATAGACAATGTTTTTCTCCTGGGAGGCAGGCACAGTGCTTCATTGTGGCCCCAGAATTCCCAGTAGGGAGGGTTTGTGGGCCAGGAGTGTGAGGACGGAAGTCTGAAAACACAAGCTAGTGTGAGGATTGGAGCCAAGGGCAGAGCAGGCCCACTCTGCAGAGGCTGAATCAAAATCTCCTGCATCTGAAGTCAGGCTGAGGATCAGACGTTGGCTGAGGCTGGAGTATGTGTCCATGATGGCACCTTCATGAAGTGGGGGCCTCATGAGGCCAAGGAAGTTTTCCCACGCTGAGTTTGGAGGTTGCCCCAAACCACAAGGTTTCCTTCTGCGGGACATTCGAGTCCTGTTGCATGGCTCAAGGACATACCATACGGAAGGACTGGAGAGCAGGGTTCGAAGGATGGATCCCTGTACAGCATGCCTCGTATTCCCATTGTCTATTAGCGACAAGATATGTTTGATCTTCTGCCTCTGGAACACGCGACCCAGGGGGCTGAGTTGAAATGGCCTCTCCTGAGGATGCGTCATAATGTGCGTTTGGGTCCATGGAGACCTTGGAATGTGCTGGTTGTTCAGTGGCCCTGCGGAACAATCCTACCTGAAGTGTTTGATACATCCCAGTAAGAAAGCTGCCCATGTGAAGATGAGAGATGTTTGGTTTTGTGCCTCAGAAAAGCCCCATGTGCTGGTCTACGGAAACAGTCCTCTGAGAACGGAAACATGGAAACCAAAGCTAAGGTTCAGATTAGGGCCTGTGGGCCTGTCCATTTCAACCTTCTGTCTCTGGGGACACTGTCTGAGAGTCTAAGTGGAGATAGTTGCTCCGCTGGTGTCAGAGAGCCCCTCTTAGTCCAGGGTGGCCTATACTATTGATGGCCTCAGGGACCTTGGAGCTTTTCCCTAACCTGTAGGGTTGTGGTCAATGGATTGGGCACACTTTCCTTGGAGAGGGCAGGCACAATCTTTCGCTGTTTGGTCCAGAGGCCCTAGCCTGGATGTTGTGTGGGTCCAGGCTGCGGGCACAGGTGTCTGAATACACAAAATCAGCTTATGATTGGCGCCTAGGGTATGGCAGGCCGGATGTACAGCCCGAGAGGAGCTCCTGGGCCTCTGAAACAAGGGCGAGTGGGAGGCGTTCCTTCAGGCTTTTGTCTCTGGATGTTGTGTCCGGGATAGCCGTGGATTGGAGCGGTGGCCTCAGGTACTGTGGACGAGTATCCCTCTCTGGGGATTTGTCCCAGCTCCCAAGAGTTTGGGGTCATTTTGTGGGAAGGGTGGAGTCGTGTTGTCTGGCTCATGGGTCTCTCCAAGAAAGGGATTCCAGAGCAGAGCTCCAGGTACGGGCGGGGCGACTGGAAAATTCAAACCGTGGTGAGGATTGGGTGCATAGGGGCTTGGCAAGCCCCATATGTGGGCTCTTGGTCCAGGCCCTGACAGGCCTTTCTTTGACATGGGGCTCATGCTGAGGGTCACAGTGTGAATTTGTGCCCAAGCAGCACTCAAGTTTGGGCGTGGCATCAGGGGCCATGAAGGTTTCTCCCACCCTGAAGGTGTGACTCCATGCCAAGAGCAAGCTTGACAGCCATGGGGAAGGAGGAGTTCTGTTTTGTGCTTGCTATACCCAGCTGAGTGGAGAATTGATATAATGTCTAGGTTCAGATATCTGAAAACCAAGGTTAGGATGAGGTGACGGCATAAGTCCATGGCGTGTCCCAAGTGCTGGGTGTGCGGCCAGCTGTCTCCTTGTCTGTCTGGACGTCTGGCTTCAGGCTGTGTCAGGCAGAGCATGAGTGCCCAGAGCAGCCTATCCAGTTCGGGTACCGTCGAGGCCCGAGCAGGTTGATCCTCATCTGGGTTTTCTGGAGAGCCCCACAGGGAAACGTTTTTCTTCCGTTGGGCAGACACTGGGCTGGGTTGTGGTTCTGGAGTTCCTGGTCCGGAGGGCTTGTTTGCCAGGAGTGTGAGGAAGGAAGTCTGAAAACACAAGCTAGCGTGAGGTTTGGGCCCGAGGGCACGGCAGGCCCACTCTGCAGAGGCTGAATCGAGATCTCCTGCACTGAGGTCATGTCAACTATGAGACGTGCCTCAGGCTAGAGTTTTTGTCCAGCATGGCCTCTTCCTGTAGGGCGTGGGGGCTTCATGAGGCCAGAAAGTTTTGCCTACGATGGGATTTGTGAACTGCTCCAAAACTGAAGGTTACCTTCTGCACGACAGTCGAGTCCTATTGGATGGTTCCAAGAGGCCCCATATGGAAAGACTCGAGAGCAGGTGTCTAAGCATGGATGCCTGGGAACGCCACATCATATTCCCACTCTTTAGCCAGGACAAGGCAGGCTCAATCTGCGGGCTGCTGGGTGAGCAACCCAGAGGGGAGAGTTGAAATGGACTCTCCTGAAGATGAGACCTACTGTGGCTTGGTGGCCTGGGAGACCTTGGAATGTGGAGGTGGCTCAGGGACTCTGCAGGATTCTCCAACATGAGGTGTTTGACACGGCTCCAACAAGGAAACTTCCCATGTGGAGACGAGAGGAGTTCTGTTCCGTGCCTCAGGAAAGCCCCATACCCTGTTCTTCGAACCCTAGCCTCTGAGGAGTGACACCTGGAAACCAAAGCAAGAGTTGAGACTACGGCCTAAAGGCCTGTCCGGCTCAACCTTCTATCTCTGTTGACATCTGTGTGCATGCATTCATGGATGTAGCTGCTCAGCTTGTGTCCGAATGCCCCTGTGAGTCCAGTGAGGCTCCCAGTAGTGGGATGTCCTCGGAGGCCTTGAGGTTTCTCATATTCTGGAGGTGTGTGGCCAAAGGAATGGACACAGTTTCCCAGGAGAGAGCAGGCACGGTCCTGTGGTATGGCTCCAGAGGACCCAGCCTAGAGGCTGTGTTTGCCAGGGCTGTGGGGACAGATGTCTGAAAAAGCAAACTTGGCTCAGCTAGGGGCCAATGTAATGGCAGGCCTGATCTCTAGTCCGTGAGGGGAGATCCTCTGGAAATCAAAGTAGGGCAAGTGGGAGGCAGTCTCTCAGGATTTTGTCTCTGGGTGTTGCGTTTACAGTGTCCGGTCAGGGTAGGGGTTGTCTCAGAGGCCGAGGAAGAGCCTTCCTCTCGGGGGATTGTCCAAGCTCCCAAGTGTTTGTGTTCATTCTGTGGGAATGAAGAGTACTGTTTTCTGCCACAGGGGACCCCCCAGGAGAGGGACTCTAGAGCACAGCAGTGGGTTCCCTCAACTGGAATACACACCATCTAGTTAGACCTGGGTGCCTATGGGCATGGCAAGCCACATATGCGGGCTCTTGGTCCAGTCACTGAGAGGCGTTACTTGAATAAGGTACTCACGCTGAGGGTCACAATGTGTGTTTGTGCCCAAGGCGACCCTCTCGCTTGGCCGTGGCCTCATGGTCCATGCCGTTTTCTCCTACACTGAAGGTTTGACTCACTGCCAGCAGCAAGGTTTCTTGCCAGGGGGAAAGAGGGGTTCTGACTTGTGCATCAGGTTCCCCCCTGTGCAGGGATTGGAGATAAGGTCTAGGTTCCGATGACTGAAAACTCAGGTTGGGAATGGATGGTGGCCTAAGGCAGTGGCGGGTCCAATGTGCTGGGTGTGCAGCCAGCTGTGTCGCTGTCTGTTGGAAGGTATGGGCTCAGGCTATTTGCGACAGAGCATCACTGGTTAAGGTAGCCTATGCAATTGGGGTGTTGCCGAGGGCCAAGCAGTTTGATCTTCATTTGGGGATTCTCGGCAGCGCCATAGACAATGTTTTTCTCCTGGGAGGCAGGCACAGTGCTTCATTGTGGCCCCAGAATTCCCAGTAGGGAGGGTTTGTGGGCCAGGAGTGTGAGGACGGAAGTCTGAAAACACAAGCTAGTGTGAGGATTGGAGCCAAGGGCAGAGCATGCCCACTCTGCAGAGGCTGAATCAAAATCTCCTGCATCTGAAGTCAGCCTGAGGATCAGACGTTGGCTGAGGCTGGAGTATGTGTCCATGATGGCACCTTCATGAAGTGGGGGCCTCATGAGGCCAAGGAAGTTTTCCCACGCTGAGTTGGGAGGTTGCCCCAAACCACAAGGTTTCCTTCTGCGGGACATTCGAGTCCTGTTGCATGGCTCCAGGACATACCATATGGAAGGACTGGAGAGCAGGGTTCGAAGGATGGATCCCTGTACAGCATGCCTCGCATTCCCATTGTCTATTAGCGACAAGATATGTTTGATCTTCTGCCTCTGGAACACGCGACCCAGGGGGCTGAGTTGAAATGGCCTCTCCTGAGGATGCGTCATAATGTGCGTTTGGGTCCATGGAGACCTTGGAATGTGCTGGTTGTTCAGTGGCCCTGCGGAACAATCCTACCTGAAGTGTTTGATACATCCCAGTAAGAAAGCTGCCCATGTGAAGATGAGAGATGTTTGGTTTTGTGCCTCAGAAAAGCCCCATGTGCTGGTCTACGGAAACAGTCCTCTGAGAACGGAAACATGGAAACCAAAGCTAAGGTTCAGATTAGGGCCTGTGGGCCTGTCCATTTCAACCTTCTGTCTCTGGGGACACTGTCTGAGAGTCTAAGTGGAGATAGTTGCTCCGCTGGTGTCAGAGAGCCCCTCTTAGTCCAGGGTGGCCTATACTATTGATGGCCTCAGGGACCTTGGAGCTTTTCCCTAACCTGTAGGGTTGTGGTCAATGGATTGGGCACACTTTCCTTGGAGAGGGCAGGCACAATCTTTCGCTGTTTGGTCCAGAGGCCCTAGCCTGGATGTTGTGTGGGTCCAGGCTGCGGGCACAGGTGTCTGAATACACAAAATCAGCTTATGATTGGCGCCTAGGGTATGGCAGGCCGGATGTACAGCCCGAGAGGAGCTCCTGGGCCTCTGAAACAAGGGCGAGTGGGAGGCGTTCCTTCAGGCTTTTGTCTCTGGATGTTGTGTCCGGGATAGCCGTGGATTGGAGCGGTGGCCTCAGGTACTGTGGACGAGTATCCCTCTCTGGGGATTTGTCCCAGCTCCCAAGAGTTTGGGGTCATTTTGTGGGAAGGGTGGAGTCGTGTTGTCTGGCTCATGGGTCTCTCCAAGAAAGGGATTCCAGAGCAGAGCTCCAGGTACGGGCGGGGCGACTGGAAAATTCAAACCGTGGTGAGGATTGGGTGCATAGGGGCTTGGCAAGCCCCATATGTGGGCTCTTGGTCCAGGCCCTGACAGGCCTTTCTTTGACATGGGGCTCATGCTGAGGGTCACAGTGTGAATTTGTGCCCAAGCAGCACTCAAGTTTGGGCGTGGCATCAGGGGCCATGAAGGTTTCTCCCACCCTGAAGGTGTGACTCCATGCCAAGAGCAAGCTTGACAGCCATGGGGAAGGAGGAGTTCTGTTTTGTGCTTGCTATACCCAGCTGAGTGGAGAATTGATATAATGTCTAGGTTCAGATATCTGAAAACCAAGGTTAGGATGAGGTGACGGCATAAGTCCATGGCGTGTCCCAAGTGCTGGGTGTGCGGCCAGCTGTCTCCTTGTCTGTCTGGACGTCTGGCTTCAGGCTGTGTCAGGCAGAGCATGAGTGCCCAGAGCAGCCTATCCAGTTCGGGTACCGTCGAGGCCCGAGCAGGTTGATCCTCATCTGGGTTTTCTGGAGAGCCCCACAGGGAAACGTTTTTCTTCCGTTGGGCAGACACTGGGCTGGGTTGTGGTTCTGGAGTTCCTGGTCCGGAGGGCTTGTTTGCCAGGAGTGTGAGGAAGGAAGTCTGAAAACACAAGCTAGCGTGAGGTTTGGGCCCGAGGGCACGGCAGGCCCACTCTGCAGAGGCTGAATCGAGATCTCCTGCACTGAGGTCATGTCAACTATGAGACGTGCCTCAGGCTAGAGTTTTTGTCCAGCATGGCCTCTTCCTGTAGGGCGTGGGGGCTTCATGAGGCCAGAAAGTTTTGCCTACGATGGGATTTGTGAACTGCTCCAAAACTGAAGGTTACCTTCTGCACGACAGTCGAGTCCTATTGGATGGTTCCAAGAGGCCCCATATGGAAAGACTCGAGAGCAGGTGTCTAAGCATGGATGCCTGGGAACGCCACATCATATTCCCACTCTTTAGCCAGGACAAGGCAGGCTCAATCTGCGGGCTGCTGGGTGAGCAACCCAGAGGGGAGAGTTGAAATGGACTCTCCTGAAGATGAGACCTACTGTGGCTTGGTGGCCTGGGAGACCTTGGAATGTGGAGGTGGCTCAGGGACTCTGCAGGATTCTCCAACATGAGGTGTTTGACACGGCTCCAACAAGGAAACTTCCCATGTGGAGACGAGAGGAGTTCTGTTCCGTGCCTCAGGAAAGCCCCATACCCTGTTCTTCGAACCCTAGCCTCTGAGGAGTGACACCTGGAAACCAAAGCAAGAGTTGAGACTACGGCCTAAAGGCCTGTCCGGCTCAACCTTCTATCTCTGTTGACATCTGTGTGCATGCATTCATGGATGTAGCTGCTCAGCTTGTGTCCGAATGCCCCTGTGAGTCCAGTGAGGCTCCCAGTAGTGGGATGTCCTCGGAGGCCTTGAGGTTTCTCATATTCTGGAGGTGTGTGGCCAAAGGAATGGACACAGTTTCCCAGGAGAGAGCAGGCACGGTCCTGTGGTATGGCTCCAGAGGACCCAGCCTAGAGGCTGTGTTTGCCAGGGCTGTGGGGACAGATGTCTGAAAAAGCAAACTTGGCTCAGCTAGGGGCCAATGTAATGGCAGGCCTGATCTCTAGTCCGTGAGGGGAGATCCTCTGGAAATCAAAGTAGGGCAAGTGGGAGGCAGTCTCTCAGGATTTTGTCTCTGGGTGTTGCGTTTACAGTGTCCGGTCAGGGTAGGGGTTGTCTCAGAGGCCGAGGAAGAGCCTTCCTCTCGGGGGATTGTCCAAGCTCCCAAGTGTTTGTGTTCATTCTGTGGGAATGAAGAGTACTGTTTTCTGCCACAGGGGACCCCCCAGGAGAGGGACTCTAGAGCACAGCAGTGGGTTCCCTCAACTGGAATACACACCATCTAGTTAGACCTGGGTGCCTATGGGCATGGCAAGCCACATATGCGGGCTCTTGGTCCAGTCACTGAGAGGCGTTACTTGAATAAGGTACTCACGCTGAGGGTCACAATGTGTGTTTGTGCCCAAGGCGACCCTCTCGCTTGGCCGTGGCCTCATGGTCCATGCCGTTTTCTCCTACACTGAAGGTTTGACTCACTGCCAGCAGCAAGGTTTCTTGCCAGGGGGAAAGAGGGGTTCTGACTTGTGCATCAGGTTCCCCCCTGTGCAGGGATTGGAGATAAGGTCTAGGTTCCGATGACTGAAAACTCAGGTTGGGAATGGATGGTGGCCTAAGGCAGTGGCGGGTCCAATGTGCTGGGTGTGCAGCCAGCTGTGTCGGTGTCTGTTGGAAGGTATGGGCTCAGGCTATTTGCGACAGAGCATCACTGGTTAAGGTAGCCTATGCAATTGGGGTGTTGCCGAGGGCCAAGCAGTTTGATCTTCATTTGGGGATTCTCGGCAGCGCCATAGACAATGTTTTTCTCCTGGGAGGCAGGCACAGTGCTTCATTGTGGCCCCAGAATTCCCAGTAGGGAGGGTTTGTGGGCCAGGAGTGTGAGGACGGAAGTCTGAAAACACAAGCTAGTGTGAGGATTGGAGCCAAGGGCAGAGCAGGCCCACTCTGCAGAGGCTGAATCAAAATCTCCTGCATCTGAAGTCAGGCTGAGGATCAGACGTTGGCTGAGGCTGGAGTATGTGTCCATGATGGCACCTTCATGAAGTGGGGGCCTCATGAGGCCAAGGAAGTTTTCCCACGCTGAGTTTGGAGGTTGCCCCAAACCACAAGGTTTCCTTCTGCGGGACATTCGAGTCCTGTTGCATGGCTCAAGGACATACCATATGGAAGGACTGGAGAGCAGGGTTCGAAGGATGGATCCCTGTACAGCATGCCTCGCATTCCCATTGTCTATTAGCGACAAGATATGTTTGATCTTCTGCCTCTGGAACACGCGACCCAGGGGGCTGAGTTGAAAAGGCCTCTCCTGAGGATGCGTCATAATGTGCGTTTGGGTCCATGGAGACCTTGGAATGTGCTGGTTGTTCAGTGGCCCTGCGGAACAATCCTACCTGAAGTGTTTGATACATCCCAGTAAGAAAGCTGCCCATGTGAAGATGAGAGATGTTTGGTTTTGTGCCTCAGAAAAGCCCCATGTGCTGGTCTACGGAAACAGTCCTCTGAGAACGGAAACATGGAAACCAAAGCTAAGGTTCAGATTAGGGCCTGTGGGCCTGTCCATTTCAACCTTCTGTCTCTGGGGACACTGTCTGAGAGTCTAAGTGGAGATAGTTGCTCCGCTGGTGTCAGAGAGCCCCTCTTAGTCCAGGGTGGCCTATACTATTGATGGCCTCAGGGACCTTGGAGCTTTTCCCTAACCTGTAGGGTTGTGGTCAATGGATTGGGCACACTTTCCTTGGAGAGGGCAGGCACAATCTTTCGCTGTTTGGTCCAGAGGCCCTAGCCTGGATGTTGTGTGGGTCCAGGCTGCGGGCACAGGTGTCTGAATACACAAAATCAGCTTATGATTGGCGCCTAGGGTATGGCAGGCCGGATGTACAGCCCGAGAGGAGCTCCTGGGCCTCTGAAACAAGGGCGAGTGGGAGGCGTTCCTTCAGGCTTTTGTCTCTGGATGTTGTGTCCGGGATAGCCGTGGATTGGAGCGGTGGCCTCAGGTACTGTGGACGAGTATCCCTCTCTGGGGATTTGTCCCAGCTCCCAAGAGTTTGGGGTCATTTTGTGGGAAGGGTGGAGTCGTGTTGTCTGGCTCATGGGTCTCTCCAAGAAAGGGATTCCAGAGCAGAGCTCCAGGTACGGGCGGGGCGACTGGAAAATTCAAACCGTGGTGAGGATTGGGTGCATAGGGGCTTGGCAAGCCCCATATGTGGGCTCTTGGTCCAGGCCCTGACAGGCCTTTCTTTGACATGGGGCTCATGCTGAGGGTCACAGTGTGAATTTGTGCCCAAGCAGCACTCAAGTTTGGGCGTGGCATCAGGGGCCATGAAGGTTTCTCCCACCCTGAAGGTGTGACTCCATGCCAAGAGCAAGCTTGACAGCCATGGGGAAGGAGGAGTTCTGTTTTGTGCTTGCTATACCCAGCTGAGTGGAGAATTGATATAATGTCTAGGTTCAGATATCTGAAAACCAAGGTTAGGATGAGGTGACAGCATAAGTCCATGGCGTGTCCCAAGTGCTGGGTGTGCGGCCAGCTGTCTCCTTGTCTGTCTGGACGTCTGGCTTCAGGCTGTGTCAGGCAGAGCATGAGTGCCCAGAGCAGCCTATCCAGTTCGGGTACCGTCGAGGCCCGAGCAGGTTGATCCTCATCTGGGTTTTCTGGAGAGCCCCACAGGGAAACGTTTTTCTTCCGTTGGGCAGACACTGGGCTGGGTTGTGGTTCTGGAGTTCCTGGTCCGGAGGGCTTGTTTGCCAGGAGTGTGAGGAAGGAAGTCTGAAAACACAAGCTAGCGTGAGGTTTGGGCCCGAGGGCACGGCAGGCCCACTCTGCAGAGGCTGAATCGAGATCTCCTGCACTGAGGTCATGTCAACTATGAGACGTGCCTCAGGCTAGAGTTTTTGTCCAGCATGGCCTCTTCCTGTAGGGCGTGGGGGCTTCATGAGGCCAGAAAGTTTTGCCTACGATGGGATTTGTGAACTGCTCCAAAACTGAAGGTTACCTTCTGCACGACAGTCGAGTCCTATTGGATGGTTCCAAGAGGCCCCATATGGAAAGACTCGAGAGCAGGTGTCTAAGCATGGATGCCTGGGAACGCCACATCATATTCCCACTCTTTAGCCAGGACAAGGCAGGCTCAATCTGCGGGCTGCTGGGTGAGCAACCCAGAGGGGAGAGTTGAAATGGACTCTCCTGAAGATGAGACCTACTGTGGCTTGGTGGCCTGGGAGACCTTGGAATGTGGAGGTGGCTCAGGGACTCTGCAGGATTCTCCAACATGAGGTGTTTGACACGGCTCCAACAAGGAAACTTCCCATGTGGAGACGAGAGGAGTTCTGTTCCGTGCCTCAGGAAAGCCCCATACCCTGTTCTTCGAACCCTAGCCTCTGAGGAGTGACACCTGGAAACCAAAGCAAGAGTTGAGACTACGGCCTAAAGGCCTGTCCGGCTCAACCTTCTATCTCTGTTGACATCTGTGTGCATGCATTCATGGATGTAGCTGCTCAGCTTGTGTCCGAATGCCCCTGTGAGTCCAGTGAGGCTCCCAGTAGTGGGATGTCCTCGGAGGCCTTGAGGTTTCTCATATTCTGGAGGTGTGTGGCCAAAGGAATGGACACAGTTTCCCAGGAGAGAGCAGGCACGGTCCTGTGGTATGGCTCCAGAGGACCCAGCCTAGAGGCTGTGTTTGCCAGGGCTGTGGGGACAGATGTCTGAAAAAGCAAACTTGGCTCAGCTAGGGGCCAATGTAATGGCAGGCCTGATCTCTAGTCCGTGAGGGGAGATCCTCTGGAAATCAAAGTAGGGCAAGTGGGAGGCAGTCTCTCAGGATTTTGTCTCTGGGTGTTGCGTTTACAGTGTCCGGTCAGGGTAGGGGTTGTCTCAGAGGCCGAGGAAGAGCCTTCCTCTCGGGGGATTGTCCAAGCTCCCAAGTGTTTGTGTTCATTCTGTGGGAATGAAGAGTACTGTTTTCTGCCACAGGGGACCCCCCAGGAGAGGGACTCTAGAGCACAGCAGTGGGTTCCCTCAACTGGAATACACACCATCTAGTTAGACCTGGGTGCCTATGGGCATGGCAAGCCACATATGCGGGCTCTTGGTCCAGTCACTGAGAGGCGTTACTTGAATAAGGTACTCACGCTGAGGGTCACAATGTGTGTTTGTGCCCAAGGCGACCCTCTCGCTTGGCCGTGGCCTCATGGTCCATGCAGTTTTCTCCTACACTGAAGGTTTGACTCACTGCCAGCAGCAAGGTTTCTTGCCAGGGGGAAAGAGGGGTTCTGACTTGTGCATCAGGTTCCCCCCTGTGCAGGGATTGGAGATAAGGTCTAGGTTCCGATGACTGAAAACTCAGGTTGGGAATGGATGGTGGCCTAAGGCAGTGGCGGGTCCAATGTGCTGGGTGTGCAGCCAGCTGTGTCGGTGTCTGTTGGAAGGTATGGGCTCAGGCTATTTGCGACAGAGCATCACTGGTTAAGGTAGCCTATGCAATTGGGGTGTTGCCGAGGGCCAAGCAGTTTGATCTTCATTTGGGGATTCTCGGCAGCGCCATAGACAATGTTTTTCTCCTGGGAGGCAGGCACAGTGCTTCATTGTGGCCCCAGAATTCCCAGTAGGGAGGGTTTGTGGGCCAGGAGTGTGAGGACGGAAGTCTGAAAACACAAGCTAGTGTGAGGATTGGAGCCAAGGGCAGAGCAGGCCCACTCTGCAGAGGCTGAATCAAAATCTCCTGCATCTGAAGTCAGGCTGAGGATCAGACGTTGGCTGAGGCTGGAGTATGTGTCCATGATGGCACCTTCATGAAGTGGGGGCCTCATGAGGCCAAGGAAGTTTTCCCACGCTGAGTTTGGAGGTTGCCCCAAACCACAAGGTTTCCTTCTGCGGGACATTCGAGTCCTGTTGCATGGCTCAAGGACATACCATATGGAAGGACTGGAGAGCAGGGTTCGAAGGATGGATCCCTGTACAGCATGCCTCGCATTCCCATTGTCTATTAGCGACAAGATATGTTTGATCTTCTGCCTCTGGAACACGCGACCCAGGGGGCTGAGTTGAAAAGGCCTCTCCTGAGGATGCGTCATAATGTGCGTTTGGGTCCATGGAGACCTTGGAATGTGCTGGTTGTTCAGTGGCCCTGCGGAACAATCCTACCTGAAGTGTTTGATACATCCCAGTAAGAAAGCTGCCCATGTGAAGATGAGAGATGTTTGGTTTTGTGCCTCAGAAAAGCCCCATGTGCTGGTCTACGGAAACAGTCCTCTGAGAACGGAAACATGGAAACCAAAGCTAAGGTTCAGATTAGGGCCTGTGGGCCTGTCCATTTCAACCTTCTGTCTCTGGGGACACTGTCTGAGAGTCTAAGTGGAGATAGTTGCTCCGCTGGTGTCAGAGAGCCCCTCTTAGTCCAGGGTGGCCTATACTATTGATGGCCTCAGGGACCTTGGAGCTTTTCCCTAACCTGTAGGGTTGTGGTCAATGGATTGGGCACACTTTCCTTGGAGAGGGCAGGCACAATCTTTCGCTGTTTGGTCCAGAGGCCCTAGCCTGGATGTTGTGTGGGTCCAGGCTGCGGGCACAGGTGTCTGAATACACAAAATCAGCTTATGATTGGCGCCTAGGGTATGGCAGGCCGGATGTACAGCCCGAGAGGAGCTCCTGGGCCTCTGAAACAAGGGCGAGTGGGAGGCGTTCCTTCAGGCTTTTGTCTCTGGATGTTGTGTCCGGGATAGCCGTGGATTGGAGCGGTGGCCTCAGGTACTGTGGACGAGTATCCCTCTCTGGGGATTTGTCCCAGCTCCCAAGAGTTTGGAGTCATTTTGTGGGAGGGTGGAGTCGTGTTGTCTGGCTCATGGGTCTCTCCAAGAAAGGGATTCCAGGGCAGAGCTCCAGGTACGGGCGGGGCGACTGGAAAATTCAAACCGTGGTGAGGATTGGGTGCATAGGGGCTTGGCAAGCCCCATATGTGGGCTCTTGGTCCAGGCCCTGACAGGCCTTTCTTTGACATGGGGCTCATGCTGAGGGTCACAGTGTGAATTTGTGCCCAAGCAGCACTCAAGTTTGGGCGTGGCATCAGGGGCCATGAAGGTTTCTCCCACCCTGAAGGTGTGACTCCATGCCAAGAGCAAGCTTGACAGCCATGGGGAAGGAGGAGTTCTGTTTTGTGCTTGCTATACCCAGCTGAGTGGAGAATTGATATAATGTCTGGGTTCAGATATCTGAAAAACAAGGTTAGGATGAGGTGACGGTATAAGACCATGGCGTGTCCCAAGGGCTTGGTGTGCGGCCAGCTGTCTCCTTGTCTGTCTGGACGTCTGGCTTCAGGCTGTGTCAGGCAGAGCATGAGTGCCCAGAGCAGCCTATCCAGTTCGGGTACCGTCGAGGCCCGAGCAGGTTGATCCTCATCTGGGTTTTCTGGAGAGCCCCACAGGGAAACGTTTTTCTTCCATTGGGCAGACACTGGGCTGGGTTGTGGTTCTGAAGTTTTTGGTCCGGAGGGCTTGTTTGCCAGGATTGTGAGGAAGGAAGTCTGAAAACACAAGCTAGCGTGTGGTTTGGGACCGAGGGCTCGGCAGGCCCACTCTGCAGTGGCTGAATCGAGATCTCCTGCACTGAGGTCATGTCAACTATGAGACGTGCCTCAGGCTAGAGTTCTTGTCCAGCATGGCCTCTTCCTGAAGGGTGTGGGGGCTTCATGAGGCCAGAAAGTTTTGCCTACGATGGGATTTGTGAACTGCTCCAAAACTGAAGGTTACCTTCTGCACGACAGTCGAGTCCTATTGGATGGTTCCAAGAGGCCCCATATGGAAAGACTCGAGAGCAGGTGTCTAAGCATGGATGCCTGGGAACGCCACCTCATATTCCCACTCTTTAGTCAGGACAAGGCAGGCTCAATCTGCAGGCTCCTGGGTGAGCTACCCAGAGGGGAGAGTTGAAATGGACTCTCCTGAAGATGAGTCCTACTGTGGCTTGGTGGCCTGGGAGACCTTGGAATGTGGAGGTGGCTCAGGGACTCTGCAGGATTCTCCAACATGAGGTGTTTGACACGGCTCCAACAAGGAAACTTCCCATGTGGAGATGAGAGGAGTTCTGTTCCGTGCCTCAGGAAAGCCCCATACCCTGTTCTTCGAACCAAAGCCTCTGAGGAGTGACACCTGGAAACCAAAGCAAGAGTTGAGACTACGGCCTAAAGGCCTGTCTGGCTCAACCTTCTATCTCTGTTGACATCTGTGTGCATGCATTCATGGATGTAGATGCTCAGCTTGTGTTCGAATGCCCCTTGAGTCCAGTGAGGCTCCCAGTAGTGGGATGTCCTCGGAGGCCTTGAGGTTTCTCATATTCTGGAGGTGTGTGGCCAAAGGAATGGACACAGTTTCCCAGGAGAGAGCAGGCACGGTAATGTGGTATGGCTCCAGAGGACCCAGCCTAGAGGCTGTGTTTGCCAGGGCTGTGGGGACAGATGTCTGAAAAAGCAAACTTGGCTCAGCTAGGGGCCAATGTAATGGCAAGCCTGATCTCTAGTCCATGAGGGGAGATCCTCTGGAAATCAAAGTAGGGCAAGTGGGAGGCAGTCACTCAGGATTTTGTCTCTGGGTGTTGCGTTTACAGCGTCCTGTCAGGGTAGGGGTTGTCTCAGAGGCCGAGGAAGAGCCTTCCTCTCGGGGGATTGTCCAAGCTCCAAGTGTTTGTGTTCATTCTGTGGGAATGAAGAGTACTGTTTTCTGCCACAGGGGACCCCCATGGAGAGGGACTCTAGAGCACAGCAGTGGGTTCCCTCAACTGGAATACACACCATCTAGTTAGTCCTGGGTGCCTATGGGCATGGCAAGCCACATATGCGGGCTCTTGGTCCAGTCACTGAGAGGCGTTACTTGAATAATGTACTCACGCTGAGGTTCACAATGTGTGTTTGTGCCCAAGGTGGCCCTCATGCTTGGGCGTGGCCTCAGGGGCCATGCCGTTTTCTCCTACACTGAAGGTTTGACTCACTGCCAGCAGCAAGGTTTCTTGCCATGGGGAAGGAGGGGTTCTGACTTGTGCATCAGGTTCCCCCCTGTGCAGGGATTGATATAAGGTCTAGGTTCCGATGACTGAAAACCCAGGTTGGGAATGGATGGTGGCCTAAGGCAGTGGCGGGTCCAATGTGCTGGGTGTGCAGCCAACTGTGTCGGTGTCTGTTGGAAGGTCTGGGCTCAGGCTATTTGCGACAGAGGATCACTGGTTAAGGTAGCCTATGCAATTGGGGTGTTGCCGAGGGCCAAGCAGTTTGATCCTCATTTGGGGTTTCTGGGCAGCGCCATAGACAATGTTTTTCTCCTGGGAGGCAGGCACAGTGCTTCATTGTGGCCCCAGAATTCCCAGTAGGGAGGGTTTGTGGGCCAGGAGTGTGAGGACGGAAGTCTGAAAACACAAGCTAGTGTGAGGATTGGAGCCAAGGGCAGAGCAGGCCCACTCTGCAGAGGCTGAATCAAAATCTCCTGCATCTGAAGTCAGCCTGAGGATCAGACGTTGGCTGAGGCTGGAGTATGTGTCCATGATGGCACCTTCATGAAGTGGGGGCCTCATGAGGCCAAGGAAGTTTTCCCACGCTGAGTTTGGAGGTTGCCCCAAACCACAAGGTTTCCTTCTGCGGGACATTCGAGTCCTGTTGCATCGCTCCAGGACATACCATATGGAAGGACTGGAGAGCAGGGTTCGAAGGATGGATCCCTGTACAGAATGCCTTGCATTCCCATTGGCTATTAGCGACAAGATATGTTTTATCTGCTGCCTCGGGAACACGCAACACAGGGGGCTGATTTGAAATGGCCTCTCCTGAGGATGCGTCATAATGTGCGTTTGGGTCCATGGAGACCTTGGAATGTGCTGGTAGTTCAGTGGCCCTGCGGTACTCTCCTACCTGAAGTGTTTGATACACCCCAGTAAGAAAGCTGCCCATGTGGAGATGAGCGAGGTTTGGTTTGGTGCCTCAGAAAAGCCCCATGTGCTGGTCTACGGAAACAGTCCTCTGAGAACGGAAACATGGAAACCAAAGCTAAGGTTCATATTAGGGCCTGGGGGCCTGTCCATTTCAACCTTCTGTCTCTGGGGACACTGTCTGAGAGTCTAAGTGGAGATAGTTGCTCCGCTGGTGTCAGAGAGCCCCTCTTAGTCCAGGGTGGCCTATACTATTGATGGCCTCAGGGACCTTGGAGCTTTTCCCTAACCTGTAGGGTTGTTGTCAATGGATTGGGCACACTTTCCTTGGAGAGGGCAGGCACAATCTTTCGCTGTTTGGTCCAGAGGCCCTAGCCTGGATGTTGTGTGGGTCCAGGCTGTGGTCACAGAAGTCTGAATACACAAACTCATCTTATGAGTTGCGCCTAGGTTATGGCAGGCCGGATGTACAGCCCGAGAGAGAGCTCCTGGGCCTCTGAAACAAGGGCGAGTGGGAGGCGTTCCTTCAGGCTTTTGTCTCTGGATGTTGTGTCCGGGATAGCCGTGGATTGGAGCGGTGGCCTCAGGTACTGTGGACGAGTATCCCTCTCTGGGGATTTGTCCCAGCTCCCAAGAGTTTGGGGTCATTTTGTGGGAAGGGTGGAGTCGTGTGGTCTGGCTCATGGGTCTCTCCAAGAAAGGGATTCCAGAGCAGAGCTCCAGGTACGGGCGGGGCGACTGGAAAATTCAAACCGTGGTGAGGATTGGGTGCATAGGGGCTTGGCAAGCCCCATATGTGGGCTCTTGGTCCAGGCCCTGACAGGCCTTTCTTTGACATGGGGCTCATGCTGAGGGTCACAGTGTGAATTTGTGCCCAAGCAGCACTCAAGTTTGGGCGTGGCATCAGGGGCCATGAAGGTTTCTCCCACCCTGAAGGTGTGACTCCATGCCAAGAGCAAGCTTGACAGCCATGGGGAAGGAGGAGTTCTGTTTTGTGCTTGCTATACCCAGCTGTGTGGAGATTTGATATAATGTCTAGGTTCAGATATCTGAAAACCAAGGTTAGGATGAGGTGACGGCATAAGACCATGGCGTGTCCCAAGTGCTGGGTGTGCGGCCAGCTGTCTCCTTGTCTGTCTGGACGTCTGGCTTCAGGCTGTGTCAGGCAGAGCATGAGTGCCCAGAGCAGCCTATCCAGTTCGGGTACCGTCGAGGCCCGAGCAGGTTGATCCTCATCTGGGTTTTCTGGAGAGCCCCACAGGGAAACGTTTTTCTTCCGTTGGGCAGACACTGGGCTGGGTTGTGGTTCTGGAGTTCCTAGTCCGGAGGGCTAGTTTGCCAGGAGTGTGAGGAAGGAAGTCTGAAAACACAAGCTAGCGTGAGGTTTGGGACCGAGGGCACGGCAGGCCCACTCTGCAGAGGCTGAATCGAGATCTCCTGCACTGAGGTCATGTCAACTATGAGACGTGCCTCAGGCTAGAGTTTTTGTCCAGCATGGCCTCTTCCTGAAGGGTGTGGGGGCTTCATGAGGCCAGAAAGTTTTGCCTACGATGGGGTTTGTGACCTGCTCCAAAACTGAAGGTTACCTTCTGCACGACAGTCGAGTCCTATTGGATGGTTCCAAGAGGCCCCATATGGAAAGACTCGAGAGCAGGTGTCTAAGCATGGATGCCTGGGAAGGCCACCTCATATTCCCACTCTTAGTCAGGACAAGGCAGGCTCAATCTGCGGGCTCCTGGGTGAGCTACCCAGAGGGGAGAGTTGAAATGGACTCTCCTGAAGATGAGTCCTACTGTGGCTTGGTGGCCTGGGAGACGTTTGAATGTGGAGGTGCCTCAGGGACTCTACAGGATTCTCCAACATGAGGTGTTTGACACGGCTCCAACAAGGAAACTTCCCATGTGGAGACGAGAGGAGTTCTGTTCCGTGCCTCAGGAAAACCCCATACCCTGTTCTTCGAACCAAAGCCTCTGAGGAGTGACACCTGGAAACCAAAGCAAGAGTTGAGACTACGGCCTAAAGGCCTGTCCGGCTCAACCTTCTATCTCTGTTGACATCTGTGTGCATGCATTCATGGATGTAGCTGCTCAGCTTGTGTCCGAATGCCCCTGTGAGTCCAGTGAGGCTCCCAGTAGTGGAATGTCCTCGGAGGCCTTGAGGTTTCTCATATTCTGGAGGTGTGTGGCCAAAGGAATAGACAAGGTTTCCCAGGAGAGAGCAGGCACGGTCCTGTGGTATGGCTCCAGAGGACCCAGCCTAGAGGCTCTGTTTGCCAGGGCTGTGGGGACAGATGTCTGAAAAAGCAAACTTGGCTCAGCTAGGGGCCAATGTAATGGCAGGCCTGATCTCTAGTCCGTGAGGGGAGATCCTCTGGAAATCACAGTAGGGCAAGTGGGAGGCAGTCACTCAGGATTTTGTCTCTGGGTGTTGCGTTTACAGTGTCCGGTCAGGGTAGGTGTTGTCTCAGAGGCCGAGGAAGAGCCTTCCTCTCGGGGGATTGTCCAAGCTCCCAAGTGTTTGTGTTCATTCTGTGGGAATGAAGAGTACTGTTTTCTGCCACAGGGGACCCCCCAGGAGAGGGACTCTAGAGCATAGCAGTGGGTTCCCTCAACTGGAATACACACCATCTAGTGAGTCCTGGGTGCCTATGGGCATGGCAAGCCACATATGCGGGCTCTTGGTCCAGTCACTGAGAGGCGTTACTTGAATAAGGTACTCACGCTGAGGGTCACAATGTGTGTTTGTGCCCAAGGCGGCCCTCACGCTTGGGCGTGGCCTCATGGGCCATGCCGTTTTCTCCTACACTGAAGGTTTGACTCACTGCCAGCAGCAAGGTTTCTTGCCAGGGGGAAGGAGGGGTTCTGACTTGTGCATCAGGTTCCCCCCTGTGCAGGGATTGGAGATAAGGTCTAGGTTCCGATGACTGAAAACCCAGGATGGGAATGGATGGTGGCCTAAGGCAGTGGCGGGTCCAATGTGCTGGGTGTGCAGCCAGCTGTGTCGGTGTCTGTTGGAAGGTGTGGGCTCAGGCTATTTGCGACAGAGCATCACTTGTTAAGGTAGCCTATGCAATTGGGGTGTTGCCGAGGGCCAAGCTGTTTGATCCTCATTTGGGGTTTCTGGGCAGCGCCATAGACAATGTTTTTCTCCTGGGAGGCAGGCACAGTGCTTCATTGTGGCCCCAGAATTCCCAGTAGGGAGGGTTTGTGGGCCAGGAATGTGAGGACGGAAGTCTGAAAACACAAGCTAGTGTGAGGATTGGAGCCAAGGGCAGAGCAGGCCCACTCTGCAGAGGCTGAATCAAAATCTCCTGCATCTGAAGTCAGCCTGAGGATCAGACGTTGGCTGAGGATGGAGTATGTGTCCATGATGGCACCTTCATGAAGTGGGGGCCTCATGAGGCCAAGGAAGTTTTCCCACGCTGAGTTTGGAGGTTGCCCCAAACCACAAGGTTTCCTTCTGTGGGACATTCGAGTCCTGTTGCATGGCTCCAGGACATACCATATGGAAGGACTGGAGAGCAGGGTTCGAAGGATGGATCCCTGTACAGCATGCCGCGCATTCCCATTGGCTATTAGCGACAAGATACGTTTGATCTGCTGCCTCTGGAACACGCGACCCAGGGGGCTGAGTTGAAATGGCCTCTCCTGAGTATGCGTCATAATGTGCGTTTGGGTCCATGGAGACCTTGGAATGTGCTGGTTGTTCAGTGGCCCTGCGGAACTCTCCTACCTGAAGTGTTTGATACATCCCAGTAAGAAAGCTGCCCATGTGGAGATGAGAGATGTTTGGTTTCGTGCCTCAGAAAAGCCCCATGTGCTGGTCTACGGAAACAGTCCTCTGAGAACGGAAACATGGAAACCAAAGCTAAGGTTCAGATTAGGGCCTGGGGGCCTGTCCATTTCAACCTTCTGTCTCTGGGGACACAGTTTGAGAGTCTAAGTGGAGATAGTTGCTCCGCTGGTGTCAGAGAGCCCCTCTTAGTCCAGGGTGGCCTATACTATTGATGGCCTCAGGGACCTTGGAGCTTTTCCCTAAGCTGTAGGGTTTTGGTCAATGGATTGGGCACACTTTCCTTGGAGAGGGCAGGCACAATCTTTCACTGTTTGGTCCAGAGGCCCTAGCCTGGATGTTGTGTGGGTCCAGGCTGTGGGCACAGGAGTCTGAATACACAAACTCAGCTTATGAGTGGCGCCTAGGGTATGGCAGGCCGGATGTACAGCCCGAGAGGGAGCTCCTGGGCCTCTGAAACAAGGGCGAGTGGGAGGCGTTCCTTCAGGCTTTTGTCTCTGGATGTTGTGTCCGGGATAGCCGTGGATTGGAGCGGTGGCCTCAGGTACTGCTGACGAGTATCCCTCTCTGGGGATTTGTCCCAGCTCCCAAGAGTTTGGAGTCATTTTGTGGGAAGGGTGGAGTCGTGTTGTCTGGCTCATGGGTCTCTCCAAGAAAGGGATTCCAGATCAGAGCTCCAGGTACGGGCGGGGCGACTGGAAAATTCAAACCGTGGTGAGGATTGGGTGCATAGGGGCTTGGCAAGCCCCATATGTGGGCTCTTGGTCCAGGCCCTGACAGGCCTTTCTTTGACATGGGGCTCATGCTGAGGGTCACAGTGTGAATTTGTGCCCAAGCAGCACTCAAGTTTGGGCGTGGCATCAGGGGCCATGAAGGTTTCTCCCACCCTGAAGGTGTGACTCCATGCCAAGAGCAAGCTTGACAGCCATGGGGAAGGAGGAGTTCTGCTTTCTGCTTGCTATACCCAGCTGTGTGGAGAATTGATATAATGTCTAGGTTCAGATATCTGAAAACCAAGGTTAGGATGAGGTGACGGCATAAGACCATGGCGTGTCCGAAGTGCTGGGTGTGCGGCCAGCTGTCTCCTTGTCTGTCTGGACGTCTGGCTTCAGGCTGTGTCAGGCAGAGCATGAGTGCCCAGAGCAGGCTATCCAGTTCGGGTACCGTCGAGGCCCGAGCAGGTTGATCCTCATCTGGGTTTTCTGGAGAGCCCCACAGGGAAACGTTTTTCTTCCGTTGGGCAGACACTGGGCTGGGTTGCAGTTCTGGAGTTCCTAGTCCGGAGGGCTTGTTTGCCAGGAGTGTGAGGAAGGAAGTCTGAAAACACAAGCTAGCGTGAGGTTTGGGACCGAGGGCACAGCAGGCCCACTCTGCAGAGGCTGAATCGAGATCTCCTGCACTGAGGTCATGTCAACTATGAGACGTGCCTCAGGCTAGAGTTCTTGTCCAGCATGGCCTCTTCCTGAAGGGTGTGGGGGCTTCATGAGGCCAGAAAGTTTTGGCTACGATGGGATTTGTGAACTGCTCCAAAACTGAAGGTTACCTTCTGCACGACAGTCGAGTCCTATTGGATGGTTCCAAGAGGCCCCATATGGAAAGACTCGAGAGCAGGTGTCTAAGCATGGATGACTGGGAAGGCCACCTCATATTCCCACTCTTTAGTCAGGACAAGGCAGGCTCAATCTGCGGGCTCCTGGGTGAGCTACCCAGAGGGGAGAGTTGAAATGGACTCTCCTGAAGATGAGTCCTACTGTGGCTTGGTGGCCTGGGAGACCTTGGAATGTGGAGGTGGCTCAGGGACTCTGCAGGATTCTCCAACATGAGGTGTTTGACACGGCTCCAACAAGGAAACTTCCCATGTGGAGACGAGAGTTCTGTTCCGTGCCTCAGGAAAGCCCCATACCCTGTTCTTCGAACCAAAGCCTCTGAGGAGTGACACCTGGAAACCAAAGCAAGAGTTGAGACTACGGCCTAAAGGCCTGTCCGGCTCAACCTTCTATCTCTGTTGACATCTGTGTGCATGCATTCATGGATGTAGCTGCTCAGCTTGTGTCCGAATGCCCCTGTGAGTCCAGTGAGGCTCCCAGTAGTGGGATGTCCTCGGAGGCCTTGAGGTTTCTCATATTCTGGAGGTGTGTGGCCAAAGGAATGGACACAGTTTCCCAGGAGAGAGCAGGCACGGTCCTGTGGTATGGCTCCAGAGGACCCAGCCTAGAGGCTGTGTTTGCCAGGGCTGTGGGGACAGATGTCTGAAAAAGCAAACTTGGCTCAGCTAGGGGCCAATGTAATGGCAGGCCTGATCTCTAGTCCGTGAGGGGAGATCCTCTGGAAATCAAAGTAGGGCAAGTGGGAGGCAGTCACTCATGATTTTGTCTCTGGGTGTTGCGTTTACAGTGTCCGGTCAGGGAAGGGGTTGTCTCAGAGGCCGAGGAAGAGCCTTCCTCTCGGGGGATTGTCCAAGCTCCCAAGTGTTTGTGTTCATTCTGTGGGAATGAAGAGTACTGTTTTCTGCCACAGGGGACCCGCCAGGAGAGGGACTCTAGAGCATAGCAGTGGGTTCCCTCAACTGGAATACACACCATCTAGTTAGTCCTGGGTGCCTATGGGCATGGCAAGCCACATATGCGGGCTCTTGGTCCAGTCACTGAGAGGCGTTACTTGAATAAGGTACTCACGCTGAGGGTCACAATGTGTGTTTGTGCCCAAGGCGGCCCTCACGCTTGGGCGTGCCTCAGGGGCCATGCCGTTTTCTCCTACACTGAAGTTTGACACACTGCCAGCAGCAAGGTTTCTTGCCAGGGGGAAAGAGGGGTTCTGACTTGTGCATCAGGTTCCCCCCTGTGCAGGGATTGGAGATAAGGTCTAGGTTCCGATGACTGAAAACCCAGGTTGGGAATGGATGGTGGCCTAAGGCAGTGGCGGGTCCAATGTGCTGGGTGTGCAGCCAGCTGTGTCGGTGTCTGTTGGAAGGTCTGGGCTCAGGCTATTTGCGACAGAGCATCACTGTTTAAGGTAGCCTATGCAATTGGGGTGTGGCCTAGGGCCAAGCAGTTTGATCCTCATTTGGGGTTTCTGGGCAGCGCCATAGACAATGTTTTTCTCCTGGGAGGCAGGCACAGTGCTTCATTGTGGCCCCAGAATTCCCAGTAGGGAGGGTTTGTGGGCCAGGAGTGTGAGGACGGAAGTCTGAAAACACAAGCTAGTGTGAGGTTTGGAGCCAAGGGCAGAGCAGGCCCACTCTGCAGAGGCTGAATCAAAATCTCCTGAATCTGAAGTCAGCCTGAGGATCAGACGTTGGCTGAGGCTGGAGTATGTGTCCATGATGGCACCTTCATGAAGTGGGGGCCTCATGAGGCCAAGGAAGTTTTCCCACGCTGAGTTTGGAGGTTGCCCCAAACCACAAGGTTTCCTTCTGCGGGACATTCGAGTCCTGTTGCATGGCTCCAGGACATACCATATGGAAGGACTGGAGAGCAGGGTTCAAAGGATGGATCCCTGTACAGCATGCCGCGCATTCCCATTGGCTATTAGCGACAAGATACGTTTGATCTGCTGCCTCTGGAACACGCGACCCAGGGGGCTGAGTTGAAATGGCCTCTCCTGAGGATGCGTCATAATGTGCGTTTGGGTCCATGGAGACCTTGGAATGTGCTGGTTGTTCAGTGGCCCTGCGGATCTCTCCTACCTGAAGTGTTTGATACATCCCAGTAAGAAAGCTGCCCATGTGGAAATGAGAGATGTTTGGTTTGGTGCCTCAGAAAAGCCCCATGTGCTGGTCTACGGAAACAGTCCTCTGAGAAGGGAAACATGGAAACCAAAGCTAAGGTTCAGATTAGGGCCTGGGGGCCTGTCCATTTCAACCTTCTGTCTCTGGGGACACTGTCTGAGAGTCTAAGTGGAGATAGTTGCTCCGCTTGTGTCAGAGAGCCCCTCTTAGTCCAGGGTGGCCTATACTATTGATGGCCTCAGGGACCTTGGAGCTTTTCCCGAACCTGTAGGGTTTTGGTCAATGGATTGGGCACACTTTCCTTGGAGAGGGCAGGCATAATCTTTCGCTGTTTGGTCCAGAGGCCCTAGCCTGGATGTTGTGTGGGTCCAGGCTGTGGGCACAGGAGTCTGAATACACAAACTCAGCTTATGAGTTGCGCCTAGGGTATGGCAGGCCGGATGCAGAGCCCGAGAGGGAGCTCCTGGGCCTCTGAAACAAGGGCGAGTGGGAGGCGTTCCTTCAGGCTTTTGTCTCTGGATGTTGTGTCCGGGATAGCCGTGGATTGGAGCGATGGCCTCAGGTACTGCTGACGAGTATCCCTCTCTGGGGATTTGTCCCAGCTCCCAAGAGTTTGGAGTCATTTTGTGGGAAGGGTGGAGTCGTGTTGTCTGGCTCATGGGTCTCTCCAAGAAAGGGATTCCAGATCAGAGCTCCAGGTACGGGCGGGGCGACTGGAAAATTCAAACCGTGGTGAGGATTGGGTGCATAGGGGCTTGGCAAGCCCCATATGTGGGCTCTTGGTCCAGGCCCTGACAGGCCTTTCTTTGACATGGGGCTCATGCTGAGGGTCACAGTGTGAATTTGTGCCCAAGCAGCACTCAAGTTTGGGCGTGGCATCAGGGGACATGAAGGTTTCTCCCACCCTGAAGGTGTGACTCCATGCCAAGAGCAAGCTTGACAGCCATGGGGAAGGAGGAGTTCTGTTTTGTGCTTGCTATACCCAGCTGTGTGGAGAATTGATATAATGTCTAGGTTCAGATATCTGAAAACCAAGGTTAGGATGAGGTGACGGCATAAGACCATGGCGTGTCGCAAGTGCTGGGTGTGCGGCCAGCTGTCTCCTTGTCTCTCTGGACGTCTGGCTTCAGGCTGTGTCAGGCAGAGCATGAGTGCCCAGAGCAGCCTATCCAGTTCGGGTACCGTCGAGGCCCGAGCAGGTTGATCCTCATCTGGGTTTTCTGGAGAGCCCCACAGGGAAACGTTTTTCTTCTGTTGGGCAGACACTGGGCTGGGTTGTGGTTCTGGAGTTCCTGGTCCGGAGGGCTTGTTTGTCAGGAGTGTGAGGAAGGAAGTCTGAAAACACAAGCTAGCTTGAGTTTTGGGACCGAGGGCACGGCATGCACACTCTGCAGAGGCTGAATCGAGATCTCCTGCACTGAGGTCATGTCAACTATGAGACGTGCCTCAGGCTAGAGTTCTTGTCCAGCATGGCCTCTTCCTGAAGGGTGTGGGGGCTTCATGAGGCCAGAAAGTTTTGCCTACGATGGGATTTGTGAACTGCTCCAAAACTGAAGGTTACCTCTGCACGACAGTCGAGTCCTATTGGATGGTTCCAAGAGGCCCCATATGGAAAGACTCGAGAGCAGGTGTCTAAGCATGGATGCCTGGGAACGCCACTTCATATTCCCACTCTTTAGTCATTACAAGGCAGGCTCAATCTGCGGGATCCTGGGTGAGCTACCCAGAGGGGAGAGTTGAAATGGACTCTCCTGAAGATGAGTCCTACTGTGGCTTGGTGGCCTGGGAGACCTTGGAATGTGGAGGTGGCTCAGGGACTCTGCAGGATTCTCCAACATGAGGTGTTTGACACGGCTCCAACAAGGAAACTTCCCATGTGGAGACGAGAGGAGTTCTGTTTCGTGCCTCAGGAAAGCCCCATACCCTGTTCTTCGAACCAAAGCCTCTGAGGAGTGACACCTGGAAACCAAAGCAAGAGTTGAGACTACGGCCTAAAGGCCTGTCCGGCTCAACCTTCTATCTCTGTTGACATCTGTGTGCATGCATTCATGGATGTAGCTGCTCAGCATGTGTCCGAATGCCCCTGTGAGTCCAGTGAGCCTCCCAGTAGTGGGATGTCCTCGGAGGCCTTGAGGTTTCTCATATTCTGGAGGTGTGTGGCCAAAGGAATGGACACAGTTTCCCAGGAGAGAGCAGGCACGGTCCTGTGGTATGGCTCCAGAGGACCCAGCCTAGAGGCTGTGTTTGCCAGGGCTGTGGGGACAGATGTCTGAAAAAGCAAACTTGGCTCAGCTAGGGGCCAATGTAATGGCAGGCCTGATCTCTAGTCCGTGAGGGGAGATCCTCTGGAAATCAAAGTAGGGCAAGTGGGAGGCAGTCACTCAGGATTTTGTCTCTGAGTGTTGCGTTTACAGTGTCCGGTCAGGGTAGGGGTTGTCTCAGAGGCCGAGGAAGAGCCTTCCTCTCGGGGGATTGTCCAAGCTCCCAAGTGTTTGTGTTCATTCTGTGGGAATGAAGAGTACTGTTTTCTGCCACAGGGGACCCCCCAGGAGAGGGACTCTAGAGCACAGCAGTGGGTTCCCTCAACTGGAATACACACCATCTAGTTAGTCCTGGGTGCCTATGGGCATGGCAAGCCACATATGCGGGCTCTTGGTCCAGTCACTGAGAGGCGTTACTTGAATAAGTTACTCACGCTGAGGGTCACAATGTGTGTTTGTGCCCAAGGCGGCCCTCACGCTTGGGCGTGGCCTCAGGGGCCATGCCGTTTTCTCCTACACTGAAGGTTTGACTCACTGCCAGCAGCAAGGTTTCTTGCCAGGGGGAAGGAGGGGTTCTGACTTGTGCATCAGGTTCCCCCCTGTGCAGGGATTGGAGATAAGGTCTAGGTTCCGATGACTGAAAACCCAGGTTGGGAATGGATGGTGGCCTAAGGCAGTGGCGGGTCCAATGTGCTGGGTGTGCAGCCAGCTGTGTAGGTGTCTGTTGGAAGGTGTGGGCTCAGGCTATTTGCGACAGAGCATCACTGGTTGAGGTAGCCTATGCAATTGGGGTGTTGCCGAGGGCCAAGCAGTTTGATCCTCATTTGGGGTTTCTGGGCAGCGCCATAGACAATGTTTTTCTCCTGGGAGGCAGGCACAGTGCTCCATTGTGGCCCCAGAATTCCCAGTAGGGAGGGTTTGTGGGCCAGGAGTGTGAGGACGGAAGTCTGAAAACACAAGCTAGTGTGAGGATTGGAGTCAAGGGCAGAGCAGGCTACTCTGCAGAGGCTGAATCAAAATCTCCTGCATCTGAAGTCAGGCTGAGGATCAGACGTTGGCTGAGGCTGGAGTATGTGTCCATGATGGCACCTTCATGAAGTGGGGGCCTCATGAGGCCAAGGAAGTTTTCCCACGCTGAGTTTGGAGGTTGCCCCAAACCACAAGGTTTCCTTCTGCGGGACATTCGAGTCCTGTTGCATGGCTCCAGGACATACCTTATGGAAGGACTGGAGAGCAGGGTTCGAAGGATGGATCCCTGTACAGCATGCCTCGCATTCCCATTGGCTATTAGCGACAAGATATGTTTGATCTGCTGCCTCTGGTACATGCGACCCAGAGGGCTGAGTTGAAATGGCCTCTCCTGAGGATGCGTCATAATGTGCGTTTGGGTCCATGGAGACCTTGGAATGTGCTGGTTGTTCAGTGGCCCTGCGGAACTCTCCTACCTGAAGTGTTTGATACATCCCAGTAAGAAAGCTGCCCATGTGGAGATGAGAGAGGTTTGGTTTGGTGCCTCAGAAAAGCCCCATGTGCTGGTCTACGGAAACAGACCTCTGAGAACGGAAACATGGAAACCAAAGCTAAGGTTCTGATTAGGGCCTGGGGGCCTGTCCATTTCAACCTTCTGTCTCTGGAGACACTGTCTGAGAGTCTAAGTGGAGATAGTTGCTCCGCTGGTGTCAGAGAGCCCCTTTAAATCCAGGGTGGCCTATACTATTGATGGCCTCAGGGACCTTGGAGCTTTTCCCTAACCTGTAGGGTTGTGGTCAATGGATTGGGCACACTTTCCTTGGAGAGGGCAGGCACAATCTTTCGCGGTTTGATCCAGAGGCCCTAGCCTGGATGTTGTGTGGTTCCAGGCTGTGGGCACAGAAGTCTGAATACACAAACTCAGCTTATGAGTTGCGCCTAGGTTATGGCAGGCCGGATGCAGAGCCCGAGAGGGAGCTCCTGGGCCTCTGAAACAAGGGCGAGTGGGAGGCATTCCTTCAGGCTTTTGTCTCTGGATGTTGTGTCCGGGATAGCCGTGGATTGGAGCGGTGGCCTCAGGTACTGTGGACGAGTATCCCTCTCTGGGGATTTGTCCCAGCTCCCAAGAGTTTGGGGTCATTTTGTGGGAAGGGTGGAGTCGTGTGGTCTGGCTCATGGGTCTCTCCAAGAAAGGGATTCCAGAGCAGAGCTCCAGGTACAGGCGGGGCGACTGGAAAATTCAAACCGTGGTGAGGATTGGGTGCATAGGGGCTTGGCAAGCCCCATATGTGGGCTCTTGGTCCAGGCCCTGACAGGCCTTTCTTTGACATGGGGCTCATGCTGAGGGTCACAGTGTGAATTTGTGCCCAAGCAGCACTCAAGTTTGGGTGTGGCATCAGGGGCCATGAAGGTTTCTCCCACCCTGATGTGTGACTCCATGCCAAGAGCAAGCTTGACAGCCATGGGGAAGGAGGAGTTCTGTTTTGTGCTTGCTATACCCAGCTGTGTGGAGAATTGATATAATGTCTAGCTTCAGATATCTGAAAACCAAGGTTAGGATGAGGTGACGGCATAAGACCATGGCGTGTCCCAAGTGCTGGGTGTGCGGCCAGCTGTCTCCTTGTCTGTCTGGACGTCTGGCTTCAGGCTGTGTCAGGCAGAGCATGAGTGCCCAGAGCAGCCTATCCATTTCGGGTACCGTCGAGGCCCGAGCAGGTTGATCCTCATCTGGGTTTTCTGGAGAGCCCCACAGGGAAACGTTTTTCTTCCGTTGGGCAGACACTGGGCTGGGTTGTGGTTCTGGAGTTCCTAGTCCGGAGGGCTTGTTTGCCAGGAGTGTGAGGAAGGAAGTCTGAAAACACAAGCTAGCGTGAGGTTTGGGACCGAGGGCACGGCAGTCCCACTCTGGAGAGGCTGAATCGAGATCTCCTGCACTGAGGTCATGTCAACTATGAGACGTGCCTCAGGCTAGAGTTCTTGTCCAGCATGGCCTCTTCCTGAAGGGTGTGGGGGCTTCATGAGGCCAGAAAGTTTTGGCTACGATGGGATTTGTGAACTGCTCCAAAACTGAAGGTTACCTTCTGCACGACAGTCGAGTCCTATTGGATGGTTCCAAGAGGCCCCATATGGAAAGACTCGAGAGCAGGTGTCTAAGCATGGATGACTGGGAAGGCCACCTCATATTCCCACTCTTTAGTCAGGACAAGGCAGGCTCAATCTGCGGGCTCCTGGGTGAGCTACCCAGAGGGGAGAGTTGAAATGGACTCTCCTGAAGATGAGTCCTACTGTGGCTTGGTGGCCTGGGAGACCTTGGAATGTGGAGGTGGCTCAGGGACTCTGCAGGATTCTCCAACATGAGGTGTTTGACACGGCTCCAACAAGAAAGCTTCCCATGTGGAGACGAGAGGAGTTCTGTTCCGTGCCTCAGGAAAGCCCCATACCCTGTTCTTCGAACCAAAGCCTCTGAGGAGTGACACCTGGAAACCAAAGCAAGAGTTGAGACTACGGCCTAAAGGCCTGTCCGGCTCAACCTTCTATCTCTGTTGACATCTGTGTGCATGCATTCATGGATGTAGCTGCTCAGCTTGTGTCCGAATGCCCCTGTGAGTCCAGTGAGGCTCCCAGTAGTGGGATGTCCTCGGAGGCCTTGAGGTTTCTCATATTCTGGAGGTGTGTGGCCAAAGGAATGGACACAGTTTCCCAGGAGAGAGCAGGCACGGTCCTGTGGTATGGCTCCAGAGGACCCAGCCTAGAGGCTGTGTTTGCCAGGGCTGTGGGGACAGATGTCTGAAAAAGCAAACTTGGCTCAGCTAGGGGCCAATGTAATGGCAGGCCTGATCTCTAGTCCGTGAGGGGAGATCCTCTGGAAATCAAAGTAGGGCAAGTGGGAGGCAGTCACTCATGATTTTGTCTCTGGGTGTTGCGTTTACAGTGTCCGGTCAGGGAAGGGGTTGTCTCAGAGGCCGAGGAAGAGCCTTCCTCTCGGGGGATTGTCCAAGCTCCCAAGTGTTTGTGTTCATTCTGTGGGAATGAAGAGTACTGTTTTCTGCCACAGGGGACCCCCATGGAGAGGGACTCTAGAGCACAGCAGTGGGTTCCCTCAACTGGGATACACACCATCTAGTTAGTCCTGGGTGCCTATGGGCATGGCAAGCCACATATGCGGGCTCTTGGTCCAGTCACTGAGAGGCGTTACTTGAAAAAGGTACTCACGCTGAGGGTCTCAATGTGTGTTTGTGCCCAAGGCGGCCCTCACGCTTGGGCGTGGCCTCATGGTTAATGCCGTTTTCTCCTACACTGAAGGTTTGACTCACTGCCAGCAGCAAGGTTTCTTGCCATGGGGAAGGAGGGGTTCTGACTTGTGCATCAGGTTACCCCCTGTACAGGGATTGGAGATAAGGTCTAGGTTCCGATGACTGAAAACCCAGGTTGGGAATGGATGGTGGCCTAAGGCAGTGGCGGGTCCAATGTGCTGGGTGTGCAGCCAGCTGTGTCGGTGTCTGTTGGAAGGTCTGGGCTAAGGCTATTTGCGACAGAGCATCAGTGTTTAAAGTAGCCTATGCAATTGGGGTGTTGCCGAGGGCCAAGCAGTTTGATCCTCATTTGGGGTTTCTGGGCAGCGCCATAGACAATGTTTTTCTCCTGGGAGGCAGGCACAGTGCTTCATTGTGGCCCCAGAATTCCCAGTAGGGAGGGTTTGTGGGCCAGGAGTGTGAGGACGGAAGTCTGAAAACACAAGCTAGTGTGAGGATTGGAGCCAAGGGCAGAGCAGGCCCACTCTGCAGAGGCTGAATCAAAATCTCCTGCATCTGAAGTCAGCCTGAGGATCAGACGTTGGCTGAGGCTGGAGTATGTGTCCATGATGGCACCTTCATGAAGTGGGGGCCTCATGAGGCCAAGGAAGTTTTCCCACGCTGAGTTTGGAGGTTGCCCCAAACCACAAGGTTTCCTTCTGCGGGACATTCGAGTCCTGTTGCATGGCTCCAGGACATACCATATGGAAGGACTGGAGAGCAGGGTTCGAAGGATGGATCCCTGTACTGCATACCTCGCATTCCCATTGGCTATTAGCGACAAGATATGTTTGATCTGCTGCCTCTGGAACACGCGACCCAGGGGGCTGAGATGAAATGGCCTCTCCTGAGGATGCGTCATAATGTGCGTTTGGGTCCATGGAGACCTTGGAATGTGCTGGTTGTTCAGTGGCCCTGCGGAACTCTCCTACCTGAAGTTCAGATTAGGGCCTGGGGGCCTGTCCATTTCAACCTTCTGTCTCTGGGGACACTGTCTGAGAGTCTAAGTGGAGATAGTTGCTCCGCTGTTGTCAGAGAGCCCCTCTTAGTCCAGGGTGGCTTATACTATTGATGGCCTCAGGGACCTTGGAGCTTTTCCCTAAACTGTAGGGTTGTGGTCAATGGATTGGGCACACTTTCCTTGGTGTGGGCAGGCACAATCTTTCGCTGTTTGGTCCAGAGGCCCTAGCCTGGATGTTGTGTGGGTCCAGGCTGTGGGCACAGAAGTCTGAATACACAAACTCATCTTATGATTGGCGCCTAGGGTATGGCAGGCCGGATGTACAGCCCGAGAGGGAGCTCCTGGGCCTCTGAAACAAGGGCGAGTGGGAGGCGTTCCTTCAGGCTTTTGTCTCTGGATGTTGTGTCCGGGATAGCCGTGGATTGGAGTTGTGGCCTCAGGTACTGTGGACGAGTATCCCTCTCTGGGGATTTGTCCCAGCTCCCAAGAGTTTGGAGTCATTTTGTGGGAAGGGTGGAGTCGTGTTGTCTGGCTCATGGGTCTCTCCAAGAAAGGGATTCCAGAGCAGAGCTCCAGGTACGGGCGGGGCGACTGGAAAATTCAAACCGTGGTGAGGATTGGGTGCATAGGGGCTTGGCAAGCCCCATATGTGGGCTCTTGGTCCAGGCCCCGACAGGCCTTTCTTTGACATGGGGCTCATGCTGAGGGTCACAGTGTGAATTTGTGCCCAAGCAGCACTCAAGTTTGGGCGTGGCATCAGGGGCCATGAAGGTTTCTCCCACCCTGAAGGTGTGACTCCATGCCAAGAGCAAGCTTGTCAGCCATGGGGAAGGAGGAGTTCTGTTTTGTGCTTGCTATACCCAGCTGTGTGGAGAATTGATATAATGTCTAGGTTCAGATATCTGAAAACCAAGGTTAGGATGAGGTGACGGCATAAACCATGGCGTGTCCGAAGTGCCTGGTGTGCGGCCAGCTGTCTCCTTGTCTGTCTGGACGTCTGGCTTCAGGCTGTGTCAGGCAGAGCATGAGTGCCCAGAGTAGCCTATCCAGTTCGGGTACCGTCGAGGCCCGAGCAGGTTGATCCTCATCTGGGTTTTCTGGAGAGCCCCACAGGGAAACGTTTTTCTTCCGTTGGGCAGACACTGGGCTGGGTTGTGGTTCTGGAGTTCCTGGTCCGGAGGGCTTGTGGCCGGCAGAGTGCTGCATTGTAGTTCTGGATTGCCAAAATGGAGCGCTTGTGGGCCAGTAGTCTGAGGACAGAAGTCTGAGAACACAAGCTCGGCTTAGGTTTCTGGTTGAGGACATGGCAGGCAGAATCTACAGACCGGAATCGAGATCTCGTGCATGTGAAGTCAGGGCGAGGATCAGACGATCGCTCAGGTTGGAGTTTCTGTCCCTGATGGCCCCTTTATGAACGGGGAGCATCACAAGGCCATGGGGGTTGTCCCACGATGGGATTTGTGAGAAGCTCCAAACTGCAAAGTGTCTTCTGCAGGACAATTGAGACCTGTTGTTTGGCTCCAGGCCAATGATTCTGAGCAGGGTTCTAAGGATGAATCGCTGGTTAGCCCACCTCGCATTCCAATTGTCTCCTAGCAACAAGACAGGTTAGATCTGCTGGATCTGGGGGAGCAACCGAGGAGGCTGAGTTGAAATGGACTCTCCTGGGGTTGGGTCCTAGCGTGCTTTTGTGTGTATCGAGACCTTGGAATGAAGCGGTGACACTGGGGCCCTGACGGGTTCTCCAAAACAGAGGCTTTGACAGAGCTCCAACGTGCTAGTTTCCCATGTGTAGATGAGATTTTTTCTGATGTGTGCATCAAGAAAAAGCCATTGCTGGTTTTGAAATCCAGGCGTCTGAGGAGAGACCCTGGAAACCAAAGCAATGGATCTGATTAGTGCCTAGGGGCCTGTTCTTTCCTTTTTACCTCTGGGGACATCTGTGTATGGGTCTGAGTGCAGGTAGGTGCACAGATGGCCTCAGATTGCCCCTGTTTTTCCTGGGAAGCCAGCCCTAGTGAGATGGATCAGGTATTGGGTGTTTATTCTATTATAAGGGTTGTGGCTATTGGAAATGGCAAACACATTTCCCTTACAGAGGGCAAGTACAGTCCTCAGGCTTGGCTCCAGGGGCCTGATCCTGTAGGTTGTGTAGGCCAGGGCTGTTTGGACAGTTGTCTCAAAACACAACCTCAGCTTATGTTTCCGGTCATAGTTATGGCAGGACTGATCTACAGACCATGAGGAGAACTCTTCGGGATTTGAAAAAAAGAGCGAGTGTGAGGCTCTTGCTCAAGTTTTTTTCTCTGGATATCGTGCCACTCACGGTGGTGAAATTTCTGGGTGACTTCATGGGAAATGGATGAGTCTTACTCTCTGGTGGTTTGGCCCCGTCCAAAGAGTTTGGGGTCATTCTTTGGCTGGAAGAAGTCCGTTTTTTGTTGTTGTTGTTGTTGTTGTTGTTTTCTTTATTAAACTCATGTGTCTCACCAAATGAGGGATTCCAGAGTAGAGCCCTGGGGACGGGCGACTGGACAATCAGAAATCTGGTTAAATATTGGGGCCTAGGGACATGTCAAGCCCATTATGACATCTAGTGGTCCAGCCACTGAGAGGACTTACTAAGGACAGGACTCATGCTGAGGGTCACAATGCGTGTGTATGCCCTCGTCGCACTCAAAAATGGGCGGGGCCACAGTGTAAATGCTGGTTTCTCCTACACTGAACATTGGACAACGTGCCAACCGCAAGGGTTCTTGCCATGGGTAAGGAGGAGTTCTGATTACTGCTTCACACTCACCCCAGGGCAGTGATTGGAGATAAGGTCTCGGTTCTGAAGCCTGAAAACTGAGGTAGGGAAGAGATGATGACCTAAGGCCATGGCGGGTTTTATGTGCTCAGTGTGCGTTCAGCTTTCTGGGTGTTGGTCAGTAGGTCCGGGCTCAGGTTGTGTTCGACATTGCATTAGTGCCCAGGTTAGACTATATAATTTGGGTAAAGTCGAGTGCTGTGTCGGTTTACCCTCATTAAGGTGTCTGGGCAGCTCATAAGGCAATATTTTTTTTTTTCTAGAGGGCAGGCAGAGTGCTGCATTGTGGGTCCGGAATTGCCAAACTTGAGGGCTTCGGGGCCAGGAGTGTGAGGACGGAAGTCTGAGAAGACAAGCTAGACTTAGGTTTCAGGGCGAGGGCACGGCAGGTACCCCCTGCAGATCTGAACCAATATTTGATGCATCTGAAGTCAGGGCGAGGATCAGACGTTGGCTCAGGTTGGAGTTTCTGTGCATGACGGCCGCTTCATGAAGGGAGCGGAATCTCGGGGCCATTGAGGTTTTCCCATGTTGGAAGTTGTGGGATGCCCCCTTCAAGGATTCCTTCTGCGGGACAATTGAGAACTGTTGGACAGCTCCAGGACATCCCATATGGAATGACTCCAGAGCACCGTTCGCGGATGGATGCCTGGGAAGCCCGCCTCGCATTCCAATTGTCTCCTAGCAACAAGACAGTTTAGATCTGATGGCTCTGCCGGAGCAACCGGGGTGGCTGAGTTGAAATGGACTTTCCTGAGGAAGGGTCCTAATGTGTTTTTATGTCCATGAGGGCCTTGGAATGGGGCGGTGGCACCGGGACCCTGAAGTACTCTCCTAAGCTTTGGACATGGCTCCCATGCACAGGTTTCCTTGTGGAGATGAGATGAGTTCTGATTGGTGCCTCAGGAAAACCCCTATGCTCGTATTGGAATCAGGCTTTTGAGGACACATGCCTGTAACCCAAAGCAATGGATCCTATTATGGCCTAGGGTCCTGTCTGGTTCAATCTTCTTCTCTGGGAACATCCATCTATGGTATGAGTGGAGGTCGATTATCAGCTGGAGTCAGACAGCCCTTGTTTGTTCCGGGCGACCTACACTATTGGGATGGCCTCAGGGACTTTGGAGGTTTCTCCTAATTTGTACGATTTTGGACCATGGAATGGGCAGAATTCCCATGGATTGGTAGGCACAGTCCGAATGTGTGGCTCCATGGGCCCAGCCTGGAGGGTGTGTGGCCCAAGACTTTGAGGACAGAAGTCTGAAAACACAAACTCAGCTTAGGTTTGGTGACGTAGGTATGGCAGGCCCGATCTACAAACCATGAGAAGAACTCTTTAGGATATGAAGACAGTGCGAGTCTGAGGCGTTTGCTCAGGCTTTTGTCTCTGGATTTTGTATCAGCGATGGCCGTGGAATGTCGGGGAAGCCTCATGGGCCATGGACGAATCTTCCTCTCTGAGGATTTGGCCCGATTCCCAATTGCTTTTCGTCAATCTGTGGGATGGGAGGACTCATTTCATTTTTGTTACCTCAGGTGTCCCACCAAAAGAGGAATTCCAAAGCCAAGCCTTGGGGAAGACTGAAGGGACAACCCGAACTATGGTTAAAAATTGGGGCCTAGGGGCATGGCAAGCCCAATATGCTATCTCTTCATCCAGACACTGAGTGGCCTTACTTGAGGACTGGGCTCAGCCTGAGCGTCACAATGTGTTTTGTGACCAATGTGGCCCGCGAGCATGGGCGGGGCCTCATGGGCCACACTGTTTTCAACTACACTGAACGTTAAACAACATGCCAACCACAAGGTTTCTTGCCATGGGGAAAGAGTTCTGATTTCTGCATCCGGAAAAAAAAAACAAAAAAACAAAAAACAAAAAACCTTCCTCACCCACACTGAGAATTTACAACCACTCTACAATCTTTTTCTTCCACCAGTATTTCTGTGTTGTTTTTTATTTATATATTTGACAGAGAGAGATCACAATTAGGCAGAGAGGCAGGCAGAGAGAGAGAGAGAGAAAGGAAGCAGGCTCCCTGCTGAGCAGAGAGCCCGATGTGGGACTTGATCCCAGGACCCTGAGATCATGACCTGAGCCGAAGGCAGCAGCTTAACCCACTGAGCCACCCAGGCGCCCCTATTTCTGTGTTTTTGTGTTTGTCCTAATAGTATATAAATCTTACACTCGGGGTTCTTTCTGATGAGGTTATTCCTTTATTTGCATTTATATATGCAAATATATAATTTTCTCTTCTCATATACTTTTATCAGTCTTTTTGTTTGTCTGTTTTTGTTTGTAAACTTCATAAATCTTACCTTGGAACCCATTTGGGCTGAACCTTCTCTTTTATCTCACCTTTCATTCTTGTCTCTCTCCCTCTCTCTTTTTTTCTTTTTTTTAACCTCAGGTGTCCCAACAAATGAGGGATTCCAGAGTAGAACCCTGGGGAGGGGCGACTGGACAATCAGAAATCTGATTAAAAATTGGGGCCTAGGGACATGTCAAGCAAATTATGACACCTAATGGTCCAGCCACTGAGAGGACTTACTAGAGGACAGGAATCATGCTGAGGGTCACAATGCATGTGTATGCCCTCATCGCACTCAAGAATGGGCGGGGCCTCAGGGTGAATGCTGGTTTCTCCTACACTGAACTTTGGACAACATGCCAACCACAAGGGTTCTTGCCATGGGTAAGGTGAAGTTCTGATTTCTGCATCACACTCACCCCTGGGCAGTGATTGGAGATAAGGTCTCGGTTCTGTAGCCTGAAACCTGAGGTAGGGAAGAGGTGATGACCTAAGGCCATGGCGGGTTTTATGTGCTCAGTGTGCGGTCACCTTTCTGGGTGTTGGTCAGGAGGTCTGGGCTCAGGTTGTGTTCGACAGTGCATTAGTGCCCAGGTTAGACTATATAATTTGGGTAAAGTCGAGTGCTGTGTAGGTTGATCCTCATTTATGGTGCCTGGGCAGCTCATGAGGCAATAATTTTTTTTTCTATAGGGCAGGCAGCGTGCTGCATTGTGGGTCCGGAATTGCCAAACTTGAGGGCTTCGGGGCCAGGAGTGTGAGGACGGAAGTCTGAGAAGACAAGCCAGACTTGGGTTTCAGGGCGAGGGCACGGCAGGTACCCTCTGCAGATCTGAACCAATAACTCATGCATCTGAAGTCAGGGCGAGGATCAGACATTGGCAAAGTTTGGAGTTTCTCTGCATGACGGCCGCTTCATGAAGAGAGCGGAATCTCGAGGCCATTGAGGTTTTCCCACGTTGGGAGTTGTGGGATGCCCCCTTCAAGGATTCCTTCTGCGGGACAATTGATACCTGTTGGACAGCTCCAGGACATCCCATATGGAATGACTCCAGAGCACGGTTCGCGGATGGATGCCTGGGAAGCCCGCCTCGCATTCCAATTGTCTCCTAGCAACAAGACTGTTTAGATCTGATGGCTCTGCGGGAGCAACCGGTGTGGCTGAGTTGAAATGGACTATCGTGAGGATGGGTCCTAATGTGTTTTTGTGTCCATGAGGGCCTTGGAATGGGGCGGTGGCACCTGGACCCTGAAGTACTCTCCTAAGCTTTGGACATGGCTCCCATGCACAGGTTTCCTTGTGGAGACGAGATGAGTTCTGATGGGTGCCTCAGGAAAACACCTATGCTCGTATTGGAATCAGGCATTTGAGGACACATGCCTGTAACCCAAATCAATGGATCCTATTATGGCCTAGGGTCCTGTCTGGTTCAATCTTCTTCTCTGGAGACATCCATCTATGGTATGAGTGGAGGTCGATTATCAGCTGCCGTTAGACAGCCCTTGTTTGTTCCGGGCGACCTACACTATTGGGATGGCCTCAGGGACTTTGGAGGTTTCTCCTAATTTGTACTATTTTGGACCATGGAATGGGCAGAATTCCCATGGATTGGTAGGCACAGTCCTAATGTGTTGCTCCAGGGACCCAGCCTGGAGGGTGTGTGGCCCAAGACTTTGAGGACAGAAGTCTGAAAACACAAACTAAGCTTTGGTTTGGGGACATAGGTATGGAGGCCCGATCGACAAACCATGAGAAGAACTCTTCAGGATATGAAGAAAGTGCGAGTCTGAGGCGCTTGCTCAGGCTTTTGTCTCTGGATTTTGTATCAGCGATGGCCGTGAAATGTCGGGGAGGCCTCATGGGCCATGGTCGAATCTTCCTCTCTGAGGATTTGGCCCGATTCCCAATTGCTTTTCGTCAATCTTTGGGATGGGAGGACTCATTTCAGTTTTGTTACCTCAGGTGTCCCACCAAAAGAGGAATTCCAAAGCCAAGCCGTGGGGAAGACTGAAGGGACAACCCGAACTATGGTTAAAAATTGGGGCCTAGGGGCATGGCAAGCCCAATATGCTATCTCTTCATCCAGGCTCTGAGTGGCCTTACTTGAGGACTGGGCTCAGCCTGAGCGTCACAATGTGTGTTTGTGACCAATGTGGCCCGCGAGCATGGGCAGGGCCTCATGGGCCACACTGGTTTCAACTACACTGAACGTTGGACAACATGGCAACTACAAGGTTTCTTGCCATGGGGAAGGAGTTCTGATTTCTGCATCACCTTCAACCCTGGGCAGTGATTGGAGATATGGCCTAGGTTCTGAAACCTTAAAACCGAGGTTGGGAAGAGATGACGACCTACGGCCATGGCGGCTCGATGTGCTCAGTGTGAGGCCAGCTGTCTGGGAGGGGCCAGGGGGTCCAGGCTCACGCTGTGTCCAAAAGGGCATTAGTGCCCTGGTCAGCCTATGTATTTGGGGTACAGCCAAGGTCGGTGCAGGTTGATCCTCATTTGGGGTTACTGGGTAGCCCCAGAGGACAATGTTTTTCTTCTGGAGGGCCGGCAGAGTGCTGCATTGTAGTTCTGGATTGCCAAACTTGAGGGCTTGTGGGCCAGTAGTCTGACGACAAAAGTCTGAGAACACAAGCTAGGCTTAGGTTTCAGGGTGAAGCCATGGCAGGCACAATCTACAGACCTGAATCGAGATCTCGTGCATCTGAAGTCAGGGCGAGGATCAGACGATCGCTCAGGTTGGAGTTTCTGTCCCTGATGGCCCCTTCATGAATGGGGGGGCATCATGAGGCCATGGGGGTTTTCCCACGATGCGAGTTGTGAAGCTCCAAACTGCAGAGAGTCTTCTGCAGGACAATTGAGACCTGCTGTTTGGCTCCAGGCCAATGATTCTGAGCAGGGTTCTAAGGATGGATGGCTGGGTAGCCCACCTCGCATTCCAATTGTCTCCTAGCAACAAGACAGGTTAGAACTCCTGGATCTGTGGGGAGCAACCGAGGACGCTGAGTTGAAATGGACACCCATGGGGATGGGTCCTCATGTGCTTTTGTGTCTATGGAGACCTTGGAATGAAGCGGATGCACTGGGGCCCTAAAGGGTTCTCCTAAACAGAGGCTTTGACACAGCCCCAACGTGCAAGTTTCCCATGTGTAGATGAGATGTTTTCTGATATGTGGGTCAAGAAACAGCTATATGCTGCTTTTGAAATCCAGGCCTCTGAGGAGAGATGCCTGGAAACCAAAGCAATGGATCTGATTAGTGCCTAGGGGACTGTTCTTTCCTTTTTACCTCTGGGGACATCTGTCTATGGGTCTGAGTGCAGGTAGGTGCACAGATGGGCTCAGATTGCCCCTGTTTTTCCTGGGAAGCCACCACTATTGAGATGGATCAGGGACTTTGGAGGTTTATCCTATTAGAAGGGTTGTGGCCATTGGAATGGGCATACACAATTCCCTTGGAGAGGGCAAGTACAGTCCTCAGGTTTGGCTCCAGGGGCCTGAGTCTGTAGGTTGTGTTGGCCTGTGCTGTTTGGACAGTTCTCTGAAAACACACACCCTCCAGGCTAGGGCCCCTGGAACCACACCTCAGGATTGTTCCTGCCCTCTCAAAGGGAATTCTTCATATTCCATTGGCCACAACCATATAAATCAGGAGAAATCTCCAATGTCCCTGGGACCATACCAATATTGTAGGCCGCTTGGTACAAACAGGGGTGATCTGACACTAGCTGAGCAACTAGCTCCACACAGACTCAGAGACAGATGTCCCCAGAGAAGAACATTGAACTGGACAGGCCCCTAGGCCCTAATCAGATCCATTGCTTTGGTTTCCAGGCATCTCTTCTCAGAGGCCTGGTTTCCAATACCAGCCTATGGGGTTTCCAGAGGCCCCTTCAGAGCAAGTCTTGTCTGCACATTGGAAACTTGCTCGTGCAGCTATGTCAGAACCTCAGAGGCCTGGTTTTCAATACCACCATATGGGGGTTTCCTGAGGCATCAGTCAGAACAAATGTCTTCTCCACATGGGAAATGTGCTCTTTCAAGCTGTGTCAAAACCTCCGGCTAGGAAAATCCTTCAGGGCCCCGGTGCCACCACCTCATTCCAAGGTCTCCATGGACACAATCCCACATTAGGACCCATCTGCAGGAGAGTCTATTTCAACTCATTGCCCTTGGGTGCTCCCCTAGAGCCAGCAGATCGAACCTATCTTGTCACTAGGAGACAATTGGAATGTGAGGCGGGCTAGCTAGGCATCCATCTGTAGAAAACTACTCTGAAGTAATTCCATATGGGACGTCCTGGAGCCATCCAACAGGTCACAGCTGTCCTGCAGAAGGAATCCTTGCGCTTTGGAGCACCTCACAACTCCCATCATGGGAAAAGCTCTGTGGCCTCGTGGTGCACCGTCCCCTTCATGAAAGAGCCATCTTGGACAGAAACTCCAACCTGAGCCAACGTCTAATCCTCGCCCTGACTTCAGATGCACGAAATCTTGATTCAACTCTGCAGAGTGTGCCTGCCGAAACCCCTCCCCGAAGCAAAACCTAGCTATTGTTCTCAGACTTCGTCCTCACACTCCGAGCCCACCAGCTCTCCAGTTAGGGAATAAAGGAGAGACACAATGCAGCACTCTGACTGCCCTTCAGAAGAGAAACGTTGTCCTATGGGGCTAACCAGAAACACCAAATGAGCATCAACCTGCATGCCACTTGATTCTACCCCAATTATACAGTTTCGCTTCGGCGTTAATGCCCTGTCTTGCACAGCCTGAGGTCTGAATTCCCAACCGACACCCAGACAGCTGGCTGTACACTGAGCACATCAGACCCGCCATGGCTTTAGGTCATCATCTCTTCCCAACCTTGGTTTTCAGGCTTCAGAACCTAGACCTTATATATACTCACTACCCAGGGGTGAACGTGATGCAGAAATGAAACTCCATCTTCCTCAAGGCAAGAAACCTTGTGGTTGGCATGTTCAGTGTAGGAGAATCCAGTGTAGCCCATGAGTCCCCGCCCATGCTTGAGAACCGCAATGGGCACAAACACATTGGGACCCTCAGTGTGAGCCCTGTCCTCAAGTAAAGCCTCTTAGGGGCTGGACCAAGAACCCGCATTGCCATCCCTAGTCCCCCAATATTAATGAGAGGTTGAGAGGTCTAGTCACCCCTATTCAGGTCTCTGCTCTGGAACCCCTGAGGAAAAAAATATCGAAGGGTCTCCTCCATCCCCTGAATGAGCCCCAAAACTTGGGATCTGACCAAATCTTAAAAGAGAAAGAATCATCCATGGCCAAAGAGGCCATCCCGTCATTCCATGGCCACCATTGACACAAAATCTAGAGACAAAAGCCTGGATATATGCCTCACACTTGCCCTTTGTTCATAGCCTGAAAAATTCTCCTCACGGTCTATAGATCAGGCCTGTCATACCTACGTCCCCAAACCTAAGCTGAGTTTGGGTTTTCAGATTTCTGTCCCCACTGTCCTGGCCCACACACCCTCCAGGCTGGGGCCCCTGGAGCCATGCCTCAGGACTGTGCCTGCCTTCTCCAAGCAAATTCTGCCCATTCCATTGGCCACAACCCTAAAGATTAGGAGAACACTCCAACGTCCCTGAGGCCATCCCAATAGTGTTGGCCACTCAGGGCAAACAGGGTGATCTGTCCCAAGATGAGCAACTACCTCAACTCAGACCCATAGACAGATAACCCCAGAGAAGAAGATTGAACCGGACAGGCACCTAGGACCTAATCAGATCCATTGCTTTTGATTCCAGGCATCTCTCCTCAGAGGCCTGGTTTCCAATACCAGCATATGTGTTCTTCTGGAGGTACCAGTCTGAACAAATCTCATTTCCACATGGGAAACATGCATTTTGGAGCTGTGTCACAACCTCCAGTTAAGGGAAACCTTCAGGTCCCAGCAGCCAACACCCCATTCCAAGGTCTCCATGGACACAAACCCACATTATGACCCATCCACAGGCGAGTCCATTTCAACACATCCCCTTTGGTTGCTCCCCAAAAGAAGCAGATCGAACCTGCCTTGTCACTAGGAGACAATACGAATGTGAGGCGGGCACTCCAGGAATCCATCCTTAGAACCCTGCACTGCCGTGGTTCCCCATGGGACGTCCTGGAGCAATCTGACCGGTCTCGACTGTCCCGTAGAAGGAATCCTTGCCGATTGGAGCAACATACAATGCCAATCGTGGGAAAGACTCCATAGCCCCATGATGCCCCCCACCATCATGAAGGGGCCATCCTGAACAGAAACTTCAACCTAAGCCTACGTCTGATCCTCGCCCTGACTTCAGATGCATGAGATTTAGATTTAGCTCTACAGAGTGTGCCTGCCATGATCTTGACCCAAAACCTAAGCCTAGCTTGTGTTCTCACACTTCCTTCCTCACTATTCTGGCCCACAAGCCCTCCAGTGTGAGAATTCCGTCGCCACAATGCAGCACTCTTCCTTCCCTCCAGAAGAAAAACGTTGCCCCTGGGGCTACCCAGAAACGCCAAATGAGGATCAACCTGCATGCCACTCAACTTTACTCCAATTATACAGTCTAAGCTTGGCACTAATGCCCTGTCTGACACAGCCTGAGCCTGGACCTCCTGGATGACACCCAGAAAGGTGGTGTCACACCTAAGGACTGTGCCAGTGCTCTCCAAGGGAACTCTGCCCGTTTCATTTGCCACAACCTTACATATTAGGAGAAACCTCCAATTCCCAAGACCAGTCCAATAGTGTTGGCCTCCCCCAACAAACATGGGTGATCTGACACAAGCTGAGCAGTGACCTCCATTCTGAATCTTAGACAGAGACACTCAGAGGAGAATATTGAAAAGGACAGCCCCCTAGACCATAATCAGATCCATTGCTTTGGATTCCAGGCATTGTTCCCCACATGCTTGGTTTCCAATACCAGGTTGTGGGGGTTTCAGAACAAATCTCGTCTCTACATGGGAAACTTGCTCTTTGGAGCTGCATCAAAACCTCAGGTTAGGAGAATTCTTCAGGGCAACAGAGCCACTGCCCCATTCCAAGGGATCCATGGACACAAATCCACATCGACTGATCCTCATGAGATTCCATTTCAATTCAGCCCCCTCGGTTGTTCCCCCAGTGACAGCAGATCAAATCCTCCTTTTCACTAGGACACAACTGGAATGCAAGTTGGACTGCCCAGGCATCCATCATTAGAACTGTGCTTTGGAGCATTTCTTATGGGACGTCCTTGATCCATCCAAAAGGTCGTGACTGTCCCGCTGACGGAATCCTTGTGGTTTGGAGCATCACACACTCACAAAGTTGGAAATCTTCCATGGTTTCCTGATGCCCCCCCCCCACCTTCATGAAGGGGACATCATGTACAGAAACTCCAACCTAAGCCAACATCTGATCCTCGCCCTGACTTCAGAGGCACGAGATCTCATTTCAGGTCTGTAGAGTGTGCCTGCCATGTCACCGCTGCGAATTCAAAGCTGAACTTGTGTTCTCAGACTTCTGTCCTAAAACACCTGGCCCAAAAGCCCTGAAGTTGGCAATTCTGGAGCCAGAATGCAGCACTCTGCCTGCCCTCCAGAAGAAAATCTTTGCCCTATGGGGCCAACCAGAAACCCCAAATGAGGACCAACCTTCACATCACTCGACTGTACCCCAATTATACAGTCTAGCCTGGGGACTAATGCCCTGCCTGACACAGCCTGAGCCCAGACCTCATGATGGACACAGACATCTGGCCGCACACTAAGTGCATCAGACCCACCATGGCCTTAGGTCGTCATCTCTTACCAACCTCGGTTTTCAGGCTTCAGAATCTAGACCTTATCTCTACTCACTGCCATGCCGTGTACGTGATGCAGAAATCAGAACTCCTCCTACCCCATGACCAGAAACCCTGTGGTTGGCATGTTGTCCAACGTGCAGTGTAGGAGAAACCAGCATGGCCCATGAGGCCTCAGACATGCTTGAGGGCTGCGATGGGCACAAACACACATTAGGATCCTAAGCATGATCCCTGGCCTCAAGTAAAGCCTATCCGGGGCTGGACCAAGAGCCCACATATGGAGATTACCATGCCCCTACTCACCAAGCCTTAACCAGTGCTTGAGAAGTCTAGTCACCCCTACTCAGATCTCTTCTCTAGAATCCCTCCTTGGTGGGACACATGAGGTTAAAAAAAAAAAAATAGAGAAAGGACTCCTACCGTCCAAAGAATGACCACAAACACTTGGAATTGGGCCAAATTCACAGAGAGAAATACTCGTCCATGGCTGATGAGGCCATCCTGACATTCCACGGCCACCATTGACACAAAATCCGGAGACAAAAGCCTGAAAAAGCGCCACACACTCGCCCTTTGTTCAGAGCCTGAAAAATTCTCACGGTCTGTAGATCGGGCCTGCCATACCTATGTCCCCAAACCTAAGTCAAGTTTGTGTTTTCAGACTTCTGTCTCCATTGTCCTGGCCCACACACCCTCAAGGCTTGGCCCCATGGAGCCACACCTCAGGACTGTGCCTGCCCTCTTCATGGGAATTCTGCTCATTTCTTTGGCACAACCTGACAGATTAGGAGAAACATCCGAAGTCCCCGAGGCCACCCCAATATTGTAGGATGTCCGGGACAAACAGGGACCATCTGCCACAAGCTGAGCCACTACCTCCAATCAGACCTGTAGATAGATATCCATAGAAAAGAAGATTGAACAGGACAGGCACCTAGGCCCTAAACGGATCCATTGCTTTTGTTTTCACGTATCTCTCCTCAGAGGCCTGGATTCCAATACCAGCACATGGGGGTTTCTGGCGCTACCAATCAGAACAAATCGCATGCCACATGGGAATCATGCTATATGGAACTGTGTCAAAACCTCCAGTTAGGAGAAAATTTCACGTCACTGGAGCCACCGCCCCATTCCAATGTCAATGGACACAATCCCACATTATGACCCATCCTCAGGAGAGTCCATTTCAACTCAAACCTGGCGGTTGCTCACCCAGTGCCAGCAGATCAAACCTGCTTTGTCACTAGGAGACAATTGGAATGCGAGTTCGTTGCCCAGGTATCCGTTGTTAGAACTCTGCTCTGGAGAAATTCCTAATGGGGTGTCCTTGATCCATTCAACAGGTCTCAACTGTCCTGCAGAAGGAATCCTTGTGGTTTGCAGCATCACACACTCGCACCGTGGAAAAACCTCCATGGCCTCGTGATGCCTCCACCTTCAGGTAGAGGACATCATGGACAGAAACTCCCGTCTGATCCTCGCCCTGACTTCAGATGCATGAGATCTCATTTCAGCTCTGCAGAGTGTGCCTGCCTTGCCCTCGCCCCAAAACCTAAGCCAGCTCACGTTCTCAGACTTCCGTCCTCACACTCCTGGCCCACAAGCCTTCCACTTTGGGAATTCTGGAGACAAAATGCAGCACTCTGCCTGCCCTCCAGAAGAGAGACTTTGCCCTAGGGGTCTACCCAGAAACATCAAATGAGGATCAACCTGCAATTCTCTAGATTGTACCCCAATTATACAGTCTAGCCTGGGCACTAATGCCCTGTCTGACACAGCCTGACCCCAGACCTCGTGACCGACACCCAGACACCTGGCCTCACACTGAACACATCGAACATGCCATGGTCTTAGGTCATCATCTCTTCCCAAACTTGGTCTTCAGGCTTCAGAACCTAGACATTATCTCCACTCACAACTAAGTGATGTACGTGATGCAGAAATCAGAACTTCACCTTCCCCATGACCAGAAACCTTGTGGTTGGCATGTTGTCCAACGTTCAGTATATGAGAACCCAGCATGGCCCATGAGGCCTCAGACATGCTTGAGGGCTGCGATGAGCACAAACACACATTAGGACCCTAAGCATGAACCCTGGCCTCAAGTAAATCCTCTCCGGGGCTGGACCAAGAGCCTGCATATGGGACTTGCCATGCCCCTACTCCCCCAATCCTAGCCAGAGCTTGAGAAGTCTAGTCAACCTTATTCAGAGCTCTTTTCTAGAATCCCTCTTTGGTGGGACACATAAGGTAAAAAAAAAAAAAAAAAAAAAAAAAAAAAAAAAAACCAAGATAAAGAAAAAAAAAAAAGTAAGGACTCCTACCATCCAAAGAATGACCCCAAACACTTGGAATTTGGCCAAATCCACAGAGAGAAATAATCGTCCATGGTCGATGAGGCCAGCCTGACATTCCACGGCCACCATTGACACAAAATCCGGAGACAAAAACCTGAAAAAGCGCCACACACTTGCCCTTTGTTCAGAGCCCCCAAAATTCTCAAGGTCTGTAGATCGGGCCTGCCATACCTATGTCCCCAAACCTAAGCCGAGTTTGTGTTTTCAGACTTCTGTCTCCATTGTCCTCACCCAGACACCCTAAAGGCTGGGCCCCATGGAGCCACACCTCAGGACTGTGCCTGCCCTCTCCAAGGGAATTCTGCTCATTCATTTGGCACAACCTGACAGATTAGGAGAATCATCCAAAATCTCTGAGGCCATCCCAACAGTGTAGAATGTCCTGGACATACAGGGACCCTCTGGCACAAGCTGAGCCACTACCTCCAATCAGAACCTTAGACAGATATCCATAGAAAAGAATATTGAACAAGACAGGCACCTAGACCCTAATTGGATCCATTGCTTTTGTTTTCAGGCATCTCTCCTCAGAGGCCTGGATTCCAATACCAGCATAAGGGAGTTTCCAGAGCTACCTATCAGAAAAAATCTCGTCTCCACATGGGAAACTTGCTCTATGGAGCTGTGTCATAACCTCCATTTAGGAGAAAACTTCAGGTCACTGGAGCCACCGCCCCATTTGAATATCTCCATGGACACAATCCCAAATTATGACCCATCCTCAGGAGAGTCCATTTCAACTAAACCCCCTCGGTTGCTACCCCAGAGCCAGCAGATTGAACGTGCCTTGTCGCTAGGAGAAAATTGAAATGCGAGTTGGGCTCTTCAGGCATCCATCCTTAGAACCCTGCTCTTGCGTCGTTCCTTATGGGACATCCTTGAGCCATCCAACAGGTCTCGACTGTCCCACAGGAGTCCTTGTGCATGGACCACCTAACAACTCATATCATGGAAAGCTTCCAAGGTCACATGATGCCCCCAATCTTCATGAAGGCAGATCATGGAAAGAAACTCCAACCTGAGCCAACAGCTGATCTTCGCCTTGACTTCAGATGCACGAGATCTTGATTCAGCTCTTCAGAGTGTACCTGTTGTGCCCTCACCCCAAAACCTAAGCGTAGCTAGTGTTCTCCGACTTCCGTCCTCACTCTCCTGGACCACACGCCCTCTATTTTGGGATTTCCGATGACACAGTGCTGCACTCTGCCTGCCCTCTAGAAGAATAATATTGCCCTATGGGTCTACCCAGAAACCTCAAATGAGGATAAACCTGCACGTCACTCAACTGTACGCCAATTATATAGTCTAGCCTGTGCACGAATGCCCTGTCTGACAGAACCTGAGGCCTGAATTCCCAACCGACACCCAGACAGCTTGCAGTACACTGAGAACATCTGAACCGCCATGGCCTTAGGTCGCCATCTCTTTCCAACTTCGGTTTTCAGGCTACAGAATCCTAGACCTTATCTCTACTCACTTCCCATGGGTGAACGTGATGCAGAAATCAGAACTCCTCCTTCCCTCTCGCCAGAATCTTGTGGTTGGCATCTTGTCCAACGTTCAGTGTAGGACCCCTGTAGGGCCTACAGGGGTAGTAGTAGGGCCCCTGAGGGTAGTGTAGGGTCCCTGAGGCCCTGCCTATGCTTAAGAGCTGCGGTGGGCTCAAACACACATTGGGACCCTCAGTTTCAGCCCTGTCCTCAAGTAAAGCCTCTCAGTGGCTGGACCATGAGCCCGCATATGGGGCCTGCCATGCCCCAAGTCACCCAATCTTAACCAGAGGTAGAGACATCTAGTCACCCCTACTCAGGGCTCTGCTCTGGAATCCCTCTTTGGTGGGACATTTGAGGTAAATAAACACAGAAAGGACTCCTCCCACTCACAGAATGACCCCAATCACTTGGGATTGGGCCATCCCAAGTGATTGGGGTCCAGAGAGAAAGACTCGTCCATGGCCCATGAGGCCAGCCCGACATTCCACGGCCACTATTGACATAAAATCCAGAGACATAAGCTTCAGCAAGCATTCACACTCACCCTTAGGTCATAGCCCAAAAAATTCTCCTCATAGTCTGTAGATTGGGCCTGCCATACCTACGTCCCCAAACCTAAGCCAAGTTTGTGTTTTCAGACTTCTATCCTGACATCCCTGTCCCACACACCCTCCAGACTGAGGCCCCTGGAGCCACACCTCAGCACTGTGCCTGCCCTCTCCAAGGAAATTCTTCCCATTCCATTGGCCACAACCCTACAGATAAGGAGAAACATCCAAAGTCCCAGAGGCCATTCCAATAGTGTAGGCCACCCAGGACAAAGAGGGGCGATCTCTCACAAGCTGAGCAACGACGTCAACTCACCCGTAGACAGATAACCCAAGAGAAGAAGATTAAACTGGACTGGCCCCTAGAATGTAATTGGTTCCATTGCTTTTTTTTCTAAGCATCTCTCCTCAGAGGCCTGTTTTCCAATACCAGCATATGGGGGATTCCAGAGATATCAATCAGAACAAATCTTGTCTTCACATGGGAAACTTATCCTTTGGAGCTCTGTAAAAGCCTCCAGTTAGGAGAAACCTTCAGGTAGCCGGAGCAACCGCCCTATTCCAAGGTCTCCATGGACACATACCCGCATTATGACCATTCGGCAGGAGAGTACATTTCAACTCAGCCCCGTCTATTACACCCCCAGAGGCAGAATATCAAACCTGCCTTGTCGCTAGGAGACAACTGGAATGCAAAGCAGACTCTCTAGGCATCCATCCATGGAATCCTGCTCTGGCGCCGCCCATATGGGATGTCCTGGAGCCTTCCAACAGGTCTTGACTGTCCCACAGAAGGAATCCTTGCAGATTGGAGCATCTCACAACTCCTATCGTGGGAAAACCTACATGGCCTCATGAGATGCTCCCCTTTATAATGGGGCCATCATGGACAGAAACTCCAACCTGAGCCAACTTCTGATGCATTGCTTTGGTTTCTAGGTATCTCTCCTCAGGGGCCTGGTTTCCAATATCAGAATATGGGGATTTCCTAAGGAAACAATCAGAACAGATCTCATCTCCACATGGGAAACTTGCTCTTTGGAGCTGTGCCTTACCTCAGGTTAGGAGGATCCTTCAGGGCGCTGGCACCATGGCCCAATCCCAAGGTCTCCAAGGACACAAACTTACATTATGAACCATTCTCAGGAGAGTCCATTTCAAATCAGCCCCCTCGGCTGCTCACCCAGAGCCAGCAGATCAAACCTTCCTTGTCACTAGGAGACAGTTAGAATGGGAGGCGGGCTGCCCAGGCATCCATCCTTAGAACCCTGCTCTGGAGAACTTCTTTGTGGGACGTCTTGATTCCAACCAACCTGTCTTGACTGTCTCGCAGAATGAATCCTTGTGGTTTGAAGCATCACACAATAACACTGTGAGAAAACCTCCATTTCCTCATGATGCCCCACACCTTCATAAATGGGCCATCATGGACAGAAACTCCATCCTAAGCCAAAGTCTGATCCTCGCCCTGAATTCAGAAGCATGAGATCTTGATTCAGCACTTGAGAGTGTGCCTGCTGGGCCCTCGCCTTGAAACCTAAGCCTATCTTGTGTTCTCAGACTTCCGTCCTCAGAATCCTGGCCACACCCCTCCAGTTTGGAAATTCTGGAGACACAATGCAGCACTCTGCCTGGCCTGCAGAAGAAAAATGTTGCCCTATAGGGCTAACCGGAAACGCCAAATGAGTAACAACCTGCATGCCACTCGACCATACCCCAATTATACAGTCTAGCCTGTGCACTAAAGCCCTGTCTGACACAGCCTGAGGGCAGACCTCCAGTCCAACACCAGGACAGCTGGCCGTACACTGAGCATATCATACCCGCAATGGCTTTAGGCCATCATCTCTACCCAACCTCAATTTTCACCTTCAGAACCTAGACCTTATCTACACTCACTGCTCAGGAGTGAACGTGATGCAAGAATCAGAACTTCTCCTTCGCCATGGCAAGAAACCTTGTGGTTGGCATGTTGTCCAATGTTCATTGTAGGAGAAAGCAGCATGGACTATGAGGTCCCACCTATACCTGAGGGCCACAATTTGCACAAACACATATTGTGACCCTCAGCGTGAGCCCTATCCTCATGTGAAGCCTCTTAGTGACTGGAACAACAGCCCACATATGGGGCTTGCCAAGCCCCTAGTCACCCAATCTCAACCAGAGTTCGAGATGTCTAGTGACCTGACTCAGGGCTCTGCTCTGGAATCCCTCTTTGGTGGGACACCTGAAGTAAAAAAAAAAAAAAAAATACAGAAAGGACTTTTCCCATCCACAGAATGATCCCAACCCCTTGGGATCAGGCCAAATCACCAGAGAAAGAATTGTCCATGGCCCTTGATGACACCCCGACATTCTACGGCCACCGTTGACACAAAATCCAGAGACAAAAGCCTGAGCAAGCCCCACATACTCGCCCTTTGTTCATAGCCCGGAAAATTCTCACGGTCTGTAGATCAAGCCTTCATACATACATCCCCAAACATAAGCTGAGTTTGTGTTTTCAGACTTCTGTCCCCACAGTCCTGGCCCACACACCATCCAAGCTGGGGCCCCTGGAGCCACACCTCAGGACTGTGGCTTCCCTCTCCAGGGCAATTCTGCCATTTCCATTGGCCACAACCTTATAGATTAGGAGAAACCTCCAAACTCCCCGAGGCCATCTGAATAGTGTTGGCTGCCCAGGAAAAACAGGGATGATCTTTCACAAGTTAGGAAACTACCTCCACTCAGACCCAGAGACAGATATCCCCATAGAATAAGATTGAACTGGACAGGCACTTAGGCCCTAATCAGATCCATTGCTTTTGTTTCCAGGCATGTCTCCTCAGAGGCCTGGTTTCCAATACCAGCATAGGGGGATTACTGAGGCACTCATCAGAAAAATCTCGTCTCCACATAGGAAATGTACTCTTTGGAGCTCTATAAAAACCTCTGTTTAGGAGAATCTTTCAGGGCCCCGGATCAAGCGCCCCATTCCAAGGTCTCCATGGACTTAAACCCACATTATGATCTATCCTCGGGAGCGTCCATGTCAACTCAACTCCCTTGGTTTCTCCCCCAGGGCCTGCAGATCAAACCTGCCTTGTCGCTAGGAGACAACTAGAATGGGAGGTGGGCTGCCTAGGCATCAATCCTTAGAACCCTACTCTGGAGTCATTCCATATGGGACATCCTAGAGCCATCCAACAGGTCTCAAGTGTCCCACAGAAGGAATCTTTGCAGTCTGGAGCATCTCAGAACTCACATTGTGGGAAAATCAACATGGCCTCTTGAGACGCTCCACTTTATAAAGTGGCCATCATGGACAGAAACTCCAACCTGAGCAAACGTCTGATATTCGCCCTGACTTCAGGTGCATGAGATCATGATTCAGCTCTGCAGAGTGTGCCTTCTGTGCCCTCACCCCAAAAACTAAGCCTAGCTTGTGTTCTCAGACTACAGTCCTCACACCCCTGGCCCAAAAGCCCTACAGTTTGGCAATACTGGGGCCACAATGCAGCACTCTGCCTGCCCTCCCAGAGAGAAAACGTTGCCTTATGGAACTACCTAGAGACCCGAATGAGGATCAATTGAACGCCACTCGACTTCACCCCAAATATACAGTCTATCCTGTCTAATGCCTTGTCTGACACAGCATGAGCCCACACCTCCAGACCTACGCTCAACAGCTGGCCGCACACTGAGCTCATTGGACCCAACAGGTCCTTAGGTCTTCATCTATTCCCAACCTCGGTTTTCGGGTTTCAGAACCTAGACCTAAACTCCAATCACTGTCCAGGGGTTAACGTGATGCAGAAGTCACAACTCTTCCTTCGCCATGGCCAGAAACCTTGTGGTTGGCATATTCTCCAACGTTCAGTGTCGGAGAATCCAGCGTGGCTTATGAGGCCCTTCCCATGCTTGAGGGCCTTGTTGGCACAAATAGGCATTGTGACCCTCAGCATGAGCCCTGTCCTCAAGGAAGGCCTCTCAGTGTCTGAATCAAGAGCCCACATATTGGACTTGCCATGCCCCTACGCCCCCAAACTAAAACAGAGGTGGGGTTGTCCAGTTGTCCCTCCCGAGGACTCTGCTCTGGAATCCCTCCTTTATTGGGACACATGAGGTACAAAAAAGAAAAGAAAAGAAAAGAAAAAACAGAAAGGACTATTCCCATCCCACAGAACATACCCAAACTCTTGGGATTGGGTCAAATCCTCAGAGAAGGAAAGCTGTCCACAACCCATGAGGCCACGCCAGCATTCCACCCACATTGTTGACACAAATCCAGAGACAAAATCTGAGCAAGCCCCTCAAACTCACACTTTTTCATATCCTGAAGTGTTATCACGGTCTGTAGATTGGGCGTGCCATAACTATGTCCCCAATCCTAAGCGGAGTATGTGTTTTCAGATTTTTGCTCCACAGGCCTGGCCCACACACACTCAAGGTTGGGCCCCTAAAGCCAAACTCAGAACTTTGCCTGCCCTCTCCAGGGGATTTCTGCCCATTCCATTGACCACAACCCTATAGAGTAGGAGAAACTCCAAAGTCCCAAGGCCATTCCAATATTATAGGTCGCCCAGGATAAACAGGGGCGATCTGACACAATCTGAGCAAATACCTCACCTCAGATACTTAGACACGTATCCCCAGCAAAGAGATTGAACCGGACAGGCACCTAGGCTCTAATCATATCCATTGCTTTTGTTTCAAGTCATCTCTCCTCAGAGGCCTGGTTTCCAATACCAGCATATGGGAGATTCCTTAGGAACTCATCAAAACAATTCTCTTCTCTACATAGGAAACATACTCTTTAGAGCTCCATCAAAACCTCCGGTTATGAACATCCCACAAGGACCCGGATCAAGACCCCATTCCAAGGTCTCCATGGACACAAATGCACATTATGACCCATCCTCAACTCACCCATTTCAACACACCCGATTCGGTTGCTCCACTAGATCAGGCAGATCGAACTTGCCTTGGCTCTATGAGACACCTGGAATGGGAGGCAGGCTGCCCAGGAATCCATCCTTAGAACCCTGCTCTGGATAACTTTCTTATGGGATGTCCTGGAGCCATGCACCGGTCTCACCTGTCCCACAGAAGGAATCATTGCGGTTTGGAGCATCTCACAATTCAAATCGTGGGAAAACCTCCATGTCCTCGTGACACCCTCCCATTCATGAAGGGGCCGTCATGGACAGAAACTCCGACCTAAGCCTTCAGAACCTAGACCTTATCTCCAATCATTGCCCAGGGGTGAACGTGATGCAAAAATTAGAATTCCTCCTTTCTAATGGCCAGAAACCTTGTGGTTGGCATGTTGTCCAACGTTCAATGTGGGAAAACCTGCATTGTCCGAAAGGCCACGCCAGTGCTTGAGGGCCGCCTAGGGCACAGACATGCATTGTGACCGGCAGCGTGAGTCCCGTATTAAAGTAACGCCTCTCAGTGGCTGGACCAAGATCCTGCATATGGGGCTTGTCATATCCATAGGCCCCCAGGCTTAACCAGAGGGCGAGTATTCCAGTTGTCAGTACCCACTGCTATGCTCTAGAATCCCTCTACTGGGGGGACACATGAGGCAGAAAACAGGACACTTCCCTTCCCACAGAATGACCCCAAACTCTTGGGGGCTGGACAAACTACCAGAGAGGGAGACTTCTACGACCCATGAGGCAACTCCTACATTAAACGGCCATTGTGGACAAAATATCCAGAGACAAAAGTCTGAACGACTGCCTCCCTCTCACCCTTCTTTCATATCCAGAGGAGCTCCCCTCATGGACTGTAGATCAGGCCTGCCGTAACCTCGGCCCCAAACCTGAGCTGAGTTAGGGTTTTTGGATGTCTGTCTGCACAGCCATGGCCCACACAGCCTCCAGGCTGGGGTCTCTGGAGCCACACCACAGAACTGTGCCTGCTCTCTCCTAAGAAACTGCCCATTCCATTGGGCACAATTCTACAAAATAGTAGAAACCTCAAGGTCCCCAAGGACATCCCACTACCGCAAGCCGTACTGGACAAATAGGGGCATTATGACACAAGCTGAGCAACTACTACCTCCATGCAGACACACAGACAGATGTCCGCAGAGACAGAAGATTGAACCAGACAGGCCCCTAGGCCCTATTATGAACTCTTGCTTTGGTGTCCAGGTATCACTCCTCAGAGGCCTGGGTTCGAAGACCAGCATACGGGGCTTTCCTGAGGCACCAGACAGAAGACCTCTCATCTCCACATGGGAAGCTTCCTTGTTGGAGTTGTGTCAAGCCCTTCGGGTTGGAGAATCCTGCCGAGTCCCTTAGCTACTGCCACATTCCAAGGTCTCCATGGCCACCAACCCACATTATGACTCATCCTCAGCAGAGTCCATTTAAACTCAGCCTTCTGGGTAGCTCACCCAAGAGCCCGCAGATTGAGCTTGCTTGTCTCGACCAGGCAATGGGAAGGTGATTTGGCGTGTCTCGGCATCCATGCTTAGGCCCCTGCTCTCGAGTCTTTCTGTATGGGGCATCCTGGAACCATCCAATAGTACTCGACTGTCCTGAAGAAGGAAACTTTGAAGTTTGGAGCAGCTCACATCTCCCAGCGTAGGGAAACCTCCCTGGCCTCATGACGCCTCCACCCCCTTCAGGAAGGGGCCGTCATGGACACAAACTCCAGCTTGAGGCAACATCTGATACTCGCCCTGACCTCACCTGCAGGAGATCTCGATTCAGCCTCTGCAGAGTGGGCCTGCCATGCTCTTGGCCCCAAAACTCGTGCTAGCTTGTGTTTTCAGACTTCCTTCCTCACAATACTGGCCACACCCCTCCAGTTTGGCAATTCTGGAGACACAATGCAGCACTCTGCCTGCCCTCCAGAAGAAAAATGTTGCCCTATAGAGCTAACCAGAAACGCCAAATGAGTAACAACCTGCACTCGACCATACCCCAATTATACAGTCTAGCCTGTGCACTAAAGCCCTGTCTGACACAGCCTGAGGGCAGACCTCCAGTCAAACACCCAAAAAGCTAGCCGTACACAGAGCATATCACACCCACAATGGCTTTAGGCCATCATCTCTACCCAACATCAGTTTTTACCTTCAGAACCTAGACCTTATCGCCACTCACGGCTCAGGAGTGAAACTGATGCAAGAATCAGAACTTCTCCTTCGCCTTGGCAATAAACCTAGTGGTTGGCATGTTGTCCAATGTTCATTGTAGGAGAAAGCAGCATGGACTATGAGGCCCCACCTATCCCTGAGGGCCACAATGTGCACAAACACACATTGTGACCCTCAGCGTGAGCCCTATCCTCATGTAAAGCCTCTTAGTGACTGGAACAACAGCCCACATATGGGGCTTGCCAAGCCCCTAGTCCCCCAATCTCAACCAGAGTTCGAGATGTCTAGTCACCCCTATTCAGGGCTCTACCCTGGAATCCCTCGTTGATGGGACACCTGAGGTAAAAAAAAAAAATACAGAAAGGACTCTTCCAATCCACAGAATGATCCCAACCCCTTGGGATCAGGCCAAATCACCAGAGAAAGAATTGTCCATGGCCCTTGAGGACACCCCGACATTCCACGGCCACCGTTGACACAAAATCCAGAGACAAAAGCCTGAGCAAGCGCCACATACTTGCCCTTTGTTCATAGCCCGGAAAATTCTCACGGTCTGTAGATCGAGCCTTCATACATACATCCGAAACCTAAGCTGAGTTTGTGTTTTCAGACTTCTGTCCCCACAGTCCTGGCCCAGACACCATCCAAGCTGGGGCCCCTGGAGCCACACCTCAGGACTGTGGCTTCCCTCTCCAGGGGAATACTGCCATTTCCATTGTCCACAACCCTATAGATTAGGAGAATCCGCCAAACTCCCCCAGGCCATCCGAATAGTGTTGGCTGCCCAGGACTCACAGGGATGATCTTTCACAAGTTAGGAAACTACCTCCACTCAGACCCAGAGACAGATATCCTCATAGAATAAGACTGAACTGGACAGGCACTTAGGCCCTAATCAGATCCATTTATTTGATTCCAGTCATCTCTCCTCAGAGGCCTGGTTTCCAATACCAGCATATGGGAGATTCCTTAGGCACTCATCAAAACAATTCTCTTCTCCACATAGGAAACATACTCTTTAGAGCTCCATCAAAACCTCCGGTTATGAACATCCCTCAAGGCCCCGGTTCAAGCACCCCATTTCAAGGTCTACATGGTCACAAATGCACATTATGACCCATCCTCAACTCACCCATTTCAACACACCCGCCTCGGTTGCTCCCCTAGATCCAGCAGATCGAACTTGCCTTGGCTCTATGAGACACCGGATATGGGAGGCAGGCTGCCCAGGCATCCATCCTTAGAACCCTGCTCTGGATAACTTCCTTATGGGATGTCCTGGAGCCATCCAACAGGTCTCGACTGAACCACAGAAGGAATCATTGCGGTTTGGAGCATCTCACAATTCCTATCGCGGGAAAACCTCCATGTCCTCGTGACACCCTCCCCTTCATGAAGGGGCCGTCATGGACAGAAACTCCGACCTAAACCAACGTCTGATCCTAGCTCTGTCTTCAGGTATACAGGATCTCAAATCATCTCTGCAGAGGGTGCCTGCCGTCCCCTCACCCCGAAATCTAAGTCTGGCTTGTGTTCTCAGAATTTTTTCCTCACACTCCTGGCCCACAAGCCTTCCAGTTTGAGAATTCTGGAGCCACTATGTGGCACTGTGTCTTCCCTCCAAAGAAAAACGTTGCCCTCTGGGGCTACCCAGTAACCACAAATGAGTACCATCCTGCACGAAACTCGACTGCACCCCAATGATACAGTCTAGCCTGGGCACTAATTCCCTGTCTGCCACAGCCTGAGCCTGCACCTCCCAACCCACACTCAACAGCTGGCCGAACACTGAGCACATCAGCCACACCATGGCCTTAGGTCTTCATCTCTTCCCAACCTCAGTTTTCAGGCTTCAGAACCTAGACCTTAAATCCAATCACAGTCCAGGAGTGAAAGTGTTGCAGAAATTAGAACTCCATCTTCCCCATGGCCAGAAAACTTGTGGTTGCCATATTGTGCAACGTTCAGTGTAGGAGAAACCAGCATGGTACATTAGGCCACGCCCTGACTTGAGGGTCTCCTTTGGCACAAAAACACATTGTGAAACTCAGTGTGAGACATATCCTCAAGGAAGGCCTCTCAGTGTCTGGACCAAGAGCCCACATATGGGGCTTGCCATGTTCTTAGGTCCCAATGTTAACCAGAGGTCTGGTTGTCCAGTTGCCCCCACCAACGACTCTGCTCTGGAATCCCTCTTTTGGTGGTCCACCTGAGGTAAAAAAAATAATAATAATAATTAAAAAAAATAAACAAAAAAAAAAACAGAAAGGCCTCCTTCCTTCCCACAGAATGACCCCAAACTCTTGGGATCAGGTCAAATCCCAGAAAGGGAGCCTCATCGATGGCCCATGAGGACACCCCGACATTCCATGGCAATCGGTGACACATTTCCAGAAAAAAAAAAAAAAAAGCATGAGCAAGCACCTCACATTCGCCCTTTGTTCATATCCCGAAGAGTTCTCCTCACGGTCTATAGATCGGGCCGGCCATACCTACATCCCCCAACCTAAGTGGAGTTTTTGTTTTCAGACTTTTGTCCAAATAGCCCTGGACCACACACGCTCCACACTTGGGTCCCTGGAGCCACACCTCAGGACTGTGCTTCCCTTTCAAGGGAATTCTTCCCATTCCATTGGCCACAACCTTACAAATGAGGAAAAACCTCCAAAGTCACCGAGGCCATCCCAATAGTGTAGCCCGCCAAGGACAAACAGGGGTGATCTCAAACCAGCTGAGCAACTACCTCCACTCAGACAACAGATGTCCCCAGAGAAGAATATCGAACCGGACAGGCCCCTAGGCCCTAATCAGATCCATTGCTTTGGTTTCCACGCATCTCTCCTCAGAGGCCTCGTTTCCAATACCAGCATATGGTGGTTTCCTGAGGCACCATTAAGAACAAAACTCGTCTCCCCATGGAAAACTTGCTCATTGGAGCTTTGTCATAACCTCTGGTTAGGAGAATCCTACAGGGCCCTGGTGCCACTTCCCCATACCAAGGTCTCCATGGACTCAAACCAACATTAAGACCATCCTCAGGAAAGTCCACTTCAACTCAGCCCCCTCTGTTGCTACCCCAAGCCAGCAGATCAAACGTTTCTTGTTGCTAGGAGACAATTGGAATGTGAGGCTGGCTGCCCAGGCATCCATACTTAGAACGCTGTTCTGGAAAAATACCTTATAAGACGTCCTGGAGCCATCCAACAAATCTTAATTGTCTCAGAGAAGGAATCCTTGCGGTTTGGAGCATCTCACAACTCCAATAGTGGGAAATCCCCCATGGCCTCATAATGCCCCCCCTTCCTGAAGGGGCCAACATGGACAGAAACTCAAACCTGAGCCAAAGTCTGAACCTCGACCTGACTTCAGACGCATGAGATCTCAATTAAGCTCTGCAGAGTGTGCCTGCCATGTCCTTGCCCCGAAACCTAAGCCTAGCTTGTGTTCTCAGACTTCCGTCCTCACTCTCATGGCCCACAAGCCCTCCAGTTTGGGAATTCCGAAGCCACAATGCAGCACTCTGCCTGCCCTCCAGAAGAAAAACTTTGCCCTATGCTGCTAATAAGAAACCCCAAATGATTTTCTAATGCATGCCACTCGATTGTAAAGCAATTATACAGCCCACCCTGTATTCTAATGCCCTCTCTGGCACAGCCTGAGACAAGACATCCCAAACGACACCAAGACAGCTGGCCCCAACCTGGACACATAAAACCCACTATGGCTGTAGGTCGTCATCTCTTCCCAACCTCGGTTTTCAGGCTTCAGAACCTAGACCTTATCTCCAATCACTGCCCAGGGGTGAACGTGATGCAGAAATTAGAATTCCTCCTTCCCCATGGCCAGAAACCTTGTGGTTGGCATGTTGTCCAACGTTCAATGTGGGAAAACCTGCATTGTCCGAAAGGCCACGCCAGGGCTTGAGGGCCGCCTAGGGCACAGACATGCATTGTGACCGGCAGCGTGAATCCCATATTAAAGTAACGCCTCTCAGTGGCTGGACCAAGATCCTGCATATGGGGCTTGTCATATCCATAGGCCCCCAGGATTAACCAGAGGGCCAGTATTCCAGTTGTCAGTACCCACTGCTATGCTCTAGAATCCCTCTACTGGGGGGACACATGAGGCAGAAATCAGGACACTTCCCTTCCCACAGAATGACCCCAAACTCTTGGGGGCTGGACAAACTACCAGAGAGGGAGACTTCTACGACCCATGAGGCAACTCCTACATTAAACGGCCATTGTGGACAAAACATCCAGAGACAAAAGCCTGAGCGACTGCCTCCCTCTCACCCTTCTTTCATATCCAGAGGAGCTCCCCTCATGGACTGTAGATCAGGCCTGCCATAACCTCGGCCCCAAACCTGAGCTGAGTTAGGGTTTTTGGATGTCTGTCTGCACAGCCATGGCCCACACAGCCTCCAGGCTGGGGTCTCTGGAGCCACACCACAGAACTCTACCTGCTCTCTCCTAAGAAACTGCCCATTCCATTGGCCACAACTCTACAAAATAGTAGAAACCTCAAGGTCCCCAAGGACATCCCACTACCGCAAGCCGTACTGGACAAATAGGGGCATTATGACACAAGCTGAGCAACTACTACCTCCATGCAGACACACAGACAGATATCCGCAGAGACAGAAGATTGAACCAGACAGGCCCCTAGGCCCTATTATGAACTCTTGCTTTGGTGTCCAGGTATCACTCCTCAGAGGCCTGGGTTCAAAGACCAGCATACGGGGCTTTCCGGAGGCACCAGACAGAAGACCTCTCATCTCCACATGGGAAGCTTCCTTGTTGGAGTTGTGTCAAGCCCTTCGGGTTGGAGAATCCTGCAGAGTCCCTTAGCTACTGCCACATTCCAAGGTCTCCATGGCCACCAACCCACATTATGACTCATCCTCATGAGAGTCCATTTAAACTCAGCCTTCTGGGTAGCTCACCCAAGAACCCGCAGATTGAGCGTGCCTTGTCTCCACCAGGCAATGGGAAAATGAGTTGGCGTGTCTCGGCATCCATGCTTAGGCCCCTGCTCTCGAGTCTTTCTGTATGGGGCATCCTGGAACCATCCAATAGTACTCGACTGTCCTGAAGAAGGAAACTTTGAAGTTTGGAGCAGCTCACAACTCCCAGCGTAGGGAAACCTCCCTGGCCTCATGACGCCCCCACCCCCTTCAGGAAGGGGTCGTCATGGACACAAACTCCAGCTTGAGGCAACATCTGATACTCGCCCTGACCTCACCTGCAGGAGATCTCGATTCAGCCTCTGCAGAGTGGGCCTGCCATGCTCTTGGCCCCAAAACTCGTGCTAGCTTGTGTTTTCAGACTTCCTTCCTCACAATCCTGGCCACACCCCTCGAGTTTGGCAATTCTGGAGACACAATGAAGGTCTCTGCCTGCCCTCCAGAAGAAAAATGTTGACCTATAGGGCTAACTGGAAACGCCAAATGAGTAACAACCTGCATGCCACTCGACCATACCCCTATTATACAGTCTAGCCTGTGCACTAAAGCCCTGTCTGACACAGCCTGAGGGTAGTACTCCAGTCCAACACCCAGAAAGCTGGCCGTACACAGAGCATATCACACCCACAATGGCTTTAGGCATCATCTCTACCCAACCTCAGTTGTCACCTTCAGAACCTAGACCTTATCTCCACTCACGGCTCAGGAGTAAACGTGATGCAAGAATCAGAACTTCTCCTTCGCCTTGGCAAGTAACCTAGTGGTTGGCATGTTGTCCAATGTTCATTGTTGGAGAAAGCAGCATGGACAATGAGGCCCCACCTATCCCTGAGGGCCACAATTTGCACAAACACACATTGTGACCCTCAGCGTGAGCCCTATCCTCATGTAAAGCCTCTTAGTGACTGGAACAACAGCCCACATATGGGGCTTGACAAGCCCCTAGTCCCCCAATCTCAACCAGAGTTCGAGATGTCTTGTCACCCCTACTCAGGGCTCTACTCTGGAATCCCTCTTTGGTGGGACACCTGAGGTAAAAAAAAAAAAAAAAATATATATATATATATATATATATATATATATATATATATATATATATACACAGAAAGGATTCTTCCAATCCACAGAATGATTCCAACCACTTGGGATCAGGCCATATCACCAGAGAAAGAATTTTCCATGGCCCTTGAGGACATCCCGACATTCCACGGCCACCGTTGACACAAAATCCAGAGACAAAAGCCTGAGCAAGCGCCACATACTCGCCCTATGTTCATAGCCCGGAAAATTCTCACGGTCTGTAGATCGAGCCTTCATACATACATCGCCAAACCTAAGCTGAGTTTGTGTTTTCAGACTTCTGTTCCCACATGCCTGGCCCACACACCATCCAAGCTGGGGCCCCTGGAGCCACACCTCAGGACTGTGGCTTCCCTCTCCAGGGGAATTCTGCCATTTCCATTGGCCACAACCCTATAGATTAGGAGAATCCTCCAAACTCCCCGAGGCCATCCGAATAGTGTTTGCTGCCCAGGACACACTGGAATGATCTTTCACAAGTTAGGAAACTACCTCCACTCAGACCCAGAGACAGATATCCCCATAGAATAAGATTGAACTGGACAGGCACTTAGGCCCTAATCAGATCCATTGCTTTTGATTCCAGTCATCTCTCCTCAGAGGCCGGTTTCCAATACCAGCATATGGGAGATTCCTTAGGCACTCATCAAAACAATTCTCTTCTCTACATAGGAAACATACTCTTTAGAGCTCCATCAAAACCTCCTGTTATGAACATCCCTCAAGGCCCCGGTTCAAGCACCCCATTCCAAGGTCTACATGGACACAAATGCTCATTATGACCCATCCTCAACTCACCCATTTCAACACACCCGCCTCGGTTGCTCCCCTAGATCCAGCAGATCGAACTTGCCTTGGCTCTATGAGACACTTGGAATGGGAGGCAGGCTGCCCAGGCATCCATCCTTTGAACCCTGCTCTGGATAACTTCCTTATGGGATGTCCTGGAGCCATCCAACAGGTCTCGACTGTCCCACAGAAGGAATCATTGCGGTTTGGAGCATCTCACAATTCCCATCGTGGAAGAACCTCCATGTCCTCGTGACACCCTCCCCTTCATGAAGGGGCCGTCATGGACAGAAACTCTGACCGAAGCCAACGTCGGATCCTAGCTCTGTCTTCAGGTATAGAGGATCTCGAATCATCTCTGCAGAGGGTGCCTGCCGTCCCCTCACCCCGAAATCTAAGTCTGGCTTGTGTTCTCAGAATTTTTTCCTCACACTCCTGGCCCACAAGCCTTCCAGTTTGGGAATTCTGGAGCCACTATGTGGCACTGTGTCTTCCCTCCAGAAGAAAAACGTTGCCCTCTGGGGCTACCCAGTAACCACAAATGAGTACCATCCTGCACGAAACTCGACTGCACCCCAATGATACAGTCTAGCCTGGGCACTAATTCCCTGTCTGCCACAGCCTGAGCCTTCACCTCCCAACCCACACTCAACAGCTGGCCGAACACTGAGCACATCAGACACTCCATGGTCTTAGGTCTTCATCTCTTCCCAACCTCAGTTTTCAGGCTTCAGAACCTAGACCTTAAATCCAATCACAGTCCAGGAGTGAAAGTGTTGCAGAAATTAGAACTCCATCTTCCCTATGGCCAGACAACTTGTGGTTGCCATATTGTGCAACGTTCAGTGTAGGAGAAACCAGCATGGTACATTAGGCCACGCCCTGACTTGAGGGTCTCCTTGGGCAGAAAAACACATTGTGAAACTCAGTGTGAGACGTATCCTCAAGGAAAGTCTCTCAGTGTCTGGACCAAGAGCCCACATATGGAACTTGCCATGTTCTTAGGTCCCAATGTTAACCAGAGGTCTGGTTGTCCAGTTGCCCCAACCCACGACTCTGCTCTGGAATCCCTCTTTTGGTGGTCCACCTGAGGTAAAAAACAAAAACAAAAACAAAAACAAAAACAAAAAAAAATAAACAAAAAAAACAGAAAGGCCTCCTCCCTTCCCACAGAATGACCCCAAACTCTTGGGATCGGGTCAAATCCCCAGAAAGGGAGCCTCATCGATGGCCCATGAGGACACCCCGACATTCCATGGCAATCGGTGACACATTTCCAGAAAAAAAAAAAAAAGCATGATCAAGCACCTCACATTCGCCCTTTGTTCATATCCTGAAGAGTTCTCCTCACGGTCTATAGATCGGGCCGGCCATACCTACATCCCCCAACCTAAGTGGAGTTTGTGTTTTCAGACTTTTGTCCAAGTAGCCCTGGACCACACACGCTCCACACTTGGGTCCCTGGAGCCACACCTCAGGACTGTGCTTCCCTTTCAAGGGAATTCTTCCCATTCCATTGGCCACAACCTTGCAAATTAGGAAAAACCTCCAAAGTCACCGAGGCCATCCCAATAGTGTAGGCCGCCCAGGACAAACAGGGGTGATCTCAAACCAGCTGAGCAACTACCTCCACTCAGACAACAGATGTCCCCAGAGAAGAATATTGAACCGGACAGGCCCCTAGGCCCTAATCAGATCCATTGCTTTGGTTTCCAGGCATCTCTCCTCAGAGGCCTCGTTTCCAATACCAGCATATGGTGGTTTCCTGAGGCACCATTAAGAACAAATCTCGTCTCCCCATGGAAAACTTGCTCATTGGAGCTTTGTCATAACCTCTGGTTAGGAGAATCCTTCAGGGCCCTGGTGCCACTGCCCCATACCAAGGTCTCCATGGACTCAAACCAACATAAAGACCATCCTCAGGAAAGTCCATTTCAACTCAGTCCCCTCAGTCGCTACCCCAAGCCAGCAGATCAAACTTTTCTTGTTGCTAGGAGACAATTGGAATGTGAGGCTGGCTGCCCAGGCATCCATACTTAGAACCCTGTTCTGGAAAAATACCTTATAAGACGTCCTGGAGCCATCCAACAAATCTTAATTGTCCCACAGAAGGAATCCTTGCGGTTTGGAGCATCTCACAACTCCAATAGTGGGAAATCACCCATGGCCTCATAATGCCCCCCCTTCCTGAAGGGGCCCACATGGACAGAAACTCAAACCTGAGCCAAAGTCTGAACCTCGACCTGACTTCAGACGCATGAGATCTCACTACAGCTCTGCAGAGTGTGCCTGCCATGTCCTTGCCCCGAAACCTAAGCCTAGCTTGTGTTCTCAGACTTCCGTCCTCACTCTCCTGGCCCACAAGCCCTCCAGTTTGGGAATTCCGAAGCCACAGTGCAGCACTCTGCCTGCCAACCAGAAGAAAAACTTTGCCCTATGCTTCTAATAAGAAACCCCAAATGATTTTTTAATTCATGCCACTCGATTGTAAAGCAGTTATACAGCCCACCCTGTATTCTAATGCCCTGTCTGGCACAGCCTGAGACAAGACATCCCAAACGACACCCAGACAGCTGGCCCCAACCTGGACACATAGGACCCGCTATGGCTGTAGGTCGTCATCTCTTCCCAACCTCGGTTTTCAGGAATCAGAACCTAGACCTTATCTCCAATCACTGCCCAGGGTGAACGTGATGCAGAAATTAGAATATCTCCTTCCCCATGGCCAGAAACCTTGTGGTTGGCATGTTGTCCAACGTTCAATGTGGGAAAACCTACATTGTCCGAAAGGCCACGCCAGTGCTTGAGGGCCGCCTAGGGCACAGACATGCATTGTGACCTGCAGTGTGAGTCCCGTATTAAAGTAACGCCTCTCAGTGGCTGGACCAAGATCCTGCATATGGGGCTTGTCATATCCATAGGCCCCCAGGCTTAACCAGAGGGCGAGTATTACAGTTGTCAGTACCCACTGCTATGCTCTAGATTCCCTCTACTGGGGGGACACATGAGGCCGAAAACAGGACACTTCCCTTCCCACAGAATGACCCCAAACTCTTGGGGGCTGGACAAACTACCAGAGAGGGAGACTTCTACGACCCATGAGGCAACTCCTACATTAAACGGCCATTGTGGACAAAACATCCAGAGACAAAAGCCTGAGCGACTGCCTCCCTCTCACCCTTCTTTCATATCCAGAGGAGCTCCCCTCATGGACTGTAGATCAGGCCTGCCGTAACCTCGGCCCCAAACCTGAGCTGAGTTAGGGTTTTTGGATGTCTGTCTGCACAGCCATGGCCCACACAGCCTCCAGGCTGGGGTCTCTGGAGCCACACCACAGAACTGTGCCTGCTCTCTCCTAAGAAACTGCCCATTCCATTGGCCACAACTCTACAAAATAGTAGAAACCTTAAGGTCCCCAAGGACATCCCACTACCGCAAGCCGTACTGGACAAATAGGGGCATTATGACACAAGCTGAGCAACTACTACCTCCATGCAGACACACAGACAGATATCCACAGAGATAGAAGATTGAAACAGACAGGCCCCTAGGCCCTATTATGATCTCTTGCTTTGGTGTCCAGGTATCACTCCTCAGAGGCCTGGGTCGAAGAACAGCATACGGGGCTTTCCTGAGGCACCAGACAGAAGACCTCTCATCTCCACATGGGAAGCTTCCTTGTTGGAGTTGTGTCAAGCCCTTCGGGTTGGAGAATCCTGCAGAGTCCCTTAGCTACTGCCACATTCCAAGGTCTCCTTGGCCACCAACCCACATTATGACTCATCCTCATGAGAGTCCATTTAAAGTCAGCCTTCTGGGTAGCTCACCCAAGAGCCCACAGATCGAGCGTGCCTTGTCTCCACCAGGCAATGGGAAGGTGAGTTGGCTTTCTCGGCTTCCATACTTAGGCCCCTGCTCTCGAGTCTTTCTGTATGGGGCATCCTGGAACCATCCAATAGTACTCGACTGTCCTGAAGAAGGAAACTTTGAAGTTTGGAGCAGCTCACAACTCCCAGCATAGGGAAACCTCCCAGGCCTCATGACGCCCCCACCCCCTTCAGGAAGGGGCCGTCATGACAACAAACTCCAGCTTGAGGCTACATCTGATACTCGCCCTGACCTCACCTGCAGGAGATCTCGATTCAGCCTCTGCAGAGTGGGCCTGCCATGCTCTTGGCCCCAAAACTCGTGCTAGCTTGTGTTTTTAGACTTCCTTCCTCACAATCCTGGCCACACCCCTCCAGTTTGGCAATTCTGGAGACACAATGCAGCACTCTGCCTGCCCTCCAGAAGAAAAATGTTGCCCTATAGGGCTAACCGGAAACGCCAAATGAGTAACAACCTGCATGCCACTCGACCATACCCCAATTATACAGTCTAGCCTGTGCACTAAAGCCCTGACTGACACAGCCTGAGGGCAGACCTCCAGTCCAACACCCAGACAGCTGGCCATACACAGAGCATATCAAACCACAATGGCTTTAGGCCATCATCTCTACCCAACCTCAGTTTTCACCTTCAGAACCTAGACCTTATCTCCACTCACTGATCAGGAGTGAACGTGATGCAAGAATCAGAACTTCTCCTTCGCCTTGGCAAGTAACCTAGTGGTTGGCATGTTGTCCATTGTTCATTGTAGGAGAAAGCAGCATGGACTATGAGGCCCCACCTATCCCTGAGGGCCACAATTTGCACAAACACACATTGTGACCCTCAGCGTGAGCCCTATCCTCATGTAAAGCCATTTAGTGACTGGAACAACAGCCCACATATGGGGCTTGCCAAGCCCCTAGTCCCCCAATCTCAACCAGAGTTCGAGATGTCTAGTCACCCCTACTCAGGGCTCTACTCTGGAATCCCTCTTTGGAGGACACCTGAGGTAAAAAAAAAAAACATACAGAAAGGACTCCTCCCATCCACAGAATGATCCTAACCCCTTGGGATCAGGCCAAATCACCAGAGAAAGAATTGTCCATGGCCCTTGATGACACCCCGACATTCCACGGCCACCGTTGACACAAAATCCAGAGACAAAAGCTTGAGCAAGCGCCACATACTCTCCCTTTCTTCATAGCCCGGAAAATTCTCACTGTCTGTAGATCGAGCCTTCATACATACATCCCCAAACCTAAGCTGAGTTTGTGTTTTCAGACTTCTGTCCCCACAGTCCTGGCCCACACACCATCCAAGCTGGGTCCCCTGGAGACACACCTCAGGACTGTCGCTTCCCTCTCCAGGGGAATTCTGCCATTTCCATTGGCCACAACCCTATAGATTAGGAGAATCCTCCAAACTCCCCGAGGCCATCCCAATAGTGTTGGCTGCCCAGGACAAACAGGGATGATCTTTCACAAGTTAGGAAACTACCTCCACTCAGACCCAGAGACAGATATCCCCATAGAATAAGATAGAACTGGACAGGCACTTAGGCTCTAATCAGATCCATTGCTTTTGTTTCCAGGCATCTCTCCTCAGAGGCCTGGATTCCAATACCAGCATACGGGTGATTACTGAGGCACTCATCAGAAAAATCTCATCTCCACATAGAAAATGTACTCTTTGGAGCTCTATAAAAACCTCTGTTTAGGAGAATCTTTCAGGGCCCCGGATCAAGCGCCCCATTCCAAGGTCTCCATGGACTTAAACCCACATTATGATCTATCGTCGGGAGAGTCCATGTCAACTCAACCCCCTTGGTTTCTCCCCCAGGGCCTGCAGATCAAACCTGCCTTGTTGCTAGGAGACAACTAGAATGGGAGGCGGGCTGCCCAGGCATCCATCCTTAGAACCCTACTCTGGAGTCGTTCCACATGGGACATCCTAGAGCCATCCAACAGGTCTCAAGTGTCCCACAGAAGGAATCTTTGCAGTCTGGAGCATCTCACAACTCCCATTGTGGGAAAATCTACATGGCCTCTTGAGACGCTCCACTTTATAAAGGGGCCATCATGGACAGAAACTCCAACCTGAGCAAACGTCTGATATTCGCCCTGACTTCAGGTGCATGAGATCTTGATTCAGCTCTGCAGAGTGTGCCTTCTGTGCACTCACCCCCAAAACTAAGCCTAGCTTGTGTTCTCAGACTACCGTCCTCACACCCCTGCCCCAAAAGCCCTACAGATTGGCAATACTGGGGCCATAATGCAGCACACTGCCTGCCCTCCAGAAGAAAAACGTTGCCTTATGGAGCTACCTAGAAACCCGAATAAGGATCAACTGAACGCCACTCGACTGCACCCCAAATATGCAGTCTACCCTGTCTAATGCCTTGTCTGACACAGCATGAGCCCACACCTCCAGACCTACGCTCAACAGCTGGCCGCACACTGAGCTCATTGGACCCATCAGGTCCTTAGGTCTTCATCTCTTCCAACCTCAGTTTTCGGGTTTCAGAACCTAGACCTAAACTCCAAACACTGTCCAGGGGTGAACGTGATGCAGAAATCACAACTCTTCCTTCGCCATGGCTGGAAACCTTGTGGTTGGCATATTCTCCAACGTTCAGTGTAGGAGAATCCAGCGTGGCCCATGAGGCACTTCCCATGCTTGAGGGCCTTGTTGGGCACAAATAGGCATTGTGACCCTTAGCATGAGCCCTGACCTAAAGGAAGGCCTCTCAGTGTCTGAATCAAGAGCCCGCCTATTGGACTTGCCATGCCCCTAGGCCCCCAAACTTAAACAGAGGTGGGGATATCCAGTTGTCCCTCCCAAGGACTCTGCTCTGGAATCCCTCTTTTATTGGGACACTTGAGGTACATAAAATAAAATATAAAATAAAATAAAATAAAAAACAGAAAAGACTCCTCCCATCCCACAGAATGTACCCAAACTCTTGGGATCGGGTCAAATCCTCAGAGAAGGAAAGCCATCCACAACCCATGAGTTCACACCAGCATTCCACCCACATTGTTGACACAAATCCAGAGACAAAACCTGAGCAAGCACCTCAAACTCACCCTTTTTCATATCCCAAAGTGTTATCACAGTCTGTAGATTGGGCGTGCCATACCTATGTCCCCAATCCTAAGCGGAGTTTGTGTTTTCAGACTTTTGTCCCTACAGGCCTGGCCCACACAGCCTCAAGGCTGGGCCCCTAGAGCCAAACTCAGAACTGTGCCTGCCCTCTCCAGGGGATTTCTGCCCATTCCATTGGCCACAACCCTATAGATTAAGAGAAACTCCAAAGTCCCGAGGCCATCCCAATATTATAGGCTGCCCAGGACAAACAGGGGCGATCTGACACATGCTGAACAACTACATCCCCTCAGATCCTTAGACACGTATCCTCAGGAAAGAGATTGAACCGGACAGGCACCTAGGCCCTAATCATATCGATTGCTTTTTTTTCCAGTCATCTCTCCTCAGAGACCTGGTTTCCAATACCAGCGTATGGGAGATTCCTTAGGCACTCATTAAAACAATTCTCTTCTCTACATAGGAAACGTACTCTTTAGAGCCCATCAAAACCTCCGGTTATGAACATCCGTCAAGGCCCCGGATCAAGCACACCATTCCAAGGTCTACATGGACACAAATGCACATTATGACCCATCCTCAACTCACCCATTTCAACACACCCGCCTCGGTTGCTCCCCTAGATCCAGCAGATCGAACTTGCCTTGGCGCTATGAGACACCTGGAATGGGAGGCAGGCTGCCCAGGCATCCATCCTTAGAACCCTGCTCTGGATAACTTCCTTATGGGATGTCCTGGAGCCATCCAACAGGTCTCGACTGTCCCACAAAAGGAATCATTGCGGTTTGGAGCATCTCACTATTCCCATCGTGGGAAAACCTCCATGTCCTCGTGACACCGTCCCCTTCATGAAGTGGCCGTCATGGACAGAAACTCCGACGTAAGCCAACGTCTGATCCTAGCTCTGTTCAGGCATACGGGATCTCGAATCATCTCTGCAGAGGGTGCCTGCCGTCCCCTCACCCCGAAATCTAAGTCTGGCTTGTGTTCTCAGAATTTTTTTCTCACACTCCTGGCCCACAAGCCTTCCAGTTTGGGAATTCTGGAGCCACTATGTGGCACTGTGTCTTCCCTCCAGAAGAAAAACATTGCCCTCTGGGGCTACCAATGAACCACAAATGAGTACCATCCTGCACGAAACTTGACTGCACCCCAATGATACAGTCTAGCCTGGGCACTAATTCCCTGTCTGCCACAGCCTGAGCCTGCACCTCCCAATCCACACTCAACAGCTGGCCGAACACAGAGCACATCAGCCACACCATGGCCTTAGGTCTTCATCTCTTCCCAACCTCAGTTTTCAGGCTTCAGAACCTAGACCTTAAATCCAATCACAGTCCAGGAGTGAAAGTGTTGCAGAAATTAGAACTCCATTTTCCCCATGGCCAGAAAACTTGTGGTTGCCATATTGTGCAACGTACCGTGTAGGAGAAACCAGCATGGTACATTAGGCCACGCCCTGACTGGAGGGGCTCCTTGGGCACAAAAACACATTGTTAAACTCAGTGTGAGACCTATCCTCAAGGAAGGCCTCTCAGTGTCTGGACCAAGAGCCCACATATGGGGCTTGCCATGTTCTTAGGTCCCAATGTTAACCAGAGGTCTGGTTGTCCAGTCGCCCCTCCCCAGGACTCTGCTCTGGAATCCCTCTTTTGGTGGTCCACCTGAGGTAAAAAAAAAAATAATAATAAAAAAATAAACAAAAAAACAAGAAAGGCCTCCTCCCTTCCCACAGAATGACCCCAAACTTGGGGATCGGGTCAAATCCCCAGAAAGGGAGCCTCATCGATGGCCCATGAGGACACCACAACATTCCATGGCAATCGGTGACACATTTCCAGAAAAAAAAAAAAAAAAAAAAAAAAAACCATGAGCCAGCACCTCACATTCGCCCTTTGTTCATATCCCGAAGAGATCTCCTCACGGTCTATAGATCGGGCCGGCCATACCTACATCCCCCAACCTAAGTGGAGTTTTTGTTTTCAGACTTTTGTCCAAATAGCCCTGGACCACACACGCTCCACACTTGGGTCCCTGGAGCCACACCTCAGGACTGTGCTTCCCTTTCAAGGGAATTCTTCCCATTCCATTGGCCACAACCTTGCAAATGAGGAAAAACCTCCAAAGTCACCGAGGCCATCCAAATAGTGTAGGCTGCCCAGGACAAACAGGGGTGATCTCAAACCAGCTGAGCAACTACCTCCACTCAGACAACAGATGTCCCCAGAGAAGAATATTGAACCGGACAGGCCCGTAGGCCCTAATCAGATCCATTGCTTTGGTTTTTAGGCATCTCTCCTCAGAGGCCAATTTTCCAATACCAGCTTATGGTGGTTTCCTGAGGCACCAATAAGAACAAATCTCGTCTCCCCATGGAAAACTTGCTCATTGGAGCATTGTCATAACCTCTGGTTAGGAGAATCCTTCAGGGCCCTGGTGCCACTGCCCCATACCAAGGACTCCATGGACTCAAATCAACTTTAAGACCATCCTCAGGAATGTCCATTTCAACTCAGCCCCCTCTGTTGCTACCCCAAGCCAGCAGATCAAACGTTTCTTGTTGCTAGGAGACAATTGGAATGTGAGGCTGGCTGCCCAGGCATCCATACTTAGAACCCTGTTCTGGAAAAATACCTTATAAGACGTCCTGGAGCCATCCAACAAATCTTAATTGTCCCACAGAAGGAATCCTTGCGGTTTGGAGCATCTCACAACTCCAATAGTGGGAAAACCCCCATGGCCTCATAATGTCCCCCCTTCATGAAGGGGCCAACATGGACAGAAACTCAAACCTGAGCCAAAGTCTGATCCTCGACCTGACTTCAGACGCATGAGATGTCAATTCAGCTCTGCAGAGTGTGCCTGCCATGTCCTTTCCCCGAAACCTAAGCCTAGCTTGTGTTCTCAGACTTCCGTCCTCACTCTCCTGGCCCACAAGACCTCCAGTTTGGGAATTCCGATGCCACAATGCAGCACTCTGCCTGCCCTCCAGAAGAAAAACTTTGCCCTATGCTGCTAATAAGAAACCCCAAATTATTTTCTAATGCATGCCACTCGATTTTAAAGCAATTATACAGCCTACACTGTATACTAATGCCCTGTCTGGCACAGCCTGAGACAAGACATCCCAAACGACACCCAGACAGCTGGCCCCAACCTGGACACATAGGACCCGCTATGGCTGTTGGTCGTCATCTCTTCCCAACCTCGGTTTTCAGGCTTCAGAACCTAGACCTTATCTCCAATCACTGCCCAGGGTGAACGTGATGCAGAAATTAGAATATCTCCTTCCCCATGGCCAGAAACCTTGTGGTTGGCATGTTGTCCAACGTTCAATGTGGGAAAACCTACATTGTCCGAAAGGCCACGCCAGTGCTTGAGGGCCGCCTAGGGCACAGACATGCATTGTGACCTGCAGCGTGAGTCCCGTATTAAAGTAACGCCTCTCAGTGGCTGGACCAAGATCCTGCATATGGGGCTTGTCATATCCATAGGCCCCCAGGCTTAACCAGAGGGCCAGTATTCCAGTTGTCAGTACCCACTGCTATGCTCTAGATTCCCTCTACAGGGGGGACACATGAGGCAGAAAACAGGACACTTCCCTTCCCACAGAATGACCCCAAACTCTTGGGGACTGGACAAACTACCAGAGAGGGAGACTTCTACGACCCATGAGGCAACTCCTACATTAAACGGCCATTGTGGACAAAACATCCAGAGACAAAAGCCTGAGCGACTGCCTCCCTCTCACCCTTCTTTCATATCCAGAGGAGCTCCCCTCATGGACTGTAGATAAGGCCTGCCGTAACCTCGGCCCCAAACCTGAGCTGAGTTAGGGTTTTTGGATGTCTGTCTGCACAGCCATGGCCCACACAGCCTCCAGGCTGGGGTCTCTGGAGCCACACCACAGAACTGTGCCTGCTCTCTCCTAAGAAACTGCCCATTCCATTGGCCACAACTCTACAAAATAGTAGAAACCTCAAGGTCCCCAAGGACATCCCACTACCGCAAGCCGCACTGGACAAATAGGGGCATTATGGCACAAGCTGAGCAACTACTACCTCCATGCAGACACACAGACAGATATCCGCAGAGACAGAAGATTGAACCAGACAGGCCCCTAGGCCCTATTATGAACTCTTGCTTTGGTGTCCAGGTATCACTCCTCAGAGGCCTGGGTTCAAAGACCAGCATACGGGGCTTTCCTGAGGCACCAGACAGAAGACCTCTCATCTCCACATGGGAAGCTTCCTTGTTGGAGTTGTGTCAAGCCCTTCGGGTTGGAGAATCCTGCAGAGTCCCTTAGCTACTGCCACATTCCAAGGTCTCCATGGCCACTAAACCACATTATGACTCATCCTCATGAGAGTCCATTTAAACTCAGCCTTCTGGGTAGCTCACCCAAGAGCCCGCAGATTGAGCGTGCCTTGTCTCGACCAGGCAATGGGAAGGTGAGTTGGCGTTTCTCGGCATACATGCTTAGGCCCCTGCTCTCGAGACTTTCTGTATGGGGCATCAAGGGACCCTCCAATAGTACTCGACTGTCCTGAAGAAGGAAACTTTGAAGTTTGGAGCAGCTCACAACTCCCAGTGTAGGGAAACCTCCCTGGCCTCATGACGCCCCCACCCCCTTCATGTAAGGGCCGTCATAGACACAAACTCCAGCTTGAGGCAACATCTGATACTCGCCCTGACCTCACCTGCAGGAGATCTCGATTCAGCCTCTGCAGAGTGGGCCTTCCATGCTCTTGGCTCCAAAACTCGTGCTATCTTGTGTTTTCAGACTTCCTTCCTCACAATCCTGGCCACACCCCTCCAGTTTGGCAATTCTGGAGACACAATGCAGCACTCTGCCTGCTCTCCAGAAGAAAAATGTTGCCCTATAGGGCTAACCAGAAACGCCAAATGAGTTACAACCTGCATGCCACTCGACCATGCCCCAATTATACAGTCTAGCCTGTGCACTAAAGCCCTGTCTGACACAGCCTGAGGGCAGACCTCCAGTCCAACACCCAGACAGCTGGCCGTACACAGAGCATATCACACCCACAATGGCTTTAGGCCATCATCTCTAACCAACCTCAGATTTCACCTTCAGAACCTAGACATTATCTCCACTCACTGCTCAGGAGTGAAGGTGATGCAAGAATCAGAACTTCTCTTTCACCTTGGCAAGAAACTAGTGGTTGGCATGTTGTCCAATGTTCATTGTAGGAGAAAGCAGCATGGACTATGAGGCCCCACCTATCCCTGAGGGCCACAATGTGCACAAACACACATTGTGACCCTCAGCGTGAACCCTATCCTCATTTAAAGCCTCTTAGTGACTGGAACAACAGCGCACATATGGGGCATGCCAAGCCCCTAGTCCCCCAATCTCAACCAGAGTTCGAGATGTCTAGTCACCCCTACTCAGGGCTCTACTCTGGAATCCCTCTTTGGTGGAACACCTGAGGTAAAAAAAAAAAAAAATTCAGAAAGGACTCTTCCCATCCACAGAATGATCCCAACCCCTTGGGATCAGGCCAAATCACCAGAGAAAGAATTGTCCATGGCCCTTGAGGACACCCCGACATTCCACGGCCACCGTTGACACAAAATCCAGAGACAACAGCTTGAGCAAGCGCCACATTCTCGCCCTTTGTTCATAGCCCGGAAAATTCTCACGGTCTGTAGATCGAGCCTTCATACATACATCCCCAAACCTAAGCTGAGTTTGTGTTTTCAGACTTCTGTCCCCACAGTCCTGGCCCACACACCATCCAAGCTGGGGCCCCTGGAGCCACACCTCAGGACTGTGGCTTCCCTCTCCAGGGGAATTCTGCCATTTCCATTGGCCACACCCCTATAGATTAGGAGAATCCTCCAAACATCCCGAGGCCATCCCAATAGTGTTGGCCGCCCAGGACAAACAGGGATGATCTTTCACAAGTTAGGAAACTACTTCCACTCAGACCCAGAGACAGATATCCCCATAGAATAAGATTGAACTGGACAGGCACTTAGGCTCTAATCAGATCCATTGCTTTTGTTTCCAGGCATCTCTCCTCAGAGGCCTGGTTTCCAATACCAGCATACGGGGGATTACTGAGGCACTCATCAGAAAAATCTCATCTCCACATAGGAAATGTACTCTTTGGAGCTCTATAAAAACCTCTGTTTAGGAGAATCTTTCAGGGCCCCGGATCAAGCGCCCCATTCCAAGGTCTCCATGGACTTAAACCCACATTATGATCTATCGTCGGGAGAGTCCATGTCAACTCAACCCCCTTGGTTTCTCCCCCAGGGCCTGCAGATCAAACCTGCCTTGTTGCTAGGAGACAACTAGAATGGGAGGCGGGCTGCCCAGGCATCCATCCTTAGAACCCTACTCTGGAGTCGTTCCACATGGGACATCCTAGAGCCATCCAACAGGTCTCAAGTGTCCCACAGAAGGAATCTTTGCAGTCTGGAGCATCTCACAACTCCCATTGTGGGAAAATCTACATGGCCTCTTGAGACGCTCCACTTTATAAAGGGGCCATCATGGACAGAAACTCCAACCTGAGCAAACGTCTGATATTCGCCCTGACTTCAGGTGCATGAGATCTTGATTCAGCTCTGCAGAGTGTGCCTTCTGTGCACTCACCCCCAAAACTAAGCCTAGCTTGTGTTCTCAGACTACCGTTTTCACACCCCTGCCCCAAAAGCCCTACAGATTGGCAATACTGGGGCCATAATGCAGCACACTGCCTGCCCTCCAGAAGAAAAACGTTGCCTTATGGAGCTACCTAGAAACCCGAATAAGGATCAACTGAACGCCACTCGACTGCACCCCAAATATGCAGTCTACCCTGTCTAATGCCTTGTCTGACACAGCATGAGCCCACACCTCCAGACCTACGCTCAACAGCTGGCCGCACACTGAGCTCATTGGACCCATCAGGTCCTTAGGTCTTCATCTCTTCCAACCTCAGTTTTCGGGTTTCAGAACCTAGACCTAAACTCCAAACACTGTCCAGGGGTGAACGTGATGCAGAAATCACAACTCTTCCTTCGCCATGGCTGGAAACCTTGTGGTTGGCATATTCTCCTACGTTCAGTGTAGAAGAATCTAGCGTGGCCCATGAGGCACTTCCCATGCTTGAGGGCCTTGTTGAGCACAAATAGGCATTGTAAACCTCAGCATGAGCCCTTTCCTCAAGGAAGGCCTCTCAGTGTCTGAATCAAGAGCCCGCCTATTGGACTTGCCATGCCCTAGGCCCCCAAACTTAAACAGAGGTGGGGATATCCAGTTGTCCCTCCCAAGGACTCTGCTCTGGAATCCCTCTTTTATTGGGACACTTGAGGTACATAAAATAAAATATAAAATAAAATAAAATAAAAAACAGAAAAGACTCCTCCCATCCCACAGAATGTACCCAAACTCTTGGGATCGGGTCAAATCCTCAGAGAAGGAAAGCCATCCACAACCCATGAGGCCACGCCAGCATTCCACCCACATTGTTGACACAAATCCAGAGACAAAACCTGAGCAAGCACCTCAAACTCACCCTTTTTCATATCCCTAAGTGTTATCACGGTCTGTAGATTGGGCGTGCCATACCTATGTCCCCAATCCTAAGCGGAGTTTGTGTTTTCAGACTTTTGTCCCCACAGGCCTGGCCCACACAGCCTCAAGGCTGGGCCCCTAGAGCCAAACTCAGAACTGTGCCTGCCCTATCCAGGGGATTTCTGCCCATTCCATTGGCCACAACCCTATAGATTAGGAGAAACTCCAAAGTCCCGAGGCCATCCCAATATTATAGGCTGCCCAGGACAAACAGGAGCGATCTGACACAAGCTGAGCAACTACATCCCCTCAGATCCTTAGACACGTATCCTCAGGAAAGAGATTGAACCGGACAGGCACCTAGGACCTAATCATCTCGATTGCTTTTGTTTCCAGTCTTCTCTCCTCAGAGGCCTGGTTTCCAATACCAGCATATGGGAGATTCCTTAGGCACTCATTAAAACAATTCTCTTCTCTACATAGGAAACGTACTCTTTAGAACCCATCAAAACCTCCGGTTATGAACATCCCTCAAGGCCCCGGATCAAGCACCCCATTCCAAGGTCTACATCGACACAAATGCACATTATGACCCATCCTCAACTCACCCATTTCAACACACCCGCCTCGGTTGCTCCCCTAGATCCAGCAGATCGAACTTGCCTTGGCGCTATGAGACACCTGCAATGGGAAACAGGCTGCCCAGGCATCCATCCTTAAAACCCTGCTCTGGATAACTTCCTTATGGGATGTCCTGGAGCCATCCAACAGGTCTTGACTGTCCCACAGAAGGAATCATTGCGGTTTGGAGCATCTCACTATTCCCATCGTGGGAAAACCTCCATGTCCTCGTGACACCCTCCCCTTCATGAAGGGGCCGTCATGGACAGAAACTTCGACGTAAGCCAACGTCTGATCCTAGCTCTGTCTTCAGGCATACGGGATCTCGAATCATCTCTGCAGAGGGTGCCTGCCGTCCCCTCACCCCGAAATCTAAGTCTGGCTTGTGTTCTCAGAATTTTTTTCTCACACTCCTGGCCCACAAGCCTTCCAGTTTGGGAATTCTGGAGCCACTATGTGGCACTGTGTCTTCCCTCCAAAGAAAAACGTTGCCCTCTGGGGCTACCCAGTAACCACAAATGAGTACCATCCTGCACGAAACTCGACTGCACCCCAATGATACAGTCTAGCCTGGGCACTAATTCCCTGTCTGCCACAGCCTGAGCCTGCACCTCCCAACCCACACTCAACAGCTGGCCGAACACTGAGCACATCAGACACACCATGGCCTTAGGTCTTCATCTCTTCCCAACCTCAGTTTTCAGGCTTCAGAACCTAGACCTTAAATCCAATCACAGTCCAGGAGTGAAAGTGTTGCAGAAATTAGAACTCCTTCTTCCCCATGGCCAGAAAACTTGTGGTTGCCATATTGTGCAACGTTCAGTGTAGGAGAAACCATCATGGTACATTAGGCCACGCCCTGACTGGAGGGGATCCTTGGGCACAAAAACACATTGTGAAACTCAGTGTGAGACCTATCCTCAAGGAAGGCCTCTCAGTGTCTGGACCAAGAGCCCACATATGGGGCTTGCCATGTTCTTAGGTCCCAATGTTAACTGTGGCAACCCGTTGCCGCCATTACAAGATGGCGCCGGAGAGCCTCGTAAACAAGTGGTTGGACGCGTGGCCTTAAGCTTATTCTGCCCAGCAACAAGGCTGACCTACCATAGTGAGCCACGTACCCCAGAATGAGACACGCCCCAGCTAGCTTGTATATATGTGCAGCCCTGGCTCTACCCAGGCGCTTCCTGCTTCCATCACCCTACAAACCTCAACCAAGTGCACTTCAATAAAGCGTGATAGAGAAGAATCCTGTGTCGGTGGTCTTCCTTCCTCGCGGGCGAGCGTTGGCGGACCACAGCTGGTGCCGAGACCCGGGATAGTTCGGCGGACACCGCGGGGAGCCTAGAAAGGATTCAGAACTCTACATGCGAAGTGGTCGGCGCCGGTAAGTATTCCCCGGTATGTTATTTTGGACACTTGAGCCTTGGGTAGCTGCTATAGCTATAATTGTCCTTGCAGTTGTAGCCTTGCCTTTTTGCTTTTGGATACGTGAGTGCAAATATCCAGACTTCGTGAGCCCCATACAGGCACATGCGTGCTTACAGGACGGAAAACACGTAGAGCATCTGAAAAAGGGCAGGCGTGCTTTAGCGGAACGTCAGGACAGCCTTTCGGAATCAAGTAGTATAAAGGAAGGGGGAAACAAAAAACAAATGAAGAAGTCAGAAAAGGGATATAAAAGAGGAAGTGAAAAACAAAAGGAAACAGATGATAAAAGTAAGCACAAAAAACATCAGGCAACCGCTCCCAGTGCACCCATCTACCCGAGTTTAGATGAGTTCTATGAGGAATTTGCCGCTCTCAGTGTAAAGCAAGAGAGGGACTCGGGAGATGACTCACTAACGGAGGACGAGGAGGAGGAGTTAGAGGAAGAGGCAGCTAGATATGAGGAGGAGCGATACGGACTGCCGCCTCCGGCAAGAGCTCCGCCTCCGCCTTATCCAGGCAAGCAGAACGGAGGGGCCCATAGGCTCTCTCGAAAAACGCTCAGATGCCTTGCCGAGTTCACCCCGCTGGACGCTGTTGCGTTCCCTGTCTTTGAAAACCAAAACCAGCAAAGATATCATGAGCCCATACCCTACAAACAGTTGAAGGACTTAGTAGAGGCCGCCCGTACTTGGGGGCCCAATGCACAGTATACGTTAATTTTACTGGATAGGATCACCACCGCAGCCCTGACACCAAATGATTGGTGGGAGATAGCTCGAGCGTGCCTAAACACAGGACAGTATCTAGATTATAGAGCAGTGGTTACAGAAGCCGCGCATAATCAGGCGCGAGTGAATGCTCGTACACCAAACACAGCACCCTGGACTGCTGATATGCTACTGGGGCAGGGACAGTGGGCTGATAACCAGACGGCCTTCCCGGTGCCTGTTTATCAGCAGATCGTAGAAATATTTAAAAGAGCATGGAGGATGATACCTAAACGGGGAGAGGTATCAGGAAACCTGACTAAGATAATCCAAGGACCGAATGAGCCTTTTTCAGATTTTGTGGCTAGAATGATAGAGGCAGCTGGAAAAATTTTTGGAGACGCTCAGGAGGCCATGCCTCTAGTGCAACAGCTTGTTTATGAGCAATGCACTAAGGATTGCCAGCGAGCGATCACACCATGGAAAGGAAAAGGTTTAGATGCGTGGCTAAAGGCCTGCAGAGAGATAGGAGGACCACTCACCAATGAAGGACTGGCCAGAGCTATGATAGCGGCTACTAAGCACGGGAGACGTGATGGCTGCTTCATTTGCGGACAGCCGGGACACGTAAAGAGAAACTGTCCTAACAAGGAAGGCTTCAGGGCAAAGGGACCAAATACCAAGCAGCCAGGGACATGCCCAAGATGCAAGAAGGGGAAACATTGGGCCAATGAGTGTAGATCCACAAAAGACATTAATGGACAACCTATAAATAACCCATATGTCCCGGAGTCAAAAAACATGCAGAGGGGCCCACGCCCTCAGGGCCCGAAAATATATGGGGCGTTTCAGGAGGGGATCCTTCAGCCGCCGAGAGCACCCGACGAGCCACGACAGGCTCCGCGGGGCTGGACCTCTGCGCCACCGCCGGACTGGTTTTAACCCCTCGTATGGGTATACAAGCGGTTCCTACTGACATGTCAGGACCTCTTCCTGTAGGCTCGGCTGGGCTGGTTTTAGGCCGATCATCCAGCACCATGAGGGGCTTATTGGTCCTCCCCGGGATCATTGACCCAGACTATCAGGGTACAATTAGGGTTATGTGTCACTCACCTTTTGGCATTGTCTCCATTGCCCCTGGGGACAGAATAGCCCAGCTGGTAATTCTCTCATCCTTGCATGACCGTTTCCCCGCCCAAAATAAGGTCAGAGGAGATAAGGGCTTTGGATCCTCTGGAGTCGATATGGCCTACTTATCTTTGGAGCTAACAGGTCGCCCCATGTGTAGTTTGGAGATAGAAGGAAAGGCCTTCGCCGGTCTAATAGATACGGGGGCTGACCGAAGCGTCATGAGCCAACGATTCTGGCCAAGGAATTGGCCGCTGCAAAAGGCCTCTCAAACATTACAGGGGCTAGGCTATCAAAACACACCTGAGATTAGTGCAAAAACTCTACATTGGAGGATGGAAGGGAACAAAGGGACTTTTCAGCCGTTCGTACTGGACCTTCCCATCAATCTCTGGGGAAGAGATGTCCAGAGTCAATTAAATCTAATTCTGACTAATGAGGGAACGTTTTCCAAACAGAGCAAAGATTTGATGATGAAACAAGGCTATATGCCAGGCAAAGGCCTAGGTAAATACTTGCAGGGAGAATCAGAGCTAGTCAGTCCTAGCTTGAAAAATGATAGAAAGGGATTGGGTTTGAGCGCGCTAACCGCACGCTTAAAGAACTAATACAAAAACAAAAAGGGGGAATAGAGGCGGTTATGACCCCTCGAGATCGCCTATCCCTAGCAATCTTTACTATCAATTTTTTAATTCTGGATGCCAATGGCAAAAGTGCGGCAGATAGACACGCAGAAGAGGCTGAGGCCATAAAGGAACGTGTAATGTGGAAAGATATCCTGGATAACAAATGGTATGGACCGGATCCCGTGATTAGGAGATCCAGGGGAGCTGTTTGTGTTTTTCCACAGGACCGCTCGGATCCGGTGTGGGTGCCATCACGACTGACGCGAAAGTTGGATAAAAGAACCGATGACAACACCAAAGAAGCAGACATGGACTCCAACCCTGGAGATGCTGATAGTGCTGATGATCTGCCTGACCAGAGTTGAGGGAGCTACCTTTTGGGCCGTTTCAAGAACATGGCCCATCCCCATGCCAGTCACAAACGCGACAAAAATATTACCCCAGCTGTATGTTCCAGAATGTGTTTTTGATTTACCCTGTAAACAAATCAATAATAAGGTACAGCGTTATAACGCTACAAATTTCAACCTTCAAGGCACCTTGTGCTTTACCACTCTCGGAGTAGGAGTCATGGGCATGCTAATGTTTGCAGGACTACTGGTGGCTTTGTTCTTAATTCTGAGGGTAATGAGGGCTCGCAGAAGAGAGAAGGTGGCCATAGCGCGTGCCTTTGCCGCTATAGAGGCTGGAACATCTCCCCAAGCTTGGCTCAGCATGTTAAATGAAACATAGGTTGTGCTCTTGCACTCGGAGGGCTTTGAGTAGTCCATTGCACCCGAATAGAGACAACCTTGCATTTTCCGCGGGTGGTTTGCACCTAGGAGTGCACAGGGTGAGCCACCCTGAAAGTCATGAGTGTCTGCATACGGGTACCTCCATTTCTCTCCCGTCCCTAAGCAAAGGAGGACATGTTTACTAGGGGACACTCCTCTGATTTTAGCCATGACTGCAAAATAAAAGAAAAAGGGGGAGATGTGGCAACCCGTTGCCGCCATTACAAGATGGCGCCGGAGAGCCTCGTAAACAAGTGGTTGGACGCGTGGCCTTAAGCTTATTCTGCCCAGCAACAAGGCTGACCTACCATAGTGAGCCACGTACCCCAGAATGAGACACGCCCCAGCTAGCTTGTATATATGTGCAGCCCTGGCTCTACCCAGGCGCTTCCTGCTTCCATCACCCTACAAACCTCAACCAAGTGCACTTCAATAAAGCGTGATAGAGAAGAATCCTGTGTCGGTGGTCTTCCTTCCTCGCGGGCGAGCGTTGGCGGACCACAGTTAACCAGAGGTCTGGTTGTCCAGTCGCCCCTCCCCAGGACTCTGCTTTGGAATCCCTCTTTTGGTGGTCCACCTTAGGTAAAAAAAAATAATAATAATAAAAAAATAAACAAAAAAACAAGAAAGGCCTCCTCCCTTCCCACAGAATGACCCCAAACTCTTGGGATCGGGTCAAATCCCCAGAAAGGGAGCCTCATCGATGGCCCATGAGGACACCCCGACATTCCATGGCAATCGGTGACACAATTCCAGAAAAAAAAAAAAAAGAATGAGCCAGCACCTCACATTCGCCCTTTGTTCATATCTCGAAGAGTTCTCCTCACGGTCTATAGATCGGGCCGGCCATACCTACATCCCCCAAACTAAGTGGAGTTAGTGTTTTCAGACTTTTGTCCAAATAGCCCTGGACCACACACGCTCCACACTTGGGTCCCTGGAGCCACACCTCTGGACTGTGCTTCCCTTTCAAGGGAATTCTTCCCATTCCATTGGCCACAACCTTGCAAATGAGGAAAAACCTCCAAAGTCACCGAGGCCATCCCAATAGTGTAGGCCGCCCAGGACAAACAGGGGTGATCTCAAACCAGCTGAGCAACTACCTCCACTCAGACAACAGATGTCCCCAGAGAAGAATATTGAACCGGACAGGCCCCTAGGCCCTAATCAGATCCATTGCTTTGGTTTTCAGGCATCTCTCCTCAGAGGCCTCGTTTCCAATACGAGCATATGGTGGTTTCCTGAAGCACCAATAAGAAAAAAATCTCGTCTCCCCATGGAAAACTTGCTCATTGGAGCTTTGTCATAACCTCTGGTTAGGAGAATCCTTCAGGGCCCTGGTGCCACTGCTCCATACCAAGGTCTCCATGGACTCAAAACAACATTAAGACCATCCTCAAGAAAGTCCATTTCAACTCAGCCCCCTCTGTTGCTACCCCAAGCCAGCAGATCAAACGTTTCTTGTTGCTAGGAGACAATTGGAATGTGAGGCTGGCTGCCCAGGCATTCATACTTAGAACCCTGTTCTGGAAAAAGACCTTATAAGACGTCCTGGAGCCATCCAACAAATCTTAATTGTCCCACAGAAGGAATCCTTGCGGTTTGGAGCATCTCACAACTCCAATAGTGGCAAAACCCCCATGGCCTCATAATGTCCCCCCTTCATGAAGGGGCCAACATGGACAGAAACTCAAACCTGAGCCAAAGTCTGATCCTTGACCTGACTTCAGACGCATGAGATCTCAATTCAGCTCTGCAGAGTGTACCTGCCATGTCCTTGCCCCGAAACCTAAGCCTAGCTTGTGTTTCAGACTTCCGTCCTCACTCTCCTGGCCCACAAGCCCTCCAGTTTGGGAATTCCGATGCCACAAAGCAGCACTCTGCCTGCCCTCCAGAAGAAACACTTTGCCCTATGCTGCTAATAAGAAACCCCAAATGATTTTCTAATGCATGCCTCTCGATTGTAAAGCAATTACATAGCCTACCCTGTATACTAATGCCCTGTCTGGCACAGCCTGAGACAAGACATCCCAAACGACACCAGACAGCTGGCCCCAACCTGGACACATAGGACCCGCTATGGCTGTAGGACGTCATCTCTTCCCAACCTTGGTTTTCAGGCTTCAGAACCTAGACCTTATCTCCAATCACTGCCCAGGGTGAACGTGATGCAGAAATTAGAATTCCTCCTTCCCCATGGCCAGAAACCTTGTGGTTGGCATGTTGTCCAACGTTCAATGTGGGAAAACCTGCATTGTCCGAAAGGCCACGCCAGTGCTTGAGGGCCGCCTAGGGCACAGACATGCATTGTGACCTGCAGCGTGAGTCCAGTATTAAAGTAACGCCTCTCAGTGGCTGGACCAAGATCCTGCATATGGGGCTTGTCATATCCATAGGCCCCCAGGCTTAACCAGAGGGCGAGTATTCCAGTTGTCAGTACCCACTGCTATGCTCTAGAATCCCTCTACTGGGGGGACACATGAAGCAGAAAACAGGACACTTCCCTTCCCACAGAATGACCCCAAACTCTTGGGGGCTGGACAAACTACCAGAGAGGGAGACTTCTACAACGCATGAGGCAACTCCTACATTAAACGGCCATTGTGGAAAACATCCAGAGACAAAAGCCTGGGCGACTGCCTCCCTCTCACCTTTCTTTCATATCCAGAGGAGCTCCCCTCATGGACTGTAGATCAGGCCTGCCGTAACCTCGGCCCCAAACCTGAGCTGAGTTAGGGTTTTTGGATGTCTGTCTGCACAACCATGGCCCACACAGCCTCCAGGCTGGGGTCTCTGGAGCCGCACCACAGAACTGTGCCTGCTCTCTCCTAAGAAACTGCCCATTCCATTGGCCACAACTCTACAAAATAGTAGAAACCTCAAGGTCCCCAAGGACATCCCACTACCACAAGCCGCACTGGACAAATACTGGCATTATGACACAAGCTGAGCAACTACTACCTCCATGCAGACACACAGACAGATATCCGCAGAGACAGAAGATTGAACCAGACAGGCCCCTAGGCCCTATTATGAACTCTTGCTTTGGTGACCAGGTATCACTTCTCAGAGGCCTGGGTTCGAAGACCAGCATACGGGGCTTTCCTGAGGCACCAGACAGAAGACCTCTCATCTCCACATGGGAAGCTTCCTTGTTGGAGTTGTGTCAAGCCCTTCGGGTTGGAGAATCCTGCAGAGTCCCTTAGCTACTGCCACATTCCAAGTTCTCCATGGCCACCAACCCACATTATGACTCATGCTCAGGAGAGTCCATTTAAACTCAGCCTTCTGGGTAGCTCACCCAAGAGCCCGCAGATTGAGCGTGCCTTGTCTCGACCAGGCAATGGGAAGGTGAGTTGGCGTTTCTCGGCATCAATGCTTAGGCCCCTGCTCTCGAGTCTTTCTGTATGGGGCATCAAGGGACCCTCCAATAGTACTCGACTGTCCTGAAGAAGGAAACTTTGAAGTTTGGAGCAGCTCACAACTCCCAGCGTAGGGAAACCTCCCTGGCCTCATGACGCCCCCACCCCCTTCATGTAAGGGCCGTCGTGGACACAAACTCCAGCTTGAGGCAACATCTGATAATCGCCCTGACCTCACCTGCAGGAGATCTCGATTCAGCCTCTGCAGATTGGGCCTGCCATGCTCTTGGTCCCAAAACTCGTGCTAGCTTGTGTTTTCAGACTTCCTTCCTCACAATCCTGGCCACGCCCCTCCGGTTTGGAAATTCTGGAGAAACAATACAGCACTCTGCCTGCCCTCCAGAAGAAAAATGTTGCCCTATAGGCCTAACCAGAAACGCCAAATGAGTAACAACCTGCATGCCACTCGACCATACCCCTATTATACAGTCTAGCCTGTGCACTAAAGCCCTGTCTGAAACAGCCTGAGGGCAGACCTCCAGACCAACACCCAGACAGCTGGCCGTAAACAGAGCATATCACACCCACAATGGCTTTAGGCCATCAACTCTACACAACCTCAGTTTTCACCTACAGAACCTAGACCTTATCTCCACTCACTGCTCTGGAGTGAATGTGATACAAGAATCAGAACTTCTCCTTCGCCTTGGCAAGAAACCTAGTGGTTGGCATGTTTTCCAACGTTCAGTGTAGTTGAAACCAGTGTGGCCCATGAGGCCCCACCCATGTTTATGGGCCACATTGGTCACAGACACACATTGTGTCCCTCAGCCTGATTCCAGGCCTCAGGTAAGGCCTCTCAGTGGCTGGATGAAGAGTCAGCATATTCGGCTTGCCATGCCCCTAGGCCCCAAATTTTACCCATAGCTCGGGTCTCCCTTCACTTTTCCCCAGGGCTCATCTTTGGAATTCTTCTTTTGGCGGGACACCTGAGGTAACAAACCTGAAAGGAGTTCTCCCATTCCACAGATTGACGAAAAACAATTGGGATCGGGCCAAATCCCCAGAGAGAGAGATTCGTCCATGGCCCATGAGGCTTCCCCGACATTCCACGGCCATCTCTGATACAAAATCCAGAGACAAAAGCCTGAGCAAGTGCCTCAGACTCGCTCTTTCTTTATATCTGGAAGAGTTCTTCTCATGGTTTATAGATCGGGCATGCCATACCTACCTCCCCAAAGCTAAGCTGAGTTTGTGTTTTCAGACTTCTGTCCCCAAAGTCCTGGGCCACACACCTTCCAGGCTGGGGCCCCTGGAGTCACACATTAGGACTGTGTCTACCCAATCCATGGGAATTCTGCCCATTCCATTGTCCAAAACGGTAAAATTAGGAGAACCCTCCAAATCCCTGAGGCCATCAAATAGTGCAGGTCGCCCGGGACAAACAAGGGCGGTCTGATACCAGCTGAGCATCTACCTCCACTCATACCATAGATGGATGTCCCCTGAGAAGCAGATTGAAGCAGACAGGACCCTAGGCCATAATCGGATACATTGCTTTGGTTTACAGGCATGTCTCCTCAAATGCCTGGATTCCAATACCAGCAATGGGGTTTTTCTGAGGCACCCATCAGAACAAATCTCGTCTCCACAAGGAAACTTGTGCATCGAGCTATGTCAAAAGCTTAGGAGAATACTTCAGGGTCCCGGTGCCACCGCCCCATTTTAACGCCCTCATGGACACAAACACAAATTAGGACCCATCCTCAGGAAAGTCCATATCAAGTCAGTCACTCCTTTTGCTCACGCAGAGCCATCAGATCTAAACTCTCTTGTTGCTAGGAGAAAATTGGAATGCGAGGCGGGCTTCCCAGGCATCCATCCTCGAACGGTGCCCTGGAGTCATTCCATATGGGATGTCCTGGAGCTGCCCAACAGGTCTCAATTGTCCCGCAGAAGGTATCCTTGAAGGGGGCATCCCACAACATTCACGTGGGAAAACCTACATGGCCTCGATTCCGCTCCCTTCATGAAGGGGCCGTCATGAACATAAACTCCAAACTGAGCCAACGTCTGATCCTCGCCCTGACTTCAGATGCTTGAGATATTGGTTCAGATTTACAGTGGTCCCTGCCATGTCCTCGCCCTGATACACAAGTCTATCTTGTGTTCTTAGACTTCCGTCCTCACACTACTGGACACGAAGCCCTCAAGTTTGGCTATTCCGGACCGACATTGAAGCACTCTGCCTGCCCTCTAGAAAACAAATTTTGCCTAATGAGCTGCCCAGACAACTTATATGAGGATGAATCTACATGGCACTCGACTTTACCCAAATTATATAGTCTACGGGGGCACTAATGCACTGTCTGACACAACCTGAGCCCGGACCTCCTGAACAACACCCAGACAGCTGATCGCACACTGAGCACATCAGACCTGCCATGGCCTTACGTTATCATCTCTTCCCTACTTCAGTTTTCAGGCTTCAAAATCTAGACCTTATCTCCAATCACTGCCCAAGGGTGACTGTGATGTAGAAATCAGAATTCTTCATTACCCATGCAAGAAATCTTGTCGTTGGCAGGTTGTCCAATGTTCAGTGTAGGAGAAACCAGGATTCACCTTGAGGCCCCGCCCATTCTTGTTTGCGAAGTGGGCATAAACACGCATTGTGACCCTCAGTGTGAGTCCTGTCCTCTAGTAAGTCCTCTCAGTCGCTCGACCATTAGATGTTATAATGGGCTTGACATGTCCCTAGGCCTCAATTTTAATCCAGATTTCTGGTTGTCCGGTCGGCCCTCCCCAGGGCTCTACTCTGGAATACCTCATTTGGTGGGACACCTGAGGTTAAAAAACAAAACAAGGCAAATCACAACAACAACAAAACGGACTTCTTCCATCCCACAGAATGACCCCAAAATTGCGATGGGGACAAACCCCCAGAGAGTAAGACTCGTCCATTTCCCATGAAGTCACCCGGAAATTTCATGACCATGAGTGACACGATATCCATAGACAAAAACTTGAGCAAGAGCTTCACACTCGCCCTTTTTTCATATACCGAAGAGTTCTCCTCATGGTCTGTAGATCAATCCTGCCATACCTATTACCCGAAACATAAGCCGCGTTTGTGTTTTCAGACAACTGTCCAAACAGCACTGCCTACACACCCTACAGGCTCAGGCCCCTGGAGCCAAACCTGAGGACTGTACTTGCCCTCTCCAAGGGAATTGTATGTGCCCATTCCAATGGCCACAACCCTACTAATAGGATAAACCTCCAAACTACCTGAGGCCATCCCAATAGTGGTGGCTCTCCAGGACAAACAGGAGCAATCTGAGCCCATCTCACACCTACATGCACTCAGATGCATAGACTGATGTCCCCAGAGGTAAAAAGGTACGAACAGGCCCCTAGGCACTATTTGGATTCATTGTTGTGCTATCCAGTCATCTCTCCTCAGAGGCCTGGATTTCAATACCAGCTTATGGCTGTTTCCTGACTCATCCCTCAGAACAAATCTCATCTACATATGGGAAACTTGCACGTTGGAGCTGTGTCAAAGCCTCTGTTTGAAAAAAACCCTTCAGGGCCCCAGTGCCACCGCTTCATTCCAAGATCTCCATAGACACAAAAACATATTAGGATCCATCCACAGGAGAGTCCATTTCAACTCAGCCTCCTGGGTTGCTTCCCCAGATCCAGCAGATCTAACCTGTCTTGTTGCTAGGACACAATTGGAATGCGAGGTGGGCTACCCAGCCATCCATCCTTAGAACCCTGCTCGGAATCGTTGCCCTGGAGCCAACCAACAGGTCTCAATTGTCCTGCAGAAGAATCTTTGCAGTTTGGAGCTTCTCACAACTAACATCGTGGGAAAACCCCCACGGCCTCGTGGCCCCCCCGCCCCTTCATGAAGGGCCATCAGGGACAGAAACACCAACCTGAGCGATCTTCTGATCCTCGCCCTGACATCATAAGCACGAGATCTCGATTCAGGTCTGTAGATTGTTCCTGCCTTGTCCTCACCCAGAAACCTAAGCCTAGCTTGTTCTCAGATTTCCTTCCTCAGACTACTGGCCCACAAGCCTCCAGTTTGAAAACCAGAACTATAATGCAGCACTCTTCCTGCCCTCAGGAAGAAAAACATTGCCCTCTGGGGCTACCCAGAAACTCCAAAAGAGGATCAACCTGCACGCCATTCGACTGTACCCCAAATATATAGGCTGACCGGGGCACTATTGCCCTATTTGACACAGCCTGAGCCTGGATTACCTGGCCCCAAACCGAAAGCTGGCCGCTCACTGAGCCCATCGGACCCGCCATGGACTTAGGTCGTCATCTCTTCCCAACCTCGGTTGTCAAGTTTCAGAACCTAGACCTTATCTCCAATCACTGCCCAGGCTTGAAAGTGATGCAGAAAACACAACTCCTTCCCCGTGGCAAGAAACCTTGTGGTTGCCATGTTTTCCAACGTTCAGTGTAGTTGAAACCAGTGTGGCCCATGAGGCCCCGCTCATGTATGCGGGCCACATTGGTCAAAACCACACATTGTGACTCTCACCCTAATCCCAGTCCTCAATAAGGCCTCTCAGTGGCTGGATGAAGAGATAGCATATTGGGCTTGCCATGCCCCTAGGCCCCAAATTTTACCCCTAGTTCGGGTTCTCCCTTCACTTTTCCCCAGGGCTCTTCTTTGGAATTCTTCTTTTGGCGGGACACCTGAGGTAACAAACCTGAAAGGAGTCCTCCCATTCCACAGATGGACGAAAAACAATTGGGATCGGGCCAAATCCACAGAGAGGAAGATTCGTCCATGGCCCATGAGGCCTCCCCGACATTCCACGGCCATCTCTGATACAAAATCCAGAGACAAAATCCTGAGCAAGCGCCTCAGACTCGCTCTTTCTTCATATCCGGAAGAGTTCTTCTCATGGTTTATAGATCGGGCCTGCCATACCTACGTCCCCAAACCTAAGCTGAGTTTGTGTTTTCAGACTTCTGTCCTCAAAGTCCTGGGCCACACACCCTCCAGGCTGGGGCCCCTGGAGTCACACATTAGGACTGTGCCTACCCAATCCATGGGAATTCTGCCGATGCCATTGTCCAAAACAGTAAAATTTGGAGAACCCTACAAATCCCTCAGGCCATCCCAATAGTGCAGGTCGCCCGGGACAAACAAGGGCGGTCTGATACCAGCTGAGCATCTACCTCCACTCATACCATAGATGGATGTCCCCTGAGAAGAAGATTGAACCAGACAGGACCCTAGGCCATAATCGGATACATTGCTTTGGATTACAGGCATGTCTCCTCAAAAGCCTGGATTCCAATACCAGCATAGAGGTTTTCCTGAGGCACCCATCAAAACAAATCTCGTCTCCACAAGGAACCTTGTGCATCAAGCTATGTCAAAAGCTTAGGAGAATACTTCAGGGTCCCGGTGCCACCGCCCCATTTTAAGGCCCTCATGGACACAAACACACATTAGGACCCATCCTCAGGAAAGTCCATTTCAAGTCAGCCACCCCGGTTTCTCCCGCAGAGCCATCACATCTAAACTGTCTTGTTGCTAGGAGACAATTGGAATGCGAGGCGGGCTTCCCGGGCATCCATCCTCGAACGGTGCCCTGGAGTCATTCCATATGGGATGTCCTGGAGCTGCCCAACAAGTCTCAATTGTCCCGCAGAAGGAATCCTTGAAGGGGGCATCCCACAACTCCCAACGTGGGAAAACCTCCATGGCCTCGAGATTCCGCTCCCTTCATGAAGGGGCCGTCATGCACAGAAACTCCAACCTGAGCCAACGTCTGATCCTCGCCCTGACTTCAGATGCATGAGATATAGGTTCAGATCTACAGGGGTACCTGCCGTGCCCTGGCCCTGAAACCCAAGTCTAGCTTGTGTTCTCAGACTTCCGTCCTCACACTCCAGGCCCCGAATCCCGGAAGTTTCGCAATTCCAGACCCACAATGCAGCACTCTGCCTGCCCTCTAGAAAAAAAATTTGGCCTAATGAGCTGCCCAGGCACCTTATATGAGGATAAATCTACATGGCATTCGACTGTACCCAAAGTATATAGTCTAACCTGGGCACTAATGCACTTTCTGACACAACCTGAGCTCGGACCTCCTGACCAACACCCAGACAGCTGACCGCACACTGAGCCCATCAGAACCGCCATGGCCTTAGGTCATCATCTCTTCCCAACTGCGGTTTTTCAGGCTTCAGAACCTAGACCTTATCTCCAACCACTGCCCAGGGGTGCCTGTGATGCAGAAATCAGAACTCGTCCTTACCCATGGCAAGAAACCTTGTGGTTGGCATGTTGTCCAACGTTCAGTGTAGGAGAAACCAGCATTCACCCGGAGGCCCCGCCAATTCTTGAGTGCGAAGAGGGCATAAACACGCATTGTGACCCTCAGCGTGAGTCCTGTGCTCTAGTAAGTCCTCTCAGTGGCTCGACCATTAGATGTCATAATGGGCTTGACATGTCCCTAGGCCCCAATTTTAAACCAGATTTCTGGTTGTCCGGTCGGCCCTCCCCAGGGCTCTACTCTGGAATACCTCATTTGGTGAGACACCTGAGGTTAAAAAACAAAACAAAGCAAATCAACAACAACAACAAAACGGACTTCTTCCATCCCCAGAATGACCCAAAACTCTTGGGACGGGGCAAAACCCCAGAGAGTAAGACTCGTCCATTTCCCATGAAGTCCCCCGGAAATTTCACGACCATGAGTGACACGATATCCAGAGACAAAAACTTGAGCACGAGCCTCACACTCGCCCTTTTTTCATATCCTGAAGAGTTCTCCTCATGGTCTGTAGATCAGTCCTGCCATACCTATGACCCGAAACATAAGCCGCGTTTGTGTTTTCAGACAACTGTCCAAACAGCTCTGGCCTACACACCCTACAGGCTCAGGCCCCTGGAGCCAAACCTGAGGACTGTACTTGCCCTCTCCAAGGGAATTGTATGTGCCCATTCCAATGGCCACAACCCTACTAATAGGATAAACCTCCAAACTGCCTGAGGCCATCCCAATAGTGGTGGCTTCCCAGGACAAACAGGGGCAATCTGAGCTCATCTGAGCACCTACCTGCACTCAGACGCATAGACTGATGTCCCCAGAGGTAAAAAGGAAAGAACAGGCCCCTAGGCACTAAACGGATCCATTGCTGTGGTATCCAGTCATCTCTCCCCAGAGGCCTGGATTTCAATACCAGCGTATGGCTGTTTCTTGACTCACCCATCAGAAAACATCTCATCTACATATGGGAAACTTGCACGTTGGAGCTGTGTCAAAGCCTCTGTTTGGAAAAACCCTTCAGGACCCCAGTGCCACCGCTACATTCCAAGGTCTCCATAGACACAAAAAGACATTAGGACCCATCCACAGGAGAGTCCATTTCAACTCAGCCTCCTGGGTTGCTCCCCCAGATCCAGCAGATCTAACCTGTCTTGTTGCTAGGACACAATTGGAATGCGAGGTGGGCTACCCAGCCATCCATCCTTAGAACCCTGCTCGGAATCGTTGCCCTGGAGCCAACCAACAGGTCTCAATTGTCCTGCAGAAGAATCTTTGCAGTTTGGAGCTTCTCACAACTAACATCGTGGGAAAACCCCCACGGCCTCGTGGCCCCCCCGCCCCTTCATGAAGGGCCATCAGGGACAGAAACACCAACCTGAGCGATCTTCTGATCCTCGCCCTGACATCATAAGCACGAGATCTCGATTCAGGTCTGTAGATTGTTCCTGCCTTGTCCTCACCCAGAAACCTAAGCCTAGCTTGTTCTCAGATTTCCTTCCTCAGACTACTGGCCCACAAGCCTCCAGTTTGAAAACCAGAACTATAATGCAGCACTCTTCCTGCCCTCAGGAAGAAAAACATTGCCCTCTGGGGCTACCCAGAAACTCCAAAAGAGGATCAACCTGCACGCCATTCGACTGTACCCCAAATATATAGGCTGACCGGGGCACTATTGCCCTTTTTGACACAGCCTGAGCCTGGATTACCTGGCCCCACACAGAAAGCTGGCCGCTCACTGAGCCCATCGGACCCGCCATGGACTTAGGGCGTCATCTCTTCCCAACCTCGGTTGTCAAGTTTCAGAACCTAGACCTTATCTCCAATCACTGCCCAGGCTTGAAAGTGATGCAGAAAACACAACTCCTTCCCCGTGGCAAGAAACCTTGTGGTTGCCATGTTTTCCAACGTTCAGTGTAGTTGAAACCAGTGTGGCCCATGAGGCCCCGCTCATGTTTGCGGGCCACATTGGTCAAAACCACACATTGTGACCCTCACCCTGATCCCAGTCCTCAATAAGGCCTCTCAGTGGCTGGATGAAGAGATAGCATATTGGGCTTGCCATGCCCCTAGGCCCCAAATTTTACCCCTAGTTCGGGTTCTCCCTTCACTTTTCCCCAGGGCTCTTCTTTGGAATTCCTCTTTTGGCGGGACACCTGAGGTAACAAACCTGAAAGGAGTCCTCCCATTCCACAGATGGACGAAAAACAATTGGGATCGGGCCAAATCCACAGAGAGGAAGATTCGTCCATGGCCCATGAGGCCTCCCCGACATTCCACGGCCATCTCTGATACAAAATCCAGAGACAAAATCCTGAGCAAGCGCCTCAGACTCGCTCTTTCTTCATATCCGGAAGAGTTCTTCTCATGGCTTATAGATCGGGCCTGCCATACCTACGTCCCCAAACCTAAGCTGAGTTTGTGTTTTCAGACTTCTGTCCTCAAAGTCCTGGGCCACACACCCTCCAGGCTGGGGCCCCTGGAGTCACACATTAGGACTGTGCCTACCCAATCCATGGGAATTCTGCCGATGCCATTGTCCAAAACAGTAAAATTTGGAGAACCCTACAAATCCCTCAGGCCATCCCAATAGTGCAGGTCGCCCGGGACAAACAAGGGCGGTCTGATACCAGCTGAGCATCTACCTCCACTCATACCATAGATGGATGTCCCCTGAGAAGAAGATTGAACCAGACAGGACCCTAGGCCATAATCGGATACATTGCTTTGGATTACAGGCATGTCTCCTCAAAAGCCTGGATTCCAATACCAGCATAGAGGTTTTCCTGAGGCACCCATCAAAACAAATCTCGTCTCCACAAGGAACCTTGTGCATCGAGCTATGTCAAAAGCTTAGGAGAATACTTCAGGGTCCCGGTGCCACCGCCCCATTTTAAGGCCCTCATGGACACAAACACACATTAGGACCCATCCTCAGGAAAGTCCATTTCAAGTCAGCCACCCCGGTTTCTCCCGCAGAGCCATCACATCTAAACTGTCTTGTTGCTAGGAGACAATTGGAATGCGAGGCGGGCTTCCCGGGCATCCATCCTCGAACGGTGCCCTGGAGTCATTCCATATGGGATGTCCTGGAGCTGCCCAACAAGTCTCAATTGTCCCGCAGAAGGAATCCTTGAAGGGGGCATCCCACAACTCCCAACGTGGGAAAACCTCCATGGCCTCGAGATTCCGCTCCCTTCATGAAGGGGCCGTCATGCACAGAAACTCCAACCTGAGCCAACGTCTGATCCTCGCCCTGACTTCAGATGCATGAGATATAGGTTCAGATCTACAGGGGTACCTGCCGTGCCCTGGCCCTGAAACCCAAGTCTAGCTTGTGCTCTCAGACTTCCGTCCTCACACTCCAGGCCCCGAATCCCGGAAGTTTCGCAATTCCAGACCCACAATGCAGCACTCTGCCTGCCCTCTAGAAAAAAAATTTGGCCTAATGAGCTGCCCAGGCACCTTATATGAGGATAAATCTACATGGCATTCGACTGTACCCAAAGTATATAGTCTAACCTGGGCACTAATGCACTTTCTGACACAACCTGAGCTCGGACCTCCTGACCAACACCCAGACAGCTGACCGCACACTGAGCCCATCAGAACCGCCATGGCCTTAGGTCATCATCTCTTCCCAACTGCGGTTTTTCAGGCTTCAGAACCTAGACCTTATCTCCAACCACTGCCCAGGGGTGCCTGTGATGCAGAAATCAGAACTCGTCCTTACCCATGGCAAGAAACCTTGTGGTTGGCATGTTGTCCAACGTTCAGTGTAGGAGAAACCAGCATTCACCCGGAGGCCCCGCCAATTCTTGAGTGCGAAGAGGGCATAAACACGCATTGTGACCCTCAGCGTGAGTCCTGTGCTCTAGTAAGTCCTCTCAGTGGCTCGACCATTAGATGTCATAATGGGCTTGACATGTCCCTAGGCCCCAATTTTAAACCAGATTTCTGGTTGTCCGGTCGGCCCTCCCCAGGGCTCTACTCTGGAATACCTCATTTGGTGAGACACCTGAGGTTAAAAAACAAAACAAAGCAAATCAACAACAACAACAAAACGGACTTCTTCCATCCCCAGAATGACCCAAAACTCTTGGGACGGGGCAAAACCCCAGAGAGTAAGACTCGTCCATTTCCCATGAAGTCCCCCGGAAATTTCACGACCATGAGTGACACGATATCCAGAGACAAAAACTTGAGCACGAGCCTCACACTCGCCCTTTTTTCATATCCTGAAGAGTTCTCCTCATGGTCTGTAGATCAGTCCTGCCATACCTATGACCCGAAACATAAGCCGCGTTTGTGTTTTCAGACAACTGTCCAAACAGCTCTGGCCTACACACCCTACAGGCTCAGGCCCCTGGAGCCAAACCTGAGGACTGTACTTGCCCTCTCCAAGGGAATTGTATGTGCCCATTCCAATGGCCACAACCCTACTAATAGGATAAACCTCCAAACTGCCTGAGGCCATCCCAATAGTGGTGGCTTCCCAGGACAAACAGGGGCAATCTGAGCTCATCTGAGCACCTACCTGCACTCAGACGCATAGACTGATGTCCCCAGAGGTAAAAAGGAAAGAACAGGCCCCTAGGCACTAAACGGATCCATTGCTGTGGTATCCAGTCATCTCTCCCCAGAGGCCTGGATTTCAATACCAGCGTATGGCTGTTTCTTGACTCACCCATCAGAAAACATCTCATCTACATATGGGAAACTTGCACGTTGGAGCTGTGTCAAAGCCTCTGTTTGGAAAAACCCTTCAGGACCCCAGTGCCACCGCTACATTCCAAGGTCTCCATAGACACAAAAAGACATTAGGACCCATCCACAGGAGAGTCCATTTCAACTCAGCCTCCTGGGTTGCTCCCCCAGATCCAGCAGATCTAACCTGTCTTGTTGCTAGGACACAATTGGAATGCGAGGTGGGCTACCCAGCCATCCATCCTTAGAACCCTGCTCGGAATCGTTGCCCTGGAGCCAACCAACAGGTCTCAATTGTCCTGCAGAAGAATCTTTGCAGTTTGGAGCTTCTCACAACTAACATCGTGGGAAAACCCCCACGGCCTCGTGGCCCCCCCGCCCCTTCATGAAGGGCCATCAGGGACAGAAACACCAACCTGAGCGATCTTCTGATCCTCGCCCTGACATCATAAGCACGAGATCTCGATTCAGGTCTGTAGATTGTTCCTGCCTTGTCCTCACCCAGAAACCTAAGTCTAGCTTGTTCTCAGATTTCCTTCCTCAGACTACTGGCCCACAAGCCTCCAGTTTGAAAACCAGAACTATAATGCAGCACTCTTCCTGCCCTCAGGAAGAAAAACATTGCCCTCTGGGGCTACCCAGAAACTCCAAAAGAGGATCAACCTGCACGCCATTCGACTGTACCCCAAATATATAGGCTGACCGGGGCACTATTGCCCTTTTTGACACAGCCTGAGCCTGGATTACCTGGCCCCACACAGAAAGCTGGCCGCTCACTGAGCCCATCGGACCCGCCATGGACTTAGGGCGTCATCTCTTCCCAACCTCGGTTGTCAAGTTTCAGAACCTAGACCTTATCTCCAATCACTGCCCAGGCTTGAAAGTGATGCAGAAAACACAACTCCTTCCCCGTGGCAAGAAACCTTGTGGTTGCCATGTTTTCCAACGTTCAGTGTAGTTGAAACCAGTGTGGCCCATGAGGCCCCGCTCATGTTTGCGGGCCACATTGGTCAAAACCACACATTGTGACCCTCACCCTGATCCCAGTCCTCAATAAGGCCTCTCAGTGGCTGGATGAAGAGATAGCATATTGGGCTTGCCATGCCCCTAGGCCCCAAATTTTACCCCTAGTTCGGGTTCTCCCTTCACTTTTCCCCAGGGCTCTTCTTTGGAATTCCTCTTTTGGCGGGACACCTGAGGTAACAAACCTGAAAGGAGTCCTCCCATTCCACAGATGGACGAAAAACAATTGGGATCGGGCCAAATCCACAGAGAGGAAGATTCGTCCATGGCCCATGAGGCCTCCCCGACATTCCACGGCCATCTCTGATACAAAATCCAGAGACAAAATCCTGAGCAAGCGCCTCAGACTCGCTCTTTCTTCATATCCGGAAGAGTTCTTCTCATGGTTTATAGATCGGGCCTGCCATACCTACGTCCCCAAACCTAAGCTGAGTTTGTGTTTTCAGACTTCTGTCCTCAAAGTCCTGGGCCACACACCCTCCAGGCTGGGGCCCCTGGAGTCACACATTAGGACTGTGCCTACCCAATCCATGGGAATTCTGCCGATGCCATTGTCCAAAACAGTAAAATTTGGAGAACCCTACAAATCCCTCAGGCCATCCCAATAGTGCAGGTCGCCCGGGACAAACAAGGGCGGTCTGATACCAGCTGAGCATCTACCTCCACTCATACCATAGATGGATGTCCCCTGAGAAGAAGATTGAACCAGACAGGACCCTAGGCCATAATCGGATACATTGCTTTGGATTACAGGCATGTCTCCTCAAAAGCCTGGATTCCAATACCAGCATAGAGGTTTTCCTGAGGCACCCATCAAAACAAATCTCGTCTCCACAAGGAACCTTGTGCATCGAGCTATGTCAAAAGCTTAGGAGAATACTTCAGGGTCCCGGTGCCACCGCCCCATTTTAAGGCCCTCATGGACACAAACACACATTAGGACCCATCCTCAGGAAAGTCCATTTCAAGTCAGCCACCCCGGTTTCTCCCGCAGAGCCATCACATCTAAACTGTCTTGTTGCTAGGAGACAATTGGAATGCGAGGCGGGCTTCCCGGGCATCCATCCTCGAACGGTGCCCTGGAGTCATTCCATATGGGATGTCCTGGAGCTGCCCAACAAGTCTCAATTGTCCCGCAGAAGGAATCCTTGAAGGGGGCATCCCACAACTCCCAACGTGGGAAAACCTCCATGGCCTCGAGATTCCGCTCCCTTCATGAAGGGGCCGTCATGCACAGAAACTCCAACCTGAGCCAACGTCTGATCCTCGCCCTGACTTCAGATGCATGAGATATAGGTTCAGATCTACAGGGGTACCTGCCGTGCCCTGGCCCTGAAACCCAAGTCTAGCTTGTGCTCTCAGACTTCCGTCCTCACACTCCAGGCCCCAAATCCCGGAAGTTTCGCAATTCCAGACCCACAATGCAGCACTCTGCCTGCCCTCTAGAAAAAAAATTTGGCCTAATGAGCTGCCCAGGCACCTTATATGAGGATAAATCTACATGGCATTCGACTGTACCCAAAGTATATAGTCTAACCTGGGCACTAATGCACTTTCTGACACAACCTGAGCTCGGACCTCCTGACCAACACCCAGACAGCTGACCGCACACTGAGCCCATCAGAACCGCCATGGCCTTAGGTCATCATCTCTTCCCAACTGCGGTTTTTCAGGCTTCAGAACCTAGACCTTATCTCCAACCACTGCCCAGGGGTGCCTGTGATGCAGAAATCAGAACTCGTCCTTACCCATGGCAAGAAACCTTGTGGTTGGCATGTTGTCCAACGTTCAGTGTAGGAGAAACCAGCATTCACCCGGAGGCCCCGCCAATTCTTGAGTGCGAAGAGGGCATAAACACGCATTGTGACCCTCAGCGTGAGTCCTGTGCTCTAGTAAGTCCTCTCAGTGGCTCGACCATTAGATGTCATAATGGGCTTGACATGTCCCTAGGCCCCAATTTTAAACCAGATTTCTGGTTGTCCGGTCGGCCCTCCCCAGGGCTCTACTCTGGAATACCTCATTTGGTGAGACACCTGAGGTTAAAAAACAAAACAAAGCAAATCAACAACAACAACAAAACGGACTTCTTCCATCCCCAGAATGACCCAAAACTCTTGGGACGGGGCAAAACCCCAGAGAGTAAGACTCGTCCATTTCCCATGAAGTCCCCCGGAAATTTCACGACCATGAGTGACACGATATCCAGAGACAAAAACTTGAGCACGAGCCTCACACTCGCCCTTTTTTCATATCCTGAAGAGTTCTCCTCATGGTCTGTAGATCAGTCCTGCCATACCTATGACCCGAAACATAAGCCGCGTTTGTGTTTTCAGACAACTGTCCAAACAGCTCTGGCCTACACACCCTACAGGCTCAGGCCCCTGGAGCCAAACCTGAGGACTGTACTTGCCCTCTCCAAGGGAATTGTATGTGCCCATTCCAATGGCCACAACCCTACTAATAGGATAAACCTCCAAACTGCCTGAGGCCATCCCAATAGTGGTGGCTTCCCAGGACAAACAGGGGCAATCTGAGCTCATCTGAGCACCTACCTGCACTCAGACGCATAGACTGATGTCCCCAGAGGTAAAAAGGAAAGAACAGGCCCCTAGGCACTAAACGGATCCATTGCTGTGGTATCCAGTCATCTCTCCCCAGAGGCCTGGATTTCAATACCAGCGTATGGCTGTTTCTTGACTCACCCATCAGAAAACATCTCATCTACATATGGGAAACTTGCACGTTGGAGCTGTGTCAAAGCCTCTGTTTGGAAAAACCCTTCAGGACCCCAGTGCCACCGCTACATTCCAAGGTCTCCATAGACACAAAAAGACATTAGGACCCATCCACAGGAGAGTCCATTTCAACTCAGCCTCCTGGGTTGCTCCCCCAGATCCAGCAGATCTAACCTGTCTTGTTGCTAGGACACAATTGGAATGCGAGGTGGGCTACCCAGCCATCCATCCTTAGAACCCTGCTCGGAATCGTTGCCCTGGAGCCAACCAACAGGTCTCAATTGTCCTGCAGAAGAATCTTTGCAGTTTGGAGCTTCTCACAACTAACATCGTGGGAAAACCCCCACGGCCTCGTGGCCCCCCCGCCCCTTCATGAAGGGCCATCAGGGACAGAAACACCAACCTGAGCGATCTTCTGATCCTCGCCCTGACATCATAAGCACGAGATCTCGATTCAGGTCTGTAGATTGTTCCTGCCTTGTCCTCACCCAGAAACCTAAGCCTAGCTTGTTCTCAGATTTCCTTCCTCAGACTACTGGCCCACAAGCCTCCAGTTTGAAAACCAGAACTATAATGCAGCACTCTTCCTGCCCTCAGGAAGAAAAACATTGCCCTCTGGGGCTACCCAGAAACTCCAAAAGAGGATCAACCTGCACGCCATTCGACTGTACCCCAAATATATAGGCTGACCGGGGCACTATTGCCCTTTTTGACACAGCCTGAGCCTGGATTACCTGGCCCCACACAGAAAGCTGGCCGCTCACTGAGCCCATCGGACCCGCCATGGACTTAGGGCGTCATCTCTTCCCAACCTCGGTTGTCAAGTTTCAGAACCTAGACCTTATCTCCAATCACTGCCCAGGCTTGAAAGTGATGCAGAAAACACAACTCCTTCCCCGTGGCAAGAAACCTTGTGGTTGCCATGTTTTCCAACGTTCAGTGTAGTTGAAACCAGTGTGGCCCATGAGGCCCCGCTCATGTTTGCGGGCCACATTGGTCAAAACCACACATTGTGACCCTCACCCTGATCCCAGTCCTCAATAAGGCCTCTCAGTGGCTGGATGAAGAGATAGCATATTGGGCTTGCCATGCCCCTAGGCCCCAAATTTTACCCCTAGTTCGGGTTCTCCCTTCACTTTTCCCCAGGGCTCTTCTTTGGAATTCCTCTTTTGGCGGGACACCTGAGGTAACAAACCTGAAAGGAGTCCTCCCATTCCACAGATGGACGAAAAACAATTGGGATCGGGCCAAATCCACAGAGAGGAAGATTCGTCCATGGCCCATGAGGCCTCCCCGACATTCCACGGCCATCTCTGATACAAAATCCAGAGACAAAATCCTGAGCAAGTGCCTCAGACTCGCTCTTTCTTCATATCCGGAAGAGTTCTTCTCATGGTTTATAGATCGGGCCTGCCATACCTACGTCCCCAAACCTAAGCTGAGTTTGTGTTTTCAGACTTCTGTCCTCAAAGTCCTGGGCCACACACCCTCCAGGCTGGGGCCCCTGGAGTCACACATTAGGACTGTGCCTACCCAATCCATGGGAATTCTGCCGATGCCATTGTCCAAAACAGTAAAATTTGGAGAACCCTACAAATCCCTCAGGCCATCCCAATAGTGCAGGTCGCCCGGGACAAACAAGGGCGGTCTGATACCAGCTGAGCATCTATCTCCACTCATACCATAGATGGATGTCCCCTGAGAAGAAGATTGAACCAGACAGGACCCTAGGCCATAATCGGATACATTGCTTTGGATTACAGGCATGTCTCCTCAAAAGCCTGGATTCCAATACCAGCATAGAGGTTTTCCTGAGGCACCCATCAAAACAAATCTCGTCTCCACAAGGAACCTTGTGCATCGAGCTATGTCAAAAGCTTAGGAGAATACTTCAGGGTCCCGGTGCCACCGCCCCATTTTAAGGCCCTCATGGACACAAACACACATTAGGACCCATCCTCAGGAAAGTCCATTTCAAGTCAGCCACCCCGGTTTCTCCCGCAGAGCCATCACATCTAAACTGTCTTGTTGCTAGGAGACAATTGGAATGCGAGGCGGGCTTCCCGGGCATCCATCCTCGAACGGTGCCCTGGAGTCATTCCATATGGGATGTCCTGGAGCTGCCCAACAAGTCTCAATTGTCCCGCAGAAGGAATCCTTGAAGGGGGCATCCCACAACTCCCAACGTGGGAAAACCTCCATGGCCTCGAGATTCCGCTCCCTTCATGAAGGGGCCGTCATGCACAGAAACTCCAACCTGAGCCAACGTCTGATCCTCGCCCTGACTTCAGATGCATGAGATATAGGTTCAGATCTACAGGGGTACCTGCCGTGCCCTGGCCCTGAAACCCAAGTCTAGCTTGTGCTCTCAGACTTCCGTCCTCACACTCCAGGCCCCGAATCCCGGAAGTTTCGCAATTCCAGACCCACAATGCAGCACTCTGCCTGCCCTCTAGAAAAAAAATTTGGCCTAATGAGCTGCCCAGGCACCTTATATGAGGATAAATCTACATGGCATTCGACTGTACCCAAAGTATATAGTCTAACCTGGGCACTAATGCACTTTCTGACACAACCTGAGCTCGGACCTCCTGACCAACACCCAGACAGCTGACCGCACACTGAGCCCATCAGAACCGCCATGGCCTTAGGTCATCATCTCTTCCCAACTGCGGTTTTTCAGGCTTCAGAACCTAGACCTTATCTCCAACCACTGCCCAGGGGTGCCTGTGATGCAGAAATCAGAACTCGTCCTTACCCATGGCAAGAAACCTTGTGGTTGGCATGTTGTCCAACGTTCAGTGTAGGAGAAACCAGCATTCACCCGGAGGCCCCGCCAATTCTTGAGTGCGAAGAGGGCATAAACACGCATTGTGACCCTCAGCGTGAGTCCTGTGCTCTAGTAAGTCCTCTCAGTGGCTCGACCATTAGATGTCATAATGGGCTTGACATGTCCCTAGGCCCCAATTTTAAACCAGATTTCTGGTTGTCCGGTCGGCCCTCCCCAGGGCTCTACTCTGGAATACCTCATTTGGTGAGACACCTGAGGTTAAAAAACAAAACAAAGCAAATCAACAACAACAACAAAACGGACTTCTTCCATCCCCAGAATGACCCAAAACTCTTGGGACGGGGCAAAACCCCAGAGAGTAAGACTCGTCCATTTCCCATGAAGTCCCCCGGAAATTTCACGACCATGAGTGACACGATATCCAGAGACAAAAACTTGAGCACGAGCCTCACACTCGCCCTCTTTTCATATCCTGAAGAGTTCTCCTCATGGTCTGTAGATCAGTCCTGCCATACCTATGACCCGAAACATAAGCCGCGTTTGTGTTTTCAGACAACTGTCCAAACAGCTCTGGCCTACACACCCTACAGGCTCAGGCCCCTGGAGCCAAACCTGAGGACTGTACTTGCCCTCTCCAAGGGAATTGTATGTGCCCATTCCAATGGCCACAACCCTACTAATAGGATAAACCTCCAAACTGCCTGAGGCCATCCCAATAGTGGTGGCTTCCCAGGACAAACAGGGGCAATCTGAGCTCATCTGAGCACCTACCTGCACTCAGACGCATAGACTGATGTCCCCAGAGGTAAAAAGGAAAGAACAGGCCCCTAGGCACTAAACGGATCCATTGCTGTGGTATCCAGTCATCTCTCCCCAGAGGCCTGGATTTCAATACCAGCGTATGGCTGTTTCTTGACTCACCCATCAGAAAACATCTCATCTACATATGGGAAACTTGCACGTTGGAGCTGTGTCAAAGCCTCTGTTTGGAAAAACCCTTCAGGACCCCAGTGCCACCGCTACATTCCAAGGTCTCCATAGACACAAAAAGACATTAGGACCCATCCACAGGAGAGTCCATTTCAACTCAGCCTCCTGGGTTGCTCCCCCAGATCCAGCAGATCTAACCTGTCTTGTTGCTAGGACACAATTGGAATGCGAGGTGGGCTACCCAGCCATCCATCCTTAGAACCCTGCTCGGAATCGTTGCCCTGGAGCCAACCAACAGGTCTCAATTGTCCTGCAGAAGAATCTTTGCAGTTTGGAGCTTCTCACAACTAACATCGTGGGAAAACCCCCACGGCCTCGTGGCCCCCCCGCCCCTTCATGAAGGGCCATCAGGGACAGAAACACCAACCTGAGCGATCTTCTGATCCTCGCCCTGACATCATAAGCACGAGATCTCGATTCAGGTCTGTAGATTGTTCCTGCCTTGTCCTCACCCAGAAACCTAAGCCTAGCTTGTTCTCAGATTTCCTTCCTCAGACTACTGGCCCACAAGCCTCCAGTTTGAAAACCAGAACTATAATGCAGCACTCTTCCTGCCCTCAGGAAGAAAAACATTGCCCTCTGGGGCTACCCAGAAACTCCAAAAGAGGATCAACCTGCACGCCATTCGACTGTACCCCAAATATATAGGCTGACCGGGGCACTATTGCCCTTTTTGACACAGCCTGAGCCTGGATTACCTGGCCCCACACAGAAAGCTGGCCGCTCACTGAGCCCATCGGACCCGCCATGGACTTAGGGCGTCATCTCTTCCCAACCTCGGTTGTCAAGTTTCAGAACCTAGACCTTATCTCCAATCACTGCCCAGGCTTGAAAGTGATGCAGAAAACACAACTCCTTCCCCGTGGCAAGAAACCTTGTGGTTGCCATGTTTTCCAACGTTCAGTGTAGTTGAAACCAGTGTGGCCCATGAGGCCCCGCTCATGTTTGCGGGCCACATTGGTCAAAACCACACATTGTGACCCTCACCCTGATCCCAGTCCTCAATAAGGCCTCTCAGTGGCTGGATGAAGAGATAGCATATTGGGCTTGCCATGCCCCTAGGCCCCAAATTTTACCCCTAGTTCGGGTTCTCCCTTCACTTTTCCCCAGGGCTCTTCTTTGGAATTCCTCTTTTGGCGGGACACCTGAGGTAACAAACCTGAAAGGAGTCCTCCCATTCCACAGATGGACGAAAAACAATTGGGATCGGGCCAAATCCACAGAGAGGAAGATTCGTCCATGGCCCATGAGGCCTCCCCGACATTCCACGGCCATCTCTGATACAAAATCCAGAGACAAAATCCTGAGCAAGCGCCTCAGACTCGCTCTTTCTTCATATCCGGAAGAGTTCTTCTCATGGTTTATAGATCGGGCCTGCCATACCTACGTCCCCAAACCTAAGCTGAGTTTGTGTTTTCAGACTTCTGTCCTCAAAGTCCTGGGCCACACACCCTCCAGGCTGGGGCCCCTGGAGTCACACATTAGGACTGTGCCTACCCAATCCATGGGAATTCTGCCGATGCCATTGTCCAAAACAGTAAAATTTGGAGAACCCTACAAATCCCTCAGGCCATCCCAATAGTGCAGGTCGCCCGGGACAAACAAGGGCGGTCTGATACCAGCTGAGCATCTACCTCCACTCATACCATAGATGGATGTCCCCTGAGAAGAAGATTGAACCAGACAGGACCCTAGGCCATAATCGGATACATTGCTTTGGATTACAGGCATGTCTCCTCAAAAGCCTGGATTCCAATACCAGCATAGAGGTTTTCCTGAGGCACCCATCAAAACAAATCTCGTCTCCACAAGGAACCTTGTGCATCGAGCTATGTCAAAAGCTTAGGAGAATACTTCAGGGTCCCGGTGCCACCGCCCCATTTTAAGGCCCTCATGGACACAAACACACATTAGGACCCATCCTCAGGAAAGTCCATTTCAAGTCAGCCACCCCGGTTTCTCCCGCAGAGCCATCACATCTAAACTGTCTTGTTGCTAGGAGACAATTGGAATGCGAGGCGGGCTTCCCGGGCATCCATCCTCGAACGGTGCCCTGGAGTCATTCCATATGGGATGTCCTGGAGCTGCCCAACAAGTCTCAATTGTCCCGCAGAAGGAATCCTTGAAGGGGGCATCCCACAACTCCCAACGTGGGAAAACCTCCATGGCCTCGAGATTCCGCTCCCTTCATGAAGGGGCCGTCATGCACAGAAACTCCAACCTGAGCCAACGTCTGATCCTCGCCCTGACTTCAGATGCATGAGATATAGGTTCAGATCTACAGGGGTACCTGCCGTGCCCTGGCCCTGAAACCCAAGTCTAGCTTGTGCTCTCAGACTTCCGTCCTCACACTCCAGGCCCCGAATCCCGGAAGTTTCGCAATTCCAGACCCACAATGCAGCACTCTGCCTGCCCTCTAGAAAAAAAATTTGGCCTAATGAGCTGCCCAGGCACCTTATATGAGGATAAATCTACATGGCATTCGACTGTACCCAAAGTATATAGTCTAACCTGGGCACTAATGCACTTTCTGACACAACCTGAGCTCGGACCTCCTGACCAACACCCAGACAGCTGACCGCACACTGAGCCCATCAGAACCGCCATGGCCTTAGGTCATCATCTCTTCCCAACTGCGGTTTTTCAGGCTTCAGAACCTAGACCTTATCTCCAACCACTGCCCAGGGGTGCCTGTGATGCAGAAATCAGAACTCGTCCTTACCCATGGCAAGAAACCTTGTGGTTGGCATGTTGTCCAACGTTCAGTGTAGGAGAAACCAGCATTCACCCGGAGGCCCCGCCAATTCTTGAGTGCGAAGAGGGCATAAACACGCATTGTGACCCTCAGCGTGAGTCCTGTGCTCTAGTAAGTCCTCTCAGTGGCTCGACCATTAGATGTCATAATGGGCTTGACATGTCCCTAGGCCCCAATTTTAAACCAGATTTCTGGTTGTCCGGTCGGCCCTCCCCAGGGCTCTACTCTGGAATACCTCATTTGGTGAGACACCTGAGGTTAAAAAACAAAACAAAGCAAATCAACAACAACAACAAAACGGACTTCTTCCATCCCCAGAATGACCCAAAACTCTTGGGACGGGGCAAAACCCCAGAGAGTAAGACTCGTCCATTTCCCATGAAGTCCCCCGGAAATTTCACGACCATGAGTGACACGATATCCAGAGACAAAAACTTGAGCACGAGCCTCACACTCGCCCTCTTTTCATATCCTGAAGAGTTCTCCTCATGGTCTGTAGATCAGTCCTGCCATACCTATGACCCGAAACATAAGCCGCGTTTGTGTTTTCAGACAACTGTCCAAACAGCTCTGGCCTACACACCCTACAGGCTCAGGCCCCTGGAGCCAAACCTGAGGACTGTACTTGCCCTCTCCAAGGGAATTGTATGTGCCCATTCCAATGGCCACAACCCTACTAATAGGATAAACCTCCAAACTGCCTGAGGCCATCCCAATAGTGGTGGCTTCCCAGGACAAACAGGGGCAATCTGAGCTCATCTGAGCACCTACCTGCACTCAGACGCATAGACTGATGTCCCCAGAGGTAAAAAGGAAAGAACAGGCCCCTAGGCACTAAACGGATCCATTGCTGTGGTATCCAGTCATCTCTCCCCAGAGGCCTGGATTTCAATACCAGCGTATGGCTGTTTCTTGACTCACCCATCAGAAAACATCTCATCTACATATGGGAAACTTGCACGTTGGAGCTGTGTCAAAGCCTCTGTTTGGAAAAACCCTTCAGGACCCCAGTGCCACCGCTACATTCCAAGGTCTCCATAGACACAAAAAGACATTAGGACCCATCCACAGGAGAGTCCATTTCAACTCAGCCTCCTGGGTTGCTCCCCCAGATCCAGCAGATCTAACCTGTCTTGTTGCTAGGACACAATTGGAATGCGAGGTGGGCTACCCAGCCATCCATCCTTAGAACCCTGCTCGGAATCGTTGCCCTGGAGCCAACCAACAGGTCTCAATTGTCCTGCAGAAGAATCTTTGCAGTTTGGAGCTTCTCACAACTAACATCGTGGGAAAACCCCCACGGCCTCGTGGCCCCCCCGCCCCTTCATGAAGGGCCATCAGGGACAGAAACACCAACCTGAGCGATCTTCTGATCCTCGCCCTGACATCATAAGCACGAGATCTCGATTCAGGTCTGTAGATTGTTCCTGCCTTGTCCTCACCCAGAAACCTAAGTCTAGCTTGTTCTCAGATTTCCTTCCTCAGACTACTGGCCCACAAGCCTCCAGTTTGAAAACCAGAACTATAATGCAGCACTCTTCCTGCCCTCAGGAAGAAAAACATTGCCCTCTGGGGCTACCCAGAAACTCCAAAAGAGGATCAACCTGCACGCCATTCGACTGTACCCCAAATATATAGGCTGACCGGGGCACTATTGCCCTTTTTGACACAGCCTGAGCCTGGATTACCTGGCCCCACACAGAAAGCTGGCCGCTCACTGAGCCCATCGGACCCGCCATGGACTTAGGGCGTCATCTCTTCCCAACCTCGGTTGTCAAGTTTCAGAACCTAGACCTTATCTCCAATCACTGCCCAGGCTTGAAAGTGATGCAGAAAACACAACTCCTTCCCCGTGGCAAGAAACCTTGTGGTTGCCATGTTTTCCAACGTTCAGTGTAGTTGAAACCAGTGTGGCCCATGAGGCCCCGCTCATGTTTGCGGGCCACATTGGTCAAAACCACACATTGTGACCCTCACCCTGATCCCAGTCCTCAATAAGGCCTCTCAGTGGCTGGATGAAGAGATAGCATATTGGGCTTGCCATGCCCCTAGGCCCCAAATTTTACCCCTAGTTCGGGTTCTCCCTTCACTTTTCCCCAGGGCTCTTCTTTGGAATTCCTCTTTTGGCGGGACACCTGAGGTAACAAACCTGAAAGGAGTCCTCCCATTCCACAGATGGACGAAAAACAATTGGGATCGGGCCAAATCCACAGAGAGGAAGATTCGTCCATGGCCCATGAGGCCTCCCCGACATTCCACGGCCATCTCTGATACAAAATCCAGAGACAAAATCCTGAGCAAGCGCCTCAGACTCGCTCTTTCTTCATATCCGGAAGAGTTCTTCTCATGGTTTATAGATCGGGCCTGCCATACCTACGTCCCCAAACCTAAGCTGAGTTTGTGTTTTCAGACTTCTGTCCTCAAAGTCCTGGGCCACACACCCTCCAGGCTGGGGCCCCTGGAGTCACACATTAGGACTGTGCCTACCCAATCCATGGGAATTCTGCCGATGCCATTGTCCAAAACAGTAAAATTTGGAGAACCCTACAAATCCCTCAGGCCATCCCAATAGTGCAGGTCGCCCGGGACAAACAAGGGCGGTCTGATACCAGCTGAGCATCTACCTCCACTCATACCATAGATGGATGTCCCCTGAGAAGAAGATTGAACCAGACAGGACCCTAGGCCATAATCGGATACATTGCTTTGGATTACAGGCATGTCTCCTCAAAAGCCTGGATTCCAATACCAGCATAGAGGTTTTCCTGAGGCACCCATCAAAACAAATCTCGTCTCCACAAGGAACCTTGTGCATCGAGCTATGTCAAAAGCTTAGGAGAATACTTCAGGGTCCCGGTGCCACCGCCCCATTTTAAGGCCCTCATGGACACAAACACACATTAGGACCCATCCTCAGGAAAGTCCATTTCAAGTCAGCCACCCCGGTTTCTCCCGCAGAGCCATCACATCTAAACTGTCTTGTTGCTAGGAGACAATTGGAATGCGAGGCGGGCTTCCCGGGCATCCATCCTCGAACGGTGCCCTGGAGTCATTCCATATGGGATGTCCTGGAGCTGCCCAACAAGTCTCAATTGTCCCGCAGAAGGAATCCTTGAAGGGGGCATCCCACAACTCCCAACGTGGGAAAACCTCCATGGCCTCGAGATTCCGCTCCCTTCATGAAGGGGCCGTCATGCACAGAAACTCCAACCTGAGCCAACGTCTGATCCTCGCCCTGACTTCAGATGCATGAGATATAGGTTCAGATCTACAGGGGTACCTGCCGTGCCCTGGCCCTGAAACCCAAGTCTAGCTTGTGCTCTCAGACTTCCGTCCTCACACTCCAGGCCCCAAATCCCGGAAGTTTCGCAATTCCAGACCCACAATGCAGCACTCTGCCTGCCCTCTAGAAAAAAAATTTGGCCTAATGAGCTGCCCAGGCACCTTATATGAGGATAAATCTACATGGCATTCGACTGTACCCAAAGTATATAGTCTAACCTGGGCACTAATGCACTTTCTGACACAACCTGAGCTCGGACCTCCTGACCAACACCCAGACAGCTGACCGCACACTGAGCCCATCAGAACCGCCATGGCCTTAGGTCATCATCTCTTCCCAACTGCGGTTTTTCAGGCTTCAGAACCTAGACCTTATCTCCAACCACTGCCCAGGGGTGCCTGTGATGCAGAAATCAGAACTCGTCCTTACCCATGGCAAGAAACCTTGTGGTTGGCATGTTGTCCAACGTTCAGTGTAGGAGAAACCAGCATTCACCCGGAGGCCCCGCCAATTCTTGAGTGCGAAGAGGGCATAAACACGCATTGTGACCCTCAGCGTGAGTCCTGTGCTCTAGTAAGTCCTCTCAGTGGCTCGACCATTAGATGTCATAATGGGCTTGACATGTCCCTAGGCCCCAATTTTAAACCAGATTTCTGGTTGTCCGGTCGGCCCTCCCCAGGGCTCTACTCTGGAATACCTCATTTGGTGAGACACCTGAGGTTAAAAAACAAAACAAAGCAAATCAACAACAACAACAAAACGGACTTCTTCCATCCCCAGAATGACCCAAAACTCTTGGGACGGGGCAAAACCCCAGAGAGTAAGACTCGTCCATTTCCCATGAAGTCCCCCGGAAATTTCACGACCATGAGTGACACGATATCCAGAGACAAAAACTTGAGCACGAGCCTCACACTCGCCCTTTTTTCATATCCTGAAGAGTTCTCCTCATGGTCTGTAGATCAGTCCTGCCATACCTATGACCCGAAACATAAGCCGCGTTTGTGTTTTCAGACAACTGTCCAAACAGCTCTGGCCTACACACCCTACAGGCTCAGGCCCCTGGAGCCAAACCTGAGGACTGTACTTGCCCTCTCCAAGGGAATTGTATGTGCCCATTCCAATGGCCACAACCCTACTAATAGGATAAACCTCCAAACTGCCTGAGGCCATCCCAATAGTGGTGGCTTCCCAGGACAAACAGGGGCAATCTGAGCTCATCTGAGCACCTACCTGCACTCAGACGCATAGACTGATGTCCCCAGAGGTAAAAAGGAAAGAACAGGCCCCTAGGCACTAAACGGATCCATTGCTGTGGTATCCAGTCATCTCTCCCCAGAGGCCTGGATTTCAATACCAGCGTATGGCTGTTTCTTGACTCACCCATCAGAAAACATCTCATCTACATATGGGAAACTTGCACGTTGGAGCTGTGTCAAAGCCTCTGTTTGGAAAAACCCTTCAGGACCCCAGTGCCACCGCTACATTCCAAGGTCTCCATAGACACAAAAAGACATTAGGACCCATCCACAGGAGAGTCCATTTCAACTCAGCCTCCTGGGTTGCTCCCCCAGATCCAGCAGATCTAACCTGTCTTGTTGCTAGGACACAATTGGAATGCGAGGTGGGCTACCCAGCCATCCATCCTTAGAACCCTGCTCGGAATCGTTGCCCTGGAGCCAACCAACAGGTCTCAATTGTCCTGCAGAAGAATCTTTGCAGTTTGGAGCTTCTCACAACTAACATCGTGGGAAAACCCCCACGGCCTCGTGGCCCCCCCGCCCCTTCATGAAGGGCCATCAGGGACAGAAACACCAACCTGAGCGATCTTCTGATCCTCGCCCTGACATCATAAGCACGAGATCTCGATTCAGGTCTGTAGATTGTTCCTGCCTTGTCCTCACCCAGAAACCTAAGCCTAGCTTGTTCTCAGATTTCCTTCCTCAGACTACTGGCCCACAAGCCTCCAGTTTGAAAACCAGAACTATAATGCAGCACTCTTCCTGCCCTCAGGAAGAAAAACATTGCCCTCTGGGGCTACCCAGAAACTCCAAAAGAGGATCAACCTGCACGCCATTCGACTGTACCCCAAATATATAGGCTGACCGGGGCACTATTGCCCTTTTTGACACAGCCTGAGCCTGGATTACCTGGCCCCACACAGAAAGCTGGCCGCTCACTGAGCCCATCGGACCCGCCATGGACTTAGGGCGTCATCTCTTCCCAACCTCGGTTGTCAAGTTTCAGAACCTAGACCTTATCTCCAATCACTGCCCAGGCTTGAAAGTGATGCAGAAAACACAACTCCTTCCCCGTGGCAAGAAACCTTGTGGTTGCCATGTTTTCCAACGTTCAGTGTAGTTGAAACCAGTGTGGCCCATGAGGCCCCGCTCATGTTTGCGGGCCACATTGGTCAAAACCACACATTGTGACCCTCACCCTGATCCCAGTCCTCAATAAGGCCTCTCAGTGGCTGGATGAAGAGATAGCATATTGGGCTTGCCATGCCCCTAGGCCCCAAATTTTACCCCTAGTTCGGGTTCTCCCTTCACTTTTCCCCAGGGCTCTTCTTTGGAATTCCTCTTTTGGCGGGACACCTGAGGTAACAAACCTGAAAGGAGTCCTCCCATTCCACAGATGGACGAAAAACAATTGGGATCGGGCCAAATCCACAGAGAGGAAGATTCGTCCATGGCCCATGAGGCCTCCCCGACATTCCACGGCCATCTCTGATACAAAATCCAGAGACAAAATCCTGAGCAAGTGCCTCAGACTCGCTCTTTCTTCATATCCGGAAGAGTTCTTCTCATGGTTTATAGATCGGGCCTGCCATACCTACGTCCCCAAACCTAAGCTGAGTTTGTGTTTTCAGACTTCTGTCCTCAAAGTCCTGGGCCACACACCCTCCAGGCTGGGGCCCCTGGAGTCACACATTAGGACTGTGCCTACCCAATCCATGGGAATTCTGCCGATGCCATTGTCCAAAACAGTAAAATTTGGAGAACCCTACAAATCCCTCAGGCCATCCCAATAGTGCAGGTCGCCCGGGACAAACAAGGGCGGTCTGATACCAGCTGAGCATCTATCTCCACTCATACCATAGATGGATGTCCCCTGAGAAGAAGATTGAACCAGACAGGACCCTAGGCCATAATCGGATACATTGCTTTGGATTACAGGCATGTCTCCTCAAAAGCCTGGATTCCAATACCAGCATAGAGGTTTTCCTGAGGCACCCATCAAAACAAATCTCGTCTCCACAAGGAACCTTGTGCATCGAGCTATGTCAAAAGCTTAGGAGAATACTTCAGGGTCCCGGTGCCACCGCCCCATTTTAAGGCCCTCATGGACACAAACACACATTAGGACCCATCCTCAGGAAAGTCCATTTCAAGTCAGCCACCCCGGTTTCTCCCGCAGAGCCATCACATCTAAACTGTCTTGTTGCTAGGAGACAATTGGAATGCGAGGCGGGCTTCCCGGGCATCCATCCTCGAACGGTGCCCTGGAGTCATTCCATATGGGATGTCCTGGAGCTGCCCAACAAGTCTCAATTGTCCCGCAGAAGGAATCCTTGAAGGGGGCATCCCACAACTCCCAACGTGGGAAAACCTCCATGGCCTCGAGATTCCGCTCCCTTCATGAAGGGGCCGTCATGCACAGAAACTCCAACCTGAGCCAACGTCTGATCCTCGCCCTGACTTCAGATGCATGAGATATAGGTTCAGATCTACAGGGGTACCTGCCGTGCCCTGGCCCTGAAACCCAAGTCTAGCTTGTGCTCTCAGACTTCCGTCCTCACACTCCAGGCCCCGAATCCCGGAAGTTTCGCAATTCCAGACCCACAATGCAGCACTCTGCCTGCCCTCTAGAAAAAAAATTTGGCCTAATGAGCTGCCCAGGCACCTTATATGAGGATAAATCTACATGGCATTCGACTGTACCCAAAGTATATAGTCTAACCTGGGCACTAATGCACTTTCTGACACAACCTGAGCTCGGACCTCCTGACCAACACCCAGACAGCTGACCGCACACTGAGCCCATCAGAACCGCCATGGCCTTAGGTCATCATCTCTTCCCAACTGCGGTTTTTCAGGCTTCAGAACCTAGACCTTATCTCCAACCACTGCCCAGGGGTGCCTGTGATGCAGAAATCAGAACTCGTCCTTACCCATGGCAAGAAACCTTGTGGTTGGCATGTTGTCCAACGTTCAGTGTAGGAGAAACCAGCATTCACCCGGAGGCCCCGCCAATTCTTGAGTGCGAAGAGGGCATAAACACGCATTGTGACCCTCAGCGTGAGTCCTGTGCTCTAGTAAGTCCTCTCAGTGGCTCGACCATTAGATGTCATAATGGGCTTGACATGTCCCTAGGCCCCAATTTTAAACCAGATTTCTGGTTGTCCGGTCGGCCCTCCCCAGGGCTCTACTCTGGAATACCTCATTTGGTGAGACACCTGAGGTTAAAAAACAAAACAAAGCAAATCAACAACAACAACAAAACGGACTTCTTCCATCCCCAGAATGACCCAAAACTCTTGGGACGGGGCAAAACCCCAGAGAGTAAGACTCGTCCATTTCCCATGAAGTCCCCCGGAAATTTCACGACCATGAGTGACACGATATCCAGAGACAAAAACTTGAGCACGAGCCTCACACTCGCCCTCTTTTCATATCCTGAAGAGTTCTCCTCATGGTCTGTAGATCAGTCCTGCCATACCTATGACCCGAAACATAAGCCGCGTTTGTGTTTTCAGACAACTGTCCAAACAGCTCTGGCCTACACACCCTACAGGCTCAGGCCCCTGGAGCCAAACCTGAGGACTGTACTTGCCCTCTCCAAGGGAATTGTATGTGCCCATTCCAATGGCCACAACCCTACTAATAGGATAAACCTCCAAACTGCCTGAGGCCATCCCAATAGTGGTGGCTTCCCAGGACAAACAGGGGCAATCTGAGCTCATCTGAGCACCTACCTGCACTCAGACGCATAGACTGATGTCCCCAGAGGTAAAAAGGAAAGAACAGGCCCCTAGGCACTAAACGGATCCATTGCTGTGGTATCCAGTCATCTCTCCCCAGAGGCCTGGATTTCAATACCAGCGTATGGCTGTTTCTTGACTCACCCATCAGAAAACATCTCATCTACATATGGGAAACTTGCACGTTGGAGCTGTGTCAAAGCCTCTGTTTGGAAAAACCCTTCAGGACCCCAGTGCCACCGCTACATTCCAAGGTCTCCATAGACACAAAAAGACATTAGGACCCATCCACAGGAGAGTCCATTTCAACTCAGCCTCCTGGGTTGCTCCCCCAGATCCAGCAGATCTAACCTGTCTTGTTGCTAGGACACAATTGGAATGCGAGGTGGGCTACCCAGCCATCCATCCTTAGAACCCTGCTCGGAATCGTTGCCCTGGAGCCAACCAACAGGTCTCAATTGTCCTGCAGAAGAATCTTTGCAGTTTGGAGCTTCTCACAACTAACATCGTGGGAAAACCCCCACGGCCTCGTGGCCCCCCCGCCCCTTCATGAAGGGCCATCAGGGACAGAAACACCAACCTGAGCGATCTTCTGATCCTCGCCCTGACATCATAAGCACGAGATCTCGATTCAGGTCTGTAGATTGTTCCTGCCTTGTCCTCACCCAGAAACCTAAGCCTAGCTTGTTCTCAGATTTCCTTCCTCAGACTACTGGCCCACAAGCCTCCAGTTTGAAAACCAGAACTATAATGCAGCACTCTTCCTGCCCTCAGGAAGAAAAACATTGCCCTCTGGGGCTACCCAGAAACTCCAAAAGAGGATCAACCTGCACGCCATTCGACTGTACCCCAAATATATAGGCTGACCGGGGCACTATTGCCCTTTTTGACACAGCCTGAGCCTGGATTACCTGGCCCCACACAGAAAGCTGGCCGCTCACTGAGCCCATCGGACCCGCCATGGACTTAGGGCGTCATCTCTTCCCAACCTCGGTTGTCAAGTTTCAGAACCTAGACCTTATCTCCAATCACTGCCCAGGCTTGAAAGTGATGCAGAAAACACAACTCCTTCCCCGTGGCAAGAAACCTTGTGGTTGCCATGTTTTCCAACGTTCAGTGTAGTTGAAACCAGTGTGGCCCATGAGGCCCCGCTCATGTTTGCGGGCCACATTGGTCAAAACCACACATTGTGACCCTCACCCTGATCCCAGTCCTCAATAAGGCCTCTCAGTGGCTGGATGAAGAGATAGCATATTGGGCTTGCCATGCCCCTAGGCCCCAAATTTTACCCCTAGTTCGGGTTCTCCCTTCACTTTTCCCCAGGGCTCTTCTTTGGAATTCCTCTTTTGGCGGGACACCTGAGGTAACAAACCTGAAAGGAGTCCTCCCATTCCACAGATGGACGAAAAACAATTGGGATCGGGCCAAATCCACAGAGAGGAAGATTCGTCCATGGCCCATGAGGCCTCCCCGACATTCCACGGCCATCTCTGATACAAAATCCAGAGACAAAATCCTGAGCAAGCGCCTCAGACTCGCTCTTTCTTCATATCCGGAAGAGTTCTTCTCATGGTTTATAGATCGGGCCTGCCATACCTACGTCCCCAAACCTAAGCTGAGTTTGTGTTTTCAGACTTCTGTCCTCAAAGTCCTGGGCCACACACCCTCCAGGCTGGGGCCCCTGGAGTCACACATTAGGACTGTGCCTACCCAATCCATGGGAATTCTGCCGATGCCATTGTCCAAAACAGTAAAATTTGGAGAACCCTACAAATCCCTCAGGCCATCCCAATAGTGCAGGTCGCCCGGGACAAACAAGGGCGGTCTGATACCAGCTGAGCATCTATCTCCACTCATACCATAGATGGATGTCCCCTGAGAAGAAGATTGAACCAGACAGGACCCTAGGCCATAATCGGATACATTGCTTTGGATTACAGGCATGTCTCCTCAAAAGCCTGGATTCCAATACCAGCATAGAGGTTTTCCTGAGGCACCCATCAAAACAAATCTCGTCTCCACAAGGAACCTTGTGCATCGAGCTATGTCAAAAGCTTAGGAGAATACTTCAGGGTCCCGGTGCCACCGCCCCATTTTAAGGCCCTCATGGACACAAACACACATTAGGACCCATCCTCAGGAAAGTCCATTTCAAGTCAGCCACCCCGGTTTCTCCCGCAGAGCCATCACATCTAAACTGTCTTGTTGCTAGGAGACAATTGGAATGCGAGGCGGGCTTCCCGGGCATCCATCCTCGAACGGTGCCCTGGAGTCATTCCATATGGGATGTCCTGGAGCTGCCCAACAAGTCTCAATTGTCCCGCAGAAGGAATCCTTGAAGGGGGCATCCCACAACTCCCAACGTGGGAAAACCTCCATGGCCTCGAGATTCCGCTCCCTTCATGAAGGGGCCGTCATGCACAGAAACTCCAACCTGAGCCAACGTCTGATCCTCGCCCTGACTTCAGATGCATGAGATATAGGTTCAGATCTACAGGGGTACCTGCCGTGCCCTGGCCCTGAAACCCAAGTCTAGCTTGTGCTCTCAGACTTCCGTCCTCACACTCCAGGCCCCGAATCCCGGAAGTTTCGCAATTCCAGACCCACAATGCAGCACTCTGCCTGCCCTCTAGAAAAAAAATTTGGCCTAATGAGCTGCCCAGGCACCTTATATGAGGATAAATCTACATGGCATTCGACTGTACCCAAAGTATATAGTCTAACCTGGGCACTAATGCACTTTCTGACACAACCTGAGCTCGGACCTCCTGACCAACACCCAGACAGCTGACCGCACACTGAGCCCATCAGAACCGCCATGGCCTTAGGTCATCATCTCTTCCCAACTGCGGTTTTTCAGGCTTCAGAACCTAGACCTTATCTCCAACCACTGCCCAGGGGTGCCTGTGATGCAGAAATCAGAACTCGTCCTTACCCATGGCAAGAAACCTTGTGGTTGGCATGTTGTCCAACGTTCAGTGTAGGAGAAACCAGCATTCGCCCGGAGGCCCCGCCAATTCTTGAGTGCGAAGAGGGCATAAACACGCATTGTGACCCTCAGCGTGAGTCCTGTGCTCTAGTAAGTCCTCTCAGTGGCTCGACCATTAGATGTCATAATGGGCTTGACATGTCCCTAGGCCCCAATTTTAAACCAGATTTCTGGTTGTCCGGTCGGCCCTCCCCAGGGCTCTACTCTGGAATACCTCATTTGGTGAGACACCTGAGGTTAAAAAACAAAACAAAGCAAATCAACAACAACAACAAAACGGACTTCTTCCATCCCCAGAATGACCCAAAACTCTTGGGACGGGGCAAAACCCCAGAGAGTAAGACTCGTCCATTTCCCATGAAGTCCCCCGGAAATTTCACGACCATGAGTGACACGATATCCAGAGACAAAAACTTGAGCACGAGCCTCACACTCGCCCTTTTTTCATATCCTGAAGAGTTCTCCTCATGGTCTGTAGATCAGTCCTGCCATACCTATGACCCGAAACATAAGCCGCGTTTGTGTTTTCAGACAACTGTCCAAACAGCTCTGGCCTACACACCCTACAGGCTCAGGCCCCTGGAGCCAAACCTGAGGACTGTACTTGCCCTCTCCAAGGGAATTGTATGTGCCCATTCCAATGGCCACAACCCTACTAATAGGATAAACCTCCAAACTGCCTGAGGCCATCCCAATAGTGGTGGCTTCCCAGGACAAACAGGGGCAATCTGAGCTCATCTGAGCACCTACCTGCACTCAGACGCATAGACTGATGTCCCCAGAGGTAAAAAGGAAAGAACAGGCCCCTAGGCACTAAACGGATCCATTGCTGTGGTATCCAGTCATCTCTCCCCAGAGGCCTGGATTTCAATACCAGCGTATGGCTGTTTCTTGACTCACCCATCAGAAAACATCTCATCTACATATGGGAAACTTGCACGTTGGAGCTGTGTCAAAGCCTCTGTTTGGAAAAACCCTTCAGGACCCCAGTGCCACCGCTACATTCCAAGGTCTCCATAGACACAAAAAGACATTAGGACCCATCCACAGGAGAGTCCATTTCAACTCAGCCTCCTGGGTTGCTCCCCCAGATCCAGCAGATCTAACCTGTCTTGTTGCTAGGACACAATTGGAATGCGAGGTGGGCTACCCAGCCATCCATCCTTAGAACCCTGCTCGGAATCGTTGCCCTGGAGCCAACCAACAGGTCTCAATTGTCCTGCAGAAGAATCTTTGCAGTTTGGAGCTTCTCACAACTAACATCGTGGGAAAACCCCCACGGCCTCGTGGCCCCCCCGCCCCTTCATGAAGGGCCATCAGGGACAGAAACACCAACCTGAGCGATCTTCTGATCCTCGCCCTGACATCATAAGCACGAGATCTCGATTCAGGTCTGTAGATTGTTCCTGCCTTGTCCTCACCCAGAAACCTAAGCCTAGCTTGTTCTCAGATTTCCTTCCTCAGACTACTGGCCCACAAGCCTCCAGTTTGAAAACCAGAACTATAATGCAGCACTCTTCCTGCCCTCAGGAAGAAAAACATTGCCCTCTGGGGCTACCCAGAAACTCCAAAAGAGGATCAACCTGCACGCCATTCGACTGTACCCCAAATATATAGGCTGACCGGGGCACTATTGCCCTTTTTGACACAGCCTGAGCCTGGATTACCTGGCCCCACACAGAAAGCTGGCCGCTCACTGAGCCCATCGGACCCGCCATGGACTTAGGGCGTCATCTCTTCCCAACCTCGGTTGTCAAGTTTCAGAACCTAGACCTTATCTCCAATCACTGCCCAGGCTTGAAAGTGATGCAGAAAACACAACTCCTTCCCCGTGGCAAGAAACCTTGTGGTTGCCATGTTTTCCAACGTTCAGTGTAGTTGAAACCAGTGTGGCCCATGAGGCCCCGCTCATGTTTGCGGGCCACATTGGTCAAAACCACACATTGTGACCCTCACCCTGATCCCAGTCCTCAATAAGGCCTCTCAGTGGCTGGATGAAGAGATAGCATATTGGGCTTGCCATGCCCCTAGGCCCCAAATTTTACCCCTAGTTCGGGTTCTCCCTTCACTTTTCCCCAGGGCTCTTCTTTGGAATTCCTCTTTTGGCGGGACACCTGAGGTAACAAACCTGAAAGGAGTCCTCCCATTCCACAGATGGACGAAAAACAATTGGGATCGGGCCAAATCCACAGAGAGGAAGATTCGTCCATGGCCCATGAGGCCTCCCCGACATTCCACGGCCATCTCTGATACAAAATCCAGAGACAAAATCCTGAGCAAGCGCCTCAGACTCGCTCTTTCTTCATATCCGGAAGAGTTCTTCTCATGGTTTATAGATCGGGCCTGCCATACCTACGTCCCCAAACCTAAGCTGAATTTGTGTTTTCAGACTTCTGTCCTCAAAGTCCTGGGCCACACACCCTCCAGGCTGGGGCCCCTGGAGTCACACATTAGGACTGTGCCTACCCAATCCATGGGAATTCTGCCGATGCCATTGTCCAAAACAGTAAAATTTGGAGAACCCTACAAATCCCTCAGGCCATCCCAATAGTGCAGGTCGCCCGGGACAAACAAGGGCGGTCTGATACCAGCTGAGCATCTACCTCCACTCATACCATAGATGGATGTCCCCTGAGAAGAAGATTGAACCAGACAGGACCCTAGGCCATAATCGGATACATTGCTTTGGATTACAGGCATGTCTCCTCAAAAGCCTGGATTCCAATACCAGCATAGAGGTTTTCCTGAGGCACCCATCAAAACAAATCTCGTCTCCACAAGGAACCTTGTGCATCGAGCTATGTCAAAAGCTTAGGAGAATACTTCAGGGTCCCGGTGCCACCGCCCCATTTTAAGGCCCTCATGGACACAAACACACATTAGGACCCATCCTCAGGAAAGTCCATTTCAAGTCAGCCACCCCGGTTTCTCCCGCAGAGCCATCAGATCTAAACTGTCTTGTTGCTAGGAGACAATTGGAATGCGAGGCGGGCTTCCCGGGCATCCATCCTCGAACGGTGCCCTGGAGTCATTCCATATGGGATGTCCTGGAGCTGCCCAACAAGTCTCAATTGTCCCGCAGAAGGAATCCTTGAAGGGGGCATCCCACAACTCCCAACGTGGGAAAACCTCCATGGCCTCGAGATTCCGCTCCCTTCATGAAGGGGCCGTCATGCACAGAAACTCCAACCTGAGCCAACGTCTGATCCTCGCCCTGACTTCAGATGCATGAGATATAGGTTCAGATCTACAGGGGTACTTGCCGTGCCCTGGCCCTGAAACCCAAGTCTAGCTTGTGTTCTCAGACTTCCGTCCTCACACTCCAGGCCCCAAATCCCGGAAGTTTCGCAATTCCAGACCCACAATGCAGCACTCTGCCTGCCCTCTAGAAAAAAAATTTGGCCTAATGAGCTGCCCAGGCACCTTATATGAGGATAAATCTACATGGCATTCGACTGTACCCAAAGTATATAGTCTAACCTGGGCACTAATGCACTTTCTGACACAACCTGAGCTCGGACCTCCTGACCAACACCCAGACAGCTGACCGCACACTGAGCCCATCAGAACCGCCATGGCCTTAGGTCATCATCTCTTCCCAACTGCGGTTTTTCAGGCTTCAGAACCTAGACCTTATCTCCAACCACTGCCCAGGGGTGCCTGTGATGCAGAAATCAGAACTCGTCCTTACCCATGGCAAGAAACCTTGTGGTTGGCATGTTGTCCAACGTTCAGTGTAGGAGAAACCAGCATTCGCCCGGAGGCCCCGCCAATTCTTGAGTGCGAAGAGGGCATAAACACGCATTGTGACCCTCAGCGTGAGTCCTGTGCTCTAGTAAGTCCTCTCAGTGGCTCGACCATTAGATGTCATAATGGGCTTGACATGTCCCTAGGCCCCAATTTTAAACCAGATTTCTGGTTGTCCGGTCGGCCCTCCCCAGGGCTCTACTCTGGAATACCTCATTTGGTGAGACACCTGAGGTTAAAAAACAAAACAAAGCAAATCAACAACAACAACAAAACGGACTTCTTCCATCCCCAGAATGACCCAAAACTCTTGGGACGGGGCAAAACCCCAGAGAGTAAGACTCGTCCATTTCCCATGAAGTCCCCCGGAAATTTCACGACCATGAGTGACACGATATCCAGAGACAAAAACTTGAGCACGAGCCTCACACTCGCCCTTTTTTCATATCCTGAAGAGTTCTCCTCATGGTCTGTAGATCAGTCCTGCCATACCTATGACCCGAAACATAAGCCGCGTTTATGTTTTCAGACAACTGTCCAAACAGCTCTGGCCTACACACCCTACAGGCTCAGGCCCCTGGAGCCAAACCTGAGGACTGTACTTGCCCTCTCCAAGGGAATTGTATGTGCCCATTCCAATGGCCACAACCCTACTAATAGGATAAACCTCCAAACTGCCTGAGGCCATCCCAATAGTGGTGGCTTCCCAGGACAAACAGGGGCAATCTGAGCTCATCTGAGCACCTACCTGCACTCAGACGCATAGACTGATGTCCCCAGAGGTAAAAAGGAAAGAACAGGCCCCTAGGCACTAAACGGATCCATTGCTGTGGTATCCAGTCATCTCTCCCCAGAGGCCTGGATTTCAATACCAGCGTATGGCTGTTTCTTGACTCACCCATCAGAAAACATCTCATCTACATATGGGAAACTTGCACGTTGGAGCTGTGTCAAAGCCTCTGTTTGGAAAAACCCTTCAGGACCCCAGTGCCACCGCTACATTCCAAGGTCTCCATAGACACAAAAAGACATTAGGACCCATCCACAGGAGAGTCCATTTCAACTCAGCCTCCTGGGTTGCTCCCCCAGATCCAGCAGATCTAACCTGTCTTGTTGCTAGGACACAATTGGAATGCGAGGTGGGCTACCCAGCCATCCATCCTTAGAACCCTGCTCGGAATCGTTGCCCTGGAGCCAACCAACAGGTCTCAATTGTCCTGCAGAAGAATCTTTGCAGTTTGGAGCTTCTCACAACTAACATCGTGGGAAAACCCCCACGGCCTCGTGGCCCCCCCGCCCCTTCATGAAGGGCCATCAGGGACAGAAACACCAACCTGAGCGATCTTCTGATCCTCGCCCTGACATCATAAGCACGAGATCTCGATTCAGGTCTGTAGATTGTTCCTGCCTTGTCCTCACCCAGAAACCTAAGTCTAGCTTGTTCTCAGATTTCCTTCCTCAGACTACTGGCCCACAAGCCTCCAGTTTGAAAACCAGAACTATAATGCAGCACTCTTCCTGCCCTCAGGAAGAAAAACATTGCCCTCTGGGGCTACCCAGAAACTCCAAAAGAGGATCAACCTGCACGCCATTCGACTGTACCCCAAATATATAGGCTGACCGGGGCACTATTGCCCTTTTTGACACAGCCTGAGCCTGGATTACCTGGCCCCACACAGAAAGCTGGCCGCTCACTGAGCCCATCGGACCCGCCATGGACTTAGGGCGTCATCTCTTCCCAACCTCGGTTGTCAAGTTTCAGAACCTAGACCTTATCTCCAATCACTGCCCAGGCTTGAAAGTGATGCAGAAAACACAACTCCTTCCCCGTGGCAAGAAACCTTGTGGTTGCCATGTTTTCCAACGTTCAGTGTAGTTGAAACCAGTGTGGCCCATGAGGCCCCGCTCATGTTTGCGGGCCACATTGGTCAAAACCACACATTGTGACCCTCACCCTGATCCCAGTCCTCAATAAGGCCTCTCAGTGGCTGGATGAAGAGATAGCATATTGGGCTTGCCATGCCCCTAGGCCCCAAATTTTACCCCTAGTTCGGGTTCTCCCTTCACTTTTCCCCAGGGCTCTTCTTTGGAATTCCTCTTTTGGCGGGACACCTGAGGTAACAAACCTGAAAGGAGTCCTCCCATTCCACAGATGGACGAAAAACAATTGGGATCGGGCCAAATCCACAGAGAGGAAGATTCGTCCATGGCCCATGAGGCCTCCCCGACATTCCACGGCCATCTCTGATACAAAATCCAGAGACAAAATCCTGAGCAAGCGCCTCAGACTCGCTCTTTCTTCATATCCGGAAGAGTTCTTCTCATGGTTTATAGATCGGGCCTGCCATACCTACGTCCCCAAACCTAAGCTGAGTTTGTGTTTTCAGACTTCTGTCCTCAAAGTCCTGGGCCACACACCCTCCAGGCTGGGGCCCCTGGAGTCACACATTAGGACTGTGCCTACCCAATCCATGGGAATTCTGCCGATGCCATTGTCCAAAACAGTAAAATTTGGAGAACCCTACAAATCCCTCAGGCCATCCCAATAGTGCAGGTCGCCCGGGACAAACAAGGGCGGTCTGATACCAGCTGAGCATCTACCTCCACTCATACCATAGATGGATGTCCCCTGAGAAGAAGATTGAACCAGACAGGACCCTAGGCCATAATCGGATACATTGCTTTGGATTACAGGCATGTCTCCTCAAAAGCCTGGATTCCAATACCAGCATAGAGGTTTTCCTGAGGCACCCATCAAAACAAATCTCGTCTCCACAAGGAACCTTGTGCATCGAGCTATGTCAAAAGCTTAGGAGAATACTTCAGGGTCCCGGTGCCACCGCCCCATTTTAAGGCCCTCATGGACACAAACACACATTAGGACCCATCCTCAGGAAAGTCCATTTCAAGTCAGCCACCCCGGTTTCTCCCGCAGAGCCATCACATCTAAACTGTCTTGTTGCTAGGAGACAATTGGAATGCGAGGCGGGCTTCCCGGGCATCCATCCTCGAACGGTGCCCTGGAGTCATTCCATATGGGATGTCCTGGAGCTGCCCAACAAGTCTCAATTGTCCCGCAGAAGGAATCCTTGAAGGGGGCATCCCACAACTCCCAACGTGGGAAAACCTCCATGGCCTCGAGATTCCGCTCCCTTCATGAAGGGGCCGTCATGCACAGAAACTCCAACCTGAGCCAACGTCTGATCCTCGCCCTGACTTCAGATGCATGAGATATAGGTTCAGATCTACAGGGGTACCTGCCGTGCCCTGGCCCTGAAACCCAAGTCTAGCTTGTGCTCTCAGACTTCCGTCCTCACACTCCAGGCCCCGAATCCCGGAAGTTTCGCAATTCCAGACCCACAATGCAGCACTCTGCCTGCCCTCTAGAAAAAAAATTTGGCCTAATGAGCTGCCCAGGCACCTTATATGAGGATAAATCTACATGGCATTCGACTGTACCCAAAGTATATAGTCTAACCTGGGCACTAATGCACTGTCTGACACAACCTGAGCTCGGACCTCCTGACCAACACCCAGACAGCTGACCGCACACTGAGCCCATCAGAACCGCCATGGCCTTAGGTCATCATCTCTTCCCAACTGCGGTTTTTCAGGCTTCAGAACCTAGACCTTATCTCCAACCACTGCCCAGGGGTGCCTGTGATGCAGAAATCAGAACTCGTCCTTACCCATGGCAAGAAACCTTGTGGTTGGCATGTTGTCCAACGTTCAGTGTAGGAGAAACCAGCATTCGCCCGGAGGCCCCGCCAATTCTTGAGTGCGAAGAGGGCATAAACACGCATTGTGACCCTCAGCGTGAGTCCTGTGCTCTAGTAAGTCCTCTCAGTGGCTCGACCATTAGATGTCATAATGGGCTTGACATGTCCCTAGGCCCCAATTTTAAACCAGATTTCTGGTTGTCCGGTCGGCCCTCCCCAGGGCTCTACTCTGGAATACCTCATTTGGTGAGACACCTGAGGTTAAAAAACAAAACAAAGCAAATCAACAACAACAACAAAACGGACTTCTTCCATCCCCAGAATGACCTAAAACTCTTGGGACGGGGCAAAACCCCAGAGAGTAAGACTCGTCCATTTCCCATGAAGTCCCCCGGAAATTTCACGACCATGAGTGACACGATATCCAGAGACAAAAACTTGAGCACGAGCCTCACACTCGCCCTTTTTTCATATCCTGAAGAGTTCTCCTCATGGTCTGTAGATCAGTCCTGCCATACCTATGACCCGAAACATAAGCCGCGTTTGTGTTTTCAGACAACTGTCCAAACAGCTCTGGCCTACACACCCTACAGGCTCAGGCCCCTGGAGCCAAACCTGAGGACTGTACTTGCCCTCTCCAAGGGAATTGTATGTGCCCATTCCAATGGCCACAACCCTACTAATAGGATAAACCTCCAAACTGCCTGAGGCCATCCCAATAGTGGTGGCTTCCCAGGACAAACAGGGGCAATCTGAGCTCATCTGAGCACCTACCTGCACTCAGACGCATAGACTGATGTCCCCAGAGGTAAAAAGGAAAGAACAGGCCCCTAGGCACTAAACGGATCCATTGCTGTGGTATCCAGTCATCTCTCCCCAGAGGCCTGGATTTCAATACCAGCGTATGGCTGTTTCTTGACTCACCCATCAGAAAACATCTCATCTACATATGGGAAACTTGCACGTTGGAGCTGTGTCAAAGCCTCTGTTTGGAAAAACCCTTCAGGACCCCAGTGCCACCGCTACATTCCAAGGTCTCCATAGACACAAAAAGACATTAGGACCCATCCACAGGAGAGTCCATTTCAACTCAGCCTCCTGGGTTGCTCCCCCAGATCCAGCAGATCTAACCTGTCTTGTTGCTAGGACACAATTGGAATGCGAGGTGGGCTACCCAGCCATCCATCCTTAGAACCCTGCTCGGAATCGTTGCCCTGGAGCCAACCAACAGGTCTCAATTGTCCTGCAGAAGAATCTTTGCAGTTTGGAGCTTCTCACAACTAACATCGTGGGAAAACCCCCACGGCCTCGTGGCCCCCCCGCCCCTTCATGAAGGGCCATCAGGGACAGAAACACCAACCTGAGCGATCTTCTGATCCTCGCCCTGACATCATAAGCACGAGATCTCGATTCAGGTCTGTAGATTGTTCCTGCCTTGTCCTCACCCAGAAACCTAAGCCTAGCTTGTTCTCAGATTTCCTTCCTCAGACTACTGGCCCACAAGCCTCCAGTTTGAAAACCAGAACTATAATGCAGCACTCTTCCTGCCCTCAGGAAGAAAAACATTGCCCTCTGGGGCTACCCAGAAACTCCAAAAGAGGATCAACCTGCACGCCATTCGACTGTACCCCAAATATATAGGCTGACCGGGGCACTATTGCCCTTTTTGACACAGCCTGAGCCTGGATTACCTGGCCCCACACAGAAAGCTGGCCGCTCACTGAGCCCATCGGACCCGCCATGGACTTAGGGCGTCATCTCTTCCCAACCTCGGTTGTCAAGTTTCAGAACCTAGACCTTATCTCCAATCACTGCCCAGGCTTGAAAGTGATGCAGAAAACACAACTCCTTCCCCGTGGCAAGAAACCTTGTGGTTGCCATGTTTTCCAACGTTCAGTGTAGTTGAAACCAGTGTGGCCCATGAGGCCCCGCTCATGTTTGCGGGCCACATTGGTCAAAACCACACATTGTGACCCTCACCCTGATCCCAGTCCTCAATAAGGCCTCTCAGTGGCTGGATGAAGAGATAGCATATTGGGCTTGCCATGCCCCTAGGCCCCAAATTTTACCCCTAGTTCGGGTTCTCCCTTCACTTTTCCCCAGGGCTCTTCTTTGGAATTCCTCTTTTGGCGGGACACCTGAGGTAACAAACCTGAAAGGAGTCCTCCCATTCCACAGATGGACGAAAAACAATTGGGATCGGGCCAAATCCACAGAGAGGAAGATTCGTCCATGGCCCATGAGGCCTCCCCGACATTCCACGGCCATCTCTGATACAAAATCCAGAGACAAAATCCTGAGCAAGCGCCTCAGACTCGCTCTTTCTTCATATCCGGAAGAGTTCTTCTCATGGTTTATAGATCGGGCCTGCCATACCTACGTCCCCAAACCTAAGCTGAATTTGTGTTTTCAGACTTCTGTCCTCAAAGTCCTGGGCCACACACCCTCCAGGCTGGGGCCCCTGGAGTCACACATTAGGACTGTGCCTACCCAATCCATGGGAATTCTGCCGATGCCATTGTCCAAAACAGTAAAATTTGGAGAACCCTACAAATCCCTCAGGCCATCCCAATAGTGCAGGTCGCCCGGGACAAACAAGGGCGGTCTGATACCAGCTGAGCATCTACCTCCACTCATACCATAGATGGATGTCCCCTGAGAAGAAGATTGAACCAGACAGGACCCTAGGCCATAATCGGATACATTGCTTTGGATTACAGGCATGTCTCCTCAAAAGCCTGGATTCCAATACCAGCATAGAGGTTTTCCTGAGGCACCCATCAAAACAAATCTCGTCTCCACAAGGAACCTTGTGCATCGAGCTATGTCAAAAGCTTAGGAGAATACTTCAGGGTCCCGGTGCCACCGCCCCATTTTAAGGCCCTCATGGACACAAACACACATTAGGACCCATCCTCAGGAAAGTCCATTTCAAGTCAGCCACCCCGGTTTCTCCCGCAGAGCCATCAGATCTAAACTGTCTTGTTGCTAGGAGACAATTGGAATGCGAGGCGGGCTTCCCGGGCATCCATCCTCGAACGGTGCCCTGGAGTCATTCCATATGGGATGTCCTGGAGCTGCCCAACAAGTCTCAATTGTCCCGCAGAAGGAATCCTTGAAGGGGGCATCCCACAACTCCCAACGTGGGAAAACCTCCATGGCCTCGAGATTCCGCTCCCTTCATGAAGGGGCCGTCATGCACAGAAACTCCAACCTGAGCCAACGTCTGATCCTCGCCCTGACTTCAGATGCATGAGATATAGGTTCAGATCTACAGGGGTACTTGCCGTGCCCTGGCCCTGAAACCCAAGTCTAGCTTGTGTTCTCAGACTTCCGTCCTCACACTCCAGGCCCCAAATCCCGGAAGTTTCGCAATTCCAGACCCACAATGCAGCACTCTGCCTGCCCTCTAGAAAAAAAATTTGGCCTAATGAGCTGCCCAGGCACCTTATATGAGGATAAATCTACATGGCATTCGACTGTACCCAAAGTATATAGTCTAACCTGGGCACTAATGCACTTTCTGACACAACCTGAGCTCGGACCTCCTGACCAACACCCAGACAGCTGACCGCACACTGAGCCCATCAGAACCGCCATGGCCTTAGGTCATCATCTCTTCCCAACTGCGGTTTTTCAGGCTTCAGAACCTAGACCTTATCTCCAACCACTGCCCAGGGGTGCCTGTGATGCAGAAATCAGAACTCGTCCTTACCCATGGCAAGAAACCTTGTGGTTGGCATGTTGTCCAACGTTCAGTGTAGGAGAAACCAGCATTCGCCCGGAGGCCCCGCCAATTCTTGAGTGCGAAGAGGGCATAAACACGCATTGTGACCCTCAGCGTGAGTCCTGTGCTCTAGTAAGTCCTCTCAGTGGCTCGACCATTAGATGTCATAATGGGCTTGACATGTCCCTAGGCCCCAATTTTAAACCAGATTTCTGGTTGTCCGGTCGGCCCTCCCCAGGGCTCTACTCTGGAATACCTCATTTGGTGAGACACCTGAGGTTAAAAAACAAAACAAAGCAAATCAACAACAACAACAAAACGGACTTCTTCCATCCCCAGAATGACCCAAAACTCTTGGGACGGGGCAAAACCCCAGAGAGTAAGACTCGTCCATTTCCCATGAAGTCCCCCGGAAATTTCACGACCATGAGTGACACGATATCCAGAGACAAAAACTTGAGCACGAGCCTCACACTCGCCCTTTTTTCATATCCTGAAGAGTTCTCCTCATGGTCTGTAGATCAGTCCTGCCATACCTATGACCCGAAACATAAGCCGCGTTTGTGTTTTCAGACAACTGTCCAAACAGCTCTGGCCTACACACCCTACAGGCTCAGGCCCCTGGAGCCAAACCTGAGGACTGTACTTGCCCTCTCCAAGGGAATTGTATGTGCCCATTCCAATGGCCACAACCCTACTAATAGGATAAACCTCCAAACTGCCTGAGGCCATCCCAATAGTGGTGGCTTCCCAGGACAAACAGGGGCAATCTGAGCTCATCTGAGCACCTACCTGCACTCAGACGCATAGACTGATGTCCCCAGAGGTAAAAAGGAAAGAACAGGCCCCTAGGCACTAAACGGATCCATTGCTGTGGTATCCAGTCATCTCTCCCCAGAGGCCTGGATTTCAATACCAGCGTATGGCTGTTTCTTGACTCACCCATCAGAAAACATCTCATCTACATATGGGAAACTTGCACGTTGGAGCTGTGTCAAAGCCTCTGTTTGGAAAAACCCTTCAGGACCCCAGTGCCACCGCTACATTCCAAGGTCTCCATAGACACAAAAAGACATTAGGACCCATCCACAGGAGAGTCCATTTCAACTCAGCCTCCTGGGTTGCTCCCCCAGATCCAGCAGATCTAACCTGTCTTGTTGCTAGGACACAATTGGAATGCGAGGTGGGCTACCCAGCCATCCATCCTTAGAACCCTGCTCGGAATCGTTGCCCTGGAGCCAACCAACAGGTCTCAATTGTCCTGCAGAAGAATCTTTGCAGTTTGGAGCTTCTCACAACTAACATCGTGGGAAAACCCCCACGGCCTCGTGGCCCCCCCGCCCCTTCATGAAGGGCCATCAGGGACAGAAACACCAACCTGAGCGATCTTCTGATCCTCGCCCTGACATCATAAGCACGAGATCTCGATTCAGGTCTGTAGATTGTTCCTGCCTTGTCCTCACCCAGAAACCTAAGTCTAGCTTGTTCTCAGATTTCCTTCCTCAGACTACTGGCCCACAAGCCTCCAGTTTGAAAACCAGAACTATAATGCAGCACTCTTCCTGCCCTCAGGAAGAAAAACATTGCCCTCTGGGGCTACCCAGAAACTCCAAAAGAGGATCAACCTGCACGCCATTCGACTGTACCCCAAATATATAGGCTGACCGGGGCACTATTGCCCTTTTTGACACAGCCTGAGCCTGGATTACCTGGCCCCACACAGAAAGCTGGCCGCTCACTGAGCCCATCGGACCCGCCATGGACTTAGGGCGTCATCTCTTCCCAACCTCGGTTGTCAAGTTTCAGAACCTAGACCTTATCTCCAATCACTGCCCAGGCTTGAAAGTGATGCAGAAAACACAACTCCTTCCCCGTGGCAAGAAACCTTGTGGTTGCCATGTTTTCCAACGTTCAGTGTAGTTGAAACCAGTGTGGCCCATGAGGCCCCGCTCATGTTTGCGGGCCACATTGGTCAAAACCACACATTGTGACCCTCACCCTGATCCCAGTCCTCAATAAGGCCTCTCAGTGGCTGGATGAAGAGATAGCATATTGGGCTTGCCATGCCCCTAGGCCCCAAATTTTACCCCTAGTTCGGGTTCTCCCTTCACTTTTCCCCAGGGCTCTTCTTTGGAATTCCTCTTTTGGCGGGACACCTGAGGTAACAAACCTGAAAGGAGTCCTCCCATTCCACAGATGGACGAAAAACAATTGGGATCGGGCCAAATCCACAGAGAGGAAGATTCGTCCATGGCCCATGAGGCCTCCCCGACATTCCACGGCCATCTCTGATACAAAATCCAGAGACAAAATCCTGAGCAAGCGCCTCAGACTCGCTCTTTCTTCATATCCGGAAGAGTTCTTCTCATGGTTTATAGATCGGGCCTGCCATACCTACGTCCCCAAACCTAAGCTGAGTTTGTGTTTTCAGACTTCTGTCCTCAAAGTCCTGGGCCACACACCCTCCAGGCTGGGGCCCCTGGAGTCACACATTAGGACTGTGCCTACCCAATCCATGGGAATTCTGCCGATGCCATTGTCCAAAACAGTAAAATTTGGAGAACCCTACAAATCCCTCAGGCCATCCCAATAGTGCAGGTCGCCCGGGACAAACAAGGGCGGTCTGATACCAGCTGAGCATCTACCTCCACTCATACCATAGATGGATGTCCCCTGAGAAGAAGATTGAACCAGACAGGACCCTAGGCCATAATCGGATACATTGCTTTGGATTACAGGCATGTCTCCTCAAAAGCCTGGATTCCAATACCAGCATAGAGGTTTTCCTGAGGCACCCATCAAAACAAATCTCGTCTCCACAAGGAACCTTGTGCATCGAGCTATGTCAAAAGCTTAGGAGAATACTTCAGGGTCCCGGTGCCACCGCCCCATTTTAAGGCCCTCATGGACACAAACACACATTAGGACCCATCCTCAGGAAAGTCCATTTCAAGTCAGCCACCCCGGTTTCTCCCGCAGAGCCATCACATCTAAACTGTCTTGTTGCTAGGAGACAATTGGAATGCGAGGCGGGCTTCCCGGGCATCCATCCTCGAACGGTGCCCTGGAGTCATTCCATATGGGATGTCCTGGAGCTGCCCAACAAGTCTCAATTGTCCCACAGAAGGAATCCTTGAAGGGGGCATCCCACAACTCCCAACGTGGGAAAACCTCCATGGCCTCGAGATTCCGCTCCCTTCATGAAGGGGCCGTCATGCACAGAAACTCCAACCTGAGCCAACGTCTGATCCTCGCCCTGACTTCAGATGCATGAGATATAGGTTCAGATCTACAGGGGTACCTGCCGTGCCCTGGCCCTGAAACCCAAGTCTAGCTTGTGCTCTCAGACTTCCGTCCTCACACTCCAGGCCCCGAATCCCGGAAGTTTCGCAATTCCAGACCCACAATGCAGCACTCTGCCTGCCCTCTAGAAAAAAAATTTGGCCTAATGAGCTGCCCAGGCACCTTATATGAGGATAAATCTACATGGCATTCGACTGTACCCAAAGTATATAGTCTAACCTGGGCACTAATGCACTGTCTGACACAACCTGAGCTCGGACCTCCTGACCAACACCCAGACAGCTGACCGCACACTGAGCCCATCAGAACCGCCATGGCCTTAGGTCATCATCTCTTCCCAACTGCGGTTTTTCAGGCTTCAGAACCTAGACCTTATCTCCAACCACTGCCCAGGGGTGCCTGTGATGCAGAAATCAGAACTCGTCCTTACCCATGGCAAGAAACCTTGTGGTTGGCATGTTGTCCAACGTTCAGTGTAGGAGAAACCAGCATTCGCCCGGAGGCCCCGCCAATTCTTGAGTGCGAAGAGGGCATAAACACGCATTGTGACCCTCAGCGTGAGTCCTGTGCTCTAGTAAGTCCTCTCAGTGGCTCGACCATTAGATGTCATAATGGGCTTGACATGTCCCTAGGCCCCAATTTTAAACCAGATTTCTGGTTGTCCGGTCGGCCCTCCCCAGGGCTCTACTCTGGAATACCTCATTTGGTGAGACACCTGAGGTTAAAAAACAAAACAAAGCAAATCAACAACAACAACAAAACGGACTTCTTCCATCCCCAGAATGACCCAAAACTCTTGGGACGGGGCAAAACCCCAGAGAGTAAGACTCGTCCATTTCCCATGAAGTCCCCCGGAAATTTCACGACCATGAGTGACACGATATCCAGAGACAAAAACTTGAGCACGAGCCTCACACTCGCCCTTTTTTCATATCCTGAAGAGTTCTCCTCATGGTCTGTAGATCAGTCCTGCCATACCTATGACCCGAAACATAAGCCGCGTTTGTGTTTTCAGACAACTGTCCAAACAGCTCTGGCCTACACACCCTACAGGCTCAGGCCCCTGGAGCCAAACCTGAGGACTGTACTTGCCCTCTCCAAGGGAATTGTATGTGCCCATTCCAATGGCCACAACCCTACTAATAGGATAAACCTCCAAACTGCCTGAGGCCATCCCAATAGTGGTGGCTTCCCAGGACAAACAGGGGCAATCTGAGCTCATTTGAGCACCTACCTGCACTCAGACGCATAGACTGATGTCCCCAGAGGTAAAAAGGAAAGAACAGGCCCCTAGGCACTAAACGGATCCATTGCTGTGGTATCCAGTCATCTCTCCCCAGAGGCCTGGATTTCAATACCAGCGTATGGCTGTTTCTTGACTCACCCATCAGAAAACATCTCATCTACATATGGGAAACTTGCACGTTGGAGCTGTGTCAAAGCCTCTGTTTGGAAAAACCCTTCAGGACCCCAGTGCCACCGCTACATTCCAAGGTCTCCATAGACACAAAAAGACATTAGGACCCATCCACAGGAGAGTCCATTTCAACTCAGCCTCCTGGGTTGCTCCCCCAGATCCAGCAGATCTAACCTGTCTTGTTGCTAGGACACAATTGGAATGCGAGGTGGGCTACCCAGCCATCCATCCTTAGAACCCTGCTCGGAATCGTTGCCCTGGAGCCAACCAACAGGTCTCAATTGTCCTGCAGAAGAATCTTTGCAGTTTGGAGCTTCTCACAACTAACATCGTGGGAAAACCCCCACGGCCTCGTGGCCCCCCCGCCCCTTCATGAAGGGCCATCAGGGACAGAAACACCAACCTGAGCGATCTTCTGATCCTCGCCCTGACATCATAAGCACGAGATCTCGATTCAGGTCTGTAGATTGTTCCTGCCTTGTCCTCACCCAGAAACCTAAGCCTAGCTTGTTCTCAGATTTCCTTCCTCAGACTACTGGCCCACAAGCCTCCAGTTTGAAAACCAGAACTATAATGCAGCACTCTTCCTGCCCTCAGGAAGAAAAACATTGCCCTCTGGGGCTACCCAGAAACTCCAAAAGAGGATCAACCTGCACGCCATTCGACTGTACCCCAAATATATAGGCTGACCGGGGCACTATTGCCCTTTTTGACACAGCCTGAGCCTGGATTACCTGGCCCCACACAGAAAGCTGGCCGCTCACTGAGCCCATCGGACCCGCCATGGACTTAGGGCGTCATCTCTTCCCAACCTCGGTTGTCAAGTTTCAGAACCTAGACCTTATCTCCAATCACTGCCCAGGCTTGAAAGTGATGCAGAAAACACAACTCCTTCCCCGTGGCAAGAAACCTTGTGGTTGCCATGTTTTCCAACGTTCAGTGTAGTTGAAACCAGTGTGGCCCATGAGGCCCCGCTCATGTTTGCGGGCCACATTGGTCAAAACCACACATTGTGACCCTCACCCTGATCCCAGTCCTCAATAAGGCCTCTCAGTGGCTGGATGAAGAGATAGCATATTGGGCTTGCCATGCCCCTAGGCCCCAAATTTTACCCCTAGTTCGGGTTCTCCCTTCACTTTTCCCCAGGGCTCTTCTTTGGAATTCCTCTTTTGGCGGGACACCTGAGGTAACAAACCTGAAAGGAGTCCTCCCATTCCACAGATGGACGAAAAACAATTGGGATCGGGCCAAATCCACAGAGAGGAAGATTCGTCCATGGCCCATGAGGCCTCCCCGACATTCCAGGGCCATCTCTGATACAAAATCCAGAGACAAAATCCTGAGCAAGCGCCTCAGACTCGCTCGTTCTTCATATCCGGAAGAGTTCTTCTCATGGTTTATAGATCGGGCCTGCCATACCTACGTCCCCAAACCTAAGCTGAGTTTGTGTTTTCAGACTTCTGTCCTCAAAGTCCTGGGCCACACACCCTCCAGGCTGGGGCCCCTGGAGTCACACATTAGGACTGTGCCTACCCAATCCATGGGAATTCTGCCGATGCCATTGTCCAAAACAGTAAAATTTGGAGAACCCTACAAATCCCTCAGGCCATCCCAATAGTGCAGGTCGCCCGGGACAAACAAGGGCGGTCTGATACCAGCTGAGCATCTACCTCCACTCATACCATAGATGGATGTCCCCTGAGAAGAAGATTGAACCAGACAGGACCCTAGGCCATAATCGGATACATTGCTTTGGATTACAGGCATGTCTCCTCAAAAGCCTGGATTCCAATACCAGCATAGAGGTTTTCCTGAGGCACCCATCAAAACAAATCTCGTCTCCACAAGGAACCTTGTGCATCGAGCTATGTCAAAAGCTTAGGAGAATACTTCAGGGTCCCGGTGCCACCGCCCCATTTTAAGGCCCTCATGGACACAAACACACATTAGGACCCATCCTCAGGAAAGTCCATTTCAAGTCAGCCACCCCGGTTTCTCCCGCAGAGCCATCAGATCTAAACTGTCTTGTTGCTAGGAGACAATTGGAATGCGAGGCGGGCTTCCCGGGCATCCATCCTCGAACGGTGCCCTGGAGTCATTCCATATGGGATGTCCTGGAGCTGCCCAACAAGTCTCAATTGTCCCGCAGAAGGAATCCTTGAAGGGGGCATCCCACAACTCCCAACGTGGGAAAACCTCCATGGCCTCGAGATTCCGCTCCCTTCATGAAGGGGCCGTCATGCACAGAAACTCCAACCTGAGCCAACGTCTGATCCTCGCCCTGACTTCAGATGCATGAGATATAGGTTCAGATCTACAGGGGTACCTGCCGTGCCCTGGCCCTGAAACCCAAGTCTAGCTTGTGTTCTCAGACTTCCGTCCTCACACTCCAGGCCCCGAATCCCGGAAGTTTCGCAATTCCAGACCCACAATGCAGCACTCTGCCTGCCCTCTAGAAAAAAAATTTGGCCTAATGAGCTGCCCAGGCACCTTATATGAGGATAAATCTACATGGCATTCGACTGTACCCAAAGTATATAGTCTAACCTGGGCACTAATGCACTGTCTGACACAACCTGAGCTCGGACCTCCTGACCAACACCCAGACAGCTGACCGCACACTGAGCCCATCAGAACCGCCATGGCCTTAGGTCATCATCTCTTCCCAACTGCGGTTTTTCAGGCTTCAGAACCTAGACCTTATCTCCAACCACTGCCCAGGGGTGCCTGTGATGCAGAAATCAGAACTCGTCCTTACCCATGGCAAGAAACCTTGTGGTTGGCATGTTGTCCAACGTTCAGTGTAGGAGAAACCAGCATTCACCCGGAGGCCCCGCCAATTCTTGAGTGCGAAGAGGGCATAAACACGCATTGTGACCCTCAGCGTGAGTCCTGTGCTCTAGTAAGTCCTCTCAGTGGCTCGACCATTAGATGTCATAATGGGCTTGACATGTCCCTAGGCCCCAATTTTAAACCAGATTTCTGGTTGTCCGGTCGGCCCTCCCCAGGGCTCTACTCTGGAATACCTCATTTGGTGAGACACCTGAGGTTAAAAAACAAAACAAAGCAAATCAACAACAACAACAAAACGGACTTCTTCCATCCCCAGAATGACCCAAAACTCTTGGGACGGGGCAAAACCCCAGAGAGTAAGACTCGTCCATTTCCCATGAAGTCCCCCGGAAATTTCACGACCATGAGTGACACGATATCCAGAGACAAAAACTTGAGCACGAGCCTCACACTCGCCCTTTTTTCATATCCTGAAGAGTTCTCCTCATGGTCTGTAGATCAGTCCTGCCATACCTATGACCCGAAACATAAGCCGCGTTTGTGTTTTCAGACAACTGTCCAAACAGCTCTGGCCTACACACCCTACAGGCTCAGGCCCCTGGAGCCAAACCTGAGGACTGTACTTGCCCTCTCCAAGGGAATTGTATGTGCCCATTCCAATGGCCACAACCCTACTAATAGGATAAACCTCCAAACTGCCTGAGGCCATCCCAATAGTGGTGGCTTCCCAGGACAAACAGGGGCAATCTGAGCTCATTTGAGCACCTACCTGCACTCAGACGCATAGACTGATGTCCCCAGAGGTAAAAAGGAAAGAACAGGCCCCTAGGCACTAAACGGATCCATTGCTGTGGTATCCAGTCATCTCTCCCCAGAGGCCTGGATTTCAATACCAGCGTATGGCTGTTTCTTGACTCACCCATCAGAAAACATCTCATCTACATATGGGAAACTTGCACGTTGGAGCTCTGTCAAAGCCTCTGTTTGGAAAAACCCTTCAGGACCCCAGTGCCACCGCTACATTCCAAGGTCTCCATAGACACAAAAAGACATTAGGACCCATCCACAGGAGAGTCCATTTCAACTCAGCCTCCTGGGTTGCTCCCCCAGATCCAGCAGATCTAACCTGTCTTGTTGCTAGGACACAATTGGAATGCGAGGTGGGCTACCCAGCCATCCATCCTTAGAACCCTGCTCGGAATCGTTGCCCTGGAGCCAACCAACAGGTCTCAATTGTCCTGCAGAAGAATCTTTGCAGTTTGGAGCTTCTCACAACTAACATCGTGGGAAAACCCCCACGGCCTCGTGGCCCCCCCGCCCCTTCATGAAGGGCCATCAGGGACAGAAACACCAACCTGAGCGATCTTCTGATCCTCGCCCTGACATCATAAGCACGAGATCTCGATTCAGGTCTGTAGATTGTTCCTGCCTTGTCCTCACCCAGAAACCTAAGCCTAGCTTGTTCTCAGATTTCCTTCCTCAGACTACTGGCCCACAAGCCTCCAGTTTGAAAACCAGAACTATAATGCAGCACTCTTCCTGCCCTCAGGAAGAAAAACATTGCCCTCTGGGGCTACCCAGAAACTCCAAAAGAGGATCAACCTGCACGCCATTCGACTGTACCCCAAATATATAGGCTGACCGGGGCACTATTGCCCTTTTTGACACAGCCTGAGCCTGGATTACCTGGCCCCACACAGAAAGCTGGCCGCTCACTGAGCCCATCGGACCCGCCATGGACTTAGGGCGTCATCTCTTCCCAACCTCGGTTGTCAAGTTTCAGAACCTAGACCTTATCTCCAATCACTGCCCAGGCTTGAAAGTGATGCAGAAAACACAACTCCTTCCCCGTGGCAAGAAACCTTGTGGTTGCCATGTTTTCCAACGTTCAGTGTAGTTGAAACCAGTGTGGCCCATGAGGCCCCGCTCATGTTTGCGGGCCACATTGGTCAAAACCACACATTGTGACCCTCACCCTGATCCCAGTCCTCAATAAGGCCTCTCAGTGGCTGGATGAAGAGATAGCATATTGGGCTTGCCATGCCCCTAGGCCCCAAATTTTACCCCTAGTTCGGGTTCTCCCTTCACTTTTCCCCAGGGCTCTTCTTTGGAATTCCTCTTTTGGCGGGACACCTGAGGTAACAAACCTGAAAGGAGTCCTCCCATTCCACAGATGGACGAAAAACAATTGGGATCGGGCCAAATCCACAGAGAGGAAGATTCGTCCATGGCCCATGAGGCCTCCCCGACATTCCACGGCCATCTCTGATACAAAATCCAGAGACAAAATCCTGAGCAAGCGCCTCAGACTCGCTCTTTCTTCATATCCGGAAGAGTTCTTCTCATGGTTTATTGATCGGGCCTGCCATACCTACGTCCCCAAACCTAAGCTGAGTTTGTGTTTTCAGACTTCTGTCCTCAAAGTCCTGGGCCACACACCCTCCAGGCTGGGGCCCCTGGAGTCACACATTAGGACTGTGCCTACCCAATCCATGGGAATTCTGCCGATGCCATTGTCCAAAACAGTAAAATTTGGAGAACCCTACAAATCCCTCAGGCCATCCCAATAGTGCAGGTCGCCCGGGACAAACAAGGGCGGTCTGATACCAGCTGAGCATCTACCTCCACTCATACCATAGATGGATGTCCCCTGAGAAGAAGATTGAACCAGACAGGACCCTAGGCCATAATCGGATACATTGCTTTGGATTACAGGCATGTCTCCTCAAAAGCCTGGATTCCAATACCAGCATAGAGGTTTTCCTGAGGCACCCATCAAAACAAATCTCGTCTCCACAAGGAACCTTGTGCATCGAGCTATGTCAAAAGCTTAGGAGAATACTTCAGGGTCCCGGTGCCACCGCCCCATTTTAAGGCCCTCATGGACACAAACACACATTAGGACCCATCCTCAGGAAAGTCCATTTCAAGTCAGCCACCCCGGTTTCTCCCGCAGAGCCATCAGATCTAAACTGTCTTGTTGCTAGGAGACAATTGGAATGCGAGGCGGGCTTCCCGGGCATCCATCCTCGAACGGTGCCCTGGAGTCATTCCATATGGGATGTCCTGGAGCTGCCCAACAAGTCTCAATTGTCCCGCAGAAGGAATCCTTGAAGGGGGCATCCCACAACTCCCAACGTGGGAAAACCTCCATGGCCTCGAGATTCCGCTCCCTTCATGAAGGGGCCGTCATGCACAGAAACTCCAACCTGAGCCAACGTCTGATCCTCGCCCTGACTTCAGATGCATGAGATATAGGTTCAGATCTACAGGGGTACCTGCCGTGCCCTGGCCCTGAAACCCAAGTCTAGCTTGTGTTCTCAGACTTCCGTCCTCACACTCCAGGCCCCGAATCCCGGAAGTTTCGCAATTCCAGACCCACAATGCAGCACTCTGCCTGCCCTCTAGAAAAAAAATTTGGCCTAATGAGCTGCCCAGGCACCTTATATGAGGATAAATCTACATGGCATTCGACTGTACCCAAAGTATATAGTCTAACCTGGGCACTAATGCACTGTCTGACACAACCTGAGCTCGGACCTCCTGACCAACACCCAGACAGCTGACCGCACACTGAGCCCATCAGAACCGCCATGGCCTTAGGTCATCATCTCTTCCCAACTGCGGTTTTTCAGGCTTCAGAACCTAGACCTTATCTCCAACCACTGCCCAGGGGTGCCTGTGATGCAGAAATCAGAACTCGTCCTTACCCATGGCAAGAAACCTTGTGGTTGGCATGTTGTCCAACGTTCAGTGTAGGAGAAACCAGCATTCACCCGGAGGCCCCGCCAATTCTTGAGTGCGAAGAGGGCATAAACACGCATTGTGACCCTCAGCGTGAGTCCTGTGCTCTAGTAAGTCCTCTCAGTGGCTCGACCATTAGATGTCATAATGGGCTTGACATGTCCCTAGGCCCCAATTTTAAACCAGATTTCTGGTTGTCCGGTCGGCCCTCCCCAGGGCTCTACTCTGGAATACCTCATTTGGTGAGACACCTGAGGTTAAAAAACAAAACAAAGCAAATCAACAACAACAACAAAACGGACTTCTTCCATCCCCAGAATGACCCAAAACTCTTGGGACGGGGCAAAACCCCAGAGAGTAAGACTCGTCCATTTCCCATGAAGTCCCCCGGAAATTTCACGACCATGAGTGACACGATATCCAGAGACAAAAACTTGAGCACGAGCCTCACACTCGCCCTTTTTTCATATCCTGAAGAGTTCTCCTCATGGTCTGTAGATCAGTCCTGCCATACCTATGACCCGAAACATAAGCCGCGTTTGTGTTTTCAGACAACTGTCCAAACAGCTCTGGCCTACACACCCTACAGGCTCAGGCCCCTGGAGCCAAACCTGAGGACTGTACTTGCCCTCTCCAAGGGAATTGTATGTGCCCATTCCAATGGCCACAACCCTACTAATAGGGTAAACCTCCAAACTGCCTGAGGCCATCCCAATAGTGGTGGCTTCCCAGGACAAACAGGGGCAATCTGAGCTCATCTGAGCACCTACCTGCACTCAGACGCATAGACTGATGTCCCCAGAGGTAAAAAGGAAAGAACAGGCCCCTAGGCACTAAACGGATCCATTGCTGTGGTATCCAGTCATCTCTCCCCAGAGGCCTGGATTTCAATACCAGCGTATGGCTGTTTCTTGACTCACCCATCAGAAAACATCTCATCTACATATGGGAAACTTGCACGTTGGAGCTGTGTCAAAGCCTCTGTTTGGAAAAACCCTTCAGGACCCCAGTGCCACCGCTACATTCCAAGGTCTCCATAGACACAAAAAGACATTAGGACCCATCCACAGGAGAGTCCATTTCAACTCAGCCTCCTGGGTTGCTCCCCCAGATCCAGCAGATCTAACCTGTCTTGTTGCTAGGACACAATTGGAATGCGAGGTGGGCTACCCAGCCATCCATCCTTAGAACCCTGCTCGGAATCGTTGCCCTGGAGCCAACCAACAGGTCTCAATTGTCCTGCAGAAGAATCTTTGCAGTTTGGAGCTTCTCACAACTAACATCGTGGGAAAACCCCCACGGCCTCGTGGCCCCCCCGCCCCTTCATGAAGGGCCATCAGGGACAGAAACACCAACCTGAGCGATCTTCTGATCCTCGCCCTGACATCATAAGCACGAGATCTCGATTCAGGTCTGTAGATTGTTCCTGCCTTGTCCTCACCCAGAAACCTAAGCCTAGCTTGTTCTCAGATTTCCTTCCTCAGACTACTGGCCCACAAGCCTCCAGTTTGAAAACCAGAACTATAATGCAGCACTCTTCCTGCCCTCAGGAAGAAAAACATTGCCCTCTGGGGCTACCCAGAAACTCCAAAAGAGGATCAACCTGCACGCCATTCGACTGTACCCCAAATATATAGGCTGACCGGGGCACTATTGCCCTTTTTGACACAGCCTGAGCCTGGATTACCTGGCCCCACACAGAAAGCTGGCCGCTCACTGAGCCCATCGGACCCGCCATGGACTTAGGGCGTCATCTCTTCCCAACCTCGGTTGTCAAGTTTCAGAACCTAGACCTTATCTCCAATCACTGCCCAGGCTTGAAAGTGATGCAGAAAACACAACTCCTTCCCCGTGGCAAGAAACCTTGTGGTTGCCATGTTTTCCAACGTTCAGTGTAGTTGAAACCAGTGTGGCCCATGAGGCCCCGCTCATGTTTGCGGGCCACATTGGTCAAAACCACACATTGTGACCCTCACCCTGATCCCAGTCCTCAATAAGGCCTCTCAGTGGCTGGATGAAGAGATAGCATATTGGGCTTGCCATGCCCCTAGGCCCCAAATTTTACCCCTAGTTCGGGTTCTCCCTTCACTTTTCCCCAGGGCTCTTCTTTGGAATTCCTCTTTTGGCGGGACACCTGAGGTAACAAACCTGAAAGGAGTCCTCCCATTCCACAGATGGACGAAAAACAATTGGGATCGGGCCAAATCCACAGAGAGGAAGATTCGTCCATGGCCCATGAGGCCTCCCCGACATTCCACGGCCATCTCTGATACAAAATCCAGAGACAAAATCCTGAGCAAGCGCCTCAGACTCGCTCTTTCTTCATATCCGGAAGAGTTCTTCTCATGGTTTATAGATCGGGCCTGCCATACCTACGTCCCCAAACCTAAGCTGAGTTTGTGTTTTCAGACTTCTGTCCTCAAAGTCCTGGGCCACACACCCTCCAGGCTGGGGCCCCTGGAGTCACACATTAGGACTGTGCCTACCCAATCCATGGGAATTCTGCCGATGCCATTGTCCAAAACAGTAAAATTTGGAGAACCCTACAAATCCCTCAGGCCATCCCAATAGTGCAGGTCGCCCGGGACAAACAAGGGCGGTCTGATACCAGCTGAGCATCTACCTCCACTCATACCATAGATGGATGTCCCCTGAGAAGAAGATTGAACCAGACAGGACCCTAGGCCATAATCGGATACATTGCTTTGGATTACAGGCATGTCTCCTCAAAAGCCTGGATTCCAATACCAGCATAGAGGTTTTCCTGAGGCACCCATCAAAACAAATCTCGTCTCCACAAGGAACCTTGTGCATCGAGCTATGTCAAAAGCTTAGGAGAATACTTCAGGGTCCCGGTGCCACCGCCCCATTTTAAGGCCCTCATGGACACAAACACACATTAGGACCCATCCTCAGGAAAGTCCATTTCAAGTCAGCCACCCCGGTTTCTCCCGCAGAGCCATCAGATCTAAACTGTCTTGTTGCTAGGAGACAATTGGAATGCGAGGCGGGCTTCCCGGGCATCCATCCTCGAACGGTGCCCTGGAGTCATTCCATATGGGATGTCCTGGAGCTGCCCAACAAGTCTCAATTGTCCCGCAGAAGGAATCCTTGAAGGGGGCATCCCACAACTCCCAACGTGGGAAAACCTCCATGGCCTCGAGATTCCGCTCCCTTCATGAAGGGGCCGTCATGCACAGAAACTCCAACCTGAGCCAACGTCTGATCCTCGCCCTGACTTCAGATGCATGAGATATAGGTTCAGATCTACAGGGGTACCTGCCGTGCCCTGGCCCTGAAACCCAAGTCTAGCTTGTGTTCTCAGACTTCCGTCCTCACACTCCAGGCCCCGAATCCCGGAAGTTTCGCAATTCCAGACCCACAATGCAGCACTCTGCCTGCCCTCTAGAAAAAAAATTTGGCCTAATGAGCTGCCCAGGCACCTTATATGAGGATAAATCTACATGGCATTCGACTGTACCCAAAGTATATAGTCTAACCTGGGCACTAATGCACTGTCTGACACAACCTGAGCTCGGACCTCCTGACCAACACCCAGACAGCTGACCGCACACTGAGCCCATCAGAACCGCCATGGCCTTAGGTCATCATCTCTTCCCAACTGCGGTTTTTCAGGCTTCAGAACCTAGACCTTATCTCCAACCACTGCCCAGGGGTGCCTGTGATGCAGAAATCAGAACTCGTCCTTACCCATGGCAAGAAACCTTGTGGTTGGCATGTTGTCCAACGTTCAGTGTAGGAGAAACCAGCATTCACCCGGAGGCCCCGCCAATTCTTGAGTGCGAAGAGGGCATAAACACGCATTGTGACCCTCAGCGTGAGTCCTGTGCTCTAGTAAGTCCTCTCAGTGGCTCGACCATTAGATGTCATAATGGGCTTGACATGTCCCTAGGCCCCAATTTTAAACCAGATTTCTGGTTGTCCGGTCGGCCCTCCCCAGGGCTCTACTCTGGAATACCTCATTTGGTGAGACACCTGAGGTTAAAAAACAAAACAAAGCAAATCAACAACAACAACAAAACGGACTTCTTCCATCCCCAGAATGACCCAAAACTCTTGGGACGGGGCAAAACCCCAGAGAGTAAGACTCGTCCATTTCCCATGAAGTCCCCCGGAAATTTCACGACCATGAGTGACACGATATCCAGAGACAAAAACTTGAGCACGAGCCTCACACTCGCCCTTTTTTCATATCCTGAAGAGTTCTCCTCATGGTCTGTAGATCAGTCCTGCCATACCTATGACCCGAAACATAAGCCGCGTTTGTGTTTTCAGACAACTGTCCAAACAGCTCTGGCCTACACACCCTACAGGCTCAGGCCCCTGGAGCCAAACCTGAGGACTGTACTTGCCCTCTCCAAGGGAATTGTATGTGCCCATTCCAATGGCCACAACCCTACTAATAGGGTAAACCTCCAAACTGCCTGAGGCCATCCCAATAGTGGTGGCTTCCCAGGACAAACAGGGGCAATCTGAGCTCATCTGAGCACCTACCTGCACTCAGACGCATAGACTGATGTCCCCAGAGGTAAAAAGGAAAGAACAGGCCCCTAGGCACTAAACGGATCCATTGCTGTGGTATCCAGTCATCTCTCCCCAGAGGCCTGGATTTCAATACCAGCGTATGGCTGTTTCTTGACTCACCCATCAGAAAACATCTCATCTACATATGGGAAACTTGCACGTTGGAGCTGTGTCAAAGCCTCTGTTTGGAAAAACCCTTCAGGACCCCAGTGCCACCGCTACATTCCAAGGTCTCCATAGACACAAAAAGACATTAGGACCCATCCACAGGAGAGTCCATTTCAACTCAGCCTCCTGGGTTGCTCCCCCAGATCCAGCAGATCTAACCTGTCTTGTTGCTAGGACACAATTGGAATGCGAGGTGGGCTACCCAGCCATCCATCCTTAGAACCCTGCTCGGAATCGTTGCCCTGGAGCCAACCAACAGGTCTCAATTGTCCTGCAGAAGAATCTTTGCAGTTTGGAGCTTCTCACAACTAACATCGTGGGAAAACCCCCACGGCCTCGTGGCCCCCCCGCCCCTTCATGAAGGGCCATCAGGGACAGAAACACCAACCTGAGCGATCTTCTGATCCTCGCCCTGACATCATAAGCACGAGATCTCGATTCAGGTCTGTAGATTGTTCCTGCCTTGTCCTCACCCAGAAACCTAAGCCTAGCTTGTTCTCAGATTTCCTTCCTCAGACTACTGGCCCACAAGCCTCCAGTTTGAAAACCAGAACTATAATGCAGCACTCTTCCTGCCCTCAGGAAGAAAAACATTGCCCTCTGGGGCTACCCAGAAACTCCAAAAGAGGATCAACCTGCACGCCATTCGACTGTACCCCAAATATATAGGCTGACCGGGGCACTATTGCCCTTTTTGACACAGCCTGAGCCTGGATTACCTGGCCCCACACAGAAAGCTGGCCGCTCACTGAGCCCATCGGACCCGCCATGGACTTAGGGCGTCATCTCTTCCCAACCTCGGTTGTCAAGTTTCAGAACCTAGACCTTATCTCCAATCACTGCCCAGGCTTGAAAGTGATGCAGAAAACACAACTCCTTCCCCGTGGCAAGAAACCTTGTGGTTGCCATGTTTTCCAACGTTCAGTGTAGTTGAAACCAGTGTGGCCCATGAGGCCCCGCTCATGTTTGCGGGCCACATTGGTCAAAACCACACATTGTGACCCTCACCCTGATCCCAGTCCTCAATAAGGCCTCTCAGTGGCTGGATGAAGAGATAGCATATTGGGCTTGCCATGCCCCTAGGCCCCAAATTTTACCCCTAGTTCGGGTTCTCCCTTCACTTTTCCCCAGGGCTCTTCTTTGGAATTCCTCTTTTGGCGGGACACCTGAGGTAACAAACCTGAAAGGAGTCCTCCCATTCCACAGATGGACGAAAAACAATTGGGATCGGGCCAAATCCACAGAGAGGAAGATTCGTCCATGGCCCATGAGGCCTCCCCGACATTCCACGGCCATCTCTGATACAAAATCCAGAGACAAAATCCTGAGCAAGCGCCTCAGACTCGCTCTTTCTTCATATCCGGAAGAGTTCTTCTCATGGCTTATAGATCGGGCCTGCCATACCTACGTCCCCAAACCTAAGCTGAGTTTGTGTTTTCAGACTTCTGTCCTCAAAGTCCTGGGCCACACACCCTCCAGGCTGGGGCCCCTGGAGTCACACATTAGGACTGTGCCTACCCAATCCATGGGAATTCTGCCGATGCCATTGTCCAAAACAGTAAAATTTGGAGAACCCTACAAATCCCTCAGGCCATCCCAATAGTGCAGGTCGCCCGGGACAAACAAGGGCGGTCTGATACCAGCTGAGCATCTACCTCCACTCATACCATAGATGGATGTCCCCTGAGAAGAAGATTGAACCAGACAGGACCCTAGGCCATAATCGGATACATTGCTTTGGATTACAGGCATGTCTCCTCAAAAGCCTGGATTCCAATACCAGCATAGAGGTTTTCCTGAGGCACCCATCAAAACAAATCTCGTCTCCACAAGGAACCTTGTGCATCGAGCTATGTCAAAAGCTTAGGAGAATACTTCAGGGTCCCGGTGCCACCGCCCCATTTTAAGGCCCTCATGGACACAAACACACATTAGGACCCATCCTCAGGAAAGTCCATTTCAAGTCAGCCACCCCGGTTTCTCCCGCAGAGCCATCAGATCTAAACTGTCTTGTTGCTAGGAGACAATTGGAATGCGAGGCGGGCTTCCCGGGCATCCATCCTCGAACGGTGCCCTGGAGTCATTCCATATGGGATGTCCTGGAGCTGCCCAACAAGTCTCAATTGTCCCGCAGAAGGAATCCTTGAAGGGGGCATCCCACAACTCCCAACGTGGGAAAACCTCCATGGCCTCGAGATTCCGCTCCCTTCATGAAGGGGCCGTCATGCACAGAAACTCCAACCTGAGCCAACGTCTGATCCTCGCCCTGACTTCAGATGCATGAGATATAGGTTCAGATCTACAGGGGTACCTGCCGTGCCCTGGCCCTGAAACCCAAGTCTAGCTTGTGTTCTCAGACTTCCGTCCTCACACTCCAGGCCCCGAATCCCGGAAGTTTCGCAATTCCAGACCCACAATGCAGCACTCTGCCTGCCCTCTAGAAAAAAAATTTGGCCTAATGAGCTGCCCAGGCACCTTATATGAGGATAAATCTACATGGCATTCGACTGTACCCAAAGTATATAGTCTAACCTGGGCACTAATGCACTGTCTGACACAACCTGAGCTCGGACCTCCTGACCAACACCCAGACAGCTGACCGCACACTGAGCCCATCAGAACCGCCATGGCCTTAGGTCATCATCTCTTCCCAACTGCGGTTTTTCAGGCTTCAGAACCTAGACCTTATCTCCAACCACTGCCCAGGGGTGCCTGTGATGCAGAAATCAGAACTCGTCCTTACCCATGGCAAGAAACCTTGTGGTTGGCATGTTGTCCAACGTTCAGTGTAGGAGAAACCAGCATTCACCCGGAGGCCCCGCCAATTCTTGAGTGCGAAGAGGGCATAAACACGCATTGTGACCCTCAGCGTGAGTCCTGTGCTCTAGTAAGTCCTCTCAGTGGCTCGACCATTAGATGTCATAATGGGCTTGACATGTCCCTAGGCCCCAATTTTAAACCAGATTTCTGGTTGTCCGGTCGGCCCTCCCCAGGGCTCTACTCTGGAATACCTCATTTGGTGAGACACCTGAGGTTAAAAAACAAAACAAAGCAAATCAACAACAACAACAAAACGGACTTCTTCCATCCCCAGAATGACCCAAAACTCTTGGGACGGGGCAAAACCCCAGAGAGTAAGACTCGTCCATTTCCCATGAAGTCCCCCGGAAATTTCACGACCATGAGTGACACGATATCCAGAGACAAAAACTTGAGCACGAGCCTCACACTCGCCCTTTTTTCATATCCTGAAGAGTTCTCCTCATGGTCTGTAGATCAGTCCTGCCATACCTATGACCCGAAACATAAGCCGCGTTTGTGTTTTCAGACAACTGTCCAAACAGCTCTGGCCTACACACCCTACAGGCTCAGGCCCCTGGAGCCAAACCTGAGGACTGTACTTGCCCTCTCCAAGGGAATTGTATGTGCCCATTCCAATGGCCACAACCCTACTAATAGGGTAAACCTCCAAACTGCCTGAGGCCATCCCAATAGTGGTGGCTTCCCAGGACAAACAGGGGCAATCTGAGCTCATCTGAGCACCTACCTGCACTCAGACGCATAGACTGATGTCCCCAGAGGTAAAAAGGAAAGAACAGGCCCCTAGGCACTAAACGGATCCATTGCTGTGGTATCCAGTCATCTCTCCCCAGAGGCCTGGATTTCAATACCAGCGTATGGCTGTTTCTTGACTCACCCATCAGAAAACATCTCATCTACATATGGGAAACTTGCACGTTGGAGCTGTGTCAAAGCCTCTGTTTGGAAAAACCCTTCAGGACCCCAGTGCCACCGCTACATTCCAAGGTCTCCATAGACACAAAAAGACATTAGGACCCATCCACAGGAGAGTCCATTTCAACTCAGCCTCCTGGGTTGCTCCCCCAGATCCAGCAGATCTAACCTGTCTTGTTGCTAGGACACAATTGGAATGCGAGGTGGGCTACCCAGCCATCCATCCTTAGAACCCTGCTCGGAATCGTTGCCCTGGAGCCAACCAACAGGTCTCAATTGTCCTGCAGAAGAATCTTTGCAGTTTGGAGCTTCTCACAACTAACATCGTGGGAAAACCCCCACGGCCTCGTGGCCCCCCCGCCCCTTCATGAAGGGCCATCAGGGACAGAAACACCAACCTGAGCGATCTTCTGATCCTCGCCCTGACATCATAAGCACGAGATCTCGATTCAGGTCTGTAGATTGTTCCTGCCTTGTCCTCACCCAGAAACCTAAGCCTAGCTTGTTCTCAGATTTCCTTCCTCAGACTACTGGCCCACAAGCCTCCAGTTTGAAAACCAGAACTATAATGCAGCACTCTTCCTGCCCTCAGGAAGAAAAACATTGCCCTCTGGGGCTACCCAGAAACTCCAAAAGAGGATCAACCTGCACGCCATTCGACTGTACCCCAAATATATAGGCTGACCGGGGCACTATTGCCCTTTTTGACACAGCCTGAGCCTGGATTACCTGGCCCCACACAGAAAGCTGGCCGCTCACTGAGCCCATCGGACCCGCCATGGACTTAGGGCGTCATCTCTTCCCAACCTCGGTTGTCAAGTTTCAGAACCTAGACCTTATCTCCAATCACTGCCCAGGCTTGAAAGTGATGCAGAAAACACAACTCCTTCCCCGTGGCAAGAAACCTTGTGGTTGCCATGTTTTCCAACGTTCAGTGTAGTTGAAACCAGTGTGGCCCATGAGGCCCCGCTCATGTTTGCGGGCCACATTGGTCAAAACCACACATTGTGACCCTCACCCTGATCCCAGTCCTCAATAAGGCCTCTCAGTGGCTGGATGAAGAGATAGCATATTGGGCTTGCCATGCCCCTAGGCCCCAAATTTTACCCCTAGTTCGGGTTCTCCCTTCACTTTTCCCCAGGGCTCTTCTTTGGAATTCCTCTTTTGGCGGGACACCTGAGGTAACAAACCTGAAAGGAGTCCTCCCATTCCACAGATGGACGAAAAACAATTGGGATCGGGCCAAATCCACAGAGAGGAAGATTCGTCCATGGCCCATGAGGCCTCCCCGACATTCCACGGCCATCTCTGATACAAAATCCAGAGACAAAATCCTGAGCAAGCGCCTCAGACTCGCTCTTTCTTCATATCCGGAAGAGTTCTTCTCATGGCTTATAGATCGGGCCTGCCATACCTACGTCCCCAAACCTAAGCTGAGTTTGTGTTTTCAGACTTCTGTCCTCAAAGTCCTGGGCCACACACCCTCCAGGCTGGGGCCCCTGGAGTCACACATTAGGACTGTGCCTACCCAATCCATGGGAATTCTGCCGATGCCATTGTCCAAAACAGTAAAATTTGGAGAACCCTACAAATCCCTCAGGCCATCCCAATAGTGCAGGTCGCCCGGGACAAACAAGGGCGGTCTGATACCAGCTGAGCATCTACCTCCACTCATACCATAGATGGATGTCCCCTGAGAAGAAGATTGAACCAGACAGGACCCTAGGCCATAATCGGATACATTGCTTTGGATTACAGGCATGTCTCCTCAAAAGCCTGGATTCCAATACCAGCATAGAGGTTTTCCTGAGGCACCCATCAAAACAAATCTCGTCTCCACAAGGAACCTTGTGCATCGAGCTATGTCAAAAGCTTAGGAGAATACTTCAGGGTCCCGGTGCCACCGCCCCATTTTAAGGCCCTCATGGACACAAACACACATTAGGACCCATCCTCAGGAAAGTCCATTTCAAGTCAGCCACCCCGGTTTCTCCCGCAGAGCCATCAGATCTAAACTGTCTTGTTGCTAGGAGACAATTGGAATGCGAGGCGGGCTTCCCGGGCATCCATCCTCGAACGGTGCCCTGGAGTCATTCCATATGGGATGTCCTGGAGCTGCCCAACAAGTCTCAATTGTCCCGCAGAAGGAATCCTTGAAGGGGGCATCCCACAACTCCCAACGTGGGAAAACCTCCATGGCCTCGAGATTCCGCTCCCTTCATGAAGGGGCCGTCATGCACAGAAACTCCAACCTGAGCCAACGTCTGATCCTCGCCCTGACTTCAGATGCATGAGATATAGGTTCAGATCTACAGGGGTACCTGCCGTGCCCTGGCCCTGAAACCCAAGTCTAGCTTGTGTTCTCAGACTTCCGTCCTCACACTCCAGGCCCCGAATCCCGGAAGTTTCGCAATTCCAGACCCACAATGCAGCACTCTGCCTGCCCTCTAGAAAAAAAATTTGGCCTAATGAGCTGCCCAGGCACCTTATATGAGGATAAATCTACATGGCATTCGACTGTACCCAAAGTATATAGTCTAACCTGGGCACTAATGCACTGTCTGACACAACCTGAGCTCGGACCTCCTGACCAACACCCAGACAGCTGACCGCACACTGAGCCCATCAGAACCGCCATGGCCTTAGGTCATCATCTCTTCCCAACTGCGGTTTTTCAGGCTTCAGAACCTAGACCTTATCTCCAACCACTGCCCAGGGGTGCCTGTGATGCAGAAATCAGAACTCGTCCTTACCCATGGCAAGAAACCTTGTGGTTGGCATGTTGTCCAACGTTCAGTGTAGGAGAAACCAGCATTCACCCGGAGGCCCCGCCAATTCTTGAGTGCGAAGAGGGCATAAACACGCATTGTGACCCTCAGCGTGAGTCCTGTGCTCTAGTAAGTCCTCTCAGTGGCTCGACCATTAGATGTCATAATGGGCTTGACATGTCCCTAGGCCCCAATTTTAAACCAGATTTCTGGTTGTCCGGTCGGCCCTCCCCAGGGCTCTACTCTGGAATACCTCATTTGGTGAGACACCTGAGGTTAAAAAACAAAACAAAGCAAATCAACAACAACAACAAAACGGACTTCTTCCATCCCCAGAATGACCCAAAACTCTTGGGACGGGGCAAAACCCCAGAGAGTAAGACTCGTCCATTTCCCATGAAGTCCCCCGGAAATTTCACGACCATGAGTGACACGATATCCAGAGACAAAAACTTGAGCACGAGCCTCACACTCGCCCTTTTTTCATATCCTGAAGAGTTCTCCTCATGGTCTGTAGATCAGTCCTGCCATACCTATGACCCGAAACATAAGCCGCGTTTGTGTTTTCAGACAACTGTCCAAACAGCTCTGGCCTACACACCCTACAGGCTCAGGCCCCTGGAGCCAAACCTGAGGACTGTACTTGCCCTCTCCAAGGGAATTGTATGTGCCCATTCCAATGGCCACAACCCTACTAATAGGGTAAACCTCCAAACTGCCTGAGGCCATCCCAATAGTGGTGGCTTCCCAGGACAAACAGGGGCAATCTGAGCTCATCTGAGCACCTACCTGCACTCAGACGCATAGACTGATGTCCCCAGAGGTAAAAAGGAAAGAACAGGCCCCTAGGCACTAAACGGATCCATTGCTGTGGTATCCAGTCATCTCTCCCCAGAGGCCTGGATTTCAATACCAGCGTATGGCTGTTTCTTGACTCACCCATCAGAAAACATCTCATCTACATATGGGAAACTTGCACGTTGGAGCTGTGTCAAAGCCTCTGTTTGGAAAAACCCTTCAGGACCCCAGTGCCACCGCTACATTCCAAGGTCTCCATAGACACAAAAAGACATTAGGACCCATCCACAGGAGAGTCCATTTCAACTCAGCCTCCTGGGTTGCTCCCCCAGATCCAGCAGATCTAACCTGTCTTGTTGCTAGGACACAATTGGAATGCGAGGTGGGCTACCCAGCCATCCATCCTTAGAACCCTGCTCGGAATCGTTGCCCTGGAGCCAACCAACAGGTCTCAATTGTCCTGCAGAAGAATCTTTGCAGTTTGGAGCTTCTCACAACTAACATCGTGGGAAAACCCCCACGGCCTCGTGGCCCCCCCGCCCCTTCATGAAGGGCCATCAGGGACAGAAACACCAACCTGAGCGATCTTCTGATCCTCGCCCTGACATCATAAGCACGAGATCTCGATTCAGGTCTGTAGATTGTTCCTGCCTTGTCCTCACCCAGAAACCTAAGCCTAGCTTGTTCTCAGATTTCCTTCCTCAGACTACTGGCCCACAAGCCTCCAGTTTGAAAACCAGAACTATAATGCAGCACTCTTCCTGCCCTCAGGAAGAAAAACATTGCCCTCTGGGGCTACCCAGAAACTCCAAAAGAGGATCAACCTGCACGCCATTCGACTGTACCCCAAATATATAGGCTGACCGGGGCACTATTGCCCTTTTTGACACAGCCTGAGCCTGGATTACCTGGCCCCACACAGAAAGCTGGCCGCTCACTGAGCCCATCGGACCCGCCATGGACTTAGGGCGTCATCTCTTCCCAACCTCGGTTGTCAAGTTTCAGAACCTAGACCTTATCTCCAATCACTGCCCAGGCTTGAAAGTGATGCAGAAAACACAACTCCTTCCCCGTGGCAAGAAACCTTGTGGTTGCCATGTTTTCCAACGTTCAGTGTAGTTGAAACCAGTGTGGCCCATGAGGCCCCGCTCATGTTTGCGGGCCACATTGGTCAAAACCACACATTGTGACCCTCACCCTGATCCCAGTCCTCAATAAGGCCTCTCAGTGGCTGGATGAAGAGATAGCATATTGGGCTTGCCATGCCCCTAGGCCCCAAATTTTACCCCTAGTTCGGGTTCTCCCTTCACTTTTCCCCAGGGCTCTTCTTTGGAATTCCTCTTTTGGCGGGACACCTGAGGTAACAAACCTGAAAGGAGTCCTCCCATTCCACAGATGGACGAAAAACAATTGGGATCGGGCCAAATCCACAGAGAGGAAGATTCGTCCATGGCCCATGAGGCCTCCCCGACATTCCACGGCCATCTCTGATACAAAATCCAGAGACAAAATCCTGAGCAAGCGCCTCAGACTCGCTCTTTCTTCATATCCGGAAGAGTTCTTCTCATGGCTTATAGATCGGGCCTGCCATACCTACGTCCCCAAACCTAAGCTGAGTTTGTGTTTTCAGACTTCTGTCCTCAAAGTCCTGGGCCACACACCCTCCAGGCTGGGGCCCCTGGAGTCACACATTAGGACTGTGCCTACCCAATCCATGGGAATTCTGCCGATGCCATTGTCCAAAACAGTAAAATTTGGAGAACCCTACAAATCCCTCAGGCCATCCCAATAGTGCAGGTCGCCCGGGACAAACAAGGGCGGTCTGATACCAGCTGAGCATCTACCTCCACTCATACCATAGATGGATGTCCCCTGAGAAGAAGATTGAACCAGACAGGACCCTAGGCCATAATCGGATACATTGCTTTGGATTACAGGCATGTCTCCTCAAAAGCCTGGATTCCAATACCAGCATAGAGGTTTTCCTGAGGCACCCATCAAAACAAATCTCGTCTCCACAAGGAACCTTGTGCATCGAGCTATGTCAAAAGCTTAGGAGAATACTTCAGGGTCCCGGTGCCACCGCCCCATTTTAAGGCCCTCATGGACACAAACACACATTAGGACCCATCCTCAGGAAAGTCCATTTCAAGTCAGCCACCCCGGTTTCTCCCGCAGAGCCATCAGATCTAAACTGTCTTGTTGCTAGGAGACAATTGGAATGCGAGGCGGGCTTCCCGGGCATCCATCCTCGAACGGTGCCCTGGAGTCATTCCATATGGGATGTCCTGGAGCTGCCCAACAAGTCTCAATTGTCCCGCAGAAGGAATCCTTGAAGGGGGCATCCCACAACTCCCAACGTGGGAAAACCTCCATGGCCTCGAGATTCCGCTCCCTTCATGAAGGGGCCGTCATGCACAGAAACTCCAACCTGAGCCAACGTCTGATCCTCGCCCTGACTTCAGATGCATGAGATATAGGTTCAGATCTACAGGGGTACCTGCCGTGCCCTGGCCCTGAAACCCAAGTCTAGCTTGTGTTCTCAGACTTCCGTCCTCACACTCCAGGCCCCGAATCCCGGAAGTTTCGCAATTCCAGACCCACAATGCAGCACTCTGCCTGCCCTCTAGAAAAAAAATTTGGCCTAATGAGCTGCCCAGGCACCTTATATGAGGATAAATCTACATGGCATTCGACTGTACCCAAAGTATATAGTCTAACCTGGGCACTAATGCACTGTCTGACACAACCTGAGCTCGGACCTCCTGACCAACACCCAGACAGCTGACCGCACACTGAGCCCATCAGAACCGCCATGGCCTTAGGTCATCATCTCTTCCCAACTGCGGTTTTTCAGGCTTCAGAACCTAGACCTTATCTCCAACCACTGCCCAGGGGTGCCTGTGATGCAGAAATCAGAACTCGTCCTTACCCATGGCAAGAAACCTTGTGGTTGGCATGTTGTCCAACGTTCAGTGTAGGAGAAACCAGCATTCACCCGGAGGCCCCGCCAATTCTTGAGTGCGAAGAGGGCATAAACACGCATTGTGACCCTCAGCGTGAGTCCTGTGCTCTAGTAAGTCCTCTCAGTGGCTCGACCATTAGATGTCATAATGGGCTTGACATGTCCCTAGGCCCCAATTTTAAACCAGATTTCTGGTTGTCCGGTCGGCCCTCCCCAGGGCTCTACTCTGGAATACCTCATTTGGTGAGACACCTGAGGTTAAAAAACAAAACAAAGCAAATCAACAACAACAACAAAACGGACTTCTTCCATCCCCAGAATGACCCAAAACTCTTGGGACGGGGCAAAACCCCAGAGAGTAAGACTCGTCCATTTCCCATGAAGTCCCCCGGAAATTTCACGACCATGAGTGACACGATATCCAGAGACAAAAACTTGAGCACGAGCCTCACACTCGCCCTTTTTTCATATCCTGAAGAGTTCTCCTCATGGTCTGTAGATCAGTCCTGCCATACCTATGACCCGAAACATAAGCCGCGTTTGTGTTTTCAGACAACTGTCCAAACAGCTCTGGCCTACACACCCTACAGGCTCAGGCCCCTGGAGCCAAACCTGAGGACTGTACTTGCCCTCTCCAAGGGAATTGTATGTGCCCATTCCAATGGCCACAACCCTACTAATAGGGTAAACCTCCAAACTGCCTGAGGCCATCCCAATAGTGGTGGCTTCCCAGGACAAACAGGGGCAATCTGAGCTCATCTGAGCACCTACCTGCACTCAGACGCATAGACTGATGTCCCCAGAGGTAAAAAGGAAAGAACAGGCCCCTAGGCACTAAACGGATCCATTGCTGTGGTATCCAGTCATCTCTCCCCAGAGGCCTGGATTTCAATACCAGCGTATGGCTGTTTCTTGACTCACCCATCAGAAAACATCTCATCTACATATGGGAAACTTGCACGTTGGAGCTGTGTCAAAGCCTCTGTTTGGAAAAACCCTTCAGGACCCCAGTGCCACCGCTACATTCCAAGGTCTCCATAGACACAAAAAGACATTAGGACCCATCCACAGGAGAGTCCATTTCAACTCAGCCTCCTGGGTTGCTCCCCCAGATCCAGCAGATCTAACCTGTCTTGTTGCTAGGACACAATTGGAATGCGAGGTGGGCTACCCAGCCATCCATCCTTAGAACCCTGCTCGGAATCGTTGCCCTGGAGCCAACCAACAGGTCTCAATTGTCCTGCAGAAGAATCTTTGCAGTTTGGAGCTTCTCACAACTAACATCGTGGGAAAACCCCCACGGCCTCGTGGCCCCCCCGCCCCTTCATGAAGGGCCATCAGGGACAGAAACACCAACCTGAGCGATCTTCTGATCCTCGCCCTGACATCATAAGCACGAGATCTCGATTCAGGTCTGTAGATTGTTCCTGCCTTGTCCTCACCCAGAAACCTAAGCCTAGCTTGTTCTCAGATTTCCTTCCTCAGACTACTGGCCCACAAGCCTCCAGTTTGAAAACCAGAACTATAATGCAGCACTCTTCCTGCCCTCAGGAAGAAAAACATTGCCCTCTGGGGCTACCCAGAAACTCCAAAAGAGGATCAACCTGCACGCCATTCGACTGTACCCCAAATATATAGGCTGACCGGGGCACTATTGCCCTTTTTGACACAGCCTGAGCCTGGATTACCTGGCCCCACACAGAAAGCTGGCCGCTCACTGAGCCCATCGGACCCGCCATGGACTTAGGGCGTCATCTCTTCCCAACCTCGGTTGTCAAGTTTCAGAACCTAGACCTTATCTCCAATCACTGCCCAGGCTTGAAAGTGATGCAGAAAACACAACTCCTTCCCCGTGGCAAGAAACCTTGTGGTTGCCATGTTTTCCAACGTTCAGTGTAGTTGAAACCAGTGTGGCCCATGAGGCCCCGCTCATGTATGCAGGCCACTTTGGTCAAAACCACACATTGTGACTCTCACCCTGATCCCAGTCCTCAATAAGGCCTCTCAGTGGCTGGATGAAGAGATAGCATATTGGGCTTGCCATGCCCCTAGGCCCCAAATTTTACCCCTAGTTCGGGTTCTCCCTTCACTTTTCCCCAGGGCTCTTCTTTGGAATTCCTCTTTTGGCGGGACACCTGAGGTAACAAACCTGAAAGGAGTCCTCCCTTTCCACAGATTGACGAAAAACAATTGGGATCGGGCCAAATCCACAGAGAGGAAGATTTGTCCATGGCCCATGAGGCCTCCCCGACATTCCACGGCCATCTCTGATACAAAATCCAGAGACAAAAGCCTGAGTAAGCGCCTCTGACTCGCTCTTTCTTCATATCCGGAAGAGTTCTTCTCATGGTTTATTGATCGGGCCTGCCATACCTACGTCCCCAAACCTAAGCTGAGTTTGTGTTTTCAGACTTCTGTCCTCAAAGTCCTGGGCCACACACCCTCCAGGCTGGGGCCCCTGGAGTCACACATTAGGATTGTGCCTACCCAATCCATGGGAATTCTGCCGATGCCATTGTCCAAAACAGTAAAATTTGGAGAACCCTACAAATCCCTCAGGCCATCCCAATAGTGCAGGTCGCCCGGGACAAACAAGGGCGGTCTGATACCAGCTGAGCATCTACCTCCACTCATACCATAGATGGATGTCCCCTGAGAAGAAGATTGAACCAGACAGGACCCTAGGCCATAATCGGATACATTGCTTTGGATTACAGGCATGTCTCCTCAAAAGCCTGGATTCCAATACCAGCATAGAGGTTTTCCTGAGGCACCCATCAAAACAAATCTCGTCTCCACAAGGAACCTTGTGCATCGAGCTATGTCAAAAGCTTAGGAGAATACTTCAGGGTCCCGGTGCCACCGCCCCATTTTAAGGCCCTCATGGACACAAACACACATTAGGACCCATCCTCAGGAAAGTCCATTTCAAGTCAGCCACCCCGGTTTCTCCCGCAGAGCCATCAGATCTAAACTGTCTTGTTGCTAGGAGACAATTGGAATGCGAGGCGGGCTTCCCAGGCATCCATCCTCGAACGGTGCCCTGGAGTCATTCCATATGGGATGTCCTGGAGCTGCCCAACAAGTCTCAATTGTCCCGCAGAAGGAATCCTTGAAGGGGGCATCCCACAACTCCCAACGTGGGAAAACCTCCATGGCCTCGAGATTCCGCTCCCTTCATGAAGGGGCCGTCATGCACAGAAACTCCAACCTGAGCCAACGTCTGATCCTCGCCCTGACTTCAGATGCATGAGATATAGGTTCAGATCTACAGGGGTACCTGCCGTGCCCTGGCCCTGAAACCCAAGTCTAGCTTGTGTTCTCAGACTTCCGTCCTCACACTCCAGGCCCCGAATCCCGGAAGTTTCGCAATTCCAGACCCACAATGCAGCACTCTGCCTGCCCTCTAGAAAAAAAATTTGGCCTAATGAGCTGCCCAGGCACCTTATATGAGGATAAATCTACATGGCATTCGACTGTACCCAAAGTATATAGTCTAACCTGGGCACTAATGCACTGTCTGACACAACCTGAGCTCGGACCTCCTGACCAACACCCAGACAGCTGACCGCACACTGAGCCCATCAGAACCGCCATGGCCTTAGGTCATCATCTCTTCCCAACTGCGGTTTTTCAGGCTTCAGAACCTAGACCTTATCTCCAACCACTGCCCAGGGGTGCCTGTGATGCAGAAATCAGAACTCGTCCTTACCCATGGCAAGAAACCTTGTGGTTGGCATGTTGTCCAACGTTCAGTGTAGGAGAAACCAGCATTCACCCGGAGGCCCCGCCAATTCTTGAGTGCGAAGAGGGCATAAACACGCATTGTGACCCTCAGCGTGAGTCCTGTGCTCTAGTAAGTCCTCTCAGTGGCTCGACCATTAGATGTCATAATGGGCTTGACATGTCCCTAGGCCCCAATTTTAAACCAGATTTCTGGTTGTCCGGTCGGCCCTCCCCAGGGCTCTACTCTGGAATACCTCATTTGGTGAGACACCTGAGGTTAAAAAACAAAACAAAGCAAATCAACAACAACAACAAAACGGACTTCTTCCATCCCCAGAATGACCCAAAACTCTTGGGACGGGGCAAAACCCCAGAGAGTAAGACTCGTCCATTTCCCATGAAGTCCCCCGGAAATTTCACGACCATGAGTGACACGATATCCAGAGACAAAAACTTGAGCACGAACCTCACACTCGCCCTTTTTTCATATCCTGAAGAGTTCTCCTCATGGTCTGTAGATCAGTCCTGCCATACCTATGACCCGAAACATAAGCCGCGTTTGTGTTTTCAGACAACTGTCCAAACAGCTCTGGCCTACACACCCTACAGGCTCAGGCCCCTGGAGCCAAACCTGAGGACTGTACTTGCCCTCTCCAAGGGAATTGTATGTGCCCATTCCAATGGCCACAACCCTACTAATAGGATAAACCTCCAAACTGCCTGAGGCCATCCCAATAGTGGTGGCTTCCCAGGACAAACAGGGGCAATCTGAGCTCATCTGAGCACCTACCTGCACTCAGACGCATAGACTGATGTCCCCAGAGGTAAAAAGGAAAGAACAGGCCCCTAGGCACTAAACGGATCCATTGCTGTGGTATCCAGTCATCTCTCCCCAGAGGCCTGGATTTCAATACCAGCGTATGGCTGTTTCTTGACTCACCCATCAGAAAACATCTCATCTACATATGGGAAACTTGCACGTTGGAGCTGTGTCAAAGCCTCTGTTTGGAAAAACCCTTCAGGACCCCAGTGCCACCGCTACATTCCAAGGTCTCCATAGACACAAAAAGACATTAGGACCCATCCACAGGAGAGTCCATTTCAACTCAGCCTCCTGGGTTGCTCCCCCAGATCCAGCAGATCTAACCTGTCTTGTTGCTAGGACACAATTGGAATGCGAGGTGGGCTACCCAGCCATCCATCCTTAGAACCCTGCTCGGAATCGTTGCCCTGGAGCCAACCAACAGGTCTCAATTGTCCTGCAGAAGAATCTTTGCAGTTTGGAGCTTCTCACAACTAACATCGTGGGAAAACCCCCACGGCCTCGTGGCCCCCCCGCCCCTTCATGAAGGGCCATCAGGGACAGAAACACCAACCTGAGCGATCTTCTGATCCTCGCCCTGACATCATAAGCACGAGATCTCGATTCAGGTCTGTAGATTGTTCCTGCCTTGTCCTCACCCAGAAACCTAAGCCTAGCTTGTTCTCAGATTTCCTTCCTCAGACTACTGGCCCACAAGCCTCCAGTTTGAAAACCAGAACTATAATGCAGCACTCTTCCTGCCCTCAGGAAGAAAAACATTGCCCTCTGGGGCTACCTAGAAACTCCAAAAGAGGATCAACCTGCACGCCATTCGACTGTACCCCAAATATATAGGCTGACCGGGGCACTATTGCCCTTTTTGACACAGCCTGAGCCTGGATTACCTGGCCCCACACAGAAAGCTGGCCGCTCACTGAGCACATCGGACCCGCCATGGACTTAGGTCGTCATCTCTTCCCAACCTCGGTTGTCAAGTTTCAGAACCTAGACCTTATCTCCAATCACTGCCCAGGCTTGAAAGTGATGCAGAAAACACAACTCCTTCCCCGTGGCAAGAAACCTTGTGGTTGCCATGTTTTCCAACGTTCAGTGTAGTTGAAACCAGTGTGGCCCATGAGGCCCCGCTCATGTATGCAGGCCACATTGGTCAAAACCACACATTGTGACTCTCACCCTGATCCCAGTCCTCAATAAGGCCTCTCAGTGGCTGGATGAAGAGATAGCATATTGGGCTTGCCATGCCCCTAGGCCCCAAATTTTACCCCTAGTTCGGGTTCTCCCTTCACTTTTCCCCAGGGCTCTTCTTTGGAATTCCTCTTTTGGCGGGACACCTGAGGTAACAAACCTGAAAGGAGTCCTCCCTTTCCACAGATTGACGAAAAACAATTGGGATCGGGCCAAATCCACAGAGAGGAAGATTTGTCCATGGCCCATGAGGCCTCCCCGACATTCCACGGCCATCTCTGATACAAAATCCAGAGACAAAAGCCTGAGTAAGCGCCTCTGACTCGCTCTTTCTTCATATCCGGAAGAGTTCTTCTCATGGTTTATTGATCGGGCCTGCCATACCTACGTCCCCAAACCTAAGCTGAGTTTGTGTTTTCAGACTTCTGTCCTCAAAGTCCTGGGCCACACACCCTCCAGGCTGGGGCCCCTGGAGTCACACATTAGGACTGTGCCTACCCAATCAATGGGAATTCTGCCGATGCCATTGTCCAAAACAGTAAAATTTGGAGAACCCTACAAATCCCTCAGGCCATCCCAATAGTGCAGGTCGCCCGGGACAAACAAGGGCGGTCTGATACCAGCTGAGCATCTACCTCCACTCATACCATAGATGGATGTCCCCTGAGAAGAAGATTGAACCAGACAGGACCCTAGGCCATAATCGGATACATTGCTTTGGATTACAGGCATGTCTCCTCAAAAGCCTGGATTCCAATACCAGCATAGAGGTTTTCCTGAGGCACCCATCAAAACAAATCTCGTCTCCACAAGGAACCTTGTGCATCGAGCTATGTCAAAAGCTTAGGAGAATACTTCAGGGTCCCGGTGCCACCGCCCCATTTTAAGGCCCTCATGGACACTAACACACATTAGGACCCATCCTCAGGAAAGTCCATTTCAAGTCAGCCACCCCGGTTTCTCCCGCAGAGCCATCAGATCTAAACTGTCTTGTTGCTAGGAGACAATTGGAATGCGAGGCGGGCTTCCCAGGCATCCATCCTCGAACGGTGCCCTGGAGTCATTCCATATGGGATGTCCTGGAGCTGCCCAACAAGTCTCAATTGTCCCGCAGAAGGAATCCTTGAAGGGGGCATCCCACAACTCCCAACGTGGGAAAACCTCCATGGCCTCGAGATTCCGCTCCCTTCATGAAGGGGCCGTCATGCACAGAAACTCCAACCTGAGCCAACGTCTGATCCTCGCCCTGACTTCAGATGCATGAGATATAGGTTCAGATCTACAGGGGTACCTGCCGTGCCCTGGCCCTGAAACCCAAGTCTAGCTTGTGTTCTCAGACTTCCGTCCTCACACTCCAGGCCCCGAATCCCGGAAGTTTCGCAATTCCAGACCCACAATGCAGCACTCTGCCTGCCCTCTAGAAAAAAAATTTGGCCTAATGAGCTGCCCAGGCACCTTATATGAGGATAAATCTACATGGCATTCGACTGTACCCAAAGTATATAGTCTAACCTGGGCACTAATGCACTGTCTGACACAACCTGAGCTCGGACCTCCTGACCAACACCCAGACAGCTGACCGCACACTGAGCCCATCAGAACCGCCATGGCCTTAGGTCATCATCTCTTCCCAACTGCGGTTTTTCAGGCTTCAGAACCTAGACCTTATCTCCAACCACTGCCCAGGGGTGCCTGTGATGCAGAAATCAGAACTCGTCCTTACCCATGGCAAGAAACCTTGTGGTTGGCATGTTGTCCAACGTTCAGTGTAGGAGAAACCAGCATTCACCCGGAGGCCCCGCCAATTCTTGAGTGCGAAGAGGGCATAAACACGCATTGTGACCCTCAGCGTGAGTCCTGTGCTCTAGTAAGTCCTCTCAGTGGCTCGACCATTAGATGTCATAATGGGCTTGACATGTCCCTAGGCCCCAATTTTAAACCAGATTTCTGGTTGTCCGGTCGGCCCTCCCCAGGGCTCTACTCTGGAATACCTCATTTGGTGAGACACCTGAGGTTAAAAAACAAAACAAAGCAAATCAACAACAACAACAAAACGGACTTCTTCCATCCCCAGAATGACCCAAAACTCTTGGGACGGGGCAAAACCCCAGAGAGTAAGACTCGTCCATTTCCCATGAAGTCCCCCGGAAATTTCACGACCATGAGTGACACGATATCCAGAGACAAAAACTTGAGCACGAACCTCACACTCGCCCTTTTTTCATATCCTGAAGAGTTCTCCTCATGGTCTGTAGATCAGTCCTGCCATACCTATGACCCGAAACATAAGCCGCGTTTGTGTTTTCAGACAACTGTCCAAACAGCTCTGGCCTACACACCCTACAGGCTCAGGCCCCTGGAGCCAAACCTGAGGACTGTACTTGCCCTCTCCAAGGGAATTGTATGTGCCCATTCCAATGGCCACAACCCTACTAATAGGATAAACCTCCAAACTGCCTGAGGCCATCCCAATAGTGGTGGCTTCCCAGGACAAACAGGGGCAATCTGAGCTCATCTGAGCACCTACCTGCACTCAGACGCATAGACTGATGTCCCCAGAGGTAAAAAGGAAAGAACAGGCCCCTAGGCACTAAACGGATCCATTGCTGTGGTATCCAGTCATCTCTCCCCAGAGGCCTGGATTTCAATACCAGCGTATGGCTGTTTCTTGACTCACCCATCAGAAAACATCTCATCTACATATGGGAAACTTGCACGTTGGAGCTGTGTCAAAGCCTCTGTTTGGAAAAACCCTTCAGGACCCCAGTGCCACCGCTACATTCCAAGGTCTCCATAGACACAAAAAGACATTAGGACCCATCCACAGGAGAGTCCATTTCAACTCAGCCTCCTGGGTTGCTCCCCCAGATCCAGCAGATCTAACCTGTCTTGTTGCTAGGACACAATTGGAATGCGAGGTGGGCTACCCAGCCATCCATCCTTAGAACCCTGCTCGGAATCGTTGCCCTGGAGCCAACCAACAGGTCTCAATTGTCCTGCAGAAGAATCTTTGCAGTTTGGAGCTTCTCACAACTAACATCGTGGGAAAACCCCCACGGCCTCGTGGCCCCCCCGCCCCTTCATGAAGGGCCATCAGGGACAGAAACACCAACCTGAGCGATCTTCTGATCCTCGCCCTGACATCATAAGCACGAGATCTCGATTCAGGTCTGTAGATTGTTCCTGCCTTGTCCTCACCCAGAAACCTAAGCCTAGCTTGTTCTCAGATTTCCTTCCTCAGACTACTGGCCCACAAGCCTCCAGTTTGAAAACCAGAACTATAATGCAGCACTCTTCCTGCCCTCAGGAAGAAAAACATTGCCCTCTGGGGCTACCTAGAAACTCCAAAAGAGGATCAACCTGCACGCCATTCGACTGTACCCCAAATATATAGGCTGACCGGGGCACTATTGCCCTTTTTGACACAGCCTGAGCCTGGATTACCTGGCCCCACACAGAAAGCTGGCCGCTCACTGAGCCCATCGGACCCGCCATGGACTTAGGTCGTCATCTCTTCCCAACCTCGGTTGTCAAGTTTCAGAACCTAGACCTTATCTCCAATCACTGCCCAGGCTTGAAAGTGATGCAGAAAACACAACTCCTTCCCCGTGGCAAGAAACCTTGTGGTTGCCATGTTTTCCAACGTTCAGTGTAGTTGAAACCAGTGTGGCCCATGAGGCCCCGCTCATGTATGCAGGCCACATTGGTCAAAACCACACATTGTGACTCTCACCCTGATCCCAGTCCTCAATAAGGCCTCTCAGTGGCTGGATGAAGAGATAGCATATTGGGCTTGCCATGCCCCTAGGCCCCAAATTTTACCCCTAGTTCGGGTTCTCCCTTCACTTTTCCCCAGGGCTCTTCTTTGGAATTCCTCTTTTGGCGGGACACCTGAGGTAACAAACCTGAAAGGAGTCCTCCCTTTCCACAGATTGACGAAAAACAATTGGGATCGGGCCAAATCCACAGAGAGGAAGATTTGTCCATGGCCCATGAGGCCTCCCCGACATTCCACGGCCATCTCTGATACAAAATCCAGAGACAAAAGCCTGAGTAAGCGCCTCTGACTCGCTCTTTCTTCATATCCGGAAGAGTTCTTCTCATGGTTTATTGATCGGGCCTGCCATACCTACGTCCCCAAACCTAAGCTGAGTTTGTGTTTTCAGACTTCTGTCCTCAAAGTCCTGGGCCACACACCCTCCAGGCTGGGGCCCCTGGAGTCACACATTAGGACTGTGCCTACCCAATCCATGGGAATTCTGCCGATGCCATTGTCCAAAACAGTAAAATTTGGAGAACCCTACAAATCCCTCAGGCCATCCCAATAGTGCAGGTCGCCCGGGACAAACAAGGGCGGTCTGATACCAGCTGAGCATCTACCTCCACTCATACCATAGATGGATGTCCCCTGAGAAGAAGATTGAACCAGACAGGACCCTAGGCCATAATCGGATACATTGCTTTGGATTACAGGCATGTCTCCTCAAAAGCCTGGATTCCAATACCAGCATAGAGGTTTTCCTGAGGCACCCATCAAAACAAATCTCGTCTCCACAAGGAACCTTGTGCATCGAGCTATGTCAAAAGCTTAGGAGAATACTTCAGGGTCCCGGTGCCACCGCCCCATTTTAAGGCCCTCATGGACACTAACACACATTAGGACCCATCCTCAGGAAAGTCCATTTCAAGTCAGCCACCCCGGTTTCTCCCGCAGAGCCATCAGATCTAAACTGTCTTGTTGCTAGGAGACAATTGGAATGCGAGGCGGGCTTCCCAGGCATCCATCCTCGAACGGTGCCCTGGAGTCATTCCATATGGGATGTCCTGGAGCTGCCCAACAAGTCTCAATTGTCCCGCAGAAGGAATCCTTGAAGGGGGCATCCCACAACTCCCAACGTGGGAAAACCTCCATGGCCTCGAGATTCCGCTCCCTTCATGAAGGGGCCGTCATGCACAGAAACTCCAACCTGAGCCAACGTCTGATCCTCGCCCTGACTTCAGATGCATGAGATATAGGTTCAGATCTACAGGGGTACCTGCCGTGCCCTGGCCCTGAAACCCAAGTCTAGCTTGTGTTCTCAGACTTCCGTCCTCACACTCCAGGCCCCGAATCCCGGAAGTTTCGCAATTCCAGACCCACAATGCAGCACTCTGCCTGCCCTCTAGAAAAAAAATTTGGCCTAATGAGCTGCCCAGGCACCTTATATGAGGATAAATCTACATGGCATTCGACTGTACCCAAAGTATATAGTCTAACCTGGGCACTAATGCACTGTCTGACACAACCTGAGCTCGGACCTCCTGACCAACACCCAGACAGCTGACCGCACACTGAGCCCATCAGAACCGCCATGGCCTTAGGTCATCATCTCTTCCCAACTGCGGTTTTTCAGGCTTCAGAACCTAGACCTTATCTCCAACCACTGCCCAGGGGTGCCTGTGATGCAGAAATCAGAACTCGTCCTTACCCATGGCAAGAAACCTTGTGGTTGGCATGTTGTCCAACGTTCAGTGTAGGAGAAACCAGCATTCACCCGGAGGCCCCGCCAATTCTTGAGTGCGAAGAGGGCATAAACACGCATTGTGACCCTCAGCGTGAGTCCTGTGCTCTAGTAAGTCCTCTCAGTGGCTCGACCATTAGATGTCATAATGGGCTTGACATGTCCCTAGGCCCCAATTTTAAACCAGATTTCTGGTTGTCCGGTCGGCCCTCCCCAGGGCTCTACTCTGGAATTCCTCATGTGGTGGGACAACGGAGGTTAAAAAATGAAACAAAACAAAGCAACAACAACAAAAAAAACGACTTCTTCCATCCCACAGAATGACCCAACCTCTTTGGAAGGGGCCAAATCCCCAGAGAGTAAGACTCGTCCATTTCCCATGAAGTCACCCGGAAATTTCACGACCATGAGTGACATGATATGCAGAGACAAAACATGAGCAATAGCCTCACACTCGCCCTTTTTTCATATCCTGAAGAGTTCTCCTCATGGTCTGTAGATCAGTCCTGCCCTACCTATGACCCGAAACATAAGCCGCGTTTGTGTTTTCAGACAACTGTCCAAACAGCCCTGGCCTACACACCCTATAGGCTCAGGCCCCTGAAGCCAAACCTGAGGACTGTTCTTGCCCTCACAAGGGAATTGTGTGAGCCCATTCCAATGGCGACAACGCAACTAAAAGTATAAACCTTTAAATTCCCTCAGGCCATCCCATAGTGTTGGCTTCCAAGGACAAACACGGGCAATCGGAGTTCATCTGAGCACCTACCTGTACTCTGACCCATAGATAGATGTCGCCCAAGGTAAAAAGAAACCAACAGGCCCCTAGGCACTAATCGGATCCATTGCTTTGGTTTCCAGGCATCTCTCCTCAGAGGCCTGCATTTCAATACCAGAATATGGCTGTTTCTTGACTCACCCATCAGAACAAATCTCCTCTACACATGGGAAACTTGCATGGTGGACCTGTGTCAAACCTCTGTTTAGGAGAAGGCTTCAGGGCCCTAGTGCCACCGCTTAATGCCACAGTCTCCATAGACACAAAAACATATTAGGACCCATCCACAGGAGAGTCCATTTAAACTCAGCCTCCTCGGTTTCTCCCCGAGATCCAACAGATCTAGCCTGTCTTGTAGCTAGGAGAATATTGGAATGCGAGGTGGGTTACCCAGCCATCCATCATTAGAACCCTGCTCAGAATCGTTGGCCTGGAGCCAACCAACTGGTCTCAATTGTCCCACAGTAGAATCTTTGCAGTTTGGAGCTTCTCACAACTCCCATGGTGGGAAAACCCCCACGGCCTCGTGATTCCCCCCCTTTATGAAGGGGCCATCAGGGACAGAAAGTCAAACCTGAGGCATCGTCTGATGCTCAACCTGACTTCAGGTGCAAGAGATCTCGATTCAGGTCTGTAGATTGTGCCTGCCATGTCCTCACACATAAAACCTAAGCCTAGCTTGTGTTCTCGGAGTTCCATCCTCAGACTACCGGCCCATATGACCTCCAGTTTGGCAATCCAGAAGTACAATGCGGCACTCTGCCTGCTCCCTGGAAGAAGAACATTGCCCTCTGGGGCTACCCAGAAACCCCAAATGAGGATCAACCTGCACGCCATTTGGCTGTACACCAAATATATAGGCTGAAGTGGGCACAATTGCCCATTCTGACACAGCCTGAGCCTGGAACTCCTGGCCCCACCCAGACAGCTGGCCACACACTGAGCACATCGGACCCGCCATGGCCATAGGTCGTCATCTCTACCCAACCTCGGTTTTCAGGCTTCAGAACCTTGACCTTATCTCCAATCACTGCCCAGGTTTGAAAATGTTGCAGAAATCCGAACTCGTTCCCTTGGCAAGAAACCTCGTGGTTGGCATGTTGTCCAACTTTCAGTGTAGTTGAAACCAGTGTGGCACATGAGACCCAGCCCATGCTTGAGGGCCACATTGGTCTCAAACACACATTGTGACCCTCAGCCTGAGCCTGGTCCTCAGGCAAGGCCTCTCAGTGGCTGCATGAAGAAACAGCATATTGGGCTTGCCATGCCCCTAGACCCCAATTTTTAACCAAGTTCGGGTTGTCCCTTCACTCTTGCCCAGGGCTCTGCTTTGGAATTCCTCTTTTGGTGGGACACCTCAGGTAACAAACCTTAAAGGAGTCCTCCCATTCCACAGATTCACGAAAAAGAATTGGGATAGGGCCAAATCCACAGAGAGGAAGATTCGTCCATGGCTCATGAGGCCTCCCCGACATTCCACGGCCATCGCTGATACAAAATCCAGAGACAAAAGCCTAAGCAAGCGCCTCAGACTCGCTCTTTCTTCATATCCTGAAGAGTTCTTCTCATGATTTGTAGTTCGGCCGTGCCATACCTACGGCCCCAAACCTAAGCTGAGTTTGTGTTTTTTGAGTTCTGTCCTCAACGTCCTGGGCCACACACCCTCCAGGCTGGGCCCCTGGAACCACATATTAGGACTGTGCCTTACCAATCCATGGGAATTCTGCCCATTCCATTTCCAAAACCATACAAATTAGGAGAAACCTCCAAATTCCCTGAGGCCATACCAATGGTGTAGGTTGTCCGGGACAAAAAAGGGCCGTCTGACACCAGCTGAGCATCTACCTCCACTCATACCATAGATGGATGTCCCCAGAGAAGAAGATTGACCAGACAGGACCCCAGGCCATAATGGGATCCATAGCTTTGGTTTACAGGCATGTCTCCTCAAAAGCCTGGTTTCCAATACCAGCTGAGGGCTTCTCCTGAGGCACCCATCAGAACAAATCTCGTCTACACATGGGAAACTTGCATGTTGGAGCTCTCTCAAAGCCTCTGGTTAGAAGGATATTTCAGGTTCCCGGTGCCAGCGCCTCATTCCAAGGTCTCCATGGAGACACACCCACATTAGGACCCATCCACAGGAGAGTCCATTTCAACTCAGCCCCCTCAGTTGCTCCCCCTGATCCAGCAGATCTAACCCGTCTTGTCGCTAGGAGATGATTGGAATGAGAGGCAGGCTTCCCAGCCATCCATACTTAGAACCATTCTCAGAATTATGCTGTATGGGAAGTCCTGGAGCCAACCAACAGGTCTCAATAGTCCCGCAGAAGAATCTTTACTGTTTGGAGCATCTCACAACTCCCATCGTGGGAAAACCTCCATGGCCTCGTGATCCCGCCACCTGTTCTTCATGAAGGGGCCATCAGGGACAGAAGCTCCAACCTGAGCGATCGTCTGATCCTCGCCCTGACTTCAGATGCAGGACATCTTGATTCAGCTCTGCAGAGTGTGCCTGCCGTGTCCTTGCCCAGAAACGTAAGTCTAGTTTGTGTTCTCAACTTCCATCCTCACATTCCTGGCCCACAAGCCCTCCAGTTTGGCAATTCCAGAACTACAAGGCAGCACTCTGCCTGCTTTCGGAAGAAAAACTTTGCCCTCTGGGGCTACCCAGATTCCCCAAATGAGGATCAACCTGCATGCCACTTGATTGGACCCCAATTATACAGGCTGCCCTGGGCACTACTGCCCTTTCTGGCACAGCCTGAGACTGAACCTCCTGGCTCGCACCCACCCAGCTAGCCACACACTGAGCACATCAGACCCGCCATGGCCTTAGGTCATCATCTCTTTCCAACCTCGGTTTTCAGGCTTCAGAACCTAAACCTTATCTCCAGTCACCACCCAGGGTTGAACATGATGCAGGAATCAGAACTCCTTCCCCATGGCAAGAAACCTTGTGATTGGCATGTTGTCCAACGTAAAGTGTAGTTGAAACCAGTGTGGCCCATGAGGCCCTGCAGATGCTTGAGGACCAAGTCTGTCACAAACATGCATTGTGACCCTCAACGTGAGCCCAGTTCTCAAGTAAGGCCTCTCAGCGGCTGGACCAAAAGACAGCATATTGGGCTTGCCATGCCCCTAGGCCCCAATTTTTAACCAGATTTCTGGTTGTCCAGTCTCCCCTCCCCAGGGCTCGGCTTTGGAATCCCTCTTTTGGTGGGACACCTGAGGTAACAAAACTGAAAGGACTCCTCCCATCCCACAGTTTGACCCAAAACAATTGGAATCGGGCCAAATCCACAGAGCGGAAGACTCGTCCATGGCCCATGAGGCCTCCCCGACATTCCATGCCCATCGTTGACACAAAATCCAGAAACAAAAGCCTGAACAAGTGCCTCACAATCTCTCTTTCTTCATATCCGGAAGAATTCTCCTCACGGTCTGTAGATCGGGCCTGCCATACCTACGTCCCTAAACCTAAACTGAGTTTGTGTTTTAGACTTCTGTCTCCACAGTCCTGGTGCACACCCCCTGCAGGCTGGGGCCCCTGGAGCCACATCAAAACTGTGCCTTCCCTCTCCACGGGAATTCTGCCCATTCCATTGTCCATAATCATAAAATTAGGAGAAACCTCCAAAGTCCCCAAGGCCTTCACAATAGTGTAGGCCGCCTGGGACAAACAAGGGCCATCTGACACCAGCTGAGCATCTAACTCCACTAATACCTTAGATGGATGTACACAGAGAAGAAGATTCAACCGGACAGGCCCCTAGGCTCTAAACGGAGCCATTGCTTTGGTTTCCAGTTATCTCTCTTCAGAGGCCTATATTCCAATAACAGTATATGGGGGTTTCCTGAGGCACCAGTCAGAACAAATCTCGTCTCCACATGGGAAACTTGTCCTTTGGAGATGTCTCAAAACCTCCGGTTAGGAGAATCCTTCAGGGCCCATGCACCAACGCCCCATTCCAAGGTCTCCATGGACACAACCCACATTAGCACCCATCCTCAGGAGAGTCCATTTCAACTCAGCCCCCTTGGTTGCTCTGACAGAGCCAGCATATCAAACCTGTCTATTTGCTAGGAGACAACTGAAATGTGAGGCGGGCTTCCCATGCATCCATCCTCTAGATCCCTGCTCTGGTGTCATTCTGTATGGTATGTACTGGAGTGATACAAAAGGTCTCAATTCTTGATCAGAAGGAATCCTTGTTGTTTGGAGCATCTCACAACTTCCATTGTGGGTAAACCTCCATGGACTGGAGATGCTGTCCCCTTCATAAAGTGGCCAGAATGGACAGAAATTCAAACCTAAGCCTAGGTTTGAACCTCGCCCTGACTTCATTTTCATGATATCCCGATTCAGATCTGCAGAGGGTGCCTGCCGTGCCCTCGCCCAAAACCTACGCCTAACATGTGTTCTCAGACATCCGTCCTCACACTCCCCGTCCACAAGGCATCCACTTTGGAAATTCCGGAGCCACAATGCAGCACTCTGCCTGTTCTCCAGAAGAAAAACATTGCCCTTGGGGCTACCCAGAAATGCCAAATAAAGATCAACCTGCACAGCACTCAGTTGTACCCCTTTATACAATCTACCCTGGGCACTAATGCCCTGTCTGACACAGCCCAAGCTTGGACCTCCCGACCAACACCCAGACAGCTGGCTCCACGCTGAGCATATCGGACCCGACATGGTCTTAGGTCGTCATCTCTTCCCAACCTCGGTTTTCAGACTTCACAACCTAGACCTTATCTCCAATCACTGCCCAGGGGTGAATGACATGCAGAAATCAGAATTAATACTTCCCCATGGCAAGAACTCATGTGGTTGACATGTTGACTATCATTCAGTGTAGGAGAAACAAGCATGCACCATGAGTCCCCACCCATGCTTGAGTACCACGAGGGCATAAACACGCATTGTGACCCTCAGCATGAGTTCTGTCCTCAATGAAGGCCTCTCAGTGGCTGGACAATTAGAAGGCATATTGGGCTTGCCATGCCCCTAGGCCCGTATTTTTAGTTAGATTTCTTGTTGTCCAGGGCTCTGCTCTGGAATCCCTCTTTTGGTGGGACACCTTAGTTAACAAAACTGAATCCCACAGATTAACCCAAAACAATTGGGATCTGGCCAAATCCACAGAGAGAAAGACTCTTCCATGGCCCATGAGGACTCCTCGACATTCCACAGCCATCATTTACACAAAATCCAGGGGCAAAAGCCTGACAAGTGTCACACTTTCACCCTTTATTCATATCCCAAAAAGTTCTCCTCATAGTCTGTAAATCGGACCTGCCATACCTACGTCCCCAAAGCTAAGCTGAGTTTGTGTTTTCAGACATCTGTCCCCACAGTCCTTGCCCACACACCCTCAAGGCTGGGCCCTTGGAGCCACACATCAGGTCTGTGCCTGCCCACTCCACAGGAATTCTGCCCATGCCATTGTCCATAATCATACAATTTAGGAGAAACCTCCAAAGTCCCCGAGGCCATCCCTATAGTGTAGGCCGCCCGGACAAACAGGAGCGGTCTGACACCAGCTGAGCAACTACCTCCATTTCATAAAATAGACAGATGTCGACAGAGAAGAAGATTGAACCAGAGAGGCTCCTAGGACCTAATTGGATGCATTGCTGTGGTTTCTATGTATCTCTCCTCAGAGGCCTGGTTCTAATACCAGCATATGTGGGTTTCCTGAGGCACCAATTAGAACAAATCTTGTCTCCACATGGAAAACTTGCTCTTTCGAGTTGTTTCAAAATCTCCGGTTAGAATCCTTTAGAGCCCTGGGGCCACCACCCCATTCCAACGTCCTCATGGACACAAACACACATTAAGACCCATCTTCAGGAGAGTCCATTTCAACTCAGCTCCCACGATTGCTCCTGCATAGCCATCAGATCGTACCTGTCTTGTGGCAGGGAGACAATTGGTGTAAGAGGCAGTCTGCTCAGGCATCCATCCTTAGAACCCGGCTCTGGAGTCATTCCATATGGGATGTCCTGGAGCCATCCAACAGTTCTCAATTTTCCCGCAGAAGGAATCCTTGCAGTTTGGAGCATCCCACAACTCCCAACGTGGGAAAACCTCCATGGCCTCGAGATTCCATTCCTTTGATGAAGGGGCCATCATGGACAGAAACTCCAACCTGCGCCTAAGTCTGATCCTCGTCCTGACTTCAGATGAATGAGATTTTGATTCGGATCTGCAGAGGGTGCCTGCCGTGCCCTCGCCCTGAAACTTAAGTCTAGCTTATGATCTCAGACTTACGTCCTCACACTCCTGGTCCCGACGCCCTCAAGTTTGGCAATTCTGGACCCACAATGCTGCACTCTGCCTGCCCACCAGAAGAAAAATGTTGCCCCAGTGAGCTTCCCTGACACAATAACTGAGGATGAACCTACATGGAACTCAACTGTACCCAAATTATACATTCTAACCTGGGCACTAATGCACTGTCTGACACAGCCTGAATCCATACCTCCTGAACAACACCCAGAAAGCTGACCGCACACTGAGCACATCGGACCCTCCATGACCTTAGGTTATCATCTCATCCCAACCTCGATTTTCTGGATTCAGAACTTAGATCTTATCTCCAGTCACTGCCCAGGGGTGAACATGATGCAGAAATCAGAATTCCTCCTTCCCCATGGAAAGAAACCTTGTGGTTCGTATGTTGTCCAAAGTTCAGTGTAGGAGAATCAAGCATGGCCCATGAGTCCCCGCCCATGCTTGATGCCTACATTGGGCACAAACATGCATTGTGACCCTCAGTGTGAGCACTGTACTCAAGTAAGACCTCTCAGTGGCTGGACCAAGGTACCCCATATGGGGATTGCCATTCCCTTAGGCCCCCAATCTTATACAGAGTTCGGGTTGTCCAGTCGCCCCTTCCCAGGGTTCTGCTCTGGAATCCCTCTTTAGTGGCACACCTGAGGTAAAGAACAAAAAACAAAACAAAACAAAAAAACAGAATGGACTCCTCCCATCCCACGGAATGACCCCAAAATATTGGGATCATCCAAATCCCCATAGAGGAAGTCTCACCCATGGTCCATGAGGACGCCCCTACATTACACGGCCATCAGTGACACAAAATCCAGAGTCAAAAGCCTGAGCAAGTGCCTCACACTCACTCTTTGTTCATATCCTGAAGAGTTCTCCTCAAGGTCTGTAGATCGGGCCTCCCATACCTATGTCCCCAAACCTAAGACGAGTTTCTGTTTTCAGACTTCTGTCCCCACAGCTCTGACACACACACCCTCCATGCTTGAGCCTTTAGAGCCACACCTCAGGATTGTGCCTTCCCTCCCCAAAGGAATTCTGCCCATTTCATTGGCCACAAACTTGCAAATTAGGAGAAACCTCCAAAGTCAAAGTGGCCATCCCAATAGTGTAGACTGCCCAGGACAAATAGGGGCAATCTGACACCAGCTGAGGAACTACCTCCACTCAATCCCATAGACAGATGAACCGAGAGAAGAAGATTAAACCAGACAGGCCCCAGGCCCTAATCAGATCCATTGCCTTGGTTTCCAGGCATCTCTCCTCAGAGTTCTGGTTTCCAATACCAGCATATTGGGGGTTACTGAAGCACCAATGAGAACAAATCTTGTTTCCCCATGGGAAAAATGCTTCTTGGAGCTGTGTCACAACCTCTGGTTAGGAGCATCCTTCAGAGCCCTGGTGCCACTTCCCCATTCCAAGGTCTCCATGGACACAATCCCACATTATGACCGATCCTCAGGACAATGCATTTCAACTCAGCCCCCTCGGCTGCTACATCATAGGCAGCAATCAAACGTGCCGTTTCACTAGGAGACAATTGGAATGCAAGGCCGGATGCCCAGGCATCCATCCTTAGAACCCTGCTCTGCAATTGTTCCATATGGGATGTCCTGGAGCCATCCAACAGGTTTCAACTGACCCGCAGAAAATCTTTGTGGTTTGGAGCATCTCACTACTGCCATCATGGGAAAACACCAATGGCGGTGTGATGACCGCCCTTCATGAAGGGGCCATCATGGACAGAAACTCCAACCTGAGCCAACATATGAACCTCGCCCTGACCTCAGATGCATGAAATCTAAATTCAGCTCTGCAGAGTGTGCCTGGCATTTCCTCGCCCTGAAACCAAAGCAAAGCTTCAGTTCTCAGACTTACATCCTTGCATTCCTGGCCGCAAGGCCTCCAGTTTGGCAGTTCTGGAGCCAGAATGCAGCACTCTGCCTGCCCTCCAGAAGAAAGACTTTGCCTTATGGGGCTACGGAGAAACCCCAAATAATTATCTTCTGCATGCCACTCAACTGTACCCCAATTATACAGCGTATCTGGGCACGAATGTCCTGTCTGGCACAGCCTGAGTGCAGACCTCCTGAACGACACCTAGAAAGCTGGCCCCAAACTGAACACATCAGACCCGCCATGGCCTTAGGTCGTCATCTCTTCCAAACCTCGGTTTTCAGGCTTCAGAACCTAGACCTTATCTCCAATTAGTGCCCAGAGGTGAACGTGATGCAGAATTCAAAACTCCTCCTTCCCCATGGCAAGAAACCCTGAGGTTGGCATGTCCAAGGTTCAGTGTAGGAGAAACCTGCAAGCTCAATGAGGTCCCGCCCAATATTGAGGACCACCTTGGGCACAAACACACATTGTGACCCTCAGCATGAGTCCACTATTCAAGTAACGTCTCTCAGTGGCTGGACCAAGAATCTGCATATGGGCTTGCCATGCCCATAGGACCCCAGGCCTAACCAAAGGGTGGGTATTCCAGTTGTATGTACCCAGTGCTCTGCTCTAGAATCCCTCTATTGTGGGAACACATGAGGCAGAAAACAGGACTCCTCCCTTCCCACAAAATGACCCCAATCTCTTGGGAGCCGGACAAATCACCAGAGAGGGAGACTTCCATGGCCCATGAGACCATGCTTACATTAAATGACCATCATGAATACAACATCCAGAGACATAAGCTTGAACGACCGCCTCTCACTCGCCTTACTTTCTAATCACAATGAGCTCCCCTCACGGACTGTAGATCACTCCTGCCATAACCTCAGCCCCAAACCTCAGCCGAGTTTGTGTTTTTGGATGTCTGTCCCCACAGCCCTGGCCCACACAGCCGCCAGGCTGGGGCCTCTGGAGCCACACCACAGGACTCTCCTGCTCTCTCCAAGGAGACTATGCCCATTCCATTGCCCATAACCCCACAGAATAGGAGAAACCTCAAGGCCTCCGAGGACATCCCACTACTATAAGCCTCTCTGGGCAAAGGCATCCTGACACTAGCTGAGCAACTACCTCCATGCAGAAACACAGACAGATGATGGCAGAGACAGTAGATTGAACCAGACAGGCCCCTGGGCCCTAATCTGAACTCTTGCTTTGGTTTCCAGGTGTCACTCCTCAGAGGCCTGGGTTTGAAGACCAGCATCTTGGGCTTTCCTGAGACACCAAACAGAACAACTATCGTCTACACATGGGAAGCTTCATTGTTGGAGCTGTGTCAAACCCTTCGGTTTGGAGAAACCTGCAGAGTCCCTGAGCCACCGCCACATTCCAAGGTCTCCATGGCCACCAACCCACAGTATGACTCATCCTCAGGAGAGTCCATTTCAACTCAGCCCTCTGAGAAACCCGCCCAAGAGCCTGCAGATTGAGCCTGCCTTGCCCCAAGCAGCCAGTGGGAATGTGAGGTGGCATTTGCAGACATTCATGCTTAGACCCCTTCTCTCGAGTCTTTCTGTAGGGGTCATCCTAGAACCATCTCATAGTACTCGACTGTCCTACAGAGGAAACCTTGATGTTTGGGGCAGCTCATAACTCCCAGCGTTGGGAAACCTCCCTGGCCTCATGACGCCCCCACCCCCTTCAGGAAGGGGCCATAATGGACACAAACTCCAACCTGAGGCAACGTCTGATACTCGCCCTGACCTCAGATGCAGGAGATCTTGATTCAGTCTCTGCAGAGTGGGCCTGCCATGCCCTCGGCCCCAAACCTAACGCTAGCTTGTGTTTTCAGACTTCCCTCTTCACACTCCTGGCAAACAAGCCCTCCAGACTGGGAATTCCAGAACCACAACACAGTTTTCTGCCTGCCCACCAGAAGAAAAACGTTGCCCTATGGGGCTCTCCAGAAACCACAAATGAGAACCAACCTGCTCTGGCCTCGACCGCACCCTAACTGGAAAGGCTACCCTGGTCAGTAATGCTCTGTCTGACACAGCCTGACGTCCCGACAGACAAGGAAAAAGCTGGCTGCACACTAAGCACATCAGACAGGCCATGGCCTTATGCCGTCATCTCTTCCCAACCTGGGTTTTCAGACATCTGACCCTAGATATTATATCAAATCCTGGCAAACGTGGGTAACTGAAGCACAAATCAGATCTTCTCCTTCCCCATGGCTGGAAAGCTTGCTGTTGGCATGGAGTCATACCTTCAGTGTAGGAGAAACCTTCATGGCCCCTTAGGCCAAGCCTAAACTTGAGTGCCTCCTTGGGTACAAGCTCGCATTGGGACCATCAGCATGGGCCCCATGTCGAAGTAATGTCTCTCAGGGCCTGGACCAAGAGCCCGCATATGGGGCTTGCCAAGCCCCTATGATCCCAATCTTCACAAGAGCTCGAGTATTCCATTTGCTCGAACCCAGGACTGTGATCTGGAGTCCCTCTCCTGGAAGAACACCTGAGCCAGACAGCAGGACTCCACCCTTCCCACAAAATGTCCCCAAAATCTTAAGAGCTGGACCAACTCCTCAGAGAGGGAGACTCTTCCATAGCCCCTGAGGTCACCCCTACATTCCACGGCTATGGGAGACAAAACATCCAAAGACAAAAGCTTGCATGACTGCCTCCCATTTGCCCTTCTTTCATAAGCTGAGGATCTCCTCTCACAGTCTGTGGGTCCATCCTGCCATGCTCTCGGCTCCGCACCCAAGCCGAGTTTTTGTTTTCAGACTTCTGTGCCCACACACCCTCCAGGCTAGGGCCTATGGAGACACACTGAAGGACTGTGCCAGTCCTCTCCAAGAAAACTGTACCCAATCCATTGGCCACAACCCTAGAGATTAGGAAAATCCAATAAGGTCTCCAAGGCCATGCCTCGGCCATGGACTAAGAGGGGCACTCTGACACCAGCTGAGCAACTATCTCCACTTAGATACTCAGACAGTGTCCCCAGAGACAGAAGATTGAAACGGACAGGCATCTAGGCTCTAATCTGAACCCTAGCTTTGGTTTCCAGGTGTCTCTACTCAGAGAACTGGTTTGAAGACCAGTATCTGGGGCTTTTCTGAGGCACCAAAGAGAACCTGTCTCATCTCCACATAGGGATCTCTGTTTAATTGGAGCAATATTACACCCTTCGGTTAGGCGAATACTTCATGGCCCCTGAGCTGCCAACATATTCCAAGGTCTCCATGCACACAAACCCACATTATGACCCATCCGCAGGAGAGTCCATTTCAATTCAGCCCCCTAGTTAGCTCGCCCCAGAGCCAGTAGTTCAAACATGTCTTGTCACAAAGAGCCAATGGGAATGTGAGGTATGCTGTACAGGCATCCATCCTTCGAATCCTGCTCTCCAGTCTTTCCGTATGGGACATCCTGGAGCCATTCAACAGGACTCGACTGTCCAGCAGATGGAAAGCTTGTGGTATGGGTCAACGCACAAACTAGAGTTTGTGCTGGTGTCTAAGGTGCTGTGCAGGATTCTCCAATCTTGAGGGTTTGGCACATGTCGAAGGGCATGGTTTCCTACTGGGGACAGGAGATATTCTATTGTGTGGCTCAGGGACCACATGTTGTATCCTAAGTTGGTATTTCAGAACAGGACCCTGAGGACAGATGCCTGAAAACCTAATCTAGTGTTCCAATGACGTCCTAGGAACATGTCAGGTACAATCTTCTGACCCAGGAACATTGAAATGGCTGTCTGCTTGGATGTAGGTGATCAGGGCGTTTCAGACTGGCATTTGTGTCCAGTGCTGCCGACAATATTGGGTCGGGCTCAGGGCTCCTGCGTGTTTCTCCTAAACTGGAAGGTTTGGGCAGGTTTGACGGGCACAGTTTCCTTGGGGATGGCAGGCCCAGTCATGTGTTGTGGATCCAGAGACCCTGTCCTGGAGGGCATATGAGCCATGGTTTTGGGAGAGAAGTCTGCAAACACAAATGTGGGTTATGGTTAGTGGAAAGGTGATCACAGGCCCAATGAGTAGACCTGGAGTGCAGCTTGTCAGGAGTAATTAGGGTGACTGGAAGGCAGTAGCACAGGCTTTTCTCTCTATATTGTGTGTCCAGGATGGCCTTGGAATGCAGGTATAGTCTCATGGGTCCATGGGAAACTTTTCCTCTCTATGGATCTGTGCAGCTCATAGTTTGGTGGCTTTTTTGGGGAAGGGAAGAGTGTTGTTTTCCATCTTATGGGTGCCCCAAAACAGGGATTCCAGATACAGGCTCTTTTTCTGGGCATCTGGGACTTCCCACCAAGGGTTAGGATTTGCACCTAGGGGTGTATGAGGCCTGCAATGCGGGATCATGATGGTGCAACTGAGAGGGATTGTTTGAAAGCTTGCTCAGGCTGAGTCTCACAATGCCTGTTTGCTCCCATGGCGGCCCTCAGGAGTGGGAGTGGTCTCATTGGTCATATATCTGGCTCCCTCTTAGAGAGTTGGACACCCAACCCAACAGCCAAATGTCCTGCCATGAGGAAGGATGAGTTCTCTTCCGTCAGGTTCCTCTGTGCTTCAGGTTGCCCCACTGGCAGGGTTTCCAGCAAGGTCTCGAGATAGGTGCCTGAATACCAAGGATGGGTGGAGATGACGTACTTGCGCCATAGCAATCCCAAATGCTAGATATGAGGCCTAAAACTCGGTCGGGGCTCAGGCTCTGTCAGACACAGTGCTAGTGGCCATGGCAGCCTTTATATCAGAGTAGATTCGAGGGCGGAGCAGATTGATCCTCATGTGGAGTTTCTTGGGAAGATTCCCAGGCATTTGTTCATTCAATAGGGAAGGCAGAATGCTGTGTTGTGGCTCCAGATTTCCCAATCACGAGAGCTTGGGGACCAGTCAGTTTTGGGTGGAATTGTAAACAAAAGCTATGGTTCAATTCAGTGCCAAGCAGAAGGCAGTTCCAATTTGTAGCAGTTTACTCGAGACATCCAGCACTGGAATAAGGGTGGATGTCAGATGCTTGCTCACACTAGAGTTTTTGTCTATGATGACCGACAAGTGGAGGGGTGGTATAAAGAGGCCATGGAGGAGTTCACATGCTGAGGCCTGTGAGCTGCTGCAAAAAGTAGCATTTCTTTGTACAGAGTAGGTGAAGTCTGGTTTGTTTACTCTAGGTTTCCCCATGTGGAAAGTTTGTGAAGAAGAGCTCTCCGGCATGGATGCCAGGAAAGCACACCTCCATTGACAATTGCAGCTGAGGAACATGGCAGATTCGTTCTGGTGGCTCTGGGACAAAGTGCCAAGGCCTTGAGTTGACATGGGATCTCTTGCAGATGGGTCACAATGCTTGTTTGTTACCAGGGAGAACTTAGAATGTGCTGGTTGCTAAGGTGCCATGCAGGATTCTCCTACCCTGAGGGTTTGGCACAGGTCGAAGAGCATGGTATTCTTCTGGGGACAGGGGATGTTCTGTCGTGTGGCTCAGAGACCACATGATGTGTCATAGATTGGTATTTCAGAACAGGCCCCTGAGGACAGATGCCTGAAAAACTAATGGGGTTCCATTGAGAGCCTGCTGGCATTTTAGGTTCAATCGTCTATCTCACGATCATTGACTTGGCTATTTCCCTGGATGTAGGTGATAAGGGTGTTTCAGACTGCTCATTTCCATCCCGAGTGGCCGGCAATATTGGTGTGGGCTCAGGGGCCACACAGGTTTCTCCTAATCTGGAAGGTTTGGGCAAATCTGATATTCACAGTGTCCTTGGCGTTGGCAGCCAGAGTTCTGTGGTGTGGCTCCAGAGATAACATTCTGGTGGGCATGTGAGCCATGGTTTTGGGAGAGAAGTCTGCAAACACAAATACAAATTAGGGTGAGTGGCGAGGTGATCACAGGCCCAATGCGTAGACCTGGAGGGAAGCTCCTCATGAACTATAATTAGGGAGACTGGAAGGCAGTAGCACAGGATTTTCTCTTTGGATTGTGTGTCCAGCATGCCTTGGAATGCAGGTGTGGTCTCATGGGTCCATGGGAGTCTTTTCCTCTCTATGGATCCTGGTGGCTCTCCATAGTTTGGTGGCTTTTTCGGGGAAGGGGAGAGTGATGTTTTCCACCTTATGGGTGCCCCAAAACAGGGATTCCAGAGACGGGCTCTGGTTCATGGCATCTGGGACATCACAACATGTGCTAGGATTTGGGCTTAGGGGCATATTAGGCCTGCAATGCGGGTTCATGGTGGTGCAACAGAGAAGGATTCTTTGAAAGTATGCTCAGGCTGAGGGTCACAAGGCCTGTTTGCCTCCAGGGCATCCCTGAGGAGTTTGTGTGGTCTCACTGGACTTGTAAATGACTCCCCCTTTCAGGGTTGAACACCCATCCTAACAGCCAAGTTTCCTGATATGAAGAAGGAGGAGTTCTCTATTGTGCTTCAGGATGCCCTATTGTCAGGGATTCCAGCAAAGGTCTGGGGACAGGTGCCTGAATACCAAGGATGGGTAGAGAAGAAATACTTGAGCCATGGCAATCCCAAATGCTAGATGTGGGGCTCAAACTCTGGTGACTGACACTAGGTCTGGGCTCAGGCTCTGTCAGACACAGCACTAGTGGCCAGGGCAACCTATAAATCAGGGTCCCTCCGATATAGGGCCGAGCAGATTGATCCTCATGTGGGGTTTCTGGCCAGACTCACCAGGCACTTGTTTCTATCAGGAAGGCAGAATGCTGTGTTGTGTCTCCATAATTCGCTATCAAGAAGGCTTGGGGACCAGTCGGGTGAGGAAGGAATTGTAAACACAAGCTACAGTTCAATTCACTGCCAAGCGGAAGGCAGTTCCTGTGTCCAGCAGCTTTTTCGAGATATCCAGCACCTTTGTAAGGGAGGACGTCGGATATTTGCTCACACTGGAGTTTGTGTCTATGATGACTGACAAATGGAGGGGTGGTGTCAAGAAGCCATGGAGGGATTTTCACGTTGAGACTCATGAGCTGCTCCAAATAGCAAGGTTTCGTTCTACTGGACAGGTGGAGTGTGGTTTATTTGCTCCAGGGTCCCCCATGTGGAAAGTTTGGGTAGCAGAGCTCTACCGCATGGATGCCTGGAATGTTCAACTTCATTGACCATTGCAACTAAAGAACATGGCAGCTTTATTCTGGTGTCTCTGTAGCAAAGTACCAAGTCCTTGATTTGACATGGAATCTCTTGCAGATGGGCCACACAGCTGGTTTGTTACCAGGTAGATCTTAGAATGTGCTGGTGGCTTAGTAGTTGTGCAGGAATCTACTACTCTGGGATTTTGCACAGATTGTAGGGCACGGTTTCCTTCTGGGGACAGGAGATGTTCTGTTGTGTGGCCCAGCCACCACATGTTGTATCATAAGTTCGCATTCTAGAACAGGCCTCTGAGGACACATGTCTGAAAACCGAATCAATGGTTCCAATGACGTCCTAGGGGCATGTTAGGTTCATTATTCTGACTCAGGACCATTGACTTGGCTGTGTTCCTGGATGTAGGGGATCAGGGTATTTCAGACTGTGCATTTGTGTTCAGAGCGGCCGCCGAAATTGGGGTAGGCCCAGAGGCCTTGTAGGTTTCTCCTAATCTAGACAGTTTGGGCAACTGTGATGGAAACAGTTTCCTTGTGGATGGCAGGGACAGTCCTGCAGTGTGGATCCAGAGACCCCATCCTGGAGGGCATGTGTGCCATGGTTTTGGTAGATAAGTCTGCAAACACAAATTCGAATTAGGGTGAGTGGCGAGGTGATCACAGGCCCAATGCATATACCTTGAGAGCAGCTCATCTGGAACTGTAATTAGGGTGAATGGAAGGCAGTAGCACAGGCTTTTCTCTCCGGATTGTGTGTTCAGGATGGCCTCGGAATGCAGGTGTGTTCTCATGGGTCCATGGGAGACATTGCCTCTCTATGGATCCTGGTGGCTCCTCATAATTTGGTGACATTTTTGGGGAAGGGATGAGTGCTGTTTTCCATCTGAAGGGTGCACCAAAACAAAAATTCCAGAGATGGTCTCTGGGTCTGGGCACCTCGAAAATCCCACCAAGTTTTATGATTTGAACCTACAGGCATACCAGGCCTGAAATGAGGGATCATTGTGGTGAATCTGAGAGGGATTTTTTGAAAGCATGCTCAGGGTGAGGGTCACAATGCCTGTTTGTGCCAAGGGTAGTCCTCAGGAGTGTGTGTGGTGTCATTGATGTTGTAACTGGCTCCCTCTTTGAGGGTAGAACACCCATCCCAAAAGCCAGGTTTATTGCCATGGGGAAAGAAGAGTTCTCTATTGTGCTTCAAGTTCCCTAATTGGCAGGGATCCCTGCCATGGACTGGGGACAGGTGCCTGAATATCAAGGATGGGTAGAGATGACATACGTGGGCCATGGCAATCCCAAATGCTAGATATGGGGCCTGCTCTCTAGTGGCTGAAACTCAGTCGAGCTCAGGCTCTGTCAGACACGGCACTAGTGGCCATGGCAGCCTATAAATCGGTGTTGACTCGAGGGCCGACCTGATTGATCCTCATGTGGGTTTTCAGGGCAGACTCACCAGGCATTTCTTCATTCGATGGGGAAGGCAGAATGCTGCGTTGTGGCCCCAGATTTCCCTATCAAGAGGGCTTAGGGACCAGTCAGGTGAGGATGGAATTGTAAACACAAGCTATGGTTCAATTCAGTGCCAAGTGGAAGGCAGTTCCAATGTGCAGTGGTTTATTCGAGACATCCAGCACCGGGATAAGGGTGCATGTCAGATGTTTGCTTAGACTGGAGTTTGTGTCTATGATGACCGACCAATGGAGTGGTGGCATCAAGAGGCCATGGAGCAGTTTACACGCTGAGGCCTGTGAGTTGATCCAAACATAAGGTTTCCTTCTACTGGACAGGGGAGGTCTGGTTTGTTTACACCAGGTTCCCCCATGTGCAAAGTTTGGGTAGCATAGTACTCGCACGTGGATACTGGAAAGCACACCTACATTGACCATTGCACCTAAGGAACATGGCAGGTTCTTTCTGGTTGCTCTAGGGCAAAGTACCAAGGCCTGGTTTCTAATGAAGTTGGGTCACAATGCAGTTTTGTTACCACGGAAATCTTACTATGTGCTGGTGGCTAAGGGGCCATGTATGATTAGTCTATCCTGATGGTTTGACACCGGTCGAAGAACACGGTTTCTTTCTGGGTATCGGAGATGTTCTGTTGTGGGGCTCACGGACCAAATGTTGTATCATAAGTTGGAATTCCAGAACAGGCCTCTGAGGACAGATGCCTAAAAACTTCATCTAGGGTTCCAATGAAGTCCAAGGGGAATTTCAGGTTCAATCATCAGACTCAGGACCATTGACTTCGGTGTCTGCCTATATGTAGGCAATCAGGGTGTTTCTGACTGTGCCTTTGTGTACAGAGTGGCCTCCAATATTGGGGTGGGCTCTGGGGCCTTGCAGGTTTCTCCTAATCTTGAAGGTTTAGGCAAATTTGTGGGCACGGTTTCCTTGGGGGTGGCAGGCACAGTCCTGTGGTGTGGCTCCAGAGACTCCATCGTGGAGGGCATGTAAGCCATGGTTTTGGGAGAGAAGTCTGCAATCACAAACTCGGATTAGGTTGAGTTGCGAGGTGATCGTAGGCCCAATGCATAGACCTGGAGGGCAGATCGTCAGGAACTGTAAATCACGTACCTCGAAGGCACTAGCACTGGCTTTTGTATCTGGATTGTGTGTCCATGATAGCCTTGGAATGCAGGTGTGTTCTAATGTTTCCATGAGAGTATTTTCCTCTCTACGGATCCTGGAAGCTCCCAATAGTATGGTGGCTTTCTCGTTTGAATGGAAGAGTGCTGTTTTCAATCTTAGATGTTCCCCAAAAAGGGATTCCAGAGAAGGGCTGTGAGTCTGGGTGCTTGGAAAATCCCACCAGGATTAGGATTTGGGCCTAGGGGAGTACCAGGCCTGCAATGTGTGACTTGGAGGTACAACTGAGAGTGTTTGTTTGAAAGCATGCTAGTCTGAGTGTCACAATGCCTGATGTGATTAGGGCAGCCCTTATGAGTGGGAGTTGTCTCCTTGGCCATGCAGCTGGCTACCACTTTAATGTAGGACACCCATCCCAACTACCAGGATTCCTGCCATGGAAAAGGAAGAATTCTCTATTGTGCCTCAGGTTCCCCCATTAGCAGGTATTCTAGCAAATGTCTGGGGACAGATGCCTGAATACCAAGAATGGGTAGAGATGAGGGACCTGAGACATGGCCAGTCTCACATGCCTGACTCTCTGAGTAGCTGACATGAATTGAGCACTCAGGCTCTGTCAGAAACAGAACTAGTGGTCAGGGCTGAGTATGAATCAGGGATCCCTCAAGGGCTGAGCAGATTGATCCTCATGCAGAGTTTCTGGGCAGAATCACCATGCCCTTCTTCTTTCTAAGGGGAAGGCAAAAAGCTGCGTTGTGGCCCCAGAATTCCCTATCAAGCGGGCTTGGGGACCAGTAGGGTGAGGATGGAATTGTAAACTCAAGCTAAGGTTCAATTCAGTGCCAAGCAAAAGGCAGTTCCATTGTGCAGTGTCTGATTCCAGATATCCAGCACCTGAGTAAAGGTGAAAGTCAGACATTTCCTCATGCTGGAGTTTATGTCTATGATGACCGATGAATGGAGGGGTGGCGTCAAGAGGCCATGGAGGATTTCACATGCTGGGGCTTGTGAGATGCTTCAAACAGCAAAGTTTCCTTCTACCACACAGGGGGAGTCTGGTTTATTTGCTCCAGGGTCCCCCATGTGGAAAGTTTGGGTAGCAGAGCACTCCCACGTGGATCCCTGAAAAGCACACCTCCATTAAAATTGCAGCTGAGAAACATGGCCAATTCGTTCTGGTGGCTCTTGGGCGAATTACCAAGGCCTGGAGTTGACATGAAGTCTCATGAAGATGGGTCATAATGCAGGTTTGTTACCATGGAGACCTTACAGTGTGCTAGTGGCTAAGGGACCATGTAGGATTCATCTACCCTGAGGGTTTGACACTGGTCAAAGGGCACGGTTTCCTTCTCGGACCAGAGATGTTCTGATGTGGGGCTAACGGACCAAATGTATCATAATTTGGTATTGCAGAACAGGCCTCTGAGGATAGATGCCTGAAAATTTAATCTAGGGTTCCAATAAAATCCTAACGGAATGTCAGGTTCAATCCTCTGACTCAGTATCATTGACTTCAAAGTCTGCCTAGATGTAGGTGATCAGGGTGTTCCAGACTGTGCATTTGTGTACAGAGTGGCAACCAGTATTGGGGTGGGCTCAGGGGCCTTGCAGGTTTCTCCTAATCTGGAAAGATAGGGCAATTTGATGGGCACAGTTTCCTTGGCAATGGTGGGCACAGTCCTGTGGTGTGGCTCCAAAGACCCCATGCTGGAGGGCATGAGAGCCATGGTTTTCGGAGGGAAGTCTGCAAACACAAATGCGGGTTAGGTTTAGTGGCGAAGTGATTGTAGGCCCAATGCATACTCCTGGAGGGAAGCTCCGTGTGAAATGTAAATCGCATGCCTCAAAGGAGGTAGCACAGGCTTTTTTATCTGGATTGTGTATCCACGATGGACTAAGAATGCAGGTGTGGTCTCAGGTGTCCATGGGTGATATTTCCTCTCAAGTATCCTGGCGGCTCCTTATAATGTGGTGGCTTTCTCAGAGAGGAAAGAGTTCTGTTTTCCATATTCAGGGTGTCCCATAACAGGGATTGCAGAGAAGTGCTCTGGCTCTGGGCACCTGGAAATACCCACCAAGGGTTATGATTTGGGCATAGGGGCTTACCAGGCCTCCAATGCAAGTCCTGGAGATACAACTGAGAGCGTTTGTTTGAAAGCATGCTCAGGCTGAGGGTCACTATGCAAGCTTTTGCATAGGGTGGCCCTCAGGAATGGGGGTGGTCTCAATGGCCATTCAGTAGGCTAACACTCTGAGTGTTGGACACCCTTCCGAACTTACAGGAATCCTGCCATGGGGAATGAGGATTTCTCTATTGTGATTCAGGTTCCCTCATTGGTAGGGATTCCAGGAAAGGTCTGGGGACACATGCCTGAATACCAAGGATGGGTAAAGATGACGGCTCTGTTCCGTGGCCAGTCTAACATGCGGGATATGGGCCCCGCCTTCTAGGTGGCTGACACGAGGTCGGGGCTTAGGCTCTGTCAGACACAACACTAGGGGCCAGGGCTGTCTATAATTCAGGGTTCCCTCAAGGGACAAGTAGATTGATCATAATGTGGAGTTTCTGGGCAGACTCACCAGGCCCTTCTTCTTTCTATAGGGAAGGCAGAATGCTGTGTTGTGGCTGCAGAATTCCCTATCATGAGGGCTTGTGGACCAGTAGGGTGAGGATGGAATTGTAAACCCAAGCTATGAATAAATTCAGTGACAAGCGAATGGCATTTCCAGTGTGCAGCGGCTGATTCGAATATCCAGCACCTGAGTAAGCGCAGACGTCAGATGTTTGCTCAAGCTGGAGTTTGTGTCTATAATGACCGACAAATGGAGAGGAGTTGAAAAGAGGTCATAGAGGATTTCACACACTTGAGCTTGTGAGATGCTCCAAACAGCCAGGTTTCCTTCTACAGGACAGGGCAGTCAGATTTGTTTGCTCGAGAGTCCCCCATGTGGAAAGCTTGGGTAGCAGAGCACTCCCACATGGATGCCTGGTAAGCACACTTCCACTGAACATTGCAGCTGAGGAACATAGCAGGTTCTTTCTGAAGGCTCTGGGGTGAAGTACCAATGCCTGTAGTTGACATGGAATCTCATGAAGATGGCTCACAATGCTGGCTTGTTACCAGTGAGATCTTAGAATCTGCTGGTGGCTATGGGCCAAGTAGGATTCATCTACCCTGAGGGTTTGACACAGTTCCAAGAGCACGGCTTCCATCTAGAGAAAGGAGATGTTCTGTTGTGGGGATCAGGGACCATATGTTGTATCTTAAGTTGGTACTCCAGAACAGGTCTCTGATTACAAATGCCTGAAAACCTAATCAGGGGTTACAATGAGGTCATAGGAGCATGTCAGGTTCAATCTTCTGACTGAGAAACACTGACTTGGGTATCTGCCTGGATTCAGGTGATCAGCGTATTTAAGAATGCACATTTGTGTCCAGAGGGGCCTCCAGTATTGGGGTGGGCTCAGGGGCCTTGCAGGTTTCTCCTTATCTCGAAGTTTTAGGCAAATGTGACGGACACATTTTCCTTGTGGATGGCAGGCACAGTCCTTTGGTGTGGCTCCAGAGACCCCATCCTGGAGGAAATATGAGCCATGGTTTCGGGATAGAAGTCTGTAAGCACAAACTCGGGTTAAGGTTAGTGGTGAGGTGATCGCAGGCCCAATGCATAGACCTGGAGGGCAGCTCGTCTGGAACTATAAATTAGTTGCCTTGAAGGTGGTAGCACAGGCTTGTGTATCTGGCTTTTGTGTCCAGGATGGCCTCGGAATGCAGGTGTGGTCTCATGGATCCATGGGAGATTTTTCCTCTCAAGGATCCTAGCGGCTCCCTATACTATGGTGGCTTTCTTGGCGAAGGGGAGAGTGCTATTTTACAATTTAGGGGTGTCCCAAAACAGGGATTCCAGAGACAGGCTGTGTTTCTGGTCCCCTGAAAAATCCCACCAGGTGTTAGGATTTGTGCTTAGGGGCATATCAGGCCTGCAAATTTGGATTCTGGAATGCAACTGAGAGTGTTTGTTTGAAAGCATGCTCATGTTGGGGGTCACAATGCCTGCTTGTGTCCAGGGCGGCCCTCATGAGTGGGCGGTTTATCATTGGCCATTCAGCTGGCTACCACTCTGAGGTCTGGAAACCCATCCCAAGAGCCATCATTCCTGCCATGGGGAAGGAGGATTTCCCTATTGTGCTTCTGGTTCCCCCATTGGCAGGGATTTCAGCAAATGTCTGGGGACAGATGCCTGAATCAAGAATGGGTAGAGATGACAGCCCTGGGACATGGCTGGTCTCACATTCTGGAGTTGGAGCCCAGTCTCTGGGTCCTGACACGAGGTCAGAGACGAGGTTCTGTCAGACTCAGCGCTAGTGGCCAGGTAAACCCATAAATGGGGTTCACTCGAGGGTCGAGTAGATTTATCCTCATGTAGGGTTTCTGGGCAGTCTCTCCAGGCTGTTTTTTCTTGCTATGGGGAAGGCAGAATGCTGTGTTGTGGCTTCAGAATTCCCTATCAAGAGAGCTTACTGAACACCAGGGTGAGGATGGAATTGCAAACCCAAGCTACTTTTTTTTTTTTAAGATTTTATTTATTTGTCAGAGAGCGAGCGAGAGCAAGCACAGGCAGACAGAGTGGAAGGCAGAGTCAGACGGAGAAGGAGGCTCCCTGCGGAGCAAGGAGCCTGATGTGGGACTCGATCCCAGGACGCTGGGATCATGACCTGAGCCGAAGGCAGCTGTTTAACCAACTGAGCCACCCAGGCGTCCCGCCAAGCTACTTTTAAATTCAGTGCCAAGCATAAGGCAATTCCAGTGTGTAGCAGCTGATTCAAATATCCAGCACTTGAGTAAGTGCAGATGTCAGTTGATTGCTCACGCTGGAGTTAGTGTCTATGATGACCAACAAATGGATGGGTGGCCTCAAGAGGCCATGGAGGATTACCCACCCTCAGGCTTGCGATACTCCATACAGCAAAGATCCCTTTTACCGTACAGGGGAGTCTGGTTTGTTTCCTCCAGGGTTCCCCATGTGGAAAGTTGGTATCAGAGCACTCCCGCTGCATGCCTGGAAAGTACACCTACATTGACCATGGCAGCAGAGGAACATGGCAGTTTCATTCTGGTGGCTCTGGGCCGAAGAACCAAGGGCTGGAGTTGTCATGGAGTCTCATGAAGACGGGTCACAATGCTGGTATGTTGTCAGGGAGATTATAGAATGTGCTGGTTGCCAGGGGGCCTTGAAGGATTCATCTACCCAGAGTGTTTGACACAGGTCCAGAGCACAGCTTTCTTCTAAGGACAGGAGATGTTCTTTTGTGTGGCTCAGTGACCATATTGTATCATACATTGATATTCAGAACAGCCTTCTGAGTACAGATACCTGAAAACCTATTCTAGTGTTCCAGTGAATCCTAGGAGCATGTCAGGTTCAATCTTCTGTCTGAGGACCATTGACTTGGATATCAGCCTGGATGTAGGTGATATGGTGTGTCAGACTGTGCATTTGCGTCCAGAGTGGCCTCCAATATTGGGCTGGGCTTAGGGAACTTGCAGGGTTCTCCTAATCTAGAGGGTTTGTTTAATAGTGACAATCACAGTTTCCTTTGGGAAGACAGGTACAATCCCGTGGTGTGGCTCCAGTTATCACAAACTGGAGGGCATGTGAGCCACGGTTTTGGGAGGGAAGTCTGAAAACACAAACTTGGGTTAGGGTTAGTGGCAAGGTTATCACAGGCCCAATGCATAGACATGGATGGCAGCTCTTCAGGAACTGTTAATCGGGTGACTCAAAGGCAGAATCACAGGCTTTTTTCTCTGTATTGTGTGCAGGATGGCCTCAGAATGCAGTTGTGGCCTCATGGGTCCATGGGAGATTTTTCCTCTCTAAGGATCCTGGTGGCTCCCAATAGTTGGTGGCTTTTTCGGGGAAGGGAAGAGTGCTTTTTTTCATGTTAGGGGTGCCCCAAAATATGGATTCCAGAGACCGACTCTGGGTTTGGTCCCCTGGAAAATCCCACCAAGTGTTAGGATTTGGGCCTAGTGGCTTACCAGGCCTGCATGCAGGATCCTGGAGGTGCAACTGAGAGGGCTTGTTTGAAATCATTCTCAGGCTGAGGGTCACAATACTTGCTTATGCCCAGGTGGCCCTCATGAGTGGGCGTGGTCACATTGGCCATGCAGCTGGCTCCCACTTTGAGGGTTGGACAACCATCCCTACAGCCAGAATCCTGCCATGGGGAAAGAGGAGTTCTCTATAGTGCTTCAGGTTCCTTCATTAGCGGGGATTCCAGCAAAGGTCTGCGGACAGAGGCCTGAATACCAAGGATGGGTAAAGATGATGGACATGGGCCATGGCCAGTATCAAATCGTGGATATGGGCCCCGATCACTGGGTGGCTGACACTAGGTCTTGGCTCAGGCTCTGTCAGACACAGCACTAGTGCCCAGGGCAGCCTATAAATTGGGGTTCCCTCGAGTGCCGAGCAGATTCATCCTCATGTATGGTTTCTGGGCAGACTCACCAGGCCCTTCTTGTTTGTAAGGGGAAGGCAGAATGCTGTTTTGTGGCTCTAGAATTCACTATCAAGAGGGCTTGTGGACCAGGAGGCTGAGAATGGAATTGTAAACCTAAGCTATGGTTACATTCTGTATCAAGCGAAAGGAATTTCCAGTGTGCAATGTTTGAATCCAATATTCAGCACTTGAGTGAGGGTGGATGTCAGATATTTGCTCATGCTGGAGTTTGTGTCTATGATGACACAAAAATAGAGGGGTGGCGTCAAGAGGCCATGGAGGATTTCCCAATCTGGTGTTTTTGAGATGCTCCAAACAGCAAGGTTTCCTTCTACCAGACAAGGGCAGTCTGATTTGTTTCCTCCATGGTTCCCCATGTCGAAAGATCGGATAACATAGATCTCCCACATGGGTGACTGGAAAGCACACCTTCATTGACCATGACAGCGAAGGAACATGGCATCTGGTGGCTTTGAGGCGAAGAAATAAAGACTCGATTGGACATGGAACCTCATGAAGATGGGTCAAAATGTTGGTTTGTTACCAGGGAGATCTTAGAATGTGCTGGTGGTTAATGGGCCATGCAGGATTCATCTAGCCTGAGGATTTGACACAGGCCCAAGAGCCCGGATTGCTTCTGGGGGCAGGAGATATTCTGTTGTGGGGCTCAGCGGCCATATGTTGTATTATAAATTGGTAATCCAGAACAGGTCTCTGAGGACAGAAGCCTGAAAACCTAATAAAGGGTTTGAATGAGGCCCTAGGGGAATGTCATTCAATCTTCTGACTCAGGATCATTGACTCTGGTGTCTGACTGGATGCAGGTGATGAGGGTGTTTCAGACTGTGCATTTGTGTCCAGAGTGGCATCCAATACTAGGGTTGGCTCAGGTTCCTTGCAGGTTTCTCCTTATATGGGGTTTTTGGACAACTGTGATGGGCAGTTTCCTTGGGGATTGCAGGAACTGTCCTGTGGTGTGACTCCAGAGACCCCATCCTGGAGGACATGTGCGCCATGATTTTGAGAGAGAAGTCTGCAAACACAAACTTAGGTTAGGGTTAGTGGCAAGGTGATCATAGTCCCAATCCATAGACCAGGAGGGCAGCAAGTCTGGAACTGTAAATCACGTAACTCAAAGGTGGTAGCACAGGTAATTGTATCTGGATTTAATTTCCAGAATGGCCTTTATTGCAGGTGTTGTCTCAAGGGTCCATGGGAGATTTCTCCTCTCAAGGATCCTGGCGGTTCTCAATAGTTTGTTGGATTTCTCTGGGAAGGGATGAGTACTGTTTTCCAGCTTAGTTGTGCCCCAAAACAGGCATTCCAGAGATGAGCTCTGGGTCTAAGTGCTTGGAAAATCCCACCAAGGGTTAATATTTAGGCCTAGGGCCATACCAGGCCTGCAATGCGGGATCCTGGAGGTGCAACTGAGAGCGTTTGTTTGAAAGTATGGTCAAGCTGAGGGTCCCAATGCCTGCTTGTGCCCCGGAGGCCATTAGGATTGGGCGATGTCTACTCAGCCATGCAGCCAGTTCCCATTCCTAGGGTTGGACACCCATCCAAAAGCCAGGATTCCTGCCATGGCGAAGGATGAATTCTCTATTGTGCTTCAGGTCCCCCCCATTGGTAGGGATTCCAGCTAAGATCTAGGGGACAGATGCCTGAATACCAAGGATGGGTAGTAATGACAGCCCTGGGCCATGGCCGGTCTCACATGGTTAATGTGGGCCCCACCCTCTGGGTTGCTGACACGAGGTAGGGGCTCAGGCTCTGTCAGACACAGCACTAGTGGCTAGGGCAAACTATAAATAGGGGTTCCCTCCTGGGATGAGTATATTGATCTTCATGTGCAGTATATGGGCAGACTCACCAGGTCCTTCTATCTATGAAGAAGGCAGAATGTTGCGTTGTGGCTCCAGAATTCCCTATCAAGAGATATGGCAGACCAGTAGGGTGAGGATGAAATTGTAGTCTGAAGCTAGGTTTAAATTCATTGCAAAGCGAAAGGCAGTTCCAGTGTGCAGCAGCTGATTCCAATATCAGCGCCTGAATATGGGCGGATGTCAGATGTTTGCTCAGGCTGGAGTTTGTGTCTATGATGACCAACAAATGGAGAGGTGGCGTCAAGAGGCCATGGAGGATTTCCCACCCTGGGGCTCAGGGGCCATAATTTGTATCATAAGTTGGTATTCCAGAAGAGGCCTCTGAGGACAGGTGCCTGAAAAGTTAATCCCTCTTCCAATGAGGTCCTAGGGCCATGTCAGGTTCAATTATCTGACTCAGGACCATTGATTTGGGTGTCTGCCTGGATGGAGGTGATCAGGGTGTTTCAGACTGTGCATTTGCATCCAGAGCAGCCTCCAATATTGGGATGTGCTCAGGAGCCTTCCGGGTTTCTCCTAATCAGGAGGGTTTGGGCAACTGTGATGGGCCCAGTTTCCTTGGGGATGGCAAGCACAGTCTTGTGGTGTGACTCTAGGGGCCCCATCCTGGAGGACATGTGAGCAATGGTTTTTAGAGAGAGATCTGCAAACACAAACTCGGGATAAGGTTAATGGAGAGGTGTTCACAGTCCCAATCCAAAGATCTGGAGGGCAGCACGTCAGGAACTGTAAATCAGGTGACTCGAAGCCAGTAGCACAGTCTCTTGTATCTGGATAGCATATCCACGCTGGCCTCGGAATACAGGTGTGGACTCATGGGACCATGGGAGATTCTTCTTCTCAAGGATCCTGGGGGATCCCATTAGTTTGGTGGCTTTCTCAGGGAAGTGAAGAGTGCTGTTTTCCATCTTAGGGGTGCCTCAAAACAGGGATTCCAGTGACGGGCTCTGGGTATGTGCACATGGAACATCCCACGATGTGTTAGGATTTGGGCTTAAGGGCATATCAGGCCTGCAATGAAGAATCCTGGAGGTGCAACTAAGAGCATTTTTTTGAAGGCTTGATCAAGCTGAGGGTTACAATGGCTACTTGTGCCCAGGGCAGCCCTCATGAGTGGGCATTGTTTCTTTGGCTATGCAGCTGGCTCCCACTTTGAGGTTTGGACACTCATATCAACTGCCAGGATTCCTACCATGGGGAAGGAGGAGTTCTCTATTGTGCTTTAGGTTACCCCATTGGTAGGGATTACATAAAAGGTCTGGGGACAGGTGCCTGAATACCAAGGATGGGTAGAGATGATGGACTTGGGCCCTGGCCAATCTCACATGCTGGATATGGGCTCATATCTCTGGGTGCCTGAAACTAGGTCTTGGCTCAGACTCTGTCAGACACAGTACTAGTACTAGTAGTGCCCAGGACAGCCTATAAATCAAGGTTCCATCGAGTGCCAAGTAGATTGAACCTCATGTGGAGTTTCTGGGAAGATTCACCAGGCCCTATTTCTTTCTAGTGGGAATGGAGAATGTTGCCTTGTGGCTCCAAATTCCCTCTCTAGAGGGCTTGCAGACCAGGAGGCTGAGGATGGAATTCTAAACCCAAGCTATGGATAAATTCAGTGTCAAGTGAAACGCAGTTCTAGTGTGCAGTGGTGGAAATGAAAATGCAGAATCTAAATAACGGCAGATTTCAGATGTTTTCTCATGCTGGAGTTTTTGTCTATGATGACTGACAAATGGAGGGGTTGTGTCAAGGGCCATGGAGGATTTCTCCTGCTGGTGCTTCTGAGATGCTCCAAACAGAGGGTTCCCTTCTACTGGTAAGTGGCAGTCTGGTTTGTTTGCTCCAGGGTCCCACATGTGGAAAGAATATGTAGAAGAGCACTCCCACATGGATGCCTGGAAAGCACACCTCCACTGACCATATCAGGTGAGGAACATGGCAGGTTCATTCTGGTGGCTCTGGGGCGAATTACCAAGGACTTGAAGTGACATGGAATCTCATGAAGATGGATCACAATGCTGTTTGTTTGTTACCAGAGAGATCTTAGAATGTGCTGGGGGCTAAGGGGCTGTGCATAATTCATATACCCCGACCCTTGACACAAGTTGAAGAGCACGAATTCCACCTGGGGACAGGAGATATTCTATTGTGGGGTTCCGGGACTAATCTTCTGACTCAGGACCATTGACTTGGGTGTCTTCCTGGATGGAGGTGATCAGGGTGTTGCACACTGTGCATTTGTGTCCAGAGTGGCCTCCAATATTGGACTGGGCTCAGGGGACTTGCAGGTCTCTCCTAATCTGGAGGGTTTGGGCAACTGTGATGGACACAGTTTCATTGGGGATAGCAGGATCTTTCCTGTGGTGTGGCTACAGAGACCCATCATAGAGGGCATGTGAGCCATGGTTTTGGGAAAGAAGTCTGCAAACACAAACTTGGGGTAGGGTTAATGGCGAGGTGATCACAGGCCCAATGCGTAGGTCTGTAGGGCAGCTCGTCTGGAACTGTAAACCAGGTGATTCGAAGGTGGTAGCACAGTCTCTTGTATCTGGATTGTGTGTCCAGGATGGCCTCGGAATGAAGGTGTGGTCTTATGGAGCCCTGGGAGATTTTTCCTCTCTACGCATCCTGGCAGCTCCTAATAGTTTTCTCAGGGGAGGGAAGAGTGCTGTTTTCCATCATAGGGGTGCTTCAAAACAGAGATTCCAGAGACGGGCTCTGGTTATGTTGGCATGGAAAATCCCACGAAGTGTTAGGATTTGGTCCTAAGGGCATACCAGGCCTGCGATGCGGGACCCTGCAGAAACAACTGAGAGCATTTGTTTGAATGCATGCTAAGGTTGAGGGACACAATGCCTGCTTTGGCCCAGGCGGCCCTTATGATTGGGCGTTGTCTCATTGGCCATGCACCTGGTTCTAATTCTGAGGGTTGGGCACCCATAGCAACAGCCAGGCTTCCTGCCATGGGGAAGGAGGAGTTCTCAATTGTGCTTCAGGTTCCCCCACTGGTAGGGATTCCAGCAAAGGTCTGGGATAGTTGCCGGAATACCAAGGATGGGTAGAGATGACTGGGCCATGGCCAGTCCCACATGCTGGATAAGGGCCCCACACTCTGGGTGGCTGACACAAGGTTGGGGCTCAGGCTCTCTCAGACACAGCGCTAGTGGCCAGCGCAAAGTATAAATCGGGGTTCCCTCGAGGGCCAAGTAGATTGATCTTCATGGGGAGTTTCTGGGCAGACTCACCAGGCCCTTCTTTCTATGGGGAAGGCAGAATGTTGCGTTTTGTCTCCCTAATTCCCTCTCAAGAGGACTTGCAGTCCAGTAGGGTGAGGATGGAATTGTAAACCCAAACTATTCAAGAATACAGTGTCAAGTGAAAGGTATTTCCAGTGTGCGTGACTGATTCGAATATCCAGCACCTGAGTAAGAGCAGATGTCAGATGTTTGCTCATGCTGGAATTTGTGTCTATGATGACTAACAAATGGAGGGTTGGCATCAAGAGAATGTGGAGGACTTCCCAGGCTGGGGCTTGTGAGATGCTCCAAACAACCAAGGTTTCCTTCAACCTGACAGGAGCAGTCTTATTTGTTTGCTCTAGGGTTCCCTATGTGGAATTTTTGTGTAGCAGAGAACTACCTCTTGGATGCCTAGAAAGCACACGTCCATTGACCTTTGTACCTGAGGAACATGGCAGATTCGTTTCATGGCTCTTGGGCAAAGTACCAACACCTTGAGTTGGCATCAAGTCTCAGGAAGTTGGGTCACAATGCTGGTTTGTTACCAGGGAGATCATAGAAGGTGCTGGGGCTAATGGGTCATGCAGGATCCATCTACCCTGAAAGTTGGACATAGATCCAAGAGCACATTTTCCTTCTGGAGACAGGAGATGTTCTGTTGTGGGAATCAGGGACCACATGTTGTATCATAACTTGGTATTCCAGAACAGGACTCTGAGAACAGATGTCTGAAGACCCAATCTAGGGTTCCAGTGAAGTCCTAGGGGCATGTCAGGTTCAATCATCTGACTCAGAACCATTGACTTGGCTTTCTGCCTCGATGGAGGTGCTCAGGGTGTTTCAGACTGCACGTTTGCATCCAGAGCAACCGCCAATATTGGGGTGGGTTCAGGGGCCTGGCAGGTTTCTCCTAATCTGGAGGGTTTGGACAACCTGATGGGCACAGTTTTCTTGGGGATGGCAGGAACTTTCCTGTGATGTGGCTTGAGGGACCACATCTTGGTGGGCATGTAAGCCATGGTTTTGGGAGAGAAGTCGGCAAACACAAACTGGGGTTAGGGTTAGTGTCGAGATGATCACAGGCCCAATGCATAGACATGGAGGGCAGCTCGTCAGGAAATGTAAATAGGATGACTCGAAGGCGGTAGCAAAGACTTTTCTCTCTGGATTGTGTGGACAGGATGGCCTCGGAATGCAGGTTTGTTTTTATGGGTCCATGGGAGATTTTTTCTCTCTAAGGATCCTGGCGGCTCCCAATAGTTTGGTGCCTTTCTCAGGGAAGGGAAGAGTGCTGTTTTCCATCTTAAGGGTGCCCCAAACAGGGATTCTGAGACGGACTCTGGGTCTGGGCACCTGGAAAATCCCACCAAGGGTTAGGATTTGGGCCTAGGGGCATACCAGGCCTGAAATGCTGGTACTGGAGGAGCAACTGAGAGTGTTTGTTGGAAAACATGCTCAGGCTGAAGATCACCATGCCTGCCTGTGCCCATGTCTGCCCTCAGGAGTGGGCATGGTCTCCTTGGCCATGCAGCTGGCTCCCACGCTGAGGGTTGGACAACCATCCCAACAGCCAATATTCCTGCCATGGGGAAGGAGGTGTTCTCTATTGTGTTTCAGGTTCGCCATTGGCAGGAATTCCAGCAAAGTTTGGGGGACAGATGACTGGATACCAAGGATGGGTACAGATGATGGCCCAGGGCCATGGCCGATCTCTCATGCTAAATATGGGCCCTCAACTCTGGGTGGCTGACACGAGGTCGGGGCTTAGACTCTGTCAGACACAGCACTAGTGGTCAGGGAAATCTATTAATCAGGGTTGCCTCGTGGTCTGAGTAGATTGATCCTCATGTGAGGTTTCTGGGCAGACTCAACAGGTCCTTCTTCTTTCTATGTGGAAGGCAGAATACTGCGTTGTGGCTCCAGAATTCCCTATCAAGAGATATTGTGGACCAGTGTGGTGAGGATAGAATAGTAATACAAAGCTATGGTTAAGTTCAGTGAAAAGCAAAAGGCAGTTCCAGTGTGCAGCTGCCGTTTCGAATATCCAGCACCTGAGTAAGGGTGGATGTCAGATGTTTGCTCACACTGGAGTTTGTGTCTGTGATTACCCACAAATGGAAGGGTGGCGTCAAGAGGCCATGGAGGATTTCCCATGCTGGGGCTTGTGAGATGCTCCAAATAGCAAAGTTTCTTTCTACCGGACAGGAGAAGTCTGGTTTGTTTTCTCTGGTTTCTCCATGTGGAAAGTTTTGTAGCAGAGAACCCCACAGGGATGCCTGGAAATCACCCCTCCATTGACCATTGCAGCTGAGGAACATGGCAGGTGCATTCTGGTGGCTCTGGGGCAATATATCGAGACCTTGAGTTGACATGGAGTCTCATGAAGATGGGGCACAATGATGGTTTGTTACCAGGAATATCATAGAATGTGCTGGTTGCTAAGGGGCCATTCAGGATCCAAATACCCTTAGGGTATGACACAATTCCAGGAGCATGGCTACCTTTTTGGGGAGGACATATTCTGTTCTGTGGCTCAGGGACTATATGTTTTATCATAAGTTGATATTCCAGAGCAGGCCTCTGACGACAGATACCTGTAAACCTAATCTAGTGTGCCAATGAAGTCCTCGGGGCATGTCAGGTTCAATCTTCTGACTCAGGAGCATTGACTTGGGTGTCTGCCTGTATGGAGGTGATCAGGGTGTCTCAGACTGTGCATTTGTGCCCAGAGCGGCCTCCATTATTTGGCTGCGCTCAGGGGCCTTGCAGGTTTCTCCTAATCTGAAGGTATCGGGCAAAAGTGATGGGCACAGTTTCCTTGAGGATCTCAGGCACAGTCTTGTGGTGTGGCTTCAGATGCCAGAACCTGGAGGTCATGTGAGCCATGGTTTTAGGAAGGAAGTCTGCAAACACAAACTCAGTTTAGGTTAATGGCAAGGTGATTGCAGGCCCAATGCATAGACCTGGAAGGCAGCTCGTCAGGAACTGTAAATCCGATGACTCAAAGGTGATAGCACATGATATGTATCTGGATTGTATGTCCAGGATGGCCTCGGAATGCAGGTGTGTTCTCATGGGTCTATGGCAGATTTTTCCACTCAAGGATCCTGGTGGCTACCAAGAGTTTGGTGACTATCTCGGGGAAGGGAAGAGTGCTGTTTTCCATCTTAAGGGTCCCCCAAAATAGGGATTCCAGAGATGGGCTCTGTGTCTGGGCCCCTGTAAAATCCCACCAGGGTTAGGATTTGGGCCTAGGTGTGTACTAGGCCTGCAATTCGGGGTCCCAGAGATGCAATTGAGAGCGTTTGGTTGAAAGCATGCTCAGGCTGAGGTCACAATGCCTGCTTGTGCCCGGGGAAGCCATCATGAGTGCACATGGTCTCCTTGGCCATGGAGCTGCCTTCCACTTTGAGGGTTGAGCAACTATCCCAACTGTCAGAATACCTTCCATGGGGAAGGAGGAGTTCTCTATTGTGCTTCAGGTTCCCCCAATGGCAAGGATTTCAGCAAAGGTGTGGGTACAGATGCCTGAATACCAAGAATAGAAGAGAAGACAGACTTGGGCCATAGCTGGTCTCACATGCTGGATATGGGCCCTGATCTCTCAGTGGCTGACACTAGGTCCTGGCTCCGGCTATGTCAGACACAGCACTAGTGCCCAGGGCAGCCTATGAATCAAGGTTCCGTCTAACACCGAGAAGATTGACCATCATATGGAGTTTCTGGGCAGACTCTCCAGGCCCTTTTTCTTTCTATGGGGAAGGCAGAATATTGTGTTGTAGCTCCAGAATTCCCTCACAATAGGGCTTGTGGACCAGTAGGCTGAGGATGGAATTGTAAACCCAAGCTATGGCTTAATTCAGTCAAACTAAAGGCAGTTCCAGTGTGCAGCGATCGAATTGAAATCCAGCACCTGATTAAGGGCGGATGTCAGATGTTTGCTCATGCTGGAGTTTGTGTCTATGATGACTGACAAATGGAGTGGTGGCTTCAAGAGGAAATGGAGGATTTCCCACGCTGGGGCTTGTGAGATGCTCCAAACAGAAGGTTTCCTTCTACCAGACAGGGGCATTCTGTTTTTTTGTCTCAAGGGTCCCCGCCAATTGCAAAGTTTGTGTAGCAGAGCACCCCCGTATGGTTGCCTGGAAACCACACCTCCACTGACCATTGCAGCTTAGGAACATGGCAAGTTCATTCTGGTGGCTCTGGGGCGAAGTACTAAGGGCTTATTTTTACATGGAATGTCATGAATATGGGTAACAATGCTGTTTTGTTACCTGGGAATTCTTAGCCTCTCATCTGTACACATCCTTGGTATTAAGGCAACTTTCCACAGACCTTTCCTGTAACCCTGCCAATGGGGGAACCTGAAGCACAATAGAGAACTCCTCTTTCCATTGCAGGAAGCCTGGCTGTTGCAATGGGTGTCCAACCCTCAAATTGGGATCCAGCTATATGGCCAATGAGACTACGCCCTCTCTTGAGGGCCCCCCTGGGCACAAAGAGGCATGATGATCCTCAGCCTGAGCATGCTTTCAAACAAGCCCTCTCTGTTACACCATTAGGATCCTGCATTGCAGGCCTGGAATGCCCCTAGGCCCAAATCCTAACACTTGGTGAAATATCCGGGCACCCAGACCCAGAGCCCGTCTCTGGAATCCGTGTTTTGGCATAAGCCTAAGTTGGAAAACAGCATTCTTCCCTGTTTTGGAGCGCCCCTAAGATGGAAAAGAGCACTCTTTTCTTCTCTGAAAAACCACCAATCTATGGAGATCCACCAGGATCCTCAGAGAGGAAAAGTCTCCCATTGAACCATGAGACCACGTCTACATTCAGAGCCCATCCTGGACACACAATCCAGATAGAAAAGCCTGTGCTACCAGCTTTCAGTCACCCTAATTACAGTTCCTGACGTGATGCCTTCTAGGTCTATGCATTGGACCTGCGATCACCTTGCCACTATCCCTGACCCAAATTTGTGTTTGCAGACTTCCTTCCCAAAACCATGGCTCTCATATCCTCAAGGAGGTGGTCTCTGAAGCCTTACCACAGGACTGGGCCTGCCATCCCCAAGGAAACTGTGCCCATCACAGTTCCCCAAAGCCTCCAAGTTAGGAGAAACCTGCAAGGCCCCTGAGCCCACCCCAATATTGGAAGTGGCTCTGGATGCAAATGCACAGTCTGAAACACCCTGATCACCTACATCCAGTCAGACAACCATATCAATGGTCCTTAGTAAGAAAATTGAACCTGATGGGCACCAAGGACATCATTGGATCTCTAGATTAGGTTGCAAGCATCAATCCTCAGAGGCCTGTTCTTGAATACCAAGTCAGGATACAACATATGTACCCTGAGCCACAAAACAGAACATCTCCTCTCCCAAGATGGAAACTGTGCACATCGACCTGTGCCAAACCCTCAGCGTGGCCCATAGCCACCAATACATTCTAAGACCTCCCTTGTAACAAACCAGTTTTGGGACACATCTGTAAGAGATTCCAAGTCAACTCAAGGCCTTGGTACTTGGCACCAGAACAACCAAAACGAACCTGTCATGTTCCTCAGCTGCAATGGTCATTGGACGTGTGCTTTCCAGTCATCCATGCGGGAGGGCTCTGCTACGCAAACTTCCACTTGAGGGACCCTGGAGGAAAAAAAAACAGACTCCTCCTGTCCATTAGAAGGAAACCTTGTTGTTTGGAGCATCTCACAATCTTAAGCGTGGGTAATCCTCCATTGCCTCCTGAAGCCACCCCTCCATTAGTCGTCATCCTAGACACAAACTCAAGTGTGAGCAAATATCTGACATCTGCCCTTACTCAGGTGCTGGATATCTCGTATAAGCTGCTGCACATTGAAACTGACTTCCGCTTGGCACTCAATTTAAGCATAGCTGGTGTTTACAATTGCATTCTCACCCTATTTGTCCCCAAACCCTCTTGATAGGGAATTCTGGATCCATAAGGCAGCATTCTGCCTGCCCCACAGAAAGAAGTGCTTCGTGAGTCTGGCCAGAAACCCTACATGAGGATCAATTTACTCGGCCCTGGAGAGAACCCCAATATATAGACTTCTCTGGCCACTAGTGCTGTGTCTGACACAGCCTGAGCCCAGACCTCGTGTCAGCCACCCAGAGAGCGGGGCCCATATCCAGCATGTGAGAACAGCCATGGCCCAAATCTGTCATCTCTAAGCATCCTTGGTATTCAGGAATCTGTCCCCAGACCTTTGCTGTAATCCCTGCCTATGGGGGAACATGAAGCACAATAGATATTTCCTCCTTCCCCATGGCTGGAAACCTGGCCATTGGAATGTGTGTCCATCCCTCAGTGTGGGAGCCAGAAAATGGACAATGGGACCACGCCCACTCCTGAGGGCCACCCTGGACACAAACAGGCATTGTAATGCTCAGCCTGAGCATGTTTCCAAACAAGTCCTCTCAGTTGCACCACCAAGATCCTGCATTGCAGGCCTGGTCTGCCCATAAGCCCAAATCCCAACCCTTGGTGGGGTTTTCCAGGCGCCTAGACCCAGAGCCCATCTCTGGAATCCCTGTTTTGGGGCACACCTAAGATCGAAAATAGCAGTCTTCCCATCCCAAAAAGTCATCAAAATATTGGGAGCCGCCTGTATCCTTAGAGGAAAAATCTCCCATGGACCCATGAGGCCACAGCTACATTCTGAGGTCACCCTAGACACACAATCCAGATATAAAAGTCTGTGCTTCCGCCTTCGGGTCATTCCAGTTACTGTTCCTGATGAGTAGCCTTCCAGGTCTACACATTGCCCTGCGATAACCTAGCCACTAAACCTAACCCGAGTTTGTGTTTGCAGACTTCCCTCCCAGAACCATGGCTCACATGCCCTCCAGGGTGGAGTCTCTGGAGCCACACCACAGGACTGTGCTTGCCATCCCCATGGAAAATGTGCATGTCAGTTAACCAAACCCTCCAGAGTTGGTTGAAACATTCAAGGCCCCTGTGGCCACCCCAATATTGGAGGTTACTCTGGACATAAGTGCACAGTCTGAAACTCCCTGATCACCTACATCCTGGCAGACACCCAAGTCAACTTTCCTAAGTCTGAAGATTGAAACTCTCATGCCCCTGGGACTCATTGGAACCCTAGATTAGGTTGTCGGGCATCTGTCTTCAGAGGCCTGTTCTTGAATAAGAACTTATGATATGGCATGTGGTCCCTGAGCCACAAAACACTACATCTCCTGTCCCCAGAAAGTAACCGTGCTCTTCGACCTGTGTTAAACCCTCAGGGTAGGAGAATCCTGCAGGCACCTTAGCCACCAACACATTCTAAGATCTACCTGGTAAAAAAAAAAACCAGCATTGTAACCCATCTTCAAGAGATTCCATTTAAACTCAGCCTTCTGGGTAGCTCACCCAAGAGCCCGCAGTTTGAGCGTGCCTTGTCTCGACCAGGCAATGGGAAGGTGAGTTGGCGTTTCTCGGCATCCATGCTTAGGCCCCTGCTCTCGAGTCTTTCTGTATGGGGCATCCTGGAACCATCCAATAGTACTCGACTGTGCTGAAGAAGGAAACTTTGAAGTTGGGAGCAGCTCACAACTCCCAGCGTACGAAACCTCCCTGGCCTCATGACGCCCCCACCCCCTTCAGGAAGGGGCCGTCATGGACACAAACTCCAGCTTGAGGCAACATCTGATAATCGCCCTGACCTCACCTGCAGGAGATCTCGATTCAGCCTCTGCAGAATGGGCCTGCCATGCTCTTGGCCCCAAAACTCGTGCTAGCTTGTGTTTTCAGTCTTCCTTCCTCACAATCCTGGCCACACCCCTCCAGTTTGGCATTTCTGGAGACACAATGCAGCACTCTGCCTGCCCTCCAGAAGAAAAATGTTGCCCTATAGGGCTAACCAGAAACGCCAAATGAGTAACAACCTGCATGCCACTCGACCATACCCCAATTATAGTCTAGCCTGTGCACTAAAGCCCTGTCTGACACAGCCTGAGGGCAGACCTCCAGTCCAACACCCAGACAGCTGGCCATACACAGAGCTTATCACACCCACAATGGCTTTAGGCCATCATCTCTACCCAACCACAGTTTTCACCTTCAGAACCTAGAACTTATCTCCACTCACTGCTCAGGAGTGAACGTGATGCAAGAATCAGAACTTCTCCTTCGCCTTGGCAAGAAACCTAGTGGTTGGCATGTTGTCCAATGTTCATTGTAGGAGAAAGCAGCATGGACTATGAGGCCCCACCTATCCCTGAGGGCCACAATTTGCACAAACACACATTGTGACACTCAGCGTGAGCCCTATCCTCATATAAAGCCTCTTAGTGACTGGAACAACAGCCCACATATGGGGCTTGCCACGACCCTAGTCCCCCAATCTCAACCAGAGTTCGAGATGTCTAGTCACCCCTACTCAGGGCTCTACTCTGGAATCCCTCTTTGGTGGGACAACTGAGGTAAAAAAAAATACATAACGGACTCTTCCCATCCAAAGAATGATCCCAACCCCTTGGGTCAGGCCAAATCACCAGAGAAAGAATTGTCCATGGCCCTTGAGGACACCCCGACATTCCACGGCCACCATTGACACAAAATCCAGAGACAAAACCCTGAGCAAGCGCCACATATTCGCCCTTTGTTCATAGCCCGGAAAATTCTCAAGGTCTGTAGATCGAGCCTTCATACATACATCGCCAAACCTAAGCTGAGTTTGTGTTTTCAGACTTCTGTCCCCACAGTCCTGGCCCACTCACCATCCAAGCTGGGCCCCTGGAGCCACACCACAGGACTATGGCTTCACTCTCCAGGGGAATTCTGCCATTTCCATTGGCCACAACCCTATAGATTAGGAGAATCCTCCAAATTCCCCCAGGCCATCCGAATTGTGTTGGCTGCCCAGGACAAACAGGGATGATCTTTCAGAAGTTAGGAAACCACCTCCACTCAGACCCAGAGACAGATATTCCTATAGAATAATATTGAACTGGACGGGCACCTAGGACCTAATCAGATCCATTGCTTTTGATTCCAGTCATCTCTCCTCAGAAGCCTGGTTTCCAATACCAGCATATGGGAGATTCCTTAGGCACTCATCAAAACAATTCTCTTCTCTACATAGGAAAAATACTCTTTAGAGCTCCATCAAAACCTCCGGTTATGAACATCCCTCAAGGCCCCGGATCAAGCACCCCATTCCAAGGTCTACATGGACACAAATGCACATTATGACCCATCCTCAACTCACCCATTTCAAAACACCCGCCTCGGTTGCTCCCCTAGATCTAGCAGATCGAACTTGCCTTGGCTCTATGAGACACCTGGAATGGGAGGCAGGCTGCCCAGGCATCCATCTTTAGAACCCTGCTCTGGATAACTTCCTTATGAGATGTCCTGGAGCCATCCAACATGTCTCGACTGTCCCACAGAAGGAATCATTGCGGTTTGGAGCATCTCACAATTCCCATCGTGGGAAAACCTCCATGTCCTCGTGACACCCTCCCCTTCATTAAGGGGCCATCATGGACAGAAACTCCGACCTAAGAAAACGTCTGATCCTAGCTCTGTCTTCAGGTATACGGGATCTCGAATCATCTCTGCAGAGGGTACCTGCCGTCCCCTCACACCGAAATCTAAGTCTGGCTTGTGTTCTCAGAATTATTTCCTCACACTCCTGGCCCACAAGCCTTCCAGTTTGGGAATTCTGGAGCCACTATGTGGCACTGTGTCTTCCCTCCAGAAGAAAAACGTTGCCCTCTGGGGCTACCCAGTAACCACAAATGAGTACTATCCTGCACGAAACTTGACTGCACCCAATGATACAGTCTAGCCTGGGCACTAATTCCCTGTCTGCCACAGCCTGAGCCTGCACCTCCCAACCCACACTCAACAGCTGGCCGAACACTGAGCACATCAGACACACCATGGCCTTAGGGCTTCATCTCTTCCCAACCTCAGTTTTCAGGCTTCAGAACCTAGACCTTAAATCCAATCACAGTCCAGAAGTGAAAGTGTTGCAGAAATTAGAACTCCATCTTCCCCATTGCCAGAAAACTTGTAGTTCCCATACTGTGCAACGTTCAGTGTAGGAGGCACCAGCATGGTACATTAGGCCACGCCCTGACTGGAGGGGCTCCTTGGGCACAAAAACACATTGTGAAACTCAGTGTGAGACCTATCCTCAAGGAAGGCCTCTCAGTGTCTGGACCAAGAGCCCACATATAGGGCTTGCCATGTTCTTCGGTCCCAATGTTAACCAGAGTTCTGGTTGTGCAGTTGCCCCCACCCACGAATCTGCTCTGGAATCCCTCTTTTGCTGGTCCATCTGAGGTAAAAAAACAAAAAACAAAAAACAAAAAAAAAAATAAACAAACAAAAAAAAGGCCTCCTCCCTTCCCACAGAATGACCCCAAACTCTTCGGATCGGGTCAAATCCCCAGAAAAGGAGCCTCATCGATGGCCCATCAGGACACCCCGACATTCCATGGCAATCGGTGACACATTTCCAGAAAAAAAAAGAAAAAGCATGAGCATGCACATCACATTCGCCCTTTGTTCACATCCCGAAGAGGTCTCCTCACGGTCTATAGATCGGGCCGGCCATACCTACATCCCCCAACCTAAGAGGAGTTTGTGTTTTCAGACTTTTGTCCAAATAGCGCTGGACCACACACGTTCCACACTTGGGTCCCTGGAGCCACACCTCAGGACTGTGCTTCCCTTTCAAGGGAATTCTTCCCATTCCATTGGCCACAACCCTGCAAATTAGGAAAAACCTCCAAAGTCACCGAGGCCATCCCAATAGTGTAGGCTGCCCAGGACAAACAGGGGTGATCTCAAACCAGCTGAGCAACTACCTCCACTCAGACAACAGATGTCCCCAGAGAAGAATATTGAACCGGAGGCCCCTAGGCCCTAATCAGATCCATTGCTTTGGTTTCCAGGCATCTCTCCTCAGAGGCCTCGTTTCCAATACCAGCATATGGTGGTTTCCTGAGGCACCAATAAGAACAAATCTCGTCTCCCCATGGAAACTTGATCATTGGAGCTTTGTCATAACCTCTGGTTAGGAGAATCCTTCAGGGCCCTCGTGCCATTGCCCCATACCAAGGTCTCAATGGACTCAAACCAACATTAAGACCATCCTCAGGAAAGTCCATATCAACTCAGCCCCCTCTGTTGCTACCCCAAGCCAGCAGATCAAACGTTTCTTGTTGCTAGGAGACTATTGGAATGTGAGGCTGGCTGCCCAGGCATCCATACTTAGAACCCTTTTCTGGAAAAATACCTTATAAGACGTCCTGGAGCCATCCAACAAATCTTAATTGTCCCACAGAAGGAATCCTTGCGGTTTGGAGCATCTCACAACTCCAATAGTGGGAAAACCCCCATGGCCTCATAATGCCCCCCCTTCCTGAAGGGGCCAACATGGACAGAAACTCAAACCTGAGCCAAAGTCTGAACCTCGACCTGACTTCAGACGCATGAGATCTCAATTCAGCTCTGCAGAGTGTGCCTGCCATGTCCTTGCCCCGAAACCTAAGCCTAGCTTGTGTTCTCAGACTTCCGTCCTCACTCTCCTGGCCCACAAGCCCTCCAGTTTGGGAATTCCGAAGCCACAATGCAGCACTCTGCCTGCCCTCCAGAAGAAAAACTTTGCCCTATGCTGCTAATAAGAAAACCCAAATGATTTTCTAATGCATGCCACTCGATTGTAAAGCAATTATACAGCCCACCCTGTATACTAATGCCCTGTCTGGCACAGCCTGAGACAAGACATCCCAAACGACACCCAGACAGCTGGCCCCAACCTGGACACATAGGACCCGCTATGGCTGTAGGTCGTCATCTCTTCCCAACCTCGGTTTTCAGGCTTCAGAACCTAGACCTTATCTCCAATCACTGCCCAGGGGTGAACGTGATGCAGAAATTAGAATTCCTCCTTCCCCATGGCCAGAAACCTTGTGGTTGGCATGTTGTCCAACGTTCAATGTGGGAAAACCTGCATTGTCCGGAAGGCCACGCCAGTGCTTGAGGGCCGCCTAGGGCACAGACATGCATTGTGACCTGCAGCGTGAGTCCCGTATTAAAGTAACGCCTCTCAGTGGCTGGACCAAGATCCTGCATATGGGGCTTGTCATATCCATAGGCCCCCAGGCTTAACCAGAGGGCGAGTATTCCAGTGGTCAGTACCCACTGCTATGCTCTAGAATCCCTCTACTGGGGGGACACATGAAGCAGAAAACAGGACACTTCCCTTCCCACAGAATGACCCCAAACTCTTGGGGGCTGGACAAACTACCAGAGAGGGAGACTTCTACAACCCATGAGGCAACTCCTACATTAAACGGCCATTGTGGACAAAACATCCAGAGACAAAAGCCTGAGCGACTGCCTCCCTCTCACCCTTCTTTCATATCCAGAGGAGCTCCCCTCATGGACTGTAGATCAGGCCTGCCGTAACCTCGGCCCCAAACCTGAGCTGAGTTAGGGTTTTTGGATGTCTGTCTGCACAGCCATGGCCCACACAGCCTCCAGGCTGGGGTCTCTGGAGCCACACCACAGAACTGTGCCTGCTCTCTCCTAAGAAACTTCCCATTCCATTGGCCACAACTCTACAAAATAGTAGAAACCTCAAGGTCCCCAAGGACATCCCACTACCGCAAGCCGCACTGGACAAATAGGGGCATTATGACACAAGCTGAGCAACTACTACCTCCATGCAGACACACAGACAGATATCTGCAGAGACAGAAGATTGAACCAGACAGGCCCCTAGGCCCTATTATGAACTCTTGCTTTGGTGTCCAGGTATCACTCCTCAGAGGCCTGGGTTCGAAGACCAGCATACGGGGCTTTCCTGAGGCACCAGACAGAAGACCTCTCATCTCCACATGGGAAGGTTCCTTGTTGGAGTTGTGTAAAGTCCTTCGGGTTGGAGAATCCTGCAGAGTCCCTTAGCTACTGCCACATTCCAAGGTCTCCATGGCCACCAACCCACATTATGACTCATCCTCAGGAGAGTCCATTTAAACTCAGCCTTATGGGTAGCTCACCCAAGAGCCCGCAGATTGAGCGTGCCTTGTCTCGATCAGGCAATGGGAAGGTGAGTTGGCGTTTCTCGGCATCCATGCTTAGGGCCCTGCTCTCGAGACTTTCTGTATGGGGCATCCTGGAACCATCCAATAATACTCGACTGTCCTGAAGAAGGAAACTTTGAAGTTTGGAGCAGCTCACAACTCCCAGCGTAGGGAAACCTCCCTGGCCTCATGACGCCCCCACCCCCTTCAGGAAGGGGCCGTCATGGACACAAACTCCAGCTTGAGGCAACATCTGATACTCGCCTTGACCTCACCTGCAGGAGATCTCGATTCTGCCTCTGCAGAGTGGGCCTGCCATGCTCTTGGCCCCAAAACTCATGCTAGCTTGTGTTTTCAGACTTCCTTCCTCACATCCTGGCCACACCCCTCCAGTTTGGCAATTCTGGAGACACAATGCAGCACTCTGCCTGCCCTCCAGAAGAAAAATGTTGCCCTATAGGGCTAACCAGAAACGCCAAATGAGTAACAACCTGCATGCCACTCGACCATACCCCAATTATACAGTCTAGCCAGTGCACTAAAGCCCTGTCTGTCACAGCCTGAGGGCAGACCTCCAGTCCAACACCCAGACAGCTGGCCATACACAGAGCATATCACACCCACAATGGCTTTAGGCCATCATCTCTACCCAACCTCAGTTTTCACCTTCAGAACCTAGAACTTATCTCCACTCACTGCTCAGGAGTGAATGTGATGCAAGAATCAGAACTTCTCCTTCGCCTTGGCAAGAAACCTAGTGGTTGGCATGTTGTCCAATGTTCATTGTAGGAGAAAGCAGCATGGACTATGAGGCCCCACCTATCCCTGAGGGCCACAATTTGCACAAACACACATTGTGACCCTCAGCGTGAGCCCTATCCTCATGTAAAGCCTCTTAGTGACTGGAACAACAGCCAACATATGGGGCTTGCCAAGCCCCTAGTCCCCCAATCTCAACCAGAGTTCGAGATGTCTAGTCACCCCTACTCAGGGCTCTACTCTGGAATCCCTCTTTGGTGGGACACCTGAGGTAAAAAAAAAATTAAAATACCGAAAGGACTCTTCCCATCCAAAGAATGATCCCAACCACTTGGGATCAGGCCAAATGACCAGAGAAAGAATTGTCCATGGCCCTTGAGGAGACCCCGACATTCCACGGCCACCATTGACACAAAATCCAGAGACAAAACCCTGAGCAAGCGCCACATACTCGCCCTTTGTTCATAGCCCGGAAAATTCTCACGGTCTGTTGATCGAGCCTTCATACATACATCCACAAACCTAAGCTGAGTTTGTGTTTTCAGACTTCTGTCCCCACAGTCCTGGCCCACTCACCATCCAAGCTCGGGCCCCTGGAGCCACACCTCAGGACTGTGGCTTCCCTCTCCAGGGGAATTCTGCCATTTCCATTGGCCACAACCCTATAGATTAGGAGAATCCTCCAAACTCCCCCAGGCCATCCGAATTGTGTTGGCTGCCCAAGACACACAGGGATGATCTTTCACAAGTTAGGAAACCACCTCCACTCAGACCCAGAGACAGATATCCCCATAGAAAAAGATTGAACTGGACGGGCACTGAGGCCCTAATCAGATCCATTGATTTTGATTCCAGTCATCTCTCCTCAGAAGCCTGGTTTCCAATACCAGCATATGGGAGATTCCTTAGGCACTCATCAAAACAATTCTCTTCTCTACATAGGAAACATACTCTTTAGAGCTCCATCAAAACCTCCGGTTATGAACATCCCTCAAGGCCCCGGATCAAGCACCCCATTCCAAGGTCTACATGGACACAAATGCACATTATGACCCATCCTCAACTCACCCATTTCAAAACACCCGCCTCGGTTGCACCCCTAGATCCAGCAGATCGAACTTGCCTTGGCTCTATGAGACACCTGGAATGGGAGGCAGGCTGCCCACGCATCCATCCTTAGAACCCTGCTCTGGATAACTTCCTTATGGGATGTCCTGGAGCCATCCAACATGTCTCGACTGTCCCACAGAAGGAATCATTGTGGTTCGTAGCATCTCACAATTCCCATCGTGGGAAAACCTCCATGTCCTCGTGACACCCTCCCCTTCATGAATGGGCCGTCATGGACAGAAACTCCGACCTAAGAAAACGTATGATCCTAGCTCTGTCTTCAGGTATACGGGATCTCGAATCATCTCTGCAGAGGGTGCCTGCCGTCCCCTCACCCCGAAATCTAAGTCTGGCTTGTGTTCTCAGAATTTTTTCCTCACACTCCTGGCCCACAAGCCTTCCAGTTTGGGAATTTTGGAGTCACTATGTGGCACTGTGTCTTCCCTGCAGAAGAAAAACGTTGCCCTCTGGGGCTACCCAGTAACCACAAATGAGTACCATCCTGCACCAAACTACACTGCACCCCAATGATGCAGTCTAGCCTGGGCACTAATTCCCTGTCTGCCACAGCCTGAGCCTGCACCTCCCAACCCACACTCAACAGCTGGCCGAACACTGAGCACATCAGACACACCATGGCCTTAGGGCTTCATCTCTTCCCAACCTCAGTTTTCAGACTTCAGAACCTAGACCTTAAATCCAATCACAGTCCAGGAGTGAAAGTGTTGCAGAAATTATAACTCCATCTTCCCCATTGCCAGAAAACTTGTGGTTCCCATACTGTGCAACGTTCAGTGTAGGAGAAACCAGCATGGTACATTAGGCCACGCCCTGACTTGAGGGGCTCCTTGGGCACAAAAACATATTGTGAAACTCAGTGTGAGACCTATCCTCAAGGAAGGCCTCTCATTGTCTGGACCAAGAGCCCACATATGGGG